>NC_136663.1:3521762-4721762 GCF_903797595.1 Erithacus rubecula
TTTTCCTGGTTTTTTTTTTTCTTCCTTTCTCTATACAAAAGTAAAAAATGACAGCTATTTTTTCACCTGAAAAGCCACACTTAGGGACAAAAGCAAGTGCCTTTTCTTGCCTATCAATGGCTGAAGTTTTTGGCAGCTTCATCCCCCCTTAAAACTGATTTCCAGCAGTGTGCAAGCCAAGATGCACCCATACACTTGCTGCTAGTTATCTCTGTAATGAAATGCTTATAAGAGCTGGCAGGCTACCACAATAAAATTCTTTTTTCTTATTAAAAATTATCTTAAAAATGTTTTCCACCCATGTATTAGAAATTGATAATTAGACCAAAAAATCCCAAATGTTACTTTTGCCATTCAGTCGATGGTTAACAAATATTGCTGACTGTTTTTAACAAATTTCCAACCCTGGCATGCTCTCTAGATAAATAATAAAGCTGACCATTTACAAAAACTACATTAATTTCAGATCTGAAAAACAGACAGATGTTACATCTGAGCCTTCACTTCAGTGAAATTAGGGTGTTTTAAGGTCACTGATTTTAGTTTGGTCAAGGAAATATTCACAGATGGATTTTACAGGTTGGCTATGTATTAACTCAGTGCTGCACATAGGTTACACTTTTCATGTGTCATTCTGAACTGACACACAAGGATTAGGGGCAGAATAATGCCAGAGGGAAAAAAGGATCTTATACAGTCCCACCCCAGCCATCCCAACACCTTTTAAACAGAGACGCACAATAATACAGTTGGCAAAATTAATATAACCTGATTATTCCATTTATGGCATTTTAGGAATAGTGAAATTACCTCAGTCTGTTTTACCACACCACAGAAAATCACAAGCAGCCTTACAGGAGGCTGAAAATCACCATATTTATGAATGAGGCATGGATGATTAAGATAAAAGCATCCCTGCTATTGATCATGGGCCTCTCTCATCTATTAAAATAATAAAACTACATAATGCTGCAGCACTTAAAACCCAGCACTGGAAGAAGGTGACCGAATGCAAACGCTGGTGGTCGTGGCTCAAACAGTCCTGGTGGGTTTGTGCAGAGCTCTCAGCACCACCAACACCTACCAGTGACCAGAAACTGGTCTAGTAAAGCATCCTTCCCAAAACTATCAAAATACAGCCTTGTATAAAATATTTTTATTACATTTTTTATTCTGGTTTTCTTAAGGGGAAAAAAAAAAAAAAAAAAAAAAAAAAAAAAAAAAAAAAAAAAGCATTTTTTCCCCAAGTGAAAATCATGGGGATTTTAGAGCAAAAAGTGTGTCCTTTTTCTTGGCAAAGGGTGGAATATCTCAGTCACACTGGAAAACCACGGTGAGCTGGCCTGATATTAGCCTGGATCTAATTAGAAACACTTTTCTGTTTTAACCCAGGTGGAATTGCACAATTATAACAGCAGAAGCCTGTGCTTGAGAGGAAATGGAGAAAGTTGTTCTTGCTGAAGAAAGGAATAAAGGTCTGTTCAGTGCTCCACAAAAAACTTACACGAAGAGGAGGGTTTATCACAGCTCTGGAACCCAAATCCAAACCAGGGCTGTGCTCCATGGTAGGACCAGGTACTGAGCAAGCATTTGTATCTCCAGGAGGGGAGGAAGGTTTTTCATCAGGGAGAAAAGCAGCTTCTCCAGAACATGATGGACAGAATCCATAGAACAACTGCTCCACCCATGCACCACAGCTTGTCTGTACCCAAAGCAGTGCTGCAAGAGAAGCCCAGGGGCTCAGCAAGGCTCCTTCAGCCAGTTTGAAAAAGGGAAATAAAGCAGCTGTTCAAAGCCAGCTCCCATCACACTGAGAGGATGTGGCCATGGACACTGCAACAAACTCTGGGAGTGCACAGAGGCGTTGTGTTTGTGTTTGTTTGTGTTTTTCATGTTTGTGTTTGAGTTTGTACAGCCCCAGATCCTCCTTCGGGTCACTGCAGGCTCTGACAGTGTCACCAAGTCCTTGGAAACAATCTGCTGCAACAGGTGCCTAAATCCTGCCTGAAGGTGCAAATGACTTCCACAGAGATCCTTTCAAAACCTGCAGTAAAAAGCTGGAACTTCATACTGGGTGTCATTTCTTCTGACTAAAACAAAATACACCCACACAATTCTAATTATACTGGCATTTCCCTTTGAATTACTTTGAAAACTATGATACAAATAAATTTCTTGTGTTTACATGTGTACACTAAACATCTACCAAAAAAAAAAAAAAAAAAAGGCATGTTGTGAAGCTACAGGATTCAGTTTACAGAACTGAATGAAAAGGGAGCTGTAGCAGGACATTTCCTGATCTATTTTCCTATCATTTAATATGTCAGCATCACAGGAAAATCATTTATTATATATTTGTCAAAATGACCTGTTCATATTTTTCTATTCATATTTCCAATGAAAATATTTATATAATTATTTACCTCTGAAAAACCTTGATGTGTCTGCAGCTAAGTACAGATAAATATGGAGTTGGATTTGATGATCTTTGTGGGTCCTTTTTGATTCTAAATACTCTATGATGTTAATACTCTATGGTGATTTTTTTATAGCAAGAACCTGGTTTTTAAGGGTTAACAGCTGAGGGATGCAGATAACTTCTTTTTAATTATTTGCTGCAAACTATTTGAACCCTTTTCCTGACTGCCTTTCCCAGGCCACATTCAGAAGCAGATATACCAAAATACTCTACCATGTGTCTGACCCAAACACAACCAGGACAGGAACCTTCACAAGAGAAACGAAAAAGGAAAGGAAAAGATAAAGAGAAAAATAAAATTCTATCCTCTGAAGATATGCAGACCCATATTAGAAATGCAGGAGTTGAGATAGTTTGGACAAATGCCCAAACTTCTGAGAGTTTAATCAAAACTAAACCAACCAATCCTCTTCTGCTTTTGAGATTTGCCCAGCAACAATTACGATCAGTTTTAAAAACCACAAGTACTTAATAAAAAGTTGAGTATTATAAATCTTCTGCCACACGAAGCTAATAAAAATAAATAATAATAATAAATTTTAATGTTTAAGGTACCCAGGCCCAAAGGCATTAACCTGTATTTGTGCCTCAAGTCAATAGTTCTAGAAATATTTGAATAAATGTAGTTTCTGCAAAAGGCATTTTTCTATCCACTTGCCAGGTATTAGACTGATTATATTGACTGCACCAAGACTCCTAATGAGATTTTTTAAAACATTATTCTATTTACATGTTCAACATGTTCATCTGACATTATTAAACCTCTATTTGTTTCTACCACAGAGAATTTAGAAATATGTTCCAGAGAGCAAATTGTTGGCCATAAGGGCCATCATCAACCCCATTCTTTCCAGTTTGATATTAAATTTTACAGCATCAACGCTGGCTTGCACCCACTGCTCAGCTGCCCACAGCCAAGCAGCCCCACACATCTCTTTGGGAGCACAAGGAATCTTTTCCTTTGCCAGCCCTTCAAGTGATACTTTTTGTTCCTCACTGCCTCATCCATCTCCTTCACACACCCATGGAAATGCAGAGGATCCCATAACACTGTGGTTGATACCACCCCAAACCCAGTGGGTGTATAACATTTCGACATCACCTACGCACCACAGAAAATATTCATTTTTAATGGAACTATTTTGGTCCAGCTGACTTGGTTCTAGCTGGAAGAGCAGAGGTAAGACATTAATCATCCCTTTAAAAAGTCTGGAGCTGGCAGCAAGCTGCTGTGTGATTTCAGTGCCACGATCCCACAGGCAGGGGATTGCCCCTAAACCCCAAATCTGGGCTCTTTCCCTAGTTCTGTGCAGGAAAAATTCCCATATAAATCTTCCAGTGGCTTTTGCCAGCAGTAAGGATGAGTAGAAGCTAAGCAAAGGCATTTTAATTGCTCCAGTTCATAAAAATAATGCACTTTCATGTAAGTGGTGCATATTAATGTCTAGGAAATGCTCTACAGTGCTCTCCATGCTCAAGGGCTGGGTCAGAGCACCCCAGTGAAAGTGGCAGACACTGTGTTTTCACTCAGCATCATTCATTGGTAAAAACAGCCAAAGCACTAAAGCAAATGCAAACACACATGCAAAAAAATCCTATTTTGGGAATATGTTGGAGCACTTCTAGAAATCACCAAAACTGTTTTCATAATCCTTCCACTTGTAAGGCCAAATGCCTTAATTACCATGAGACCAACTAGCTACAGAAGGCTCAGAAAGAGCCATAAAAACCTTCTAGTGTAGCTTAAAATAGCTTTTCCTCCTCCTAAAAATAGAGCAATGCACAGAGAAAACACTTGGAGCCCTGTTTGAGGTGACAGAGAAGTGTGAGGCCAGCCCCAGGAGGAGCAGGGATCCCCCAGCCCCAGCACTGAGCAATTCTCCACTGCTGCTCTCCCAGGCCAGGACACTCTGCCAAAAGCATGATGCTGTCCTGTATCAAAACCCATTTCTGGCCTGTGCTGAGTCTGACCAGCCTTGGGGCTTGAGCCAGAATGATTTATTTTTTTTTTTTTTGGGAGGAAATTCCACATTTGGGAGGGAAAGGATGAAGCATTTAAAAAGGTCAGCTTGCCAGCAAAGGAAGGCAGTTATAGGAATAAAGGGGAGGAAAACATTTCCTGGGTCACTGAGTTTTCTCCAGCGCTACCAGAAGGAACTAATTCATATATCACCTTTCACACACCAACCCAGCTCTTGCAACAGGCAGAAAAGTTGGGATCCACCTCAAAAAACTGAGCAGAAGCCCCTGGGACAGCCAGCAGTGCCTCTGCAGCTGCTGTTCCCCACTCTGCAACCTCTGCAAAGGGGCAAGAGGAACAGAATTTAGCCAAAATGCTTAACCCAGTAGCCATCCTCTTTCTTGGTTTTTTTGGTTTGTTTTTTTTTCCCTATCATTTTTTTAATTATCTGCTCTGTAGCAGCATTTCATCAGTTCAAAAAACAGAGAGAGAAAACCCAAACTGTCCTGTCCCATGGGATGAGCCTCCAACCCTGGCACTGAGGACCCAGAGACTCCCACCAAGAAAGGAGATTTGGATCCTCTCCTGCAAAAATCTGGCCTCAACACTAACATCTTACTGAGATTTGGGAAGTCCCTCCACTTCTCTGCCTCAGTTTTCCAGCTGCAGTGTGGACATTATTATTTACCCATCTTTGTAAAGGGCTTTGTCATCTTTAGATGTCCACACCCCCACTGGGACAGTTCTGACACTAATTTCTGCTTCATATCAGATTATGTGATCGTTATTAACCTTCCAGCTTTCACTACTGGAGGGTCAAATCCATCTCAGCTCAGCAAATGAAGCTCTACTCACTTCCCTTACTCCAGCACTGGATTTAGACCTGGGCATTTTTCAATTTAAAACACACTGGCAAGGCAAAGTCACCACTGCTCCTTCCAGGGGTGGTCTGATTTCATTTACAAGTATTTGTGCTGGCAAGTCCTACATAATGTTCAGATGCAATTGTGTCTGAGTATTAAATATAATGGGTTAGATGTTATGAATAGGAAAATGAGATAACTTGGTAAAGGAGGTTTGACAGCAAGAGTGAAAGAATGAAGATTCAACTTAAGCTGCTGAAAGCCTAACAAGATAAAGACAGGCAGGGGAGAGTTCTCTTAAATGTGATGAAAATAAGGCCTGAAGGGGTGGAATGATAGAGAGGCTGAGGAGTACATGTTTCAAGACAGAAGATGAATGTGCCCAACATGACAGTAACATGTAGCTAAATTAATCAAAGTACCCACAGCACTAAATAGAACCAAAACATATAGATTTATGCAGAAATCCCAGAACAGCAGATGTGAGACAGAAGGATGCTTCATTTCGATCTAAATTAATTTTTCGTATTTTTTAGTCATTGGCTTTTATCATTCTGTGTCACTGGAAACATTATAAATCTGCCTTTTACATTTTAAACACGTGCTGTCTGCTTCAGTGTTGAACCCACAGGTTCCTCAGCACACACTATTATGTCTCCCCATTAAAGACATTATGGCACATGACAAATATCCTGAACCTAAATTACCAGGAAAAGATTCCTAAAAATCACAGCAGCACACACCTGTGTGACAAAAACAAACAGTTGCAACCACTAATATTTCACCTTGAAAGGATAATTTTTAGTTAATTCCCTTTCCATGATTCACAGTGGATTTACAGCCTTTGTTTTCCCTGGGCAGATGCAGCCCAGCTCTCAACTGCTCTGCCCACCCTCCTCTTCCTCCCCACTCTGCTCTGGTGCTTCTCCAGGGACTTCTCCAGAGCCTCCTGCACTCCCACAGCCTTTTCAGAGGTTGGGGGGTTGAATTCTAAACCCCCTGCCCTGCCGAAGGGCAGGCAGTAAATTGGGGGTCATTGCCCCCTTGGCTTGGGTTTTAATCAGTGGCTGCCTGTCTGGCTCAGAAGGTAAACTCCCAATCAGGGCAGCTGCTAGAGATTAAGTTCAGGTTGGATCAATCCTGATCTCACTTGCAGGAGTGCAAATTCCAGGGACATCTGAGTCTGGAGCAGGATTTGGCCCCACAGACTAAAGTGAGTGCCCCAACCTGTACAGATAGAGCAGTGAATGGAAAGCAAAGGAAAGTTATTGACATGAGACCCTCCCCACAACCAGGAGCTGTGTAACCTCAGTGCATTCATCAGCACATCCCAAATACCTGCTGGAGGACACCTTGTTACCTTTGAGCATCCCCTTCTTTTTCAAATGCCCGGGGCAAGGGGCTGATTTATCTAAGGGATGCTGGGGGCTGGGGTGTCCCAGTGCATCCCACCTCCCCAGGGAGTGCTGAGCAGTGCAGGGATCCAACAGAGGGACTCAGAGCAGAGGGCTCTCGGGGTCCACAGCCCAGCTGCTGCTCCCAGACGGGCACCCCCTTCCCAGGCTTTGTCTGCTGTGCAAAGGGCTTAGATCAGTTTTGTTCTGAGAGCCTGGGCTGCTCGACTCCTCCCCACCCCACACCACCCCCAGCCTTCTGAGGGGAAGGTGACAGGGATTAGAGGTTTGAATTCCTTTCTGGGCTTTTTTTTTTTTTTTTTTTTTTTTTTTTCTTTAAAGAACTTCTGGATGCCAACATGACTTTTTTGTCTGCAAGAGATTAGGCAAACGAATGCAAAGGGTGACAGAGACGAGGACTCAGCCCTACCATCCAGAGGCAGGTTTATGGGAGGATCTACTTTCCCTTCACTCTGCTCTTATGAATAGATTGATCTTTTTTGTGTGAGTGTCACAGCTCAGAGAAGTCAGTTGGCTGGGGCAGAGTGGGGAGCAAACTCAGCCCAAACAGCACCAAGCCACAAGACACCCTTTATTTGCTTATAGGTAGGTTTACAAGATGCAAAGAGAGTGAGAAAGAAGGGCATTGCCTGGCACTAACACTCCCTCTATTGGAAAAATAGTATTTTCCCAGGAATGTGCATTATATTCCTAGAACAATGTAAATTAAAGTGGCCAGCATGCAAACAAAATGTCCTTAATTTACTGGAAAAGGGGCTGGGCAAACAGAACATTATCTTCCATTATGCAGAGAGCAAGAAAAAGTAGTATACTACAATAGTTAACTGTGTTTTTAAAGTCACGGGGCTAGATGAAACTTAGACATGCAAAAAACAGTGCCCTTTACACAAAATTTTAATTTATTTACAGTCCACTGCATGGTTTCCATTCTCCTGCCATGGCATCCATCAAGTCCCTGGACAAGTGTCTCCCACTGCTACCAAATTCATGGGTTTCTAATCAGAGGGGACCCTTTGGCTTCTGCTGCCCTTAAGAGCAAACAAGGCTATGGTGGCACAGCACAAACAGGTTCTGCAGCTGGCAGGGTTTCTGTACTCCCCAAAGGGGTTGGCACCACTTCTGTTCAGCCAGCAGCTCCACAGACAGGTTTTGAGTAAGGAAACAGCATCTGACTCCACTACAAAGCAAGGCTCCTAAAGCTGGGGATTTATTTATCACAGCATTTATCTCACAGGTGGGTAAGAGCAACTTTTCAAGCAGCCTGGGTCCATGCTCCCCTTCACCTTCCTGGCCTGCATCAGAAGCAGGGCATGCAGGTCAAGGGAGGTGATTCTCCCCTCTCCTCTGCTCCTGTGAGAACCTGGAGGGCTGCATCCAGCTCTGGGTTCCCTGACGTGTGAAGGACAAAGATCTGCTGGAGTGAGGCCAGAGGAAGCCTTGAAGGTGATCACATGGAGTTTGGAGCACCTCTGCTATGGAAAATGCTGGGAGCTGGGGGTGTCCACCTGGAGGTGAAGGCTCCAGGGAGAGCTCAGAGCCCCTTCCTGTGCCTAAAGGGGCTCCAGGAAAGCTGGAGAGGGGCTGGGAACAAGGGATGGAGTGACAGGGAATGGCTTCACACTGACAGAGGGCCAGATTACATTGGAATATTGGGAAGAAATTGTGAGGGGGACAGTCACAGAGAAGCTGTGGCTGCCCCATCCCTGGAAGTGTCCAGGGCTGGAAGGGGCTTGGAGCAACCTGGGATAGTGGAAAGTGTCCCTGTCCATGGCAGGGGGGTTGAAATGAGAGGAGCTTTAGGGTCCCTTCCAACCCAAACCACTGGATAATTCTGTGACTGTTTAAAGCAGCTTGGCAGGAGTGCAGGTATCAACAGGTAACTCCAAAATCCAGAGCTCCAACCTTAGAATGTGGAGCTGAATGCAAAATGCTTCGTGCCTGGTCACACTGTGCATCACTGGCAGTGCTGGGAAGGCTTTGGATGCCCTCCCACCTTTGGATGTGGACAGCTGGAGAAGCCAACTCTGAGCATTTAACATGAGTTTAACAGGTTTAAGCCTGTTTCCCCACATTAGGCATGGATGCATAGACTGGAAGAACAGGAGATTAGCACATGGTGCTCACTGGAGGAGAGACATTTGCAAAGCAGGAGGGATTTAATAACTATTAGCTCCAGCCAAAAAAATAACCCATACAGGCTTTCTAGTGTGAGCCATGAAGATGTCAGTATCTCTTTGCTCGTAATAGAGGAAAGGAGGGAGGAATCTGATTGTGGGCAGAATATTCAAATCTGAAGGAAATTTAAGCAAAAATGCAATTAAAAAAAAAATGATAATTTGATAATATGGGATTGGATTTGTGAAGAAAGGATACAAAACAAGAATGATGTCAAAGCCAGGGCTCCAAACATTTTGGAAGATCCTTGCAAATGTTTTTTAAATTCTATTCAATTTTAAATCACTATTAAAAATCAAGGTGTATCACAAAACTAGTGATGGATATTACATCTTTTTTAAGATATCTTTTTGATTTTTTTTAACATTTCAAACCTGTGTGAAGAAATTTCCTTTTTCTCTGTTGAGAAAAAATAATATTCTAAAGGCAATGTTGCCTCAACATTGCCATGTTTCAGATATATCTGCAGACAATTTTCAAATACCTCAGCAGTGAGAAACACTGAGTTTAACCCAAGTATTGCCATATCTAAGCAGGACATAGCTACTGAAGAGCTGCCTGGAAATGGCAAACAGAACCAGACAAAATCCTAAACAACAGGCCAGCTGAACTTGAGTAGAGCTCTTCTCACTAAAATCTACAGATTAAAATTTATAACCTAAACTTGTAATATCTTCTTCTTTAGCAATACAGTGATTTATCCTTCAATTCCCTCATAGAGCCTTGCTCTGCTCTGCCTAGGAGAAGTGACAGCAACACAGGACAAGGCAGAAAGGATGAAAGTTAAATTGATCACACTTTTTTTTCATCATATTATTCTTTCAGTCCAAGCCTCTCATAAAGATGCCCTGCTTCTATTGTTTTTTTTCTGAGACTCCAAAATAAATACACATCCAGAAGACTTATTCTCATATTTCCAGCTACAGCAGAGGCATCCAGGGTTTTGCTTCTCCTGCCTTGGATGTAGTTGCCTGTGTTGATTCAGAAGCAGACTAACATATAGGACCTTAAATTCTGTGTGATTCTGTGTAACGTAATGAACACCAACAGACTTTAAATCTCCCGTATCTCATGGGTGCATTTTATTGCATTATATGGCAAAAATCCAAGAAAAGAAATTTCAGAGATAAAAAAAAAAAAATCAAAAATGAAAAATACATTGCTACTGAATTTTCCAGCAATATCACAGGAATGTGATCTCCCCTCAATATACATACTGATGATCTATTTGGAATTTTTATCCGCAGTTATGAAGAAAAAGAAAATGTTATTCCCTCAGAGGCCAATTTTCATCTGCTCTGGAATTCTCATTTAAGCATCTCAGAGAACACTTTTCCTTCTCTAGATATTACCCACTATTCGTCTGGCTCAAGGCTCATGTCTGTTACCGTGTGACCTACATGGAAACAAATTCCTATTCATATTTCTGACAAGAGCCCTCACAATCTAGTTGGCTGCCATCATCCCATTTCCAGTATTTCACCAGTAAAAATGTAGGAAAGGTTTAGTCTCCTTTTACCCATCATGTGCAACTCCCATTACTCGGAGTCCCCACGTGTGTGCAGATCAAGGGGATGGATTGTTTAAGGAGCTGAACCTCAGGCACTGCTGCCAGGGATCCCTTTTGGGTTCCAAGATGTAGATAGATGGTGAAGAGTTTGTAAGAGTGGAAGCCAATGCTTGGATCCTCCTCTCCTGCTGATATCCATTGGGATAAGCTGGGGTGAAATCCCTGAGGATCCAAGGCATTTCCTGGTTTCACAAAATGTGTGCTGTTGACATTAATAACCATAACTCAGAAATTCTCTGAGCCTTTCACTACAGTGAAGAGCAGCACTGCCACTGATGGAACCATTATTGCTTTCCTTCCTTAACACCTAAAACACACCAGAGTTTCAGAGTTTACATTTCATTTCACCCTGAGCATGTAAATATATCTGTGTACATTGGGTGTCATCCTGACCTGTCAGCATTTAACACCTGGGTCTTTTCCCTGTGGGCTAAGTGCAAATGACCACAGTCAAATTCATATTTATATTGAATTAAATGTTATAAATGCCCAAGCTCAGGTCACAGCACTGATCTCAATGATTTTGCTGATTTCTTTTTTTAACATCTTCCTGAATCCCCTCAGGATATTAAATACAGACCTATACCAGACCAGGGCCATGGTGCAAGGACAGATAATGGGCAAAGCAGCCATGAAACTGGTATTTGGTCTTGGGTGCAGAAATCACTACCAGCAATAATCATCAGAAATCACTAACTACTAGAGTTTCTGGATATGGATAGAAAATGAGAAAGAGAACTCTTTCCATGGAAGCAGTTCCTTGTTAGGGGCATTTCTGGGAGCACACACCTCACCTCCCCTAGGCCTGGACCCAAGGAATGTGTTGACTTGCTGATGTAAAAGGAAAATTGAGGTTTTTGCTGTCTGTCTCCAGTAAGTTCAGCTCAAGGGTGTCCTGCTCTCTAAACTTCTGCTGACATTACCTTCCTAAATGTTCAAATTGAGTCTTTACTCCTTTCTATCCATTTTCCCCCAGTTCATTCCAGAGGCTCAGAGATGCTGTGAATGTTTTAAACTCTGTTTAAAGGAGGCTGTGCCATCTCAGCCTCCCTCTCACATCTTTAGAGAAACCCCAGATGAGAAACCCCAGAATGCTGTGAATTAAGAAAGCAATGTAGAGCTGCTGTGACCCATTCACATGACTGCATGAATGAGAGAGGATGGAGAATGCAGCCCTGACACTTCCTGCACATCCCTGCAGTACAAACATCACACTGGTGACATCTGAGCCCATGGCAAGTCCTGCAGTGAGGGGCTGCATAAGCTCAAAGAGCACACATTCATCTTCAAACCTGGAATCACTTGGGAGCACTGCTCTACACAGTGAACCAAAACAGTCCATGATCCTTAACAAACCTGTAATTGAAAAGTCAACATTTGTCCCATTCAGCAAAACAGTTTCCCCTAAAGAGATTTAAACTTTAAAACACCTGAATTCTTTCAAAATTCTCTGCAATGTATTTTGTCCCTATTCCTGCTTGAAATATTTTAATTCTGTCTCTTTATTTTTCCTCTCACCAATTTTCACCCCCCATGCCCTGTGTGCAGATTCAGCCCTGAACTCTTCACAGGCCAAATTTTTTCAGTGAAATCTTTGTTTGCCAAGGCATGGGAAGAGACTCTCAGTGTACATTTTCAAGAGCTCAGCTTGCAGTTGTCCAGCAGACCATAAGCTGTGTAACCAGCTTGGCACACTGGTTGCACAGCCTTTTTTAAAATCCTAATTATATTATCATACTCCAGCTCAAGGTTTGGGTGGACACTTGAAAAACAATGCATACAATTTCTAAATACTTTTAAAACATTATTTTTACACCATTTTTCAGCTGAATAACTTAAACCTGATTCTGCCTCCCAGAAAACCAACAGTCCATTTCTCTCCTACAGGAACAACTGCAAGACTAAAGCTTCAATAGCCCAAAAAAAAAAGGTTTGTCTCTCTTTGGTTACACCTACTGTTACTTCTGTAATTAATGACTCTGTTTAATCAAGAAAAAATCAAATCAATGGATGTGAAGAAATTTAAACACTGGTCTTGTATCAGCAGTCCACAGAAAGAGATTTATGCTTTATTCATCACATTGAAGATACCTTTTTTTTTTCCACGTCATCTGTAATTTGTCTATTTAGCGGGGTCTGTGGTTTTGTTAAGATGTGCATATATGCATAATCCAGCCATGCACACAAAACTAAAGTGTCAAATTCTTAATCCATTCAGGAGGCAGCAGAATACTACAGCTTTGGCTTCTTACAAAAAAAAAATCAGGATAGCTGAGACCAGCACAAACCTTATTTGTATTTGTACACAAAAAAGTAATACCAGTAATAAAAACAATTTTAAAAAATCAGATGCCAAACCACGACTGGTGTAAGTCAGCATAGCAGCACTCAGCTGATTGCAGCAGTTCTAATCAAAAGAGCAGAGATCTGCCCTAATAACAGCATTATTGATCTTTTCTTTAAAACACACTCCTGTACACACAGCATATTCCCCATGTCCATCCTCCAGGATTATTATAGAGCCATAAGCAAGAGCAACAATTATAGTTTTTATTTAAGAGATGCAAATCAATATTAATTAAAATTAGACAACTGTTTGTGATGTAAGGGCTCCTTGTACTCAAAGGGCACAGTGGCCATTAAATATATTAAGACTTATTACTTAAAAGATTTTAGACAAAGTCAATGCCTCCCATGTCCTAGGGGACAGTTCAATGCCTCAGTAATGTTGTACAACATTTAACTATAGGTGCCACAATCAAAGGCAAACACAATTAAGTATCAAACAGTTAAATGTTATGTGTCACTCTCTAAAGAATCTATATTGAAATGCTTAATTAAACTTTTTTTTAATAATAATAAAAAAAAGAAAAGAAAAGAAAAAAGAATTCCATAGCACAGGCTAGCAGCAAAACGAAATCTTATTTGGTTTGTATTAAATAACCTGCATATTAAGTTGCCAGTGTTTCTCCTGTTCATTATCATGAAGGCAGCATTTGCATTTCTTGATAGACTATTCCTGTTTCCTTCCCCTTTTTTTCTTGTCTTACATCAGTCAGTGGAAAGAGTGCCACCACAGGCCATCATTAACCTTCCAAATCTGCCTCAAAACAAATAGTACAAGAGCTCACTAATTTGAAGATCAAAAAGCCACTTGTCCATTATATAATTGGAATGAAAGGCAAAATGTTGCAGTTCTGAAGAGCACAGTAATTACTAGCTGTTAATTGCTCTCTCGTGGTGGCTCACTTTTAATTAAAAAGAACAGCTCGTCGCAGGCCGATAAGCAATGGTGGAGACCACTGGTTTAATCAACAAAGCAGAAAAATTTGTTTCTGCCGCAGCCAACAACAGCTTGAGAAATCTTCAGATGTCCAATTGAGATTAAAAACTGTCTATTTAGTGCAGTCAGATTTTATTTTAACCAAGGAAATGACTATTTGAAGTCTTCCAATGTGAGTGTCCCCACCACATCCCCGCTGGTGCTGCAGGGACTAATCACTGGCTTGTGGTTGTGATCATTCAAGTAAAGAAATTTAGCTACTTTCCTCTTGACTCCATCATTCTTGGGTAATTGGCCTGTCTGAGGTGAGCAGTTGTGTTGGGTTTTTTTTTTTAAGAAAGAGCTTTAAAGTATGGAAGGCCCACAGACTGTGCATTTAATTACTGTTCATATTTCATGCAGTCAAACAGAATTTCATTTAAAAAGAAAATGATTTACCTATCAAAAAAAAAAAAAAAAAAAAAAAGCCACAGCCCTAACTTAACCCACCCTTCCCAAAGAAAAAATAAAACACCTTATATTCACTGCATTGGGCATTTTGTTCCTTTTCCTTTGACGGGTATGTTTACATGCCAAAAACATATTTAAACATCAAAGTTAATTCTTTCAGAGTGTTCTGTCTTTAACTCTTTCATCTAATGACTGTGGCCTTTGAGGGGAGCCCCGCTGCATGTCACAGGAAGGGTTTATTTAGTTAAGCAGGTTAGGTAGGTTAAGTGGAACCGTTTTGCCCTGGTTTGCCTCATCCCTCTTTATCCATGAGCCCATTTGCATCTCTCAGCAGCTTCTGTCCATCCTCCTCTCCTGCCCTGCTCTGCTCCCCAAGGTGTTGTGCTCAGCCCTTTGCCTCCTTGTATTTATTTGCTGCTGCTGAGTGAAGGGCTCTGCTTCACGTTGCACTCTGCAGATGAGGCACACATGTACACAAAACCAGACCTGGCAAACCTTCACCACAATCCCTGCCTCTCTTCCCAGTGCTGGGAGCGTCTGACAACTCTGCACAATCTAATATAACAAAACAGGCATTTCCATTGATGGGCTCCAGGCATTATTGTGCTTTTCCACCTTATTCCCATTAACTGGATGCAAATGTCACTATCTGCAGCTAGAAGCAGCTTTGGAGGACTGGTCAACTTTGGTTTGAACTTTGAGTAATATTTCTGAGCTGAGTAAACTCAAAGCTGCCAAAGAATATTTTTCTGTTTTCCTTCTCATATTGTGAAAAAAATACTCATTCATTTTTCTTCTTACAGAGAAATATATGTTCTGTATATATATATATATATATATATATATATATATATATATATATAACTTTTTCTAGTCTCTTCTCTGGCTACTGGGAATCACTTCTCTCCCTTGGGAACAGGTGGATTTTTGTTTAGTGTTTATTTCTTTTTAAGGCTTCCTTCTTGAGCAGACCTAAAAAAGCAGGGAAAAGTTACCAGAGCTCTTTTTTCTTCTAGTTCCCCTACAAGTCACCATCATTTGGATGCACAGCCACTCCCAACACAGCAGCCACCTTTTCCTTCTGCCCCAGCAGAGCTCTTGGGTTGGGATATGGGGATGCCCCTCCTAATGCTCACCTGTCCTTAGAGTAAAGTAGAACAAGAATTTGACTGTTGATTTCAAAGCAGTGTGATCTGAGTCCTCCAGCCCTAAATTACAGGGTTTAAAATATTCAGTGATTACTCTGTGCTTGGATGCTGTGTAGGATGCTACCCTGGGAAATGCCATGGTGTAACACAAATTTTCAAAGCATCTACTCCATATATTTAAACCAGATCTTGTCATATACCTTCTCATTTATTCACTGATTTGTGGACACCTTTTTATTTTTCATATTAAAATGGTGATTAGGAAATTCCTAGTGAATATGGAATCCAGTGTGTTGCATTAAATACTAATTGAATAAACCTGAAAGGATTACTGCAATCAGTACAACAAGCTGATGATGCAATCCAAAATTTACAAGGAAAAAAATACCATAATATTTTTGACACATATGCAAAAAAAAAAAAAAAAAAAACAAAAAGAAAAAAAAATTGAGAATGTTGTACATTTTCCTAAATCAATGTATATTCATGAATATCTATCTGCCTTTAGGTTAGATAATGGACAGACATCTGTCAGTCTGTAAAAATGAAAAATTTAAGGGATATATTTTGAAACACACTTGCTTATGTTAGATGATGAAAAACAAATTTTCAAGTCAAGCTTCTTCCTCATCCCTGGACAAACAGTGGACAAACAAAAATGGGATACTTAGGATCAACCTTGCCTTCAGTGACTTCTACCCTCATTTATGAACAAGTTCAGGGCTATAAAATGAGCTATAAAACCTGATCAGGATATTTTAAAAAAAGGGAATGACCAAATAGCCAGAAAACAATTTTTCCTTCAATTATGTTTTTTAGGTTTTGTATGTATGTGTGTAGATGTGCATGCATATATATACTTCATATATATATGTATATATATATAATATATGTGTACATATATAATGTGATATATAATGTGATATATAATGTGATATATAATGTAATATAGAATGTAATGTATAGCATGTAATGTATAGAATGTAATATATAATGTCATGTATATAATGTAATATATAATACATATATTGTATTTTTTAAATTTTTTTTAACTCTGTCCTAGACAAATCGTGGTGCTAAGTCTGTCACTCCAGCTCTGCCAGGGGCGCTCCTGCAGCTCCATCCATCCATCCATCCATCCATCCATCCATCCATCCATCCATCCATCCATCCATCCATCCGTCCGTCCGTCCGTCCGTCCGTCCATCCATCCATCCGTGCCCGCGTTATCTGCATCCCTTCCTCCGCCTCACCCTGCGATCAGCCCCCAGCCTGCCCCTCTCGCCCGGCCGATAAGGCGAGCTGCGAAGTCGCCGTGTCTCTGCCACTTTGGTCCCCCCACACCTTTCCTGTTCCCAGATTTGGGGGCACCTGCCAGCGCGGTCCCCGCGCCCCGCTCGCGTTTATCGGAGGAAACACTCGCGGCTCGCAGGGATGGCCCCCGCACCGCGGCAGATTAATCCGAGTTGAGTGCACTTCCTTCGGCCAGGGGACACCAATTACCACCGCGGCACCGGCTGCACAATGCGGGCGGACATCTGACAGCCCGGGTCCCGCCAGCTCCGCATTGTCCTCCCATCAGGCGCTGTCAGTTCCCAGCCTTAATTACATCCTGTTTACAAACACTCGGCCGGACTTCAGATGGAGCCTTAACAAAGGTTGACAAAGGTCAGGGCCACGTCACGAGGATGTTATCTGTGTGCTCTGGCTGATAAACGAGGAGGAGGAGGAGGAGGAGGTGCGGGGCTGATTTTGGAGATAGCGCAGAGAAACCAGCGCTGGGCCGGGCAAAATACCGAGCTCCGGCCCCTGGGTCCAAGCTCGATGGTGTAGAGGGATGTGCTCGTACCTGGCATCACACGGGACTTGTGTGAGAGGACAGAAAAACAGCCATCACCGACCTGAAATGGCAGCGGCTGGAGCTGACCAATAAAATGACTGATAGAATAATTTTTTTAAAACCATCTAAGTCTATTTGCATTTCAAACTCAGTGTTGTCGGAGCAGAAACTGCAGCACAGCAAATTTTTCCCACTCTAAAACATCACTAAGATGCTCCATTCCGCTTCCTGGAGCACGTGGCAGGGATGGGGACATCCTTCACATCCTTCCAGCCTCAGGGCAACCAAGGGCTGAGTGGGGTCGAGCCAGGTTTGCCCCAAATCCTTAAGTCCCCCTGCTCTACCCTCTCACATTTTCCTTGCACTATGGAAATGGACTTTTATGCTCTCTTTGGTAAGGTCCTACCTCACATTTCCATGGTTTGCACAGCCACTTTTTCCATAGCAACTTCTCAATTCAGTGTGGATAAGATATAAAAAGTGAAACATTGGGAGAGTTCGACATCCACACTTGGGTTTGTCCATATGGGAACAAGGAAACCAGGCATCTCTGTACACCAAGGTTGCCCATTTGATCCCACGTCCCTCCTCCAGTATCTTTTTTCTTTATCTTGAAAAAGATGAACACAGACATGAATTTAATCTTATCTACAACTCAAGGTAGAGGAGTATATACAAGAATCAGGCAGCTGGATTAATAGAAATACTTGATATGGCAAAGTTAATAACATAAGAGCTTGTCAGCCTAACCCATCCCTTTATCTGTTTTCTGCTATTCTCACATCCTAATTAATGCACCCCAAATCACACAGGTTTACACATTAGTAGCCATTAAAATTAAAACCACAGTCTGTTATCATGTCACCCCTCTCAGAGGAAACACTGGATTAACTACATGATATTAGTCAACTAATAGTGTCACAGCTTCATATTTCTCTGCTATTTTGCCCATGAACTCTGTAAAACAACACACAGAAGTCGCTGTCAATGGCTGAGTTAAGGCACCTCAATGATCATCAAGAAACCAGCTCAGCATCTTCAGGCTAAACAGAGAGGAGAGGGTGCTTTCACTGTTTGAAAAGGGAAAAAAAAAAACCTCTCTGTTTAAAAAAATGATTTGAAATCAAATTCTGCAAATCTAAACATGAGGAGTGGAAGCGATGACTTGGATAGGCTTAAAATGTTTGACAACTAAGTGTAGAAAAGTTGAAGGTTTAAATAAAGTCTGCGAGCTCTGCACTGATTACATACGCTTAGAAATATTCCTGGCCGGTCCTGAGTGTTTCTGCTTTGCAGGGCAGCAGAGCATTATCACTTCTTGGGTGCAGAATTAAAACTGCATGTCACCCCATTCAGGGACAGACCTTATATGTCCCCAGTGACAAACCAGCAGATAATAGAATTAAAAGTAGCAGCGTATGGGATTAATTTTTTTACCTATTTACTAACTAGGCAAATTAGAAAAGAAAAAGATCTCCAAAGTTTGGGCTGGCATTTCTGAACCCTTTCTGAATGGGTGACTCCAGCCCTTTTGCTGCCCTTGTCTGGGCGCCAGGAGAAGCGCTGGCTCCCAGCAGTGCAGAACAGGACAGGAGTCTCTTGACTTGACGCTCTGTAGTTTCCAGACTAAGCACTTGCTCAAGCCTATCCCTAGGTACTTAGGAGGGCAACCACCACTGCTCCTTTCTGACAACATAGAGCTCTTTATCAAAAATCAGGGGGAAGAAATGAAAGCCCGGGCTGACCTTGGGAGCACAGTGTTCCCCTGCAGGCACCCACTCTGCCTTCCCTGGAAAATTTAGGCTTGGTTGCTGCGGGAGAGCCTTGCTAATGCAATCAAAGATGATTTTGCAGTTAATAAAAGGACAGGCTCTTCCTTTCTCAGCTTCGTGACAGTCAGGCTCAGTAAGCCTCCTGTTCCAGACAACGTGCCAGTCAGCTGCTGTTACTGCAGAGCTGTGTTTAACATCTTCTTAATTAGCCCAATTCCCCACATCACAGCCAAGTTTTCTAGTGAGAAACAGCCTCAGGAGCTGTACAGCTCTGCATCTCTGGGAAAGCAGGTCATTAATGCACGAATCAGCACGTCCTGTTTTCTCCAAGGCTGGCCAGGATGGTATAAGAATTGTGTTTGGGCTAGAACCACATCGTGCTCCAAATCACCTGCAAACCTGCTGGCAGCTACAGAGCCAGAGCAGCCACCCTGGACTTCCTATGGATTAATGCAGGTCACCATCAGCTCCGGCCGGAAGGACAACTCCACTCCTCAAATCCACTCCTCTCACTGGAGCCTCTTTGCCTCCGTGCACCAGACATGACTCAGAAAACAAATAAAACCGGTTACATAGCTTGTATTTATTTGCTCAGACTCCTGAGTTTCGGACATACCCAAACCTCTTGCTGCTGAACTGGTATAAATACAGTACATCACTGGTTCCACTTGAATTTATCCCAACTTAAACCAGAAAGAGATCTGTTTCTCTTTTTTATTATTATTATATCATTATGCCCTCTCTTTTTCTGTTTTCTGTTCTCCTTTTTGTTTTTCTTTAAAGTCAGCCTAACATTTTATAGACATCTCTCTCACAGCTTCCGGAAGGGTGCTCCATCTTAAACTCAACAGCAGCACTGACAGACGGGGTTGATATTTTCTTTTCTTTCACAAGTAATAAAAAAGGAACATTTCACTACACATGAAACCAGAGTACAGCCTTAAAAGAACAGTGTTTGTGTGCCTATAAAAAGTTACCCTTTTGCCAGACCCAGAATCAAAGCACTTGTATTTATATGTTTCCTTTTTTAATAAGTAAATCCAATATTTTTAAAGTTCATCAGTTTTAGATTATTATTGCTGCAAATCCTATGAATGGGGCAGCTGTGTCTGCTGAGCACACTCGACAGCACTGCAAGGTAGGTCCATGGTTTATGTTATCATTTGGGATTCTGTGGGGAGCACTGATGAGACTGCAAAGGGTAAAACCTGGAACTGGCTACTGCATTCCTGGGCTTTCCTTCAGCCTGGCATTTCAGTCATGCCAGGGCATCCCCCACAGGTGAGTCAGTTTTGACAAGTGACCAAGACATCTGTATAAAAAAGAGGACAAAATTCATCACAAAAATCCATCACTGAGTATCTCTCCTCTTTCCGTGCACACTGAAATTTCCCCACCTCACACTGAGGAAAATTCCAACGCAAAGGGTGGATGAACACATTTGCTTTTCACCATCAGTAAAATCCTACAACTAAAAAATAATAAAAGTATTAATAATTATAACAATAATAATAACAGTAATAATAAACAACTAAAAAGGAAGCTCTGTTCCCAACTACTGGCATCTTTGGAGACAAAAAAGTGGGAAAAACAAGGAGTAATCCTTTTTCCCCACTCCAGTGGGGTTGCCCTGCAGAAGAAACTTTCAGCCCTTTTCCATACATATCTTGCCTGTTTCCAAGCCTAGACACCTGCCCCTATTCTGCAGCAATATTTCCTCTCTTCATTCCCAGCTGTGAGAGCACAGGGGTTCTCCAAGGGGGGGAAGCTGTGTCCTGGCTCCAGCACTGGCAGCTCCCCTTCCACTGGGAGGGGAGGCTCCAAAGGCAGGTTTGAAATACTGAAGTGGCAGGAGGCTCAGAGGAACACTGTGCTGCAGAGGACATGATAACACAGCACCATTCAAGCCTGAGATTATCACTGGAGGATGACATGGGAGATAAGGAAGTGCAGCATTACAGGGCTGCGTTAGCACAGGAGGAAATCGATTCAGGCAGACAAGCTAAATTTATTTACTTTATTGATTTTAAATTTTACATGAACTGCAATATAAGTAAATCTTTCATGGTAATTCTAAATCTTGAAACCTATTGTAAATAACTAAAAGAAAAAAAAAAAAGTCCAATGTTCAGAATAACTGTTTCTTTGGACTGAAAGCACATTATTCTTAAAGCCCAGGACAAAATATTTTGTAATGAACACCTTAAATCTACCTTGGCAGCCAGTGTTGATATTTTTGCTAAAATAAGAGCCTGCTTTTGGTGTACCTGGTGATTCAATAAAGCACAGATTATTTAAATTTTTTTTTTGAAGGAGTGGAAGGGAAGAAGAAAAATTGTTCCTGTAGTATTAAGTGAATACAGCAACAGGTTTTTGACCCTGTGGTTCCCTGATAAAGCAGCTGAGTTTTAAGCAGCACAGGTAGAGCTTTGTGCACAAAGAGTTGGCTGCAAATGTTGGAAAGGCACGTGATGGAGGGTCAGGGCACATGGACTGATGCACCCAGCACTACAACCCAGACCTAAAGAGAGAGCAGGAGAGCAGAAAAACACAGGATCAAAACCTGCCTGCCTTATTTATACAAGTCCAAGCTCAGACACCAGGATGACAGAGGCTGGAGGGGAAGGTTCTATTTTGGAGTTTTCTCCTACTCAAAGCAGCAGCTCCCACCTGTGCCTAACTCCACCAGGGAAAGAAATCATAGAACCACAGAGGGGTTTGAGTTGGATCAGACCTTAGAGATAATTCAGTTCCAATTCCCTGCCACAGTGAGAGATGCCACATATTAGATCAAATTTATTGGGTGCCCATTGGTCACATCCAGAAATTCAAAAGTTTTATGACACATGCAAAAAGAAAAAAAAAAAAAAAAACCAAACATTTGCCATCTCCTCCAATGCCCCAGCTATTTGATGAAAAAGGAAAAAATCTGAAACTCCTGACCTGGGGTGCAAATCTCTTCATGCAGGCAGGCAGCACAAATCCTGGCAGTAATAGGCAATGCCAGGAAGTGATGTGTTTGTGTGGGCACAACATCCACCAAAATCCTCCCAGGCAGAGGGGACAGAGCAATGCCATGGCAAGGGCAGCTGGGAAAAGCAGCCCTACATTCTCAGAATAACCTTCCTTACACCAGCAATGCTACATTTCAGATTCAATTACTAAATAAACCCCAAAATCTCTTTCTAGCTTTTTCAGCCAGTTGAGTTGGGAGAGGCAAGTTTGTGGCAGCAAATTTTGCCAGAGGTGTTCAGATTGTGCAGTCAGGGCAATCTGCCAGAGACTTGAGACAGGCAAGGCTCCCTCACCCCAAAAAGATTTCAGAGCATCCTATATATGACACACTACTAGAAACAGTATAGAGGTACATGACACAATATCCCAGACAGACAAGGATACCTATGAACAGAGACTAGCCCTTTATCTTTTAACAACAGGAAAAAATACAGTGATGTTGACAAAAGCACTCATCCAGCGAAGCTTTTCCCCCTTGGGGCTTTTTTTTCCCCTCGTTGTTGTTGTTTTCTAAACTAATCCATATTACCTGAGCCTTTTGATTTCATTATGTTAGATGCTATTAATCTGGATATATGATTTCAACAGTGAAGAGATGGAATTTGTCATCAACAAAAGGAAAACATTATTTTTAAAGGAGTGAAAGATTAATGTTCCACCACGGACTACTTAAACCCTCTACAGCAACAGCACTATAATATTAATCCAACTTTGATGGGTTTTGCATAAGGCTCATAATTAAACATTTTCTTTTCAATACTTTATAGAATCCCCATCTGTTTTTAATGGCATCATTTTGATGTTTTTCTTAATAATTCTGGCAGCCTGCTCTTGAAGCTCCAAGCTTTATTTTTTGTTCCTAATGTCTTCTTCCACAGTGGCTGCATTGTGCCAAGGCTGAATGCAGGGTTTTGGAAACCCCCAGTTCTGCCCTGTCCCTCCCTCCTTCCCAGGCAGCACAAGGCACAGCAGAGCTCTTTGAGCTCTTACAGTGTGGGATACCTGGGAACATAATGGAAATATTTCCACCTTCCAGACCCAAAAAGTCTCCTTCTGCCACCCCTTGCCTTGCTGCACCAAGGGATCCCCTCCCAGCAGTGCCAGCTCTGGCTCCACACACCATGGTAGCTGGAAATAAATTAACTAATCAATAGCCAGGCTTACCCCAGGAAACCCAAACAATGTTGGATAAATCACAGGGATACAGCTCAGCCACAGCCCTGGGATTTCCTTTCCACACTGGCACCCAGTGAAGGAAGAAAAGCACTCCCATCCCCTCTCTGCTCTAGGTATTGAAATTGGGGAGTTTATCAGCCCAAGGCACAAAACCCAGTGGTGTGAGGGGTTTAAAACATCCATCAAAATTACCTGATGGAAACCTGGAATGTGAACCTGGCAATGGCTTCTGGAAGACTCATCTGTTTTCCATGAGAAATATTGGGATTTTATCAAAATAAACAAAATAGAGAATGTTCCTATCCAGCAGTATCTTTAAAAAAGTCAAAAGTAAAACCAATTTCCATCTTTGGTATTTTTTTAACTAATTCTAAATGCATTTTGAATTTCTGCCCAAAACTTAATGATTTTCCAAGAGAACATCATAAAAATAATATTTTAAATTTTAGCAAAATTTCTGTTTCAGTTTTTTTTTTTCTTTGCTCTTAGATTACACTATTTTCCCTCCAATATTTTTCATTCTTTTATATTAAATGCATATTTGGTGACCTCCTGTGGTTCCCATGGATTAGAACAGAGGAACAGGATGATTAATGGTTTCAGTTTAAATATTTTATACTCTCTGCAAAAACAGTACTAACTGATGGATGTGTACATTTCTATTTTCACTTCAGTGTCAGGGTCTCCTTGATTACATTTTCCCCTTATTTTTTCCCCCCACTACCCAACTTTATTAACATCTTTTCCCATGGAAAAGGAACCCAAGGGCTCCTTGCTCCCAGGTTTGGCACAGGCAGGACTCCCACATGTGAACAGATACTGCCCTAATCAGGGCTTTCAACCTTGAGGAGCTTTTAAATGCTCTAAGTGTATTATAATGGTCTCCTGGTCTCAGGACAGACAGATGTGAACCACAAAACTGAAATGTTTCATCTTTTGGCGCCTTTCAGTATGTTCCATGCTGTGCTTCAAGTTTGCTGAAGGATCAGAATTACTTCAGTTCTAGGTAATATAAACAGAGTGATCAAAAACATTTAATTATTCAGGGTCAGCAAATCTGGAGAATCTAATAGCAACAGACAGAAATAACCCTTCCAACCACTCTCATTTTCACTAACTATTATAAAATAGAGAACTGTTTAATTACCAGAAAATATCATAGCAGAAAGACTCAGCATCTTCCCAAGAGTCTTTCCCAGTCCACTCAAATGCTTTTGGCACTAAAGCAAAAATTTAATTTTCCATAGATGCCCTCGTACCCACAGACACTCAAACAGCTCAAATCCTCCTCCTATGCCTCTGCTCAAATGCAGGTGCAGCCTTTCAGAATGCACCATGGAAGGAGACTTTCACACATTATTTCTGTACCTGTCACCCTGAAATGTGATGATGAGGATGATCCAAATGGAAATGACAACAGAACTGGGGCTCCCCCATTATTTCCCCTCTTTAACTTCACTTTATGTACAGGTGTCTGGACAGCACGCTTCACAGAACAGGGGCACACATTTCCCCACACTGCTTTTCCTCCCTCCAAGCAAAATGAGGATGTTGCAGAGACATTTCCCAACACCCTGATCTTTCTCCAGTGGTGTTTTTGTGGCTACAGAGCTGCTACAAATATACACTCTTACCCTGAATGACTACATGGCCTCAGCAACAAAAATGTGCCACCAGAGAATTCCCATATTTAATTAGAAAGGAGTGCAGGGGTTTGGGAAAATATAATTTCAGCTGGGATTCACACACTGCAATGACCTGGATTACAGCAGTCTGCTGATGACACCCAGGCCTCATGAAATCACATTAATTACGCTCATTATGTGTAATAAGAATAAAAGTCCCACCAGTTAACACACTTACTGCTCTAAGGGATGGTTTTACTAAGCTGAAAGCAATTATCAGAGCATTCAGTGGAAAAGGGCAAATTAAATTGAAGTATAGGAATGATACTTGGGATCAGTTAACATTTTACAAGATGTTTACAAGGCTTTATTCTGTAGTTGAGAAAGTCAGTTGACACAAAAGTAAAAAATAAAAAAAACTAAACAAAGAGAAAAACCTATAAAACAGTGTCACTTGGAGGGGAAGTGGGAGCTGATATAAATATAGGAGAAAAGAGGGAAGCTAAGAGCCATAAATGTTAATTTCAAGCTATAAATTACAGACATTTGCCAGAGGAAAATAATGACACAAGAAAAACTCAAGCTCAGTAGAAACAAAAATGAGCTGAATTATGATACTATGGTTAATTGTAAAAAATAAGGTACAAAAGCAAGAAGTGCTCAAACAGGTTCTTCTGCAAAATATTTTGGGGAAAATATCATAGTACAGACACACTCAATAGTGACCTAATCTCAAAATAACACAGAAGGGAATTGAATATCAGCTAGGAAAGTCAATATTAACTTATTCAAAAAATTGGCATGCCAGAGTTTTACAGCAGCTGAAGGAGACATCCCCTGACCTGTGACTGTGGATTTGTAAGAAGTGCCAGTTTCAGAGAGCTGAAAGAACCCAGCCTTGTTTTGGAATCTGAGATGAGGCAGAGGGAGCAGCCAGGTAGAGTCAAATTGAACCGAGCAGACAAATTATATTTGTGTTATTTCCTTAACTAGGTTGTTCTTCCTTTGAAATTAATGCATTTAGAGTTCATACTAATTAATATGCATGTACAGATATTAGGTCCCTATCAAATAATTTTTTTTTTAATTTATCTGGCAAAGGTAGTTCTGGTCACATGATATTCTTAAACTATTCAAAATATTTGGCTGGATAATATTAATAATTTATATTACAGTATAAATCCTTGGATGATATTTTAGAGACTGAAATAAGGTGAAGACTATTAGTAAAAGAATATTTTTTTCTGATAATGGAAAGAAACAGAATTACACACAACTAAAAGACAAATTTAAATCTGCTACTGCGAAAAGAAATCACTATTAAACAATTATAATTTAACGAGTCCCACAAGAGTGACTTTCTGGCATTACCACGATCACGGTTTTTAATTGATGACAAGGAGGAGACACAAATATTTAGAAGATACAAAAACTGAGGAGCTGTGAGTAGGGGAAGCACCAAGGCACCAGAGGGATCACACTCCCTCACTCTGGGCAACTGGGACACAGAAAATCCTCCTGAAAAACTGCCATGAGGTCTGGCACCTCCACTTTGAGAAAGAGCATGAAATGTTAGAGAGGACTCAAAAGAAGAGAGGAGCAATCAAAATCTAAAAGCCTTTGTACCAAAAAGTGAGGGAAGAGCCTCTTTAGCTTGTTGGAAGGGGAAAGAAGATTCCAGTGTTCTGACCATGGAAATCTCTGGATGGATGCACATTGAGAGTAGTGGCTGGGAGCTGGAGACATTGCAATGAGGAACACAAGCAAAAATAATTGTTAGCAAAGCTCCCCCCATGCTGTGCTCACTCAGCACCCAGATTCACTGCATCCCTGAGAGGTGCTCTAGTTCAAGCAGGTGTTAATACAAGGAAACACTGCCTGCATGACACAATGCCAGGCTGGAGGAGCACTGGTCCTTCCAACACCAGCATGGATGTGACCTCAGGATTGTTATCTGGGCTCTTACTAAAAGAAACCAGAGGAAGAAGACAGCATTATTAGTAAGTGATTATATAAATCTGTCTGATAATGGAACCAGCTTTCTTTGTCTGATTAAGATCTGGAACTCTGGCTGTGATTTATCATTTTTATACTATTCTCTTCCCCCAGGCTCCAGGTCACAGTGGTGGCATTGCCAAAATTTATAGCTCAGGCTGCTCAGCAGAGATGTAGAGCCTTCCTGACATTTTCTTATTTGGAGCACCTGGCTCTCCTTGTTTTTGCTCTGCTGCCTGCAGTGGTGAGGATTGCTTGCCATTCTCCCATATGAACGTTTTGTAAATAGGCTGAATAAGAAAAAAAACCGAGAATTTTCAAGGTTTTTATTTTCCTATTCATCTGTGATACATTGTGGACAGGAATTGGCAGCTCTTGTGTGAAACACTCTGCTCTGATTACCAGATTCCTGACTGAGGATAAAACTCCTCCTGTGCAGCTTCTGTATGCACATCCTCTCCTGAAACCCTTACAGCCACAGCCCTGTATAATTCCCTGTGAATCACTCAAACTGCATTTAATTTGATCAGTTTTATGGTGAAGGGGTTAAATCTCAACAAGACTCAAGGGCAGTGCAACCTGCTCTGGGCATTCCTCATTCCCTGTGAGCAAGACAGTGCTGCTCACCTCCACCATCACAGACTCACTCAAGAAGGAGTACAGCTGAATTTTTGGGTTTGGGGTGTTTTGTTGCTGTTACAAATGCATGATGGATTTCAATTATTTGCCTTCTTATTTGGGAATGGTGTTGGCTCTCTCCTTCCAGCTTATCTCTGCCACCACAAAGACTGGAAACTTCTTTCTTCTATGTGTTTTTTTTTGTTTTGTTTTGTTTGTTTTTTTTAAGCAGAAGACATCTTTGTCACAGTACTGAAGGAAATGGGGCTTTGAAAAAACCACCAAATATGGCCAGACTCATGGTCAAGGCACTGCTGGAGGACCTGCTCAGTCCCCAAGGCACTGCAGTTTTCAGATTTGCCCTGGCATGGTGCATCACTGAGAATTACTCATCACCTTCCAGCAATACAGTCCCTGATGTGATGGAATTCATAACATGAACCAAGAGAAGGAAAGAACAGAAGCCTTGTCTTCTCCTCCCAGACAAGGAGTGGAGATGAAGAAACACTCAGGGCAGCACTCAAGAAAAGACATTGTAATCCCACCATCACCCAAAAGCTATTTGCCTAATTCCAGGGTAAGAGGCAGGAAAGACATCTAGCACTGTTTTTCCTAAAACATCAATCCCTGCCTACATCAAAACAGTCCTTCTTTGGATGAAAAAAAAAATATTTTCCCTCTCCCATCTTACCCAAGGGCAGTTGATCCTACTTCACTTGGGGGATCAAGTTCTGCAGTGGCTGGAAACAACTCTTGGGTTAAAAAAAGCAAGCTTTTTTCAGGGTATAATTAGAGTTACCCAGTAAAATTATCTGCACCCATAGCTATAAATGATTTTGGAAGAGGTTTTGGTATAGTACATTTAATCTGGCTATAAATTCATTTTATAATTCACGTGTCAGCAGCTAACAGACATCACTAGGTGCTGTTGAAAAAAATATTCTTTTAGATTTTTCTCTTTTTTTGTCTTCATTTTATCACTTAAATAACTTGTTTCTCTGCACCAGCCACACAGGGAAAGGCCATCCCCAGCCTTCAGGGAGGATTAGACTCAGTTCTAAGGCCTCAGCTTCACAAAGCACTTAAGCACCTGCTTAACTTTAAGCACATGCCTAAGTCTATCCATCTTTTTTTTTTTTTTCTTCGAGAAAACTCCTGAAAGTACACAATTAACCCTGAACAGGTGCTTAAGTCCTATTAAAGTCAACAGTGCTTTCAAATGTCAACGGAATTTAAAAACATGCTTAAGTGTATCGTTGAATAGGAGTCCTAATGTGGGAAGAAAGGAGGGGGTTTGTCATCATCCTGGCAAAAGCCTTAAGAACACACTTGCAATTCAGAGGGTTTTCTTTGTCTGTGGCACTCTGCCTACTCTGTTACTAAAGAATTTGTAAAGAATGTTCCTGCATTACTCAACCACTCTCACATTTATTGACCATATTTCCCATATTAATAATCCTCAGTGTAATTACACCCCCCCTCACCCTCTCTCCCTGCCACTCCAAAAATCTCAAACATTTGTTTAGTATCACAATGTCCCAAGCTGGAAGGAGGGGACAGGGAAGAGCTGGGATTAAAAGGAGGCAAGCAAGATATGTTCAGGTCTTAGATTTGCCCCCAAAGACAAATCTCAGGGAGATTTGAGAAGAGCTGGACAGATGGTGCATCTTCCCCTAAACCACAGACTTGTCCTTTTCCCTTCTTACAGCACATGCTGAACTCGGAGAAATGGACAAACTTTGATTCCTGTTGTTTGTATTTGCATCCTCCCCACCAGCTCTTTGTTCAGATTAACACACCTTCTCTATGGAGCTGCCAGACCATCCCCAGTCCTGCACACACAGCCTGAGCTGTGGCTCTGGGTGCTGCTCCAGATGAGGCTGAGCTCCAGCACCGTGCCCTGTTTTAAATCAGTCTCTCTGGCTTACAGTCAAGCAGAGTGTTACTTTTAGAAACTGTGCTGCTCCTTTTTAACATGGTTTCACTTTGACTGCAGCTCCTTCATTAACTAGAGAAAGGATGCTGCAGTACTTTGTGTCACAGGAGCCTGGTACCAACACCAGGCATTACAGAAGCATTCCCAAAAGGCATTTCCTTGGAGAAGACACTGATCTTCTCTCCAGTCACAAATATTGCCCCCTCAGAAGCTACTGTGTGGTTAAGAGGAAGACCTGCCTTCAGTTCTCTTCAGTGCTTACATATGGAGATATGTAAAATACTTGAGAAAACAGTGCTTTTTATATTACTGCCAGTAACATGCCATATAAAAAGATATTAAAACAAAATCTGACCAACTGGTGGTAGATACAGTAACAGATTATAATGTACCCATTGTAAAGAATTCCCAGTGGAGACTCTGGAAATCTTACAATGATTGAGTTGCACTGGGCTGGAGATGCATTGAAAATCTTCCAAATGGTAAAATATTAGAAATACTATTTTGAAATATTTACCAGTTAAACACTAAAGTACTGTTACTGGCTGACCTTTTCACAGCAGTTGTTTCTGTTGTACTTTTGTAAAAGCAGCCAAAAGTTTAAGGAAAAAAAAAAAAGCAGGGGGGGGAAAAAGCTTATTTTCAGTCTAGCTACCACCCCTGACCTGTGCAATAACATCATAATGGAAGAATAATCATTGTAAACAATGCCCATGGGAGCTTGCTGGCTACAGCAAGGGATGAGAGCAGCCAACTTCACTGCTTTTCTTTACTACATCATTGCATTTTTGTCTGCCTATGGATAAGAAGAAGGTTCCACTCAATGCCAGTTGATGGAAAGTGCTAATTGTTGACACATTAGCTAATTGTTATGATTGCTTCTTAACAGTTTGTGTCTAGGAGTCCAGATTTCATCCACCAAAGTGTGAAGATTCTTTATAGCAACAAGTGCTGTGAAAACATTCACACAATGAGGTCCTAATCTTGTGGATCTCTCAAGCAAGTGACAGCCTGGCAAATGTGCTGTCAAAGTGCAGACACTCAGGAAAAAAAAAATAGGAAGAAAAACTAACTCCCCTCGTCCACCCCATATTTCAGACACATGTCATCTGTTGTTATCATTAATGATCTGTTTTTACAAATAGAGTACCACTATGGAAAACTGAGAGCAGGCCAATCAAAATAAACCCAGCAAAACCCATAATTGTCTACTGACAATCTGGGCTGCTTGGGATGTAAGATAATGTGGGTGTATTTAATGCAGAAATGCATTATGTGCCACTCTTTGAGACTGCCCTGTTAACTCCAGACCTTGATACAACACAGGAAGGCTGGGAGCAACCTTCCAATGGCAGATGTGTTCTCCTGAGCCCTACCTAAGCTCAGGTGCTAAAAAAATACATAGTGGGAAATCCTGGCACCAAAAAAATCCATGATAAAACTCCTGTGATTTAAATAGAAACAAGACTTTCACCAATTACATTGTTTGGGGAAGAAAAAATATTTCAAAACACATAGAAACAAATGTCTACTTCTAGTTCAAATGTCTAGCTCTGAGCAAACACGGCTTCTCTGGCTCAAGCACGGTTTTCTCCCATTCTTAAGGTGAGAGAAGACGTTCCTCCTGTTTTTACCAGGATCTCACCCCATGGCTTTATTTGGGGATCAAGACCTACTTCACCCATGTCTGCAGGTAAATAGTGAAAAGGCAGATTTTGTCTGTGTCTGGAGGACTCGTGGTCCTTTGCACAGTTCCTGCTCTGCATTTTGCTGCTGGTTTCCAGCATGTTTCACCCAGACCCCAGCATGTTCCCTGTGCTCACCCTCTGACCTTACCCATCAGTGTTTCTTATTCAGAAGCTCCTACCAAACTTACTGAAATTACATGCAACAGCAGCAGAAAAATCCCTTCCACCTCACACTTCATCAAAATTTTGTAGACACAGGAGGAATTCTTGATTTCTTTGAACAGGCAAAGAAATAAATCAAGCAGTGGGCCCAGGCACACTCAAACTGCAGATGGAGCAGGAGTACAAACTGAAACCTGAAGATGACACCTCATCTACCTGGAAGACTCTTCAGATGGCAGCTCAATATCACATCAGACTGTACAGAGCAAGTGGCCAAAATTCCCCCAGCAGGTGTCTGAAATGCTTGAAGCCATAAGGCTCATCTGGCTTTTGCCTCATCTTCACAACCTTTCTCTACATCCCAGCATTAAACACTCAATATCCCTAAAAAAACAGAGCGAGAAACTCTCTTCTGTCTCCCCAAGCCTCTTGAACTTTTGGGCTGGCAAGGAGAGAGCACGCAGGGCCACTTGTCTGCTTCCTCCATCCCTGGGGCAGGGCAGCAGGAAGCAAGCTGGGAGCAGATTACGCCTTGGCCCGACTTTTCCCACTGGCTGGCGAGAGCTGCTGAGTGAGAATGGGGGCAGATGCACAGAGCTGATAAAAGCCTTCAGCAAATTCCCATCCTCTCCCCACAAGGAGGGAGGAGGAAGTTGCAGGGTGATTGTAGCTCCAGAGAGACAGAGCCCAGGGGGGAGAGACGGGAATCCTCGAGTTGGGATTGCTGCTGCAAAATCCCATCCTCTGCTTAAATGGCTTTCCTTTTGCATCATATAGCCCAGCCATTCCACTCCAAAATTGGGTGAGTCTGCTCAGGAACAGCTATAAACACTGAATATTGCAGCGCTGAAATTTATTCTATAAAATTAAAATGACATGTTTATATTGATAATGGGAGAAGCAAGAAGTTTTTTAAGAATTAAATCGTGGAACAGAACCAAAATTTTTTTTAGTTATTAAAATTAACCTGATTTAAATAACTTTAGCAATTCTAACAAGAAACATACATGAAGGTTTCCAGTTACTCATAAAAAACCCCATAGTTTAGTATAAGAATCTGTGAGTTCTTATTACTTTTCAACCTTTGTATTGCAGGCAAGCTGGAAGATTTGGGATTCCTATAGTGCATCTCCTAAAGATGGCTCTTGTTTTTAAATGCATAATTGAGGGAAAAGTTAATCTAAAAAAATATCAAAATTGGGAAGTGATGTTGGCTACAGAAGAGGACAACAGGGAAAAAGCACAGTAAAAATGGGAAGGGGTTTCTGTGTATTGCTGTGCAAAAAGACCCATGAGGCACAGCCAGCCATGGATATACCCTGCAGAGGTGGAGGAGCCACCCTGAAGTTCACATGCAAAAACCACATTCCACTTCAATGCAAGGAAGCCAAGTATCTTTGCACAATGACTTTTTTGCAAAATTAAAAGAAAAAAAAAGAAAAAAAATTAACTGCTTAAAAAGAAGAGAAATAAACCCATCACGGGTCTAACAGTTTGTAGCTGCTCTTCCACCCTCAGCACACTGTACATGAAGCACCTCCCCATCTGCAGTGCCCCATCCCAGGTGTGCTGCCATCCCATGCCCATGCCACAAGCAGCAGGGCAGTCCAAGGACAACCTGTCAACCTGCAGTTTGGATTTCCTGGTGCTTGTTAGCTTAGTCATAGCTTTAACATGACTAAAATATAGACTTTTCTTGCTCATTGGACCATCCTGCAGATGCCAGCCACAGCTCTGGTTCAAATGCTAAGGAAAACACCAAAGAGAGACCTCTCCTCCATGGGGCAACTGACTCATACAACAGCCACAGCACTCTCTGGGTCCAGAACAGCAAAACAAGGTGAATGAGGTAAGGGAGGTCATTCCTCATAGCAATGGTCTCAGGAGAATGGGAGAATCCAAAAATAAGACATTTATTGACCGGACGCCCTTGAGCTGGCAACCAAGCTGGAGTGGTAACAGAGCCAGCAATGGACATTGGGCTGGGATTGCTGCTGCCAAGCAATCCCAGTAACCAGCAAGAGCTAGCAGGAGAGAGACTGTGTGATTTAATAGATTAATAAATAGGCCAGGAGCCAGTCACTCCCAAGTTTTAATCCTGGCTATGACATCAGTTGGAATTTGAACCCGTGGTGTGAAATTTGCACTTTTAAGCAGGGATGGATGTAAGGATGCATTAACTTGAAGGTGAAGCAGCCACTGCCCTACACCTGCTTCCATTCCCTGCCATGAGCACCTCCACCAACCACAGCACACATGACACAACCCTCAAGCTCCTCACCCACAGCTGGACCTGAGGAGCAAGTCTGAATTTCAGATTTATTCTGCAACCTACCAGTGAATCCATGTCCTGATGGGGAAAACTTGGCTCTGAGAATTTTAAGTGGCTTAAGATCTATTGAGCTTAAGGGAGTTATTCCAGTCTTACAGCCTAGCAAGCCTGGTTTGCTACCCTTGCTTCTTTTAAATCCTGCTTTTAAAAGGCTTACTACTGACATTTACAGGGGAACCCTTCCTACAGCCCTGGCCCATGGGACTGGCAGTCCTGGGTGAAGCTCTTTAGTTGTACAGATCTGGATGTTGCTGTAAGGTGCCAGCTGACAGCATTGTTATTCTATAAAAGTCTATATTGGCAGCTTGCTGGAGGTTGAGGATGTCTGCAAGTGGTACTTCTGACAGAATACAATTTTCTGGACTCTGATGTCTCAGAAGAGGTTTTTGTTTTCAATTTCCTGGGGGAAAAAAGAGGTTATAAAAATATTTAAGAGAGGAAAATCTTAGTTTAAAAAGTCACTAAAAATTTAAATCGCTTTCTTTGTATCATGATAATCCCAGGTTTCACTTACTGGTTTGATAGGTACAGAAATTCTGGCAGAGATGTGATTTGAAGGTGACAGCGTCCATTTAATTCAAGTTCACTACCTCCTCTCTTGCTGTACCTGCCTGGCTTCTGTGTGTTCAGCAATCAGGGTAAGAGCCAATTGATTTTAGTTTATAATGATCCTGCAAAACCTTGGAGGTGCATTGAAAGGGAAAAAACTCCAGCACCCTCTGCTGTCTGCACACATCCTGCGCCAGGATCCATCACCACCGAGCCTGGACATTTACAACATCCACACAGCTCCACACGGGCTGCAGAAACAGCCTGGGGGAGACTCCTAGAGGACTCAGTTCAGGTGCCCAGCTTGAGGTGAAATGCCATCCTACAAGCTGTCTGTCAAGCACAAAGGAAATCTGAACCATCTGCTCAGAGGTGGGCATGTCACGGACACCTGCAGCAGACAAATCCCACCTCGACAGTCCGTGAACTGGAAGGAATGGAAAGCCTTGGCACGAGGACACATCACAGCAGATGGTCTTGTTAGATGTTTTGCCCATGTACATGCAGGTTAAATTTGGTAGAATAAAGTGAGAAAATTCTGTTTGGGTTGCAGGGAACAAGTTCTGCTCTCTGGCAGCCAGAGAAAGGTATGAAATTCCAAGGAATAGCACGACCAGGAGGAGCCAGAAGGGCAGGAACTGCCACACTGGAGAAGCACCTACTTGCTGTTAAATTTGGGCTCCAAAAGGCTTTCTCCCACCTAGCTCACTCAAAATAGCCTAATTTCAGCAGCTATATTTTTGTTGTAATAAAACATCTATCTCCTGTCTCCAGCACCTGGGAAGGAACAAGACCTGCCAAAAAATACATTCTAGAGAAATAGCATCAGTACCACCTTTAATATCTCTAAAAGTTACAGGTACCTGACTGACTCTGAAAGCCCATGCACAAGAGATTCTCATAGACAATGTGGATGTATTAATGGCTTCACTCAGAAGGCAGAAGGAGCAGATTCCTTTCCAAAATCTACATTTGTATCACCAGTATCAGTTTTGGTTGTTGAAGAGATACAGCACATACCTCTTCCTGTGATTTTGTCTCTTGGACATAGGAGTGAGTACACTTCTCCATCATCTCTGATGGGTTTTTTTCTTTAAAACTACACAGCTCCCCAAAGGAAACACACAAATACTCTTAAATGCCATCTCTCAGAAAATCAGACCATCCATTGGCACTACAAAAGCACACACAAAATCAAAGCTAGAAAACTTGCTCTTCTAAATGAACTGAACTAACAACTTTGTTTAGTCTCTGCATGCCAGCAGCAATTTCACTCCAGAAAGCAATAATTTCAGGCAGCTCGAGCTGCCATGATTCACCACTGTGAATGATTTTGCCTTTCATGGCAAACCGGGAAGTGGTGTGAATGGCTTCTTTTCCTGCTCCGATAAGCTCCAGCTCATCGTTCTGCATATTTGTCTTTGTTTCTTATTTGCCTCTGACATAAAAATAATCTGAAGAATCAAAGGAAAAGACCTGAACAGGAACGATGATCTCAAAACTTATTTAGTCGTCGGCATCTGTGTGGGAGCAGCAGCTCTCACTTCCTGCCAGTCACCTGTCTGCTTTATTTTTCCATGTACAAGGACGTTCCTGCAAGACAGAGCTTTATCTTTCTGACTATTACTCAAAAATAGCAGAACTGAAATGCCAAATAAAATTGGAAAGCTCTGTTTTGGACTGACTCCCACCTCGCTTTTTTGGTTCAAAACAGAAGTGTGAAGTAAAAGAGACATCACTTTTTCCAGCAAAGTGAACATCAGTGCATCTCAATACTCAGTCAGCACATCTGGGCTTTGACCCATCTCATTTTTCATGTGACCCAAGCAGGCTGCCAGTGAGGCTGTCTGTGAGCACCCAGAATCTGGAGAAGATCTTCATCTTCAGCTGACATTGAACACCACTCCACATGGGCAACATTTCTGCAAAGCTCCCAGGTCATTCCTCAAAAGTTTTATTTTCCAAAGTTCACACATGGTGACAACCATACACCACCATGAACGCCACTCCACATGCTCTCTGTCTTCTACACACACCCAGAGGTTGTCAGCTCCACCTGAAAGAAACAATGATTTTCCTGCATGCACCTACACAGCTCCTTAGCTGCTTTCTGGAATGGTTTCCCTTTTGCACCAGCTGCAGAAGGATTTCCTGGAGTAAGCCACTAACCAAGGCTGTGTGAGACTGCTCAGCTGGCTTTTTCCAGGAGGTCCATTGGGACAGAGGTATGGTTTTATTGCTACAGCTTATTATCAAAGTCAACAGCAAGGGTCAGCAAGCCCAAGGCTTGCACTGCTTGGGAAAGGGTCTGCAACACACCCTCAAAGTGTGCTGCTGCCCAGTCCTGGGAGATGCAGGGTGTCCTTTCTACACCTCTCAGTCTTCTGAACTCCTCTGCACACCAGCTGCTCACTTAGGAAACGTTAATCCCTTCTTTTGCCCCCATTTTGTTAGCATTTCCCACCCACACCTGGCCAAAAGAGAGGTGTTTGCAAGATGCAAACATCCCCCTGGGCACCCCACTGCCAAGACCAGCTGGACACCACAAGGTGAGGATGAAGAATTCGTTTGGGGACCTCAGTGGCTGCAGGCAAATTTTGTACCCTCATTGTGCTGTGTCCCAGGACCGAGCGTCCTCCTGCTTAGCCTGACCCTGGCTGCAGCAGCTTTCCAAGAGGAAAATTACTACAGCTCAGCCTTTTCCAACTGGAAATGATTATGCTTTTGTTGCTACCGAGGGTGCTCCTTGGCAGGCAGCCCAGGCACCACAGGTAATGGCCACAACAGGAGGTGCTGCGGAGACGTTGGCATTTCGTGGCAGGGGAGAAAAGGGGGAGCACACACTATCTGAGAGCCCCACACAAACAGCTCAGGGTAAACCCATTTGTCAGAGTGGCAAGTGACCTTTTCCGTTCACCTGTGAATAAGGAAGCAGATTTCTTCATTAAGGCAAATAAACCAAATTAAGACGGCTGGGTGCAGGGGATTCAAGCAGCTTTTGCCATCCCAATCCTTGAACCCATCTTATTAGAGCAGCCTGGGAAGTGGAAGGAGTAACTCAGGGCAGGTCAGGGCAAAGCAGTGCTAAATCTGTGTCTCTCGACCCGTTGTTAATCATCTATTCTCTTTCTATAAATGAATTTGGAATGTGGAGCAAATCATACTAAAAGATTTCTCCTCCTTGCTGAATACTTCAGGAGCTTTAAGGAATTCAGCTCAGGAGCAATGCTTCATTCAGGGCTGTTGATTAGTTCCACCGTGGAGTGCACTAGACAAGACAATAAGTAGACGACAGACACAGTGATTCATAGATTACTCTGCTGAGAGTTGCAGGTGTTTTGGGATCGAATGAAAGGAAAGGAGGTTGGGTCAGTTCTCAAACCCCCTTCCTGTTAAAGGATTAGCATGGGTAACCCAAAGTTATTAAAATCACTCTCATAAATGTAGTAGTTGGAGTTTTTGCTCAGTTTCCTTACCTCCCCCCCTATCCCGCACTTCCTAGCAGAAGTAGCAAATTGAGTTTTGAGTTAATAGCATTGCCAAAGTGAAAGCAAAAAAAGGAGCCAGATCCTCACCTGGTATAAACAGGAAGAGTTTACAAAAAACTTTTGTGTTTTGGATTTAGCCAAAGCCCTGAAACTTTTCTCACTTCCCAACAATACCATGAAACATGTGCAGTTATTTAAGATACAGGTATAATACCTTTTCCTTTATCTATATGAAATATAAATACCACAAGGTAAAAGAATTGTAGAAGAGTTGGAGAAAAGGAGAGGAAAATTATGCACCTCGCTGAAGCCAAGAGAGGAAACTTCCTGCCTTGGGGAGAACAGGAGCACAGGGCAGGCACCAGCCTCAGCACAGGGACACAGGAACAGTGCCAAAGCCACGTCCCCTCAGTGGCATCAGCAGAGAGACAAGGCAAAGGGCTTTGCTCTCCAGGAGTGCAAAAGGGAGGGAAGAATTAATTGAACCATGTGCCCTGCTTAGCTAAAGCAAAGAGCTGGTGCTGCTGCAAGCACTCAGCCACTCACATCCACTGAAACCAATTGCTATCTTCTCCAAAGATAAACTAAATTCCACTGTTTCTCCACTGTTCCACACGATCAGCATTGCCACTACCCCCCAGAGCACTCTGCCAAGCCTTGCAGAACCCTGCCCTGACGTACACAGGCCCTTGAGGAACCAGTCACCAGCATACTTTTGAATCTGAGGCTTCAAATGGGAATGCAAATCCCACATTTCATGCATCATGGGGTGTTTTACGCTTTGGCAAGGAATGAAAGTCACCTAAGAAGCAATTGCCATAACAGGGTGATGAGCACAATGGAAAGGCTAAACATATTATTGATGTGTCGGGTTTGACAGAGTTTCAGGACAGCAAGACACACAGTTCACATGTCAAGAACATGTTTCCAACCAGAAGTGCATTACTCTGCAATGCTACAAACACTGCCTAAAATAGCAATTAGGAAGTGTGATGAATTAAAAAGCGATTTGTAATTGGTGTCTACTAAGAGCAAGGCATTGTGTTCCTCTGGGATTGACTTGACGAGATTCCAAGTATGTAAAACAAAACAAAACAAAACAAAACAAAAAACAAAAATAAACCCAAACAAACAAAAAGGCTCCATGATTTTTTGTCAAAAAAAGATACACTAAACAAAGATAATCGATATCATGAGGTTCAATGATCCTTTGTTTTTCACTTTTAGAAACACATACAAACCAAACTCCTTTTTATCTTTAATATATGGGGCGATTATCCATTTTTAAAATCCACCTTCCAGTCTTAAGACATGCTGTATGGCAGCATTCATGATGACTGCCAAAATTATCCTTTACTTGCAAGTAAAGTTGTCTTTCTTCCTCTTTCTTTCCTTCTGACCTTCAACCATGAAAGCAGATTTGGGCTGATAAGAGCAGGTCCCAGTGAACATCCCTGCAAGGGATGGCAGCAGCTCCCCACTGCTGTCCATGCTCCCTTTCTACTCCCAGTTAACCCAGGGCTGAGGCCTGGTGAGCAATTCTCCACCTGAATTTCTTGCAGCCTGGTTGGCAAAATCTGTCAGGTGATGGAAGGCGAGCAAACCCCAGGAGATTCTGGAAGGAGACCAAAATCTGAAGGAGATGCTCTGTCTCCAGCCAAGGCCAAGCTTGGCTCAGAGCCCACAGCTGCTCCCCAGCCAGGGCCACTGGGCAACTCTTGCCTGCTGGATGGGAAGAACTACATCCATTTAGCAACTGGCCTCAGCTTTTTCACTCAGCCTGGAGGGAAAATTCAGGCCTGCAAACAGCAGGTGGGAAGAGCCAGGTGGGAAGGTCTGAGCTGCACCATCCCCATCAAGGACAGGCTCCAGGCTGGGAAAGGGCAGCGCTCCTGGAGCGGGCAGAGGCAGGGTGAGAACTTGTCCACATGTGTTTTACCCCAAAACCCAGCACAACAGCATTTCAGTAGAGGGTTAAATAAAGTTGGAAAATAATCCATAAAGCACACTTTGATGTCTTTTGGGACAGAAGGCTCTGTACTGTGCACAGCAGGGTGAGCTACTATTGCTGAAAAGAAAAGCTTCAAAATACTGAAACGTGCATGATCACTCAGTACTGAAGTTACTTTGTGATGACCTAGGATACAAATTATTTGGTAAACAGAGGGTCTGTACACAACCCAAACATGCCAGGCAGGAGACTGACACCTGATCCTGGCTAGGCACAGTGTGGAAAACCAGCCCCTGGCAGCACCCCTTGAGACCCCAGCGTCCTCACCTGCCAAAGCCTAAAACACACTTGTTTGTAGTTTGTCATGTCACATTAAATTGAAATCTTTCATTGCCTGGCTGGAAAAGATAATAGAAAGCAACATTTCAAGGTGATCTACCCTTCCAAACATAATCTTTAGCAAATTAATAATTAACCAACTATTTATTGGTCAGCTGATGCTGCTCCAGATACAAAGTTTCAGGCAATGCACCAGTGAGATCTCTCAGGGCCTTACTTCTCTTAAGTAAGCACAACTGAAAGGATATTTCAGTTTGACCAATTAATTTGGAGAACTCAGGGGTAGGAGCAGCAGGAGTGTGATGATGCAGCTCTGCACCCCAACTCACCCCTGCAGGCTTTTCCTTCTGCTTTCCACCATCCCCAGGTGACCTTGTCAGGGAACCACTGGTCACACCTTCAGAAAAACCATCTTAGGCTCTGCCCTAACTCGGGAACCATCTCCCTCTGCATTTGGCCCATGCTTGGACACCTCCTCATCCTTTCTGCCAGGTACTCCCCAGCCTGCCAGCCGCTGAATTTCCAGCGTGCCTGCAGCCCCCTTGTGGAATGAGACTGAAAAGAGGCATTGTTTTAATTTGAGAGCATGGAGTTATTTTTAGCTGCTGTGGGGCTGATCCCACAGGTGCCACAGGCTGCTGGGGCAGGAGCAACTCCTGGCACACCTCAGGATGCACTAGAGCATGACTGAAGACACAGCTCCATACAATGTTTAAACACCAGCAAAATGTTTGTTTGGTTTCTCTACAATCCCTCAGCATGGGCTTCTGGTTGGGTTTTTTGTTTTGGTTCAGCCCAAAATTGGGGATTTTTCTCCAAGACTCATTTCTACCCTCCAGCCCAATTCTCTGCTCGCTGCTGGACCAGCAGCACTTCCCATCCTGTGCTGCTGTTCAAGCACCCTTCCCACTCCCACTGTCTCCCTGGTAGAACAAATTGCAAGACATACCAAGTCCCTTTTAATTTCATTTCCACAGAAAACATCTCAATGCTTCTCGAGGTGTCACACCCCCAAAATCCCAAGTGGGATGCAGGAGGCAGCCAGTGGTCCAGGAGCAGAGCCACGGGCTCAGAGGCACCCAGAGAGAAGCACAATTAACATGCAGTGCTTCTCCAGGAGAGCATATCAGGGAGAAAGGAGGTGAAAAACAAAAAAAAAAAAAAAAAAACAACAAACCCACACTACAGTGCTTCTAATAAACTAAGAAACTTTTTTGACTTTCATGATGTACATATGGCCGTTAATTTCCATGTCATGTTATGATTTTTGGCTGAGCCAACAGTATGTATGTGTGGATGGGAGCAAGCAAAACAAATGCATTTTGTATTCAAATTTATACAACTCCATACATTTTTATGCTGTTTATTTGAAAATTAATTTTGGCTTAGGCCTTAGAGACAGCAAATGTTGTCAAGATTTGAGGGCTACCTGAAAAGCCTTGGGGACAGCATTACCCTTATGCATAAGAAACAGCAAAATAAAATAAAAATAAATGAATTTCCAAATACGTCATGGCTAATCCCTTGAGCTGACCTACAAATGAATTATAGAGGGTTTGCTACAGGACTGAGTAGATCTTGTGATTTCACTGAGAGATTTATCTTATTTTCCAACTTATTTTCATATCTTATTTCCTTTTCTTTTAGAATTAGACTGTAAATAAAAGAGCTAAGGCCGAATGAAGCTCCCTTCCACCGCACTCATATTGGATTGATAAATTAAAATGGTGAGATGAGTTTTGTATGACCCATCCTCGAGGATTTGGGAAATTTAGCCGATGCAAAACAAGGCATTAATTTGGAGAGGCCTAGCTACTTACAATGCTTAGTATTCTGACAATGATGAATGGCATCATTCCAAGCAAATGGTAATTTCACTTTTTGTGACAGTACTTTAGAGCAAAACCGACTTTCTTCACACAAAGAATTTGCAATCCTATTGAACAGAGGCTGTACCTGAATATCAGAAATCCTTCATTGTTTAAGTATCATCTGATATTCTTGATTGGCTCCAGACTGAAGGTTGCAGTTGAATTAGGGAGAACGGAGGTTAAGTCCTAACCTTGAAAGATTTAGCAGCCATTGAAACACTGCCTTTGGGCACTTATTGGCCTGTATTTATCAAAAAACTTTTCAATTCAATGAGGGGAGGGAGAAAACACAAAACTTGTCACATTCATCAAGTGAAGCCACTGGAAAGACATCTACAGAAGAACACCCAAAAAGCATAATCTTTCAGAAGAGCTGATAGAAATGGTAATTGGATGGGATGAAGAATAATACTTCTAAAGCAAGGGTATAGAGAATATAGCTAAAAAATCAAGGTCAGGAGAAGAGAATGTATCCTTTTCAACTTAATAAAACTTACATTTGCCTTTTGTATTGTGGAAAGTATTCCAGGTGCCATTTCTAATTTTTTTCTGCACAAATACTTCTGGGTGAAAACAGGATTACAGACAAACTGGCAGCATGTTTTCTTTTAGCTTACGTGCAGCACACATAAAAGCATTGTTAGTAGATACAATTAGAAAAAAAAAAAAAAGGCACAACACAAAACAAACTCCAGAACTTCCCTATTATTTAGAAATGTGGCTCAGCCTTCAGAAACACAGAGAGCATCTTTAAAAAAAGCATCTCCCTAAGGGCACTCGAAAGCCACCTTCTATGATTGGCAAAGAGCTCTGACATTGTCTCCCAAACAGGGAACAGAAATGATGAATCATAAAAACTTGATTGCACTTCTTCCTGCCTCCTCACTAACAAGCTAATCAGAGAGCACAACGAGTGTCATGTGTAAACGGATGAGTTGCCCAGGGATGCTATATTGTCCCATTTTTATCTTGCACAAACACCTCTGGCCTGAACTTTGAAGGCTTTTGGCACATTTCTCAGGTTTTGTATCGGGGTCCTATCCAGCTGGTGAAGGAGGGGAAATACTGAAGTGCTGTGTTGCTCTGCTTGCACGGATGCAGGTGTCTCCTTACTGACGAAGACATCAGCTAAGGCAAAAAAAAAAATCTGCAAAAGGTCAGTATCTGCACACACGAAACCTCCAGCCAGCTCCCTAAACAGTTAAACAGCATCTACTACCAAAACATCCCCATAAACAATCCCTGAATGAAAGTAGAGATGAAAGCATCTTTTAATTTTCTGTAGTCCAGGTCATTTGGCTATTGATGCCTATTAATCCAAGAAATATAACATTATATTTGTCAAGAGCATCTCTGGATGTAGAGTTGGAGGAGTAACCTGTGATTTGAGATGTCAATATTTTCTCCACCAGACCAGTTACCATATTTTAGTGTTGCAGCACATTTAGCAACAGTGTTGACTGATCTACTCAGAGCAATATCAGCAAGGCTTTCCCACTCCTAAATACCTGAAAAACATTTGCCAAGCAGAGCTGCAGGTCATGCCCATTTCACAAACATTCACCTCAGCACATGGTGGGAGCAGGTCAGACATGATGGAAAAGGCAACCAAGGACAAAAACACACAGCAGCAGTTTGGGAATCTGTAATTTGGGGTGAAACCTGCCAGCTGGCCTTCAACACCTTGACATCAAGAAAGCAGTTACAGGGGTGCCCTGGTGTGCCTAGGCATTTGTGGACATATGGTATGTTTTACCATTAACTGCAATTTCCTTACTTTTATTGTTTTCTGTCACAAGCATAATGTTTGCTTTAACGCAGATTTGTTGCATGAGCATATTTATTGTACATTTCATGTTTTTCCCAGCCACTTTTCCTTGACTTTTTTGGACTCCACACTGATCAGGGCCATGCCATGACATGCAGAGACCCATCCTGGGGACACCAACTGCCCTGTGAGACTTTGAGCACCCATTTCAGCATTAGAAATGCTCCATCCCATGACAGGGGTCTGCACTCCAAGCTTTGGGTTTTCCTCCACACTGCTCAGAAACCCCTTTAAATCACCACCCAACTGCTTTACACTTCTGCTGAGCACAGGGGCATGCCAAATCCCCCCAAGCTGACCACCATCCTACAGATAGCCAGTGTCCTCAAGTACTTAAAGCTTTTTATTTTCCAAGCTAGACTGGATATTCAGGCACATTTATCTCTGGCAGAAGCAAAGCCTGCATTGCCCTCCCTGTGTTCACCATGCTGGGTCTCCTCTCTTCTCCCATCCAATGACTCCAGGAGGAAAACCAGCAACTCATAGGAAAAAATCAGATATAATCCTGGGTAACTCAGTGTCACATCATTCCTACATGGCCACAGCTGAAATAAAACTACGTCCACTTCAGTGTCTGAAAAGGCCAAGGAAGGGTTTTTCAGGACACAGCCTGTAACTGCAGAGGCACAAACTGGATGCCCACTGTTCACATGGTGATGGTGGGACTGGAAAAGTCATGCTATTGGTGATGAAAGAAAGAGGTATTCACAAGATCAGTGCTTTTAGGTAAAATCTGAATTCAAACATGTGAAAATTAAACATATGTTGACCATAAAAAGAAGAACTAACTTCTCATATCTACAGTAAATTCCTGTATCACCTGTAGCTATTCAGAGACAGATACTACATCTCATCTCAGCAACCCTCAGAGCTGCTCTTTGATATCAGAGTAAGTTTTGACCAAGCAGAAGTTGAGTAAACAACTCAGGATTTGGCCCTCTGATGTTGAGCAACCAGTCTTAATTTAGAGAGTACATTTCCCAAAATACATTAAAAGTGTAAGTTGTCTTTAGTACAGCAGGCTCCAGGAAGGCAAACAGGACATTATTTGTGGCAATGGTGGTGTGGGTGATTTTCCAAAAACAGGCTGGTTTGTGGGAAATCACTGAATTAATCGCTCCCCCACATAAAAGGAGCGGATTCTACAATGATTTCAGCACGCTTCTACGAATTTATTTTTCCGCCTGATGCCACCTGTTTCACTGCCAGCTCCTCCAGCCACATACCGAGGCATAGCTGGGGGGGTCAAAGCAGCAGAATTCCTGGGGACCATCTGCTTATCCATAACCCCCAAACCCGTACTTCCATCTCAGCATCATATCCTTATTGGGGGACATTGTGCGCTAATGACCATTATTTAATTAACAGATGAAGAAGCCCTGAAAGCCGCGCCGGCAGATTTTGAACTTGATCTTCTCTCATTTGCTGTCAGGCAAGACCAGATAAATGACAAGTATTTCGAGAGTCTGCAAAGGCCCTTTAGAACAGCTGCACAGGCTTCACCCCTTCTTTGCAGCAGGTTTCTCACTTAAGAAAAAAACACGCTTCATTACATCGCCTCTTACTTGAGCTGCAAGGGTCTATTCAAGGAAGATAAGCCTCTTAGAAATGAAGTAGCGTTGAATTTAGGTTTTGAGTGACAGGAGGAAGGTTTATCCATTCAGCAGACAATACTGCTTTCTCTGCATTAATCTAGGAGGCGGACAATGATCTGTTTTTTAGGCAGCATCTCATCTCTTTTCCCACAGCAGAAGGTGATTAGAGTTCGGAAGCAGGGGCTGTGAAAGAAAGGCGAGCGCTATCTCCCCAGCCCTCCTGTTTCCTGAGCGGGCAGGAGGGAAGTTCTCGGCCAAGTGCATCAATCACAGGGCTGGCACTCAGGATGTGCCTCTGGTCAGGGGCTGACCAGGGGCTGGCAGGTGAGGGCACGGACACCCTGGCAAAGCCCAGCCCTGATCTCTGCAGACAAACATGCTTGCTCAGCAGAAGGAGGTTCACAACCCCATGTGCCTTGTGCTTGGGAAAGGGGGTAAATCTCCATGGTGTGAGCCCAGGGTAGGTAATACGTGTCAGAAATCTCTTTTTATTATGTGGGTCTAGCCAAAGAGCTGTTTATCAGTGATAAGCATTGGCATTTCTCAGCTCACCCCTGACAGCCACTCTGCTCACCGGCAGCTCCACCCAGGAGAGTTCCCAACACTCACAAAGAGGGTCAAAACTCATCTTGCTTTGCAGAGAGGGGAACCAAGCAACTCAGAATCAGATTTGCCTGAGACCACAGCAGTAGAATGACTGAACCCAGAAATTTTGGCCTTCCTCCTCCTCCGCATGACCTCCCAAGGAACTGCACACAACCAAAGGAGACAGGAATCAGCTCAGAGAGTCCACTCACCCCATGCACACTCCAATAATGATGGTGAAAGACAATTATAACCTATTTGTGCATCACATCCCCTCTATTTTCCCTGTTCAAGAAATAACCTGCACTTTCAGCCACTTCTCCACTGAGAGAAATGAGCTACCAGGAGGCCACATGAGAACAGAACAGCCACAACCAGCCCTACAGCCATGGCGTTTTCCCTGCTTTTTCCAAGATCTGTGGCCCCAGCTGTCAGGTTGGAGGGGGTTTAAGCACTTCAGCATTTCAAGCACACATGCATAGAAGGCAGAAGAGGTAAATATAGTCAAGTGTGAATGAGTACACAGCACAAATGCTGGTCCATGGCACAAGACATTGAGATTTCTAAATTATTATTAAGCTATCCATACATGCATCTTCCTATATACAAAATAACATTCAACTTCAACTATTTCCTTCAAGTAACAACTTAAGTCTTCACAGATTAATGTTGCAAATACTGACTAACCCACAGAAATCAGGTTTCTTGTCCCCATTTGACAGGGAGCCCAGCAAAGGTTATAACTGTAACCAGAGGCTGTTGCAATCCACTGGGGAAGACTGAAAAAGCCAAAACTAAGGCATTTTGGAGACCCCATCCCTGGCTGCCCAAAGACATGTTCAGAGCACAACAAGCAAATCCAAGTTTACATGAGCTGAGCAGTTAAAAAACAGAAAACTTTCTAAAAGTATTCCTTCCATCTTACATAAAGCCCCATGGACGCTATTTTTAAATAAGCAAAGCCTCTGTAAGACAAACATTTTCTACATCAGAAAGACTTTGTTGTGTCCCAGAATGAGGCAGCTAAAGACAGTCCTCTTTCATTGCCAGGACACTCTGAATAACTTTTAAGGGGCAGGACAGCAACCCTTGCTGCTGTTAGCAACAGCCCCCAGACCCGACAGCAGCGTGCTGCAGAAACACAGCCAACCTTCCACAAATAAGGAGTGTATTGACACATTTTCTCTTCACCCCTTTGTGCTAAGCCTGTGTAACTGTGCTCCACTGAATGGCTTTTTGTTATTCTTATCTCCGCGCCTCAAAATTCCTCAAAACACATCTGTCACAGCACAGCTTGAGAGCCAGCCCCGAACAACTCCGGTGTCACAGCTCTCCTGTCTCCCCTCCAACCTCCCAGGTGGGAAGAAGTTTGCACAGACATTTCTTTTGCTCATCGGAGCATGGCTGGCGTGCCGAGTCAGCACCACCTCCTCCCCTTTTCTCCTTCTTTCCCCCACCCCATCTTTTTTTTTTTTTTTTTTTTTTTTTTTTTTTTTTTTTTTTTTTTTTTGTTCCTTTAAGGAAACTTAATTGCTTCGTTTCAGATGTTATGTTTAACCTCAGGAAATGGTACTGTAGACATGGCAAACAACTTTCTGGTTGTTTCCAATCAGTACCATATTATAAAGTACAGCCAGTTAAGAATCCTATTCATTTTCTTGCCCTGTCATCTTGATCTTATTTGAATGTCTGGGGAGCAGGAGGCGCTCGCTCGGCCCCACGTTTCAGAAGTGGGGGCAGGAACGTCTGTGCAATGTGTTAGAGACACTGAAAGTTTTCATTTTTGACTCCTTAATGAGAGCGACCTTTGCCACGGGCTGATGAGTTCCATACCTGTCCTGGTGTGTTTTCTGAAAACATTTGACACTGCTCACAGGTTTGACGGGGATATGACTAATGAAGTCTTGGTATAAAAATAATGGGCTGCAATTGCAAGTCATTTGTGTGAAACCAAACTCCTTAAAAACTTGTCTCTGCTCACTTTCTGTTTTCTAAATGAGTCAATAATACGAATCAGATGGCTTGAAGGAATAGACCCCCAAATATTTCCTCTCTCCCTTCTATAAATTAGCTGCCATTTTGTGCAATTTTTGTTGCCTCCAGGCACGGTTTAAATTGGACTGTAGTTACTAGATTGCTGGAGCTATTGCAAAATGTGTAGGCTAATACATAATACCTTGTTTTTGTTAAATGTATAGTAACAGCTCTTCTTGTGAGGTCAAGAGGCCCAGGCTGCTACTACTTAGAATGCATAACAATTTTATGTAAAGTAATGGGGAGGCAAGCAGGAGCATGAGTTTCTGCTGCAACTTTTAAATAATCAAAAAAACTTATCTATTGTTTTACCTTTTTTTTTTTTTTTTTTTTTTTTTTTTTGTATTAGCTACAAAGAAGAGTGATGCCTGTTGTTTAGTCCCTGCTATGGGACTCTCTTGTGGGCTGGGGGAATGCAACACCAGGAACCTCCCAGATTCATCACAGAAGGGCCTTTTTGGAGATGCATCTCCACGGGTCATCCTCCACCATCAAAGTTTGAATTGTCTTTTCAATTGAATAGGTACCACGTGAATCTGACCACCTGGGCAGTCAACTTAGAATATATAACACACTGCAATGACAACAAAAGAAATACCCTGGAAACTTCTGAACCGTAGCACAACTGGATGCACCACTGGCTCTTCCAATTTTAGCATTGGTACTGAAAATCTGAGCTTTTCTTTAAGCCTCAGCTCTTAGAGTCATGCAAATATATGAGAATTTTAACTATCAGAAGCAGCAACTTACATCATGACAGAAGATGGCCTGAAATTCTCACTCAAGCTACCGTAAGAAACTCAAAACCTTGGAGGGAAAAAAAAAAAAACCTTTAAAGTAATCCACGTGCTTTAACTTCTATGCTTTCAAGGCATCTAATTCATGAGTTTTGATTGTCAAGAACTGGAAAACCTGTCACAATAACTGTGACAACTCCTGTCATAAACTACTCTGATTTTAATTCATCCTGACCACAGTTGTTGACAACAGGTCTGTACAGATCCCAACTTTCTCTAACATATATATAGGTTAGAGAATTTCTTTGATTCCCCCCGCCAAAAACACCCTGCAAACTGTGGGCTACAATAAGAGGAAAAATAGAGACATGATGAGGCTGTATTCACATGCTCTGGTGGTAAAGTGTTCATGTTGTTTGATTTTAGAGCCCACATGTCCCAGAAGGAGCCATCCCTGCAGGGACCTGCAGCCACCGCTGGGAGTTTTGACATTGAAACACGCACTCACATTATTTTATACAAGATACTATTTTAGCCACATTTAGGTAGGCAATTGAAAGGCAGACCAGCATATTTCAGATCAAGGATGTCTACATACCCCACACAAGCACAAACACAAATTGTACTCCTGTACATGTGTGAGTATTATGGACTTGTGGAAGGAATAATCCACGCGTGTCACAGACATTTCCCGTTACATCCCGTGAGCGGGCTCATTAGTCCAAAGCTCATTTGTACTCAAAACATGCAAAGTTAGGAACATGCATAAGCCTTTGCAGGACCAGGGCTTAAGTACACACTCAACCTCAAGCTCCAGGTTTGGACATGCTGTTCTTCAGCCCCAGAACAAACGCAAAGCTCCGTACGACTAAATATAGCCGGCATACAAGAGATTTTGTTTTGTTTTCTTTAGCAGCTCCCCTGTGACCCAACAGAAGTTACGAAACCAAATGGATGTAATAGAGCGTTCATTCCCTGCTTATTGATGTTGCCTCACCCTTGGGCATATTTGCAAAATTTCCTTCTACATAATAAAAAATGGCACGTCGCTCGCTGCGGCCAGTCAGGCTGCGGGCACCAGTCAGACACAGAGGCTACTTGCTCCTAAATGCCTGCTGCTCCTTCAGGACAAAGGCATTCCTGGACTCAGGTAAAGGGGATATTCAGCAAGGATGGTACAATGGTTTGCTGGTGGTGCTGCCCAGAGATAGAGCAGTCCCTTGGTGGGGAGTTTGCTCACAACACAGATCCACTCTGTTCAGTGGATGCACAGCTTCCCTTGGAAGAGCCACACATCCCATTTCATCATCTTTTTGCCTGCATAAACAAACACATCTACTGTCACTGACATTTCCTTGCCTGCAGCCCCAAGCAGCTGCCATCAATGGTTCACACATTAGACACAGCTTGGCAGAAATAGCAAGAGACCAGAAATCACAGAGCCCACATTTTTTGTCTTCATTCATGAATTTACTGATAATTCCTCTTTGGCCAGACTGAGTTGCTTTGCTCCTACCCTCCCACAACCTGTGTGGATGCAGCCCAGCCTTGGAAGAAGAGCATTCCAGCACACAAGTACTCAGGATCCCACCTCACTCCTGGGTAGGAAGAAGACCTGGCTGATGGTGAGAGTTCCTCTGGGTGCCACCTTCACAAAAAATAAACTATAACCAAAAACTCTAGCATTTTAGTATCTATAGCTATCAAACTGTATGACCAGAAATGACCTCACCTAGCATTAGGGGAGGCAGTTCTGAGCAAGTGGGCACCCAGGCTCTTGCTGCAGTCCACGGAGGAAGGCTGGATGCCATACCCCAGTGGGATGGACTCACTATGGTCTTCTCACTCTCACCCACTGAGAGGGCTTTGAGTGCCACATCAAGGTGGAGCCAAACATTCAAACATCTCAGCTGAATCTCCCCCTCTGTGGCAGCCTACAGAGAAGTCCTCTCATCCTTTCTATTTCAAAAGCTCTCATGTTTTCCATTAAAGAACGTGGTATCAGCTATGGCAGAGTGAGGGTCCTTGGCCAAACTGTACAGCTCACTGTGGGATTTTCTACTTTCTGAAGTCTGTCTTTGTTTTTGCTGGCTCAGGCTCCCTTATAGGTAACTCTGCACATATTTTCACCCTCCCTGTGAACCACAGTGCACACTGAAGTTAAACCTAATTTGCAGTTTGGGTATAAACGAGTAATTAGGCATCCACTGCTGCCAACATTCGTGCCAGCAGTTTAAAGCAGGTATGGAATTACTAGGTTAAAATTGCACCTTACACCTTGACACCAGCTCTGAAGAGGCTGGTCCTGGGGTATTGGACATTACATAAATATATGCACAGCCAGGAGGAAAATGGGGCAAGCCAGCCAGGATTCTTTTTAATATATCTCCTTAATTCAAGGGGCCCATTATATATAGTGCTCAGGACGGGAAAAGGAAGACTTGTACCCACTTGGGGGGGTGGGTTATGGTTTAGCCACCAACTTTCCTTTTTGCTCACACAAGGGCTAATTCATAGGTTAAGTGGAGGATTATAGATGATAGAAATGCAGCAGCCCTTTTCCTTTCCTCCCCATGCTTTTCATGTAAAGAGAAAGAAGGCTTCTCTCATCCCTTCTGCAAAAGTGTCGACACATTTCCATAGCTCTGTGAGAGGACCTGCCATTTCTGTCACTCTGCTACCCCTTGGCCTTTTGTCCCCTTAGCATCTTTTTTCAGCTTGGAGAAGAATAATTCATGGCTTCAGAAGATAAACCCAGATTTCCTAGGAAATAGTTCCATAAGAAAAGCCTGGACTGTAACCGTGCCTGGGATAACATGAGCCCAGCTCTCTTTTTCTCCAGTTTGTGAGTTTTGCCATAAGTTTGAGAGAAGCAAAAACAGTCCTTTACAATATCTCTCTTTCAAAGCACTATCTCAGTGCACCAGCACCTGCAAAGTCACTTTGGGGCATGTTTTCTCAGTGGGAACAAGGTGACAGCGTGGAAAATCAAGGGCTGGCCAAGTAGCAGCCTGTCTTCCAGTACCCAGCTGTACTACCCCATCAGAGCAACTGTTTGTCTTTGCCTGGCAAAACTTTAACTGAATACCACCTTAAAGAAATAAAAAAAAAAATTGTCACAACTGCCTAAGCATGCAAAGAGTCACACGGAAAATAAACATGTGGGAACAGAGAGACCCACTGGGCTGCTGAGGATCCAGAGTTACAGACTGGAGCTAAACTGTGACCATGGATTTCCTTACAAAACACCCTGCTTGTCCTGAAAATTTAGGAAAATCTACAGGCAGATCCCTTTTGCATTTTTGCATGTATTGCAACTCAAAGGCAAGGTGCAGGCTCTGCAGGTTGCTGCATTTTTCGTAGTAAGTGATCATATCCAATTAAGCACAACAGTAAGTAAAGCTCAGATATAAAACCCGTGTAACCTCCTTGCTGGCATGAAAATTAAGGTTTCCCTTGCCTTCTAGTAATTTAAATGCTTTACTTGATAGTTTTCCCCTTTGTTTCTCTCTTTTTTTTGCTTTAAAGGAATACTTGGAATTTTAGCATGAGATCTGCAAGTTGCCTTATTTTCTTGGCCCCTCCCTGTTAAAACCTTGACTCTCTTTGGAGCACACAACAGAGACATTTGCTGGATTCCCAGAGGAGCAGGGGAAATGGAGAAAAATAAACCTGAATTTGAAAAATGTATTTTTGAGGGGGATAAATGCACATTCCACCCTTGTTATTTTATATAGGACTCTCATCTGTCTTACCCAGAAACTCTTTGGGTTTTGAAGAGTAAAGTGGGGAACCAAAAAAATGTCTTTTCATGAAGAAAAAAAAATGTTTAGGCTCATCTGTACATGTTTTTTCATGTATTTTCTATAGAAACATGGCCTGAGCTCAGTTTCCACCTTAGGTACATTTTCCCTACTTAATTAAACCCTCTTTCCCCACATGACAAATGGGCCCTTTTCAGGAAAGGGCATGATTGCAGGCACGGGTGAAGTCAAAGAGGGCATTCTTAGTGATTAGACATGAAATACAGACTTGGAAAACAGAGGTTTTGAATGTAAAGAAGGAATAACTTACTGCATCCTCAGGGTAAAGATAATTTATGCATCCTTTGCCTAAGTGAGTTTTCTCTATCTGTTTATTTTGGGTTCTAAAAGTCTATTTATCTGGTTGGGTGTACTTTTAAAAATGTGCTTCCCACGGCCCTACTCTTCTGTTTAGTGCTCATATTTTTCCCAAATCAGATTCATTAGAAATATGGCTTGGATGATATGTGAGCTTTCAAACGTGGCATGTGGAGCAAGCATGGGCACCAATGGGCTGATTTTGGGGCCAGTGTCTCTGACTGACCCCAAAACTGCATACTGCCAATGTGCAGGATACAAAAGTCATTAATTAAGAGAAAAAAAAATCCTGAGGTGGTTTTTGTTTAATGTTTTCAAGTGCTGCTGGAAATTCACTGTATTTGAAATGAAGATTGGGGTTGTCCTGCTTGCTTTTCCTATTAAGGTTTGAACTGGGAGGTTTCACCAGCTGGCACTCGCAGCCTACATGAAAATTTGGGAGGTTTCTTCCTTTCCTCAGAAAGGCACAATAAGCACCAGGGAAACAAGAATGGAGCTGAGGAACTGGGGCAAAATACAGGGCAGCAACACAGAGGAACTGAATATATTTGAGGGATATCAGATGTATTCAATTCCTACCACATCCTAGCACTCAAGGACCATTTATTTCCTTAGCAGTTCTGCTTCTACTTAGTTCAGATAGGGCAAGTTCCTCCAGTTTAAATGGGGAACTAGTCTGAGCACAGGGAAAAACAAAACAAACTAAACCCAACCATAAAACAAATTTTTTCTTGGTAGTCCAAGTAACTTCCAAGTAACATGACTAACATTGGATTCAAAGGGTGCTTGCATAAGAAAAACCAAAAAAGTTCACAGCCCAGTAAAAAAAATAGACAACCAATGGTCTTAGTCAAATTTGCTATTATAAAGAAGACTTCTAAAGAAATCTGTGGAGTGGAACTTTTAATTGCTACCAGGCATTAAACTGCATTAAAGTGTCTGCCCCTGTCTTATTTAAAGAATAAATCGATCTCTCACTAATTCAGATGTTCCTCATACTGAGTTCACACGATCTCTCTCAATCAGGTGTTTGTGCTTCAGAAAAGCAGTAGATGTGCTTGGGTTGAAATTAATCATTTAGAGAAAATTGGTTGTGTACAGGTGTGGTTTAAAACTGGGATCATTTTTTGAAATAAAGGGCTATGCATGGCCAGCATTCTTGCTCCAGTTTTACAGATATGCAAGGGCACAGCAGAGATGGGCCATGATCAGGCCTGAGACACATTCACCTGTGATTTAATGAAATAAAAAGAAAATGGAATTCATGGTACAACACATTAAAAAAAAAAAAAAAAAAACAGAATGGAAATTGCACCACAAAAATTCAAAATATTCTGGTCCAACCCCATTTTCTGCACATATCTGTGGGTTTTTCAGCACGTGGAAACCCACATGCTGTCCCAGTGCACATCACAGCCCTTCCAACAGCCCCTTGCACCTCTCTTCTGATGGTGGTTTTCCAGATGGAGGCAATTCCCTGCCTGCTCCTCACTCCAGGTTGTCCCCAGACAGCCTTGTGTCACTGTCCTCCAGTGATGATTCCTCCTTGGAGCCACCAAGGGCAATGCCAGCTGCTTCCTTCTGCTGATTGCTACACACCTAGCACTTGGAGAAGGAAAAACTACTCAAAGCCAGGCCTAAAACCAGGAGTAAACCCAGACTACATCCCCTATATCTCTTCTGCCATGCCTTGAGGACTGTAAAACACAAGATCTAGCCCCATTCCTGCAGCCCTCCCTCGCTGGCAGCTGGACTCCTTGCATGAGCTTACACAGCAAAGGAGCTGCAGGATCGAGCCTTTAATTGCTTAAAAATACACTACCCACCAATAGTTACCTAATTTAGCAGAATATATTACCTCTCTGCTTCATAAATCTTAATTAAAGCTGTTAGTTTTCCTATTATATGATCAAGAAACGCCCCATTAAAGTTAAGCAGTTTCTCCAAGTAATTATATACGTTATGTGGTGTGAGTGTAAAGATGCATATAGCGTCCCACTACCAATTATTTTGCATACCCTGAAAAGCACTATCTATTAAATAAAAAACTTGCAAAATTTCATTAATGCACGATTTTTTAATCTCCCAAAAGTCCAAGATGTCCCACAGGAGCTTGTATACTCAGTGTTGGCTCCTTATAATACAATTTAATGCTCACAAACACAACTAAAGTATTTAAGCATTTACAGAGGTTGTCATAAGTGTTTTACTTATTTTCGATCAAATTCAAGCCTACATTTAATACAGTTAACTGTGGTTATTTAATTTCAAAACTCAAGAATCCAACCTCAAAAATTTATAACAATATAAATTTAGTTACATTGATATAGGATATGTATGCTACTGGGAAACCATTTTTCAGTAAGAAGTGTAGAATTGTAAGACCTAAAAGGAGTTATTTTTTAAAGTAAGCATTATTTCAAATAAACCTTGTCAGATTTCAAAGAATATTTTCCTATTCGTCTGCAAAATGATTTCATAATTTTTAGTAGTACGCTTCAAGCCAGTGCTAAATGCTACCAAAAACTAAATGTATTTTAATTATGCTTTCTCTTCTGGTCATGCAAATGCAGAACAAATATTAAACTGAGATCTTGCAAATATCTTAAATGCATTATTAACCAAAGCACTTCATTTCCTAGCAACTGGCTAGAGAGAATGAAATTTGGAAAATTATTCTTGGTTCCCCATAGACAGTGAATTTATTGCCTGACCACATTAACAATTAAAAGGTATATGCAAGATGTTAGATGTTAAAATATAATGGAAGGAGCTTAACATCTGCTCATATACAGCAAGGAACCAACTCCCACCCCTAAAAGTAACCTAATCAGGCTTGCAAGAATGTAATATTTTACTTTTAAGCAAAATATTATTGTTCAAAAACTGCAGAGAATCGGGCACACACAAAAAAAAAAAAAATAAAGAAAGAAAAAGGAGAGAGCAGCAACCCTGTCTGATGCTGTAATCTTTGATCCAATACAGTTTCATATCATCCCTCAGAGCTGACAGTGCATTATTAATTGAGACATTGGGGCTGTACTTAGCCCTCTTCTGTTGGAATTGTAATAAAATTATATCCCATAGGCAGAAATATTATTTCCACCTCTGCCTCTGAAAAAGTAATCTACAAACTGACTTAGAAATGTGTGAAACAAAGTAGTAACCACCACTCTACTCACAGTATCAGTACTTGGGTGCATAAATCATGACAAAATAATGAGGAAAAAGATATATGAAAAGAGCAAACATGATTTTTACGTAATATGTAATGAAAGCATCTTGGATAGATTGATTTCCAACAATTTGGCTGGGTTTTCTTTTATAATCCTCTTCTCTCCCTGTTTTTAATTTTTGTACAGATGCAGGTTTATAAATAGCAGTATTTCCTGGAATCCCCAAAACGTCAAACCAAACATATTTTCCAATATTAAATTATTGAATTCCATTATATCATTACCACTTAGAATAGGCTATAAATTCATTGATTGAAGAGTTTAATAGCAATGCCTGATCTTTTATATACCATACTTTCACTAATAGAAAATCGGCTTCTTCTGAAACATTAGCATGTTACCCTTTCTAGTAAAGCATATCAAATCACATTAGTGAAAAAGTTGCCAAGTCAAATGGAAGTTTGGTGCCAGTTTTCCTCTTTTTTTTTTTTTCTCAAGAGGCAGAGAGAGAGAGAGTGTGAGCAAGAGAGGGGGGATTAAATTTCTTACTAAACTTGTGGCAGTGAACATAAAATATAATAATACTCCTTTAACATTCCTATCATGATTTTGATCCTAGCACTTAAACCAGTCAAGGACTGAAGGAGTTAATACTTTACAATGTGCAATAATTCAGAGAGCTGGCTTACACGATTTGCAATACACTTTTTTTTCTTTGCAAGATAGACTCCAGCACAGACAGATCAACAAAAAGAAGTAGGGGGGGGAAAAAGGACAACTCTACAACCAATCAAACCAAATGCCAGAGCAGAGGGCAAAGGGATATGGAAACTGAGAAGATAGACTTCCAAGTCCTTTCCTGAAAGTGCTTGGATTTTGAGGAGAGTCCAACACTGCCTGACAAAAGTGTCTTTGTGCAGCAACACTGGGGAGAAGGGAGGAGAGCTCAGGAAACCTAATGAAAACAGGCCAGGCCTTGTACATTAGACCCCATGGAGAACTTTGAATCATACGAGCTGCAGACAAGCCCCGAGTATGTAATGCCAAATTAAAGACCACCAAATACGGGGAGCATCGGGGCAGCGCCGGGCGGATGCGCTCCTGGGGTGGCCAGAGCATCACCCTGTGCCTCACTCCATCCCATCCCTGCACAGAGCCCAGCACCATCCCAGGGCACTGCCTGTGCCTCCCTCTTGGGGAATTGTGGCTTATTTACCCACAAAAGAAAATAAAATGCGTTTTTTATAAACCTTTTTCTGCAGTCTGGTTGAACGTTAGCAGTGTTAACATGCTAGAGAAGAGGGTGACAATCTGCAGCTCCCATTGCAATGCCCAGAGTGGGGCTGAGCTGTCACCTCCTCACCTGCCCCACGCCCAATCCTGCCTGGCTTTCCAGCATCATTCCCTCTTTGGAATTTGGGATAGATAGTGTATTTATTCTTGTTTTTGGAGGACTCACAGGACTTTAGCAAGGTGCAATCTTTGCAGCTCCCTCTCACACAAAGCGTGTGACTCAAGATGAAACAGCTCATGCTCAACCACCATCGTGTTCCAGAATCAGTGTAGGTGTTTGTCATTCTTCACCTGCTCATCCTTTCCCACTGGTAACATCACAGCACATCCTCTCCATCTTAGAAATCAGGCAGGGTTTGTTTTGCATGGCACCTAGTCCCAGATTTCCCTGCCTGTCCCCCCAGAGCATCCTGTCTGTTCTATCCACTCATATGAAAAGCATCCTGATCCCATTTGTCCTTCTCACACTGCCACCCTCTCCCTACAGGACCCTGCATGGAGGAGATGGGACTAGATTATGTTAAAAAATAACACATCTTAAAAAAAGATTCTTGATTATGACAGCCCATGCTCCTCAGCTCCCCAGCCTCTGTTCCAGGACCCAGGAAGAGGGATGAGTCCTAAGGAGGGGCAGACACTCCCACCATCCCTGTTGCAACACAGGGATAGTGCAAGAGCCACTCATCCCCAATTATTTAGTCCTATGCAAAGATGAACACATTTTGCCCTAAAAACATTGGGGGAAATCTTTTAAGTAAACCAAGCACTCTGCCCAGTGCTCTTTCAGCAAGGGAAGCTCATAGATAAAGGGGATGAGTTTTGCCCCATCAATGCTACTGGAAACTCTTAATTTCAAAACATTTTCTTAAAAAAAATTAGTGATTGACAAATTTTAAATCTCTCCCTCTTAAGAGCAGTGTGACACAGGGATACATCTCACCCAGCAGTGAGACAGAGTGAGAACCAGCAGAAAAAAAAAAAACAAAAGAGAAGAGGCCACCAAGCAGGTGGGGGGATGAGGGAGCCCATTTGTCCCTCCCTGTCGTGGCTATGCATTATATGAAATTTGAATGCACTAGACACATTTCTCAACTGGTGGCAATGGGCACTGCTGCTTAATGGGGAACAAACCTGCTTGTAGAAGAGCACAGAATTTATTCCCGTTAAACACAAAAAACTTTTAGGAAATGTAGAAGTAGATGGTTTGTGGTAAAGGAGAAAGGAAGTACGTGGGAGGAAAAAAAAGGCAAACAAGCAAAAAAATAACTAAAGTAACATTTTGATTTAGCTAGAAAAGACCAGCCCCTATTTAGTTCCGAGCAACAAATGTGAAAAGAAAATCTCCTGCATTTAAAGTAACACTTAGAAACATGAACACTGTTTCCTCAGCAGCAACTGAGCCAACTTCTTCACTGAATCACCTCAAGCGTAGAGCAGCACCAACTGCAGTGAGGTCACACTTGTGTCAGTGACCTCTGTTGGCCAAACCCAAGTGTCTGTCCCCGGCAGAAAGCCAGAGCAATCTCCAGTTTTGGTGGGATTGCCCTGGATTTGCACCAGTGTCACCAGGGGAAACACATGGCCCAAAACTTCCTTAAAAACTCAAGGTGGTTGTTTCCCTGACTCCACTGACTCTGAAACTTCAGTGAAGGCAATGGCATTGCACAGCCTGGAGATCACCACAGGTTCTGGTGATTTCTGCTAGATATGTTCTGATATTGGATGTTTCTGGCAAAATTTGTATTGCCTTTACACAACAGCAGTCTTGCTGGATGCACCCTTGATACTAATATGGTGCAAGCTGGACCCCAAAAGTGACCCAAATTACTGCTCCTCACAGCCCAGAATTTCCCCCATCTGTCAAGGTACTTTTTCTTTCATTTGCCCATCACAACTCTTCCAGACCTTTGTATCCCATCAGATCCTTGAAATATTATCCTCTATGCAGGGACAGAAAAGGCTGCTCATCTCTCCCACCTCCTTTCTCCTCCCCTCTCCCCTTGTCCTCCAGTCATTGCCCACCTTTCTGTCTCACTCTCACATCTGTGAGAGTTCATGAATCCATTGATTTCAAGACAATTTAGAGTGTGTTTGGCAAGTTATCATATGAAGACAGTCCTGTGGACAATTCTTCATCCCACTACAGCTGATGGGATTGTTCAAGTCAACAGGACCCAATATGGCATTTTTGGCTTATAAGCCAGAGACTTGCATTCATGTTGTCCTGGATATTCCTTTTCAAGTAATCAAACTTACAGTCAGTCTAGTCCCAAAAAGACATCTGTTTATTCATCATTACTATACCTACCAGGCCACCAAAAATGTACTATATTTATCCATCAGATGTGATATTTTATCATGGATGGCCTTATTCCAAATTTTACAGATTTTTCACTAAAAAGAGAATGAATGTGGCAAGGAAATTTCTAATGTTACCTGTGAATAATAATAATAGAAAAAAATAATTAAAATAATCTTAAATGCTTATTTGAACACTGAGAGACTAATTTGGAGCTGAAATCAGGATGACCTTTCTGATGGCCGTGACAGCCTATACCACTAGTATTTGATAAAGTTCATTTCATCACTAGATGTATTAACAACATATCTCCAAAACTTCTCTCTCTACCATGGAGAGTAAAGTTAAAAAATATTGCAGGACACAGAATAAGAAAAAAAAAAAAAAAAAAAAAAAAAAAAAAGAGAGAGACCATATACTATCAGACTCTGCAGAAATCTAGATTCTGTTTGAAAGTTAATTAATATTTATGAGGTATCTGAATCCCTGTTTTGACTTTTGGGTCATTTGTCATGATTTCTAAAGAAGTTTTGCATCCTTAACATGAGGTTGATTCATTTCCACTGCCATTTACTAAACTGGACATACCTTGGGGCTAAAAAAGAGCAAAGACAATGTTCTCTTGGCTTTGCAGAGTAGAGGAACCTCTTTGCCTGCACACTGAGCATCACAAGGGCTTCCCAGCACTGTTACTATATCAATACAAAACACCAACACAGAGCTTGCATCTCATTTTTTAGAGCTGTGTGTTTTCCAAGCTGCCTATTCAATCATTTTAACAATTTCTAGAAGCGCGACTCGCGCCGCACGCGTCCTTTCGGTGGGAACCGTAGGTGATGTGATCAAAGTTAGCCTGCACCTAATCAGCAGAGAGGCACAATCAAGAATCTTTTTTTAAGACGTGTTCAATTCAGCAGAGGGCAAAGACTATTAGTCTTTTCCTTATTCACTACGGTTTGGGTGAAATTCCCATTATTTCCATTAATACCATTCCCACCATATCAATTATTATAAGGTGCACTCAATAAAGCAGCTACGTTACACCTCGAGCAAAGTGTCTTTCAGTGCAGTTTCTCAAGCAAACAAGATTTACATCTTTGTGCAAGATCCACGGCTCTACCAAACTAGGGCCATATGTCTCTTTCTTTCCATCGTCGCCCCAGTGACAAAATCCGCCGGGTTGGTTCAACATGGAAAAGAATGTCGGAAACTCCGCAAAGGAAAACAAGCGGCAAAAGAGAAAGTTGGATGGGATTGATTAAAGCAACACTTTTAAGTGTGTTGGAACAAATTTCTCCCTACTGTGGCAGAAGAAATCTGTCACAACAGATTTAGTCATAAATCGTCCTGTCAATACACAGAGAGGAGGAATCTCCTGGGGAAAGGTTTGGTTAATGCATTGAGCATCTCAAATCTGCACCCATTGGGCAACCTAAACCAGCAGCACCATATGTGTCTATGAAAGCAGCACCTCCACTTCCCTTTAATACAAAATTCCTGAACACCTGGATGCTTCCATGTCATGAAATAAATGCTCGTAGAATAAAAATTTACAGTCCCTCACATGCATTAAATATGTTTAAACAATTTTTCAAAGCAAGAGCCTTTTTTTTTTTATCTTTTATTTTTTCCCCCCTCCTCTCCTCTTTTAAATGGCGAGCTGTATTTTATAATGGAGCGCCAGCTCTCCGGCGAGCCTCCATTCTTCCAGCCCTGACAGACTGTTTGTCAGCTAAACTCCCCTTGTCATGTATCCCCACCACTGCCAACTCATGCACGGAGACCTTCACTTTTACTGCTACCACTTGCACCCTGCGCAACCTTTGTCATTGATCACTGATCCAACCCAGTGCCCACATGTTCTTCAAGTGCCTACACAAGTAATGAGGTACTTGTGGTGTAAAATTAAACTGTCAACTGTCAGCGATTGATAACCACAGCGAGAGCTGACCTAGAACACCTGCACCCGTGGCCAAGACAGGTGTGACACGTTTGATCGCTGAGCCCTACTAGTCAGCGTGACCCGGCGGTGTCCCTCCATGGATTCTGCCCCTGACAGAGATGCTGTATTTCAGCCCTGGGTTTCTTCTGCTAGTGCAGGAGCAGCTCCTTCCCCAGCCACCACAGAATCTCTCCTCCACCACAGTGGCTGCAACATGAGCAACACCACATTTTGGTGATGACAGGTATTTATGGTCCCAGAGCATCCTTCTACCTCCCCATCTTGTTGTTCCTGCTTCTGATTCCTCTTCACTGCAGCTTGGCAGCAGCACCCACAATTATCAGCACTGTTCATCCCCTTTATCAAAGCTTTTGTAAGTATCTCAGGGCTCAATCAGGGTCTTCATTCCCATAGGTGCATTGATTTAGCAACAACATGGAGTAGCATTTATGGTTGTTTTTATAGTATCAAGTCTCTGGTTCTGCTTCTGCGTCACTACATGGCAGGAGCACAGAGCTGAGCGTTGCTTTGGCATCGTTTAAGTAAACTCAGTCTGATGCTGTTGGGAGCACGGAATAGGAAATCTCCATTCCCCTTCTCATCCATTCCATCACTGCCAGGGAGAAACACATCTCTCTTCACCCAGCTCTAATTAGTTTTAGCTGTGTTACTACACAATGTTTAGCCTTTGGTTCATATTTAAATATTTTTACTCATAATTTTGAACAATTGATTTTCATTTTAAGCAAAAAGGGGCTTTTAAGGCACACCCTGTCTTTTAAAACCCCCTGAAACACATCAGAAAATAATGACAGGAACGTTTCTCCCCTCCCCTCCAACAGTTGCACTATATTAAGTTCATGTGATGAGAAGATAAAAATCTATTAACTTGCTGCTGACCTTATCGACACAAGGATCTCTGCAGACATTACAGGAACCATATCTCTTCTGACTTTTACATCCAGAACCTCATGCACCAGCATCCCAAACCAAATATAAAATCTTCATGATGAGTGAAACAGTGACACATACTCTGACTCCAGTCCTGCTGGCTGGCAGGAGACACGGAGTCCTCTGGGGCCTGGGACCAGCCTCTACTTTCAATTTGACTTCAGGGGCAGATTTTTCACCATATGCTACTGGGGGCTCTGAATCAAAACAGTTTCCATAGGACCATATGCTACGAGGCAAATGTGCTGGATGCAGAAATGCTTTCTGTTCCCCCATATCACCGTGATGTATTGCAAACATAATTAAAGGTGAGTAACGCGGGTGCTCCTGCTTGGGTTAATCATCCCTTTTCACAACTGAAGCCAGTATAAAACAAACCAATTTTCAAATTAGACCAAAAGTCCATCTAAATACACATTGCTCACACACAGTCACACCTCCCACATTTTCATGTATGCAGCAGACTCCTCCACTGCTCAAACAGTAGTTCTGAAAGAGCAAAGGATTTAAGGGGTTTTTATTTTTATTATTGCTTTTATTAAATAAAAGCAGAGCAAGGACTCATACCTGTCTGTGATGCTTCTCCCATTTTAGCAATCAGTGAAATGGGACCATCACAGGCACCATCATGCCCCAGCTGCCAGAAGGCAGGGATCAGGTGATCTCCAAAAGGCAGCAAAGGTGTAGGTGCCACCAGGGTGCCCCTCAGCTCTGCCTGCAGGGAGGCAAAGGATTTCCAGGCCATTAGAAATATGCCTGCACAGGCTGCCAACAGGACTGAAACCCAAACTGCCCCTGGTTGGATTATACCAAAACATTGTGACACCATCAACTTGTATTCACAGGGTTTGCCAGTGTCACCAACTAAATTTCAGGAGAATTACTTCAACAGCACATTTAAGGGGATTTTACTTGATCTGGGCCAACTCCAGGGGTAATTCAGATACAGGTCATCAGGTAAGGTGTCACATATGCCCATCACACACCAGGGGTAGGGTTCTGTGTCAGCAAAGCTCACCATCTCCCAGCCCACAAACACAGCCAGCACTCCACCCAGCTCCTCCACACTTCAACTAAAACCTAGACCCCAAAACCAGCAAATCACAAAACAGGCAAGTGTTTTCTGAAGGTATCTGGAGCTCAACCGAGCCACTCCTGAAGCTGCATAAACATCCAAGGCTGCAGAGCAGTTTCCTGGTGACGAGTCAGTGTGTGCAGTTATCACCTCCTCACCAGGGAGGTGCCAGTGCCAAATGCAGGAGAGTTTTCTGGGACATCCCATGACTCATGTCTCCTGACCTTCTGCCCTGCTCTGGCCACCCACTGCAGGAGACAAGCTGCTGGGCCGGAGGGACCTGTGGTCTGACCCAGCACATCTGGTTTTATGTTTGGGAGTGTGCTCACGTAATTTTCTAGCAGTACCTGGAAAATCCTCAAGTGTGCTATTAATTTGAAAGGCAAGTGTCCTTCCAAAACTCCTGGCATGCCAATGCAAACCACTTGAGGAGCTCCAAGCTGGAGCAGTGCCCGTGCCCCATCCCTCCCCAAGGCTCCAAGCCCTCCACATGTTTCACTCCAGAGAGCTCAGAGGAGCTCGTGGTTAAGACAAGGACTGGCCAAACCACATTCCCTATCCCCATTTCAGCCCCCTGTGTTCCTCCATGATCTCTAGGAAAATAGTTTCACTTACGTGCTACCCAATTTACTCTTATTTTACAAGAGCTAATAGCAACACCCATCCCACAGAGGTGTTGGGAAGTGAATGAGGTGGTTAAACACGCCTGAGCCCCATTCATATCACAAGTAATAAAAATACATTACAAATGCCTAACAATAAAGAAATAACATGACTCAAGCCACGGCTGGTTGTGGTTGTGGTTTTGTGAAACAAAAAAATCTTACTGATGGGGAAAATTGCTGATGATTTGCTTCACAGAAAGAAAAAATAAACAAGTACAGTATAACACGGAACAAAGTTACAGTTTGATCAATGATATTCTTTATATTAATAACTGATGCAAGCTGAAAAAATTTGGATGTCAATTCAAATGTTTTCAGGGCTTGGAGATAGAGCATAGGGCTCTGCATGCTGAATGCAGCTGTCCTGACAGGAGGATTGCAACAGCTCATGTTCGTCCACACCAGGTGCCAACATCTGATACTGGAACTGCAGCTCGCTGTATTTGCAAGCAAACCCTCACATTTTATGACACATTCACCTTCCTGTTGCTTTATTGCAAACAGGATTTGAAATCTGTACACTAAAAGGAGAGTAGATATGTCTCTTCTCACCGATGCTCCCTGCAAGACACGCTGAGATCAGACTGCAGAGCAGCCCAAGGAGAGATCAGAATGTAAAGTATGTCTGGAGCACCACATTCAGCTCACTCCAGCATGCACCATCGAGGAGAAATTAATGATACGTGGAAAGCTCATTCCAGATGATCACAGTGACCAAAACTCTTGGACCTACAGACTCTTATTTCTTTTTTTCCCCCTGCACCCAGAGAGAATCCCTCTTGTTTTTATTCTAATCACAGAGCTGACTGGAAAACCAGAACTTTCCCCAACCACCCAAGTGGAAGCAAAAGTGCTGATTTCAGAGCAATAAGGGCAGAACAGAACCCAGATCATGCACCTCCCATCCTGGGGTTTTGGATTCAAGAACAGTGCACACCTTCTGGCATCATAAACAGATACATAAAAGTAAAATTAAACAGCTAAACTCTTGGGCATTCCTTGGGACAAGAAAAAAGTCAGTAAGAAGTGACATCAAAGATAGGCTGTTTACATATTGGAGGACCTGTCTGCCCGTCTCTTCACATTGATTTTTACGGTACAAAAATATTATTTCAGTGACAAGGATGTAAACCTTATTCAAAACAGGATTTAAACCATATCCTGCGAGTGAGGCATCTCTTCAGATAGCCTGCCTGCACTTACAGCATACCGAAGGCATGCTGATTTTCGTCTGCAGTGTTTGTTAAGAGGGTCACAATATCAGGAAGCAGGAGAAGGCTCATCAAAGCCTCGTTGCTCGCCTTCACCGCTCATCAGCTAGACAGTACCTTGTTTTTTAAAGCTGGGCGGAAATGCATCTCCAGTGACCCATTGTTAGAAACTTCCTTTTGTCTTTAAGTTTGCTGGAAGGAGTACTGGGCCCCTTTTAACTCTTTTCCAATAGGTAATTTCCCTTAATTAGGGCTCTCATTACAAGTGAGAATTTATCAGACATGATTAAAGAAGCATCTTGTCTCTTTCCTATCGTCTCAAAAGGGGGCATATTTTGATCTCCCAGCGTGTCTTGCAAACACAGATAAGCACAGGCAGTGAGCTGGGAGATCACAGCAGAAATTTGGCCTGCTCAGAAAGTCCATGTTTGGAACTCGGCATCCTCAGAGCTTCCCTCTGAGTCGCAGGGTGTCAGAGCAGGCAGGAAACCAGGCAGATGGGATGCAGAGCTGAGCTTGGGGGCTTCAGCAGCCACAGCTCCTCAAAAACCCCATAAGCACTGCACAAATCTTCCTCCTGCACGTCCCTGGGCTGCACTTCTTCAGAGCATCCATTCCAGGCAGCTATTCCCTCTATATAAAAGGGCAAATCCTACCTATGCTCATGGGGTTTTATTGAAAAAAAACCTGAATGTGGCCCTTTTGGAGCATCTCTCAGTGCATTTCTCCCAGTTGAATGTGTGAAAGAGCCAATACAGAGCTTGCTGAACCAAAATCCTGTGTTCACATAATGAGGTTGCTCTACAGGTGCAGCCTCTGCCATCAATACCCCAAACCTGCTCCTGATTCCTTCTCCTCAGCATCTGCTCCCCCAACAGGAGAAAATCTCCCACTGACTTCCAAGGCAGCCAGATTGAGCTGGTATGTTAAAAATGTACTTGGGCTCTCCGTAATATTATTTACTTTTAATAAGCATGAGTGATAAACTCATGGCCAAGTGTACTATTTTATGGAGTAACTATGGAGATGCAAGTTTTTGTTTGCTTCTGTGAACCAACCAAAAGCACCAAAACTCATAAGAGCAAGAATATTAATTTGCACCAAAAGAAACCATAATCTGGAAATTGGGAAGCATGTTATGTGCTTACTCTCATTAATGATCTAGTATTTACACTCAAATTTAGCACAGGGTAAGCATTAGCCTGACAGTAAAGAAGCAATAAGGAATTTTCCAAACATTAAAAACATTCCTAATCCGTGAATCACCTACAATCTGAGGTGTCACAAACATTCATCTCTGTATGTGTCACCCACAAACATCTGTCCCCTCTTCCCCTCGCACGAACACGCATTCCATTCAGCCACAGATACAATCAGGCTTTAATTTTATTTTTCTCACATAATGTTAATCAAGAGCTAAAAAGATAATTTCCTTCTACCACAAAGCAATTCCACTGTGGTGGAACAAACTGTTATCTTAAGTTTCACAGAGCAATTGTTCAATAATTCCTGTTTGTGGCTCTTTTCCAAATCCTTGAGAATAGCTCAGGCTGCCAACCCTCCTTAAAAAAAAAAAAAAAAAAAAAAAAAGAAATTCACAACAGAAGCCGAAAAGCACTTGCTGTCACTCAGGGGTTCAGTGGTGGCAGACTCGGCCATTTCTCAGAAGAAACTCCAGCTCTGAGACTCCAACATGCAGAAATGTGCTGTCTGTTTGAAGACAATTGTCTGGAAAGATATCAGCTCCCAGACCGTAAATTTGTCGCAGCACCAGCCCTCTGAGATGGTGTTATCTTGGCTTGGTGAATTCAGTGAATTGGAAGCTCCATGAGGAAAAATAATAAGAAGGATACTTGGCATTTCTGCACTGTTTTCTACATGCAAAGCACAGAACGAGCTTCAAGCGTTTAATGTTTATTAAAGACTGGGAGGGCGTTTTGTTGCGTGAAAGGAAACTGATAACGTGGATTTCTTCAGCAAAAAGCAATAAAGTGTTCTGTTTCTATGGAAAAAAAAAATTAAAAATAATAACAACAGCCCTTAGTCAGAAAGAATGCTGCATGTCAAAATGGCAATTAATTTTAGCCCGTGATCTCACGGAGGAAGGGACAGTCATTTACTACAGCTTGTACAATGAGCAGCTCAACAGGGCACTGCCCTGCCCGGCAGTGGGAGCTACATCAGACAAATATTAGAGCAATATTAATCACCAGGAGTGAAAGTGCAGCACCCAGCTGCTGTTTCAAAGTCTCTGGGCCTCAGCCGAGTGAGGAATAGGGCAGGGAGGGAGCTGCAGGAGCTCAGCCCAGCAGGCACAGGACACATGGAGCTGATGACCTCCAAAGCATCCCAGAATAACCCAACAACAACCTGGCCAGGATTTTCTCAAGGGTCTGACCACATCTTGCTCAGGGCAGATCCCACTGCTGGGCAAGTCTGGTGTTATCAACCCCACACTTGCATCATGTACAATCCCAATGCTAAAAGGAAGGGCAAACAAGATGGTTTTTGCTCCAGAGCATCAATATCTATAAAGGTAATCCATGTAAGTGGATCAACCACAATTTTGGCTTCCTTTAAATGTTTCTTTAAAATACTTCTACTTTGGTACAAATGTATGTCCCAATGAAGTTATTCTCACTCTAGAGTGGAGTAAAATTTAAAAATCAAGCCAGAGCTTCTTCTCTAACCAAGAAAAAGATTTTAAAAAAAAGTTCTCACCCTCTGTTTAGAGCAATACAGCAGGCTTTTCAGGGCTGGAACGCTATTTTATCCAGTCTCTAAAATTTCTGGACTAAAAACGAGAAAACAACCCAACCATTCTGGAAAGATGCTCTCGAGGCAGAAGAAGGAAAGCAAATAGACATAAATAACCAGCAGCTACAGAAGAGCTTGACTGCCTCCATACATGCACTCTGCACAAAGGCAGTGAGATTTATACAAGGTACAACTGAAATGTGCTGTGGATTTAAGCAGGACTGGTCCCCCACCAGCCTAGGGCACCAAGGTTATCTTACCCCCCCTCCCAAAAAAATGGCCAAAACAAAACCCCACAAACACATTTCCTTGAAAGATAAACTCCAAATTAGCCTTTTGACATATTAGAACTCACAAATCAGATTAAATGGATAGAATCATGCCAACAACAAGGATCAGCAAGAACCTCTTGTCATGGTGTTAAAGCCTCATGGAAGAGAGACAAGCTGGGCTTTCCTGTTGTAGGTGGACCATTCTCCAACCCACATAGCTCAGTGTCTCTGCTATGGGACAAGAGGCTTCTCCTGTTCTCTGCCTGCTCTGCATGATGCTCAACAAAAGCAAAATCAATAAGGACAGGAAGAGGGGAGATGCCAGACCACATACTGTGTTTTTGACAACTCTGTCCTCGGTCACAGAAATAAAACATTGAAATAATTGCCAGGAGTGAAGATATTTGTTAGCTCCTGCTCTCTCCCATGGCTTGTCAGGCAAAGCAGTGTTTTATAAGGCCAGGTTCTTTTCACAAGTCCTCACACAAATCCCACTGAGATCAGCTGGCTTGCTACACAAGCCTTCCAGACCATCACATGCCCTGGAGACCACACCTCTCATTCCAAATCCGGGTTCCCACATTCAGTAATTTACCTATTCCACCCCAATCTCTCCTGGCTTTACATCCCTGACCTTACAGGCGCTGTTCCCTTTAAGTTCCTCCTGGCTCAGAGATGCAGACACGGGAGAAGGACCACCCTGGGCTAAAACACACATACATGCACATGACTTAACACCCTGATCCTCCAGGATAAGCTATGAGCCTGTAAATCACCACACTTCCAGAAAACAATAGCCACCTCTTGTTTAAATAAAACTGCACCTGCTACATTAACATACCATCGAACAATCGCTTTGTTTTTCGCCAGGAATCCAGGCTGAAGCCACGCTGCTTCCTGACCCAAATACTGAAAGAGTATTCTTAGAAGGGGAGAGGGGTTTCAGAGACAGCACCAGTTTAGCAGTGATCACCTTCCTTCCTTCTTTTGTACTGGGGATATGTGGTTCTGTTTAGCTTTCAACAGGTTTATTTCCATCGCGGCTCTCCAAGACCTTGCAGCCCTTCTTTGGCAAACATTGCTTCTTTTTGTTTCCTATCTTGGACAATCACAAGCTCTGAAGTGAGATTTGGGCCATCTCGAGTAATTTTTTAGGAGATTTTTCTCCCATTCCAAATAGTTCGGGCCAAGCAGGTGCTGGCTGGAAACCTCTTTGCCAAATGTTCAAATGTTGGTAAATTGTTGTGCTCTCGTCCCCAACAGGTTCATTATGATGCCTGTTTCAAGTTTATTTATCTCTACTCAAAGATTTTTTTTATTGATTGTGCTGGAACCCTCTTCTAGTGGAGTTATTTTGCTCAAATAATGCGCTCAGTTGTGGCTGAAAAATGGACTGTTGGAGAGGCTGGGTCACAGTTGCAGGGAGCAATAAGAGTTTTGTAGAAGTAGGCAGTGGATGCAAGAGCCAACTTCTCTATTTCACAAAGAAACACAGTGTCTCCAGTGAGGAGCATGGATAGGGCACTGCTAAGCCAAAAACCAATTTAATTTCTGAATCTGAGCCCAAAGCAAACCCAAATCCAGCCTGGCCAGTACACTTCTGCTTAGATGTGCATCTCACAACAAGCACCATGCCTGTGTCCACCCACGGCCAGGAGTTCTTCCTCATAACCAGCTTTCCAGGAACGTGGTGCCCACTCCTCCTCTCATCCCCTTCCTGGACTCCTGCCCCATGCCACGCTTCCTGCTCCTCCCACACTGCTCTGGGCTGGATCCAGCACCTCCCAGTTCACACACTCATTTCCACTCTCAACTGCCTGAAGCCAGCAAAATTTGTGGGAGCTGTGCTCCACAGCCCCCATCGACAGTAACATCAAAGTTCCAACCTTTTAAAACTACATTTGAACCTATAAAACACCATCTGGGTTCAGACAATCCTACACAATTGTTATGCTCCTGCAGGCACTGCTAGTAGGTTACTCCTCTTTCTTTTATTCAAATTACAACACTTCAGCCTGAGCATCGAGTGGCTTCTAGTGGAGCAGCTCAGAATTAAAGAATCTTATCAAACTGCATTTCAAGGCACTGCTTGGAGTTTCAAGTGAATCCTGGAAGGCAGGTTGCATAGTCTTCAGTGAACTGACTGACCACCATGGGAACTGGGATTTCCTCTCACACAAACCAGCAAACACACAAGCCCACATCAGCACCCACTACAACACTTTCATAACAACAAATCTCTGCATACCTCATCTACAAAGTGCCCAACCAGTCCACTCTCATTATTGTTCCTTTCCAATCAATACATTAAATTACTTTTAAAAAGCTTCCACATGCAAGGCATGACATTTCTCAAAGTACCATATAGTGGAAGAAATTACCCTGGAAGCCAGGTTAACCTCCTGGTCCTTCTATCAGCAAGATGTGTAACCCTATGCCAGGGAAACAGGTTCCAGCTCTCCTCAAGAGCTGCCCTGACAAAAACCTGCTCTGCTGCACCCTTCCCCTGCAGTGGATCCCAAGTGACATTGCTGGCCAATGCCTTGGCCAAACCCCCATGTGATTTCACTGCCTGCACACCAGAGAGCCCAAACTGGGATGCAAAGCCCTGTGTGCCCCCCACCAGGACCAGCACCAAGATGGGCAGTGGGAATCACCAGTGCCTGCAGAGTTTCACCTCTGAGTCTCAGCAGTGACTGCAGCCACCCGTGCAGGAGCTGTCACTGTGCCACAAGAAAGGGACAGCCAGGTGCTGGGAAGTCTTTGCTGCTCAGCAGCAGCTTGGGGTCAGGAGGAACCAGTACATCTTACAATGAAGGAAAACTGAGCCAAGCTCTGGACCAGTCCCTCCCTGAAACAGGGGCATTTGAAATATGGGTCAAGAACAAAGCGTCCTGTTAATAACAGTTTGTCTCGAGCGGTGAAAAACGTGAACATTAGGTTCACCAGCTGAATTCCAAACTGCCTGGCCATTTTCCCTTCAACTTTCCAAACTTATTGTAGTATGGGAGCTTGGCTCTCTTTGTAGTGTTTAAGTGACTGACACATCACTCAGTCATGGAGACACACATCTCCATCTCTGCCATGTCAGAGGGCAGAGCCAATTCTTGCATGAGCACAGGCTGCCCAAGTTCAACATCTACCTGTGCATCCACAGGACAGAGGATTTAATTTTGCTTTGCTGCAAGCTTCTCTACTACCTTGCTCCTTTCAAAAGCCAGTCAGCTCTATCATCAACCCTCTCCAACAAAGTGATTAACTCTGCAGGCATCTCTGGAATATGGATGACAGAGAAGCCACCACTGTCAGGATCTTCCAAACTCACAAGGATCAAAGGCAGATTCTCATAATTATTGAAGGTGAGAGAGACACCTTCATCTTCTGTATGATGACTGTCTGCTGTAGATACATCCAACACCTTCCAAGCAGAGGGACCAGCTTCTGTCCCAAAAGGGTAAAGAAAAAAATAACTGGGAAGGAAGGACAGGGGGTAGCATTTGGCCTTGGAGCAAAGCCTAGAAGAAGCACCACTTGCATCTTTGGCCCCCACACCCTTCCCCTGCTCTAGTCACTAGAGAGTACTTCTTCCCTTTTATCAGTCAGGCTCACAGATTGAATGTTATCAATTGACAGCTTTAAAGCTAAGGAATTGTATAAATTAAATACAGTCTGAAGCAAATATACTGAGGAGCTAGAATTTATATACACCCTAGATATGGGAGCTCTTAGTTATTACCCACTTAAGGCTATGGCACTGATGAATGGTAAGGCCACCCCATCCCTGAAGGCACTTTTCATTACCCACAGTATAGGAATATTGAGAGTGTGTGTGTATGTATCCAGCATGACTGCTCATTTCCATAGTTCTCCATCAGTTTTGCATTCAGTTTATAAAATAAAAAATTACTCCAGGGACACATTTCACTCATTCCAGAACCCTTTCTCTCTCCCTCTCTCCCCCAGCCCATATCCTGGCTTCCTTCTCTCCTTCTCACAGCCCCAATACTGTAACAATGCCTTTAAATCTGATGGTGCTTATTAAATGAAACAACTTAATTACTATCAATATATAATGTTGTGTACTTCAGCCTCAACCGAGGCGTCTGATCCCATTCTGCTCCTGACCTTTAATGGCCATCAAAGCAAAGTAATTTTGGTCAGCTCAGTACAGCTCTGACACATGCCCAGGTCAGGAAGATGAAGGGACACTAATCTACCATGTTACCCTGCCCATTGTTTAATACTTTTTTCAATAGAATCTAATAACTGGAGAAATGCCAGTTTTCTGTCTAGTTTGGGTTAAAACCTCTTTTGCTGAAAATAAATAATTATGGAACATTCTGAATAGCCCAGGGTTTACATAATTGGTGCCTCTTAGACAGACCAATATACTTGCCTTTGAAGTTTGCAAGGAGAGGAATTTAGGAATTCAAATCAGCAGCAGCACTCCTGAGTGTGCTGCACTCTCCATCTTGGAGGGGCCAGCACCCAAGCAGGCTTAATTAAGGGAAGTGAAAACCACTTTCGATTCACCAAGGTAACACAACAAGTGCATTGCTTCCTCTGAATTGAGGGGAAAATAGCAGGAATGCTTCCACTCAACAGCAGCTATTCTGCAGGCTGGGACTCGAGTCCTTCAGAGTGGAGTGGGGGGAAAGAAATCTGCCATAAAATAACCAGTAACACAGCACCCCGTGCATAAAGACAACAGGAGTGTTTAGGTTCAAGCATTACTATTTATACATATTGTTTCCCTAGTGCTAAACAAAACAGGTTTTCCCATGCCAAAGCAAGGGATGCTGCCAGGAGAACTAGACACCCTGTCTGGACTGGACAAATAGCTTGACCTATTGACAGGGCAGCTGGATGAAGCAATATTTTACAGCAGGCTCACTTTGCTAATGCACTTGCACCAGGCCACTCTCAAAGCAATCCACGCTCCAGGAAAAAAAAAAAAAAAAAAAAAAATTAAATAAAAAAAGAACCAACAACTTAACCACAGCACAAAAACGTCACATCGAGGCGGATACCAGCGACTCTCTGGCAAACCAGCCCTGGCTGCATCAAATGCAAGGGCAGGAAACTGGGGAAGCATTCAAGGATTGCCAGCTTCAAACCAGCCCTGCCTCTGTGCTGGTGAAAGGGGGAGGCTACAAATCATATCTGCCCAGCTTTTGAAAACACCAGTCACGGAAGCTGAGCAGAAAACACAGAAGGATGTTTTTGTTAATTACCTGTTTCTCCACTGCCCATTCTTTACCTGAAGCCATTAGTCATGTAACAGAGTGGGCAGGTAACAAAACCCGGCGACAGAGATTTATAGGGCATCTCTCAACCCCAGGGTCCCACAGCAGCTTACAGGGTTGGGATTACATCATGCCAGAGCTCTTCAAAGGCTGAGAGGCCAAAACCGCCCTTGGTGCAGCCTCCACCACCCCGCAGGTGCCGCTCCAGGTCACGAGGAGTTTTGCAGATCCACAGGGCCAGGCTCCATCCCTCCCAGGGGAGCAGAAGCAGGATGTGCTGGGCTCTGTGCAGCTCAGCCTCTGCACTGTCCATGCAAGGCAAGCAGGGAGGAATGCCATCAGCTCCGGGGGAGTTGTACGGGTGGAACTTAGAGCAGGATTTGTAATCAATCCTCACCCAGACACTTACTTGAGAAGGAATTCAGGGTTTGGCTGTACGTACACCAGAATCACTTCACAACCACTGAATACATTTGTGATGTAATTGAATCCCTCTGTGATTTTTTCTTAAAGACAAACTTTATCCATTTAGGGTCGATTCTGCATCATTAAAGTTAATGGGAGTTTTGCCACTTACTTCAGTGACAGTGGGGCTGAGAAGGGATCAGGGCAGAGCAGATCACTCCACACAATGCATCAGCTGCATCTCTGGCTGTCAGCTTCTCCACGAGACAGGAAAGGAGTATTTTGCCATTATTTTGAAGAAAAGTTTACTCTTACAGGGCACAAAGACTGAGACTTGATCAGGAGTGTGTGACTATACTTTGTCCTCATCCAGGCTGAAGTAAATCTCAGGGTAGCTACTGAAATCAGCAGAGAGCCTGTCCCAGCCTGGGCAGGGGTCAGCTGGACACAGAGGTGTTTCAGCACTGCCATTATATGCTTTCCCCACACTAGATTTGCAAGAAAATTGTATCCTCTTTCCAGACACAAAGCTGAAGTGCAAAAATAATATTTTGATTCAAAAGCAAGCACACAAAAGCATTTTTCCTCATAAACTGCCACACAAACCTTTTCCCTTTCCCCTGCCAGCCCTTCTCTGTGTCTGATCCCACATTTGTTTGCCCTGAGTGGAAAACACTGGCGAGTTTAAATGGCATGAGTCAACTCCCACAACCAAGGGCACAGCCTAGACCACCAAATCACAGCTTATGAGTCTTTCCTAGCATATTCTGAGATAAAAGATCTCAGTTTTATTCAAACAGAGCCAAACCCTGCTGATACCTAATTTTGCTTCTATTACCTCATTAATAACCTACAGACATTTGCAGCTTACACTTCTTTATGCCTGCATTGTGGTTGTCATACCGAGGCACAAGGGCTATATCTTCTTGTATTTGTTTTGGGTTTAATTCCCAGTTCTAGTCTATGCCTCTGCCACCTTTGCAGGGCTGAGCTCAATTAACCCTTTTGTGTTCCCTTTGCAGTGAGCTGCAGCAGCTGACAAGCAATATGTGATCTTTTAACAATATTAATGTATTCATGTGAAAATATTCATTGACAGCTTTATGTGGCGTGGCAATCGCTAAAAGTGAGATTTAAAGTACAAAAGTGGCATTTAGTATTTGAGTGTAAGGGCATGTTCACTGTGTCAGTTAATTGCAAACATGTTTAAAATTTATATTTTCAGCTAAAAACAAACCTATATGTTTAACAAATAATTTTCATATTGGTCAGACTGGAAAAACCAAAAACAAGCTAGAGTAATTTGACCACATCAGGTAAACTCTTTAAAAAAAGGTTTTAAATGAGGGATAAAATTGTTTACAAGTTTTTAACTGTAAAATATTTCTTTTCTTCTTGTATCTTGCCAATATCAATAAAGAAACAACATGTATAAATATATATAAACAGACACTTGGCATAAGAACACATTTCATGAAATATGAGTAATAGAGCAGGAAAATTCAAAGTATATTTCTTTTTTTACTGTACTGAATGGACAGGTTACTGTAAAGAATACATTATGTGCAGATGGATGAAAATACAAAGTGCATGCAGGATACGTAGGATGTGAACAGGGTGTTCATTTCCAGGTAGAAACACAAACATTTTGGTTCATTTCAGATCTCACTTACACTGCACTATTTGGTGTCATTTCATTGACTCCCTTGTATTTGGACTTGAGTCCAGCAAAGCACTTAAACACATGCTTAGCTTTAAGCGCACAATAGTCCCCTTGAAGTCAAATTAAGCACATATTTACGTGCTTTGCTGGATCAGGGCCATACTACAGATTTACACAGATGTAAGTGAGCTCAGATGAGCTCAAGCCACAATGTTTGTGTCCAGATTCAAATCCAATTGGCAAATGCTTTCAAAAGCCGGAGGTATTTGGATTAGGGGTTTTGGTCCAAGCCAATCTGTAACTTTAGTACCTGAACCCGCATTTCTTGTGCGCCCAAGACTCCCATCGGCATTAGTGGGAGCTTTGGAGGCACAAGAAGTACAAGAGCAAGACCTCTGGGACTAAAGAGCCAATTTACTTAAACCCAAATTATAACATTTTTTAACCTTTAGATTAAACCAAACTCCCACCAGAGTTCAGCCCTCGCTCCATTACATTTCTCACCCAGCATTTGGATTTTTTTGTTTATCGTATTACTATTGCTTTTGGCCAGCATTCACTTTATTATATAACATTAACCTAGGAGAAACTAATGGGCACCATCAAATAGCTGTTAACATAAAGCACTTACAAACAAGTGCCATTAGTGGACCAGCAGACAGTACAGGAACTCATTTATGTTACATCTGTTAACGTTGGATAAACGCAGATTTACAGTTTTTAAACGGTGAATGATGCCTCAGTCTGGCCAGAAATTAATTTACAGGTTTTTCACAGACTTCACAGCTCCAGCAATGGGGTGCTACACACTGAACCCCAGTCATGGATAAGCCAGGAAAGAGGTGCTAGAGCACACATTGACACACATTTTCACCTACGTGCACACACCAGCCTCTAACATGGCTGGATTTTTCACCTGGGGCATCAGACACACGAGCCCATTCCTCCATGGAAAAAAAACCAAAATCTTCAAAGCATCAGGAGCAGAAGTTATCACCTCCCACTCTGCGGCTCTAGCACGCTCTGCACAGATCAGCAGGTTCCTGCTTCTGGTATTGCTCAGGGCAGAGGTGGCTGCTGCCTTTGGGAAGCCTGTGGTTCCCATAAATGTGAGAAACACCAGCACCAACGTGGGAAATTCCCCTAAACCAGCATTGAGGGCAGCACCAGAAACTGGGGAGCCCTTTCAGCAATTCCTGCCCTCTCCAGAGGATGCTCCTTATCAGCAACAGCCTCCAACACACCCCTGACCCTTGCTGTGGTCAGCAAAGCCTCTGTGGGACAGCTTCTGGTTTTATCAGACACCCTTATAGGATTAGCACACCTTTTCTTGCTTATTAACCAAAACCAGAGTGAGGTGGTGCTATTCAATCACCTCCACCACTGCAAATGCAACAGGCAAAGCTCTCACAGCACACTGTGAGTGTTCAAGGGAAAGGCAGGCCCTGAGCAGCCTGAAAACCATCTCCCTTCTCACACAGACTGAGCAGGGCAGCAGGAAACTAAGAAACACACTGGGTTCTGCTGCTGCCTGATGGCCATCCAAACCTGCAGTCAGAAATTAATTAATTTTTCCCTTTTTTATAAGTGTTTCTATGCATCAAGGAAAGTACAGACAACATGGCTGGGAGGAGAAACAGCAGAAATGCTGGCATTAAAGGCTGCAACACAAAGTGAAACTAGATGTGGCATCCAACACCAATTCCCACAACATTTTAACTATGGATGGGGAGACTGTGCTGGGAACAGAGTGGTTTGTCATTCCCCAGGCTAATCTCCAACATGATCTGAAAAGCATACAGGGGAGGGGAAAAAAAAACCTCTTCCTCCCATTGCTTTGGGATTTTGTAACCAACGCAAAAAAAAAAAAAAAAAAAAGTCAACGGCAATAGACACAATACTAAACAAGCAAAAACTTTGCAGAAAAATAAAAGTAGGTATTTCTCAAGGACCCATCAAACCAATTCTTGTCGCCTCTGCCCAAATAACAGGAAAAATAACATTTTGACACCAGGTCTGCAATGACACCTTGAGACTCCTGTTAGAGCATATATTTACACCCAGGAGATGGAAACACCCCCAATTTTGACTGCAGGCAGCAAAAAACATCAGCACACTTTGCCAAAACACAAAATCACCTCCCAGCCCAAACCCACCACTACATGAGCAGTACCTGAGATCACAACTCCACACACAGCTTCACCTGGAGCAGGGTGCAAAGCACAGTCCATGGTGTCCTACAGGACAAACAGCAAAATACTCCAAAGAGAGAACCCTGTCTTCTACCCAGCACAGAGCTGATCTTTCTATTCCCTGATTCCCTTCCAAACAAGTGTGAAATAGAGGAACCAACCTCACAGTGATGTGGCACAGCTGAGCAGGTCCCTGTGAGGTCCCAGCTGTGAGGAGGTGAAGCTCATGAGATGCAAAGTCACCCTTAAAATCTTTCTTTCCTCTTTGTACTGAGTGACCTTCACCCCTGTATCTCCCACCAGCCCTGTGTCCCATCCCCTCTCAGGCCATCTGACACATCAGGTGCACAAAGGCACCTTGTGATCTTCTGAAAATCTGAGAAATCCTGTTACAATCACAGAAAGAAATCAGCTGGACAGCCTGGGTACCTGAAAGTCTGTAGAGGACAACACCAGATGGGGCACAGTCCCAGTTCATTAGTACAAAATTACAAAAGCAGATGTCCTGCTCTTCCATATTGCTTTTTGCTTTGTTTTTCTCCCTTGAAAAAGCTTGTACTTTAGTTAACTGCCTTTCTTCACTTGAACATTCAGGAAAACAGTAATGATATAACTCCAGTCTAAAATTTACTTTTCCTCAGAATGTGTCTCACATCTCAACAGAGTTTTTAAAGATATTATATAATTTTTAATAACCACCAAGATCTGTGTAGCTGTAATACTGGGGAAATATCCTAAAAACTGATAAAGCATCGAGGGCTAGAAAACAGAAGAGTGACTGATGGGTAGTCCTGATAATTCTGTATATCAGGAAGTGGAATGAGAGATGGATAGATAACATAATGTTGTTATATAGCCACAAAAACAAGCCTATAAAGATATTCCCAGAAATTAAAGCCTGGGCTGTCTCACCACGATTCTTTGCTGTGAAATAAATCATACCTATGGAAGAATGCAAACCCCAAGGACACACCAAAATACAAAAAGGAGAGAAAAATCCTTATTTTAAAGAACTGAAACTATTTTCCACTTCTAAGTGTTAGACACGAAAGACCTTGACAGAGTGAAGATTGCCCTGTGTCTGCTTTCTCCACTTCTGGATGGATCCCAGGAGGAGCAGCCAGCACCAAGTCCATCCCTGGCCAAAGCAGGCTCTGCTCTCACACCAGTTTTACACCAGTTTACACTGGGCTCTGGGACTGCTCCTTTAACATTCTAAGAGGAAAAAACCCTTTCAGCCAGTGCTGTCTGACAGAAGGAACAGGCTGGGGAAAAGCTCTGTCTGCTCCTGCTGCTCTGATGGTTGAGGAAAAGGTATCTTGGAGAAGAAAGGGATAAGAAGCCCCAAGAATGAGAGAGTTTGGCTGAAAACCCCACCAGTAAAACACACTTTCTCTTGCTAGCCTCCTGCAGAATATGTCTTCAAGCTATTGGCAGATTTGGACATACATAAAATATCTTTTGCTAATACATTTTCACATTAAGTCGATCCAGATACTTTCTGAAATTAACCACCTTCTTCCGTGTACTCCTATTAACTCAGCCCAATGTCAAAATACAGCAGTAGAGGTTAATATTTGGACATAGCTGTTTTTCTAGCCATTCATATCACTTTTATTTCCTTTCCTTTTTTGTTCTTTCCTTAACCTCTTTTTTACTGCTGTTAAATTCCTTGCTCTCATTTTTGCAGGAGTTCAGCCTTCCAGCCCGCTCCCCGATGCTGTTAGACATCAGCTCAGGCTCAGACTTATTGCTTCTGATATGTCACTCCTCAGGCAGGGAGCCTAAAGCAACACTGCTGCCTCCAGCCCTCGCAGGCTTCAGCTGGATCCTCACCGACCCACGGAGCAATTTCTGCAGCAGGAGCACAGAGGGAATGTGTGGACCTGAAGAGCAAACCCAGCACCTTCATTTACACTGAGACCCTGAAACGAGAGGCTAAGCAGGAGGTCAAGATGCACAGAGGTGATTTAGCCATGTTAGCTCGCTGAGATCTTGTAGAAATATATTTATATATATTTATATATAACTGGTATAGCGCTGGGGAAGGAAATGAAAGGAAGAGAACAGCATATTCAGGGCCTATTTAGTATAGGAAAAGCACCAATCATCTCTTAAAAAGATGTCCCAAATTATTCCTGTGCAGAAAGGTGACAACAGACCAGATTTGTTTGCCTCCTTCTGCTCAGGGGTCTGACAGCAGCCTATCAGACATGTCCCATTTCCCACCATCCCTGCCTCCTCTCTGGTCACCTCCACCTCATTTCCAGTGCTCCCTTCTTTTTAGGAACACTGGTAGGATGAGTTTGATGGTTACTCTCTGTCACGTGCACAAGGTGCATAAACAAAGTGGGTAAAAAGGCATCAATATTTCTCATTCTCTCTACTCTGTGCCACCAGGAAGTGCAACATGTAAAAAGGAAATACAGTCATTGGAATTAATATTCCTTTTTTTCTCTAGTTTCTGCACCTTTTTTCCTTTCCCACAGTGGTCTCTTGTCTCACTCAAGCTTCATAAATAGTACTGAGCACTGATGCAGTCTAAATTCTTTTTAAAACCCTAGAAATGGATTTTAAGGTTATATCTGAGTCCTCAGACCAGTTAGAACTGGAAGAATAAATGTCTGTGACTTGGTGTCTAATAAACAAACTGCCAAGGTCAAGATGGCATCTTCTCCCATATCCATAATCACTTCCCTCAACATTTCAAGCTGTTGCATGTATCAGCAGTGTTCCATCCAGTGCCCAGCCATGTTTAATTTCCCTTCTATAAATGATTTCCCAAAGAGAAGTGGGTGTGAATTACTACACAGTAAAATAGATTTTTAAAAGATGAGCCATGCCAAGTGTAAAATAGTTATTGTGTGAGGAGCAAACATTGTGGAGGTTTGTCTTGTGAATTCTGGACCTGAGTTTACACACAGCCAAAAGGCTGAGGGACAAGTGATTTTAATAGCCTGGTTTAGAAAATAAGCCTGGAGATTGTGGTGATCAGCTCACCTGTAAAAAACAGGGTATTTAAACGTATTTCAAATTAAAAATGTTTCACCCTCCAAAAATAAGTGTGTGTTGCTCATCCCTGGACCTGGGTCAAACTCTTCTGTTTCTTTGAAGGACTATCCCTTCCAAGGGCTATCCACAGGCAGACTTTCACAACAGAACTCCTGCCATGTCCTGCCCAGTGGTCTGATCCAAAAGTCAATCCAGGTCTGATCCATTTTGGGAACCTGGAGAGTGTGCCACTGCTTCCCACAGCAGATTCAAGCACTGTAGGACCTTGGCTTCTGACATTTCTCCCTATTTACAAAACATTATATCAAAAACCGTTACGCTGGCAACAAAATTGCAATCAGAAGTCCGGAAATTGCTAAATAAAGCCCATTTTACTGCTTAACTTCAAGGAAAACCATAAAATTATCAGCCCTCTCTTTCCTCGATATATTTTCTTCGCAGTTTGCGATGCTCCGTGGGGTATTTCGCTATGTGAACTCCGTGACGGTTTGGCTCCAAATTATCCGAACATAAAACTGAGCTTATGGAGCCTCACTCCGAGGTTGTGTGGACCCTTTTTATTGGCAGGGACTTGAAAAGAACCTTAATAAACCTTATAGGCTTGAGGGACTTTTTGGTTGCTGGCTCTTGCCAGCCGCGCTGCTCAGGTCCCTCTCGCATGGAGAGCGGGCTGGAACCACAATCCAGGGGTTTTATAGGGCTGGATTACCTGCCGGCGTTGCCTTCTTCCTTCCCTGTGAATCTCAGAGCTGTTTGCTTTGAAAGCAAGCAGGTGATGCTGCAAGGATACTCATAGCTTAATGCAGCTTGATCACCCAAGATTATGGGCACGGCCAAAACTAATAGGGTCAGTTAAACCAGAGCCAGGGGGGCCATTTGCTGGTAGGGGGAAAGGGATGATGTGATTAAACTTGAAGCACGTCCACCCATGTGCAAGCCATGGAGTCCTGACTTTTCTTAAAGCATCCATTTCTCCTCAGGATTTTATTACTGCCTCCAGTGATGCTGTAATTGCACGTGTAGGGCAGCAGGCCCCAAGTTTAATCTGCATTTCTCAAGACCAAAGCTCTGTATGGGCTGCCCAGAGCTCAGCACAGAGCTCAACACAACAGGTATCCAGTCCTGGCTGCATTCTGTGGTTGCTGTTTTAATTCAGGTCATAATAAATAATAATGTCATGTTGGAAATAAATCTTCTGTGTTTGGTCCATGACTGATCCTTCAGCTTGGTGCATGGCACAAGCCCCAACTGGGAAAGTTTGCTGCATCCCATCCTGGGTCTGACTCTGCACCACCCCTTCTGGCTCTGGCTCAGCTCAGTTCACTCAGGGCGTTGGTACAGCACAGATAATTTCACCTTTTCTCTCATTCCAAGGCTGGTCACTGATACTGAAGACACTGCACGGGTTTGTTCACTCAGATCTCTCTGATCTGCATCATCTGGAGTGACCTCGTGCATCATTTCTTCATTTCTCAGTTACCTTGGCTCTATTAGGAAGCACAAGCTCATGGACAGTAATTATTCAGGCAGAGCATAGCTGCTTAATAGCATTTTCTCAGGCAGCCAGTGACTACTGAAATATTGCTTTTTATATGAACTGAAAGAATCAGGACAAATATCTCATGCTGCTTATATTTTACAATTAAGGAGTCTTCATTATTGCTGTAAATCATCATTATCATGGCACAATAACAATGAAACAGCAAAACTATAAAGTAGTGCAGTTAGCCCAGATACAGCTGATATTACTTTGCTTTTCAGTGTTGTATATTCTTAGACCAATACTCCATGCCAGTCTCTGTAGCCAAAAATACATCAAGAGCCTAAAAAAAGTAAAATAGAAACATCACTTCAAAATTATTTCAAACAACATATTTCCTTTTTTTTTTCCTTTATACAGAGCCACAAAGAGAATGGGAAAGATTAAAACTCACCAAAAGCCTTGCTTAATTCCTCACCAAGGTGCAAGTAAATAAAACGTGCCACGGTAAGTTCAAATCACAAAGAGTTTTCAAGAGGGGAAGGTTAATCATTTCTGTCAAACGTTGGAAATGTTAAATGGTTTTTAAATCAAAAATATAGGCACCACCAGTGACTCAAGCTGTGCTTTAGACATGTTTGGGGTGATTTTTTTCCAGCAGTCAGTGCTTGTCTCTCACATACCTTCTGTTTGTCTGAGATGAAATCGGGAGGCAATAAATGGAGCACTTACTGGAGGAACCAGGTGCTTTGAGCAGCAGAGCTATTTGTTCAGAAGGTACAAATTCAGGCTGTTTGGAGAACCACAGTCCTTGGAATGGAGTGTCCTGCAGTGCAAGCCAGGGGTGCTGGACCCCTCCAACACCCCCCAAGTGCCCACCACAGCCCCCAGAGGTCCTCAACCCATGGGAGAGATGGGGCACGGTGGGAAACAAGGACTCAAAGTCACCACAGTCCCCCCATCAGCAGTGTTCATATTTCATCCTAATGGCTAGAATGACTCTTAAATGAGGCCAGATTATAGGGCCAACCTAATTCACTTAGACTGATGTAAATCCAGGTATCTGTTACAGCATCACATGTTGGGGCTCACCGCAGAGCAAAAGCTGCTGATAACCCCCCCCCCAGCCCCAAGGATGGAGGGGAGCAGATTCCTCCAGCCATTCCCAGTCCAAGGCCCATTGAAGTCAGTACAAGCTCCTTCAGCTCCAGTGGGTTTGGGATAAGGCCCACAGTGAGCTCTGAGCCAGCTCTGCTGCCAAAACACAAAATCCTTTTCCATTGGCTTTGCCAGTTTGGTGTTAATACATGTGTGAAGGAGCTTGGGGCAGGGGGGGAAGTTTTTGAGGGTTTGTTTTTTTTTAAGCTGAGGAATGATTTCACCCTTGCCAGCATGTGGACTTTGTGCAAAAGAGCAGGAGAGGAGGTGGGAGATCATTTTCCTGAAGCCATCAGCTCCCTGCTGCAGCATCCCAACAGAGGGTGGATGTTTCCATCACAGGGACCCCTGGGTCCCTAAGGCCAGCTTAACCCCTCTCTGTGCTGCAGAAGGGCAAATCTGGAGTCATGGGTGAGCATCAGCACAGAGCCCTGCTCACCACACCCAGCTGGAACAAAAGGAGGCCTGATAAAACATGGGATGTGGGAGAAAAGTATCCCTTGGACACCAGTGAGCCTCCCACCCCAGTGTAACAGGACCTGCTGCAAGCTGGCATCACTTTTATCCCAATTTCCCTATAAAACAACACTGCCCTGAGCAATCCTTCAGCTTTCTCTGCCTCTCAGCTCTTTCCCCACTGCCTAGTTTTATGTTGCACATGTCCCACACAAGATGCTGTTGCCCCTTTGGCTTTCCAGGGGAAGGGCTCTGCCTTCCTGTGGCTTTCAGAGCATGTAGCCCAGCAGGTCTCAGAATTAAACTGGGGCTTTTCCAGGCTGCCTCAGTATAAACACTTTCAGTAGGGCACATGTTATACGGTAAGATCATCCGAAACCAAACATTTTCCCACTGCACACAATAAACATCCATAATAAATTACATTATACAAAATATATTTATGGCTAATTTTTTAATTTAAACCACCTGGGAAATTTTTGTTAGGCTGGTTGATACGAAGGTCTCAGTATTCTGGTAATCTAATGATATCTAATAGACAAAATAGTATGATGTTACAGCAGTCTCAAAGCTTTCATTTTCTGTATCCCTCTCAGAGATCAAACTGGCAGAACCCATATTTTTTGAAATTTTATACATAATTGGTGATGCAATTGCCAAAAATAACCTATTCATAGAAGTCTTGCTCTTCTGGTTTCTAACTTACTGTAATCACGGAACAGAGCTTTGCAATGGAATATGGGTTTGGGTCAGGGAGCAAGGGCTACGATTGTGTGGCAGTTTCCATTCTGTGGATTATTTTACAGGCAATTTAAATTTAGCTTGGAGTTTAAACAGGGCTAAAATTTAGTGCACCCATTCAGACATATAAGCAATTCTTCAGAAGAGAAATAAAGATGTAGCTTGGGTATATTTCTTTTCTGAACAAAATTTTGCTCCAATATAAGATTTTCTAAACAAAAGCTATCGGTGTCAAAGGAGACAAGAGTGCTTCTGTTGCATGAATTAAGCCCAGAACTGTAATCCTTCCACCATAAAACTCTCATACTCATCACAGATCAGCCAAGATTTCCAAAAAAGACTCAAGATCATCACAGATCTCTCTCTAATCAATACAAATCCCAGCTCAAGCTGTGGATCTGCAACAAGCTGGCGGCTTGGTAGTAGCTGGACTCATTTTAAAGTGCAGCCCATAGCTTTAGCTACTTCCTTGCCTCCTGTTGTTCCTGGGACTTGGAGGCCATGTGGTACATTTCAGCCTTAACTCTGAATTTCCTTTATTCAGAGATCAAACTCTGACATTCCCTCAAGGTAGTGGGGGTTATGTCGTTGCATATATCCCAGTTTAAAAGATAATGCTTCATTGAAACAGACCACAGCATTAAACCCTGAAATAAAACGAATTGTGTTTCACTTCCCAAGTCTTATTGCTGGATTAACTCACATTTCTTTCTCTTTGTTACATATTTAGCACCAAATACAATATTCATTGCAGGCTAGCTTCCCTCCTCCCACACGTATCCGTGGCTGCCTTTTCTTCCAGCAGCACTGGAGAAGGCAATGCCTCGGCATAGCCTGGAAATGCAAACAAAAGGGAGGGAACATAGAGTCAATGAGTGATCAGACAGGGTTTCTTTATACCCTGAGAATTGTGATTTTTTGATTTAAAATGGCAATGCAAAGAGACAAAGCCCTGGAGACAACAACATCCACTTCTCCTTAGTTCTCCATCCCCTTCCCCACCTTGCTGTTTCTCTGCCAGCAAACACCTCCCTCCAGCAGCTCCTGCAGCAAAGGGGTCCTGGAGGTGCTTCCTGATGTTACTGGGCTATCTCATGGTCTCTGCTGCTCTTGCCTGGGTGTTTAGGGCTGCAGCAGTAACCTGTTGCACAGGAGCACAGCAGGAACCCACTGGAAATCCATCACAGAGCAGTGAACAAACCACTGACCCCAGACCCTGCTCCCTGTACCCAAACCTCAGCTCCTACACCCTGTTCCTCCTTCCAATCTTTGAAAAACCCATCCTTGCCCTCAGACCTGGGCATGGGGCACTTCTGAGGGTGCCTGTGATCCAGGTAGGCAGTGCTGAGGGTGGAAAACACTTTGAGCCAGATGTTGGTTCTGCCTTGTCGGAGCTGAACCTGGGTTTTTTTAATGATCATTTAGTTTTTAAGAGCATTCCTGTGATCCCAGCCTTGAGCTTATGTCTCCATATGAAACTGCACAGCTTTAACTGGGTGCATAGATTATAAAATCAGGAAGAGTGCTCTGGTCTGCTACCCCTGTATAACACAGGCTACAGGAATTCCCTAAATTAATTCCTGTTTGGATTAGCTCATATCTTTTTAGAAAAACAGCCAACTTTAATTAAGACAAAGGAATTCCACTGATGTTGAAACCCACCCAGCTCTCAGTAAATAGTTTTACTGGTTAAATACCTTCACTACTTAAAATATAAACTGCTTTTCTAATCTGCATTTGTCCACTTCTAGCTCTGTCTACTGAATAACATGACACTTGCATCTGCTATTTGAAAATCATGTGGGATTAAACCTCTTTCTGCTCTTCATAAGCCACTTCTTGCCTAACTAAACTGAAATCATGTAAAACTGATTGTATTAAATTACAGCAAAAGAACACCAACTTGCTCCAAAAATGACAGCAAACCTAGTTAAATTTTAAATAAACAAATATTATGAATTCTTGGTTGGAAACCTAAGTGTCTGAACAAGCCCTTCCAAAGCTAATGTACATTTGTTTAAAAAAGTGGTTTACTGCAAAGCAAGGCAATTCTGTGGACAAGGTTTCATTAGCTGAGATTTATAAAACTCCATCTGCTTCCCCACTGCCCTTTCCTCATCCACCCTGGGCTGGAGCAACCACCAACACTTTCTTTCTTCAACCACATACCTGTCCTGGCAGAAAATTCATCCCACTTTTTTCTTCAGCATCTCAGGCAGCTTTATCAGAGAGCTGTGCTCCCCAGGACAGGCAGAAATACCTTCTCATTTCAGCTACCTCTACTTCCATGGGGAGGCAATAAATATTTCACTGTGGATATTCCCACCATGGAAGCACACAATTAATATGTTTGGGAAGCATCCCAGGGAACAGCACCCAGGCTGCTGCATATCAGTACTGTGTTCCCTGCTGGAATCCAGAATGTTTCAGAGCCTTTGGTGTCAGGACTACAAGCAGCCCAGGAGCCTGTGCATACCACAATACCCCTCTAAACTACACACTGTACATATATTAGTTACAATTACAAATATCAAATGGGTTTATCTGCTTTTCTCTCTGTATGTGCACATACTGACATAGGTATTACACACATAAACAAATATATCTCTGTGGCATAAGCAGAAAAGTATGTTTGAACACACACACACGTGTGCACATATCTCCACAAGCACAGCCACATCCACACTTAAATAAGTAGGTGAATAGGTGAATATGAACACTAATAGCCATTTATGGCAAACAACAATGAAAGCTGTCCCTGGAGCCCGCCTAGGGTACAGCAGCCAAAATGATTGAGTATGTACAGGGCACTGCTGCAGCAATGGCACTCACTTGGGCCTCCTTTTAGAAATGATTAATATTTAACCGACTTGGTGAACCTGGCTTTGGTTTTAGTTATGATTAGATAACAGGGTGCACAGAGCTGTCCCACTGAGGACGTGGTGGGATGTCCAAGCAGCTGCCACTCGTGCTTTGTGAGAAGACAGACAGAAAGTGAGAAGGGGAGAGAGGGAGAGATAGGAGACAGCGAAAAACAAAAAAAAAAAAAAAAACCAAAAGTGCTCAGCTCCGTTTGTGTTTGTTTGGAAAAAAAAGGGGGAAAAGCAGCCCGAGAGGCTGGTGTAATAAGATGCTGTAGCTTTCATGAAAGAGGTGAAATAATTTTAAACACAGACACACAATGAGTTTATTTATTTAGAAAGTTGTTAAATAGAGTCTGGGAATTCAAATATTCAATGTTGACATTGTACAGAGCTGGCAGGGAGCCAGCCCCAGCTCTCCAGAGGGACCCAATGGCCACGGCGCCCAGGCCCTCGCCCCTCCCAGCCCACTAACTAGGTAAAAGCCATTAGTTATACCCACAAGCAATATCTGAATCCCAGTCAAATAATGTTGCCTCAGCCAGCCAACTTCAAAGGGGTGTAAGTGTGTTTGGCTTTTTAGTGCTGGAACTGCAGCAATATGTCACACTTTTGAAAGAGTTTTGTAAACAGTTCCTTCCCCTTTGTAGAAACATTTCTTAAGTTTCTTGTACCCCATGTAAACAGCGTTAATTAACAAGGGTTACATTTTTCATTTACAAGCAGGGCTGTATTAATAACGAGATCGCCTTTCGGACCGTCCTTTTCCTTTGTGTCCTTTCTCTGGCCGACACCTCCGTCGGTCCGGGGAGCAGCCGGGAGGCACCGCTGAGCTCAGCCCTGGGCTCAGCCCCGGGCGGCAAAGCTGGTCCCAAATTCAGGGGTAGCTGCTGTCCCTGAGTAAGAGAGAAGGATAGAAAGTGGGGAAAGGGAAGAAAAGGAAGGAGGGAGGGAAAAAAAAAAAAAAAAAAGGAGGAGAAAGAAAAAGAAAAGAAAAGAAAAGAAAAGAAAAGAAAAGAAAAGAAAAGAAAAGAAAAGAAAAGAAAAGAAAAGAAAAGAAAAGAAAAGAAAAGAAAAGAAAAAGAAAAGAAAAGAAAAGAAAAGAAAAGAAAAGAAAAGAAAAGAAAAGAAAAGAAAAGAAAAGAAAAGAAAAGAAAAGAAAAGAAAAGAAAAGAAAAGAAAAGAAAAGAAAAGAAAAGAAAAGAAAAGAAAAGAAAAGAAAAGAAAAGAAAAGAAAAGAAAAGAAAAGAAAAGAAAAGAAAAGAAAAAAAAAGAGCGGAGGTGGGAAGAAGCAATGAAGGAAAGGCAGAACGAGGGAGCGAAAAGCCACACGCGCGCTCTCCGCCCTGAAAAGGGTTAATGAAGCGCCTGGTGAAAATATGCCCGGCATATAATGGGATTGTCTGGCCCGTCCCCGCAGCCCCCCGTGCCCGCAGGAGCCGCCCGGGGACAGCGCCGGGGGTGCCCCGGACCGGGCCGGGCCGGGCCGAAGCCGGTACCGGGGCGGTGCCGGGCCGGGCGGGGCGGAGTGCGAGGGACAGACGGACAGACGGACGGGGGACCGAGGGACAGCCGGCCGCCCGCGCTGCCGCCCCCGGGCCATCGGCACCCGGTGCCCGCGGCGGTGCCGGCGCCCGGAGGCAAAGGCGATGGTGAAGCGATGGCAAATAAACAGCCACGCCGAGAGGGCCGGAGGCCGGGACACGGCAAACATCTCCCTGCTCGAAAACAAATTCCCGGACAGTCTTAAACAGGCAAATAAACTTGCCGGCTCTGTTTTTCAATCAAGCCTTTTAAGTACTAGACTGAGGCAAATTACAGGCGCAGGAAAACCTGCTGAAACTTAGGAAAGTGCTATTTTACTATCTCAGATGGTTAGAGGGATCTGGATCTACCTTGACTGCACTAAATTGCCTGTAAAAAAGTGGTGATAAAGTGTAAAAGTAACAAGTGCCTCCTTATTCACGTGTGTTCCCCTAATCTGATCACCTTCTGTCTCTTTATGAGGCTACTGGGTGGCTGGAGCTACCCCGGGCCGGCTGCGGGGCCGTGCTGGGGCGGGGGTTATTCGGGGATACGCTTTCAGCAGGCGGGCACCAACCCACCCGAGTGGAAAAGCAGCAGCCGCGGGGGCCGGGGCCTGTCCCGGAGCGGGGATGCCCGGGCAGGTGCAGCATCCCCGGGCCGCTCCCAGCACCTCTCCCCGCACCGCTCCCCGCACCGCTCCCCGCTGCTCAGCGCCGGCCTCCCGGGAGCGTGCCGGGCACACCGACCTCAGCAGCGTGTGCTTTCCCTTATTTTCACAGCTGGACATTTGAAAAAGTCGCTGGCTATTCCCCGCGTGGCTCTTTTTGTTTCTCCTGAATTATTTTTCTATTTGTTTTTTTAAAGAGAGGGGCGAAGCCTTAAAATTAATTTTTAGCGATTTTACACTGAGGTCAAGAAAATACTGATCAGGTATTCTCCCTTAATTAGGAGGGGAAAACTTCCCTGGGTATTGGCGACACTTGGGCAATCGGGACGATTTTTTTGTTTCACGCAAAAAGCAATAAAAGTGAAATAGTAAGAGAAACGCGCTTTATCCCGATTTGTCTCTTTTTCCATGTAAAAGGGTGAAGGCTGTAAAATATTTTCCTATTCCTAACTCAGACAAAAAGTACTGAAAAACTAAAACCTTTTTCTCTCGAACGACTAAATTAAAGGGGTCGCCTCCAACCCTCCTTCCACTTGCCATGAAACTGAGACGCTCTTGGGGGGGGAAAGAAGCAGCTTTTCGGAACACAAAAAAGAAATAAATCCCGTTTTTAAATATGATTTCCTTTATGAGTCGATTGTAACCGAAGGATTATTTAATGCAACACATCTGTCCAGGAGGGGAGAGTGCTGCTGCTGCTGCTGCTGAAAGACGCGCAAAGTTTGCAGTCGATCGGATCTCGCCCGCAGAGCTGGAGCCGGAGCAGCAGCAGCAGCAGGAGCCCTGCATCGCTGTGCAGCCAGCAAAGCAAAGGAGAGGCGAGGAAACCTGACGGATTTTGTCAGGGATGGGAGATTTTTTTCCCCCTTTATTAGCTCCAAAGCAGGGATGGCAACCTTGAGATTCAAAAATATATTTGTTTTCAAGTTGAGGGTGCTGGACTATCCACTTTAAGATCACCTAATCAAACGCAGGTTGCTGCTGTTGTTCAGGTTCACAGAAAAGCTGATGATGATCCAGGGACATCTTTCACTTCCCCTTTTCCACGCTTCTCTATTTTTCCCCCTTCACAAATAAAGAGTAAATAAGCATCTGCTTTTTACGTCATGCAACTTATGCAACATTTCATTTGACTTTTTTTATCCTGCACAATTGTTTTCACTCGAGAATGAGTTGCCTTCGCCATGGATATCAAATGAAACTTGCCCAGATGTGTCAGAGAAAATAAAGACATCAGTTGCTTTTAAAATAGGACGCGAAAACTGTCGAAGTTTTGTTGTTGAATCCCTCATTTAAAATAAAAAAAAAATTTAAAAAATTTAAAAGGAGCCCCAACACTTCAGCAGTTAAAAGCAGAGATCCCTATCATAAAGGAGAAACAGATGGGGTGAGCGTAAGACAAATAATTAAGTAAGTCGGGCTTTGCGTGTGGACGGCCGAGCCCTCGCCTCGCCGAACACAGACCTTCGGGCGGCCAAACTGTATAAAAAACTGCTGGAAAAGCGCCTGAAATTACAACATTTACATCAACTTTTAGCGGGTGACTCCAGCGGGCTGGGGAGCGCTCGGCGCTGCCCGGCGGCCCCGCCGAACCGCGCCGAACCGCGCGGGGCATCCCGACCCGCCGAGCGGCCCCGCCCGCCCCACGCGCGCTCGCTCCGGTCCGGTTCGCCGGTCCGGTTCGCAGGAGAGCGCGGCAGGGCCCGGGGGAGCCCGGTAGCCCCGCACCGGCTACCTGCGCCCCGGGCTCGCCGCCTCCCCCGCGGAGCCGCCGCTGCCGCTCCGCGCTCAGCGCTCCCCCCGCGGCCCCCGGCCCTGCGGCAGCGCACAGCGCCCACTATAGGGCCCGGAGCCTCCCGCACCCCCTTCCCCGACCCCCCCCCACTCCAGCCCCCGGCGGCAGCAGCAACTTCCAGTGCTCGCCACTGAACTTTTCCTCAACTCCTTCCCCACCTCCCGCCGGCCGCCCGCAGCCCCCGGCCCGGCTCCGGCCGCCGCGCCCCCCGCCCCGCTCCGCGCCGCCGCCCGCCGAGCCGGGCCGGGCCGAGCCGAGCCGGGCCGGGCCGGGAGGCTGCGAGGGGATGCTGCAGGTTGTCTGCGAGCTCCGCGCCGCACCAGACATGTCTATGCAACATGGCAGAGAGGGAGGGTGAAAAGCCAAGAGAAAGGGGTATTGCACCTACTTGCGGCCAGCTTCCTCGCCCTGCCCTTGGATCGCATGCTGCCAGTCCCGCGGCCGATGCTGGCGTGGGCTTGGGGTAGGGGGGGGCTTTTTTTTTTTTTCCTGCCGGAGCTTTTCCTCCTTTTTCGCTCCCCCTCTCCCTCTCTCCTCTCCCTCTCCCGCACACACACACTCTCCCTTTCTCTCAATCCCGGCTCGCTATCTCTCCAGCATTGTCAGTTTGGACACCTTCGCACATGCGCACGGGCGGCTCCCCCCCGCTCTTCAACATTTCAGCGCCGCCAAAAAAAAGTTTGCAGCGATCCATCACCGCCGGTGGGGACCCTGACAGCCGGCACCGGGGCCGGGACGGGCCGGGACGAGGCGCGCAGCCGCCGCCGGGCTGCGCCACCGCGGCCGCGGGGCAGCGGCTCCGCCGCCTGCGCACCGGGAGGGGTTACAGTGGGGGAGACCCGCGGGACAAGGGCTGGGGGGGACAAGCGACACCTTTTTTTTTTTTTTCCTGCCTTTTTTTTTTTTTTTAATAGGATATTGATACTGTTCTGGAGTCTTCGCAAGGTTTAAATAGTTTATTCTCACCCGGCAGCAATTACCGTAGATCTTTCCGCATATATAGGCAGAGAGATATAATTTGATTACATGTTTTATTATGTATGCGTACCATGAAATCGTATACTTTCGCGGAGCGCACACTTTTTCGCCACCTTGAACTCGGCTCAGCCACCACCAGTTGGGCAGAAAAAAAAGCATTTTAAAAACAGTAACACCGACCGCTCTAATCTGTTTTAATTACAGGGTTTGCCAATCAAAGAGGGAGCGCGCAGAAATTGGGAACTCCTTTAGGGGATGGCTGTGTCCGAGGTATGAATCAATCCAAACTACGTATAGATTTTCCCCTGGTACAACCTCCTTGCATTAAACAGTTTTGTTCAATACCTTCCATGCGCTATTTATGTTCCCATTAATATCTGTTGCAAATCCTGCCAGACACCATAAAAGAAAATTACAATCTTTCAGACTCGGGGCTGCGCCAGTACATACACCCTGCTCAACTTTTTGTTTTAATAAAATCCTCAGCATCGCCCCTTCCCCCTTCAATCCCACCTCCCACCCCCCGGCTGCCGGTGCTGGGGACCGGAGCCGCCCGTGGAGCCCCCCGCCCCCTCCGCACCCCACCGGTGACAGCCCCGCGCGTGGGGCGGGGGCGCCGCGGATCCCCAAACGCCCGGCAGGCAGCCGCAAGCACTTGAACCCGCACTGCGGAGCCCTCCTTGATGCCAATCGTTCTTTTTAATTTGTAACTTGGATTTTTTTTTTTTTTTTTTTTTAGGGACATACAGCTGCTCCCTGCCCGCTCCGCATCCCCTCGCAGCCGGGCAGGGTGCACCTAATGGCCTGGGAGCAGGAGGGCCTCCGCCAGCCCCCTGCACCCATCGGGGTGTCCTGTCCGGGCTGTCCCCGAGGAGCTGGGTCACTCTGCCCCGGCGGAGCAGGGCCGGGACAGCCGGGGAGCGGCGGGGGCTGCGCGGGGGATGCGCGGAGGATGCGCGGAGGATGAGCGGAGCCGGGGCTGCTCTAGAGGTTCTGGCACTGCCCGACCCCCGACCTCGCTCGCAAACAGCGCCTTTCCTCGCGGGGCTGCACCGAGCTGTCCCCAGATCATCCCCCATACACCCCCCAACCTGCGGAGCAGGGTCACTCGGGAAAAATGAAAACGCCCGTGAACTTTACAAAACTGCCAGCGCCTCCCGCGCCCCCGGTTGAAGTGGAGACCCCGGCAAAGCCGCCGCCCGGGCAGAGATGCAGAGATGCGCGTCCTTCCCGGGGAGCCGCTCGCAGCCGGGCGGCCGCGCTCCGTGCGGGGCCGGGGGCACAGATGCGGGTTTCCCGGGCGGGCAGCCCTGACCCCGGCCGTGCCCGCCTGTCACCGCCACCTGCCCGCGGTCCCAGCGGCCCCGGGAGCCCGGCAGGTGCCGCGCCGCCCGCCCGGGGCTCCGGCCGCCGTCCCGGGCCGCCCCCGCCGCCCCCGCCGCCCGCCCCGCGGCCCCGGCATCGCCCGCTCGGCCCCGCCAGCTTCGCCCCCTCCCCCGAAAAGTCCCGGGCAGCCCCCCGGGAATTCCGTTTCGTTCGTGCGGGGAAGCCTCCGCTCCCTCCCGGGTGGGAAGCGACTGGCGGTGGGGATGCGAGGTCGCTTTCCACTGGCAGAAATAGAGATTAGAATTTGGGGATATGTTTTTCCGTATAGTGGGGTGGAATTAAATCTATTTCTAATACAGGCTGGGAGACCAAAGGCATCCCCTCATACACGGGTTTCAGTGCTTTCCCCGTAACAGGAAATTTTCTCTTCCTTACATTATAATTGAACAAGCCCCGCAGTCTACTTGGAGAAAAGTTGGAATTCTTTATCGAGGTATTTGTTGTGCTATTGTCTTTGTGCAGTGAACTTTACATCGTGTTATTCAATCTCAATCTATATTCTCCTAGCTACCAGTAAGATTAATTTAATCATTGTAATGCAATTATTAATACTGTTTACCCAACGCTTGATTTCAGGTTTGCTGGTAAGAAATTAAGCTTCTTGCTGGGTGACCGAAAAGCTATGCAGGGATTTCCAGCCCACGTCGAAATAAAACAGTCCTCTTTATTTAGTCTCAGAACTCCAGCTTTCAGCCACGGGCTCAATTAGCCAAAATGGAAACAATTTTCATTCATTGCAATAACTCACTGTTCTGCTGATCACTTTCAAAATATACACTTTATTATTATATGCTGACCTCGGTGCCGCGAAGTGGCAAGGCTAGAAAGAGGCAGAGGGATCTCTCCAGCCCCCTTGGGCTGTAATTATTAGAAATTAATTGGGTTCAGGACCCTGGGTAGCATGGGTAAATTAATAGCTTGTCTGGTTGTTTAAATCCGAATTCTCAGTCCACAGGAGAGCAGGGGAGGGAGGCTCTCCCTCCCCAAACCCGCCCCGGGAGAGCGCGGCAGGGCTGGGGCAGCGCGGAGCCGCCGGCTGATTTCCCTCCTTCTTTTCACCAACGCATTGTTTTCGGGGAGCTATTTAGGGGTTAAAAATCAAAAATAAAGATCCTGTATACTTGGAGCTGTCGTGCGGGAGTAAAAGTGAAAAGGGAGCCTTAGGCAAAAGGAAATTACTGCAAGCCCGCGTGACCTTTCCGAGAGGTAATCAATCAAGTGATCAACAGGGATATTTATCATTGCTAGATGGGGCTACTTTACAAATGCACAGAAGGGGGGGCGGGGGATACACACACACAAAAGTTTGGATAAACCCGATAAGTCTGAAGACAAATACGTAGACTTTAATCACTGAGAAGATTGCACATTTTCTTTTCTGAGCTCTCAGAAGGAAAGGAAAGGAGAAAACCTCTGCAAAGTTTCCCAGCAGAAAATGCCTCCTGTACTAGGTGGTCACATGGAAGCTGTCCACTCTGCTTTGCAGTCCTGGGAAAGGCTGGGAACGACAGATGTGATTTAAAAAAAAAAAAAAAAAAACACCAAATACAAGGGAAAATAATAGCTAGAGATTGAGGCTTTGATAACTGGGCTCGGTGTTTGTTTTTATGTAATGTGTTTTTATTTGCTGGCTTGAAACTCTGAGCTGTAAGCTCAGCCCTGCCTGCCTCTAGTCCCCGAAACAGTTAACTCCGAAAACAAAACAAGAAAAAAAAAAAGCCCACCCCATGCCCCCTACTATATGAAATCAGCGATCTGGTTCAATTAAACTTGCTCTCCGTAGCATAAAGCATCCACCACAATACAGGCAATGAAACCCAACAATAAAAGCCCATGCATTTTCTGCACAGTTTCCTTCTCCCTTGTAAAACATGCCGTCGTGTAAGCACCAGACATTTAATTTTGCTTCCTATAACTTACCGGATTCCTTAACAAACCTACTCCGACCACTTTTTTTTTTTTTTTTTTTTTTTTCCTTTTCTTTATTTCTCCCTGCTTTGCGCTGTGCTCCACGCACTCTCCTGCACAAAGCCTCGCTGCCTGCGCCCTGCGCTGCTGCCTCTAAACCAGTCCAGAGCCGCGGGAGCGCCCGCGGAGCCGCTCGGGAGCGCTGCCCGAGCCGCGGGAGCGCAGAGATCCGCGGGGATCCGCGGGGAGCGCCTGAGCGCGGAGCGGCCACTGCTGCCGCGGGGGCTCTGCGCGGCCCTGCGCGGCCATTGCGCGCTCCCGCAGCGCCCTGCGCTCCCGCAGCGCGTTCTCCCGGCCCTTGCGCGCTCCCGCAGCTCCTTGCGCGCTCCCGCAGCGCCCTGCGCGCCCCCGCGCGCCGCACCGCGGTCTGCGGCGCCCCCTCGCGGCCGCGGCGCCGCACTGCAGGGCGCGGGCAGGAGGGTGCGCACCCCGCGCTGGAGAGAAGGGAGGAAAACCTCCCAAAAAACCTCCCAAAAAACGGGTTTAGGGTCCGGCACCGGCGCCTCCGGGACGCGGAGCGGGCTCAGGGATTGCGGCAGGCCTGGAATGAGGCTGGCCCTGGTGGAAGTGCCGCTGGAAACACGCGGGCGCTGAGAATGAAATGCATTCACGGGCGGGGAGACGCGCGGAGCTCCCTGAGAAAATGTTTCCCTGTGAAAATGGTGCAGGGTGCCAGCTATGAAGTAGATCTTGTTTCTGTCCGTAGGGAGGACCTGGATTTCCACAGCATTGAGACAGAAAGAAGAACAGAGGAAAATGAACAGGCCAGAGGCAAGATTGAGAGGGCGGCGTGGAGGCCGCTGTGGTAAATGGGGACATCGGAGAACTGAACCAGATTTTCTGCTTTCTGGCGGATTTCCTGTGTTACTTTGGTATTTGGTTGCATTCCCCCACTCCTCACCTGAAATGGATAGAGGATTCTCCAAACCTAAAAGCTGGAGGTCTCTGTTTCAAGGCACAGCAGCATTGTTTGTCCTCAGTCCCACTAGAAGACAACAATGCAGCATCAGTCCTGAACATGGAACAGGACTCACATATTGTCTAACAGCAACAAAAAAAGTCATTTACCCCTGTACCAAAGCGAGGTGCAATCAATATCCCCCAACTCAAGCTCTTTTCCAAGACTAAAAGCACTTTCTGGCCAAAAATGTCATGTTCTCATTTCCTCGGGAGTTTATCCCCGTTATTTCTTAAAGGAGCATCAGTGGAGAACGTAATTGGAAAAATTAAAGAGTAGGAGGAGGAAAGTAATTACAGGCCACTAGAGAAAAACAAACATGTTCTAAATGTAGACAAAACATTGAACAGAGGGGAATTAATAGTACTACAAATCAAAAGAGAAAAATGTCACCAAAGATCAGCAGAAAGTGAACATCCTATTTAAAGCAAAAATAGAAACAATCAAAATCACAGCAAAACACAGAAAGGGGAAGGAATTTGAGAAGCAACCTAAAATCAAAATAAAGGAATGGAATAAATTTTACTCAGTACACAGTCATTGTTAAAGCTGATGCATGAATATTTTCAAAAACTGAAGCCCACCATGAGGGTGGGATGGGAGAGAAAACCTCAGCTGATCTGACACAAGAGTTTTGTGATTTATACCCACTGGGCCAGGCTGGCTCCCATTCTCCAAAGTGTACTGGGCAAGGCTGGAAAATCCCTGCAGAGGATGAAAAGGGATTTTCCAGTATGTCCCATAACCTTCTCCTTCCTCCCTGGCCTCCCCAGTGATTTTCCAGAAGGAAGGAGCTGGGGACTGGTGAGATCTGGGCTTTGAGGAGCTGTTGTGGCCAAAGCAAAGAAGAACAACAGGAGCTGCTCAGCTCTAGCAAGTCATTAAATCACTCTGGCAAAGCACAGTTCCTTTGGTTGAAGCCACATTCTGAAACTGGTTATGAAGGCTTGGGAAGATTTGGATATTAAGCTGTTTAAAGATAACACGACAAAATGTAAGGAGTAAAATTGTAATGGAATGATGGCAGACAGGCTTCCAGAGCTGGTAGTGCTGAAATAAATGGAATTTTAAAATGAAAAAATGAAATCCTCTCTGTGGGTTGAAAGCTGTGTCATGACCAAGGACTGTCATCACAAAAGTGGGGCTCCCCTTTTTTAGGGCTTTATCTGCTTTCACTCATGGTGTGACTTCCAGGAAGGAGTGGGCTTCTTGCTGTTTGTCTTTAAAGGAACCACAAAGGCAGGTTAACACATCAGCCTTTATAAAATCCACAGCCCCATTTTTCCCCTCAAAGCATAAGGAACGCATTCATATTTCACTCTCATTTCTCTCCAGTACAAAAGCACAGGGTCAGAATTAATGAGCAAAGTATTTGTGTGACGTTTTATATTGTATTGGCATTTATATAGTGCTTTTCACAGGCTCCATGTCAAAACCCTTTACAGGGCAATAAATCATATACCTTTCCTGATGAAATTGTATGTAGGCAATTGGGCACCTATCCTGCCCTCAGCAATGTCCCACGTGTGAGACACGGGGAGTGTGATGAAACCTGCACAAGTGGGTCTGGAAAAAAATGGATGTAGGTCAAACCTTCCCCCCTTAATATCCTGCAACACGTTAAAAAGTCTTTAGAGCCCACTTGAACAGCCACAGGAAAGACCTAACCTTAACATGACAAAGCTTCTATTACAGTCTGAATTACTCAACATGCAAATCGAATTGTGGGTCTTACACTTAACCCCACGGGTTTTTGCCTCTGAATTTAAACAAGTTGTCCATTTACATGGAAAATAAGGATTTTTCAATTGAATTAATTTCTAAAAATAGTGTCCATTCACAAGGCTGAACCCAATTTTGGATGTTGGCTTTCTGCTGGCATTCACAACTATCCCTCCTAAGTCTGCAATGTGACAATGCATCTCTGCCCTGCTGGCGTTTCCCTTCTTATTTGCAGTTTTTCAGATAACGAAGAGTAATGAAGTTCTGAGAACTGTATGCCCGATTAGACTGACTCTTTTACACTTTTATTTGCATTCCTGCCGTGTTTCCAAAGCCACTTCGGGGTAAGAAAAAAAACAAACTAGAAAGTCGTTTAAAGTCTTTTGGGGGCTGGGGAGCAGGATCCGGAGTTTGCTCCGCTGGGAATCCCAGCGCTCTGCCCAGTTCAGGGATTTTTGGAGTGCATTGGTACCAAAGGAAGCTTTGTGGAGAATCCCTCCTGGCAGATCTTCGCCCCTCCCTTTCAACCCAACCCCGAGACAGCACAAAGGCTCAGAAGCAAATGGAAAATCTTTGCAGTAGCTCGACACCATTCGAAAAACACTTTTCTAGCTCCGCTATCTGTAACACATGAAAACTGATAACATTCTGCACATACTGGCTGATAGTTCAAATGCATTAGAACCAACATAGTTATGATTTATGAGCCGGAAGAGCTGTTAGAATAATTTATAAACCTGAAAGAATAAAAAAAAAAAAAAAGTGCCGTTCTCCACCAAACAGACATTTAGATTACTTAATCTAAAATCAAAGTAATCCAGGAGTAGAACAAAAGGTAAAAGCACATTGCCAGCTCCATTAAGTGCCGTGGGCTGTGTTAGAAGTGGAGGGTTCTTGCATCTCTGCAGAGGTGATTAATGTCCTGTGAGACCTGAGCACTCGCTGTGCAGATGCACAGCCAAGGAATGAACTAAACTCGCTCTGCTTTCTTTTGAGATTCGTGTCAGGAGCTCTGCAAGGAGCTCAAATTCACACACTGCTGTGCTCTGAGCCTAATTTTATCTCTTGTTCCCATCTGGGTACACAACTTATTTATCAGTTTAAAGAGTGATCTGTAAATAATACACGTGCACTGAGATGGATGACAATGATAATTTAAATGGTCTTTTCAGTGGGAGACACTACCAGCACCAGTAGTTAAAGCTGAAGTTCAAGAGTAACCAACACATTAAAGCCTGAAATTTCTATTCTTTCTGGCAGTAATACATTTGAAGATTAAATTAGACAAAATGTTTGTTACAACAAATGGACTTCTGTTAGCATTCAGGATTATGCTCCCAGTCAATGTTTATTATGCTTTTGGTCCTATATATTCTAAAGGTCTCAATTTCCTACTTCCATAATTTTTTGATCAGTTTTGTTTAAACTAGGAGCCTTTTACTTTTCACTTTCAAAATTACTGCTTCTTCTTCAAACTTCTAGCAGGTTATGGTATCTGGAATGAGTACTAAGTAAAAGGAAACAAGCTAAAATAAATTACTATCTAATCTAACCCATCTGACGACTTCTAAGGTACTTATTATTGTGGTATCAAAGTACTGGATCTCTGATAGCATGTGATATTTGATCTTAAATTGGACCTCCAATGACATTTTTAATTAAACATCTTATTTGATGCCTGCTGGAGCTAAAATGCAAATAGTGTGACATAAAGAATGAAAGTTAAGGGAGCAAGGAACAGAAACGATGGCTGGTTATAGTGTGGGTATTGTACAAAAACAAAGAACCCCATCATCCAGACCCTATGGAACTGAAACAATCAGCCTCAAGGTTCAAAGACTGAGCAGAAACTACCTAGAAATGAAAAATGCTTTCAATTTATTAAAATTACTAGTGAATAAAAGAGTTTGTCAGAAGCAAACTTGAGGTACTCACAAGAAACACTTAGAAAAATTGTAATTTATTTTTACTTCCTTTGCCCTCCAGCACCTAGCAAATATTCCATTCTGTTGCAATCCTTCACTAGGAATTTTGTAGGACTTCCACACTAGCTGAGACAAATCATGTTTGTCCTCTTTGGAAAGTGATTCCAAATTCCTTTGTGCATAGGAATCATCATTACTAAAGCACAAATTCACTGCTAGATTTTATTCAGCTACATTCAGAGCTGATTTGGAAGAGATTTCTGGGAGACACGAGGAAGGAAAGCATCCTCAGAGCACTGCTGTTTCAATTTGTGGAGGCTTTATGAGAGCACAGATTGACCCACAGCTTCTATCAATACAGGGCACACACAGCTGACAGCAGCCCAGGGTGTTCAGATCCTCCCTCATCAGATCAGAATTGCCCCCTTGCATGTCATGTGCTATATTAAAAACCCATCAAGTGCAGTGTCACAATACTTTGACTGCAGAGTAATTCCATTTAAAAATGTCTTTGTGAGTTTTTCTGAAATATTCCCATTTGATTTTCTCATTCTGCACTCATCACCATAATAAGAGCACACTAAACAGCTCTTAGAGAATATTTTTTTTTTCCCAGAGGAGGATGAGTTTATGTGAAGTGATTTGTAAGATTTAAATTTTTCACTTTGATACAATTCTGTGTAAAGATATATCCACTCTGGCAGCTCTGGAGCCTCTTGGCATCTGCTGCCTGGAAGGAGGCAGAGTACAAGCCCTGGTCATCCACACTTATCTGAGGTCAAAATTCAGCTCTTTTCCTTCAGCTGTCACACAGATAATGACAAAAAATATTATAGCCATAACCACAGCAAGCAGTAAATAACAATAGGTACCAGATCCCAGAAAGAACAATTATGGAATTGACATTTATTTCACACTGCAGCTGGCATTCCTTACTGCAGGAACTGAAAAAGGTGAAGAGCCAATTTGTGATTTCCTTCAGATGAAGCTTCAGGGCTGGTGTTGATGAGGGCTCAGTTCCAGCAGAGCCATCCCATCCCCTGCCAGCCCCTTGAGATTCCTCCCTGATCACACAGCAATGCTCCATCCACATCCCATATTGGAGCAGGAGCAGCCACTTCTGCACAGGAGAATCTGTGAAGAACGAGTGACAAAACCCTACAGAAGAGGCAGGAGAGCAAAGATTTCATTTTTCTCCTTTTTCATATTTCCTAAGGTAACTGTGGTTTGGCCTTTTGGTTTTCATATTTCAGGGAAGTCCTTAAGCCTAGTTCAAAGCAGTCTTTAGGGCTGAGAGCTCATTCATCAAGAGCAAAATCTCACATGCAAAGTTCATGACAGAGTGGTGAGGTGCAAAGTTGAAAGAGAAGGGAAATAATTTTTCCCATCCCAGAAATCTTTTCAGGATTTCAGAAGCACTTTGTCACAACAAGATGACCTTAGAAGTGGGATTTGCTTGTTGTTTGGGAGTTTTGTTTGTTTTTACAGAAGCTCAGGGGGGAAAAAAAACACACTAACATCATCATAAATGAGAATTAGGACTTGCTCGGAATGTGAAGACTTTGGGGGTTAAATCCTTCTTCTCACAGAAGCAGATCAGGGGTAGGGCCCACCCTCTTCTAAATCCAGAGCCTGAAAAGAAACATTTTATTACAGAAGTTTCACTGAAACTGGCGTGTTCCCACAAAATGTTTCAGTGGTGAGAAATAAAGAGTTCCCAAGTGTAAAGCACTGCCAAAAATTCCCGATCATTTCTAGCCAGTGAGCAGGGAAATGTGTTATTTTGCCATCAGTGGAGAAGGAAGCCCCTGTCCCAGTGGTGCTGTAAGGTCACGCTTCATCCTGTCCCCAGCAATTGGTGTGTGCACCCACAATTCCAGGTACCTGGAACAATGCAGGGCCATTTTCCAATGCATTTCAGCAGTTTCTATTGCAAATGCCTGTATAAAAACAATAAACATTCCTGAAGAACACAGGCAGAAAGCTACAGTGACCTCTTCTCTATCCTCTTACAGAAATCTCTCTTTCCTGCATATACTCATACACACACCTTCATGATGTATGGAGAGATTTTGGAAATAAATCTTCCCAAAGTATTTGCTCCTCAAGTCTATATGCTTTTAACAGAGAGGTGGGATCCAGGTTTCACCTCTGGCACTTAGCACTTGCCTCTTGCTCTCATGTTGGGAAAGGCTGGAAAGAGAAGCTCTTACTTTGCCTGAAATTAAGTGCAAGGTGACAGGTCTCTGATTTGTCAGAATTCAAATTCTTTCTGGAGGTCAAACTAATCAACCCACACAAACTCCATCTTTTCCCCAAATTTCCTTTGCTGTCCCCAAACAGGTAACACAGCACCTGCTCTTATCCCAACAAAGCAAGTGCTACCAGGGAGGAAAAGCACTTTATGTTACAGAGCAAAGAACTTCTCCACTGGCTGCTCTCAAACAAAATCCAGCTGAGCCAAATAAATCCTGTTTCCTCACTGAAGAAGCCCTCATGTGCTCAAAACAGCCCTGAAAGAACTCAAATGCTTCATACAGTTTTTAATTAATTCTATCTAGCCACACAGCAGTCTGAGAAGCTGTGGTGTTACATATATATATAACCTCCTTACGTTTCACTATTGACATTGTGTTATTCCCTGGCTATTTCCCAACTTTATTCACTCACCCTAGAGATCAATTTAGGCACCAAAATAAAATATGATCTTATCTTTGCACTGCACAGAAAAGAGAAACAAAATTTCTCACGGGAGACAGGGGTTAAGGCACTGGACTGGGTGTCAGAGAAGTGGTGTTCTATTCTTGGCTCTACCACTCACTTGCTGTGGGAGCTTGTAGAGCAAGATACAGAGCAGGAATGGAGACTCCAGCCAAGAAATTTCTCCTCTGTAACTTTTCCTCTTTCATTATGCATGAGAGTGAGTTTTTCCAGCCCCCAAGCACACATCTGAAAGCTGGGGAAACACGATTCTACCAAAACACAGAACCAGCAGAGAAAGAAAATGAGTGGAAAACATCAATTACAAAGTTTTCTTGGGCACCTCTGAAGAACTGAAACAGAATCTCTGCTCACATGATGAAGATAGAGAAGAAATTCAGCCCCAGGTTCAGCAGGCACTGCTCCAAAGGCTGCACTGGACCTGCTCCTGGTCTGACTTTGGTCTGCTGTGCTGCTGCTCCTTGATCTATTTGCTGCTTCTGACAAGTTTTCTGAGACAGTGAACAACAAGGAATCAGGCCAGGGGTGAGAGGGTTTGCTTTGGGGTTTTCTACAAAAATAGGAACCTATGCTTTGGTTTTAAAATAAGCAATCTGACTTTTTAAAAAGTAAAAATAGACATTATTGGGGCACTTTTTGTTCAAAAGTCATAGCTAAGACTATATCCAGACCTGGAGTAACAAACTGCCCAAATTAAGAATGACAAACTCACAGTTAACTCCTGCTGGGAGCAGTATTTCCTTCCCCAGGAACAGACCAGAGAGTACTTCTTGCTTTAGGTAATAGCAGTAGTCTAATGCACAAAATAGAAATATTTCTAATCATTTTGGGAGACCTGAAGAAAGAATAAACATGTAGGTCCTCACTTGGCATGGCTGGATCTTGTTCTGCCATGCCAGCTAATGACTGAAGGGAGAGATTTTTGCAAGTACAGGGTTCTGTGTGTAAAATATATCATGAAACTGGTTTGTCCTGGTCACATCTATTTTTAATCACACAGAAAATCTGCCCACATTCTGCTCTGAGCTGTGTTCTAGATGTTCAGTGCACACTCAACTCATTTGCTGACAGTTTTACAGCAGGGTCTCAGACCCTTTAGTCTCACAGAAACAGAAAACTAATCCAGTCATAGAATACTCTTCAATATTAACCTATTTCTTAACCTTTGTATAAGATATAAGGGAATAGTATATACCTTGTTTGAACATTTTAAGAGTCATATGAAATCAAAGTCTGACCAATAACCACACAAAAGCAGCTGCTCTGTAGTGTCAATTCTCAAACACAGGTGACCCTGGTTCTATTATATAATAAAATATACTGCCTGGGCCAACAAGAAGAAAATTTCTTATTCAGTCAATCCCTCAAAATGCCAAGATTTCAGAAACTTTTGGTTTGAGAGTCAGGCACACCTGGACTCCTTTAAGGACTCCATAGAATGTATCCACTCATAAGTGATTTATTAAAAATGTTAGCAGGAAATATTGGTCTCTTTACCTACAAAGTGTTTCTTCCCTCTTCCTTTTTTGATGTCAAATGTTTAATATTTCTGATTTTTCAGGGCCTGTAACAAACTGTCCCAGGCAGTTGCTCAGAAAGGCAAATTAGCTTCTTAATGCATGAGAAAAATCCTTCCAATTTCATACTTCTAAAATTTTTCTATATTTTAATTGCTGAAATATTATGTAACCACAGCCTTTAATCTAAGTGCAAGGCACAGTTGATATATAACAATTATTTCTTAATAAAATGCAATTATAAAAAATTCAAGGCAGTCTCAGGGAATGTGCAATTGAAACTGTTAATATACCTGAGGGATTATTTCCACACTAACATATATTAGGCACTGTATAAAACACAGGATTTCTTGGGACATCATCAGCAAAGGAGAATATTTTCTTTAAACCTGCTTTTTACTGATTGCATTATCAAGTTCAATTTTATTGGTTTGAATCATCTGGGAAGGATCTGACTTTAATAATGTATAAAAGGTTTGCCTGGTAGTTGGCTGTTGGCTTTTACTGGCTACTTGATGTAATCTGTAATTACTGGAGCAGCTCCTATGTTGGCCAGTGCTTTAAGGTCACTGGAAAGCTCTGCTGGGTTGTACTTGGTGTACAAGAACATCCTTCTGCTGATTGATGGCTGCACCCTGTGGAAATGTTCTCATTTTGTCCTTGCAGCATTCCTTTAAGGAACACTGTCAGTATTTATCCCTCTTTGTCAAGCACAACCTGGGGCCAGCCCCTGATCTGCCTTTATATCCATGAGATCTCAATAATATCTCCTTTTGGTTCCCAAATCTTCAACCAATAGTGTACAGATCTCTTAATTGTTAGAAAAGGCTCATTTAAAATGGACAATTTACATTGCACAAACTTTAAGATGGAAAACACTCAAAGCCCTCACTATACTTCTTTTAAAAAATGGAAATAAAATGTTGCAGGGCTTGGCTTTGACAGATTTCCACCTTTTTGAAAATTGTTCCTTCTTGCCTATTTTTTCTCTTTAAGCTGAAAAATCCTTAACTATCTGAAACAGAAAACTATCAACTTGCAGTTGAAAAACACATTTAAAACACATTGTAAACAGGTTTTATTACGAGACTAAACTGAATTTTAAAGTGTAACATTGCCAAGCCAGTAAGTCACCTGCAGCTTCCTGTGTCACCTGTGGCTTCCTGTGTCACTGCTTTGGTGGCACTACCAAGAAAAACCTGGAAATAGAAGCAAAATGCTGAAAATATTCCAGAACTGCTGTATCCCTGAGTCTTTTCAGCTTGAATTTCTACTCACAAGATTTCCATGAAACAGATTGACAACTAAACCACTGTATTAATCACAGTGTCAGCAATTTGTGTTCATGATCCTCACTGGACATAAACCAGATTCTTGTCCTGGTGGTGTCAGTTTGCTACATTAAAAATTACATTTCTGAGGGAAAAATCCTTATGGGAAGTCCTCATGATTGGGGAATGAAAAATCAACTTGGTAGAAATATGAATGATATAAAAAAGCTTATTAATGTTTTTTTTCTGTATTGTAAAACAATTTTTGTTCTGCCTAACACTACTTATAGATTCTATACACTTATTTCTGGGAAATTTTTCCACTGAAAAGTTCCTGTGATTTCACAAGGAAAGTCAGGAGAGTCTACCATCATTTTTCAGAATTTGCCATCTATTTAGTTTCAAATTCACAGTGGCTGTTCTCTCTGAAAGCAATTAGAACATGGACTTATAAGTAATTTGGATAGAAAGCTATAAAATATTTTAAAATAATATTTTGGTATTAAAAACACCAATAAATACCATTATCCAATAAAACAAAACAAAGAAGGCTCCCTTAGAGGGGTTTTAAAGAATTTTTTCAGCATAGAACCTCATGGTTTAGTGAGTTGGTTACCTGTTTCCTAAGGGAAATTTATTAATTTCATGTTCACTAAAGAACCTACTGCACTGTGGATTGGGGCATCCTCATCTCCAGTTCCAGTCAACAGGGACTATGGTTTTTCTGCATCTCACAGCTCACAGGACAAGAGGAAAATATCAATTTAAGTTGTAGATAAAAACCAAAAGGATCTCTTTTCCTAATATCAAATCAAGTTAGTTCTTATTGCAAATTTAAACCTGCTGCAAGACCAACACAAGTGGAAGTTAAACATATTGTCCTTCTTGTCTAATGAAAGGACAGGGGGCTTTAAATATCATTCTCTAATGCTAAACATAATTCTCTAGTGCTAAATCATTCACATATGTACACCAATAAATCTCTATCTTTGGACAAATCTTGTGATTGTCCACTGAAAGCTAATTTTGTTTTTCTCATCAGCTAAATTGCATTCTTATTTACTATCAGAGAAAAACCCAAACACAACACACTGAGTAACAAAACACTTAATGATTCTATATCCTGCCTAGCTAAGTCTGTGGATTTATCTTTTTGCTGTAAATAAAAACAATTTTAAATCGACATTAATAGAGAAGAAAGCCACTATTCAAGACATCAGTGAGAACCCCCATTACCTGTAAGGCCACTACTGTAATCCCTGATAATTTCTTGGGAGCAGAATCAAAGGACTACAGCGTGCAACTTCAATTAAAAAAATCCAGCGAGAATAAATAGAGAAAACATGAAAACAGTCATTTTTCTGGCACTCCGTTTGAAAGGAAGAGTTAAATTAATACATGAAAAGATCCTATCAGCTCTGACTTGTCTCAGTTATTAATTGAACACCTTCTTGGAAACACGTAGATAAAGACGTGTACCTTAGAGAATACGAGATAAGAGTGAAAGGAAAGGGGGAGAAATTAGCACTTTTGCCAGTTCACTCCCTTAATTGTCAAGCTAAGGCTGTTCAAAGCTGCCTGGAGCAGCGCAATATGGAACGGCAACGAAAGTGGGGGCTGGCGATGCAGCAGATAAAAACTTCAGGATTATCCTTAAACGTACTTATCTTTAGGCACAGAAGAGGCTGCAAAGCCAGCTGAACGATATAAAACTGCTCTAAAACAAGACAAATATCTACCCCATGTGTTATAAGCAGTTCAAGCTGCTTCCTGTGATGAAAAACATGGGCTGTACGGTAGACACTCTACAGCTAAGCACAATAGATCCCATGATACAGTTGTTTAAAGGAATATTAGAGTGATGAAAGAAGTGATGGAATTCTGCTCTTTAGGAGGCTCAGAACCGGCGAGAAAAAAAAAAAAAATAGTTTAAGCGGGGTAAATGTTGCTGATGCTGGGAGTTTGCGAGCTAGAGGACAGTTTTACACAATGGGGCTCGATGGGTTTTTGCCCCGGGCAGGGACAGAGCTGCTCAGCATTTCCCATCCCATCCTCCGGAATCCTTTCCCCTGCTGCACAGGGCGAGTCCCAGCAGCTCAGAGGGCACATCTGGAGTCAGTGGCAGTCCTGGGACCAAAACCCCCCTCACCACCTCGTTCCAGTCAGGTTTCATCCTTTCTGCCTTGTTTTGTCCCCCACGGAGCGCAGTGAAGCGCCCGACTGTACAATTCAGATAATAGCAAATACGGTAATAAGGAAAAAAACCTTATTAAAATACTAATTGCCACACTAAAATGTTTCCTATGAAATTATCAGAGCTGCCAATATCCCATCATTAATGTACAGAAGTCTGATGATCTTTTCAACAAAAACAGAGGAATTCCAGCCTTTAAACTCGTTATCGTGGCAAACCAGAACGCTATGATAATGCACGAGAACTTCGATTTGCAGCTGTAAAATTCCCAAAAGTCCCGTGACTTGGTTATAACTTTGTTATAGATGATTACCTTCCTCACTCATACAACTCCCACATTCGCTTTTGGGAAACAAAGTGTATATTCCACAAAAGCAAGCAGTAAATTTATTTAAATAAATGAGAAATATAGAAAGCAATTTATCCTGCAACACATTGCTGTGCACTGGAAAGCCTGACGTTTGCACATCTAATTCCAAAGCATTTTTGGAGGCATAAGTACTATTTAATATCTGTAAATGCTGATCTCCGACGCTGTTTTCAATGGGGTCAAATGGTCAAAATACCTTGCCAAGGTGAACCCTAAAAAGGACAGACAGGAATAAAATTCTTTAATTTGTGTGAGCAAACTTGAAAGGGAATAAAAATCTACTGTTAACAGACATTTGTTAATCACTTCAGTTTATCTAGAATATACATTGAAAAATGCATTTTTAAATACTTTTTCCGTAGGGATGACAATTCATTTCAGTGCCTTCCTGTGAGGCTTAAATAACATTTTTAAAATTTTTGCTTTGAATTGGATTCCATAACAAGAATTTCTTTAAATTGCAAACGCTTCAATTTAATAGCAGTTTGTCTGTACTTTTATTAAAAATGGGGGGGGGGGGGGGAAACAAAAAAAAACCTATTTGCACATAGTTTCACTTAAATTCCCCTCTTTGCACATTAAACTGAGTCATGCACCGACTTCACTCCAGTGTTTTACAAACGAATGGCTGTTGCCATCTACCGTTGGAAGAATGGGATCTACAGCACAGATAACAGCACAGATAAAACCTGCGGCACAAAGGCATCAGCAGCCACAGAGCATCAGCTCTTCCTACTGGAATCTTTGAAATACCAAACTCAAGTGATCGAAGAGAGATAGCAAAAAAAACTGACTGTCATTTTTAGGTCTGATCCAGCTGGGAAGCAAACACCAACCCAAATTTTAACAACTTCATTTTGTATGGATCTGAGGGTTTGGAAGAATTCACCCTGAACTGCAGCTATAGTTGAGTATACACAATTTTAAAAAATTAACTAATAAATTCTAATTGTAAAATACTATTAGGCCCAAGTTATGGTCATGCCTCTGCAGCCTGAAAACTGTAAATGCAGGAGGTAAAAGGTGCCTGAGCTCTGGCTGGAAAATGGACCTGGCCCGACCCACTGCAGGGCAGAGTCACCCAGCACAGGACCACGAGCCAGAATGGTTCTCCCAGGATGTCGTGGCAGAGGTTTAGCACTCCCTGGGGTTGTTTTTTCCAAACTTCTTTTGGATAAAACAACTTCCCAGCTTGGGTGTGGTGAGCTGAATGCAGAGAACTGGGCAATTTCTTTGCACAGAAAGTTATTATGTTCTTACACAATCTTTAGTCCATGATTTTTAGTACTTACAAAGATTTGATTGCATGTCTTCACTTTGCCATTAAATTACTTATGTATAAATAATTGAGACATATGCTTCTTCCGTTCCTTTCCCTGATAAATATCTTGAGATACCACATGTTGAAGGTACCCCTTGTTGAGGCAATCTACAAACAGAATTAGGGTAGGGTTCTATTAATGTTTGCCAGACCTGTCGGAGGTTAAACAGCCTTTGAATTAAACCATTCTTTACTCTTTGATGATTATTATTTTTCCTTAAGACACTTTTTGCTGCCTCTAAGCAAGGTCAACTTGAACTGTTTTGTTAGACTCAATATCTCAGTACAATGTTAACTCTGCTCATGCTGTTCCTACAAACTGTGTGTGCTGTCACCTCTGCCAACAAATTTGGGAAGTGTTAAGCAGAGCTCTGGAGTCTACCCGGCTGAGACCTCATCTGGGAAATGAGCACTTGGAAATGTGGTAATGGGGGAGATTGTTTGACCCCTCGGGGGCCCCAGGTCTGTCAGCTCCCAAAACACCCTCAGAGCTGTCTGCACCGCTGTAATGCTACCCCTCCTGCTATCCCACCAGTTCTTTGGGATCCCCTAAAGCATTTCATCCACGGGCTGCTGATTTTTTTTTTTTTTTTTTTTTTTTTTCACTAGGCTCTCCACAAGAGGATCAGTTTTCCTCACAGAGACAGAAAGCTCTGGGGTGTTCAGAAAAAGCACATGAGGAGATGACCACGCGAAAGGAAGGCACAGAGGAATGCTGCGAGGTCACTTCATCCTGCCGGGGGGACAAACAGGGCTGGGCCACCTCTGGCAAGCACTGTCCCTGTACCCAGCCTGATACAGCAAATGTCGTGTGACTGACCTCAAACGACAGCAATGCCCACCTTAAACAGACTGAGCCAGCTGCCCTTCAAGCTCAGCCTAAACATTTGCCACAGAACCTCCTGACCACTCGGTGCTAATTCCTGAGCATCTGGCACTCCACAAGTCACCCAGGATGTGCAAACCCTAAACCCCAAACTAACAGAATGGCAGCCCAGGGTGTGAATCCAAATAATGCCCTTTCATTACTCTACTGAGCATGAGCTCAAAACAGGATTTTAAAAAGACTTTTTAAATTAAACAAATCTGGAGATATTAAGATGAGCACTTACATCCTGGAGGAAGAAAATTGACTTAGTGCCAAGTGATACAAGATGAGGCTGCTGCCGGGGCAGGTAATTACTCCAGGCTGCCAGGTGACTTTTTTTTTCCCTATGTGCTCCGACAAGAAACATTGAATACAATGTCTTTGACACTCTTGCAAATGCTTTTAAACAAAAAGCGAAAGAGCTGAGAGCTTCTGTTTGCATTCCTAAAAAGCCACATTAGCACGTTTTTTGGCCAGTTTCACTGGGGCAGGTGGGGCAGCTGTGCGGGCTGTTCACAAGCAGCAGCAAGCTGTACCTACAGCTCCGTCTGTTGTCCTCTCCGCAACAATGTTGTGTTGCAGTTTTCCTTGCTTCCGAAAATCGAAACAAAAGTAGACCACATTCTGAATTCCTTAGCGTTTTCTGTCTGACATGTGGATCTGCAGAGCACATGCATTTTCATGACTACAGAAACCTGGCAGTTTCATCTTGTCACCTTTTCAGAAGGGACAGCTAAAATATCATTTAAAACGCCACCAAAGCGGATAGATTTAGAAGACAAGACTTTTTTTCAGAGAAACAATTTTAAGTCGAGTTTCATTTGAAAAGCAATGCCCTAAGCACATGAAATATGTTGGCTCTGCATGTTTAGTTGAGAGTCTGAAATGAAGTATTTGATGCTAAGTGAAAGCTGTTGCTTGGAAACGAGATAAAGCAATGAAAACACAATTGTTTGAACTAAGAAAGAACATTACCATCAGCAGGGCCAGCACTCGTTTTACCTGGATCAGCTTTATAAAGTAAATTCAGATTCCGGTATCAGAAAGGCCCTGCATATCTTCAAGTGTGTGGGGTCGGCATCTCTTGTTTCTGTTTATTCTGGCTGCAGAAGGTTTCTTTCAAACAGAATCCAAAAATTAAGTACCCAAGCTCACTTTCACCCTCTGTGCAAAGAAAAAAAGCCAGAAGGCCACAAGATGGCACTGGTCAAACGCTCAGGATATTGATAGAGCACTGGTAAATATGCACTGATGATGCCTGAGCCCAGTTTGTAGAGCCGTGTCTGAATCTCACACGTGTGCAGGTCTGGTGAACCTTCTGGAGTGGCTGATGCCAGGTACAGAAACACCAAAAAGATTTAGCTGTGGTCAGAACTAACAGCAGAGGTTACTGAGCAGCCAATTCCTGCCATGGTGACAGCACAGGATGGGCCTTGGGCATTCCTCCCTCAGGCAGACAGTGCTGGGCTCAGCACTCCACAGGCACATTTGGGGCTGTGTCTTTGGCACAAAGCAGGCAGGTTTGGTGTTGTACCCTGGCACAAAGCAGGCAGGTTTGGTGCTGTGTACCTGGCACAAAGCAGCCAGGTTTGAGGCCATCTTTGGCACAAAGCAGCCAGGTTTGGTGTTGTACCCTGGCACAAAGCAGCCAGGTTTGAGGCTGTCTTTGGCACAAAGCAGGCAGGCTTGGTGGTGTGTACCTGGCACAAAGCAGCCAGGTTTGAGGCTGTGTCTTTGGCACAAAGCAGCCAGGTTTGGTGTTGTACCCTGGCACAAAGCAGCCAGGTTTGAGGCTGTGTCTTTGGCACAAAGCAGGCAGGTTTGATGTTGTACCCTGGCACAAAGCAGCCAGGTTTGAGGCTGGGCGTTTGGCACACATTGAAGTTTTTTCTCCCTGAGCACAGGGAGAGGAATTGCTAAGGGAGAACAAGCCACAACATCTTCACTTCACAACCTTTGCTCCGCACTGCAGAGAAGTATTTGTCCCCAGCTCTCCGCACTCTGTCTCTCACGTTTTCTTGAACTCGATGAATAAAATCCAGCATTTCTGAGCTTCCATCACCGCAGGGCTCTCCTAGAGCTCTCTCCATCCCTCTCGGCGGCGGGCGCATCGCGTCCCTCCCACCGCCCGCACTCCGAGGGGAGCACAGACAAATCCCCGGTCGCTTCGGGGCCCCGCTCGGGTCCCCGTTCAGCCCAGCGGAGCCGGGGCCGCTGCACAGCCCGAGCGGAGCCGGGGCCGCTGCACAGCCCGAGCGGAGCCGGGCGCTCGGGCGGGTTTGGGGGTGTCGGGGCGGCGCCGGCCGCGCACTCCACGTCTCAGGGAGCTGCGGCTGCTCAGCGCCCGGCAGCGCCGCCCCTGTTTGCTCTGCTGGGGTCCCCCGGCTGCCCAGGGCGGGCGGGCCGGCCCGCTGCTCCCGGCTCCGCCGAGGCTGACAGAGACGAACTCTTCGCGGCGGTAGTGGCGCTGAGCCTGCCGACCGCGGCCTCCACGAGGGGCGAAGGCGGGAGCATCCCCGGCTGCGGAGAAGGGACAGGGACCCCAGGGTGGGCCGGGGTGCGGACCCCATCGCTGGCTTTTTTTGAGGTCGGAACCCTTTTCCCCCCCCCACCACCCTCTTCCCCGGGCCGCTCCCCTTGCCCGCTGAAAGTCAGCGAGTAAAACAGCGGGCGAGCGTGAGGGGCGCGGCCGCCATTAGGGTTAGTTGTCCGCAGGGCCTGCCCACCCCGGCACGGGACGCGAATGTGCTGCGCTGCGCCTCTTATACCCCGCGGCCACAACCTCCGCGCTCCCATTGGTTACAGGGGCGCCCTGCTCCGCTGCCATTGGCTGCGGCGGCGCGATGGGGCGGGGCGCGGCGCGTGGCGGGAGTTTGGAGCGCGCCTGAGTGGGAGCGCGCCTGGATGGGAGCGCGCCTGGATGGGAGCGCGCCTTCCCGGCCCCGCGGCCACGGGTCCAGGACAGGAGCCGGGCCTGGGGCTTGCAGCGGGATTTGGGGGCTGGTGCCTGGCGTTTGGAAATCGGTGCTTGCGGTTTGGAGGACTAGTATCAGGTTTTGGGGACTGGTGCCTGGCATTTGGGGGCTGATACCTGGAATTTGGAGGCTGGTATCTGGTATTTGGAGGGTGGTATCTGGGATTTGGGGGCTGGTATCTGGGATTTGGGGGCTGGTGCCTGGCATTTGGGGGCTGATACCTGGAATTTGGAGGCTGGTATCTGGTATTTGGGGGCTGGTATCTGGGATTTGGGGGCTGATACCTGGGATTTGGAGGCTGGTACCTGGGATTTGGAGGCTGGCACCTGGGATTTGGAGGCTGGCACCTGGGATTTGGAGGCTGGCACCTGGGATTTGGAGGCTGGTACCTGGGATTTGGAGGCTGGTATCTGGGATTTGGGGGCTGATACCTGGGATTTGGAGGCTGGTACCTGGGATTTGGAGGCTGGTACCTGGGATTTGGGGGCCCCACCGCGCCCCTCCTCCCCCTCCCATGCTGTGTGGGATGATGGTTTTTATTCACCTCTGCCGTGACCTCTCTTTGTGCCAGGAGGATGCTCCCTGCGGTGCTCCCTGGAGCATTCACCTCGGACCCCTCTGCTGCCTTCTGTTCCTCAGAGAAGCTTTTGTGTGTTTGCTTTTCCACCCTGAGATTTCCATGGAAAAGCAAGGCGTTTTGCAAGCGCAAAGGAGTGTGAAACAATAGCGTAGAGCTCTCAGGCTTCCCAACTTTAGTTACAGGATTGCTCTGGTAAAGACCCTCTTAAAAAAATATTTTATATAAATTCAGAAAGATGTATTCACAGACTAAGAAGGAATAAATTGTGCTAGATATTATGATTTTTACTCGTGTGATATGGACACAGGCTTCTCCCTGCTTCCTCCCATGTAGCTCTAATCTTGGGTTCTTTTCCAGGAAGTGTCAAGGAAAATCTGTTATAAAAATACATCTATTTTAGAAACATTTCTGTGCACTGTGTTAGGCTCAGCTCCCTATACTCTGTCACAGAATCTGCATGGGCTGGAAGTCACGGAGGGAAGCAAGGAGCCTTGTGTCCAAACTGAAATCTTCTCAGGAGAAACTCTGACTTTCACCCCAATACCTGGGATCACATATTCAGCTTAATTCCAGAGGAGAGGCCACCAGAAAATACAAGAAAGGACTTGAGTGGAAGTCCTTATGCCAACATGATGATGATTCATTCATGATAGATTTGGAGCAGAACTTGTCAATCCCTGTCAACTCTGGAGGGTGAAAGAGGCTTTCAGGACAATTAAAGCCTTCATTCTGAACCATAGTATCATGGAAGGTGGAAAGCTTTTTCCACATTGCTGGAATTCTTAGTTATCCCTTTCTTAAGCCTGAGGCACTCCTAACATCATTTTTCTTTAATACCTTGTACACGCAGCTCCTCAGCTCCTGTGACTTGTGAAGTGCCACTTTCAGAATCCATAATACACAATCTGTCAGCTCACAGCTGTCCAGGTCAAACTGGAAAAATGCCAGGCAGAAAGCAGCAGCCTTCAGGGGCTGATTGTCACTGCGGGTGACACGGTGGCTGGAGTCTGTCCCACAGCCCGTGCTGTGCAGTGGCAGCACAGCCCGGACTGACAGAGCTGGCACGGCAGCCTGCTCAGGGGAGGGCTCTGCCATTTCTTCCCCACGACATGACAATCCCATGCTTTTCTGGATAAGTACAGGCATCAAACAACATACAGTTCCACCCCAGTCACCATGGCAACACCAGCATCTCTGGCGTCTCACCAATATATTTGGTCAAGGTATATTGGGGATGTCCTAGGTAAAGAACATTGGGAATGTGTACACTGCAATTGTGTGTTTTGTGCTGAAAAAATACTGGGAATGAATTTGACCTGCTCACAATCCAGGCAACTTCAGCTCCTTGGAGAAGGTTATGGGATATATCTTTCCACCAGCTGGAGTCTGGCTCATGTTTCCCTCTGCAAAAAGTGGCAAAACCACATTCCCTTCTGTAGCTCCTCCCAAGATCTGTTATTTCAGTTCCTGGTGCACGAGAAAATCCAGGAGGATTAGTCACTTCCCCATTCTCCAGATCCAGCCCGAGGGCGGCCTGCGGAGCAGACGCTGCGGGTGTCGCAGGCTCCGTGCCCAGCTCCCGGCTCTCCCCTCCGCTGGTTCAGCACGGCCCTGCCCTGCCAGCAGCGCCGAACATTCCCCTTCTCCCTGAAGTTTCTGGTTCCCACTGACGCTGTCACTCCTGGTGTGCTTGGAGAGCGCCTGGCACACGGGGAGAGACCCGCGCTGGGGGTGACCTGCTGCTGCCGCGGGGGGACAGGAGGCACGGGGAGGCTGCGGGCGCCGGGGGCGTTCGGCGGGGACCGCGGGGTGCCGGTCCCGGCTGGGCGCGGGGCTCCGGGCGCGGTGCGGGGCGGAGGGGACAGCAGGGACAGAGACGGGGTAATGAGATATTAGAGCAATGACTGGAAAGCTGTGCACCAGCGGCGTTTCCGTAGTGTAGTGGTTATCACGTTCGCCTAACACGCGAAAGGTCCCCGGTTCGAAACCGGGCGGAAACACCAGCCAGGGTGGCTCTTTTCTTTTTTCCGCGGAACGCAGCTCTTCCCTCTCCTTCTCAATTCCCCTGCCAGAGTTGTTTAATTTAAAGCCGCGGCTCTGCGCGGCCCGGCAGGAATATCAAACCCGTTTTAGTCCCCGATTTGGCGAGCCGCCCCCGGCGCGGAGGCCGGAACTCGCGTCCCGGAAGCGGCGGCGGCGTCACCGGGAATGGCGGCCTGAGCGCAGCGCGCAGCCCTGTCTCCCCTCCGCAGGTGCGCGGGGCCCGCGGCGCTCGGGCCGGGCCGAGCGGGGCCGGGGGGCGCGGGGGGACGCGGCGGGGCCGGGCCGGGCGAGGCGGGGAGGGCGCTGCGGGCTCCGTCCCGTGCGGCGGCGGGGCCGGGCCGGGAGCGCCGCGGGGTTGCGGGTCCGGTGCTCCGTTCGCTGCCGAGGTGCCCAAACCCCGGGCATGGGGCCGCGCCGGCACCGAATGGCGCGGCCCGGGAGCGGCCGCCCCGCGGGCTGAGCGCTGTGACACGGGCCCGCTGTGACACGGTGTGACACGGGCCGGGCTTAGCCGGGCTAATCCCGGGGGGCCGGGAGCGCACGGCCTCTGCCCGCGCCCCCGCGCTGCGCCGCTGGATCCGCCGCTGGATCCGCCGCTGGATCCGCCGCTGGATCCGCCGCTCGGGCAGCAGCCGCCATCCCGCTGTCCCGAGAGACACGGGCAGCTCCCCGCACTCGCTGCTCTGTGCTCCTGAGCTCGGTCAAGGGGTAAAAAAGGTGAAATCCTGCATATAAATTGTTCTTTTTTTCTTTCTCAGATCGGAAGGTGTGTGCAGCATTCTCAAAATGCAGTATTCCCATCACTGTGAGCACCTGCTGGAGAGGCTGAACAAGCAGCGAGAGGCCGGATTCCTCTGCGACTGCACCGTGGTCATCGGGGAATTCCAGTTCAAAGCACACAGGAATGTGCTTGCCTCCTTCAGCGAGTATTTCGGGGCCTTTTACAGAGATGCGTCTGACAACAACGTTGTCTTGGATCAGACTCAAGTGAAAGCTGATGGATTCCAAAAGCTCCTGGAATTTATTTATACAGGAAACTTAAACCTTGACAGGTAACGTGCTATTGAAGGGGAATAGGGAAATAAAGTTTGTGGTAAGGCAGAACTGGATTTTTTGTAATAAGATCTGGAGAAACAAATAGCAGTGGATGTGGTGAATATTAACAACTTGAAGTTCATCTCTTTGTATGCTTTAAAATACCCCCATGACATGTGAGTGCCAAAATAGAGCTATGTTGTCTGATATTTCACTGATTGATAGTTTCAGTCTTCTGCTGTTTCTTTTGAAGAGATTAAACATCCTGCATGATTACCAGGATAGGAAGGGATAATTATGTGTCTGGGGGTGAATTACAGTAGTCCTTTTTTTCAGAAACACACAGGAACCGTGGATGTGGTAGAGACTTAAGTCTGAGGGATGAATGAGGATAGGCATGGTATTAAAAATCACATTGGTTAGAATTTGCATGATCTGTTACTTAAAATTTTATGTTACATTGTCCAAAAGGAGTCACAGAAAAAGTGTTTCCCCTCATTACTCCATTGATTTTGTCCCTGTTGTGTTTCTTCACATACAGTGAGGATGCTTTTTTTCTTTGCAATGCCTTTTTCTCTGTGAAAGATTTATCTCTCATGAGGGAGGTGTGGCTGCTTACAAGTACCAAGTCCAGGATTTTTACTTCTTTCTCAATGTCTGATGTCAAATGCAGGTTTAAAAACTGTTTTTTTTCTACTGAAGTATGAAATGTCATACTCAATAATTTAAGTACACAGATGCAGGATGTGTTTTTTTAATTAGTTACAGGCATTTACAGCAGCAGAGCTGAAGTTAGTGACTGGTGCTTTACCAATTACATATGAGCAGAGCTGTGCAGAGTTCTTGTCCAACTGGGACTGCAGCAGGAGAGTTTCTGGATTTTCTGAGCAGGTGGATCTCTGAAGGAGGAGGAAGGTGAAAGTACCATTCTTGCCCAGAGAGAACTATTTGGCAGTAGGTGACACCTGTCATGTTGCCCTGTGACCCTTCAGGGGATGATGCAACTGCCTGCAAAGTCTGTTGTCCTCAGTGGTGGTGGATGGTGGCACCAGGAGGATACTTTGAACCCAGCACTCACATAGTACAAGATATTGAAACATTTGTACTCATATGGAGAGTAATTGTGGCAAGTTGTTTATTGTTAGAATAAGGTTGTTTACCATGAATATCTCTCTAAAGTGATGTAAATCCATAAATGCACTCGTGGTACATGTTGCCACCTTTTCCAGATAATTTTTTTCTAAACCATCAAGACATGCATGGTAGAAACTGAAAAATAGAGTGTAGTGGTTTAAATGAGGACTCCTTGGTGTTGCTGATTTCTGTGTACAGCTGATACAGAATTAAGACTGTTTGCAAATCGTTTTATAAAACAAGATTAATACCTGCCACAGAAGTGCTGAGGTGAATGCACTGCTAGTGAATTACTTAACAATTTGGCCAGAAGGCTTATGAAATTGTATTTTATGTATGTTATTTTCCAGTGTTTTATCCCTTTATGCTGTTATTTCTGAGCTGTTTGGACCAACAAGCCCATGTCTGGCCTCATCACCTTACAAGTTGACTTTTAACTTAAAATTTTACAAGAGGCATGTAACTAAAATAAAATCCCCAGTTTGAGGGTCTGCAGACTCCACCAGGCACAAACCTGCAGTTCAGGAATAATTGAGATTTTAGAGCCTAAATGTTGCTGTGTGTTCCCAAAGTTACATTTTCTGACAGTATAACTCTTCTGCAGCCCTGTGTCCGTTTATGATACAATTGGTACAGAACTAATGTTTGCTTTGTCCAGGATGTTTCACCCCGGTCTTGTTTCCTTGCAGCTGGAATGTTAAAGAGATTCACCAGGCTGCTGACTATCTCAAAGTAGAAGAAGTGGTCACTAAATGCAAGATCAAGATGGAGGACTTTGCTTTTATTGCTAATCCCTCTTCCACAGAGACTTCCAGTATCACTGGGAATGTTGAAATGAACCAGCAGACCTGCCTCCTGACTCTCCGAGATTACAGTAACCGGGAGGAGAAGGAAGATGCTGCTGCTGCAGAGCTGGTTCAACCCCAGGCAAAGCAAGCAGCTCTAGAAAAGAAATCTCCTCAACCCAAAAAGCGAAAGAAGAATTTCAGCCCTCCCAAAAGCACAGAGAATAAATCCCTACAATATCAGAACGAGGTGGCTGAGAATACATCCTTTGAGATGTTTTTAGATGCAAATAAGCTGGCCACACACCTAACAGAGCAGGCTGCCCAGGGCAGTGATAACTCGGAGCTGCAGCTGGCAGCCGTGGTGGAGAGCGAAACGCTGGCAGCACAGGATATCCTGGCCCAGACCATGGCAGCCAAACAGAAACGGGGAAAGCCTCAGCAGAGCTGTGCCCTGAAGGAGCACTGCATGTCCAACATAGCCAGTGACAAGGGCACTTACCAGCTGGAGAGCTCGGGGGAGGAGCTGGACCAGAAGTTCTCCAAAGCCAAGCCAGTGTGCAACACGTGTGGGAAGGTGTTCTCCGAAGCGAGCAGCCTCCGTCGGCACATGAGGATTCACAAAGGGGTGAAGCCCTACGTGTGCCAGCTCTGTGGGAAGGCCTTCACCCAGTGCAATCAGTTGAAAACACATGTAAGAACTCACACAGGTAAGCCACTGGCCTTGTCTCATGGGCTGTGCAGGCCTGGGGTCACACACAGCCTGGGAGTGCAGGACTAGAAAGGTTCTGACTTCTTCCTCTTGAAATTTTGTCTGCTGTCACTGTGCATGCAGGGGTAGACCCAGTATCTTGATGACATGAAATTTTTCAGCATTTTTCAGTAAGAAATCATAGTTGCAATAGCTAGAGAGGACTTTATTAGCCTGAACATCTTGATTTCTGGAAATACTTAGGACAGCTGGCTGTCCTTTAGCTCTGTAGAGTGGTGGAGTGGCCAAAAACTACTGTCAGTAGAGCATGAAAAGTGAGCTGTACTTGATACAGGAATTTCTGTTGCTTTTTTTTAAACTTCAAAGCACAATATACGTTTGACAACACGAGTGGGGAAAAAATTCAATATTATAACTTGTCCCATAGGGTTTTCAACAAAGGTAGGAGGTTGGCCATTTGGGATTTTATTTCATAGATGTGCAGCTGAAATGGGTGATGATGTTATGATCTCTGCATTCAGTAACATTACCAGGAGCTTGTGTCATATCAAACATCCAAGAGAAATCACTGAGGAGCACTTAAACATTTTAATCCAGGATGTCTGCCTTAAAAGGTGATGAACAATGAGTTGCTGGAGCCTGGGAAGATGCAGGGCAGAAGTCCTGTGTTTGTCTTTCCATATGTTCTGTATGTTGGAAAGCTCTGAGCACAAGTCACAGTTTTTCCAGGAAGCTGTGAAAATGCAGGAGATGTTGAGGAACAGCTGCAGGAGAACACTTTGCTCTTCCTGTGACCTAGGGAGAGTTTCAAATTCTGTCAGCCAGGGTCTAAACAAAGATTGACACACGAGGTGGAGCTTGGTTGCAGAATTCAGGGACAGCGCTGGTAGGAACACCAGCTGTACTTTGTACTTCTGAGGATATTGTCCTGGGAATTTTTGCAAGAGTGGGGAGAGAATTCCATGGTGTTGGTTGCTCAGTGGCATGCTAGATGTCTAATACTCTTATTTTAGTTTTTATGTACACTGTTTACTCATGAGGTTTGATTGTGCACTGTCACAGAGTGGCAGAGAAAGGCGTTTTTATACTTTAGGTCGGCAGGGTTGCACAAGCCCTTACAGGAGACAGTTCACCACTAAGAGGTCATGAATAGTCAGAGAAATACCTGTAACATTCTGCAGCAGACACTAATGAGGAATTAGGGAGCACTAGGCTGTATGTGGAAAACCTGTTGCTGTTGAAACAAGCAAGAAAAAGCAGATTTATTCATTTTAAATATGCAGAATGGTGAACACACATAACAAAGAGTCTGAAACTGAAGTGGAAGCATTCTTAAAATAATGTGGAGAAGCTGGCACTATTAAAAACATCATTACTTTTTTTTTTTTTTTCAAACATAATGTGTTAAAAAATAGTCCTGTTATCCTCTGTGTTCTAGCAAATTCCACTTCAGTGGACTGATTACAGGATTTTCCAAGATGTTATTTGTAAGAAGCATTAGAACAGACACCTGAGCTTTGGTCAGGTCATGGATTGCAAAGCTTTCTTATGTAAATACAGAGAGCACGAGGGTGTTTTTTTTCTCCAGGGGAGAAGCCATACAAGTGTGAACTGTGTGACAAAGGCTTTGCCCAGAAGTGCCAGCTGGTGTTCCACAGCCGGATGCACCATGGAGAGGAGAAGCCTTACAAATGTGATGTCTGCAACCTGCAGTTTGCAACCTCAAGCAACCTGAAGATCCATGCCAGGTAGGCACAAGTGAGACCCTGCAAATGCTTATCCTTGTGTTTATTTAAGCAGAAATATTTACTCGAGTGTAAGAGTTGCATATGAACCTGATTTCTACTCCTTTTCTCGTGGGACTTCTCTCCCAATGCCTAACAGAATAATTGCATGGTTGTACTTGCTCATTAAGGAGGAGTTTTGTGCTGGAGCAATGTACAGCCTCAGTCTGGGATCCTTGTTTTAAACTTCTTGTAGCAGAGAGGAGAGAGTTCTGTGGTGGGAAGTGAGAAAATTTCTCACTGCTGTCTACGTGAGACTTTTGGCAGTTTTGTCAGGAGAAGGAATGATAATCTTGTGTTAGGAATCATCATCTTGTATTTCAGTACCCTAAAGTGCAAAGCACTGAGTTCCCATGGTGGATGTCACATGGGCAGGGCCTGTGGTTCAGTTCAGCTGCTGTGGAAATCACAGATGTGCTGATCCCAGGGTGACCAGGCGTGAGCTGGCCTCACACCAAACCCAGTTGTTGCCTGTTTGCTGCAGCCCAGAGCAGTAGCAGGAGGAGCAGGGCACAGGGTCCTTCCTGTGGGAGCCCAGGGTGTACCCCTGACCTCCTTGGGGATCTCAAAACCCCCCTGGTGAGGGTCTCAAAGACCCTGAGTGAGACCCTGGTGTCTCAGGCACTGAATTCTAACCCCTGGGGGAAATTACCAACACAGAGGGAATGGAAACAAGCCACCAAAATTAGTAAATTAGATTGTTAGAACATAGATAAATAGACTTTTGGGAATGTTTGTGATAAGGGACACATGGCCAAGATAGAGAATTTGGGAGTGTGGATACCTCTTCCTCCTTCTTCTCCCTGTCATCCATGCTGGGTGACATCCTGGCACTTTTAAATTGGATGGGGTCAGAGCTGGACCATTTAACAAGATTGTATTGTATTGGAAAATTGTTATAAACATATAGCACATAATTTAGGCTATATAGAATAAGCCCTGCCTTCACCAGGCAGATTCCACCCTGGATACCAGGCAGAGCAGTCCGCTGTTAGCCAGGCAAAAGATAAGAAACAATAAACAATCCTTGAAACCTCTGCAAACCTCCTGCAATCTCTCATGGGCCGCTTGGGGTAAAAAGCCGTGTTGAAAGCAGCGCACGGTGATGTGTGGTCTGAGGAGGCGGGGACTCGGTGCGGTGTGTTGCAGGAAGCACAGCGGGGAGAAGCCGTACGTGTGCGACCGCTGCGGGCAGCGCTTCGCGCAGGCCAGCACGCTGACCTACCACGTGCGGCGCCACACCGGCGAGAAGCCCTACGTGTGCGACAGCTGCGGGAAAGCCTTCGCCGTGTCCAGCTCGCTCATCACACACTCCCGCAAGCACACAGGTGAGGGCAGCAGCCTGCAAAGCCACGCTGGGAGGCGTCATCCAGCTCCCTCCTCTCTTTCTGGAGCACTTTCTCCCATTGGATATTATCTCTGTTTTCGTTTGGATTTGTTCTTAATGTGTATTCTGGTTTATGTATTGAAATAACAACGTGCTTGTGTTTCCTCTAGGAGAGAAGCCATATATCTGTGGCATTTGTGAAAAGAGTTTTATTTCCTCCGGAGAGCTCAATAAACATTTTCGGTCCCATACAGGTCGGTTTTTAGACAAGTTGCTTCCTGCACCGTAAATTATAATCTACTTTTAGCCTTTTGCCTTTAAAATGCACTGTATTGTTCTGAACTTGAAAGCAGAACAGTTCCTTAATATATGTATCTTTTGGTTAACATAATGTAAAGAAAATACTCATTAATTTTTTTCATTGCCTTCAGAGTAGTATCTGTGCCACAGCGTAGGTGTTGATGTATCATCGAGGCTTTCCATAGAATGTTTGGGTCCTCTTGCTTTGTTTTAAACTATTATTCTGCAAACAATTTTATTCTAATAGAGACACAGACAATATAAGAGTTACAAAGTTGTGTTTCAAAACAGAGCATTGAAATCTGTTATCCTGTGTCTCTAACTATATTTTTTTCAACATTAAGATTGTTCTCACTGCCAAATCAATTTTTTTCAGGTGAAAGACCATTTATCTGTGAAATGTGTGGAAATTCCTACACAGATATAAAAAATCTTAAGAAGCACAAAACGAAAGTTCACACAGGTGAGTTCATTGTGCAAAGAAAGGTTAAGAAACCACATCAGCTCTTTTGCCTTCCATGCTGAATAAATGTTTTTGCTTATGCAAGTCTAAAATTAAAAAAACAAAGGAATTTTGCATACTAGTTGTTTTTAGGACCAAAATCGTCTTGTATCCAGCCTTGTTCAACACTCCTTGTCCCCTGTCCATCCTTGTGTAGTGACCATAAATCCCTTGCCCCTGTCATATGGAGGATAAATGGTGTCTGTGTACATCTGGACTGGGAGGGAGAGGGTGAGAAAATGAGCCATATGCAGAGACAGGGTGGAATTTCAGAGGGCCCCAGTGCAGCAGGCAGCCAGTGGTGAGGGCAGGGCAGCACTGAGTGTGGAGGGGTGAGCTGGGAGAGCTGCCAAGGCAGGTCAGCTCTCCTGGAGAGACAGCAGGCAGCCAGGAGTGCCTCAGCACTGAAATAACAGACTTGGGAGCATGCTCTGGTACAGGAAGGGTCAGATATCCCATGTGGCTTAGTCAGAGAGCCATCCAAGAGCAGTGGCTGGCTGCATTCCAGCAGGAAGGCAGCAAGGAACCCATAAACAGGGTTTCAATTAAAAATAGAAAGTAATTTTTCAAGTGATTGGTTAAAATCTGTAATGTGTCAGGCTGGAATGGAGTTAAGAAATGGAGTTAAGGAGTTAAGAAACTTCCTAAGAAGTTTACAAACAAATGATACTTTGTACACTGCTGTTTCAGTTAAACCAGCATGCTTGGATGTGGCTCTGGTTCTGTGGTGGAAAACCTCAAGGAAACTTTCGTGATGATATTTTTTCCAAAGATCCTTTGTTCGCTGTGATGTTAAGGGTTTGTTATCTTCTTTGGCATGCCAAGTAGAGATCAGGTTGGAATGCATCATTCTTGTCACACCACAAGCAGCAGCAGATGTGATTCCCTGTGCTTACACTGTACTTACAGCTGGCCTGGCTTTGCAGCACATGGAAGCACCAATATCCCAGCTGCCCAGGCAGCCTGTGACACACCAGCTGTTGGCTCTGACACTCATTGGAAAGGGAATTTACAGAATCTGTGCATGAGCTTTTGAACATTTCTTTCTTTCCTTTTTTTGTTTTGTTTTGTTTGTTTTAACAGGACCTGAAACTTCCCCTGATTCTACTGCACTTGATAATTCTTTCAATGAACAAGAATCCATTCAGAGTCAGAAAAGTCCTTTATCAGAGACCATAGATGTGAAGCCCTCTGAGATGTCTTTAGCACTTCCTCTCCCCATTGGGACTGAAGACCATCAGATGCTGCTCCCTGTGACAGGAAGCCAGTCCCCTTCATCAGAAACATTACTGAGATCTGCTGTGACTGGATATTCAGAACCTCAGTTTATTTTCCTGCAGCAGTTGTACTGACAGAGCAGTGCAGAGCCATCCAGGTAGTTTCATAGTGAACTTGGGAATGTTTGGTAAGATGAACACAATCAAACAACCAGTCATGCTGTCTTAATTGGATGTGTTCTTTGTTTTCCTCTGTGTAAAGACACTTGTAAGGCATTTCCATTGTGCAGTGCTGAATTGTGCTAATCTACAATCAGATTTCTCTTTGTGATTAACACCAATTTCCAGGAGTTGATTCTGGCAACATCTGCCTTAAGAATTCTCTGTTACATATGTTAATGTACTTTAGAGTTCTCTTCCCATGTTCCTGCTGATTTGATGTATCACAGTGTCATTTGAGAACAGATATTTTAAGCCATATTTGATAGTTTAGGAAGCTTGACCCATAGGTGTAGGGAAAAATCATAATTTGGATGTATTAGTAAGCCTGCACTCCAAGGTGCTAGAATGGTCCACAATGAAGGCAGGTCAGTGCTCTGCTGAGGTGCTTGCACAGATTTGCTGCTGGCTGCCAGAAGTGCCATCTTCAGGTGGAGCCTGACCAGAGGGAAAAGTCTGGGTGTATTTTCCTGACAAGGAAATTATTAAAGGAGGGTTAATTTTTGTCTGAAGTGTGGCAAGTGGGAGGGTCCTAATGGCATGAATACTCCTGGATCTTCTTTCCAACAAATTGCCTTTGTTTGTTTGTTTGTTTGAAGTGAATCCAGCATTGTTGTATCTTGTCCCAGATTTATTTTTCACATCCCACACCATGGGTTTGGCACAAATAGCAACAAAAGAAGAGCTGGGACATGCATATTGTAGATGAGGCAAAAAGATGCAGTGAGTTAATTAGTGAGGAATGAATCAGAGCTTCATAATCCTTTTTTTTTTTTTTTTTTTTTTTTGCTATAGTGCTGTTTCTTGTGCTAGGTAGGAGGTACAAAAGAGGAAATAAATCCCACCCTTCACTGTGAAAATAGTGAGTGAACACTACATGAGGAGGCATTAAAGAATAATACAACAGAGCAGATTGATGCTCTTCCTGGCAAAGTTTTTTAGAGTTTGACTGATTTGTTTTAATTAAAGTTTTTTGTATTGCTTTACCTCTCATGTCACTTGTCCACAGTAACTGCACAAAACTGGTACTTAGCAAGGCCCAGGTAAAGACAGGCTTTATTATTAGCAACAGAGATATTTAAAAAGCAACATTTTAATGTCTTAAGAGGTAAGATCATAAAAGACTAGGTGACCATAGAAGTACCTTTCTACTCCACTTGGCCAGTTGGTGCCATTAACAACTGTAAGCATTATTTATGTAATCATCAAACAGTAATGAAACAGTCATGATACTGTCCCAACAATTCATTTAAAGCTGTCCTTTGTTGGTTATTTACTTGGTGCTAGCATTTCTTTCCACTGATGCCTTGTGTCCAGACGCTGATAAATAGAAGAGCATAGAAGATACCTCTTAACTGATTCCATTCTACATGGAGTAATAATTAATCTGCACCTTAATTAAACAGACTTGTGAAAAATTTCTTGAAGGATTTCTTTTAAAGAGTCTGAAAATGGTCCCTTGATTCCTGAGTGTGGCTAATTTTTTCTTTCTCTTCCTATGTTTGCATTTGTAAAGTAATAGACCTTTTGCTGCTTTGTGTTGATTATTTTAGTATGGGGTATGTTTGTAACCTGCTGCTTGGTCACATTTTCTGCTTTAAAATGTGGTAGATTTGCTGCTGAAGCCTGCCATGGCCAGCAGTAGTACTGCCATGTTCAACAGGAACATCCCTACTGCAGGAATCTCTCACACTGTCCTCACTGGAGCTAATTATTGCAGGGCCTTTAATTTCTCTGCTTGTCTGTCCCACAACACTTATGAACAGCTGATGTTCATAATGCTGGCAAAAGACAATGGATAAGGTCCTCTGGTATTTTATTTTTGGCATTTCCCTTTGTCTCCCCTCTTGTCCTTTCCAGCTTCTGTTGTTGGTGTAGTCCCTGAGGGATTCCTCAGCCTTGCTATTTAAGACTGAAGAACCACAAAATTGGGATCTTGACTCTGTGTAGCTTGTACTGAGCTTTCCTCTCTGAAAGTAAAGCAGAAATCTTGGGATAGACATAGAATTAGTCATGAATACTGAGAAAGAAAACACCATACAGCTGATAACTTACATATTGAAACAGCTTTGGAGAACAAACTAATGATATGCTGCTGATACCTGAGAAGAAGCAGCTCAGGATAAACATATCCAGGATAAATGACCAGGAGAGAGAATAGCTCTGGAAAGAAACCTAAACAATAACTACATTCCTACATAGAAAATGCATTCCATAACAGTGTTTGTTTGGACTGGTTTTATATTTCTAAAATTATAGCTTATTACTGTATTCTTAGATTTCAGACTTTTTTAAAAAATACAGTGCTTAGATTTATACAGGATTTGTTTAGATACTTATAACAGTAACAGTTGCTTTATTAGTCATTTAGTTTTCTTTATAGACAAGAAGATATTCATTATTTTTTACAAGACAACAATTTTAACCTTTCTTAATAGAATACACAGCTTATAGTTTTGTCTTGGAGCAATAATTTAGTACCTGCACTCTTGAGTCCCCATCTGAGAATCTTGATTTTTATTCTCATCTTTCGTGAAGATATCTCAATTGTTGAGGTATGATCTCTACCAACTGTATTCATTTACTAGAATATAGATTTTAAATAAATAAAAATATATAAATATATATATATATTTGTAGGTGTGTTCAGGCTGTAGGTCTGGACTGTACCTTTTGCCAATAGATGCATGGAAATCTGCTGCACATGTAAGTCCTAGGCTTAAGGGTTCTGGGTTAATTTTGAAGTGCAAGGCTTATAACAGTATTGGTAATTTCTGTAAGGGATTAATATGGGAAAGCATGGAATCTTTTTAGGCATGTGTCCTTGCAAAAGAAAAGAAAGAATTTCAGTAATTTTATTAAGAGTAATACAAAGAATATGACATGTTTTGTCATGCTGCAGTTTCAGTCAATTTTGCACAGAAGTTGGTGCAAGTTTTGCCTGAATAGTTTATCTGCATCTCTGAATTGACTGTTTGGAAGTACTTAGGTGAGAATAGCTCATTGTATCACATTTACTTCTAAATTAGTGCCTCTAAGTGGGCATAAAGTACATGACAACCTTTCTGAAATCATGTGCTACAAAATAATTTTCAAGTACAGGCAAGTCCCACATGAAGGATTTCAGGGTTGTGATCCCAGAGAGGCTCAATAAGCCTTGCAGAACTAAGTTCAGATAAGGACTAATGATTTTTTTTTTGTTAAATTATTTTTAAAGTATCTGCCATGTATATACAATTTTTCCTCTGTTATTTGTATATACCTCAACTCTCAATTTTATAATCCCCTGGGAAGGGAGGGAGTTGTACATATTTAGCCTGAAGTGTTTTATGTTAGACTTTAATAAACTTGTTTTATAATTTTCCCTCACCTTGTGTCTCCTATTTATAATTGCAAGGGGTAGCAACAAAAGCAGGAGGGAACCAGTCAGACCCACCTCTGTCCCCACATGGGGGTCCCTGGAGCACACAGTAGGATTTGGGGGACCTCTGCTGCACCCCTGCTCTGCTGGATCAGTCACTTACCTTCATTTGCCTCCCCTCTAAAACTGGGGGGAATTGCCTTTCAGTAGGGTACTGTGAGGTCTAAAGGCTGAAGAAATGGTTTTCAGAGCATGCTTGCTTTAGCTTCTGAATAATTCAGAAGAACATGGCAAAAAAAAAAAAAATTAACCAATGTTAATTCTCTCATTCCAAAGAACACAAGATATATCTTCTAAGAATTTCAAGGTCAGAGGAAGGAAGTCTCTGGCACAGGCCTCTTTAAGCAATACAGGGTTTTGCACAAATAAGTGTTTTAGTTTGGAGGAAGCTGTTTATAGAGAATTTGGTAGGAGCTACTCTGCAGCCCTTTCTTACAAAGGAGTATCAAAGAAAGCAGTAACACATGGGCTGTTTTTATGGATGTTGTCAGTAATGAAGAGGGCTTTATGGGCTCAACAAGTTGCTGTTGAACAAGGGTTCAGATAGACTGCAAATACTTCAAACACATACACCAGCACTTTCAAAAGCTCTTTTACCTGATATATTTTGACTGTGATATTGTTGCCATCTTATCACATCACTAAAGACAAAATACTGCTGTTGGTAGAGTTGGGTACCTGTTACCACCTCAGATTTACAAATGTTACTTGTATAAGTAAACTAAGACTTAATTTGAGCATTGAAATTAGACTGAACTTCATATACCTGATAAGGAAAAGAAAGGTACATGGAAAAAATACCTGTCTGAGTCTTGTACTAGTTTAGCAAGGAATTCTGTCACCAGTGTGTCAGTACTGACACTATCAGAGTGTCAATGGCAACAATCCAGAGCAGCAGCACTCAGAAAAGTACCAACACATGCTTATCCAATGATTTCAAAATTTAGGAATGCTCATAGTGTGCAGATTCTTCTTAAACCACCATGTTTGATGTATTCCCAACTTTAGTTCTCGTTGCTGCATCCTTCTTGTTGAACAAGAGTTAAAATACAAGCTCCTCTCCAGAGCTGGGTGTTCACAGGGTATGGACTTTGTGCTCAGCAGGGAGGGCCCTGTGCAGGTGTGCAGAACAAACATACCTGCTCTGGGCTCTGAGTCCTCTGGGACACCAGGGGCTCTTGGAGCAAGAGCCTGAGTAATTTGTGTTTGGGGGTGGGGATGATGAAAAAAAAAAACAACAGACCAACCAAACAACAACAAACCTCCACCTACACCAGCTCTCACAACTGCCCTGGTCATTTCTGCTGGGGAAGAGTGTCCAAACACCTTCCTGTTCCTACACTACCACAGTGATAATACAGAGTCAGAACAGTGGCAGTTACACTGCTGCTTCCCAGCTGTTTTTACTGAAATTACTTTCTTACCCTTTTCCCCTCATGCTTTGGTCTTGTACAGACGGTCACAGATCACTTTATGCTAACATTTAATAGGCACATTTAGAGGAGCAGAGGATTGCATTAATGAAAGGCTTGGAGCAAACCTCTGCTGTGCTGTTTGGTGACTTTTTCTGTTTAGGAGCATAAATTAACTGCTGCAGAGATGAGCAGAGTGAATGGAAAAAGGAAACCAGCAGAGTGATTCCCACACTTACACAAAGTCTGTTCAAACCATTAAACAATGTTTAATTACCATTACATGCATATGTTGTCTTACTTGTGTAGGAATTGCCACAGGGCTATAATGATACAACTCTTTTTAGGCAGTTTTCATGAGATGAGAGGAAATGATGGTACCACATTTGGTGGTATCTATTTGTAGTATAAGAAACAAGTATGTGCTACATGTTTAAGTTCACTTACCTTGGTTTAAAAAAAAAAGTCACTATTGGAAGAGCAAAAGCATCCAGCTACTAAGGAAAGAATACATGGAGAACAGTGCTAACAAATGGATTTACCCAAAGCTCTCAGCTTCAGCAGGAATCTGACCCTGCAGAATACCTGATCTGCTGCCCAGCAGCAGTCCTGGGTGTTGCTTTTGTTAGTGTGCTCTGCCTAGGTACAAACCTTTTCATAGTTACAAACTTAATAGAACATTATTTAGCAACAAAATTTGAGGTCACTTGTTTGATATTTTCTCTCTGTTGCCATTTCAAGATTCCTCCTAGACTGAAACTCCAAAAAAACCAACACACAGCAAGCTGGTACCGATATATCTATTTTACTAGGAAGCAGGCAGGGAAAGCTGAGGCACAGGGAAGGCTGAGGCACAGGGAATGCCGAGGCACAGGGAAAGCCGAGGCACAGGGAAAGCTGAGGAACAGGGAAAGCCGAGGCACAGGGAAGGCTGAGGCACAGGGAATGCCGAGGCACAGGGAAGGCTGAGGCACAGGGAATGCCGAGGCACAGGGAAAGCCGAGGCACAGGGAAAGCCGAGGCACAGGGAATGCCGAGGCACAGGGAAGGCTGAGGCACAGGGAAAGCCGAGGCACAGGGAAAGCCGAGGCACAGGGAAGGCTGAGGAACAGGGAAAGCCGAGGCACAGGGAAAGCCGAGGCACAGGGAGTTCTGCCTCGCTCACAGATACTCCGAGACAGGGAGGATTTCCAGGCTGGCGTTGGCGGCGCCGGGGGCCACGGCGGCGCAGCGCGGGGCCCAGTAGCGGTGCTTGCCCAGCCCGTGGGACAGCTCTGCCAGGAAAACCTTCCCATCCACCTCGTAGGGAATCACATCTGTGCAGCCCAGCTGCAGGCGGCCCGTCTCGATCAGCTCCGAGAACGCCTGCAACGAGGAGAACCTGGAATGTGACGGGCGGCTCTTCCTTGGGCTGCGGTGAATAACCACGTAAAAACCCCCAAATAAATCAGGTGTCTTGTTCACTAATTGCTGTGATCCTCCCAACAATGGAAAGAAAAATTAGAACAAACAAATGCCAGCCTTCTCGGGCGAGTTCAGAACCAAACACTTACCAAACAGGTGCTTATGTCAAATTGGTTCCCCCAGATGTAAATATGGGAAAGTTTCATGTTGGATTGCACTGCTTGTGCGAGAGATAAAAGTCCTTTGCCAGTTATATTGTTGCTTACAATGGACAACCTAGGAAACAGAGAAAACCATAGAATTCCCACCTTTTAGTTAAAAATAAGAATTTAACTATGATTTAGTCTTATTATTGCATATATAATACATACATAAAACTTCTTTGTTTATAATACAATCATTTATTTGTATCAAAACCAGTCCTCCTCTAATGTCTTTTTCAGGTTGCCAAAGGCAATTGGCCTCTGGACTTATTCTGTTTCTCAAAGCACTTTCCTGACTCTTGCAGGTTGGTCACTACTGAGTTCTTCAGTGTCCATGACTTTGCTGCCTGGTGGCCAGGTCTCATCTCTAGTCTGCTTTGAAGCCCAAGCCTTGGCATTTATCCAGGCTAAGCTTTGATCTTTGTGGAGTGGCAGTTATTTTTATGTTAGTGAACCTGCGAGGCTTTCAGAGGCACCTCGCAGCCGCCACCTCCTTAGTCTGCTACTTAAAACTAATGGCTTCAGGTAACACCTTTGATCAGCTTTTACATCCTGCCGGCGGGGTTTAACACGGCTGCGAAAGACACCCTGATGGAGAGATTACAGCTCTTCTGGGTTCACCCGGAAGCGAACTTAAACAGAGGATTTTCTTAAGTGTTGAAGATCAGAACCAACAAATATAGTGCCTTATCTCAGCGTGGAATCTGATTATCTCAAAATTCTGAAGACCTACAGCTCCTGTTTTCATTTGTGCACCACACAAATGTGTGTGCTTCAAAGATGCAGAAAGAAGGAACAGCTCAATTGCCTTACCCTCTTAGAGTGACTGTGAAAGCTGTGAGAGCTCTGAGCAGACCTGGGGCTCCCCTCCAGCACCCCAGGGTGCTCAGGTCTTGGAGCATCTCACATGGCAGCAGACACCAATGCTGAGTAAAGAAATCCCACCCAATCTCTCACAGGGTATATTTCCCCCAAGAAGGAAAAGTTGTCTAAAACATTTGAACCTTCTGATTTTCCTGTTTTGATCAACATCAAGACAGAGAGCTGTGATGCCATTTCAGCCACTGCAAAGTCCAGGTGTTTCACCTGCAGTCTCTGGGGAAGCTGTGCAAGTACTTACGCCTGCAGACTCCTGTTCCACGTTGTCAAGGCCTCACTCAGGTACATGGCTCCCATATCTTCTATTCGGTTTGCATTAAGATCCAGAATCTCCAGGGTTTGGTTCCTTTTTAGTAGCTCTCCCAAAAATTTCACACCATCACAGATTATGTTATTACTGAAAAAGAGATCCACATTTTCATTTTTTTTAAAGTTGCTAAGAGAATGAGTTTCTCATGTGCCACATTTAATCACTCTCACCAGCTAAGGTCAAGGTATCTCAGGCTGGAGTTTTGATACAGGGCCTCACACAGTCGCTCTACACCAAAGGTTTTCATTTCATGCTTGCCCAAGTGTAGTTCCACAAGAGAAGAATTAGTCCTCAACATCCGAGCTATATGAACTGTAGTCTCTTCCTAGAAACATACACTCAGTTTTATTAAGCTGGACTTTAGGATAAGATACAGTTGTGCCTCAGTAAAAGGGAGCTATGCAACTAACTGCAAGACCTTGTCACCAGTGGTGTTCTATTTTGTATATTGTATAAAAATGAAACAAAAAAAAGAAAAATTGACTTCCAAAGCTGGGATTAGGTAGATCAAGCCTAGCCTTAAAAAAGAAACTAAAATCTGTTCAAACCGTTAAATTTATCTTTGGGAATCAAGAAGGATCTGGCTTTCATGACAGTTTAATTTTGTTATCCCACCATCAGGAAAACACTGATCCTGTCCTGACACCTGAGAACTGCTGCCAGGCAGGTGACTCCACCTTCACCCAGCTCTGCAGCCAAGACCTGAGCAGCACCAGCCACACACAGAGTGAGACACCAAAACCACTCAGCCCAGAAAATGTGGGAATTGCTGCAGTGGCTTTCCTCTTTAGGCTTAGATAAACAGCATCATTTGTGACACAGCATGGCTCTCAGTTCTCTGAGCAGTGCAGGAAACTCCATGTTCTAACAGCAGATGGAATATTTGCTTCTCCAATACAAACCCCTCTCCATTAGCCTATTATTTAACAAATGTACCAGCAAAGAATTTTTTTTAAATTCAACCTTCTAGTTAAACAGGGGCAGTCAGTGACTACACAAAACTTGGCACAGAAAGAGAAAAATAATATTCCTGCAATATTTTCTCAGTTTGTAAAGAATTCCAGAGAGCTGTGCAGTTGAGATGCCCATAAACCCATCAGTACTGACTTGGCTTATGCCCCTCTGACTCCACAGCCACTCACACACCTGTGGGCTGGATAGCAGAGGACGATTTAGGTTAATGGCTTTGAGTGATTTGTTCTGAGTCAGGGCTGTGGCTGTTGCTACCAGACACTGCAGGCCCTGGAAATGAAAATAGAGAAACTCTTTAGAGAAACCTGTTCAATGTACAGATCAAGCTACCAAATTACCATTACTATTATTTCTGCCTTCATCTACTCTGGAGGGATAGGACTACAGCAGGCAACTGTTTACAGACACATATTAGATTTTCTGGTAATACCAATACCAACTGCCTATGGAATAGCAGAGTGAAATTAGACTAAGTAGTACAAATTACTTGGCAACTCAGAAAATATAAAGCAAGAATAATGGATCTCAAAAATACTATTCAATTGATCCTGTATTTTGATTTCCCTGAATTATGAGCCAAAATCAGTTTATGTGTGTTCCCCTAACATTTATCCACCAGGTAAATTCATATTTAGTATGAATCAGGCAAATTTAGATTTTTTTTATATCCTTCTAATTTGTCCTCTATTTTATATTTATGCTACTTTCCAAGTAGGCTGGTCTGTACCCAAAGCCATCTCATTTTAAACCAACTCTATCAACTCCCTACCAAGCACACACATACCAAGCTTTTGAATAAATCCTACACTGCCTACACTTTCCTTTTTCATGTATTCATAACACCTTCACACTTTCTGAGGGATATTCCCCCTTCTGGCTCACAAGCAAATCCTGAATTTCCAGGAGACAAATGCAGGCTTTTAAAAGCAATCCACAACTTTCTGAGTCTCTCTGTGCCCAGCTCTAGGAGGAACCACATCATCCAAGAGTAAATTGGCTGCTTTTCTACTCCATTCAGCACTGCTCTGTTTATGTCCTTTATGGGTCAAGCTCTGAGAGGAGCAGCAGAGCTATGGGATGAGTGACTTTCAGGGGTTACAGCACTGCACACTTTAGAAGGAAAAGATTCTCCAGGGAATGAGAAGTCCATTCTTCAACATGAATTATACAGGACTCAACAGAAAGGAGCAGCAGAGACAAACCTCAGAAAATGTACAAGCCAAGCACTTGAATTCCTAGAGAAACACGGTGGCTTTAAAATATCCCAGTTCTGACTTCACAGGTGCTTTATGCAATGTGCCTTTCCAAGCACACATTGCAAGATTATATATTGTGTTACCTCTGGCTGTCACAAAATCAATGATAACAGATGGCATTTCCCCCTAATTAAGCACTGCAGGACCCTTGTAATACCCTTGAAAGACTTATGTCTTATTGCTGATAATTTTACTGGGTTACTCACCACATCACAGTCTCCAAGATCCAACTTCTCTAAGGTTGAGTTGATTATTAGCATTGAAGCAAAGAACATCCCACCTTGGTTTCCTATTTTGTTTCCAGTCATTCTCAGGTGCACAAGAGTTTGGTTGCTCTATACAAAATAAAAAAAAAAAAATCTATTCCTTTAAGATGACCTGGAAAATCACACTCCTGTTTTATAATGTGAATTCTGCTGGTTGTCACACAGAGACAAAACAACCTTTCAGAAGAATTGTGTCTAAGTGATAACACTGGCTCAATTCTTGGCTCAGGCTCCCCTCAGTGGCACCAAACATGAGAATCTGCAAAAAAACCTCCTGTATTTGAAAATTTTTGTTTCTCTCAAGTTCATGAATTTCATCACACTCATGAAAATAATCCAGGCAAATATTTCTGCCTAAATTGGCATCTAAGATGCAAATTGCATTAATACTGACTTAAATCTGGTAAGCCTTGTATGAGCCCAGAACTGTGTATCTACTGCACAGCCTTAGTGTTTTGGAGGCCTGTCAAATTTAGTTAAAATCAGTTCAGGGTTCAAAGACTATGAAGGAGGAAGAAAGAGCTCATGTGACTCTCCTTTCACAAACACAACAAATCTTACACACAAGCTTCATTTCCTTGGGAAACCACATTAAAAATAACAAACTTGGGTTTGTGGTGCTGCTGTAAGGCAAAGTTTTGAAAACATGTCTCAGACATCTTGAATCAAGACAAATATTGATGTCAAAGTACAGGCAAATTTAATTTAATATTTTGGGGGCAAAAAAGGAAAGAAATGACAGCATTATATATCCTGTAGCATAGCATTTTTCAGTCAGAAAAACCCAGCTGCAATAGTAGTGTTTTAATAGAAAATTAGGTCTTTTTATAGACAATTAAGTGTTAATGGCAGCACAGTGCAACTTTCTCTTGTGTGACATCTGATTTCTGAAGTGTGCCTTGGGAAACCAGGCAGTCCCTGTGACACAGCAACATGCTGAATGGAGCAAGGACAGAGGCCCCTTTCAGCCAGCTCTGATGCTGGCAGCACAGCCAGTACTGCTCATCCAAAGCAAAAAAATCAAAGGAGATGCCATTGCCTAAATCTCCCAGGCAAATACTCACATGGAGTGCTTCTGCTATCAGCTCTGCCCCACTTGTGCCAATGTCATTGAACATCAGGTTCAGGTACCGCAGAGTGGAGTTTTCCTTGGGAGCAAACAAAGCAGGAAGCAGTGAGATTTTTTTCCAAAACACAGCTGTATTTTTCAAAAATGAGATACACATACAGAACTCTGCCCTTTGCAGCATTTCAGGCAGTTCATGAGTTGGAGAAGTAGTTAAAGAATGCCAAATTATGTCAGGCAACGAGGGCAAGGCATAAAACGTGTCCTGGGGAGAGCTCTCAAGAACAACCAATTCCCTATGTTTAGACCTATAAAAACAGAATTTATAAAATAGCTGAAACAAAGGCTCTGGCACAGTTGTCACAACCATCACCCCCTTTGTTGAATTGAACTGTGAGCCTCATAGCTTATTCCATCATTCTTTTCTCAGGACACTGCAGCCAAATATCCAAAGGCTTTCTACTAGAAATTAAAAATCTCCACAGAGAATACAATCTGAGGTTCTAGTAGGATGGATTGGGATGTGATAGTCAAAGTTGTTGGAATTTTGCCAAACAAGCTCATTCTTGTCCTCAATACACCGCATATAAATATTACTATAGACAAATAAATTACAAGTTGCTGAAAGATAAATATCTCTTGGCACCTGGAGGAATGTTGCCATGGTCTTTGCTCCAGCATCAGTTAATAAATTATAGGCAAGATCCAAACCTGAAAAAGATGAAGAATGAGGAATGTGACAGATGCATATCTACATTGAACTGATCTCTAAACAAAAAGAAACAAAGAGGAACTAAGGTTAAAATCAACACTGATCATGTTTTCTGGTATTGGCACAGCAATGTCAAACACACAGGGAAAAATCTTACCTGTGACAAAGGCAGCTTGGCCTAAGACAGAGACAAGAACTCCAAGATCATTGTCTGTAACTCTTGGCACAGGCACCAGATGATTATTTCCAGCTAATTTTAATGTGAATCCTTTTGTACTTCTGCAGTAACATAAAAATGTAAGCACATGAAGAGAAGTAAAATAATAGAAATGAATTCTCTCTCCAGATCAGAGGTGTGCCCATGCCTGCCCTCACTGGAGCTCTTCAGCATTGCCCTTCCTGAAGGCACTGCCCAGCTGCAAGGCCATGCTTGTACTGAAAGCAGGAATAACCAAGATGAGGGGAAGGCAGATGGAAATAAAGATTGTCTCAGAGGTTACCTCATCATCTTTTTACTTGCTCTCTTTCCTTTATTTATTTACCCTGCACTCAAAGGATCAAAACCTAACTAACTATTTCATTTTCTCAGATTTTCCCCCCAAAGGACAATTAACTTTGATCCCAGCACTGTCCATGAGAAGAAGCAGTACCCAGACCCTTAATGAGAGAGAATTTGAGTGGTAAAGAGCTTGGCAAGATTCAGAGCAGTTCAGGGATGTATGACCAGCTGGAAGGTAACTGGAGGTAGCTGAGGCTTTCTAAACAGGAGTGAGACACAAAGAAGAGAGTTAGGATGACTAAACACTGGGTTTGGCTTCTTTAGGGGACAGAAAGGCACCATCCTGTAGATTTTTCACTTTTTGTGATTTCTCTGGTTGTAAAGCTGCCCAGAAAGGATATATAGCTGCAACCTTCTGCCAAGATGATGTCAAGATGAGTCAAACCAGAACTTCAGCAGTAAATGTTAAATTTGATTTGTGCTTAAGCCTGAAACTGCACAAACTTTCTCATTTTTCAATTCCTCGTCCTGCTACCCTGTTTAAGGCTTTCAGAAGCATCTGAAACACCCCATTTGTTATTTCCTTACATTTCCTCATTTTTATCAGCTTCTTGAAGCACACGAGCAATGAAGGGGTTTTCAGGCTGGCTCAGATTTTGACAGGCCTGCACATAATGCAGGTGAAGATCTGGAAGAACCGACATGACCTGCTGGAAAACAAAACCAAGAGTCATTGTATGATTTTGGCAGCCTAGCAACTAGGAGGGATCTGCATAGCAATACAAATGGGCTCGGTCTGAAAGGGTTACAAGTCGTGGTTTGGAGAAACAGACACAGTGAAAGCGTGAGCAAAACGGTGGGTGTGTTTTTGATGTGCTGCCGTTGTTTTGAGCACCGCGCTCCGTTCACTTCAGAATTGAACTGGATCATTCTTGTGGGTCTTGTGATAGTTTCTGAGCCAACAGAGAAGTGATCCGTGTGGCAGCTGAGCCCTGCAGGCCGTACCTGAGCGATGATCGCCTGTCCCTGTCCCAGCACAGCCTGCGGTGACCGGCCCGCGGTGAGTTCGGTAACCGGGCTGCTCCAGCTGCGCTCGGTAACGGAGCCCGTTCCCGGGGCTGACCCAGAGCCAGCTCCCAGGGAGGGTGTCCCGGGCTGGCAGGGGCAGGGCAGGTTGCCAGGAGCCCCCCGGTGTCCCTGCCCGAGGCTGAGCCCCCGGTGCTGCCCAGACCCCGCAGATGGGGCAGGGCAGGTTCCTCACCGCAGCCCAGAGCTCGGAGCTGCTCTCCGCGGAGCCTTTGCACGACTGTCCATGGTTACACGGATCAGCTGCTCTTTCAAAGATTCCTGTGCTGGCTCTTTCCAGCAAATACATCGAGCCTTTGCACGACTGTCCATGGTTACACGGATCAGCTGCTCTTTCAAAGATTCCTGTGCTGGCTCTTTCCAGCAAATACATCCCTGTCTGGTGATTGCACCGCTGCCCTCCTAGGCAGGAGGGGTGGGCTGCACTCCAGCGCACTGCAGCCCTGCCAGACGCTGCCTGTGCTGGGTCTGTCTCCTCATCTCCTGCACAAAGTTCCCCCCGGTTTGAAGAATCTCCCTGGCACCCAGACTGCTCAGGCTGCAGGAGATCTCAGCTAGCTCTGCTGCTGACCGCCCCTTTCCCGTGTTTATGTGAGGAACACCTCGTTATACACTGCACCTCATCTTACACCAGGTTAAACAGTGTCAGGACTCTAGATCTGAGTGAAAACGCTTTGATGCTATTCCTGAAGGAATGCGCATTATGAAAAATGTATTTGTTCCTTTGTTTTAATTTTTGTTGTATTGATACTCCCTTTTGCCCAATCCAAGTTCTCTATTATAACCAAGTGTCACTTTTCCTTAGCACAGTGAGAAGGGACATTCCACTGGTACACAACCGAGCCTGAATTCCTCATTATTGCTGGCAATTCACTATTCAGGCAGGGAGAAAAAAAGCAAGAACATGGAAACACTGACCTTTGTGTTGAATCATAAAGATGGAATCCTGACTGGAGCGACTGTAGCAGTTTTTTAAAATCTTTTTTTTCTGTGTACACTGGAAAATAAGAGCTGCATTTGCACAGAATCAATAAGTCACAAAGTCAGCGAAGGGTTCTAAAAAATGGATTCTAAAAAATGGATGTGATGTTGTTAATATCTTTAACTCCATTAACATTTGCTGTTCATTTGATAATGAACAATTATGCACCCTTGGGCTCTGGTAAGTGTAAGAGTATTCACAGACATCCTCATTTTGGGGCTCAGAATAGACTTTCCTTTTTAAATGGTGCATTGCTTTTTTCCCAATGATTTTTTTCCTCTGGTGAAATTTTCTTCTTGAAGGTTACATTTACAGAAGTAGTAATTCATGCAAAACACTCACTTTTAGATTTCATTAATTTAAATTGTTTTCCCCTGCATTGTGCATACAAAGGGAATGAAGAAACAGACTAATGTTTCTGCTACGAAGTAAAATTAAAACCATACAAAACCTTTCCAGCACAGGAAACAACATAGATGTCTTTGCCAAAATTTCTACCATACTGTGAGGTATAATGTGACATTAATGAGCAGAATATTCTGTGTTCATCTATCAACAGTAATGTAGCTCCACAGAATTTTCTTAGGAGATTTCTTCCCTAAAAACAAAATACTAAAGATTACTATTTAATTGATATAATATATCTTTTTAATGACTGTGTCTAGGTACCTGTGGAGGTGAAGGAACTGAAAACCTTAAATCCCTTAGCCTTTCTGAAAATAAATTCAGTATCTTTCCAAAGGAGATCTTTCTCCTGGAGTCATTGGAAAGATTATAGGTGGGACAAGATAAAAGAATTAAATGTCTGCCAGAACACAGAAGCAAATTGCAGGAAGGAGTAATAGAATAGGTAAGATCTTATTCTGCTGCAACATGGAAATTCCATGGACTTCAGCTGCTCCCAAATGCAGGACTGAAGGGACTCTTAATGTCTTCAGGTACATGGTGCAGCATCAGGCCAGAACTGTCAGAACAGGAATAATATCAAAGCTCTGAGCTAAAACTAATGTTGTCTCTCAGAGACAGGCAGAACATGCACTTCTACCAGGATCTGCATTACCATCCTGTCTTACAGAGGTGTAAAAAGCTGTTTGAAAGTATCTCCACACTTTTGCAAAACTGTTCACTGGTGTTTTGACAATCTGCACTTACAGCACTTTGAATGACTGCAAGCTGTCACTTCCTTAGTGGTGCTGCTCCTCTCTGAGATGGCTTGGTGACAGTTTGGGATGTGCCTGTGTATGACAGACAGTCATACACAGTGGGTCTGCAGTAACCAATTCCTGCCATGGTTCTGGTTCTCACACATTATTACACCTTTGTTATTAAAAAGAACCACGACAAACGTAACATTGCTGTAATTCTTGCATGCCAAATTGATGTGCAACCACGTCTTTCCACAGCACTTGACAGGCAGACAGCTGCTTGTCCCAGACACACAATGTCCTTGTCTAGTTTTTATTCTGTGCTGCTCAGCTACCCCTTAAGCCTCTGATTTTTATTTGGAGTGTACATAGAACATTGAGCTGGACTGGGGCCACCACTGTGCAGGTTCAAAATGCAGAGTGGGTGGGAGCAGAACCCTTTGTTTAATTTAACTGGCTGGTCAGAACTGCAGTCCTGCTCTCCCTCCCCTTACCTCAGGGAATGTGGTGCATCCAGAGGGATTTGATGAAGGCAGGGTCTCTGAGACCAGCTCTTCCCACAGCTCCATCTCCAGGTAGTGCTCTCTGAATCTGCATCAGGGTATGGAACTCATTTCTGCTTGTCTCTTGATTGATACTGAAATCTCATTAATATGCTCATTGGCAGTAGAGAGCTGGGACTGCAGCAAAGTAGGACGTCTCTGTTCTGATTTTCCATTTCACTGGGTAACTGAGGCTGTTTGGATTGTTTGGAAATGTCTAATGAAATTTTTTCACCCTAAGTGAAAGCAAAGAGGAACAGAGAGAAGGATGAATCAGAATCTGCCAAGGAGGAAATCATTGGAAGAGAGATTTCTGGGCAGACTGGCAGATTGACAGGACATTTAGTAGAGGTGATGAAAGGAAAAAAAGCTTTTTTAGTGGCACAGTTGGCATGACAGAATAATGAGAGGGCAAAGAACTGAGCAGGGGGCTCAGGAGCAGAGTGCCAGTAGTGGGTCTGTCCTGTGCTCTGGAGCTGAAATTGAGGAATCCAGCTATTAAAGAACAAGAAACCCCAACATTGAAGTTGAGTTCAGTTAGGAAGATTTCAATAGAAAGTGGACATTAAAGGTAAACTGGAGAGAGAGGTTTAAGTGGGGAAGTATTAATTCAGAGAAATTCTCACAGAGCAGATAAAAGATCAATTCCCAGTTGGATCAAAAGTGGATTTGAGGAGGAAAGTCACATGAAGACAAGTGATAAAGAGAACAGTTTGGTGTAATTCTGTTAAACAGACATGATGGTGTTTCCTCATTAGAACAACTGTCCTGGCTTAAGTCACTGCTTGAAAATCTGTCTCGTTAGCCTGAAACCAAGCAGGGGCTCTTTGCTTTATTTCAGAGGTTTAGGATCCCACACAGCAATTCCCTGATGCCCCTGACTGAAAGCCTCCAGTTCAACTCACATTTCTCAGAGCTGGGGGAGCCAAGTGCACTTTTCAAGTGGAACTGAAAATGGAAGCAGGAAGTCCAGAGTGACTCTTACATGAAATCATGGATTAAATGATCAATAGGTATCAGCACAGCACAGTCAGCTGCTGGTTTTAGCCCTGAACAGGCAAAAGCTGATGTTGGAAGGGTCACATGGACTGACAGCTGAATATTGATCAGCATCTGCAGGGGAGAACTTGCTGAGGGGGGTCTTAGCAAGTCAGGAAAGTGCCACTGAATGATCCTGTTGTGCCTCTCCTCCAGGAGATTGCTGCAGCATGTAGAGATCCTCAGAGCTAATTGAGCAGTACTTTATCCCTCAAGCTGCCTCAGGATTTCTCTAAGACTCCTCACTCAGTGGGCAGATCTAATATCTTTACTTCCTAAAATACCTTACCAATGAATAATCCCACTGCAGTCCTGGAGATCACGTGTGGGTTAACATGCTCCATGACACAAGTGACTGTGCCAGAATTTGGCACTCATTGATTGCTCTGTATCCAAAATTCTTGTTAAAGTAGCAGCACATATCTTTGACTCAATGTACCATAGATTTTTTTCCTTGCCCTTGAGATTTGCAAAGATACCAACCAAGTGTTTCTTACCTTGATTTTATGCTGATTTTCTACACAGAACTCATCAACACTGTAAGATGGCATCAAGGGCCAGAGCAGAAGCAGACCAGTTGCTTCTGCATTCTCCTTCCTGGACTAATCTATAATGTTCAGTTGTTGGGATGGATGCCAAATCTCACAGTTACGATTTAATTAATTCACAAAGAGACAAAAGTTTGGTGGGAGAAGAAACTAAAATTTAAAACAATGTTCACATTAGAGGTATTTTCTGAGGCCACATTCACACTGCCCCCCACCTGCAATAACACAAACCCCAGCCCCTCCCTCCATGGCCAAACCTGCAGAATGTCCCTCTGATTCCAGCACTGCTCTGTGGGCAGTGGCCTTGGCAGTATTCACAGCATGAAGATTAAGTACTGTAAGCATGGCCCAGAGAATCTGAAAGAACATTATTAAATGGAATGATCTATGGTGCAGAATGTCAAATAACAGTTTTCTATAACTGTGAAACTATTTCAGAGATTATTAAAAACTGCAATCTTCTAAGTCAGAGACACATAATGCTTGGTTCATGTGCTGCTCCCAAAAGGCCTTCCCGACACCTCCAACCTTCATCAACAGTCAAAACGAATGTTTCTTTTGTTGTCTTGATTAAAGCCTTCAATTTGCTTCCTCTGGGACTCTGAAAGGGTCCATCTTTGCATGGCCAGCTCTGCCAAGGCTGGCAGCTGTGTCAGTGCTGCCAGGAGCTCCCTGAACCATGGCCCACAGTCCCTGCAGGACGATGGCCGGAGGCTCACATCCAGCTCGGAGAGTTCCTTAAATGCTCCTAAACCTTGGCAGAAAACAGCCCAGCCTTCATCAGAGATGTTGTTATTGTAACTCAAATCCAGCTTCTGCAACCTGGCTAAATGGCCATCTTGTCTCAGGGATGCTGCAAGAGATGACAGACACAAACACAACTAATAAATTGTGATAACTGCTTTGAAAGTTCTCAGAGAGGAGAATGGTATTTTAATACTTCATTTCAGCAGTCAAACAGCAAGATTTAACTCCTCAGCAACATAAAACCACTTGGTGCTGATCTCAGAAAGACAGTTTTATAACAGCTGAAGGAGTTTACAACACTTAAAGCACAGACAGTTCAAAAAGAATAAAGTATTGATTTGAAAGGTTAAAAGTGTGTGGCAGCCTTGGAGTCAGCTGGAAGGAGGTTACATCAAGTGCCAATTCTAAGAGACAGACAGACAGACAGAATTTACAGGGACATTTAGAAAGAAAAAGGCAAAACTAGGTGAGGCTGCATGACTGACTACAACAGCCACATCTCACTGTGAGAGGGTCAAATATACCCTAGAGAGATCCTTAACATATGATTGGTAAAGGACACACTCATCGAGGGTGATGGTTTTAAAGTCAAAAGTATTCAGACTTCACCTCCCCAGATTTCACATCAATTTCAAATCACAGAACAAACATTTCTTAGGCAACAAGAGTATGTTGTAAGCTCTTATTTGAGGTTGTCTTGAGCTGATATGGACATCTCAGGAGTATCAGCTTGAATTCCTGGAGGCTGAGCATGGTAGAGCATGAGTTTGCTCTGACATAGTAAGATGCATAGTCAAAGCTTCATTAAAAAATAAATACTTAGCCACCACTGCACAAGAATAGTTTACAGGTTTTTCTCAGGAATATTTTTTTACCAATAAGTATATTCTTTTTTATCAAGCTTATGAGGACAAATAAAACAAAAATATTTTCTGATAGAGTGCACAGGTTATGTAAAAGTTGGTGGAATAGTTAATACCGTGAGAAGATGGTCACTTAGAGGAATCAACACTAGGGAAATCCAAATAAAGCTCATGCCAACAGATCCAAAGGCAAGAACAGACATTCAAGGACCAGAACTGAAGCCTTGTTTTTAGAAATAAGGAGTGGTACCCTGGAAAGTGGGGATTCTGAGAAGTTTCTTGGATAATAACACATTAACAACTGCAGCAGGGCTGGTGCAATCCTGGGGTGAGTAAGCTAACAACAGTCAGGAGAAGGCTCTGCTTCTTTGCAGTGATTAAATCTTTTAAATGCAGTTGTAATGTATTTTAACTAGAAAGACATTGATATAGGACCTACAGAATATTGCCTCATACCTTCCCTTTAGAGCCTATAGTACCATATTTTTCAAAGGATATTAAAAAACTAACTTGTGGGAGTCCAGGGTTTTTCCCTGGCTCCTTTGGGGGTGCAAAAACCCCCCTGGCAGACCCCTCAGAGACCCCCGAGTGCTGCCCAGGAGCTGCAGGGGCTGGATTTGGCTCCTTGGGAAAATTTGCCCACGCTGAGAGAAGAGACACAGAAAAGAATGATGAGCAAAGTGTAAACTAGATTGTTAAAACGTAGTATAAGTAGTTTTTTAGATTGTTTATATTAAGGGCCATGTGGCCAAGATGGAGGACCCTGGGTGTGGTGGACTTCTTCCTCCTTCTTCTTCATGTCATCCATGTTGAAGGTGCACCCTGGGAACCACAGATTGGATGGGAGAAAACTGGACATTGCAAAGAGGTTACATGGCATTGGAGAAAGTTTGTAAATATAGTATACGTAGTTTAGAGTATAAAGACCTTGGCTCAGCCCTCTCAGGAGATCTTTCTGCTATGGTCGACCTGCAGAGCGGACCTGTGCCAGGCTGTCAGAAACTTTTTTAAGATAAAACAATAAACAGCCTCAAAACAATTCAAGGTCATCTCGAGCTGCTTTCTTGTCGGCGCCTCCGAAAGAACCAGACTTTTTACCACCTCCGTACCCTCTCTGGGGAGGTCTCAAGCCTGAAGAGACCCTCAGAGACGGGACACTAACTGGTTACAGAAGAAAGAGTTTAAAAATCTATTCAAGGCCTAGAGAAAATGCTGGGAGTCAACAACTTGAGGCACACTACATAATACCTAAAATACCTTTGGGGAAATTCAGTATTTACCACAAAAGAAGAATGAAAGACTGATGATTTTAAAAGCATATGAGATAATACTACTATTAATAAAAACCCCCCAAATGGATAAAACGTCTTAGCAGTCAGAGCCATGAGAACTGAGGGATTCTTCATTTCTTGATGTCTACAAAATAAAACCACATTCCATCTTCAAAATTATGCTTTGCTAAAAAAAAACCAAAACAAAACAAAAAAAAAACCGGATAAAATTCAGTTGAATTAGATACTCAGGAGAATAAACCAGGTCATTCTGCCCATAGCTCAGTGAATATTAATAAAAGTCAGGATCTTGGAAATGCAGTCATTTGCTTTTGCTTTGCCTTTGAGCTATGTGCACATATTTCTTGTGCACTAATTTAGAAAGTCTGAGCACAAATGAATCACCGAGTTTCCTCTGGTTTCCTAACACCATCCAAAACCTGCAGAGTCAGATCTGAAACAGCTCATTTTAATTTAAAATATACTTTTATTTCAGTCAATTTCAACAAACTGTATGTAAGTTTGCAAACAAACTTGGTCCTGTCAAATTTTAGTATGTGCAATTTTCAAAGTGCTGCTTTTAATTGTATCTGCTGTCATCATGTCTTAGGGCTGGGAGCTGGACTGCTGGATACTATAATAATGCACACTATTATAAAAATAAAGAACAAAATAGGAAATTTTTGGTCACAGCTGCAGGGTTGTTGTCAAATCATGAACCTCCTCCTCCCCCCAAACAGCAATAAAAAATCATCTCCAGAGATTCCAGCACTGAAGGCAACGAAGTACAGTAGTTACATTTTGAGATGGAATCCAGAAAGTGCCAAAATGAAGATACGCAGTCTCCACTTGGGAAGAGGTGCTGAAAGCCCAAGTGCATAACCTGACAAGTGAATCATGTCCACAGAAAGAAAACAGGAAAAATCAACTTGTAGAAAGCATCTCTGTGTGTCAAATTGTTCAAAGCAGTGGACACATGGCTGAAATGAGTTCAGTAAAGATGAACATCTCATCGTAGCTTTCAGGAGTTGAAGCTGCATACCAGAAATGGAATGAAATTCCATACCCCTGTGCAGCTGGTAACATAGCAGGGATAAAAGTGTGGAAACACTGTCTGCATTGGATCCACATCCTCTGCACTCAGGAGAGAAGTTATGTTTGATGTCCGAGGCAATTGTAATAAAGATAAATATGTTTATTCCTAGAGGTGCACTTAAAGAATCCGTATTATTCCCTAGGACGTGGGAAGGATGCAGGCTGGGAAGAATTCAGATTGGTTGCCCTTGAGAATGGGTAGTGGGAAAGGGAGGCAGTTTTCCTAAAATTTCTTTGCAGACTAGGATGACTTCTGCAAACCAACTTAGTTAGATCACTTAGTTACAGGGCACTATCAGTAATTCTTGTAAATTCCACATCCAGCTGCTACAAAACTCATGCTTGTCTACAGACAAGCAAATTATTGGAACTCTAGACAGCAGGATCTTCTGTTGGAAAATAAAAATGGTTTTTGGGATCTATTCCTTAACTTTGGGGATACTGGGTGTTGAAAAATGCTTTTAAAACAGCTACTTTTTGGTTTAAGTGACATTTTCAGTGAACCAAAAAGCAGGAAAGAAGGAGGGAATGAGAAAGAAGGAAAAGGAGGAGTGCAGGAAAGAACAAGGGAATGAGAAAGAAGGGAAAAGGATTCCAGGGCCTTACAGTTGTCACACAGCTATTGCCAATGTCAGACACTCAATCCCTGAGTCAGACCCTCAGAACCAGAAGGATGAGTATAAAATTAACAAGTTTTTTAAAGGATCCTAGAATTTATTCCTTTATCAGGTTCTCATTTTCCAGTATTTCTTAGCAGCTTCTAAAAGATGGGTGAAAACATTTCTGTTTTTAGACTCCCCCTGTAGTCTGACTCATGAAACCCACCCAATGGTTTGGGAGCTGGTCGTGCCTGTATTCCTGGCTGTCAGCACAGACATTTGCTCTAAAGTACTGAGCACCCAAGCAAAATAAAACTCTTCAGAGGCAGCTTTAATATTTGATATAAAAAACAGATGAAAACCCTACATTTTCTAAATTATTTTTTTTAATTCTTATTAATATATAAGAGTGCTTAGATTCTTTGCATTTCAGACTTTTCATCTTTTCCACCGAGCGTGTCCAGGGCACACAAAAAAGTGAAAGCCCTTTGTTGGAAAAATACTCCTGTATTTTCCATGTTGTCATCTGATTTATGCAAAAAATGTGCCCATGGATTTATGCAAAAACTTGCTCCCATGGAATTGGAGCCCCTTCTGAATTGTGGTCTGAATGCCCTGGCTCCTTGAGTGCTAGTAAATACCATGTTATACTTACTTAGAAGTGCCAAATCTTCAGCCACCAGGTTACAGCTGCTCAGTCTAAACACTTGAATCTCCATTGCAAGCTTTAGTGCTCCCAAAAGCAGCTTTAGGTTCCCACCAACGCACTTATTCCAAGAAAGGTCTAATATCTCCAGTTCAGGAAGGTGAAGGGCAGCCTCAGCTGAAAAGATTAAGACCAGCAAGTTCTGCTTACTAAGAGAAAACAACATGGCCTCAACAGACACCTCACCTGCAATTCACCCATAAGGAGGATCTGAACAGCCTGATTGCTCGTGATTAGAATGAATTCTTTTATCCAAATAAAAGTCAAGCAAAAGAAAATAAGAAGGCTCTGCCTATAGGATCTATCAGGACTCAATGGAGAGGAGATTTGTCTTTCTAGTCACATTGCTGTATTGGCCTGAATTAATTTAATTTAACAGCTTGCTTTTAAACCATTTTATATAAATTTAAAGACCATTTTTGTTGTTGTTGTTTTTCTTGTTGTGAGCTCACTATTTGAGATGCTCTGTATCTTTTGGAAGCTCTGATTTCCACAGTGTCACTCTTACATAACTGTAGTGATATAAACATAATACTCTTTCTGCAAGGACCTCTGACCAGCTTAGCTTGCTACTGCTTCTGCTGGAGGCACTCAAGTCTTACTCCAGGTTTAATGTCACAAGTAAACAGTACAAAATATAAGTGCACAAGACAGTAACTGAGAGATCCTTCTGTATTAAGATTTCATGTGCCATATGGAACACCTATCAAAGGCCACTAATCCACAGAGATTTGCAATAAGTAGGCAAAAGAGGCTGAATTTACATATCCTGTGTTAGACTGGAGTTTTCTTCAGGGCTGTGAAATATCTTTTCCACCACTGCAGTCATTTCCTCCATTGCTCCATGCTGAACTCTACCCCAGAAAGTTTCTACTGAAATTTTCACCTGCAGTGTGGTGAAAAACCTTTAGTCAAAACTTTACCCCACTGAGTGAAGATTCAGTGATTACAGCACAACATAAAATCACGTTTTTCTTTTTTCCCCAAAATTAAGGAGTATATAAATGCTCACTATCAGGCAAAGAGAACTTCATCTCCCCAGGTATAGTAGAGGAAGTCATACAATTCTCCTCCCTTGCAGCCTGGTCCCACAAAGCACTGGTTTCATCACAGGCTTTTTCACTCCAGACCTGAGGTATAAAGTAACCAGGATCCTTGGAGTTCAGCCAAAGGAGAAGGGAATGCTTTGTCCAACAGGGATACAGAGAATGGGCACACTTTAAAGAAACATTCCTACCTAGTGCTGAAAGGGACTCTTCACCTAAGCCACAATTGCTGATGGTCACAGATCTCAGCTTCGGTAAAAACCTGAGCCTGCCCAGAAGAGGGTCTGATGAGAGTCCCACGTTTTTATTTGAGGATAAATTCAGCTCTTGAAGGCTGGAGAGTAAAGGTATCACCTGGGCTACAAAAACATGAAATATTTATTAGATAGTCACTGATCCATAACAAATGTGTGGTTGTATATTTGCCTGACATAATTTCTTGTCTTTACAAATCAATCCAAAAGTCAAGGCCAAGTTTTTACACACAAGTTCATGGTGAGTAATGTTTTAGGCCATAAATAGCCCTGTCATTTTCAGTAAAACTGTTTCAGAAGCTAAGTATTCCATACTATGTGGAAGGTTGTGAGAACATAGCTTACTGGAAATTTTCTCAGTGAAGCACAGAATTTCCAAATGCTTCATTGCTAACTGAAACTTCTTTGTCTTAATGTTATTATTCTCTATTATAAAATAAATTAAAAATAAATAATGGTTGATATTGCTAATACTGAATATTTCCTAAAGCTTCATCATCATCTTCAAGTTATTTCCTTTGTCATGTAGAGTAGGATGTGGGCAATATTGGCTTTGAGTCATGGGATTTTTTGTTGTTGTTAAGAATAAAAACAAAGTTATGATAACAGAGAGAGAAAAAAAAAATCTCTCACAAATTGATTGGGAAATGCCTTTTTCTTCACAGTAATGTTTATAGCTGCATCAATTCAACCTGGAGAAAGCACACAGCAGGAGCAATGCAAGATCTCCTGAAATCACCCTCTACCAAGGGAGTTTTAGGCAATTGTATTTCCATGCACATACCCACTATGGATCCATCCAACTTATACCACTGGGGAAACTGTCCCTAGATATTTCCTAAACTATTGATTATCAAAAAAAAGCAGTGCTTGGTGACAGTTCCCACATTCCCATTGTGGGTCTGAATCAGCAGATTCAGGTCCTTAGTTCCACATGGGATCAGAGACTTTGAGATTTTCTCTGGTTCAGCAAAAAAAAATTCCATATTGATCAAGAAAGCTCTCCCCCACACTGCATTTTCAGAGCTACCTAATGGAAAAAGTACTGAAAGCAGCTCTTCTGCCAGATAGAATCTTCTATGTTTTTGAGATATTTTCAGAAGGCAAAACTGAGAACCTTAATGAATTTCCTCAACATGTCCTTACACAAAACAGTCATGTCCTCTTCTGTGACACAGCACTGGTGAAGATCAAGGACTTCCAGATTTTTCAAGCTGGCCAAATGAGCTGTTGAAGCTTTAAAGCCACCACCAATCTCTCTGTTACATGAGATGTCTAATTTCCTTAGCTCTGCAAGATGCTGTAAAGCAGTGTCTGGAATGGAAAAGGGAACAAGCTGCTCACTGGCTGCCACAACAGCCCAGGTCAGGGCTTTGGCATCTATTTACTCCAACGTCAAAGTTTGCACAAGGTATTGTAGGCAAAGCTCCTGGCTAAGCTGCAGTGTATAATCACAGCAGACACACAGTAATGCAGCAAAGCCTCCCTGTGCATGCAGCTCCATCCTTCTCTGGGAGAGCAGGTGAAGGTGAGGCCAGCTCATCCCCCACATCCAGTCAATCCTCAGACTTTTGCAGGAATTACTGCTGGATGTGCTCATTAATGCCAGTTGTTTTGCCACCTCCACTAGGGAGAGACACAGATAACAAGCCCATTTCATGTGGCTTCACTGGGCACTCTTTCACTGATAATGGTGAATTTGAGTTTCCTTTGGAAAACAGGATTAACTTGTTAAAAGTTAGCTGGTCTGTCTGTGTCCTCGTCTAGGTTCTGTCTGGGGAAAGAGGAACAACATCCAGGGAGCCACAGCCCTGAGATGTGTCTCAGATAAATGATGTGGAGGGTGACTCTCCCCACTGACTTTCACAAGCTTGAGCTCAGGGTAGATAAATTCAGCTCCTGCTGAAAGGCCCTGTAGTCTTTTACCAATCCTCAAACAGAAAATAATGATTGTCCATTAATACTGCCAAACCCTCAGCAAAATCCCACCTCATTGCCTTTCCCAAATGGTTTTCAGATGTACAATTTATTTGGAATGAAAGTTTTCTGAACATAAAGTCTAACCTAAGCCCTGGAGGCTGTCTTGTTTTAATCCACACATGTGCAAGTTTAACTCTTTTAAGCCTGGCACATTTTTCAGATCCTGAGCAATAATCTTCATGCTGCAGCCAATGTTTTTGTTGATAGAGAGATCTAATACTTCGAGGTTTGGGGTCACATTTAGAAGTTCAGCTGGGAAAAAAAAAAAAGAGAAAATAAAAGAAAACTAGAATTGGTATTTGTCTAGAAAAATACATCACCATGATAAACAGGAAGACATGGTCAGGGTTTGCCTGTCAGTGTGGTTTAGACTTGTTAAGTTCCTGTTCTACCTAAATAACATAGTAAAATAAATATTGGATAGGAATCAAGAAAATCTGTGAAAAACATATATAAAAGCAAAAAAATACAAGGACTGTTAGTAAAATACAGAGGAATAAAAAGCAGAAATACAAAGGGAAAGAAAATTTTCTAATGAAAATATATAGGGATGTCTGTTACATAGGGGGCTCATCTTGCAGTGGAGATGAGAGCCATGGGGCTTCCCTTTTCTGAGCAAACACCTCTCAAAACAGACAATGGGATAAAAAGATGACACAGGATCAAGTTGTTATGGTGAGAGGACAGAAGGGAAGGTTGGTCAGTGGTTACCAACTCAGGTTAAATTCCCAATTCTCAGACCTTCTTTCCAATCCCATGGCTAATTACATATTCAGCTGCTTAATTGTAAGCAATTAGTGTTAGAAATTTTGGCACACATATTTTTTGCTGAAGTTCTCAAAGGATCCAGAAACCTTGGACCACTGAGTCAGTCAGATTGAGGCCTTCTCAACCCTCCCTCATGAATAGAGAGAAAAACTTTCTTCTTTGGAAGAAAGTGCATTAAATCCCCACACCATAAATACTGTTATAATGCAGAGCTTGAAATAAATTAACTTTTCACTGATATTGAGCCATTATCTAAGCTAAATAACTTCAATTTTTGTGAAGCCAGTCTCAGTCCAGCTCAATGGACACACGTACCAAGGGATTCTCCATCCTTTGCTGTCAGGTTACAGTCTGTAATTTTCAGACATTTTAATTTGCATCCTTCCTGAAGTTTTTTTGTCAGCAGTGATAATTTTCCACCTATGTTACTGTTCCATGATAAATCCAGTTCCTCAAGCTGAGAAACAATTTCAAATGCCTCTCCTGCAACAGAAGTCGAGAATGATTCATTCTGTGTATCAATTTCAGTGCAAACAAAAACACAGGTTTGGAATATATTAAAGAGGAAGGTTAGCTACCTAATACACAAATTACTTTGTGATGAATGTCTTGCCAGGAAAATTGTTAAATAAAAGAATTATTGCTTTTGCAGCAATGTTATATAAAATCTCACATTGTCTAAGGAGCAACATAGATCACAAGTCACTGTCACAGTGCACAAAAACCTGAAATTTATTCAGGTTCCCAAACCCTCATCAGAGTGTTTGGCCCATGCTGGGACCAGGAAGTCCAGTCTAGAGGGAAATCAATACAAGTGACAAGTCTGAATTGACTGTCCTGTAGAGTTCTACTCTGTTTTATTTGGCAAATTTCCAACATCCTCTGTACTGTGTCCACAGGTCATTTTGGAGGGAAAGAAAGAATTCTTCTCACAACAATTTCTCAAACATGCAAGTTTCATTTCTGACAGGAATTTCTGACTCACTTCATAAGAAACCAAGATGAGCATTGTTTTGACTCAAATTAACTTTCCCATGATTTCAAGGCAGACAGAACTGACTTTTACTACATTCAGAAAAATCAGCCTTTTCAAGACTTGGCACACCTGACAATGTGAACTCTGTTAGTGCATATTTGAAATACTAACATCCCACTGTAAAATCCAGTTTCCTAACTTCCTTTGTAGAGGAGGGAGGCAGAGCATATTTGCATAAACTCCCCAGAAAGATCAATTAATTAGACCATGTACAAAAGCAATTTCAAAGTGTCACACAATTTTTTGATCTAAAGTCTAATAACTGAGAATTGTATTTTTATAGTAACATCCTTTCATGTGTGTGGTTTTCATAATTAATTTTTTACAAAAGATTTATAATAGAAAAATCATTATTTCCATAAGTGAATATTCAGATTTGAGAGGAAAGGACATGTCTTCATTTTTAATTTTGCATTTATTTTAAATTATTGCTTCAGTGTTGAATACTGAGCAGTGCTCTACAGTTGGGAAGTGCAGCATAGCCTGTTTCTGTTTGATATGGGAACTATAGATTTCCAGGCACACTTTCCTCCCAGAAGATAAATAAAGGAATATAACTCCAGGAATGGTTTCCTATCACCTCTCACAGTCAAGCTCTGAGCAACCACATAGAATAGCTTGATATTATGGTTATATTTCAGACATTGATTTTTAAGCAGGATGTGCTGATTCCACAAGAGGCCACATTTCTGCAGAGAGATGTGGACAAGGTCAAACAGTCAGGATTGGCCTAAATACACAAGTTGTTTTCAAAATCACAGGCAAAATCAATGCAAACTGACTGTTGCTATTCCACGTGTCAAGGGCATCACATTTTGACTGGAAATTCAAGTTCTCTGATCAATTTTGTGTCTGTTCCAGCAGAAGCTAAACTGAACTGGGAAGGAAACAGCACTGAAGAACCCAGCAGAATAAATCAATTGGAAAAATAACCAGTAAGACACAGAGGAGAAAAAAACCAAATCTATGAGAAGAGTTTGTAAAATAATGAAATAAATTTGAAAAATATTAGAAAATTAAATACAGATTTCACACTCATTAGAAACAGAGCAGTTATTTTCACCAGCTTTTGTAGAGATGCTTATTTCCTCCCCAAGAGATTGCATGACTCACTTTTGATCTACCAGCATGTATGTCATTTTATTTCTGAACTTTTCCTAGAAAAACTTGGATATGAATGACATAAACAAATCCCAGCATTATAACTCAGACTAATTTTAAAACTTACAAAATAAGCATTAACTTTTATTATCCCTAATTGAGGGTGTTTGCCCTTCTTTTAAATGCAAACCACAGATCCACTCCAGAGTAAACTCGAGGCCCAGAGGTGACTCTGCCAGAACCTGAGGGTGCAACAGCACCTTAAAAACCTTTACATCTCATGCTTTACAGAAAGCAGAGTGCAGGCACTCCAAGCAAAGAAGCAAGCAGAGGAATAAAAAACTTGAAAAAACACTGACTCATAAAGCTCTGAGGCAGCACTTCTGGTTTTAAGTCTTCTTCCAAAAGACCATTGGGGTTTTCATGATGAGCACTCACCTGTCCTGCAGCTCCAACACCTAAGCTGAAACTATTGTGATTGACTCTGCTTCTAGGCAAAAAATCGTAATCCAAATTAAAAATATTCTTTCCTGAAAATATGACAGGATTCTCTTCCCTTCTGAGGGTGAAAGCTTCACACCTGGAGGAATGAACTCTGCAGAGCTACCTAAAGGTGTAAGGTCACCCATAAGCCCAGGTTTCTACTGTTTCACAGCAGGAGTTTTCTTTGCCCAGTGTGGAAGCAGCAGGAGTAGGATGTAGGAAGAGATGAGATGGATTACACCAGCCCCAAGCTGTCTGGAAGTAAATGTAAATGAAATCCTGTACCTAAGGAGATGACATCCTCAGCTGTCAGCCTGCAGTTGTTAAGTCGGAGGACTTTTAACAGGTTCACATGATGGAGATGGACAGTGAGAGTTTTCAAAGTCCCTCCAACACAACCATTCCAGGACAGGCTGATCTCTTCCAGCTCTGGGAGAAATGGCAGTAAAGAAGCTGTAAGGAAAGAAAAGGAAACGTTTTTCTGTTTGCATGTTTCTGCACACCCTGGATATCAATACATCTTAATATTGAGATGTTTTCTACAACCAGTACAGAATATAAAGCCATGACAATTTGTACCTCACTTTTCTTATCTGCATCTTGAGTGTAAGGACATTCATCTGGTTCACAGACCTGGATGATTTCTGTATTTATATCTATTACATAATTTATATAATTTAGTAATTAATATTTCTCTGGGATCATTAGATAAAATGTTAATATGGACTGCATAAAAGAAATGGAAGGGGAAAGAGGAGAGGGAATAATAGAACAGGTAAATAAAAATTAAAGAGATACATGAAGTGATTAAAATAATAAATAAATTTAATAAAATTGAATAAAATGTGCATTCACCCAGCTCTGTTATATTTGCTGCACTTAGGGCACAATTATTCAGATCCAGATTCTTGCTGTTTGGTTTCTTTCCCAGTTTCTCCATGAACTGGTTAAATCTCTGCTCACCAGATGGTGTCTCTTCTTCAGAAGTGAGATGTGAAAGTCCATCTGAACAACAAAGAAATAAAGCCCTGGTTACCTCTGCTAATAAACACAAGGTGTAAAACCTGCCTGAGGCTGCCAGGTGAAGACTTCAGGAAATGAATTAAATCTGTCAATAAAGCAGGCTCTATTTTTCATCAATTTGGACCAACAACCTGACTGATAAGATCACTATAGATCAAATCAGTACAAAGTTCCTGCTGCATTTTTATACAACATCTATGTAAGGTAGTTCCTGCTTTTCTGGGCTTTACAAAGCAAAAAAAAAAAATCCAGAAAATAGCAATCCACTCTCAGTTGTTGCCCTCTTATCATTTCCCCAAACTGACCCAGACCCCAGGACAAAGGATGTGGTTCTAAGCTTCACCTTCCGTCTCTGTTTGAAAAATAGTTCCATTTTCTCTGGAGTGGATGTAAATAGTAATTTTGTGTATACAAAATAACATCAATGAGAGATTCCCATTCCCTTCCCCTCCCCCTGCCCAGTGCCAAGTGAGAGGAAACATCTGCTCCTGCTGTGCTCAGACTGCTTTAGCAGGGCAGCAGAACAGACCCGTCTTAAACACAAGAAGGCAAGCTACTGCTCAAAGCTTGGCTCTGAAACCAAAGAAGCTCTGGAACTAATGAGCTGACTTCTGCACTGACTCTCCCATTGCAGACCAAGAGAGAAGTCAACCAAAAGCTTTACCCTTCCTCAGCAACATGGATCCAACTCCTTGCTAAGCACCTGTCAAATCAGAGGGTGCATCCTTGATAATGTTCCAATCAGAAGTAAATCCTGGCTAGAGGATAAACTGAAGGAGCAAATAGAGGATTTTAGCTAGCAAGACAACAGCTGATTTTCTATGAAATTAAAATACATACACATTTCATTATTGTATCAGCATTACCTTCTACAGAGAGATCTTGCTTTTCACTCTGATCATCAGCTCCAGCATTGTTTATTTCTGTTTCTTCAATTTCCTTTCTGTCCTTGCCTTCAGACTTTCCAATGTCAAAACTTTTGAAGAATTGTTTGATGGCTGAAGGCTGCTCTTTGCTTTCTTCAGGAGCACACTTCTTTCCTTGGAACTGTTTTATAACAAAGTCAAATGGGGAACTCTTTGGGTTGTCCTCTTCATGTCTGTCCTGGCAGTTCTGGTCATCTTTCAGGGGATCAGAAGACAGAATTAGATTTAGTAATGTTTACTCTTGCTTACCTTTTTTCATGATGGCAGATGCACTGAGAATTTGCCACCATTTCCTCCATCCAACCATATATCATAGACATGATACAAGTGGTCCAGAGCAGAGCACTTACAATCACAAAAAGCTGAGGCACTATCTAAAATCTGGCATTAATGTGTTGTCATAGTTGTATTCCTTAGAAATACAAAAATGATACAAACCAATGTACATCGATGTACATGCACAGTTACTGAGTTGTAGAGCAATCCTGCTTTTCCTGGCTGTGATTTCCTGCTGTAGAGAGACATTGTTTTAAACAAAGGACATACCTGTCTTTTCCATGGGTACACCTGAGGATCTCTTTCACACTTTTCAGTTTTTACAGCACTTTCAGGGTTTGTGGGATAGGTGAACCATGACATGCAAACGAAACCTCACTCCTCTCCTTAATAGGAACTTCCCGTGCATTTTCTCTCACAAGTTTCTGTCTTCATCAGTTTGACAGCTGCAGCTCTGCACAAGTTTGTGGGTTTTTCCTGATGCCCCTATTCCTCTGTACTGTACCCCAAACTCTGCCGTTCCTGGGGCTGAGAAGTCCATTTAAATGTTCTGATCACGTCCCAGCTTAGATCCGATCTCAAGGCAGAAATCAGGAAGTGGCAGCAAAATCTTCGCTACTGCTCCCAAACTACTGCATGTCCCTGAGACAGCTGCTGTTAGAAGAGGCTGAGTCACCCCAGAGATCAGATTACAAGAGTACCTGAAGAAAAGCTCTTTGTTTTCCCACCCCTTTTGTCCATACTGGCCAGAAATAGTGCTGGAGGCTGAGCAGAGCCTGCTGTCAGCTGGATCTTGCACAGCTCAAAAGAAAAAAGGAGGACGGACACTTCTGATCATTTTAAGGCAACAGGAGACATAAGAGGAGAAGTCACAATCATCTTCTGGGTAACACCATGATACAACATTACAACGCGATCATTGGACACACCTTAATACCTCAAACTCCAGTACCCCATTTTTTTGTCTGTCTGTCCTAAAGCTTGATTTCCTTAATGGTGAACATCACAATGTCTGTCTTAACCATAGTCATGGCCATTTATACTGAATCTCTTTAGCCTTGATCTTTTTCAGTCTTTGAGATCTTCCCTTTTGCAGGCTAAACCAGCCAAACCCTTTTTCCCTCATGTGGCAAACTCTCCATTTCCCTTACCATTTCCTGCTCACCTTTGTCCACACCTGGTGCAATATAATTTATACTTCCTTAAGAACAAAGGACCATCCACGGGTCTGTATACACTAAAGACATATGCAAACTGGAGTGATGTTGGTGGGGAATGATAAAGCTGGTAAACAAAACCAACAATTCCTTTGCAAGCAGCTGAGCAGACACCAGCCTGAGGACAGGCTTGACTCAGTGTGAAACTAGACAACGATTCAGACAGGGTGGAATGGAATGAGGCACAGGGTGCTGCAAGGAGTCAGCAGGGCAAGATGAGGAGAAGAAAAACGAAGTGAACATCAAAAAAATCCTCTTGCCCATGAGAGGTACCATGCTGGGAAACACGTACAGCAGCTAGAAATGCACAAAACCATTGTGATCAACCATCTTTTTCACTAGGAAAGGAGGGAACACTTCTCTTCCCAAACAGAAAGGATCTCCAAGTTGGCTTTTTTAGGGTTTTCCAACACCAGGCATGGCTGTCCTGTCTCAGTTTCTGAAATCAGCATCTCACTACAGACCTATATCCACATCAGGAATTTGTGCTAATTCATGTGTCCAGGCATCTCAGTTATTCAGACAATGGAAAATCCCAGCATTTATGTTGGTAAAGAACAGAATTTGACAGTTCTTTGTTTGTGCTTAACAACAGAGTGACTGGGAATGAAGCACAGACCAAGCAACCCATGTCTGTGAACATGTCCCGGGCTCTCCTGGCCCAAGACTTCTCACTGCCCACTGCAGTTCAAGGAGAACATGGAATAGGAATATTTGACAATCTCTGTCCTGTGAAAATGGGGAAATTCTTAAGCATGTTAAGCACCAATTACAGTGGTTAGGCTGGGCTAACTCACATGCTCTGACATCAGTATTTTGGTTGATGTTCTGCCAATTCAGCAGTTCTTTCACCACTGGAGGCTGTTGAATGACAGTGACAATACCCCAGGGCACTGTGACAGCATCCCTGTAATCTAGTAAGAAGGGAAAGAGTGATCTGGTCTCCTCTTCCTAAAAAGCAAGTTTTTACCTTTTTTAACATCAGTTATGAGGGAAGAGGTAACAACAGGATTATCCCCCCCAAAAAGCAGGATGACTAGAGTGAGGTGGCTGCACTAAGCTGTAAACATGAGCAGCACTTTGCAATAGGCCCAGGCTGTGCTGTGAACATGTGATATATCACGACAGCCAGGCCCAGCCGTGCCCTGTTAGCTGCTCTGTCCCTCTTTTCCCTGCCACACTTCTGAACAGGTGTCCTGCTCCTGCCTGCCAGAGCCCCGTGTCTGCTTCCTGCAGCATGTCATGGACAGCACAGGGCAGGCTTAGCTTTTGGAGGTTAAAAATAATAGACGCCTTCCCCTTTCTATCCAGTTAAATGGCCTGTGACCATCTGCCAAGTGCTCAGTGTCACACTTGTTTATATCTACTCTTGCCTCTGTCTAGACCTGGGGCAAGGTTAGGAACAGAACCAATTTTGGAACAAAATAGTTTAAGTTGCATCCCACACAGCATCCACTGAGGAGAGATTAATGTGGATTTTTGTACTTTGCCTCATTGTGACTCCTTAATCCGGCATATATTCCAAAGAAATAATGCCATTAGAGGATTAGTGCCACAAGTTCATTTGAAAAAAAGGATTTGCAAACACTGAAATCCTATATTCTATGTGCTTAATCACTGAGTATCATTTTGGGGATTTCCTCTCCCTTTAGTAGTGTCTCTTTCAATGAAACCCAAGCAAATCAGCAACTCTGTTTTGGATGGCCCTTATTATCCACTAAAGGAAAACAAACCCCCAAGCATCTGGTTAAAATAATGCAGAGTCTAAACACACTGGGCTAAATCCATCCTTGCTGTCCCACAGTCAGAGTTAGATCAGGGAGGCACTCTGCTAAATATTTATATAGAATGCAATGATTTGGGATATTTATCTGTTAGATTTTTGATAATCTGAGTCCTGCAGCAATTAATAACACTATGACCCTTGTTTGATCCCACAGCAGTTCTCTTCCCCAGCTTTGCCTCTGCAGGATTCTCTTGCTTGGCCCAATTTGTTGGGGGCAGTTGCATGGAGCAAGAAATTGTTGGGGCTGGAAACATATTCATTGCTCCATTGTTGACTGTGGCAGTTCCAGGTGTCACTCTTGGGCTCAGAACACACGTGCCAGGAGCTGCTGTCAAGGGAGGGTAAGGGAAGAATGGCCTGGTCCAGCACCAGGTTTGCTGCCCTCATCTTTCCCAGCCACATTCATCAAACCATGCTCTCCACAGCTCTCTCCATCCTCTCCCTCCTTCTCTGTCCCTTCCATTCATCCTCAGACTTTGAACCCTCATAATTGAGGCAGGGCAATTGAGCCTTGCCCACACAGCTGGGAATCCCTCAGGTGGCACTGCTGCTTGTGTCAAACATCTGTGTCACCCACAAATTTGATGTTGACTTTTTCATAGCCAGGTGATCCACAGAGCCACAGGGATTTGCCTTAGGGCCAGACAAAATCCTCCAGAAGAGACTGGAAGCCACAATGGGCTGGAAGGACCATTCCCCATGGAATGCCTGCCTGACCTGAAGGGACTGCACACTTGGCAAGACAAGGCCAGGTTGGATGGGGCTTGGAGCAACCTGGGAGAGTGTCCCTGCCCATGGTATTGGGTTGGAACTGGATGAGCTTTAAAGTCTCTTTGAACCCAAACCATTCTGGGATTCTGTGACAGTCCTGCTTGAACTGGTTGTGTGACAGCCCCTGCTGTCACTGATTTATTATAGCTGTAAGAATTCCAAACTTTGCATATTCCAGCATGAGCAGCTAAACACAAACTGTAGAATTCTAAACCATATTCTTTTTTTCAAAGCCAGAATTTACTTTAGTTCCTATTAAATAGTAGTGGCAATAAGTAGACTTTTCCAACTACTAAGTCACATTGAACATGCATTTTGAATTCCATAAAAAGCAAGACTTATAGATCTATTGCAGCAAATGCACATTTATACAGCCAGCAAAGAGAGTTTTAACAGTCAGATATCAAGTTACTCCTTTTAAAATGAAGCTCCACAAATGCAAACTTTCAGTCTCTATTACAATAAACTAGACTGATAGAGAAGATTTTCAGTCTGGAAAATTCTTTTTGGTTGAACTTCTGCCAGGATTAATCCCCTTTCAGTTAATCATTTACATGAATGGGCAATCTGCAGAGTTCATGCAAGGCCTGCAACAAACTATATTAATTACTAGAAACCTAATTCCAAATCAACAGAGTCATAGGATCAGTGTTACCTCCATACGGTACCATCTGGTACAATGGAGCTGGATAGTTCAGCAAAACTCCCATTGCCTGAATGTGTGCTGCCACAGACAGCAAGTTTATGCAGATATAGGAGCTGGTTATAAAGCATTTTTAGGGTCATCCTTAATGACAGCATCCAATCCCTGTATTTTATCTGCTTCTTCAAAAAAGAGCATTTATTCAGCATTCTTCTTTTCGAATGTGATACCAATGCTGTCATAGCTTGCCTTTCCACATCCAAAAGTACCCTAAATCCATATAAAAAGTAATGAAAAAAATTACTAAACAAGCATATGTGAAAACTTGTCTACAAAAAATGCTTTCATTAAAGGTATTATGTGTATTGTGATTTGCTTCACTAATTATTACTCCAGTTTAAAAGCTATATCCAGAAATTCCATAAATGACAGGAACACGGCACAGTGCAGCTTCCATTAAAATTTAATCTTACCCATACATTTGCTCTTTCAGCAAATGGCCAGTTTGAAGGTTTTGACCAAAACTTATCAGTCTCATTTTACATCATGTTAGTCAAATAAAAATTCAGGTCTTTGAAACCTCAACTTGTATGGTTTTAAATCCAGACTTTCTGAACCATTTGGATCCAAGGTCACAAAAAACCCAGTATTCTTTCTGCAAACAATGTTTGGTCAATTGACTTTTCAAAGGAATTCAAAAGAATTTTCAAGGGTTAGCCATATTTCATCCCTGAGGTCTGGCTTTTGGAATTTAGATCAGCCACACTAAGCAAAATTGAGTATCCAGTTTTGCCCAAAATTTGGCTCCAGATTTCCCTTGGGAAATCCTTTCTGGGGAAAATGTGGAAGTGAGGTTTAGGTAAAGAATCTGATATGCCTGAACACAGATTTCATGCTGGAAAAAGACAGGCTGATCTGTGATAAATAAGCCATTCATGAAGTTCTGTATCAGTTCATTTCATGATACATCTCCATTAAAATGAAGATAAGTAGATTTTTATCTTGCTGCAGTCAACATGATAAGAAGAAGCGGGTTATCACTCTTTCACAGACTCCTCACTGAGGGCAGACAGTATTCAGAAAGAATGGATTAAAACCTGCTTAGGCTCTAGTTTAGCAGGTTCTCTACTTCTACAAATCCATTCCAGCCTTGCATTTTTGGCAACCAACATAATTCTTGAACTGTCTATTAATTATTAGACAATTGTTAATTATTAGACAATAAAACTATCTAGTACAATTTTTACCTTCCATTTGGAAGACCATAAATCCCATCAGCTGAGCTATGTCTGCCACTGATTTTGTCAAAAGGGAACAAGAAGATACATCCTGGTACTTCAGGAATTGACAAAGACAGGTAGCAGTTGACATTTTTTTGGAAATTAATTGAGAGAATCTCCTTGTTCTTAATTCAGCCTTAGAATAGTACCCAAACTGCCCCAAACTCATTAATTTATTCCGTTCATAACTAATTTCCTACATATCTCTCTCCCTGCTTTGGTGCTTTGCCATTTTTCCTAAGGTGAAGACAGCCAGCAGGAGCAGGAATGCAGAGGGACACTGAGAGCACTGTGTGATACAGAAATGGACTCCTGCCTGATGCCTGCAACATCCAGTCAAGAACAACTTGCTTTTCTCTGGAGAGGGACCTCTGAAGCATCTTTATGAACTGTGCTTGTCACAGTTCACTACAGCACACAGCAATCCTGCCTCTGTGCCAGAGATGATGGAAAGCAGTGTCTCTCTCTCTCCAAACTTCCCACATTAGGCAAAACAGGAAAAAATAAATATATAACCTTACTATATTGCTGAGTTTGTTTCCACCTCAGGAAGTCATTTTTAAAATTAATGAACATTTGGTGATTTTCCTGAAACATGATTCACACAAACTAAAATGTCTGATAAAAAATGGATGCTGATGCAAGTTTTTACTTATATTTATTTGGGTAACCCCACATCTTATACAGCATTTACTTCAGTCTCACCCAGACAATCTTGAAAAAATCCCATTAAAAGAACTTTTTTCAAGACTATCTACTCATTACATTTCAAATCACAGGCAGCTACAGATTTGGTGGATTGAACACAAGATGAAAATTATCTTTAAGCCTAGAATGCTGCTTTGCTTACTTGTCTGCCTGCACATGGAAAGATTTGGACAATCACATGAAAATTGTTCTCAGTTTACTTTAACTGGTCTCTAACAATTTGATTTTTTTAAAGGAAGACCTAAAATTCTTTTTTAAAACCCAGTAGAGGATTTTTAAAGCAATATTTCTGGATGTGATTTTCTTCTGTAAAAAGAAGGTCTAGGCAACAACAAAATAGCCACAATGGGATTTACAACCAAAATATTTAGAATCACAATCAATCGGAAAAAAATAAATAAATCCACATTAAAAATAATATATTTTGTGTTATATAAAAAGAATTTATTTTCTGTGAGGTTGTGCAGAAGAATGCCACCCCTTTGCTAATGATACTTCCCTGAGAGTGATCTTCAGTAGGAATGAGCCCATTTGCCACAGGTTTAGGCACTCTGACAGTATTTTAGAGAGAACAAGGGGCAATATTTTGTTGTTGCAGCGAGCACCTGGTGAATTTTAGGCAGGTGATGAAGGATTAGCAAACATCCTGTAACAGATTTTGGAAGAAACCAATCACTCCCTGACATTTCCAAACTTGCCATTTCTAGGCATTGGCTGTGAGAGCCAATTCATGGCCAGTGAGAATTAAAGAGTAAACTGCCGGCTTGAGCAGTATAACCAACTGATCCCTGTGTTAGCCTCACAATATGCTTAACAGGATTTCCACCTTGCAGCTCCCCCCAATCCCATCAGACACACAGCTCTGGGGCATCACACTTCTGCCATAACTCCTTGCCAAGTCAGAAGTGCATCCTTTCTAAAAATCAGTATAAATAGGTAACACAACAGGGGAGAGCCAAGCAATTCCGAACCTTGTCTTGTATTTCTTGTTGGAACAGGAAGATTTTAAGTGAATGCATCAAGCATCTTAAAAGCTAACAACGGCTTAGCAGGTTAAATGTGAAATAGGTTTATCAGCTCAGTGTAGTGCTCTTCATGTAATTATGTTTTTACAGCCTAGTTAGGGGATGGTATTGGAGAAGAGCTTGTGATGTCAGAGTGGGGAGGGCTTAGGAGCAGGGATGAGAGCTAATCAAGACAAGTTCAGTTCGTATTTAAAGTAAAGTCAGCGTTAGTTAAGGCAGTTTTTGACATGTTAATCTTGATGTGTTTTAAAAGCTGCCAAACACATTACTGAGGCAGCCTGGAAGGAAGACTCATAGAGAAGGGACACACTCCTGGATGTTCATGGTGGCTTCATTGCACCCAAAACTAAGGTCTGCACCATAGATGTAAGTATACATGAAATAAAAAGTTCTGGGTTGTTAATGTAAATGGTGATGAAACACCTGTTAAGAAATACCAAAAGGTGTGAGATTTTTCAGTTTAAATAGGAAAGACTTGCCTCAGCAGAAATGGGGCAGATCAGAGCAAACTTGTTTGTGGCGACTTTATTTAAGAGCAGCACTTGAGTGCACAGAGTAAAGTTAGGAATAAGCAGGGTGAGATAGAAAAAGATGTGATCAATTCTATTCTGATTTCTCAGCTATCTGCTATAGGTATTCTCATGGGTAAATAATTCTGCATATTCAGTTGCAAATACCGTATTTCTATATGACATAACTTGATCATTTTAGAAATATTTAAATATCTGTTTCACAAATGGAGGATTTTACTTTGGGAAGGCTTGTTCTTGTATACTCAGTATTTTTCTAGAAGACTTTGGATTCAGATTGCATTGCTTTTTATATATGTACAAATGTTGCCCTGTCTTGTCTGTCCATAACAAAATATTCTTAAAAGCTAAGTAGTTGTTAGTATATTCATCATAATCATTGTGCTAATTTATCTTCTAAAGTAAAACAGAAAAATCTCAATATTTTATAGTTATTTCTTGGTGCAATGGGTTTTCCAAATCAGTCTGCATTCAGAATTATTCAAGGCCATCATCACAAGATGTATTTGGCTGCTTTTGTCTGATGTACCTACATTAGATTTACCCAGTGAAAATTTTGGCTATATATGTGTAACCATCATAACGAACCCCAGTGCTGGCAGCTTTGTGGAACACCAACGTACACAGTGGGACAACATTTTTTAAAATAACAAGGTAATTAGGGTTTCTTACATTTCATTAATATCTGACAATGTGGGCAGGATTAGCAGTAGACTGAGAAAGGCTTGGGCACTATTACATTGTCTTTGGAGTGAAAAATTCAAGTTCTTTAGTTAGAGAACATGTGAACGTGTGAATTTCCAGACCTCCACAATGCAGCAGAATATGGAAAGAGTAAGAGAGGGAGGCAATCCTAACTCAAACAACTCTCTCATGGTGTGGTCCTTCAAACTGGAGCAGAAGATATTCAGTCTGTTTGAGATGCTGATTTCTGAGCCTATTCACAGGCTCAGGTGTGCAATTTCACATGCTAATCTCACAAAGGGGAGAAGTTTGTATTAAAATTTGTGACTTCATTAATTTGGATAATAATAGTGGGTTTAGTATGTGATATCTGTGATATATATATATACACTCTAACATACCTGCAGATATTTTTTAAGATGTGTATGTGCTGTATTTTGCTTTGTAATAAAGAAACCTGACCTGAAAAAATTAATGATGGAAACCCACCTCATCTTGATTTACCTTAGTGGTGAAAGACTCAACAAATTTAGGATTTTGGAAAATCCTAGGGATACTGCTGCAGTATTTAATATCCTAACTGAAAAGGGTGGGTACCAATGTTTCAGTACAAGTTTTCTAGATTCAAACTCCTAGTTAGCCAGTTAAGTTAAAGAACTGCTAAATTAAAACAGTTTTAAATAGTCTATATCTAAAACTTGTTGGAAATACCAGCCTGGCCCTCCAATTATCTGAAAGCTTTCTGTTCCATGGTTTCCATTTCCAGTATTTAAAAATAAAATTCAAAAGCAACACGTTTGTTTTTAATGCTTAAAAAGTGATAATTATCAAAAAGTAAAAAATAGAGTTTCATTTCCTTTCAACTGATACTGCTTTTGCCATATTTTGCAATCTCTAGGCTTCCGAAAGTCAAAAAAAGAGGATAATGTTTCAAGTGTCATCCCTAATCATGAAATAAATCCACAAGGAAAACAAATGACATCATGCTTTTATCTCTGTGTATATAACTGATGTAACAGGAAGACCCATCCCTTGTAAACATCTCCCTGTGCCAGTTTGCCAGGATCCAGTGTGGCTGCACCGTACTCTGTGACTGCACACACTTTCTCCACTATTTTCATTAATTCTCGCTTAATTATTGCACTTAGTTTTTACCAGGAGTTGTTAAAGCTCTCGGAGCGATCCCAGAGGAACACAAATAAATCTCAGCCCTGTGGCTGTGCAGACCTGTCCTGCCAGGCAGTGCCGAGCTGAGAGGGAGAAGCGCCCAGCCCAGCTCCAGCCCAGCTGCTGACTGTCCTGGATCTCTGTGCCTCTGTGCCGATCAAGCAGCAGGAATCCAGCTGCTGTTTCCTCCAGCGCCTCTGGCTCTGTCCCCTGCTGGGCAGTGCAGGCCCTGGCTGTGTGTTTGTGCTCAGCATCTCCACCGCTGGGTTTAGCCCGTGCCTCAGGCTCAGTGTTTCCTTAGCGGCACACAGGAATGTCTCCCCTTGCCCGCAGCCACTCCAAGGGGAACAAGATGAGCTTTTGTTATGAACCCAGCTTAGTTTCTTGAAGGATTGAGTTTGCCAGCACTAAGAGAGAGCAGTGTGTTTAAAGAAGAGTGACTTGCTGCTCACAATTGTACCAATCAGCTGCTCCAGGACGGGCAGACGCGTGTCCCAGTCAGTGTGAAGGCATGCAACACAAACTCAGCTGGCTGACACACACAGTATAAATATAGTTATTTTCCTTTCTTTAGGGAATGTATCGTTCTCAATCCAGTTTTAGGATTACATTCTAATCTCAGTCTCTGAGCAGTCTGTGCCCACATATCTAGGATTAGAATTTCGACCCACCCACAGCCTCTCCAATGGCACCTTACTGCAATTAAGAACACATGTTTTGTGCTCCTGTATGACATAATGCTAGCATAATTGCTTTTTTCTGTCCCAAAAGTTACTTATTTTGCTAACTGTGGATTTTGGAACAATTGCAATCTCCTTTTCATAGTTTTATGACCCTCAGCATAGATTCAGAGCAAGAACCCTTAATCCTATAACTAATACCATTAATACTATTAATAATATTGGCATATTTATCTATTTTTTTATATTTCTCAAACAATCAGGTCACCTTTTTCTAAAAGGGAAGTCAATGGAAATGCAAATCAGATTATGTATGTCTTCGTTCATATGTTTCACTCATAAGCATGAATACATGTTCATATTGCATGTTTGACTGATTTAGCTGACACAAATTTACATGAGCATTTTAAACAATACTCAGCTTCTTCCAGTCTGTGGAGACTCTGCTGTAGTTCACTGAACATTGACTTCAAAGAATGCTAATTTCATGTGTAGGATGTAAATAAAAGCAGTATTTGTAAATGAAATCTCAACACATTTAACCAAAATACAAGTCTTCCAACAAGTCTATATGATGTATGACTAAACTGTATTTTGCCAATGAAATTGATAACATCAACACCTAGACTGCTATAGACATTTTGAAACTGTTGCATGATTAGATTTGCAAATGCTTCTGGTTCATGAAGTTCGTGTCTTGCCACTTCTTATCTAATAAATGGAGACAGAATTAGTCCTGGGTGAGTGGTTCTGCCTGCTGCCAAGAAGGGTTTGCTAAGGGTAAGACTCTAAAAGGTGGAGATTAACTTGTCTTCATCCCTGTAATGTGCTGTACAGCCAGGATTTGTGCAATAGGATCAGAGCAGAGCCATATATGAATCTAACTCTGGACAGCTGGTGTGTATGAATTTATATGAAGCCTGATGCCAGATTTTGAGCTGCTCTCAAATCCCAGCTAATAAATGTATCAGAACTGTACTTTCCCTGCTCTTTCACAGATCCTCCTCCACTGGTGTGGTTTCTAATAAGTGAGTTACTATGGAAAATAGTATGAACCAAAACTACCCTAAATTTGACCTGCAGGCCAGAACTCTAGCTAAGTAACTGGAAAAGGTGTTTTTCCAATTGGAATAACAGAGATTAGTCAGGTTCAGCACTTCCTCCTGACCCAGAGTTACATACAAATCTTTACATGAGGTTATTCAACTATTTATCCCACCTGATCATTTCAATACTTCACTAACAGGAAATTCAGGGAAATAAAGAAGTCATTTAATACAGATAAAACACATATACAAGACACGTCCTTAAAATTAAGTTTGAACCATAAGGAGATTTTGCCATTCAACTTGCAGAATTCTGGTGGAAATAACATCTCAACTTTATATCACAAATACCAGAGTTATTTTTATGTATCTGAGAAGAAATTCAGGGTAAGTAAGACAGGATTGATTGGCACACCAATGGAAAAACCAGAATGATTTCATGAAGCAACTTCACTGAAAGCCTCATTAAGGAATCAAACCTTCCTTTTGGCTTATGATGATCCAAAAACTGGGTCAGTGGAAGCAGTAAGCTACAGCTTTAGTGGAAGAAGATACCAAAGAACTTTAAAATCACATTATTCTATGAGTTTTTCAATACTGTATCTTTTCCATGTGAAACCAAAAGACTGCATTGTCTACTTTTGCAAGGATAAGTTGTTTATCTGATGCCCATTGTCTGAAATGGTGGTCTGTGAATCTTAGTGATCTGGTGGATAATAATGATCAGTAAATATGGATCACTTTGCTGTGGATGATGCTGTAATCAGTACTTTACATTCTGGGAAAATGCCAATATTTAAAAGAAAACCTCACATTTAAAGAGAAGTTTTAAAGAAAGTTCTTACATAGTTTCTGCTTCATCTCTCAAAGGAAGCAGTGTCAACAGCCAGTGTATCAGCCTTCATATCCAACACAAAATCCAGACTTATTTTGGGAACTGCACAGACTACACAGAGAATACCAGTGACACTGGTGCTACTGGTTTCTAACCACTTACTGCTGCTTGCTTTTGGATAGATATCTGTCAGAACAGGCAGGATATATGGGATCCCACAGGAGGGATTTGGACAAGAACAGATGGCTCTTTTCCCCACCAGGTTTTCCACAGTTCTACAATTTAAAGTTGCATCATATAATTTTAGTCACCATTGTGATTTTAGGGGGAAGCATAGAAGTTCTAGAAAGATCTGATGAAGAAAGTGTCTTTTACTTGTGTGTCCTATTCCCACACAGAGACATTTCTGCAGACAAAAAGCACATTTACAACTGAGATTTAAGCAGGTGACTGACACATTCTATCAATTCCTAAAATGCAAAAGTGGTACAACTTGTCAGTCACCTGAGAGACAAAAATGTGCCACTATTAAAATTGCTATTAATTTTATTTTTTCCCTGGTTTACTAGAATAAAAAGGTTTAAACCTCCTGTGTCTTTTTTTTTTTTTTTTATTGTGGTTATCTGAACATTTGATGGTTTCTTTGCACCTTCATATCAGAGAATCACAGAAAAGGAATGGAAGGGACCTTTAAGGCCATCTAGACCAATGAAATAAGCACTGACATCTCCAGGTAGACCAGGTTTCTCTATCAGGTGCACCAGACAAAGGCCAGGCTGTAAGAAGGGCAGCATGAAGTTTAACACTTCAGTTTGTTTTGCAGAATATTAAATACAAAGTTTCCATCAAAGAAAGAAAAAATACATAAATGCCCCACTGAACAATATGGTATGGCAAATGCCATCATCCCAGTTACCACCTATTTTTTGAGCTGCTGAAAAGTTTAGTCCAGCACTAAATCGCTTTAGTACTGAGCTTTAAAATGCTTTAGCAGCTCAGAAGCACTTTGGCAGCTCAAATGCTCTTCATGAGGCACCCAGCATCCTAAATCGCTTTAAGTCTAAAGTATCCTAAAAAAAAGGCAAATGGAAACATGTCCAGCAGCACATGCTCAATACAAATGTCAAGAACAAAGGCCATGGTGCTGCTCTGGGATTTGACAGACTTGTCTGCTGCCAGGGAGACCTGAGTCTTGGTCAACACAGAATCCAACATCTACACTTACAAATGTAAAGCACTTTTTTTTGAGGGAACACCAGTGGTATGATCTAAGTTCAGCCTCTACTTTCAGCATAAAGGGCTGAAATGACTCACCTGTTTGCCTTTTGGCAAACTCCTTTTGAGACCAAGTATCTCCTTCGTATCAAAGAAATGGTAAATTCCTTAGGCACATGAATTAGATTTTTATATATCACTTAAATTATTTTAAACTCATCAAAGGCAATAAAAGAAGTTATAATGATATATCTATTTTATAAATGGCTTGGGTTACAAAACACAGGACTTTGCTTTTATCTCATTTTTGGATAAGGAACAGTACTCCTATCTTTGCATTTCCCTCACTGTTACCTCAACCAAATGCTGGCTGAACTCCTGGAGCACTATCTGCAGGATGAGAACAATTCAGCATTACATTTTTCTTCTTTCAGAAGACAGAAAGAATCCATTTCATCAGAGCTAAACAGGGATGGAAATTCAACTCCTTGCTTTAAAAAAAAATTAAAATCTAATCATTTGTTATGCAAGTCTAGTGTGAGGTGAATGCACAGATGCTCATGCTGCTGCCTTTGGAGCCAGCCTGCTCCATCTGCCAACACCTCAACTCAAAGCATTCCATACAGGAGAGCTTTTTAATATTCAGACCCTGGGTTACAAGACTTGCTTCCTTTACAATTATTAATTATGTATATATTAATTCAATATATTAATTTATAATTGATCTGAGTCTTACTAGTTTTATCACTGTTTTCATCACTACAAAGCATGTTAGTTTACTTTTTTACTCAATTTGGCAGCCTTAAGGGGCTGATGTCATTTGGAACAGATAATTTCTACCATTTCTTTCCATATGCTTCACTTAGTTTACAGTAGAGAGGGCTCCAAACTATTGCAATTCTGAAATTAAACCAAAGACACCTGCCTTCCTGAGTATGAGCACATCACTGCTCTCAGACACACCAGAAAGCAAAGGCTTGGGATTAATTACCTCTTTTTAAGCAGGTGTTATTTTCCTTGCATTGTAGGATCCAAGGACACTGAAATACTCAGTGTAAGCAAAGGCAATATTTGCATTGTCCTGATAACTGGAAGTTTCTACATGGAAAATACAACAACCCATGAGCATGGAAGGGTCCAGCTGTGACTGGCAAGACCACCTGGGAAACAACCTGCATAACCTTCTCTGTTTCTCATTTCTGAATGTCTTATTCCTCTCTTTGGTGCTGCTGCTTCAGTTCTGTACATCAGCTGTTGTTGCTGTGTCCCTGCAGCATGACTCCCCGGGAGCACATGAGGAAGATGTCCATCCTGGGGGAACAGGGAACTCTGGAGGAAAAGCACCTGTACAGGCTGGCAGGAGGCATGGCAGCAGGAGGTGAGCAGCAAGGAACCCCACTGCACACATTATAGCACTGCTGGCTCTGCAACATGCAAGAAACAGCCAGCAGCAGGTCTGAGGTCTTTCAAAGGTATTTCCAATATATCTTAGGAGTAACTGCACAAACATTTTGCTTAAGGTAATTAAAAATTAACAAAGAGGGCTCTTGGAATTCAGTATTTGATTAAGATATGCTGAGCATCTGAAGACAAGTAAATGTCACCCAGGAACTCAAACAAAAATCATAGTTGGACACTATGATCACCATTGTGGGCATTTTTTTCTAGAGCTGCTTTCTCATGACAATGCAGGCTCCACCTAGTATGATTTTTCTCAAAATGAACCTATATTAGAAATGAAAACCCTCTCAAGCAGAGAACTTAGCATCCACAGCTATCTTCTGTTTCTCAATGTTATGTAAATCATTATTCATTGTAATTTGTCCTTTTACACACTTGACTGAGAACATTCTATTTACTTTTCCTGCAGTTTGATTGAATAAATCTACATTATTTAAACGAAGTAGTTCAGGTGGCAGTGAAAACATATTTTCAGTTGCTGCTACTTAAAAAAAAAATTAAAAAAAAAAAAAGAAGTGTGATTTGCATTAAAGGAAACAAAACAAAACATTTTTTTCTGGTAAGGCCATACTGCAGGCAGAATCATTTCCCAGTGACTCCACTGAGAGCAGAACTGTGTGTGCTTTGTGTCAGAGCTGCGGCAGCGGCAGGAGATGCTCATGAGGAACCAGCTGATGGCAGTAAACCCGCAGCTGCTGGGGCCGGCCCAGCAGAGGATGCAGCCAATCCCTGCCCAGTTTGAGCCGCGACTGGTGGACAGGTACCGGGCACCTTTTTTCAGTTCCAGCACTGCAGTTAGTCACTCTGTGTGTGCTGTCCCTGAGGCTGTAAAGCCCTTTGGTTATTCGTATATCCTCTGCATATCTGAATGGTTTTCTTCCCTTCTCAGAGATCTGCTACCTTCGACTGAAATGATGGCCTCAGCTGACCCCAGACAAATCCACATAGCATCCCACCTGGCACCCGCAGTCCCACAGCACCCCAACATGCCAAACCTGCTGTCCAACCGTGTCTACCCAGGCCCAGGTAACAAAGCACCCTCTGCATCCTGAAAAGTGGCACCATGTGGATCAGAGAGCCAACTGCACCTGCTATTTTTTCATAGGTTTAGTGGTAGTGTCAATAACAGTTTATTTTATTTCATTTCATTTCATTTAGAAAATGTCTCACCAAAAGCAGGCAGCCTGCTTACCAGAGATTCTAAACTGTGCTGCTTTAGGTCTAAGCACTCCATTCTTGCTTTTGTTAAATACACTTCTCAGATTCTTTTGCATGTTTTTGATCCCTCATTTTCTTTTTTTACTTTCCAAGCATTTTCACACCCAAACAAAAGGCTGTAGATAAAAGAATAGTTCCTCAACAACACTTTTACACTACATTTTACACTTTCTCTTATATGGGTGCTGGCTGCTTTATGCTGATCATGCTCTCTAATGATAATACCACATGCCACTTAATTCATGTAGAGTAAATACAAGCCCTTTTTAATAAAGGCTCAAAATTACAGGGCACAGCTCCAAGGGGAAGGCTGGACATCACAACTTTGGCATTCATGTCATGCTGCATAAAAATTTGCATACTGCTTTATGCAAAGTGAACCTAAGAGTCTTTGAGACGAGTGAATGGATTTTCAATATGACATCAATACAACAAGAAAAAATTCTGATTTCAGTCTCTTTCCCTGCATTAAAATGGATCTCAAATAAGAGACTTCCTCAAGAGGAAAGATAATTTAAAACTACATGACCTCCAGGCTGAAAGCAGTCTTGAAGGAGCAGGTTTGCTTTGCTCAACTGATGGGTATTATTTTCTGAGCAGTTATATGTACTTCAAAGGCATAAGTCACCAAAAAAAACCATCCTGCTGTCTCCTTCCTTTGTGGTTAATGGCAGGTATTCCTAACTGCAGATCTGATCCTGAAAATGCCTGATGATGGACTTCATGTTTTTTCTACATATTTCCACAAAAAAAATGACAACAAATAGGATTTAACTTGAAATTCTATTACCTTCCAGGTGAAACCCACAGTTGAAGACTTACAGTTTTTTAAAAGTGCCTTTGTATTGTTTTGGGGGCTGTGCATTTGCATAGGAAACAAGTGAATTTTAGACTTTTTTCCCCCTTCCCTTTAAGGATACAGCTTTCTGCAACCAGAATCCATGGAAGCTGTGGCCAGAAGACAAGAACTGGTTCAAAAGCAAAATATTGCCAGGTAATCAATAGCTAGTTTTGCTCTGAGGTCCGTGTCAAGATTAAAGCAGCAAAGTGATTGAGATTGTTTTTCAAGTCACCCAGAGAAGTAGAGAGCCCTTGAGTACCAATTAAGGCCTGAAGCTACTGACTTTCTGCTCACCCTGTTTTGCTTTTTACTCTTAAAAGGATGTATCAAAAATAAACAAGCCCCTTAGCTTGGTTAAGGACAAGAACAAGCTACAGCCACAACCCTTGAACTGTGGATCCAAACACCCTGAAGTTACAAAAGTTTAGGAACAAATTCAAACTTTACAGCTGTGTGATATCACACACAACACTTTAAGCCTTTAGCTGGGCCCTTGGGATGAGCAGCTGTGTCTCCACCCTACCAGGGCAGCTTTCCTAGTTTGACCAAAGACTTGGAATATCAGAGTGACTGTAGAAAGTCCAGTTATTTGTACCAGTTTCAGTGTAGTCAGTAGCTGGTTAAGAAACCACCAGTGCCCTCCCTCATGGCCACACCATTTCCACAGAGGAACTCTAAGCTCAGCCATTCCTGCACTGGGCTGCACTGCTCAGTGGTAGTGCCCCTTACACAGTGAGACTAAGAGCAAAGAACAGCTAAGTTCTGTGTATTCATCTGAAAATGATTATGACCGAAGTGTTTTGAGCTCTTAAGCCAGCAAAGCTTGATTACTGAACTCCTCCAAGTACATGATTTACACCAGCAAGGGTTTCCTGTAGCTCTTGCAACATGGTAAAAACCCTGAGAAAAACAAGTGAAATAAGGAGCAGCAAACATAGCCATCTCATACACCCACAGCCACATCAGAGCTGGTTCTACCTGTTCAGGCTCTTCCCTCAACTGACCAAACAGCAAAACTCCAGCATGAAACAGCTCACCTACATCTTAAAAATCTTTTATCCCAGTATTTTGCCACCCTGGCAATTTCCAGGGTGTTCACACAGCTTTCTGCAGCACAAGTCACCTTTAGGGTTGCACTTGCTCCTTTCATCTGTCCCAGAAATCAAGTGTTGACAATCTCCTGCACTTGGTGCAGCTTGTGCTGCTGAGCACCTGGGCTCAAATCCTTGTCCTCCAAGGGACTCTGCCTCATCCCAAAGCTCTGTTTGCTGGTCCTGACAGGAACAGACTATCTCAGCTGGAGGAGGAGGCAGGAATGTAGTGCTTTCTGCTGTTTATTGCCACCTCAAGAGCTGGGTCGGAGTAATGACAATCAGGCAAAATGTACAAGGACACAGTGCATAGACAAAACACTTCCTTTGTATCTCTGAAAGCAGAAAATCAATATGTTGGAGGTTGTTTCAAAGATGAAAAGAAAGCAGAGAAAAAGCCCTGAATGGTGTGATCAAATAATTCCTCCTCATACCAAACATCTGTATAGGTAGCTTTTGCCCAAACTGTTTTCCTGATAATTTTATGCTCTCCTGAAGATCAGACTCTCTGTGACCTGTTAAACTCATTGCAGTGTTAAGAAAGCTATCTTGATGCATTTTAAAGGGCTTTACTTCACAGGCTTCTTTCCAAATATTCAGAAATCCCATTGAGAGCTTCTCAAAGCTCCTCTAGGAGCTCTACCTTTCTGTTTGATCACTGGCCTGGCTCCAGAGAAAGCTGAAGCCAGCAAAGGTTGATGCAGCAGAGACAAATACTTCTACTTGTATTCTCTGTATCCCACTGGCAAGCCCTCCCATCCACTGAGACAGGAGCAGGAAGCTGGCATAGACTCTGGAACATTCATCCAGAAGGAAGGAGATCAGTTGAACACTTCCCACCAGGATCTCACCCTTTCACACCAGAAACCATGCTCAGGTGCCAGGCTTACTCCAGAGACTTAGAATAAGCTTATTCTGAATAGATGCACAGGTTCCATAGATAATATCATTTTGTTCTATATAATTTACAATATCACTGAAATTTTGCAGTCTTCAGTACAAATTTCTGAGTGATAATATAAATCAGTTCTTTTCTTTAGTCTTCAACCCTTATGACTCTGGAGACAATTTTCCAAATGTGAATATAATCCCCATGTCCGGATTGCCAATATGCAAATAACACTGTTTTTTGTCTGAAGTAGTTTCCAGAGCCATCACATGGAGAACAGGTTTTCCCTTTCTTTTAGCTTACTATGTGTATCTGACAGCACATTAAATACAGCCAGGTTTGCCATTCCATCTGCACACATCCATCTCTCACACACAGCAATGTAGGGGAGAGACAAAACAAGCAGTACTATTGCCTATGCATTTACCTGAGTTTTATTCTGCTGCTGGAAAAAAAAAAAAAATGGTGCCTAACTGCCCATGCTCTGTGTCTTTTAGAATGGAAATGGAGATGAGTGCTATTTTTCAGCAAAAGGAAATGGAGAAAGCCCATCGGAAAGGGCTCCTGGGCCTGGAAGCCCCTTTCCTTTACCACGGGATGCCAGCGAGTCCCATTGCTTTCCGTGGCAGGCACAGACTCCCCGAAGGGCACCTTGCCAACGACCTGTATGTCCATCGCACCAGCCTGGATGAAATCCATGGCAACACCATGCTCATGGCAAGCAGCCCATATCCACCAGTCAGCACACTGCAGAGGGAGAGGGGACGCCGCCCCGGGAGGAGAGCTGGAAATCACAAAACTGCCGAGGGCACTGCCAACGGCACCAAGAGCCAGGCAGATGATAAATCCACAGACTCTGCCTCAGCTGCAGTGGATGATGAGAAAGAAGACAAGAAAGAAGTAGAAGTGGAGACATCAAACAAACAGGAGCAGAGCAAAAACCAGACTGAGCCATCTGCAGTTGCCAAGAACTGCAAAGAGTTTGAACAAAGCTTGAGGAAAAACGGCGCTACTCATGAAATTCCTACTGAAACCACCAGCTGCAGCAACACAAATGAGAAGGAAGCCAACAGCTCCTGTGCTGCTTTTGATGACAAGTACCTGTACCCTTCTGCAATCCCATTCTCAGCGTTACCATATGGATTTCCAGTGCCCAACAACCCATTGTTACCTTCAGGTTTGTCAGATATCCAGATTAGTTAGAGTGGCATGATGATACAATCTGGTTTTATTGATTTGGACTCTCAATTCTTCCCTCTGTTTTAAGTGAATTTTTGGTATGGTAGAGTCATTGCAATTAAAAGTAGAATTCTAACTCTGCAAGCTGTAATATCTGTATTCAGTTATTGTTTTAAAAAGGAATTTCAATTAAAAGAAGCAAAATTGCTGAATGAAGGTGTGAGTTAGGTCTCTCTTCAGCCCACAACTTTTCTGTATGTCCTAACTCACAGTAGGCAAAAGGTTTGGATCTGTTCTACTGAAATAGTAGTCAAATTAAAGTAACAGTAAAATCTAAAGAAGAAAAAGCACTGGATAATGCACTCATTAGAGGAAGTCCTGCAGCATGATTTGTATGTGTAATGACTGGTAGGAACAGTGCCAGCAGTAAACAAAGGAAGCCACCAAAAAAACCCTTCAGGGTTCTGCTCATTACCCGGTGATTTTTGTCTAGGACTCCTGTATCTGCCAGTGACTACACCCTACTGTTAATACATTAAGTTCTGAAAAGGTGTAAAATTCTCATTATAACAATCATTTCCTCCTGATTTGCCAGCAAAATTTTACCAACATAACTTCTGTGTTTCCTCCTCAAAGGAGCTCATGGCCTGATCCTGAATGGAGAAGACATGTCTTCCATCGAAGACATTCGCAAGTGGACAGTTGATGATGTGCACAACTTCATTGTCAGCCTCCCAGGCTGCTCAGATTATGCCCAGGTGATTATAAACATTCATTTTCATTACTTTAGGACCATCTAGATTTAAATGTCAGCAAGCAAATGTAAGTGTGGGAGGGTAGTCAATTGTCCCAAAATTACAAGTATAATAGTAATTGTATTAGTGCAGCTAGGAGATAAATACAAAGATAAAAAAGTAAAATTATAATTTCTTCTTTTTTATTGTTTATGCCTCAGGGTTAAGCATGAAAAATAATAATCAAAGCCTATTTTAGCACACTATGATGTGTTTTATCATTTCATCAGATATTTAAAGACCATGCTATTGATGGAGAAACCCTTCCACTGCTAACAGAGGAACATCTCCTGGATACAATGGGATTAAAACTCGGACCAGCATTAAAAATCCGCTCTCAGGTATGATCATTAAATGTATGCCAAGATGGTGAGTCACAGAGACATGAAAAGTGCCAGAAGATGACAGGAGGGAATTTTTCCAAACTAAAGCACTTTTTTTTCACTGGTAAGGTAACTACCACAATATTGGGAGAAAATAAATCACTCCAGCAAAGTTTTCTTTTGTTGCTTCCCTGTACATTACCATGGCACACAGGGAGACAGTAAGGAATATGACTGTACATCTTTCAGGAACAGACTGTTCCTCTCTGCAGTTTTTTGCCCTTAATTTCATCCACTAATATCAACTCTCTGTGTGTTTCTGTTGTTGCTGGTTCTTTTCCTTTTCTTTAACCTCCTGTACTCTGTCACTCTTTTCTCACTCTAACCACTTGCCCCACTCCTGGCTGGCAATTTGCCTCTTCTCTGTCCCTGGGTGCTGCAGCACTGTGGGAGCAGGAGGACCCTGCTGTCAGCCCAACAGTCCTAAATTGGATTTTGCCAATCTCCTTCCACAACCTGGGCCTAGAAAACTAAAAGAGAGTGAAAATGGAAAAGATTTATTTTCACAAGAATGTGATAACCTTTTGAGAAGTCTGGGATGTCCCTGGTGTTGCTGCACCAGACTCAGGCTGGATGTTTAATGGCTTTAACAGCAAGAAGTAATTGCTGCAATTGTGCCTTTGTCTTGAAAGGTGTCCCGACGTCTGGGCAATGTGTTCTACATGATGAATGTCCCTCTGTCCGTGCCCCTGCCTCCTGCCCCAGGGAAACCCTCAGAGCAGCCCTCTGACATGGCCTCCCCTCTGCACTGCAACAGCAGTGGGGACACCCTGGACAGTCCCTGCTCCCAGGACCCAGAAACCTCCCAAGCAGTGGAACAGATCATTTCAGAAAGCAGGGAAAATCCTTGTGACACAGCTGGATCCCAGGCTGACTTCCAGATGATTGCTTTCCAGAAGAGTTGAGTCAAATCCAGGACATGTTTTCAATAATCCAGGAACCTCTAGTTACAAAGTGTTTGAGAAGAAGCTACAACCTGAAACCTCTGTAAGGCTGAGGCTGAAGGAAATAAGCTGCCAGTGCAGCATGAAGAAGTGTTGTACCTGAAAGGCATTCAGAAATGCAGCTACAGGTTAGTGCAATTACTTTCAAGTGCAATTCATTGAAAAGAATACCAGTAGAGTTAACAGGGAAATTGAATCTTTCATTGAAGTCCAGGGTTATCACTGAAAGCTGTCAGAGACTCAGAGTACATTGTGCATCTTAGAGTGTGTTGCAGTGACCAGCTGAGAAACTACATGGAAAAGTCACAGCTTCCAAACATAGCTGACTTCTGCTTCTGTTAAACATTTATATGGAATTCACTGGGACAGTATAGAACTGTCTACAGAATATAAAGAAATATACCCCAGACTCAGCAATTTGAGTTAATCCATTGCTACTCCAGAACAAAGCCTTTCTAAGTGCCTGGCAAGGGTATACAGCTTATAAAGACACATTGAACATGAAAATACCATGTGGGATATCAATTTTAATTATTCCAAGGCATTCTTATCACCAGGGCTGGAATTCGCTTTTCATGACTGCAAGCTGAGATGAGTCACCAGCCTCTGCCATGAAGGCCAGTCACTGGGACAGTGACATTTCCTGCAGGCAGCAGGCTCAAAGCCACCTGGCTCTTGCCAGCCTCTGCCACCCTTCCCATCAGCTCATCTGGGCAAGCCATGGAAAGCTCTACCCTCAGCAGCACGTTCAGTGTTCTTTGGAAGAGGCCATCAGTCTAGTCTGAGAGCTCCCTTTTTTCTGGAAAAATATGGTTTCCCCTCACTCCTGCTCCTGATGAGTCATTATCTCACAGCAAACAAGGACATGAAATAGAGCTTTCAGCTAAGGACAAATCCCCAGCATTTATTGTGATTCCTCTGTGACTTACCCTTGTTCCCTTTTGGGGGGTTTAGTCCTACACTGGTTTTCCATGCAGACTTTGGAAGTTACTACACTTCCATTCCCCTCCCTCAAGAACTCTTCTTTGCTCCAAAGGACACACAAATATCTTTGACAAAATCAAGTTCTGTTAATCGAGGGTTGATAGAGTGTGGACCTGCTCTATGTTGCTACTTTAGATTCTCTCCCCTTAGTTTAGTTTGTGTGGCCTAAAGTACTGAAACCCCAAGAGGTATGAAACTGTTTAGATGGTGAGTGGCTAAACACAAGGAGGGGAAGTATTTCCATATTCCATTATTTTACTTTAGCCAGAAATAAATTGTTTTATGTCTTTGTTATATTTTTGCACTAGATAATGTATGATTAGATGTTTGCAACAGCAACCTCAGATGTCCATCTCACCATACATTGCAGACTTTGGAAAAATGGCAAATATCTATATTCTTTATAGTATATGAACCAATTTCTAACTTATATTTTATACAAGTGATAATCATGTTGACAGTGTCACCTAACTGATTAAACAGAGTTAATGACTTGGTTTTCTAATGGCATCTGACCTCCTCTCTGTGTGAAACATTTGACTCAATCCACATGAGACCTTCACCGTGGAAGAGGAATTTCTGGCACTGTTCAGGGCAATCAGGCCACGAGATGTCGCTGCAAAGCCACTCGGCCACCTGCTGTCCCTGCTGTCCCTGCCAAGGGAAACGCACCTGAAATACCGGGGGCATGTTAAGGGCAACCATATGAAGACACTTCACTTGTTTTTCTAAAGTAACAGCAGAAAAGCTTGACTTTAAATCCCATATGCCAGGGAGGAAGGATTGAAATGTGGTTCTGAAGAGTGAGATTATTTTTGTAAATGGGTCAGACATGAACAATGCCAAAAGCTGAGAAAGTTGGGATGCAACATTTGCAGTCTTGTACTACTTCTGCAAATAAAAAAACCCCACCAAGCATACGATCCTTTGCACATACTGGGCTCTTCTTCCCAAAATGACAAAGAGAATTACTTCATACTTCCTGTACTGGGGGGGATGTGCTGCAGCAGCCAAAATGCAATAAACCCTGAACAGTAAACAGCTGTGAAGTGAAATAGGAAGGAAAGGGATTTACCTAAACAGACATAATAGATTCTATTTCTAATGGAGGAAATACCACTGGTGATGAATGTTTCCTCTCCTACAAACACTTCTGAGAAAATGAAAATAAAAGGTAAAATTAATTAAAAAGTACACAGAATCAATAGACAGACCATACATTTCAGAGGTTGATGCGTTTTCAGGAATTGTTTATATGCAAACATTGAGGCCTTACTGATTCCCATGTTCTTTTTGGACATGTATTGTTTTTTTCCAGATGCAAGGGGGTTCAGGTAGCAGTCACAAGTACCTAAGAAACCTGGCAGAACTTTGCTTCCTAACAACTTTCTGGTACCTGTGCCAGCACTGCATTTATTTTTTCTGTAATGCAACTAAAATCACAACAGGATGCAGATGATGTGTATTAATACATGTTGCATCATTAGAAATGTTTCATTTAACATCTATTGCTGTATTAGTTCACAGCAGTGATGCAGTTAATGAAGAAGAGATTTTTTTTAAATGAGGTGTTGTATAAGTTGATTATGTCTTTATCTACATGAAATGTGTGAACTCTTAGGGACACAGACTTCAATTTTTAATTTTTTTTTTAATAGGGCTAATGTTAAAGATAAGATTAATAAAAAGGTATAACAAACATATGGCAAAATGGTCCTGTATCATAAATAACAGATTTGGAAAACTCCTAAAGAGGAAGAAATGGCTTGTCTTTCCTAAAACAACCTGAGTTTCTGGCCTCGTGTAGACTGCAGAAGATGATGATAATGATGATGATGATATGGAGTACAAAATCATGGGGACCTAAACAGATAATTCCCTGATGAATTTCCCAGCTGAAAAGTAATGCAGAAAGTAAAAAAGTAATGCAGAATTCCTACCGGGTCCAAGTCAGGCAGTCCCTTTAATCCAGCACACGAACAAAAGAACAGTCACATAGGTTGACAAGGTGATGATATTTCAAACTGACCCATACCCATGCCACCAGCTACTTCATAAAACTCTATATTCTAAGACTTTATACAATTGTGAATCTACCACAGAACAGTTTTCAGAATGATATATTATCCTTTGAGTGTGAAACAGAAAAAATAACCCACTCTGGTTTTAAAATCAACGTTAGTATTTAAACTCTCTAGAAATTCCTGATATTTTCAAATTTCCAACTACTCTCATACAATGTTGATTGGTTGTGCAGTGTTTTGAGTCACTATTAACACCAGAAACTTTACAGAAAATCATCCAAAACTAGATACAGCTTTTGTTTTGGTAACTTGCCATGGTAATGTTCTGCCTAAGCCCTTTACTATTCACTGGAAAATAACAAGTCTACTTTATGAGGCTGAGTGTTCATAGAATTACAGAATGGTTTGAGTTGAAAGAGACCTTAAAGATCATCCAGTTCCAAACCCTTGTGTTCATCAGGGTTCAGCTGCCTCTGATGGTTGGTTTTGATTAGCTCTTCATGCTATCATAAATAGCTGCAGCTTTATTGCTATGGCAATTTCAGTACAATAATATATGCTATATTGAGAGAAAAGCTCACCTCTCCTTTCTCATTTGTTTAGGCTTTGGGGGGTTATTGCAGTTGCCAGGCTCTTTTCTTTGGGAAGGCTTTGCTCCTCCTATCACCTGTACTGAGGCCACAAGAACCACTCTGTTGATTTGGCTCTTATGCTGTCCTTTCCTTTGTCCCATCCCCAAGATTACCCAAGTCTGGTTTTTCCAGACAGACATTAGTTCTGCAACTATCCCCATGCTCTTCTTAAACCACCAGTTTTACCTGTAAGGTAAGGATGCAAATCTTTAATTCAGCCCAAAGTAAAGAAGAATCTGTTGATTATGTTGCATGGAGAATGATGCAGTATTTTTCCCTATAGCACAGCAAAGACATGAATACACACTTTGATTTATTGAAAATTTAAAAACAAATACAGCATCTGTGTGTGTGAATTACTGACACCAAGATCAACCAACCAAAATGGCAAAACAGAAAAAATACCACTGACCATGGAAAAGAAGAAAGCACCAAACCAACCTGGTCCTTTGCTGCAGCCTTGGCTCATCAGCCAATCTTTGCTGATTATCTTTCAGTTCCAAGGTTCCAACAGCTTTGCTAGAGGAGCACTGGGATTTGTGGGACTCCAACACTCCCTGAACATTCTGCACTGGAAGATGGTCTATAAAGCACTTGCTGGCTTCTAGTTCAACCTGTTAAATGGAGGGATGTAAACTCAAGACTTGCATCCTTAGATAAAAAATATTTTTAACTCAAACACTTGTAATCATAACAAATTTATGATTTTATAAAACAATAACAGGTACTATTTTAAAGGCTATACCTTAAATATTGTAACTCTTATTATCCCCTCCTGACACTGGCAAAAACAGATATATAAGCAAACCTTTTTTATCCAGACTTTTCCCCAGAACCTGAGCTAGTTCTTCCAGAAAATGTATTGATGTATTTTTCATTTATGTGGTGTATTTTTCATGTGGTACATCCTCACCGACTCCAGCATGGTCTGATTGACAGTGGTCTTTAGAAAGAGCTGATGTGCCAGCCCATATCAGGAGAGAAGTATTCAGTTACCCTCCAGTTACTGCTTAAATGAAATTATATTCTTACAATGAACAAAGTCAGTATTAGAAATAGGTGCAAATAATTACAGAAGAACCAGAGAAATTATTTTATAGTTCAATTAGGATTTTTGTCAGTTATATATACCTAATAATACTGGGTTGTATAGAAATGAAAAGGAACTTGCAAGAGTGGAAGTATTTAAGAACTTTCTTAGTGAAAAATAATTATGCAGATCTGTCTAATAAACCTTTGTTGTTCTGCTAAATTAAAAGCTAAGTGGCTAACTAAATATTTATAAGCTTTTGAGATGGAAGTGACTCAGGATATGTCTACATTGGAATATGTTTCTGAGTTGTGACTCATGTATTTGGGGGTGGATTTTATCTGAACCTGTCTTGACAGTATGTGATGCTGTGCAGTACAAGGCCCATATTCTTTATATTCTGAGCCCATTCAGTGTTGAAGCTCACTAGATGAAAAGGAAGGTCACTCCAGAGCCTGCAGCATCCTACCATCTGTACATAATCAAGGAATGGCTCCTAATAGACTGATGGGGAAATGCCTTCCTCCCTTCCTCCCTTCCTCCCTTCCTCCCTTCCTCCCTTCCTCCCTTCCTCCCTTCCTCCCTTCCTCCCTTCCTCCCTTCCTCCCTTCCTCCCTTCCTCCCTTCCTCCCTTCCTCCCTTCCTCCCTTCCCTTCCCTTCCCTTCCCTTCCCTTCCCTTCCCTTCCCTTCCCTTCCCTTCCCTTCCCTTCCCTTCCCTTCCCTTCCCTTCCCTTCCCTTCCCTTCCCTTCCCTTCCCTTCCCTTCCCTTCCCTTCCCTTCCCTTCCCTTCCCTTCCCTTCCCTTCCCTTCCCTTCCCTTCCCTTCCCTTCCCTTCCCTTCCCTTCCCTTCCCTTCCCTTCCCTTCCCTTCCCTTCCTTCCCTTCCTATTCTTCCCTCCCTCCAAATCCAGAAGGATTATCTGTGTGTTCAGAGGAAAAGCTTCTTGCAAGTTTGTTTATTCAGAACTGACACTTGCTTTGACTTGAAGTGTCTCTCTGGTCTGTTTTGCAGAAAGCCTGTGACTCCCCAGGTAATTAGTGACATGCTTGCCAGTAATTCCATTCCAGCATGTGGCCTTGTCTTTCTGGTGTAGCTATAGCTGTGGTAACCCCACATAATTTTCTGGATCCAGGATGACTGAACACAAATAAATGAGACATAGCATAAAGGCCAATAAATTGACAGGAATAAGTGAATATAAGGGTATAAGAATATATGTACCACAAAGAGTAAAACACCACCTAACTCAGTGTCCTGCCCAGGGGCCAAGAGAAGATACCTAAATCAGAGCAAAGGAACAAAGCAATAATGCATTCAGGATAATTCCTTTATTTCCAGACAAACTGAGGTGATGTCTATATTTAATGGTAGTTTGTGATGTATTTTTGTTCCATCAGTATCCAGCTGGTTTTTGAACCAAGCTTACAGCATCCATACTGCTGTATTAGATCACACAGCTGGGGTAAAGAAGAGGGAAATGAAGTTAATGAAATGCTGTTGGTTTGGCTTCAGTTGAAAGAGGAAACCACTCCACTTGTATGCAACATCCTTCTCAACAGTAACTCTGGATCTACAATAATCACAATGGCAGTTGGCCCTTTATGGGCTGTGTCTTCACTGCCTGGTGCTGCAATGCTTCTTTTTGCAGCCTGCCCCACAGCTGACAGACACTAACCTTAAACACAAGCTGTTTGAACCTTCTCTTCCACTCCATGGCTTTCTTGGAATTCAGCCACTTGCTTCTCTCCTGCTCAGCCATTCTCATGATTGAGAATATACTTGTTCCATGTGTGCTTCAGTCATGATCTTCTGTGTGCTCCAGAGTGGTGGGGATTCACCATCCAGCACCTTACACATTCCCTTGCACATTTTCCATCCCTCAGTCCTTTCTTAGAGATCTGCTTCGAGTGATGGGTTTGCTCCCTGTTCTGCTCCATGCCCAGCTGTCCTGGGAAGAGCTCGTGCAATTTAGTGTTTCACAAAGATGAATTAAAATTTCTGCGCGAAAAAAAAAAAAAAATTAAAAAAAAATAAAAAAAGAAGAAAAAAAAAGACATTAACCAGATATCCAAGGTGCTTTTCTGCCAGCAAATAGCTTGATGTACTGCAGATAACATACTATGCCAGAAAAACCCCTGCAAAATGAAGAGCTGAGCATTAAGGAGGGTTTGTGAAGCAGCAATAGATTCAAAGGGACAGAGGTATAGAGGAGTAAGACTTAAGATGTTAAAAGAGCCTGAAAGTAGAAGTATGAGGGATGATGACCCATCAGGAGGTAATTACACCCTTCAGGAGGAGGCCAGAGTGCATCTGCCATGGAGCAGGGAGAGTTTCACAGCTGAAGTTCAGCTTGTGCCTGTGCAGGCAGAGCAGAGGGGTCAGAGCTGCACTGTGCCAAAGCCCTCACTGCAGCCATCGTGTATTATTAGCAATCTGTAAGTTACAGATGGCTGAAACTTCTTCTGCAAGAAAGCCTCCATGTCAGATGTGCTTTTATGTTACTGTAAGTCAAGAACATGAAATAGCTGTTAAAATGATTGCCAACCTAAAGCATGTAATTTTTAATAAATGCAGTCTGCCTGCTTTTTATGAGGCATTGTTTTATTGTAACCATAAAAACTTCAATTCCCTCTACCTAGAAGTTCATCTTTTGAATTACACTTTTCTAGTTCACTCACTCTGCAGTCAGTCAGCTTAATTTATAACTTGTATGGATTTTCTGCCCAGCAACAGCAAAAGGAAAACATTCAACAGAAAAAGATGTCGTACCAGAAAGAGCACAAAACCTGGCAATGAAACTGAGGGGCAAATATGCTGTTGGAAGCGGTTTTAGGTTCTTAATTGCCCAATTTTCAATCTGAGAGTTCCAAATTGTAGGAACAGAAAGAGCAACAAGATTTGAGGGGACTGGACAAGACAATGCAGCACTGCACATACTTTTCCATCTCAAAGTGCCAGGGTGTGGTTTGGAAACACAGAGCCAGAATAAATGATTATAGCTTTGCTAACTCCAGTGATCTCATAGCACAAGTATGTGGGACAACCTCTGGCAAAAGGCCCTTCTGCTTTATATAGGTTGCTTTCTGAATCTAATTCTGTAAGTATATGAGGTCTGAGCAATTAGTTTGTTTAAATAAATACCAGTTAACAAAGGTGCTGTATTGAGCATCTTTAAGGCCTTACATCCTATTTCGGTGTGTCAAAACTTAAAACACAGATTTTTACAGCCAGAGCTGGAGCAAGGTCAAGGGCTGGTCAAGGGCTGAGGGGGGAGAGCAGCTGAGGGGCTCCTTTCAGTGGTGTGACAGGACAAGGAGCAATGACCTTCAAGTAAAACACAAGAAGTTCCACCTCAACATGAGGATTAATTTCTTTGCATTGAGGGTGGCAGAGCACTCGAGCAGGCTGTCCAGGTAGTTTGTGGAGTCTCCCTCTGTAGAGACATTCCAAACTCACCTGGACACGTTCCTGTGTCACCTGTCTGGGTGCCTTGGCGGGGGATTGGACTGGATGATCTCCAGAGGTCCCTCCAGGCTCTAACAATGCTGAGATTGTGTGAAGGGAGGGCAGTGAGGCGGGGTCGGTGAGGGGCTGAGGAACCGAGTGGACATGGTGAGGGCTGAGGGGCTGGCGTGGGCTGAGTGGGGTGGTGGAGGGCTGAGGCGGGATGAGGGCTGGGGGAGGCGCTGAGGCGGGATGAAGAAAATGAGGGACAGGGACGAGATGAGAGGGGCTGAAGGACCGAGTCGGGATGAAGGGGGCTAAGGGACCGAGTCAGGGCGCTGTATGCGAGGCGGTGATGGACAGAGGCGCTGAGAGATGGATGAGGCACTGAGGGACCGAGGTGGGTTACTGAGGCGCTGAGGGACACTGAGGGACGGTGAGGGACCGAGGCCGCTTGCTGAAGCGCTGAGGGACGATGAGGGACCGAGGCGGATCGCTGAGGCACGGAGAGGGACGGAAACAGACAGTGAAGGATCGAGGCAGGTCGCTGAGGCACGGACAGTGACGGACAGGGACAGTGAGGGACCGCGGCGGGTCGCTGAGGGGCTGAGGGACACTGAACGACGGTGAGGGACCGAGACGGGTCGCTGAAGCACGCAGAAGGACAGTGAGGGACCGCGGCGGGTCGCTGAATCACGCAGACGGACAGTGAGGGACCGAGACGGGTCGCTGAATCACGCAGACGGACAGTGAGAGACCGAGGAGCGCCGCTGAGGGCGGGGGGCGGCGATGGGCGGAGGCGCCGCGGGCGCGCCCCCTCCCCGCCCCTCCGCCCGCTCCCGCCGCCTCTCGCGAGGCCGCCGCCCCCCCCTGCGCGCGTCACCGGCGGAGCGGACGGCGACAACATGGCGGAGCGGCGGCGGCACAGGAAGCGCGTCCAGGTACCCAAGACTCCCCCTCCTCTCTATCTCTCGCTCCCCGCCCGGTGGTTCCCGCTCTCCCTGCTTGTCGCGGCTTCCCCCGCGGCCTTCCCGCCCCACGCTGTTGCGAGGCGGCGGCTGCGGGTGGCCCGCGATGAGCGAGGAGAGCGCCCCAGTCTTGGGGCACCGGGAGCTCCTCAGGCCGGGGCCGGAGCCCGGACTGGCAGGTTCTCCTCAGAATTTTCTAGCGGGTTGGTAAACGCTGTGAAAACAGAGCGGGGAACAAGTAGGAGCGTTTCGGGGCTGAGGGCAGCCGGCTGAGGGCCCCCGGCACATCCGAGGCGCCCCCGCTTCATCCCCATGGGCTCTGCGCCCTCAGAAGTTCTTCTGCTCTTCATGACCAAAAAATGACATTTGGAGCTGCTCCCTCTTTTTAATCGCCGTGTTGTATTCAGAATCTCCCCCGTTATCATTGTCGAACAATAGCTCAGTGCGGGTAACACCAAAACACCCGGGAGCTGCACCTTCCCCAGCGTGTCCGGCCCAGAAGACGTGGGACAGATGGTAAAAGCATCTTTAAAGCAAACGTGCCCCAGCCAGGAAATGATGTGGGAAGGAAAGGAAATTTGTGTCTGGAAAACATAAACAAACAGGCACGCCTATAAATAGACCTAATCGGCTTTGAGATCGTGTTAAAATGTAGTGATAATTGTGTGGTGGCACTGAGAGGCAAACTGAGGGATGCTTCGGTGTTTTCACTTACCTGGGAGCCTGGTGTGTCGAGGTGTAATTTTTACAGGGAGTTTTATAGAGTTTTTAATGCATGTTTTGGGCGTGCTTACCGTATCGGTGACCATAACGCTGGTTACTGTTATGTGTTATCAACACTCAGCCTAAGTAATGTTTGTTTGGAGTTTATTGCTCTGCTGTAAGAGCAGATAATATTCACGGGAGAGATCACAGAGCCATTCAACAATGCTTGCTTCATATGTCACCCTTCTGCTTGGCTGCCCTCTTTCCTTTCTCACCCTTCCCTTTCCCAGCCCACTTTCCCTTCCCCCAGGAAGATGGAGATCTGCCTGTACCTGTAAAGGTTCCTTTTTTCCCTTTAATTCAAATTAGCAAGGTAGGGGGAGAAATGCAAGGAGTAATTAATCAAAATCTTGTTGAACGAGCCCTATTGCAAAACATCACAGAATTATTCTCTTTTTGAGATTTTTATAGGCTGTCCCTTTCCAAGGATGACAATAGAGCACCCATCAAACCAAATTTAAATGTAATTTAATGTTTGTATAACACCCAAGGCTGTGGTCTTGCAAGCAGTTAAGCACATACTTAGTTTTCAGCCTGTTAGGAGTAAAAGTATTTCACAGTAATTAAATCAATGTCTGGGTTTTAACACTTAAGGTCCTGGCCTAAATTTGTGATATAATTATGCAAATAAATGTGTATCTTCATAGGTTCCTAGTGCAGGTCAGCAACAATGGAAAGACAAGACAGTGAACAAAGAATACTGGTGAATGCCCAAGGGGTGTTCTTAATTGTTCAGTGAATAAAGCAACTCACGCTTTTCTTGGTAGTTAATTTTGGGTTTAATTTTTCTTAAGCTTTTTGAACTTTACAGGCATATTTGCAATATTATTATCACGTTTTTCTGGCTCATGCTGCAAGTGTCTTCTTTTAAAATGAAGTGTGGGATTTTTTTATTCGTAGGTGCTTCAAGTGTTTTAGCAGTGTGTATTTAATATAAAGTGATGTTGGCCCTCTAAAGAGATTATTTATCATAGTGTATGCAAGCCTGACATCTAAATAACCTGCTGTCATTAAACAGAGCTGTATTTCTTGACAGGAGTGAGGTTTTTGGGAGAAGCTGATGTGTTTATCTGTGGAAGAGTCTGATTTAATGGAGTTCAGTTAGAAAAACCATGGGCACAGAACCTGGGTTTGGAATTAATTTTTGTAGGATTTTATGCCTGCCTTCAAGATCAGAATCGTGGTAGTTAGGTCAGATAGTTAGACATGAAAAAATGCTCAAAAATAGTTCAAAGTTCTGCTCCATGTTTCCCATCGGAAGCAGTCACAGGAAGGATCTGTGTTATGGAATGCACTTTCATCAAAAGACACATTGCCCAATGTGTGTTGCATAGCTTACACTCTTCCTCTGAAAGTTACAAAAAAGTTGCAGAAATTTTAACTTCAGAAGTTTGAACAGAGATATTTCAGAGATAAAATTCTCCAAGTGTCATTCCCGATGGTAATTTAACTGTAATCAACACGGAGATGAATTCAGACGTGCAGTAGTGAAGAGAGGCTGGTCTGTAGGATGCAGATTGCTTACCCAGTGGCTCCCATGTGATTCAAGTGTCTGAAATCAAGAATACTTGCTGAGTATAAAGGACTTAGTGACAGGAAAACAACAAATCTTGTCTAATGGCTAGTTTAATCTTTTTATTTTAGACAAAATACATCTCAAAAGGTGGGTGATGGCTTTGAATGCCTGTTACTCCAGCAACCTGATCAAAGCTATTTCATATCTTGGAACTATATTTTTTTCCATATGTATCCTGAAGTATTCACTTAACCACAGAATGTTCAGTGTTGTTTCCTGTGACAGGCACTGGGCTGGGTAACACGTGGCACTGTGCTGGCAGCTCTGCAGTTTGACTGTTAAATAGGCATTAAGTTTTCATTACCTTGGCTGCATTCCACATGCACAGTTTTAGTCTGCCCGTGGCAGGTTTTGGGCTGATCTTTGCGTTGGGATTAACAGTGCTTGCCTTGCACCTTGTTGCTATGTCCTGCACTCCAGAAATGTTAATTAATGCACATAAATAGTGCTCCTGAAAAGAGAGAAAACAGCTCCTGGGCAGTTTGGGAGCCAATGTCTCACTGCAAATTGATGGCTGAGGTGGCATCAGTGCCATTAATGACAGGTACTTTCCTTGTTGACTTTTTCCTTTGATTCAAGCTCTGAGATTCTTCTGATGAAGGACATCTACTAAACATTAACTTTATCAATGACATAACTAGTCATTACAACTAACTGTTGTAGCCCACAGTTGGGTCCTGTCCTGATTTGGGTTCTGCTGGAAGGAAAATGCAACAGCTGTGTTGCTGTTCCTGTGCTTCAGTTTTGTGTGACTTTGAAAAAGATCTGCAGGAAGAACAATGCAATGGTTTTCCAGTAGTGCATATTTTAGTCCAGTTTGTCCATTTGGCTTTATTTCCTTAATAAAGTCTAGTAAAGATGAGTGGGATGATAACAAAGGAAAATTATTAAATTACATCTTATCTTTGAAAGCTGAGTGGTATCAGCTGATAGAGGAGGAAGAAACAAAGATCAAGGGAACAAAAGAACAAAAGTGGAAAAATGGGAATTAAAAGTAGCAGCCTGAGTTGTCATTAAAACAAGAGACAGTCTTTTGGAAATCTTGACTTACATTTTTGGAGCTGGGAAGGGAAAAAGTTAAACCAGCTGGTCTGGGGTTGGAAGGGGAATGAAGCTGGTGTGTTTTGGCTTCAAAATACTGTACGTTGTTCCTTGGATCTGTTTTTGAACTCTGTATGTTTATAGAGTTCTGTATGTTTTGCTCAAAAAAATTAGCAATGGTTGAAAAGAAAGAGGGAAAAAAACAGATACTTATGTTTTCATAGGGTATATACTGGACTGAAAAACATCTGCTAATCTTTTTCTGTAAAGAAAAGTTAATGTTTTGTGGCCAGCACATGGCCAGGGTAATCCAGAAGAACTGGTTTCTCCACATGGCTCTGCCACAGTTTCTTTTAAGAGACTTGGGGCAGTCCTTGCACTGGTCATCAGTGCAGGAGTCAGGCAAGTTTATGTTTGCTAGTCACTGAAGCAAACAAGGATGTCCTAAGAACAAGTCCTAACACCCTGGTGTGTTTGTTTCCCCCTACCCACTTCACTCATGACAGTTTGTGTGCTTTTTCTTTGTCTTTGGCACATTGGTTTATTTTACAAAGTGCAAATATCTCAGCAGCACACAGTCCCCTGCCACTGAACATCCTCTCTGAGGTCCTGACAGTCAACAGGGAAGGGAAAAAGACAATCCTGCAGTTCTGCCCAAGCTGTGATGTGCTCAGCACTTTCAGAGGAGAGAAGGCTAATGCAGTTGTAGTGTCTGTATAATGAGGAGAGGTGTGTGGAATGGAACCTGGGCTGACACACTGTCATTTTTGATGTAGACTCTCAGCTTGAAAAACAGGCACCACATGATAAATGTGCTTAAATTTCTTCTTTACCTTATCTGAAAACTGTATAAATTATTAGGCTTCAGCAGTCTGCTTTGAGGGATGGTGTTCTGAAAATCTAAGAGCAATGAAATCAACTAGATACCTGTTTCATTGAAATAAAAGAATTTTGATGACCTGTTTGAAATAGGAGCATAAATCCTTGTAATGCATTTGGCTGCACACAGAATAACTTGTCTTGCTAGTGACACTCATCATTTACTCTCTTCTGATTTTGCAGAAACTCTGGTTATGTTACCAGGTCGTGGAAGGAAATTGTCCTGTCTTGGGTCATGCCTGTCTTCTTGCAACTGTGACACAAAGAGGGAATAAAATGAGTGCAGTTTTCAAACCAGAAATGTGCTCTGCCCTTTTGTCATCCATTCAGTGTTCCAGGAGTAGGAAAACCTGAATAAATCATGTTTGGGTAGAGCTGAGGGGGAGTAGGAAGCTCATGGACACACAAGTTTCAATGGCTCAGTTCAGATGTTATTTGTGATGTGTTCAGGCCTCTCTGGTGCTGCAGTCCCAGCTGGGGGTTGAATTAACTGGGAACTACATCCATGCATTGAAGTCAAGAAAGGACTTTGCTGTACTTTGATTTGTAGATAATGGTAAATTTGACCAGGACTTTCCCTTCACTTCAGGGAGTCTGGAAGGTCCCTGGGTTTGAATTTGAATTGTGATTGAGAATTATTCTTAAAAATTTAGAATGTGTTTGCATTTCTCTCAAGTCACAAGGCTGAGCACTGCTTTTCCTGTCAGTAGGTGGAGTTCTTCTGTCTAGACAAGTAAGAAATTTGGTTTGATTTTATTTTTAATGGCCAGAGTTTGTAAGTTACCAGAGATTGTAAATCTCTAAATTTTACATACTGTCTAGTGACAACATGGGTTACTTTACAAACTGAACACAAAATTTGTTTAAATTGCAACTCCAAAAAGTTGCAATGGTAATGGATTATGGTAATGGTAAAGGGTAATGAACTTGGCATTGCTTTGGTTGATTTCATTTATTGATGGAATATATTATTTTCTGTCATTCATCTATTTTCATACTTTAACAGAAGCCTGGCTCTGCAAACAAAAGGATTGAAAATAGGATGGAAAATGGGGATTAAATTGCAGGGGACACTTTCTCAGAATGAGCTCTGTTAAACTGTGGCAGTCTCTCTCATTGGGAAGCTTTTTTTTGTTTGGGTTGTTATGAAACTATCCTTCATGAACAAAGCAATAGAGAGAAAGGAACAATTAAAAAAAAAAAATCTCCTGGTACCAGCCCCTGCCTGTGTAGTGCATCACATGATCCAGCAGGATCATAAATATTTTAGGAAGAAGGAGAAAAACCACCTTAGCAGAGGAATTAACAGTGATGTGAATATCTGCAGTTTCTCTGTCTGTTTTACTGTCCATCCTGTGAATTGTCCAAATTTCATTTGCTGACAGGAATTGCTAGAAAAGCAGCATTTCACACACAGTGCTGCAGTCCCCAGTCTCCTGGTGCCATATCCCATGTGGCAATGATGGGACACAGTCACTTGTTTTATTTCAGTGCCCTGGAGCCCCTTTTGCTGCTGTTCAGTTACTCTGGTACCAAGTTTGGTGGTTTGGTTTGATTTAGTTACCAGTACAACTGTACCAGGAGGACCTGAAACCACAGAACATGTATGTGCACTGTCAGGGAAAGATTTCTTATCTCATGTTCAATACAGATTTTAAAAATTTATAAATAAAAAAGCATTGAACATGCAGGAGGAGGTAATATCTATTTGAGAACTGTTAGGATCATCTGGCCTAATTTGGGCAGATGCTTTTGAAACTACCTGGTGAGTGAACTTATTTCTGCTTTCATATGGAAGATTTAGACTTTTTAAAAAAGTCCTCAGAACTAATGACTGTGGAGTCTTTGGGTCATTTGGACATCCCTTGTGTTATTCTCTTCAAAATTGTCCTCAGATAGGAAAAGCAACAATCTCCTCTAGAAGGATACTGATTAACTAGTTGGTTTTGAAAGTTAGCTGTTCAAACTGTTGAAAATTAACAAATCTTACCATCTGAAGCTTTTATTCTGGTGTGACCACATCTATTTGACCTTGCATTTCCATTTAACATGCTGTATTATAATTATACATCTTAAAATCAGTAATGGAGGTTGTATATGTTTATTGACCTTTAGGAAAATTAGGTCTTTAAATAGGCTCTGTAACTTTTATTCCTGTAACTGACCAGTCTGATTTGTGGTTTATATAATCTCTTTCTTCAGGCAACATGAGAGGAACAGGTACAGAAATGGCACTGCAATGTGGAAAGCTGTGCTGGTGTTTCTGTATTAGTGAACCACAAGTAGCAAGGGGGGGTTGGAGAATTAAACCTTATGAATTAAAAGAAATTACAGGAGAGAATTTTGAGGAAGTTAGCATAAGTCAGATTAATATCCCAACCTATGTTTTTTTCAGTTATGTTTTTGTGAAGCAGGAACATTAGAAAGTTTTTCTATTCCCTGCTTGCAAATATTAGATCTTAATACATAACTGAAAATGCCCATCTCCATCCTTCTGCCTTACACATCTCAGAGTTCTGTTCCCTCTCTGCAAGGTGATAGAAGCACAGAATTTGTGAATGTGTGCAGACTAAGGGCTCCCTTCTCATAAAGCATTGGGTTTGGTGTTTATTTCCATCCTGCTGTGCTTCCAATCCTGTAGATTGGAAGAATCTCCTCAAGGGTCCTCTAAAGTCTCATTCTGTAGTCTTGCAGTGGGCAAAGAAAGTAGCCAAATCTTTCAGCTTCAACATGGTTTTCTCCTTCTTGTGTGAAATCTGAGCTGCTCTGTGTTCTGTCAGAGTGCCTGCATTGCTGTCATTTCACACACACTCATTCCTCACCCTGTTTTTCCTTTGTTCCCAGCTTCACAGCTGTTTCCATCCCAGCTGTGTGTCTTACAACTGCCTCCCTGCTAACCTTCAGTTCATCTAACTTGAGATTTGCTGCTTTTTTCCTTCATGTAGACAGAAAGTTCTCAGGAAAAATTACTTTACCTCTTTTCACATCCTTTATATTTTATTTATGATTTATATATTGCCGTGAAATAAATAAGACTTTGCAACAGCTGATTTTTTTAAGCCTAAATGGGTAATTTTTTAATGTGTTTAAGCTGTATTAATAATTTTTGCCTTTTCCCACTGTAGGAAGTTGGTGAGCCATTCAAGGAGGAGAAGGCTGTTGCTAAATACCTGCGCTTCAACTGTCCAACAAAATCCACCAACATGATGGGCCACCGAGTGGATTATTTTATTGGTAGGGTTGCTTTTAACCAAAGAATTCTGGTTTCTTCTAACATTGCACTTGGAGGGTGGGAGAGGCTGTTTTATTTTTATTAATAATATTTTATCAATAGGTACTAATCTTACAGTTCAGTTTTGAAAACTTATCTAGGTATTAGGAAGCCATAAAATTAATCTCACTAGCATGGAGTCAATGCAATAAACTTTTCACTCTGTGATTTAAAGGTGTGTGATGTCAAGAGGAATGTGTTACAGAATAGTGACTAGTCTTACTTGAAAGATTGAAAGGATGTGGAACATCACCAGAACTGGTTATTGTGTATCAAGGAACATAGACTAAATGTTAAAAATAATGTTAATGCATTTTAATTCAATTTTTTTTCCTCTAGCTTCAAAAGCTGTGGATTGCCTCCTGGATTCTAAATGGGCAAAGGCAAAGAAAGGGGAGGAGGCTCTCTTTACAACTCGAGAGTCTGTAGTTGATTACTGCAACAGGTATGACCCAGGCTGCTTCTTCAGTGTCACTAATGCCTGTAGTTGTGCAGATGCCTTAGTTATTTAGGAACCAATGTAACTTGGGCTTTGTGCATCCTAGAACTTCAGTGGTTGTATGCAAAAATAATGATTGTTTTATATTGCTGTGTTTGAGGGTGGAAATGATGTAGTTTCATTGTTCTTGTTCCCAAAACTCCTTCAGACTTTCACTACACTGCTTGGGGCAAGAAAGTGAAACAAAGGAGTTTCCTGAATTTTGACAATATTTGAAGTTAGTAGGGTCAGTGCACTCAAATCTCTCTGTCCCTGCTGTCTGAGGAACAGGATTTTGTTCTGCTTGGGAATTCAGGTGTGCTCCTTTCAAGGATGTTTCTAGTTGGTGACAACCTTAAGAATACCAAATGCTGGCTCCCTGCTGACCATATATTTATCTTTATATCTCCATACATAAATAGATAATGTATGCACTTGCAATAAGGTCTGTTTGTAGCTGACAGGAAGGGACCATTTGGCATAGGTACCACAGTTTCAACAGAGCAGTTCTGTTCATTGTGCATCACTTAGCAGTGATCTCAGTGAGCTGTATGTCCACTTCCTTAGTTTTGCTATGAAATAGCTTGGCATGAACTTGAAAATAAATATTGAAGGAATTGCATTAATGGGAAGGCTAATTAAATGGATCTGGTGGCTTGCTGTATCCTGTATCTTGTGTGTTCATTCATATCTGCAAAATGCTGCCTCAGAAAAGTACAGTTTTTTACCCAGTTTTGAACAGGTGAACCAAAAAAAGCAAAGCAACAGGGAAGACATGAGGTAAGTAGGTCTGGTGTGTGCAGCTGTAAATAGAATAGGTGATGGTGACCTTGCCTTTCAGTCATGCTGGTCATGATTATGTTAGAGAGGTGATCTAGAATGGTATCTAAGAACATAATTGAATGTCAGTGTTGTTCTCACAACTGCACTTAAATGAATCATTAAACTTTTTTCCTTTTAAGACTCCTGAAAAAACAGTTCTTTCATCGAGCATTGAAAGTGATGAAAATGAAACCTGACAAGGATACCAAGAAAGAAAAGGAAAAAGGAAAGGCTGAGAGTGGGAAAGAAGAGGAGAAAAAGAGCAAGAAGGAAAGTGGCAAAGATGAAAAAACTAAGAAGGAGAAAGAAAAGGAAAAGAAGAAAGATGGTGAAAAAGATGAGTGTAAGAAGGTAAGTACTATGTGTAAGAGAAGATAAAAACCTGTAACAAATACCATCAGCAGATTGTTAAGATTGCACTGGCTCAAAAGTTGGTTATTCTAAAATATGCTTTGCTTTTTTGTCCCCTGTTTTCATCTCTAAAATATGCTGCCTTTTTTTTTTTTTTTTTTTTTTTTTACCTTTTGAATTGGTCTTATTTTGGTCTAGATCAAAAAAGAGGCTTCAGTTGGCCTTTGTGTCTGTACCTTGTCATCTTTTAATGTGGGCTGAGTTGATCAAAACCTGTTTCTCTCCAGTGGCAGCAGGCAGGGAGGCTTTGTACATCAGTTACCATAGAATGACACATGTGCATGTGACCAAACATCCAAACCAGTGCAGCTGCACCAGTGAAACAAAGAGTTTTGCAGTGTTTGGTAACAGGAATGTCTGGAATGTCACATTTGGTATGTGGGGCCTGTAACTGGCTGTGTAACAGCACTCCCTGACTGCCTGCATCCTGCTTCCTTGCACTTGAGCTTCCAGCTGTAAACTACTACTGCTGGCCAGGTTTTAATGTGGTTTGGCTTTGTTTTCACTCCTGATTGGTCTTATTACTTAATTATTATTAGCAGAACAGAATTTCTAAAATATTGGGAAACTGCAGGAGAAATTTGATGAGTGAATATGGTTCTTCTTCTGCATACAGTGCTCTGAATCAGTGAGAGTTAGTAGGATAGTGGTCCAAAGTTATTCCCATTCAGGCATTCCTGAGTGAAACAATGGCACATCTATTGGGAGTTACAGTCTTGTCTACAAAGGTCTGGGTGTCAGAAGAAACCCTAATGGAGAATAAAAGGATTATAAACAGAACAATCCCACTGCAGTCCCAGCCCAGGGTAAGATTACCCAAACCCTGAGGTACTTCAAAATGCTGATTCTAAAAGTAAAAACTCCTCCAATCCCCTGTCAAGGGAGGTACATTATTAAATGTATGTTAATTTTTAAATTAATGATTATTTATTGAACAGATATTTAGTGCATTATGTAAGCCAGTGGGTAGGAACTTAAATGAAACACAGGATCAAAATCAGAGTTAATTTCTCACAACGAAGTAAGCAAAGAGAAGCAAACAGGAGACAGAGAAGAGGAAGCACAAGATCCAAAAAGAGATTGAGGACAAAGAATAAATGGGCAGAAACTGGTTCTGCCAGGATGTCCATTTGGGAAAGAGGCACTAAAATAGCAAATAATTCTAACAAAGTCAGTGAAGGTGAAGTGTTGGTCCCTGTTTTTGATCCCTGTACAGACTTCCTGTTAATACCAGCCCAGCTTTGCTGGGCATTTGATGACACAGTGTAATCCTGAAGTCATAGTCTAATCCTTAGACACTAAAAATGAGATTTCTCTTTATTTAAAATTTTCCTTGATTTTTCAGGTAATAGTTGGTAATGAATAAGTACAGGAGGAAATAAAGTATCTTTACTTCAAAAAAAACCAAAAACGTGTGAACATGATGTTAAGTTTGTGAAAAGTTAGCAGATTAAATATATTAACAGATACTATAAATTAAATAAAAATACATATTAAAAATAATTTACAATTTTAAATATAGAAATTTAGCCATTAATTTTTTGTAAATTTTATATATAATTATTCATATATATATATATTTAATATATAGTGATTTTTATATATAATATATTAGGTATAGATAAAATATTTATGTTTGTCCTCAGGATGACACCCCAGGAACACCCAAGAAAAAAGAAACTAAGAGAAAATTTAAACTTGAGCCACATGAAGACCAAGTTTTCTTGGATGGAAATGAGGTAAGATTTATTGATGCTTTTCAACTTTGGTTGTCACTATGCTATTGTCAGACAATAGCTTAATTTACTGGATTTCTGCAAACTCCTCCTTGACACACTGAAAGAAAAATTAATGGCAGAGTGATGGCTGATCTTAAAACCAGATTTTCAGACATTTCAAGGAATTGAAGAGAGGTAAATAGAGAACAGTAACTTCTAAAAAATTCCAAATAAAACTTCCTTACCAGTATTTGAGGTGTTGGTGGCCATGAGATGAAATGTTTGTCCTCAGGATGGATTCAGGGGCTGGCCCTGCCTAGGACAGGAGGATGGGACAGAGATTCCTGAGGTCCCTCCAGCCCAGCTTATCCCACAGCCACTGCCATGCCAGGATTGTTCTGAGCCAAACAAGCCTTCCAGAACACCATGTTCAATTGCAGGAGTGCAAATAAAAAATACCTGCTTGGCTTTGTGACCTGAGCAGACAGGTGGCCCTTTTGTGAGGTATTCCTGAATGCTTATCCTGCTATTACCACTGAAATGGTGGCCTTGAATACTTCTATGTGCTTTGCTGTTCTGGAAGACAAAGAATTTACCAGCTCTGTAATGTGCAGAGTCACATTTGTGCTTCTCAAGTTTGGGATGAGTGGTAAGTTTACTGTACTGTGTTGATGATGTGTGTGGCTGTACTGGAGTCTCCCCCAGGATTCTTGTGTTCCTTTGGTTTTAGAACATACATGGCAGCAACTTCTGTAAATAAATCACTTGTGCAGAAAATGTGTTTCCCCTTTGTATTTTGATTTTACCTTTCTCAGTTCTTCTATACTTGCTTTGCTCTGTTTCATCCCATCTCATATGGAGTCACACCAGCTCTGATCCTACTTGTCATCTTTACATGAAGTGCCTATTCCAGATGAAGCTGCAGCACAGCATCTGCAATATCACAGTATTTACTGCTTGTCTTAACATCAGTTACTTCTCTGTTTATTAATGAGCTGGCATTTTCTAACAACTGTAATTCACAAGAGCTTTTTTTAAGTAGTAGCTAATTCAGAGCCAATTCTCTTGTATTTGCATTAGAGCTTTCCTTCATTATTTTGCATTTACAAACTGGATATCACACACTTGTTGCCCAGTCTTTAGCTTGCTTGGGCTCACAGAACAGCTGACTGGCAGCAGCTGCACCTGAACACAGTTAACTTTGGCACTCTGTGAGAAGCAGAATGTTAAATATTTATTGCATTACAGGGAATCACCACTGCCTTCCAGGTGCCCTTCTGGTAGTTGGGACTGACACATCTGCAATGAAGGTTGCTGGTTTATAGAAACCACCAGCTTATTTTCACAGAAGCCCAAATTCAAACTGTTTCGTTTGCTAAGAAAAAAAATACCCACAGATTTTTCTAGTCCAGAAAATCCTGCACTTTATCAAGAAGTTTTTCATTAATGGCTGAGCAGCTCAGATTCAAATGAATCCACAGTTCTCACACAAACATTTGGCTCTGAGAGTTGCAACTGTAAATGTAGAGGTAACAGTGCTGTGGGACAGAGGGTGCAGTAGCTCTGATCTGAGCCCAGCACAGGGCCTGCAGTGAATGTTCCAGCTGTTCAGTCTGGGTGTTTTTTCTTCACAGCTCACAGGACTTTTTGTTTCCACTTAGTGGACTTGGAAAACTTCTTAATTTTTTTTTTTCTTCATGCTGAACAACATTAATGAATAAAGAAAGATACAAGCAATCCTTGATTCAGTGATATTTCAGAATCTTTCCTTTTCCCATCAGTTCTGATTGTTTTTCTCAGGATTGCATCACCTGTCAGTTACCCTTCCTAGGAATCACGACCCCTTGCCCTGCCCGGGTGCTGACCAGAAGCCTTTTGTTCAGCACCAAGCATTGCAGCCTGGCAGTGAGTGTTTGGGTGAGGGAATACAGGAGATGTTTATCAGAGAGCTTGTTCTGAGTGTAAACCACATCATTTCTGTTGTAGGTCTATGTGTGGATCTATGACCCCGTTCACTTTAAAACTTTTGCCATGGGACTTGTACTTGGTAAGTCAGAGTAGACACAAGTTGTTTATTTCAGTTGCCTTAACCAGTGGGCACATGTGGGTTATGTAAAAATATCAAATCTGTTATGTGTGATATATTTCTGACCCTAGAACTTTTATTTGTAGAATAAGACAAATCAGCAAATTGTATTTTTTAATCTAAAATAGTATAGATGTTTAATGAATCTAAGGCAGCATGAACCAGGAAAAACTAATGATCCTTCTCGTGGCTCTGTCCTGCCCTCCCTGCTCAGTGATTGCCGTTATAGCCGCCACCCTGTTCCCGCTCTGGCCAGCCGAGATGCGTGTCGGTGTTTATTACCTCAGCGTGGGCGCCGGCTGCTTTGTCGCCAGTATTCTGCTCCTGGCCGTCGGTGAGTGTGGGCGGGCGGGGTCTGGGCCGGAGGCACAGCGCGGCTCTTCCCGAGCTCGGAGCTGGGCGGCGCCGCTTCCCCGGACACGGTTCATTCAGCGCAGCCGGGCGGATGCTGTGCGCGCTTCCCTGCGGCCAGCGGGTGTCACAGTTGTGCCACGGGGGGAGAGAGCTCAGGCTCCTATCACCTGTTGGTGTTTCCTGTGTAGTGCAGATGCATTTACTGCCTCTGTTCCTACAGAATAGTGCAGAATGTACCCAGAACTGCACACACAAACACATTCGAGGCGAGAATGGTGTCACCAGGATTTTACAGTTTTCTGTGGCAGAGGGGTTAAGAGCTAAATCAGAGATAAGATGCATTGTTAGTGGGGTGGAGGAGACATGGTAAGAACAAACTGCTCCACAGAGCTATGGTGGAATGAGTTGTTTCCCCCCAGCATCCCCCAGTCCCTGGCCAGGGGTGAGCATTAGCAGTGAACATCTCTTACAGCATGGTTGTGTGCTGTGTGTGTCTATAACAAAATCCAAACTTTCCCTCGTTTTCACACAGCTCGCTGCATCCTTTTCCTTATCATCTGGCTCATCACTGGAGGAAGGCATCACTTCTGGTTCCTGCCAAACCTCACAGCAGATGTGGGATTCATTGACTCCTTCAGGCCCCTGTACACACACGAATACAAAGGACCAAAAGCAGACTTAAAGAAAGAGGAAAAAGCAGAATCCAAAAAGCAGCAAAAATACGACAGCGAGGAGAAATCAGATAGTGAGAAGAAGGAAGAGGAGGATGGGAAAACAGAAGGCACAAGGAACTCGGGAACAGACGGCTCAGGAGGAGAGCGACATTCAGACACTGACAGTGACAGGCGCGAAGATGACAGGTCCCAGCACAGTAGTGGCAATGGAAACGACTTTGAAATGATCACAAAAGAGGAACTGGAACAGCAAACAGATGAAGGGGATTGTGAGGAGGAAGAGGAGGAAGATACCGAAAGTGGGCCTTCACATGGAAAATCATAACTCACTGTGGTTTGGGACTAAGTATGTGCAAATGGTTGGATTTTCTTTGTTGGCTGATCACCAAAACATAGACCATACAGTAGCATATTTGTTTGCTGAAATATCCATGTTACCAAACAGTTTTATATCTAGTTCCTTCATTTTTTTTAACCATTAACTTGATTACTCGGTACTATGTTAATCATTAATATCCATTTACAGAAGTTTTATCAATTTGACAAGTTTTTTATTGATTGATAGATTGCCCAGATTGTCCTCAAACATAACGAAAGACATCATTTTCTGGTACTTGCATAACTGGTCAATTAGTTTAGCTTCTCAAACTTGCTTTTGTAAACCAGGTAAAAGTTGAATGACCAAATCTCAGATTATTCCTAGTTATCCTCATCTGATAGTTAGGTAAAGCCCTTCTTAGCCCCACAGCCTTCTTGATATTTTTCTTGATTTTGTTTTCAAAAGATTGTGAGAACTTTCCTGAGAAAACTAGTTTTAGCAGAAGTATTTTGCTGACAGTAGAGGAGCTGGTAGTGCTGAATTTGGCTGCAGTGTTCTCTGTTTCTCCAGCCTGTGTGCCAGCAACTGAGGAAATCCAAATGGTTTTGTGCATCCAGTGCAGAGAGAGATGTCATCTCCAGCAGGTGAAGGAAGCAGCATGGTTTGGAAATGATGGCTGTTTTCTTTCTCCTGCTCCATCATAATTTAAAAAAAAAAAATGTATTCTGTACATAATTTACAAATAAAGCAAACCATTTACTTTAACTGCTACTTATTATTTAGAGATTTGATCCAGCATTCAGTTTGTATTATTGAAGCCATGTTGTGGTGTATCTATCAGAGAAATGCAAGTCGAGAGGACCTCACGGAGTATTTGTGTATGATTGGTAGCTGTTCCACAGAAGCTTTAGTTTTGTGCCAACATTCCATGTATTTGAGTAAATTGATCTTTATTAAATGAAAGCAAACACCAGAGCTGTATGGATGCCTTAATGTTAAACCTCTCTGTGCTCCAGAAGTGGAGCAGTTTTAAGCTGAAGAGGCAGGAGAGTGTTGGTGTGCTCCCAGAGCTGATGTGAAATGCCCATTAATAACTCTGTAAACCCCTCGGAGGAGCCGGTGCCGTGTCTCCCTTCCCGCTGCCTCTCTGGAGGATGGACTGCAGCTCGTGGCTGATTGAGCATGGAAGAAGTTACAACTCAACCTCTTTCCTCTCAAGGACTTTATAGATTTGATTGTCTTCCCAGCCTGCTCAGAGAAAATGAGGGTAAGAGAATTTTTTTTTTCTATCCTAAATTGGTTCACATCCTTCCAGCGTCAGCATTTTGGATGAAGATACCAATTTTTCAGATTGTGCAAATATATACATCATCATGAGTGCATTGATAAACAGTTCATGGATATGGTGTATTTGCTTCTTAAATCTGAATAGTTACTCCATAAGGAAACAGATAAATTGGATCACTTTTTTATTAATATAGCAAAAAAATTAAAGGACCCATTAACTAAACAGATTGACTCCTGACCACTTGTGTGTTATCAGTGATTAAAAGAGCTAATGAAGTCCTGTTGTACCTGAGTGGGGTGTGCACAGTGTGATGGGGAGAGCAGAGCCTGCACTGGGGCATCACAGGGCAGCCAAGCCCTGCACAGGGTTTTAAAAAGTTAATGCAGTGGGTTTCACTGATTTCAATTACATTTCCTCTTCCAAGTGAAATAACATCTCCTGGGCCGTGCTGACCAAATCAAGTGGAAATGGGCAAATAAAAACTCTCATGTTATCACCTGCTCCCTATTCAGGGGGTGTGTGCCACGTGCCAGCTCTGCACACCTGGGGAAAGGTGTCTGGGTCTCAGAATTAACCATCAGAACTTGTCCTGTCACCTTGACAGAGTTCCAGGCTCCTGCAGCCCACAAATTGAATTGGCCTTAACTCCTCCTTTGATCTGCTGTGAACAGCTCTGATCTCTGAGGTGGGGGAAGAAAGATCTGCTCAGTGGTTAAGGAAAGAACTTCATGACTCATTACTGTAAGCTTGCTTTCCTAGAAATATCCCCCAGATACTTCTGAAGCATTTTGGAATAACGTAATGAAAGAAGTGTTTACAACATGCCAGTAATAGTTGAAATTAGGAGTGGACTCAAACACTCATACACAACACTTCCAGTCAAAGAGGAAATCACAAAAAGGTTTGGCCACCTTTAGATTTTTGTATCAGGCATTTCAAAGTTCTTTATGATTTTGATTTTTAACTTTGAGAGTCTAGGGTGACCTCATGAGAACAAATGTACATATATTAGTGAAAAAATATTCAAATAACTTCACTGCTAAAATGTTTTTCCTGCAATAAAATTTTATAGTGGTCTTACTGATATTCCTCCCAGTATAATTTTCTGGGTTTTTTTCTTTGCAGGAAGATATGATTACTTCTATATATTCTTTTAAGTTAAGTAATTACTGGTAAAGCACAAGTGAGTATTAATGCAGATCAGTCTTTAGCATAAAATATACCTGAAAAACATCTGGAAAAAATACCACTGTGGAAAATGTAAGTCTCAGTTTGTGCATGCCTGTTCCCTCCCTGGAGAGGCTGTGGTGAGGACAAAGATCATACTCACCTTCTCTGGCTGTCCCAGAGCCTAAAAGAGCTCTTGGTCCTGATGGGCCTGACTAGATGACACAGCCCAGCTGTTTGTAACAGGGACAGATTCTTCCCTCTCATCCCTAGAATTTGCCTTACCCTGACTTAGATCAAATTTTCCAATAGGAAAGTTCTATATGTATTATTTCCTTGAGTTATAGAATGCTTGTGTTTGCCTTACTTACACTGGAATCTAAACTCTTCATAAATTCACAGCAGATCCACAAATTTGAGCCACTAGAAAACCAGAACAGGAGATGGATTCTGGAGGTAATTTCCTGCTCACACTCAGTGCTCAGGACCTGAATGTCTTCCCACTGCTCCTTCTGCCCTTTCCCAGCTGCTGTGGGAAAGGGGGGCTGTATCCCTTCCTCCTTGGCTGACATTTCATCCAGCTACTTCTCATACATTTTTAAAACCAAACCTTGAATGAGGCATGTTTGAACACCATCCTTTGTAACACTCTTTGTACAAGAAAGTCTGTATCAAACATTTCCCAAGATCCAAAGCAGTTGAGATGCAACTTCTCAGTGGTTTTCATGCAAGGTTTAGCACAGACAATGGCTGGACTCCTTTAGAACGAGGCAGCTCTTGTTAGGAATTACAGTCTGTCCTGGGAAAGAGTCTCCACCTCCTCACCAGCTCTGCTGTGATAGATGTGTTGACTTTTAAATACAGCAGAGATGGATCAATTCTCTCAGAGACCTTTAGCGAAGGAGTTGGTGACATTTAACTCTGCTGAGCCAGGCTGACCCCCAGCTCACCCCAGAGCATTCCTCAGGCTGCTGAGGTATTTTGTCTAATGAGAAGGACTCACTGATTTGATTCTCAACCTTTCTGATCAACCCCTCTCTAGAGAATCAGAATCAAACAGGAGATTTTTAGCTGCTTTATTACTTTCAGGATAAGCTGATGTTTGCAAAACACTCAGATGCAGGGCCTGGGACAGTGGTTTCTAACAAACTTCCACAAGTCCAAGATACTTAATTTTTGAGCATCATTTATGATTGATTCTGACCAAATCCAGCCCAGGGAGCGAGAGCAGAGTGGTCCAAGGCACTGTGCCCTTCTCACCAGAGCACAGGGAGAAGGGTGGAACAATCCTGTCAGTGTAAGTGAACTGAGACTGAAGCAGCTGCTGAATGTTTTCAATAGATTTCCTGGTAATGGCTGGTACAATTTCATTAGGGCTTCTCCTTTTATTTAATAAAGCAGTGGATTATTTTATTTGTAATTCAGCAACAGGTGCAGGAAAACAAAAGACACATTTCCTGATAGTGTCCACAAAGAATCCATTACTGCCTGGCTGACACAGAGGCATTCTCTTTGCCATGTTTATTTTTTTCCTTTTTGTATGTAAAAATAATGATCACAGTAAAAAATTATTTTGTGATAAATGACTTTGGAGAGAGGGATTACTTTAGAGTTAGCAACAGCACTGTGCAAACAGTTTCAGTGCAAGTTGAAGTGAAGAGAGAACAGTACTGGGTAAACACTGATCCTGCTTCTGATAAAGATCAAAGATTTTCTGCAGGTAGTAACAGCCATTAATCCTCATCATGTACAACAGAAGGCAAACACAGGAAAGGCTCAGCTTGTGATCCCTGAAGTCCCCTGGAGCCTGGATCTGGTGAGGTTTGGAGGTGCTTAGGAGAGAGACTGGCAGTTTATCTTTGCTAATCAGTAAAAACACAGAGCAGAGCCCCAGGTGACTCTCACTGGCCCTCACAGTAAATTATTATTTTATCTTTCTGACATGTGAGTGCTCAGCCAGCAATTAGGCTGTTTGTAGGGAGTCAGAAGATGGACTTTTAAATTCTTCACACTGAGGGTGAGATTGAAATTACATTTCGCCCCTTTTTAGCTTCCTTTCAAATTCAAGTGCCACAATAGAATTTGCTTAAATTGAAGTCTAGCAAGAAGCAGTAAGATATTAAAAGGTTATGAAAGATTTTTAGCTCTGCTTTGCTGTTTGTGAGCAACACAAAGAGAGTCTGATCACAGCCTGCACTCCATGTTGGCTTCAGTCTTAATTTTAGTTTTGTGTTACAATGACCACTAAACCTTGAACTGGGTTTTTAAATTACTGGTTCATGTAATGCAGTTTTTAGTACTTTGCTTGTACCAACTTTCTTCCAGTTTCTTGAAAAACTACTTGTGTCAAAGACAAAAACTCATTAACACTGCAGTGACATCATGAGCAGCAGGAGAGATTAAAACTTTCCTTGCTTACACCCTGCAGTGACAGCACACAGCAGGGACACAAACCAAGGAAACACCACTCCTGGAAACCCAGCAAGGCTGACACCAGCTCTGTACTGCATTTTCTGGATTCTCACTGAAAAAGCAGAATTAGAATTCTGTAAAAGGATGCCTTCAACTTAAAATAACTATGGAAGTGTGTTTCTTCTCAACAAGATCTTCCTAAGAACAAACTTGTTACTTTTAAGATGAGTACCTCAAATGATTGAAATGAAGATCCACCACATACTGTCTGTACTTTTAAGAGGTTCTTGAAAAATAAAACATCTTGCAAACAGGACATTGGTCAAGCATTTTCTTCTTTAAAAGTAAAGTTAGTTAAAAATAAAGTTTGTTAAATATTTTACTGGTTACATATTTTATTAGTTAAATATTCTATTAAAAATTATAAAATCTTCATAAACTCTGTCTGAGCCATGCAGCCTTTCAGGACCAGCAGCTCCACAACCACTGGCCATTGCAAAACTCGGGCTGCTAATCCAGTGCTGACAAGGCACAAACCCTAACAGGGCATTAAACAGGCTCAGCTGGGCTACACCCATTTAAAGGCACAGCCAGGCAAAAGGGGAGGATTCAGGAAAGGCTGTCAGACCAGCACTCACCCCACAGGCAGACAGGACACTCCAGAGGGACATTCCACTGCCCCAGGCTGTGGGGACCATCCTGCTCCAGACTGAGTCACCCCCAGCCCCTGGCTGGCAGTGGGAATGTTCATAATCATTTCTGCAGGAGTTCACAGTGTGCAACTTTCCCCACACGTGACACCAAAATGCGTGAAGATGCATTTATCTCCTTGTCTTTGCTCACATGGCTTAAGGTGCCCAAGATGGAAACATAAATTGCTTGAAACACACTGAGGTGAGGTTTAAATTCACTCCTCTGCTCAACACAATAAAGGGACATGTGGCAATCAACTTCTAAAGCACAGCACATCTCAAACAGGAAGAGCAGGGGGAAAGTACAGACTCAGCTCTAACTGCACAGGAAGCACAGCCCACACTCCTTGTAAAGGAGTTGTGTTCATTATCCCAACCTGCCCTGTCTGAAGGAAACCTCCTGCCCTAACTCAGGCAGCAGCAACGTGCAGGGACTCTGCTGGTCCCTACTGCTGTTCCTCTGACTTCAGGGGCTGCAGGGACCCACAGGACAGGGTAGAGCCCAACACCTGTTCAGTCACTGCTTCTTTCACAAAATTATCAAGTTAGATTTGAAATTACAGGTCTTTCTTCTTGTTCCTTTCCCCTACAATGCTACTCTTTCCATTGAGTGGAACAACAGAACCCAAAATGTGAGCAATCAGCAGGAGGAAACCGCCCTGAAGAAGGAAGGAAGCCTTTATGCAAATCTTAACAAACACTGCATGATCTTTTAACACTTGAACAGTTTTTAGAAGAGATTCTCTGTACTGTTTAGTGTACCCCTCTCCTCAAGGAGTCTCCTGTCTTGTTTTTAAACACAGCTGATTAATGCAAATAAAAATTAATTCCTTAAACCTTTCTTTTGCTGCTCACGGACATAAGCGCAGCTCTTTAACCAAGCAAGATATTATTTAGCACATGGTGCTTGTCAAATACCTGCAAGTTTTCCTCTGAAGGAAGAGGCAGCCCTTATCCAACATGGAGTGAGCAGCTCCTGGCTCAGCAAGGACCTGCCAGCACCAAGCCCTGCATTTGATTTCCAGGATGTCCCATCTTGAACCATCATTTTTCTGGGATGGAAGATGAGATACAATACTCAGGAGCAGAAAACAAGAGTAATCAGTGAGTTAAAACCAAACTTTCAAACAAGTACAAGGGGGTGGAGGGAAAGGAAAGCTGAGAAGTAGCCACAACATGAGCAGGCAATGCAATGTAGGCAGAGCTGTGCAATGTGGGCCCCACTGAGGTACTGCCCCCAAAGGCTCACCGAGCACAGAGCTGACACAGCCTGAAGGTCACAAATCATTGGAATTTTTATCAGCAGAAAAAGTGTCTAAACTGTCCCTACCTCTTCCTAGCTCCTCATCCCCAATATCCAGACGTCTCACACAGGCCTGTGCAGCAGTTTCTGCAAAGAGAGACATGAACAGAAATAAACCCAGACATCCAAACAATTCATTCGATCCCACCAGGAAAATCGCTTTCATTGCTCTGCTATGGGTTAGAACTAAGAAAAAACTACTATGAAAGCATCAGTATTCAGATATTTGTGGGTGGACTGGGTGCTCAGAAGGTGCAATACCTCTGTCAAGTGTAAACATTTTCTTATTATACTCCAATTTATGCAACAATTCTAATAAACACTGTGTGGATAAGTAACTATGGTCAGCATGAAGGCTGAAGATTACTTTCAGCTGTCAGATTTTACAAAGTACTGATCATCTTGTTTCTGAATAAACCCCTTCAGCTCCTGCTGAAGCTCTGTCATGTCCCACCATGGCCCCTTTTCCCCACACACATCACACATTTAGAACCCAAAATATTTATCTGCCACTTTTATAAAGATCTGGCCATCCCACCGTGCTGCACTTGGTGCAGGGGCACCATGAGGCTGCTTCACCTCCCACTGCCAGGGGATCAAACACAACACACAGAACCTGTTCCCCAGGGCGCCTGTTTTGTGTTATATGTACTGTGTGTCATGTGTGCTGTGTGTTGTGTGTGTTATTCATGTTTATGTGTGATAAATGTTATGTATTATATGTTTTATCATATGTGTTATATGTTTCCTCAATAGCTGTTATATGTGATGTGTGTTCTGTTCCATGTGCTATATGTGTTCTATACGCTATGTGTGTTGCCGTTTCCCCCATCACGAGCCCGCGGCGCCGCTCCCCGCCCGCCCGGTCCCGCCCGGTTCCGCCCGGTCCCGCCCGGTCCCGCCCGGTGCCCGCGCTGGGGCGGGCGGAGGTGGCGGCTCCGCCGGCCGGGAGCGCGGAGCGGCGGCTCCGGTGGGTGCCGGGGCCGGGCGGGGGGAGCCCGGGTGTCCCCTCGGAGCCCCCCGGGCCGCCTCCCTCGCTCGGGCTCCGGAGAGGAGCGGGAACCCGCCGGGAGCGCCGGGGGCAGCGGGACGAGGAGCGGGAGGCGCCGGCAGCTGCGGGATCCTCTGTGCGCAGGATGGGGGCTGTGCCCCAGCACAGGTGATTCCGCCTGACTAGACTTATTATTCCTATTCCTGTTACTATTACCATTATTATTATTATCTTACTGAACGGGACCCTGTTTGCATGCAGGCTCCCTCCTTTCTGTGCGCAAATGCAGCGTCCAGTAGATGAATAGAGAACACAGCGGAATTCAGCCGTCCTGTGAAGGCAGATCAGGTTTCAGAGGATGCACTCGTGCAGATGAAGAGTGAAGCGGCCAGCCCAGGTAGGTTGTAAAACAACTCCAGGGATGCAGCTCAGGTTGTGCTGCCAGGACTTGTAGTTGTTCTAACTCTGCTCTCAGGATGCACGAACTCAAACGTGCACTGACACAAATGTTGACTGGCTCTGGCAAACCAGTCACAAAATTCAGGTGTCTGCTTAAATCGAAGCAATTTGCTGTTAACACGGAGCCTAAGAGTCAGTTCCTTTTTACAGCTGCCTTGGCTCCTCAGCTCTTCTTTGCTCTCACTGATCACAGACACCATCCTGCTTCTTTAAGGAAAGAGAGAAGAAATCAGATAAAACTGTCCACGCTGTCTTGCTGACATACACAGAGCCTCGCTACGTTTGCTTTCCTCAGGAATTAACACTTGGAAAAGGGTTATCTTAAAGAAACTTGTGGAAGTCTGAAGGGAATACACGCTGTTCTGAGGTCTGTCATTGTAGAACTTTGAGATGAACAAAAAAAGCTTCATTCACTAATGAAGCCCTTGTGCTTTGGATTGCCTTGGAGTTTCAAGATTTTGCACCAAAAAAGGAGGTGATGGTGCTTTTTCTGCTTTCAGGATATTTGTGCAGTCTCAAATTCCTACAGATTCTATGAGCATGATGAACTGTGAGGCAGCACCTTCTACAGTGTCTTGCATGATTTCTGTCCTGCAATTTCTTCAGAATATGCAGGTGCTCTGAAACCTCCATCTCTGCCCAGCTGGACAGAAGGACTTCTCCATGCCTTCTACAGGAAAGGAACATAGTCAACCTTATTTCCTAAACCTTTCCTTGGGTCATTAGCTAGAAAAATTAATTATGTTGACCTTTTAACTCTCAAGATTGTAATTCAAAGAAAATAAAATTTAGGCAGTTGTTGATAATTTAATGATGAGTGAGGCTCTTTACTCTTCATTAAGGGTCATGAAAAATTCAGACAAACTGGGTAGTGGCTATGATAGACCTAATTGGTAGAGCTACACAGAAATACATTTTTACTTTTTTTGTTTCTTTTCAGAGATGAAGCACTGTGCCCTGTGACATTTATTTTTTGCTGGTTTTGCCACTGGAGGATGGCTGCCAGACTCTGTGAAAATGGTTCTGGACAGTACCACTGCACCCATGCCAGCCAGTCTCTTGAAATCAGCTACATGTTGGTCCTGATTATGCTTGGAAAAGTCCTTCTTGATTTCTTCATGTTGCAAATTAAGCCCAAGCCTGTGAAAGTCAGTTTTATGGGATACTTTTGCATTTCAGTGGCACTTCTCGACTTCATGGTGCTGCTGAGTATCTGTTTCATTTTCTGCTTTGAGGATTTTGCCCTCTGGGGCGTGCGATTCACAGAGTACCACATCTGCCTCTTCACTCAGATCACTTCTCTGACCTATGGGATTTTGCCTTTCCCAGTGTATCTTGTGGCTGCTCTGGATTATTACACCACGGTCTCCCAAACATCCCAGTTCCCTACAAGAGCTCGGAGGCTCCTTTATGCATTTGCCGTGGCGGTTATCTGGATTTCCGTGGTTTTTCGCACTCTCCGAGTTCCCGCAGTCTCCGAGGATGTGGAAATGCTCAGCAGCGTTTCCCCTTCGCAGTGCCCCCTGTCTGGCAGCCCGCAGAGCTGCTGGGTGTCGTGTGCCATGCTGCTGCTGCTGGGCACGGCGCTGCTGGCTCGCTGCAAGGAGGTGACAGCCATGCTGCTGTCTGCCAGGCTGCTCTCCTTCTCCAGCCAGCCTGTGCTCATGTTCCCCTACCTTCCTAACCACGACACTTGCTTGAAGTGGCAGCTGCTGAGCAGGCTCCTGCTGTGTTTCCTTGGCACTTGGGCACCGTTTGTTGTTCTGCAGGTCGTGGTTCTGCTCCTGGGTGTGCAGATCCCAGCCTATGTGGAGATGAACGTGCCCTGGCTGTACTTCATCAACAGCTTTCTCCTGGCTGCAGCCTACTGGTGCCGCTGCCAGGACGTGGAGCTGACAGAGGAGGGGTGGTGCACAGACCCCTTTGTCAGCTGGAAATTCTGCTTTATGCCGTTCAACAATGAAAGCACAGAGCCAGCTGATAAGCCAGGCACAGTAATTGTCATCTGTTAATGAGCTGCCCACTGAAAAGGCTGCAGAGAAGCAGAACTCTGATGTTGGCCGAGTCCTTACAGACAACACAAGGAAACATCTCCAGAGCTTCAAGTCCAGTGTCCAGTGACACTTCAGTGAATTCTGGCCTGGAGTGCAGGACACTGAGCCCCAGTGGGCAGCAAGCTCAGCCAGGCCAGGGAATTCAACTTCAAATCACATGTTTAAAAAAACACTGCTTATATAGGACAAGTGTTCAGATGAACTTGTTTCTGACTAGGATTCTACACTTCCTTTAAATGGAATTATCTCAGGTTTTACAGTACAAAATGCAATAAAGTCTTCAAAGCTGGAGTTACATACAGATGCTGACCTAAGGTTCAAATGACCTTTTGGAGTGTATTTTGTTGTTAAAAAGTGGATTTTTGTCAGTTTGATGGAAGGTAAGGGTTGCTGTCTGTTTAACAAGAAATAACTTATTTAGTTATTAGTTAAAGTTACAACTCTTACAGAAATAGAAACTTTATATAGTATAAAACCAGTGCAAATTCCACAACCACAGGAGAGATGCTGTTTCATTGTTTCTTTGCTGCTGCTCCTTTAAGGTACATGAACATATTAAAAATAAAATAATTAGAGCAACAAGCATCAAGGTTAGCTACTATACATAAATATACACCCAAGGCTGAGTAACAGTTTAAATTAAAATGTAGCTTATTTTGAAGCCAAAATTACTTTAAAATAGTTAAATATGAAGTTGCACTACTTTAGCAGGGAAGGAATTAAGCTTCTAGCAAAAATACTCTAAATTTTCAAATCCCAAGAGTTTTACAATGGACTTGATTTGATTTTGTGTAAGAGAAATAAATGGTACACAACCAAAGCAGACAAACGAAATTAGCATTTATTTCTGAAGCACTAAACTCACAATACAATGTTGTATTGAAAGAGAAACTAAGTAAATGATGCTGTAGGTTGGTTAACTGTCCCCCAGACCCACAGGGAACAATGATTTCACACAAGAATACCCATTAAGAAAACTCTGCAGATAACAAAAGGTGCAATTACAAACAAGTTTAAGCAGCATAGTATAAGGTGCTTCGTTTCAGCATTTGTAGGATGGATTTACCCATTAACAGACAGATTGAAGAAATGTCACTTTTACAGCTCATAACAAATGAGAGAATCAAAAATTCATTCACCTGCTAGCTGGTAATGGGAAAGTGCTTCTTAAAAAAATATTCACAAAGTAAAGATCATACTTTTACATAGTTCATTGTGTGCTCTTCAACCGTAAAATTTAAATTTTGGGTAATAATTTATTATATATCAATTATAGAGATAGATTTAATTGCAGAATTTACTACTACATGGGTTAAATTTTCTTATAAAATAATATTCCAGTATTTTACTCCATAAGAATACACAATCACATCTCAATCATAAATTAATCTTTGATTTCTGAAACATATCAAAAATCCAATTATTTTGATTTATTACTTCACCCCACATAGTGCTTTTTTCACCCACAGTCTGTGGTAAATTTCTTGGAGGTTTCTGTGATGTAATCAAAAGGGGACAAGCATTTTTCAGAAGTAGAAAATGGTTTGGGGGGAAAACCTGTTTAAAAGGCCATCAAAAGCACAGTAAGTGATTGAAAACTGAATTTTAAAACTAGTGCAATAAGAGGAGGCAATGCTTAGCAACATAGTTTGAAGTGTTTGGCACGACAAATTACTTCTTTTTTTTTTTGCTGGAAAATGTACTTGGTGGAAAGTCTATTTCCATGTTAAAAGTAGGAAAGCACATCCAATGTTAACTGGAAAAACAACCCTAAGCAATCACTCCCTGCTCTCTCAAACTGTAATTGCTGTTATTTAGTGCTGGAGATGCTTTAGAATAAACCATGGCTAAACACAGGGCTTTGACACAGCATTTCTTCAGGTTTTATAGAAACTGGACACCCACTGAAATGGGGCTGACAAAATATTTACAAAACCTAATTCCATTTAAAAATCAGCAAATACATCAAATATAGGAATGCACCAGGCATTTCAGAATCATGAAATAACTAAACCCTACAGACTCAGCAGGCAGGGGAAAATTTCTCTTTTAAAGTTTGTTCCACACCCGATGAAGGCAAAACTCTTTTCAAGTTCATCTCAGGTGTGTTTTGCATGGTAAATCTCACCCTTCTGAATCACTAACATGCACAGAACTGGAACTGCAACCAGTTGGGTGAGGCTGCTGACATGTTTTATTTATCAGTGTGGTTCAGCTTCCCAAGCCCTAATTAAAGTTTACACAACCCTGTCTGCCCCAACGTGCCAGAATTCCTGTAGCTGCTGCAGTGCTCCTAAAGCCACTTGAAGTTTTTAACATTTTTTACAGGGAATTCACAATATGCAGCCAAAGCAAATATTAATGGGTTGATTTTACATCACTGTATTGCTTGTCAAATTTATTCTTTCTTACTTTTTATGCAAAAGTGCCAAAGAGCATCAACTTTTAAGCTGCCACTTCCATTGAGGAGGCAACAGTAGCACTGCAGGTCTCCACCAATATCCAGCCATGGTGCCTGAGCCTGCCAAGTGACTGCTTCAAAATGTATTAATGGTAACTCTCTTTGCAAGCCCACTTTTATTCCTGGCATTCATGGAGGGAGACACCAGCTCTGCAGTGATCTCCATCCTACTGCCTTCTTAACAATTGTGTCTTTTCCTCTGTGCATTTTTTTTACCTGGTGCTTCTGGGCAGTCCCAACACTGGTTCCTGGATCACCCCTCTCTAGAGCAGGGTGACAGTTTCACTGCCAAAGAGGACAGAAGCTGTGCCAGGAAAGTGGAAATATCTGAAATAAAAGAACTGCAGATAACCACTGCTACCTCTCCTCTGTACATCCCTTCTTGTGCTGTGCCAGCAACTAAAGGCCTTACACCATTCAAATACCTCATGGTGCTTAATTCTTATAAGATTATTTGAGATTAATGCTAACAACAGCTAAAGTGTTAACCCATTATGGGAGACTTCTGTACTTTTTTCATTTAAAGAATCTCTTACAAATCAACATTGATTTTAATGAGATATTCTATGTGTTTTCAACTCTAAACAGAGTATTTGGCACTCAATGATAAAACCCTTCATTTTTACACACATCTTTCCTGGTCAGTACTGGCTTGTTCATTCTATAACACAAAGACTACTTGGAAAGGAAGCTGGGTGTGCAGAATCCTTCACTGTTCTTCCCAAAAATGAATTTGTAAAAAGCTGCCAGAGGATGGAAGCATCCTGGCTGAGTAGTGGAGGACAACACAAGCCTTCCACAGGCTGCACCCACAAAGCAGATCTACCTCATGAATCAAAGACATTTGTGCTTCAAGTCTAATCCCACAATCAGCACAGATATCCTGGTTATTACCTAGCAACAACACCACAAGCCTGCCAACAACCCTATGTACCAAAGCAGTGCTTCATAAACACAATTAGAATGCTCCTTCAGTGTTATGTATTGCACTTAAACAGTGTTTATGATCACAATTCTATGAATGCACAATTGTGCTCAAGATACAATTACTTCTAGATGGAAAAAAATCTTTTAATATCTCATTTTTCTAGCTCCTTACTGTACAGAGTCATTTGGATAATTCAACAGGAATACTTGCTGGAAGTTAAAAAAAATTAACTTGAAATCTGTTCATAACACTGGCTCCCAGAACTGTGATTCAAAAAAGTTAAATCCATGGCTACAAAAGCTGGACTATGATCTTACTCCATATCTGCAATTACCAGCATATTCACATCTCTAAAATTTGCTTTTTCCCTTCCACTTTGCTGTAAGAGATCAAAAAATACTATGCAACCTGCAAGTGAATGAGCAGGTGTGTGTTTTAATACAGAAGTTACACAAATCTACACAGCAGTTTAGGATGGGGCCTTGAGCACATGTGGAAGTGCTGACCATGAGACCCAGGGGATAAAGCAGGACACAAAATGCCCCAGCCCCTAGAGCAGACACCCAGGAGAGCAAAATGTCACATTCAGAAATTGAGTGGGCAAAGAAATGTCAGGTTTCTAAAGAGATGAAGATAGCAAAAACAAACCATGTTGATTCTCATGGATTAGGGTAATGTGTGCCACTGCCTTGGTGCTCAGTGTCCCAGGCCCTGACTCCATCAGCTCAGACAGGGACAGCTTCCTGAAAAAGCTTCCTGAAAAATCCACACAGCTGGCACCTGTCTGGAGCATCACTACTGTCTCTTTTATAATGTCACCATTTGCAATTCCATCCAGGGGATGTAACTACATAGAACCTTTCAGGTCTAAATAAACTCTCATGAATAAAGACAAATTCATACCAGTTCTATTCAGCATTGAACAGGAACAGTGAATTTAAAACAAAATATAATATTAGCTTCTCTCCACCTCTAATAAACTAATTTAGGTGAATATTAAAAAACTACCCTAGAGTGATTGTTTTGCACAGTCATTATCTGCAGCCTAAAACAATCAATGAGGAAATATCTGGTTAATGATGACAAATATATGCTAACAGGCCATCTCTATACAATATACTGGTGAGAAAATAACCCTGCAAGCTTTTATACATGCTGAGTTTTAATATGTGCAGTCTCAGTACAGTCAGAAGAACTACTCACGTTATAAATTATGGGGATGTCTAATTATTTGCAAAATGAGGACTCAACACAGCTGTCACTGAATTCTTTGATCATTTAGAGCTGTAGATTTGTCACTGTGTAAATCTGTTGAGCTCCTGAGGTGGAAGTTTCTGCATGGATATTGTGGTATTAAAAGTAAAGCATCCACCTGAAACTGGCATTAGTTGTAGCTGCCATGCCAGGCAGTGACACACCACATCCAGCCCAGTCTCACAACCAACTGTTATTCAAATTACATTTCAGCAATTTTGTACCTGAATATTTCCTTACACTTCAAGATACAGAAATTATGCAAAAGTTACAGCAGACCTGCCTAAACAGTTGCTTTTATCCCATCCTTTCCTCTTCCTGCCACTTCTGCAGTTACAAAGGACTCTATCTGTTCTATCTAAAAGGCTGGATTCCTTTTTGGACAAAGCACTGGTGCAAGTCAGGGGGTAAATACCTTCTTTCATAGGAAAGAAATGAGGAAATGGATGCTTGCAGGACATAAATCTTCTATTTGAAATGTCTCATTGACAAAAATCTAGCAAAGGCTTTACCCTGCATCAAGAACTTCAATTCTGGAAAAAATATGCTGGGTTAATGGGTAAAGAATGGATTTACAATGCAGCCTGTTTAAAAACACTTCAGACACTCTGATGAGCCAAAACAACTTAAAGTCAGTGGAGGTAGCCAAGCTTCCTCAGGGGAGTGCCCTGCTCCTGCTGCAAAGCAGGATTCTGAGTGATACAAGCCAGATGGATCAGGGGAGGCTGCACACCAATTCTTTAAAACCCCAAACCAACCCTGAAGCTGAGACAAGTGTCACAGTTCTATTCTAGTGGATGAAATCTTAACAGCCACCTTCAGCACAGTGCTCTGCAAAAGGGCTTTGCCCTGATCTAGTGCTGCAGTTTGCATTAAGGAATAGGGTAGGATGGAGAGTGGTGGAGAAAAAAGAAGGGGAAAAGCCATGAAATGTAACTCCCTTCTGAGCTATTCCTACAAAAGCTGAAATATTATGAGGGGTAGCCTGCAACACCAGAAGTCTGAATACAGAAAGCAAATCCCAGGAAATAAAGAGAGTAAAAGATTTCTTGTAGACACATCCTGTGGGACCAAGTGTTAAAATACTATTAAAATTTTTAATACTTCTTCTTTTGCAAGAGGGTACAACCTAATATATGGGCAAGCCATGGAAAATGGTAGTATAAGCCTGGGAAAACCTCACCTATCTGAACAGCAAGTGGCCAGTACATAAAATGGTTCTGGAGGGCTGTTACTCTAAGCATTATATTGCTTTTTTGAGCAAATTCGTAAGTTTCCCAAGTAGACTTCAGCTGCACTTGGAAACTTTCCAGCCCACTTTCACATACAAGTGTGAATTTTTTAAAATGGATTTTATTGGCACAACTACACTGGCAAACACTCCCATACAAGTGCACTTCTATCAGTACAGGTTGGTATAGCTGTGTCTGCTTTTAAGTTCCAGTTAATTGCCAAAATCACTGAAGAAAGAGAAAGCTTCCAATATGCACAAGGCCCACATTCTAAGCTGTTGCATACATGAATATTTAAAGTATAACTCATTATCTGTGGCTCTCCCAAACCCACAGGGAATGTTACATACCAGATGAACAGGACCAGATGTGCCTTACTGGGGTCTGCTCTGAGCTCCTGGCACCTGGCAGGGATTATGGCTGAGCAGGACACAAACACTAGCTGGAGAAGCTCTCCTGAAAACTGTCTAATAAAGCAAAATTAAAGCAGCCATGAAATTCTCATGCATGTAACACTGATTAACTACAGGTCTAAATTAAGACCCCTAAGTCCACATTTTCTAGTACACCTTAAGCCATTATCAAACCACATTTATGTATCCCTACTTTTTACATTGCCTAAGAACAGTACAATCAGAAGACAGATTAAAAATTAGCCAGTGAGATTTCTGTATAAAAATAATAAAACTTTAAGACAAAAGCCAAAGGATAAATATCTAAGATATCTTTAGTCTTCAGTTAGCTCATCAAAACAGAACATATCCTTTAGAACATATGTTACAGATATGCTACACTGTGTATCTTACAGAAATGCTACAAATGGGAACCCACTGTCTCCATCATTTGAATGTCTTTCAAATGAACATTAGCAAACGCTGAAACTTCAACTAAGAAGTTTATTTTACAACAGTAACTGAAAACAGAAAAAAACCCAAAACAAATTAGAAAGTGCTTAGCAACTTCCCTCCAAAATAAACTCAGGCATCAATTCCTCCTCTAAAGCTTTGGTGCTGTTTGGATAAAAGCTCTCACCACATACCAGCGTGCAACTGCAATGTGTTGTCCTAACTTGCAGCTTCAGGGGTTAATGAAAACATTAATAACATCTGCTGTCAAGCTCAAAGAGTTGTAATTAACAACAATGATTCGTTCTAATGTTGATCTCCAGAGGGTAATGGCAGAAAATCTGTTAGTGGAAACAAAGCAATAGTCTAATTAAAGGAAAATGAAGCACAGATTTTTCTGTAATCCAAATTTACTCTTTAAGGTCATCAGTTAAATAATATACATATTAATCTGTCTGTCACAAACCTGCCTTTTAGCCAGTGTATGTGCATTGACTCCTTTTGATCTAGGGCAGCAGTTCTCAAACTTTAGGCCAGTTCCTCTTCTCTTCAGGAATACTGTACAGTTCCCTGAATACCTCCCTACACAATCATATATTATGCACTAATTTGCATAAAATAAAAAAAATACATTATTTGCAGACACATACACATATTTAATTCAAATATACACAATGACTATCAGCACACGTACCCTTCTTTCCCTACACAAGAACTTAGGGATTCAGGTCTGTACATAAGGGGAGTGGAGCTGCAAAAGGGAGGGAACAGAAGGACAAAATACATCCATGAGCATCTGTGCACAAATGGTGGGGATGCAAAGGCCAAGAAGGTGCTGCTGCCTCAGAGCCCAGGCAGCTTCCAAGAGCATCAGTAACTGGAGAAATGTATTTGTTCCAGAGTGTAAGAGAGGGAAGATGGAGGGGGAACTAAAATCCCACCATCTGGGTCTGCAGCATCCAAGACAAAATCTCCTGCCAGAGGGACAAAGCAGGGCCCCTGGATATTCCTCCCAGAGTTGCCAATGTTGGCATTCCTCCTGCTGACCTGCAGCTCCAGGCTCCCTCATGGCAGCAGCAGCTGCTCCTGCACAAGCTCTGAGAGGGTCTCACTGCTCCTTCCTCAGAGTGCAGCTCACACTGGCCACTGGACAAGGAAAAGGTGCTTGGAAGCTTCCAGTGAGGCAATGGGAATGCACTACAGGGAAAGACAGGTTAGAAGAGGTATCAAGAAAAAGAACATCTGAACTATGCTGTCCCTCCTCTACTCCCAGTCTCCAAAGAAACTTGTCTCAACATCAGCTGGTCCTGGCTGCAGTTTTCAGCCCCTCACATCCAGGCAATTGGGAACCTGAACCCCAAGTGCTCACACACTTCCTCAGGGTCCACTCTGAACCCCCATTTGAGAACTGCTGGTCTAGCTTAACTAGCAGCATGTGAAACTACAAACCTAACACTTAATGCCCCCTTAGTGCATAGCAGCATTCAAAGAGTAAAGTAACATGTGCTTCAGTTACCTCTGGCAGGAGTGTCAGTAGCCTGATCATGAGGATTTTGATGAGACATCTACATGGTTTATAGTATTTCTACAGACTTCAAGAAAATACTACAGTGGCAGAGATGAAGGTAAGCCTACACAAGGAAAACCAGCTGCCAACCCATCCCTTACAAACAATTTGCTCAAGACTAAAACAAACTCAAAGAGCACAACTAAATGCATAGCATTTTACTGGTACTAGTGCTTCCACAGGGCCTGTGGACACTTCTGTTAGTTCAGTCCAAACACTGCTGTATGTGGGAAAAATCTTTCAGAATACAGCAACACAATTTAAATTGTGTCTAGGTTGGGGTGGGGACTGGGGTGTTAACCAGAACTCATAAAATGAAGTACATGTTGGAGAGTATCTAACCTATCACAGCATATTTCACTTCATGTTTTTCCATGAAAAATTTCAACTCAAAGCATTACTCAGGCTTTACTATAAACCTACTAGTTGTTGAAAACTACAGAGGACTCCTGATATAATCAAAGGAACATTTTAAAGTCCTTATGTGGGGAGAGCCCCACCTACTTAACCAAACATCACAGTAACACTCATGCCACAGTGAAGATGTCGCCGTATTACTGTTGGTTCTGTCACTGAGAAACTTGTTTAAACCTTCCTGTTCACCTCCTAGGATTCTTTCAAGGAATTGATACGTGCACAGATTTTCAATGCAGGTCCAAGCTTAATATTCATTGCACTCATAAGATGATCCTCCTTCAACAAGAGGAGAGCTTGTCCATCAATTTCTTGTGCTCTAAATTCATCTGCAATATCTTGACAACCTAAAGGCAATAAAAAACATGATTACTGGTTTAGAAATGTCCATTCTTAGATTCAATGATTTTGTCCATACCAGAGCTTCTCAGCTATATGTTTTCCAGTGCTCATCCCTTTAGCTTGTTGAATCTAAATTACATCCAAGAGTTCAGTATTATGATGGGAATTCTGAAATAATATGAAAGCAATTTTTACTACAGCCTCTAATTACACTGTATTTATTGGAGAACTACTCATTGGGAATTTCAAGTCCCAGTAAAGACAGAATTTTCATTTCATTAAGAGGAACAACCTCCCATCATTGGAAGAGATTGGGAAAACAGCACTGAAATAGCAATCAGGAACATAATTCAAGTGGGTTCTTTACAGCAATAAAAAGATACTATTATCTAATTCTATAAAAGACAACTATATTATACTGTTATGTGCAGTGAGAACATCCAAATAGCTACCATTTCCAAAAGGAGTTAATTCCATCTGTGTGTTATACCACTGAGCTAAGGAAAGACAGCTTTGATGCATGGGCTTTGGCACAACTATCTCATGAAGGTATTTATCATTAGTTATCAGAGTGAATATTCTACACAGTAACTCACTTCACAACTGTAAATTTAAACTGGTTGGGTCTTTCTTTTCATGTTAACTCCTTTTCTCAATGTGAAATGCCAATCTCAGGTTACTGAAGATCACAAATATAAAAAAGACTCTACATGGGTTGGACTGTCCCAGGTAACTGAGGACCCCTTTCCACTGAAGAACCTTGTGGAAATAAAAGTTCCTCCAAAGATGTTCTGGACATATGCTGAGCAGAATCAGCCAGCTATGCCTGGCTCTATGGCAGCTCTGCTAGATGGATAAATATCTTCTAATAACATCCATGAGAGCACTCAATGGCAGTTGTTTACTTGAAGTGTCTTTCCCCCAGCCATGTTTTTAATGGGTTTTTTTAATACATTTGTGTTCTCAATCCAGTAGTCTCTCCATCTGTCTCAAAGCCTTTCAGACACACTTGGATTTGTGCTCCAGCTTCCATTCCTGATTTCAATTATTCCTTAAGTGAGCTTATTTTCTGGAATTTTTACATTTTCCCTTTTGAAAAGTACATGACTACAGAGATATGAAATTACTGTGAAGAACTTTTCTACCTAGATGACAGCAACTAATTTCTTATTTTCTTGTGTGTTCAGATTTAAATTCCATAAAGAATAAATGGCCTAATTTCCTGATGGATTTACAAATGTGTACAAGGCAAATGGAAAGGAAATGTGGAAGGAAGTATCAACACCCAAACCTGAATTCATTTGGATTATTACTGTGTGAAGGTTACAATATTCAAGGTTGGAAAAAGCTAGCTTTTCACAAAGAATAAAGCACACTTTTTTTCTTAATGATTTGTTAAACAGACTTCATGCATCAATTAGCTCTGACATCATCATAAAGGTTTTCTTATTAAAGTGCTGACAACAGATAAAACATCTGTAAATCAAGTATTGAGTATTTCTGGGAAAGGTATCATGGCATGTCTGATTTGAGACCTGAACATTGTGATTGTCAGACCACACCATTTACAAGGAATCTGAGAGATCAGGGGAAGTTCTTATATTTAGGAATAGGAATATTCCTATTGGAATAGGAAACTGGATGTTTGTTGTTTCCAGCTTTTTCCTTTAAGCAATTTCCATGCAACTTCTTAAATATTTTTTATCAAATTCATTTTTGGAAAAGCAGAGGATGGAAGTTGAAGGTATTGCAGTTCCCTCATCCAAGCACATCTGGGTATATTCTCAAGCACTTTTGCAATTGCTTGTTGTGCAATAACTTGGCCAAAAAAAAATGGGTGGGAAACATGTGAAAGGCCATTTATCTTGCAACTGAAAAAAGAAAGGAGAACAATTCTGCTCAGCTTAAGCTGTTCTGTCTCTTCCCTCAGAAGAAGTAACTAAAAGTGCAAGTGTCCTGGACACTGACTTCTCCAAAAGGCTCCAGAGGAACTCAGGAAAAGCCTGACAAGGACACAAGCTGACTTCAGCTAGAGACTGCAGAAAGCTGTAAATGAAAACAGATGTTTCTAATTTTTATGGAACAGTGACAAATCACCATCTCCTACAGCATGACAGATGGTCTGCACAGAGTAGATATATAATATAAAATGCCATAATGGAAATTATCTATATTATTTCCTGCATTAACCAATCTTGGAAGCATATGATATAATGGCTTTTCAAGAGAGTGACTTGAGAATATACTGAAAAGAATAAACCCCAAAATTACCAAAAAACCCAAATGTAGCAATAAAAATTATGGCAGGTTGTGAATATAACTTTAAATATCTATTGAACTTGTTTAAAAAAAAAAAAGTGTTTGAGAAACTAGGCATTCAAATGGAGAGCAATGAGTACTTATAATAAATTTTCATTATATACAAGTAAGTGTAAGTTTGTTTAAAATCAAAGATCACCTTATTTATAGAATACAAAAAACGAAACCAGGTACAGCAGCTGGTGAAATATTGTAAAAGTAATGGTTTCAAAACAGAAACCACATTTTAAGAAACAAATTTTTGGTTTCATACTTGCAAGTGAATTGTGTTTATGTGGCATTTCAATTATTCTAGCACAGAAACCAGCATTTATTGAGAGCCTAGGATTAGTTGTTGAATTAACTAGAGCCTCAAATCCATAAAAACAGTAACTAAAAACAGCAGTGACAGAGCTACACTCCATAACACAACTGAAGTGCAGAAACAGGAATGACCACATCCCAAACCTAGGGAGCTTTGCTTGTTTCCACAGCCATCGCTGCAGCTCTCAGAAGCAGACAGTGTTACTGAATTGCAATAAACTATCAGAAGAAAGATACTTCAAGGATGACTTTTGCTGATTTCAGACATCTCTTACTCAATTCTTTGCCTGACCTACTACAAAAAGACTGTCATAATACATGTGTATGACTTAGCAGTGAAGATATTTTCCTTAGAGGTTAATGGTCTAATGGGATTTTAAAAAATGGTACTAACATTCCAGAAAAAGCACAAAATTAGGAACAAATGTAGCCCGGGTTTTAATGGGTAAACAACAAAAATTCTGGTATGACTGCTACTGTGGAGATCTGCCTTGTTATCTGTGGGGGTTACAGTCTGATCAGATAAAATAGCATCCTTGGGAAAAGGTAGGGAGTGAAGATTTAAAGGTTATGATAGTTAGGAAATTACAGATTTCAAATAACCTGAAGATGACATAAAGGTAACTGTGAATAACGAGCTAAAGGAAAGGTTTGTGAACAAGGATAAACCAGATTATTTTTTTCTGAGAAAAAACTGAGACTAGCAGTATGCAGAGTTTCTAAGCAGAAGATCTCTGAGCAAAGCTATGCAAAATAAATTTTAACTTTTTAGCAGAAACTTGCGTATTCTTTTTTAATGACTTGTATCATGACAGGTCTTTCAAACTTTTCAGTTGTATCAAGGGAAGTAACACTGCTCTTGCTTTTTCTATTAAATAAGCAGCAAGGGAGGAAGGAAGAGAAGAAGGAACAAGTGAGGAGGGAAGAGAAGAAAGCAGTGTAACAGGGAGGAAGTGTGTCTGATCTCTCTACTGACCTCTTGAGAGAAGTCAGACTGAAGGAAGGAACAGCTCTAATCTCCATCAGCTGGGATGCAACAGCAGAAGTGGGACTAGTTCTATCAACACGGGATTTGTGCTGAAGGAACAAGCAAGAGGAAACAAATCACATTCCAGTCTCTATCACCAGCTAACACTGCTGCTGTTACCACACCACCTCCTCATCAGAGCACTGCTGTAAAGCAAGGAACTTCACTATTAAATCCAACAGAGAACAAGTTATTGCCCCTTCCATACCAGGCAGAGAATGTATAAAGGCCCAAACTTCATCGACAGTCCATACTGAGGGGTCAGTCTGCACCACTGGCAAGAGGTCGATGCTCTCTGGCATCTTCCTCATCCTCAGCTCCCGCAGCTCCCGCTCCCTCTCGCTCTGCCTCCGCAGGCGCGTGGTCATGGCCGTCGGGACCGCGTCCTCATGAGGAGCCAGATCTTCTTCTGCAGATGGATAAGTAATTGGAAGCTGGAAAAACGCAGTAACTACAGTATTAGGCTTTATTTGCAATTCCCAAAGCGGTGCCATAGTTTGAAGCAAATATTCCACAGACCTGTCTAAGAAAATGATCCCGTGACGCCCCCTCAGGGCCGCTCGGCCGACGCCCGCGTCGCCCAAGACTTTGGCTATCTGACTTCCGATTCCAACGACTGGTCTTGTCTGATGGAAACAGCCCAAATTTCTTAGTGCAACTAAGGCTGTGCCTAAAGAAGTAAGATATATTCAATAATGCACTAGTGGTTTTTTGGACTGAATTCAATCAAGTAACCATAAAATCACAGTGTTGTAGAAATGCTGTTTAATTACAACAACAGCTGTCACAGAAATACAAGAGAAAGGTATTTCAGAGGCCATTTAATCAAAACTCTCATCTTGTTGTGGGATCACATACATCCAGATTACCCCTGGAAGATGTCTGTCCTTCTCCTTATTAAATTTTTTTCCATGACAGAAATACCTTCACATTTTATCACATAGTACAGTTCTGCTCTGAAATGTCCACTAAAAATCTAAAATCACATTCTATTTTCAGGTTCCATTTTCTCTACCTAGCTGATACCTACCCAGTCAAAGGAGGATAGAGACAAAAATCCCATGTTAAGAGTAAAATCTCTTTAAGATTATTTTGTTGGTGGTGTCCCAAGAATCAAAAATACATATTCCCACTACTTAAATGGGAATGTGGCAGACATATGAGAAAGGTCATGTCCAGACACACTAATGCCAAAAAGGATTTGACAACTAGAAATGGAAAACCATTCCTCATTTCTAAAACTTAACATCAAGTTTCCAGTTATTATAATGGAAGAGTTTGCATTCAGATGTTGACTGTGAATTCTTGCTCTCTTAACCAGGGGAGATTAATCCATTAACCAGATAATAAGCAATATCTACATAGAGTTACCTCTTGGCACAGGATGTGGAGCAGAATCTTTTTGACCGCAGAAACTTATTGGGATATCCCATTTTCCCACAAAATTCACACTTCAGAAGATCATTTTCAATTTCATCCAGTCCCTCTAAAGAAGGAATGAGGAATAAAGTCAGTTTCAATGGCACAAAATTATGTTCACATCTTTCACCTCAAGCAGGCAAAAGATCTGCAAATATTTAACACATTCAATTAAATACTTTGATTAACAGACAATTATGCAAAGCTAAGCAAGTAGCAGATTTCATTTTGTCTACAAAAGATCTTGAGCAAACTGAACCTTAATGAACCTTCCATTAAGTTATTCAATGAACTTAATCAGTTTTTTTGTTGAATTTCAAGACAGCCATGAGCAGATCTGCCCTCAAACACAGCAAGCAATTAAAAAGAAGGGCTACATTCCTCATGAATTGCTTCATAAAGAGATTATTAAGAGAACCAGGCCTTCCACAGAGTCTAAATGCAAACTCTCCTGTAATGACATAATGAATTAACCCTTTAAAGTATTTCCTTTGAATAAGCAGCTGCTACAACCAAAGGGACTTGAGAAAGTGAAGAAAACATTGAATCTTGAATACATATAACATTCAATCTATGAAAAAGATATGCTGTGTACAATAAAGAAAAGTGTTATGGCATCTGCTGATTCACATCTTATTGTTTCAGAGTATTTTTTTGTTATTGGTGAGGTGAGATGCCCTTTTTCTGCTCTATGAAAAGCACTAGTGCAGCAAAGAGCTGGAAACATTGAGAAGGGTATTTGAAGGGTGTTTCTCCCATACACACAATCATACCCTGGTTTACAATCAGAAAATCTCCTCTATTCAACTTGTGTGTATGTGGCTGTGCCTTGATGTTGGATGTTTCCTACTAGCTCATCTAATGAGTGGTTACAAACTCTATGTAAACCTAAATCCAGCTGTCAGGAACAGTAACTAAACCCAAAAAGATGAGTGTTTGGATAATTCCACAAAACAGACAAGCTGTCTGAAGTCTGAGACACAGTATAGTGTTAATACTAAAAAAAAAAAAAACTGAATTAACATCTAATGAAACAAATTAAGGACAAAATAACTGCTGCAAAGAGTTTTGATACAGAAGAGGCAATAGAACTATTTTAAGAGAATGAAAGAGTTGCATTAAGACTAAATTGAAGCAGATCACCAAAAATAGTAATAAGGATACAAACTGTGGGAAAAAAGCCCCAGGAATGGCTAAAAAATTCTGAACTTTCAAATCTTAGATGAATTTATACAAAAACATGTGTTCACAGAATAACTTGCTTTTTCTGGGCCAGGCCACAGTTTGATTCCCATTTCATATCACACAGAACTGGAGGGGGGGAAATGAGCATTTAAACAAAAACTACAAACCTTCTGCAATCATATCCTCTATCTCTGTGTCTGATGAGTTGTCTGCATGTTTTGTGTTCTGCAAGTCTGATTCAACACACACCACACTCATGATCTGACCCTCCACCAGCAATCTCTTCTCTGCAGGCTGTTCCACCAGCAAAGATGAACGACTGACCTAGTGCAATAAAAGCAAAGCAACAGTGAATAATTAACATTATTCACAACAGTGAATAATTAAAAACAGTATTTGTGACTTAACAGTTGTAACTGAGATGATCAGTTTTTACTTCATATCATTGAAGCATAATTAGATTGTGCCCAAGCTCATTTCTCAAACAAATTAAGACTCACTCCTGCTCTGCAGAGTTTGCAATTATATTTAACAAAGGAAGAACACATTATACCTACAGAAATGAAGGAATGGGAACATGAGACATGTTAAATTAGTAAGGCAGGTTTGAAATTGTCAGTTTGTGATTTAAAATTCTCAACAGTAATTCTTATCAGACACAGCACTAATTACACCTGCCCAGTTAAGAGCTTGCCAGTGCATGAAACAACAAATTCTAGCATTTTAGAATTTTAACACTGACTCAGCTCTGAGGTTTAAATTAAGGTATCACTTAAATTGAGGGATTTAGAAAGCAGACAAATGTAAAATATTTATTCTAAATGGTAGCCTAAATCCACTCTCTGTAGTTATCTCCAGATACAGCCTACTACTCAAGTCACCAATCTGGAGAAAAGGTCAAAACCAACATTTGAAACATAATTCAAGATCTAACTATCTACTAGCCACAAATAACATCATTCTTACAAAGAGTTAATTTCAAAGATGAGTATTAAAAAATTCCTAGCAAATTTTAGACTTACAGGGAATGGCTCCAACCCCTCCTGAATCACAAAGCCTTCGATGACATGGGTCAGGATCTGGGGTTTAACAATAGCCTGTGGAGGTTTATTTTCTAGGCTGGGAATGCTATTGGGCATAGATGTGCTGTTGCTCCTTGTTGTTGCTGCTGGAAGCAAAAGAGGAGGTGGTGGAATAGAGACATGGGAAGGATCAGATGGAGATTTAATTACTGAGGCACTGACTGATGATGTCACTGAAGGCAGTCCCCCATGCTCTGCAAAAAATAACAAAACATGTTATGTTTTATCACTATTGTCCAACCATTGGCTCAGAATCTGGAAGTAAGAGGTGATAAATTCCCAAGACCCATATCTGGACCCATAAAACCCTAACACAGGCTCTTCCCTAGGCTTTATAGATTCCACTTATAAAACAAGGTGGTTTATCTCAACAGACTATTCCAAAAAACACCCTCCTCAAGGCAACATTTTCCTTTACTCAGTACCTGCTAACTACAAACATAGTTGGCCATTAATTACTTACACAAATCACAAAACCAAAAGCTACCTTAGCTTGGCATTTGTCCTCACCTGACAAAGGATCTTCTGAATTAAGAGCCTCTCCATGGCCCAGGGTTATGGCTGGTGGGGACAAGGTGGGTGGTGTAGGTGTTCTTGCCATGTGGACACAATCTGAGTCCTCGGGCATCTCCCCTTCACACACATTCTCCACTTGGCAAATCTGCATCCAACAAACTATTGCTTTAGAGAGATTTCCATTCTATCTTAACACCTTAAAAGAGTTGCATAAATACAGATTTAAAAATAAATTACCAGTTCAAATATGTTAATCTTTTAATAAAATACTAGTTCCCAAAATGCATACCAAACAATGAACTCTGAGGACATCACAATATCTATGACAGTAAAATTAAAGTATTTTGTTACAAACAGCAATGATTAAAGAAGCACAGTTCTCCAATCAAACAGAGAACTTGAGTTTTTTAATATCTTATGTGTATGGTTTACTGTTATTCTTATTTACACATATATTTGATGTTATTTAAATACATCTGCAAAATGCATGTTTAATGACAAGTCTGCAAATTGTTCTGTCTCATACAGCAGTGTAATCAAGCTGAGTATTTCAGAAGAGTACACCAAGACTATCAAGCATTAGTGGTTATATGAGATTTTAAGATCCAGAAATCAGGACACAGAGTCAAGAGTACTACCCTTTAAAATATATTAGAAATGAACAGCACACCTCCTTCCTTAACCTGTTGATAGCCTCAAAAAAGCCTACAAGAGCTGCTGATTCTTTTGCTCAACTTAATCTCACTAGCATTTTACCACCAATACCCAGCAATGCCATCTTAATCAGTCAGATTTGCATATTATTTTATTTTCCTGTACATCATTTTAATCCAGTGATTGAAGGCAAAACCTTCAATTACAAACTGCAAACATCTGAGACAAACACTGAACCAAATGAAATGATGGTGATGGGAAACTGCCAAAACAGCATCAAAATTCCCCTATTCTTTTATGAAAGGGATATTTTTAATATTAGTACATAAGTAATAATCCAGAAACCTATCATCTTATGTATCATCTATCATTGTAATAACTTGACATGGACCTTCTAACTAGTATAGATAGTTCCCCTAATCAAAATCTATTTGTACTGAGGTAAAAGTTTGAAGTCCTCATGTCACATTTACCAAAATTCTTTATGTAAGCATTGTCACGTATTTACTTACTTTTTCCTACTTCACATACATTGTAATTTCACTGAGAAACAAGATTTTAGATCTTAGATTTACACTTTCATGATTCCTGATTGATATTCTTGACTGATGACCCATTACAAAAAGCCAGCAAAAAAAACCCAAAGTAAAACATAAAATAGAAGAAAAACATCTATTGTTTTCTTAAAACTCAGTTCTGTAATCAGTATGTTTCTTGTCCTCTGACTAGCACCCGAGTTAGGTCCCTTGGAAGGCAATGGGCCAGAGTCACAGCTCTGGAGAAGCCCGGGGGAAGAATAAAGGATGCAATGTTACCACTCACCGCTGGAGTTTCAATCGGAACCGATGGCTGCACCTGCAGATTTACTGCGACGGTCTGTGGTGGTGGTAGAGTTTGAAATGGCAGCTGGACCAAAGCCTCTGCAGCAGGAAGTTCTTCCCCAGAAACCAAAGTGTTTTGAACCAAAACCTGGCCCTGGGACAGAATTTCAGGCTGCACTTGCAAAGACTGCACAGACTGCAGGGGCAGCGGTTGAATCTGGGTTGAGGATGCCGAGAGCTGAGGTGGAGCTGCCAGAGGGATGGGAGCGGATTGCACGGCTGGATACTGCTGGTGTGGCGTGGAGGACACGAGCTGCTGGCCCGGGGAAACCAAGCTGGGCGGCTCCACGGCCCCGATGTGCACGGCGGGCGAGGGAGGGAGCGGCAGGTGCGGCGGGAGGCTGAGCCCCTGCGACGGCCGCACGGGGGTGGCAGCGGCCGCCTGGGGAGCGGCCGGCTCGGGCTGCAGAGCCGCCGGCACCAGCGAGCTGGCCTGCGACTGGATAAGGGCTTGGGGGTGAATAATGATGGTGGGTGACTGACTCGGGGAGTGGGACGGCGGGGGGGACACCACCACGGACTGCTGAGCTGACTGGGATGGGGTGGGAGAGAGCGCGAGAGGCGGAGGATGGATGTGGATGGGGGAGCAGTGGGTCGGGACGCTGCTGGGAGCCGGGGGCAGCGCGTGGCTCGGGAGGGGCAGGCAGTGCTGCGATGGAGGCGGCTCCTGGCCCGGGGGAGTCTGGAGGGCGATCGGCTGGACTTGCTGCTGCTGCTGCTGCAGGATCAGCTGATGATGGGAAATCTTTGGAGTCGGCGAATGAAGTGGGATCTGCTGATGTTTTACTAGAGAATGAGGTTGCAATGGAGAATATGAAGCTGTGAGAGAAGGGGGAAAAAGTGACAATTAGTGTTTATTTATTCAAGTTCTGAAAATATTATAAAATACCTCAAAAATTATCAGTTTAAAGATCAGCATGATTTTTTTAACACTTCCAATTGCTGTTTAAAAATATCTTCTTTGACAGCACACACAACACAAGAACAATTTACTAGGGGAGTATTTCAATTTCCAAAGCAAAATGCAGCAATGAATAAATGAATATAGCCATGCTTTTTATATATATGTACTTTCTATAAAGAAGTATCTAAACTTTTTTTTTGCCGTTAGGTCCAAGATTATTGCTGATCCAGCCTTATTTAAGAATTTCACACAACTTCAAATGGATTTAACCTTTGCTTTGAAACAGAATGGAAGAGAAGCAATAAGCACAACAGGATTTGCAGATAACTGTTGAGTTGAACTTTAGATAACACTGTGTTAAGAGACTAAATAAAATTCCAGGAGTTTAGTATAAATTTAAACCATTGAAAGTGTTTGCCTGAGTTTGAACACAGCAACTGAGAGGCACAAACCTAAAAATAGTGCAGCTTCCAGAGAAATCACATCACCTTCAAGTGAACCAGTGACTCACCAGTTATTACTCAGAGCACACACATGTATTTTCCTCCACACGCAAATCTCTTCTTCCTTTGTCTTGTCCACTTGAGAAATAACTCATTTATGTAGGTTTTTTTATTTGTTCTGCTGCTAAGGGTGGGGTTTTTTCTTACCAATGTGAGTTTTGAGAGCCTTAGGGTTCAATACCTCCAGAATGTGTGCCTCCAAGTCCCACTCTTTCTCTGAAAGCTCTCATTAAGCCAAGCTACATTCTACAGAATTCAGACCAATTGTCTAGACTACCATCACTTTTTCAAAATAAGAAAGCTAATATGCAAATATGCTGCATGCAGTGTAAGTGCTTCTCTAACCAGGTGCAGGCTATTTTGATTTATCTCAATACAAAATACTAAAATTCTGAGCATTGTTACCGATGAGTTTATAAAAATACTTGATATAAGAACATTCTCATGACACAGAACAACACAGAAAACAGAAACAAACCACCAATAAAATGGATTTAGATGGGAGCAAGAGGCTTGAGGTGGTTTCAGCCCACATTTTACTGCCCAGGGATGGATGGCATGTCCTAACACTGAACATACAGAAAGACCAGGAACGAGAATCATGTTTGTGCTATGTCTCAACAGGGTATTGCAGTTGCTATATTGTGCTTGTAACGTGATTTAAGAACATTTCTCCCTCTGCTTAATCAAAATCCTGTGCAACATCCAATACCAGCAAATAAGTGAATTTACTAATAAAACTTGAACTCTGTTCATGTGGAATATCTACAATAAGACAGTCAGAGAGCACTGAACTCTGGCAGAAGCGTGCCATACAAATGAGTTTGCTGTAGGTGCACATTGCTCCCACCTGGTGTAACTAAGTGGTGTATGCTGGATGTCCGTGTGGCCGGCGTGCTCCGGCACTCTGGAGCGGGGCTCTCTCCTTTCCTATTGCTTTCTGAGGGCTCTGCCTGGCTGCCCTTGGAGCTGCTGGCAGCCTTGCTGGGGCACAGGGACTGACTTTGACTGCTGCTCTTTGGTGGGCCATTCTGGGAACTTGACAACACACCCAGCTTCTGACTGCGCAGCGTCAAGTTCTGAACCTGGGGAACGAGCAAAACATGGAAAAACCCAAACTTGATAAATAGCTGTGATAAATATCAGGCAAAACCAGCAAAAAAAACCCCCTCATTTTGTAATGCTTCTCATCCCATGTGATAACAAGAGGCTAAAAATCTGCATATCAGAGTATCTTTAAAGCCTTAAAATTTAGAAAAAGATAGGGATCTTTATCACTTCAGTGATAAATATGAAAGTATTTTTTTTCCCTTATTGTATTTTTTAAAGCAATGGAAATTGTTAATCAGTTTGAATTAAAACTTTCATTTTTCTCTTTTACTGTGCCTTCAAAGTAAGTGACACATGGCATCTTATCCAAAGGCAATTTTACTTTTACAGACACTGCAAAAGTACAGGGGTCTGGGACTGAGCTTCCAGACATCAACATAAACCAGAGCCTTGGGTGGTCAGCGGGACCAGACTGTTCTCTGCTATCTGTGTGCTAACAAAACTGAGACCTTTGTTTCTATATTAACCTCCAAATTAACCAATATTAACCTCCCTTCTCATCATGACACCTCCAATATCACATGAAATAAAAGGCAAAAGGTTTGCTTTCTGAAATGTAAATCAGTCAGGGATCATTTTCACTTAAGTCTGTTATACCACACCCAGATTCTTTATATAATGATCCCAGATCTCCAATCCTACGTGCTGAGCTAAAATTTCATTTTCAAGAATAATGCTTACCCTCGTAGCACTCATTTACATCATCCTGTGCATGAAAAAGAGGACTAATTATTATCACCATTCCCTGTGTTGATTACATAATCCCTCCCTCACTCAACAGTTAGTACCTGTAATGAACAGCCAGTTTACATTTCACATCCCACAGCTCTGTGTCACCACAGGGCACATTCAAACCCAAGACAACAGTGCTTGCTTCCTCCCTGGCATGCAGGTGGCATTTTCTGCCATCCTGTCCCAGTGAGGACAAACCCTTCAGCACACCCTCTCAGGTAAGGTGACTCAGCTGGAGTTTGGCAGACACACCCCAGCAGCTCATCTTCTCTCTGGTCTGGGGTGAAAGTAAAGCAAGAAAAACCAAAGCACAACAATTCCTTACTTTTCAGTTTTGTCACACTTGATGGAGCAGACTTTTAGTAAGTTTACACAAGCTCACCTGAGTAGCTGCAGACTGACAAGAAGATGAGGAGGATGAGGAGACAACAGGAATGTCAGACTGGACAGCAGCCACAGTGGTCGCAGGAGTAAAAATAAGCTGTTAAGCAATAAAAAAATACATGGTAACAGATTGAAATTTTTAAAATCTGTGGGAAAAATGCAGTAACTTAAAGAGATACATAACTTACACATACTGATGTACAGCTTCTAAGATATACTTTTTTACTTTTAGATTTATTTGAAGAACTATTTATCATGGTAATTTTAGTAAACAAAGAAAATAATAGAGAAAAAAGAAACAAAGAAAATAGAAGATAATAATGTAAACAATATATAATAACATATTTGTTCTGCATATTGAGAAAAATCTTCGAAATAAACACATTATGAACTTTCATACAAGCACTTAAGAGGACTTTCCTTCAATACTACTAATTAGTGGGAAAAAGAAGAGCAGTCCAATATCCACTAAATTTAAGAAAAAGAGCTTAGATCTTCCAACAGGGACAGACCAAAGCCAAACTTTGCAAGAACTGTAACCAAAACTTACCATCTGAGCTCGTAGATACATTTGAGCCTGGCTTGCACTCAGGGTGGGAGAGGTGCTGCCCAGCAACATGGTCTGTTGGGTGATGCTGCTGCTGGTGGTGTTGGAGGTCTGAGAACGGCTTATTATCTGTGCAGGTGTAGGAGAGGTGGAGAGGTTAATCTAAGGAAACAAAAATATTGCTTCTGTCATGGAAATTCCATCACCCTAGGGTCTAAAAGCCAGAAAGCCTTTGACAAAAATGGCAGGGGCAGTTGGAATCTCTGAACTGTGAAGATATCAAAAATATATTGAGCCAATTATCACGAAATTGGCAAGATTGCATGTTTTTATTCTTAAACTGCAAGCAACCACTTTGCAGTAAATAATAATAAGCAGTTACAAGTATAAACAATGACATCTGAAAAATACGCCTAATAGAAATACACCTTTACTGAGTATGCAGAATGATATTTCAATATTTTAAGAAAAACACCTGAACTTTTATATTAAAGATCTTTAAATATTTATATTAACTGCCTGGACTAGTATCTTCTATTATGCAACCTGATCAGGACACTTCTTTGTACCACCACTTATGAACTTTCAATCCTCATTTCACATATGCACACTGAAAATGACTGAAGACTAAAACCTTCTCCAATTTCATATTAAATGCTCCTCAAGAATCACTCTTTAGCATCTTCTTAAAAAGAGAAGCTGTTGTGTCTTTGCTTTTTCTTTTTTTCTCTAACCAGTCTAACAGAGTTAAGTGCCCAGCTCTTTTTCATCACTTGCTTAAAAGATTTCCTTGGAAAACCCCAGCCCAATTATTTTGTTAGTTTAACATCAGACATCTTAATAGACTTTCCCTCCAAAATTTAATGAATAAATGGGTTTACTTCTAACAGCTGTAAGCCAAGCCAAGCTATGAGAGCTTAAAAAAATACACAGTTAAATCACTGAAGCTATGCACTGGACTCATGAACAGCTTGAGGGTGTGATTAATAAGCAGGATGTCTGTAGGACTAACAAATCCTACTTCAGACAACTCTAAAACTGTACAGAAGAGACTGTGCATGCCTGACAATGGCACTTAAAGAAATACAGCATGAACTGAACACAAAGCTGCTCACAACTGAAACCTGAGCACATGCCTAGAATATGGGTAGTGAAACTGCAAAAAAGATGAATGACAGAAGATGATAAGAATGAATGCTATAAACATTTAATCAGTTTATTAGATATATGTGAGCATTGACTTGGATTCTTTAGATTTAGTGCTATTTAATCCCTGATACACAGTTATGATTTCTACCTACAGTAGAGCTCTGCATTAAGAAACTAATGTAGAAAATCCAATAAGAAATCATGTAAGAGATGAGAGCTCAGGGAGTGATTTCTGCAGGAGTTTGAACAGCCACTGGTGCTTGTGGAGTAAGCAGTGGCCCCTCAGAGCACCAAAGAGGGGTCTGGGACTGGGGAAGCCAACACTGGCCACCACCAATCACACACAGCACCCAGCACTTACTACAGAGCCACCACACTTCTGTTCACTGTGTCTGTAGCATTAATTTTAACAATACAAACTGAAAAGCCATTAATATTTTCTGGTTTTCCCTGAAGCCATATAACAACCAAGCAGGGTTGGGAATGGAGGGAGGGCTTGGTGCAGTTACGTACCGAGGTCTGCGACATGCTTGACTGCTGAGTGACACTCCCAGTGGGGGAAGTACATTGCCTCCCACCTGACAGGCTTGCCTAAATAGCAAGAATATTTGTCAAATAGTGAAATCAGAAAGTGCTTAAGTGATGTTCATTTTATTGCATAAACCATCAGAAACAGCCCTCTCTACCTTTCTCTGAGTTAACAGTGAGGTGCTTTATTCAGTGGAAATAGTTTTCAGCAAAGTGCACTCTGCACTATGGAATGGTACCTGAAAGGTGCTAAATTCCTTGAAGTCCTACCAAATTCTAGGCATCTAATTCTTTCAGATTAAGACTTGAAGAAAAATGATCAGAGCTAAAGTCTGCCAAACTGCTAATGATGCAGCTAAGTGATCACCTCACTACCTATGGTGCTCTGAACTTAAAATGTGATATCATAAAAAAACTGTCATTATTAAAATGTCTTAATTTTGTTGTGATTAGAATCTTCTAAAAAAAAAAAAACAACTTTATAAATGCTTTAAGGAACAGGCTCATATTTTGGAATGATAACTTATGTATGCACATCTAGTGTTTATCACAGGATGCTATTCCAGCCCTACAGATAAGTAACAGGGACAGGGATTTAGGTTTCTGTACAAAAAGAATGAAAACTTCTCAGTCTTTCCCAACCTGATTTTGTTTGCTCTGTCTCAGTAACTGTATATCCACATAGAAATCCATCACAAAAAAAACTCCAAAAACATATGAACATATTACCACAGTCTAATGAAAAAGGTATAGAAGAAAAAGCCAGGAGCAAAAATGAGTCAGTCCAGTTCTGAGACCAAACAGACATATCCCTGAGATCTTTAACTCCATTTACCATTTCCCTGTGTAAAATTATTAACAACTACCTCTCTCTGCAAGATCAAATTCTCTATCCAAGTCCAACTGAGGTCAAAGGAAATCTTGTCACTGCTTTAATTCAAAATGGGTCTCCTCCAGTGATCACTGATGTTAAAAGCTGTGTTTCAGATATGAAATGTCATTTACCTCCTACATTTTCACACTCAGGGTTGAAATTTAATTTTGTCATTACTCGTAATGCAGCCAGATGTGAGGCAAAACACACTAAGATGCCAGATGTTCATTATTTTTTATTTCACTTGGATACAATGCCATACATTGCTCCCCCCACCAACTTTTAGAGAAAAATCATGGGATGAAGATTGAAGAAGCCTATTTTTAATATTTATTTTATTACTTTTATTTTGATGATTTACATGATGCATTATAATGTATGCAATAAAGCATGGAATGGTTGCCTACTGGAGCATCTACACCACTGGACAAAATCCTCCAAACAGTTTGGAGGATGATACAATTTAAAATAACAACATAATTAAAATATAACAGTGAATTATCACAAGGCATTAAGCTCAGGCACTTAAGCTGTTATTATGTTTTACAACGACTGTAGCCCTGCTCTAGATAATACACAATTCTTTTTCAGCAATCTTCACTCTCACCTGTGGAACAGTTGCCAGACTCTGAAATTGGGTACTGCTTAAGTGCTGCTGCTGCAGAGCAGCAGTCTGCAGCATTAGATGCTGCTGTTGGGCTGCATACATCTGCTGGAGGTACTGAGCAGCTGAGCTAGGAGGACGATGCAAGGCCTGCTGAATAACCTGTGATGAATCAGTAGGTAATTAATTACAATAGCAAAGCACTCACCATGCTGACATGATGTTGAAGTTCACCCTTACAAGGAAATAAAACCAAATAAATTTTTTCACATCGATTATGTAATGCTGAACTTGCTCCCTCACTGTTCTTGACCAAGTCACAGAGTACTGTCAACATTAAAATATTCACATTCCCAAGGACAGCCTGACAATACAGCATCATCCCCAACACATCACTCCAGCCTCTCAGCTGCTTGTCAACACATCCTACATCATGTTCTGCTTTTTGAGAGATCAGTGTGTGAGAAACCCAATTATCAAACACAACAAATGTACAGAGTTCAAGGAGACCTAATTTCAACAACACCTAGAGAGTGCTGGATCCCAAGCAGCACTTACACCTACTCAAATACCTTGGATGTCTCTAGTCAACGTTGGTCAAACAAACAGCTTTATTTTACAAAGGTTTGGGTTAATGAACTGCAGCCCCAGCAAATGGTGAACAAACCAAACTTTCTACCCTAGCATTTCCCCCTCCCATATTTGGGAGACAGGCCTACCCTACCCTGAGCTATCCTTAAGTGGTCTGAGTAAACACCCAGTAAACATCTCCTAAAAACCAGCCAGCCAGCTATTGAGAAAGACAAGAGCAATGAAGAATGAAAAGTTAATCCTGTGTAAAGTACTGCACAATGCCTGTGTCCAGAGCTGTGCACAGGACAGGGAGAAGCCCCCAGAGCCCAGTACCTGCACAGCATGTCTGTCAGAGCCGCTGTAGACGGAGATCTGCGGCAGCGGCGTGCGGGAGGTGGAGCTGCTGGTGACGGTCGTGCTGGATGCAGAACATGTCGTAGTGTTGGCTTCATTCTCCATAGCGGAGCAGCGATCGTCCAGCCTGGCAGGAGTGACACAGAACTGGTTCAAAAGCAAGGCCAGAACATGCTGCTTTTAATGCAAAAAAAAATGTTTTGCTGAGATAGAAAAAGGGACAATTTTCAAAAGGTAAATTTCACAGAATCCCAGAATGGTTTCGGTCGGAGGGACCATAAAGAACATCTCGTGCCACCCCTGCCATGGCAGGGTCACCTTTCAATGCTTCAAGCCCCATCCAACCTGGCCTTGAACACTTGCACAGAGGTGGCAGCCACAACCTCTATGGGCAACCTGTGCCAGGGCCTCATCAAGCCTATAGCAAAGAATGTCTTCTTAATATCTAATCCTAGTTCAGCATTTGCTATTACTTGATGCAGTCTCTTGAGAGATCTAGTTATAATCTTCTCAGATCCATCAAAAGTAGCAATAAAGAACCAATTTAGGAATACATCAGAGATTTCCAGACACTACATAGGACCAATACCACCTCCCTCACCCCACAGCCCAGGACTGAAAACCTTGGCTGACCTCGGACACTGAACAAAACCTGCTCTTGGCAAAAATCACCAGTGAAATGCTCTGTCTGGGGAGAGAGGGAAAGGATACAGGAAAAAATCCTTTTAGCACCAATACCTAACACAATACAGCAGGAACCAAGGAAGAAACTACCTATTTAAGCACCTCAAATGATTCTCCCCAGTCTTATGAGACTTCCCTCTGCTGCACAGCACAAAATGTCATCTTTATAACTGAAATGAATCACAAACCTCAATATATGTTATGGGGGTGTTTACTGCAGTTTCTTTTTCAGTCTTTGTATTATGATTAACAGGAAATCACATAGTAGCTGTTTATTGCTTTCCAAAGGATGCCAAAAACAGGGAGGGTTGAGAAAATGTGTTTCCTACTCACCATAAAGAGGGGCTCAGAGAAATAATCAGAGTGAACTGCAATGTACTAGAAAAAAAGCAGCTCTGCCAAGTTCTTAACAAACCACCCATTGGATGCTGCATCAAATGGGAATAGAATCAGGAGTTTCAACTCACACAGCTGGAAGCAGAACGGGACAATGCCAGGCAGCCACTCTCACCTCCCAAAACACAACCACTCTGCAAGCAGAGGGCTGCACATGATGCTGCAGTTCCTGGGGACCTGCAACAACTAAGCTGTAACACATACAGGGTCACATAAAGACCTCTTGCCTACCCTGGTACTGGACACTTGTCATTAAAGAAAATTCCTGGTAATCAAGGATACTTTAAAGGCAGAGATCTCTGCTATTAGAACTGAAAAGATTTGTTGTTAAAAATGTGGGTCTGTTGTGCGTTGCTGATGGCACTTGTGTCCCACATCAGGGCACAAGTTAACACACGTGGGTTCCCATGCCAACTGCAATAAAACCTAAAACCACTTTATATTAATTTCAAAGAATGAAAACTGTCTTAAAAAAATCCTGTCTCCTCCAGTGGACATTAAACCTCCTCAAAATATTTACACCTGCAACTTGTTTAGCTAGTTTTTGCAGAGTTATGCAACCAGTTAAAGTAGTTTAAAACAACATCAGATGTCTCATTTCCTTCATTCTTGGCCATGTTTTTGGTGTGTTATAAGCAAGATGTGCAACATATCCCGTTTACTAACTATTCCATCACAAGTTTATTCCATGAGACTGTTAATCCTTTCGCTCAAAATTATTTCCAAAATAATAATGTCATTGCTCAGGTTGTTCTCACAAAGGATGTACAATGAAAAAAATGATGTACAGTAAGGAGCTCCTAAAGTTTTGCTCAGCATCTCCATCTCTCCTCTGACACCTCACCTCACACAGGAATCAGATCCTAACTTGTAAGAAAATTATTTTTATTAAATGATTTAGAACTTGCAATGATGTTCCCTGGGAAATTTTAACTCAAAACAATCTCCCTAACACAAAGTTTTTAAAACCACTGACATGAAACAACCACTATGCTTTTAAGTGAGCCCAAAATACAAAGTACAACAGAAAACTATATTGAAAATAGGTATTTATTCAAGCAGTAAAAGTACAAGATGCCACATAACTTGAAGTTACATTGTGCATAAGATAGATTTTCCAAAGTTTTGTTTCTTTATATTTTTCTCGGTGAAAGCAACCACCTTAAGTAAAAAAAATATCTGCTATTCTATACCAATTAACAAACTATCCTCGCAGTACACATGTATGTCATTACTCATGTTTTGGAAAGTTTTGGTAAATGCCATGGTAATAACAAACCCTGCTGACAACCCACATCCACAACCGCAACCATTCACAACCACATGGTTTATTTTTTTTCTTTTTTTTTTTTTTTTTCCAATTTACAACCTTTCCCTGCAACTTCAAGGGGACAAACCACAAAGAAAACTAAATAAAAATTTTCCTCCAAGCCTAACCCCTACAGGCATTCCGGTATTTTGACAGAGGGCTCCGAAATATGAATAAAATAATAATAATACTAATAACGCAGGTATGCTCTGTGGGAATACACCGCACGGCATGCGGAGTATCGGCCCCGCACCGAGGGGCCGCGGTGCCCCCTCAGCGGCCGCCCCCCAGCCAGGCCGGGCTGACCCACCCTCAGCCCCCGCCTCGCCCAGCCCGGCCCCGCCACCGCCCCCTCAGGAGAGCGAAGGCAGGCGGGCGGGAGGGGCCGGCCCGGAGCCGGGGCGCGGTCAGGGCGCGGGTTCCCCGCCCCCGCGGCCCGGCCGGGGCCCCGCGGCTGCCGCTGCCCGCGCTCCGCGCTCCCCGCCGGGACACTCGCCTGGGACGCGCCGCTCAAGGCGCCGCCGCCGCCGCCGCCATTTTCTCGCCTCCCTCACGGGGGAGGTGCCGCGCGCGCGCGGGGCGCGGGTGCCGCCGCGCACGTGACGGGACCCGCCGCCATGTTGGCGGCGCCCGTGAGGGGCAGGGGCTGAGGGAGAGCGGCGGCCGGGCTGGGGAATTGAAATGTGCGGTGTTTCCAGCCCAAATAACCTATCGACCTCCATGTGTAACAAAACAGGGAGCCTCTTTCAAGTGCCTCCTACATTTAGCAGCTGTTGCTCAGACTGTCAGCAGTGCATCGATCCTAATCACGGTGTGAGCATCTCACCTTTCCTTTCTGAGGCTCTCCTTGCTTCCTTCCACCCTTCCTGCCATTCTCCAGCTCAAAGCACTGTGTGAATATGAGTTAGAGTAATTACCTCTGGTCCCTCTTGCATCACGCCTCGTTTTAGCACCTCATACAATATTCACCTACAAATCTTTGCACTAAGAGTACAGGATATATTTGGATGATTATGGGAGGTGCCTACAGGCTAAATCGTGACTCCCAAGCCTGAGAGAGTTCAAGAAGTGTCTGGACAATGCACTCAGGCACGTGGTGTTCTTTGGAGGGCTAAAAGTTGGACTTGATGATCCTGGTATTTCCTAGACCATCACCACAGCAGCCAGGCTGGGGGATCCCCATGGAAGAGTCAGGGATGTGGGAGAGAGATCCAAGAATAGACTTTTGGAATTCTGTTTGGAATGGAAGTCCATTTGCTGCAGATTGTACAGAGAGGTAGTGGAGTCCTCATCCCTGGAGATCTACAAGGAACAACTGGAACATGACATTCAGTGCTCTGTTCTGCTTGACAAGGTGGGGATTGATCAAAAGTTGGGACTCAATGCTTGGAGGTCTTTTCCAGCTTAAATGATTATTTGGTTTTAACAAGGTGGGGGTGGAAATTGCTAGATACCTAGCAGCTATTTGGGATAGCTAAGTTCTTTGCAAAGAGACTCAGCAAGTGTCTAACAAAACTCAAATACCTGCCAAGGCATTAGAGATGAGCTTAAACTGTTGACAGGTAAAGCAGTTGCACTGAGCACAGGTAGGATGCCTGTGACAAGTAGTGACAATTCCACAAGTCTAATGAGATGCCTCATTTCTATAAAATATAACATAATTCAACAGGAAAAAATGGGAATTTTCACAGGTTAAAAATGAAGGTGTAGGGAAAATGATGACCTATTTTGAAATACTCTTGGAAATCTTCTAGGAAACAGAAAATGTCTTGGAAGTCTTGGTCAATATAAGGTTGAGTTCAGATACACCAAAATATGTCCTGTTGTACAAATGGAATCTAAGACTGTGGATGCTGAGTGGAGCAAATAACTTGTTTCTGCTTAAAACCCCAACCACTGCAGCAAAGTCAGGTAGCATGACAAAAAATTTGTACTTTGTAGCCATAATCAAGCTAAATAGGAAATAAGGGTTTAAGTTTTTATCACAATCATAAGAAAGAACCAAGTGTGTTGTTGACTGGAAAGTGAAGACCTCAAGTAACAAAAAGCTGAACTCCATGATGCTCCAATACAAGCACCCAGACCTGGTGCTGACTGGAGGAGGCAGTGGGGAAAAGGAATTGTTTTGCCAGAATTGAAGAAACCAAAGATTCTTATTTTCTAAGGACTGCTGGAAGATCAATCAGTTCAGGAAATCCTGGACAGCAAATGCATGTTATCAAAAAAGCCATTGATGTTAAAAAGATAAAGCTGGGAGCAAATACTGCTTGCAGTGATAAGGTTGTTATGATTCTCAGCTTTAATAAAATACCTTTTGTTAACCACCTGCTTCACCCCCCTAGTTGAAACATATCCTTCATGTTACTTTCTTTAAAAATCTCTCAGCCATTTGATAAAAGGGAATTGAAGCTTTGCCTGAAATGAACACATTGTGCACATTGCAGCGAGTCTTCAGAATTCCCACAGAAAACACTTTGGTCAGCAATCTTTGCAAGAAATGCATTGCCATCACCTCTGAACAGCTCCTGCTGCCCCTCAGCTCTGTGCTGGCTGCTAAAGGGCAGCGTGCTGCTTTTGCCGTGGATTTGTGTTAAAATCCTGAATTTTCTGTCGGCTCCCAAATTGAGTTGGCAGCAAGCACAACAACGAAGGAGTCATGGTGTGAACGGATTGCCAAGGTGCATAGTTAGATGTGCCCAGTGCTGTTTTTCCTAATGCTGGGATGGGTTCGGTTTTATGTAACAGCTCAGATGGAGAGTCTGGTCCATGGCTGGACAGCATCTGCTTCCTAAGAACCACCACTATGGGCACCTCTGGTTCAGAACAAGGACAATTGCAGAATGTCCCACAAGCAGGGACACCTTCCACTAGACCAGCTTGCTCCAAGCCCTGTCCAACCTGGTGAATCTGGGACACTTCCAGGGATGGGGCAGCCACAGCTTCTCTGGGTAATGCGTGTCAGAGTTTCATCACTGTCACAGGAAAAAAATTCTTCCTAGAATCTAATCTAAACGTTCTCTCTTTAAATTCAAAGCCATTTTGTCTTGTTCTGCCACTCCATGCCGCTGTCCAAGTCCCTCATCGGCTCTCTGGAGACACCTTTAGGCACTGGAGGGGGCTCTAAGATTTCCCTGGAGCCCTGCTGTCCCTAGGCTGAACAACCTCTCAGCCTGTCTCCAAAGCAGAGAAGCTCCGATTCTTGGACCCTCTCCTTTGCCTCCTCTGGACCCGCTCCAGCAACAAAAAATTCTTCTTCTGTTGATGGGCCAGACCTCAGAGCAGGACCAGAACACTGCAGGCGCTCAGTATTAGCTGGAGAATCCCCTGCTGCCCACGCTGCTGGGGATCAGCCCCATAAGTACTCGGATAGAACAAGTTTTCCTCCTTAGCCCGCTATCACGGCAGCACCCGCGGCTGAGGCATCGCACAGCCCGCATCCAGCTGCGCTCCCGCCGCGCCGGCGCCACAGCCGCCCCGCCGCCCGCAGCCCCGCCATGCTTCGCGCTGGGCCGTACCAAGTGTGGGTGGGGGAGTTACACACACCGCGGTGTCGCCCCCGTTCCGGAGGCGGCGGCGGGAGCGCAGGGACCTGCGCGCGCGCTCGCACCCGTTTGACCGGGAGCGGCCGCTGCGGCGGCTCCGCTACGGGGCTGCCGGTTACCTGGGTGCCGCCACCGCCGCTGCCCCCCCTCCGTTGCGGCGTGGAGCATCCCGCTCCACAGGTGTGGAATCCCGTCGGAGAGAGCCCATGTAGAGCGCGGGGGGACACGCACGGGACTGACACCCGCATTCCAGAGCGGTAGAGCTGCCGCCCGGCCGCTCTCGGGGCGGCTGCTCCGCCCCGCCGGGGGAAATCCTGCGCTCCCGTCTCGCGCAGCTCCGCGCAGCTCCGCGCTCCCTCTCGCCACCGCTTCTGCGCGGTCTCCTCCCGCCCCCGCGCGTGGTGCCGCCCGGCGCGGGCGGGGCGCGCTGGAGGCGCGGGGGTCGCGCAGCCGCCGCCCCGGCCCGGCCCGAGCCTGCGGCTCCCCCGCTGCGAGCCTGTGGCTCCCCCGGCCCGGCTCGGGGGCGATGCCGACGCAGCGGGACGGCGGCGCCGGCAGCACCATGTCGGCTCCGGGCGGCCTCGGGGGCAGCCTCGGCGGGGACGGCTCCCACCAGGTCCGGGTGAAAGCCTACTACAAGGGGTGAGTGCGGGCGCCGGGGGACGGCCGGGCGGAGAGCAGCGTCCGAAGCGGCGCCGCGGCTGTTCGGGGTACCCGGCACGGGCTCCCGGGGATACTGCTGGCTCAAGCCCTGGGTATCCTCTGGCTTGTACGGGAGGAGGGAAAAACACTTCACCATCAACCGGCCGTGCTGAAATGAATGTCAAGTGCTGAACTGGTGTCCGGGTTTAGGGGGGAACTCGGATCCTCCTTTCTCCTGGATGGTCCCGGTGAATAAGGATGTGCCTGAGCAGCCTTTGCCCTGCTCACCCTGCTTCCCTTCACCCCCAGGCCCTGGCTGACAATAATGAGTATGTATTCCTTCATAACACACGTCAAAAGTCGCATTTAGTTGTTCGGGATCCAGCTTTGGTCCTGGTCTTTCTATGGTAAGCGATGTTCAGGACTAAAGGAAGAGGATGTTTGTATGAAAATGTGTTTCATGGGTTTTTAGGCTGTTTGCCTAAAACTGAGCGATTTCCAGGGGAGTCTGTGAATTCTAACCTAGATGCTTCTGCTGTTAAAAGAACCCCAAAATACTAGAAGTCTGCAAAATGGAAATCTGAGTTTTGTGGGCCTAATTTAGTGGCTTTCCAGCAATGACACATAAAGCAAAAGAAACGTCCTGCCTTGGGTTCATAGCCCCCTATTAAATAGTAACAGTTACAGGATTTAATAAGTTTCGGTGTAAGGGTTGTCAGTGGTTCATTGGGCCATTAAGTTTGATGGGAGGTGATCTAAGCAGAAAACAATGTAGGTTGCATTTTTGGATTAAGTGTGACCACAGCGCCCTTGATAGCTTCCTTCCAGTTGTGTGTGTTAAGCACAAGAAGAGGTGTATTGCGTTTTCCGTGTTTACTCTCTACTATCTCTAGCTGTGTAATTTTAAGGAGAGGTATAGAAACTTCTCTGAGCATTTGGTATTTAGTGCTGTGTTTAGTTTCTGGCTTGTGTCTCCTTCGGGGCTTTTCTTGACAGAAGTCTGTAGAAGTTCCTGTAGAGACTGGCACAGTCTGTGGCTTAAAGGATATGTGAGACACTGTCAAAGTAGGTGAAATTCTGAGCTCTTTGTTTCACAGTCCCTTTAATCCACTTTTTCTTAAGGAAGCAAAGATGCCCCTGGCTATCAGCTGGTAGAGGTATTCATTTGATCAGACCGAACTAAAATGGGAACTCTTCTAGGTCAAAACCATTTATTTTTCTTCTGCTGGGTCAGTTTTAATCTTGATCATTTCCACATGCAGTCACAGAGATTCTTGCATTGGCACAGGGAGGCTGTGGGGCAATAACAGGGAGGAAGCAGCCCAGGGTTGTGGGAGTGAGGAAAAAATCTGCTACACTGGATAGGATTGCTGGCTCATGACCCTGGTAATAATTTCACAGGCGCTGGAATGTTTCTTTTGAGTCCTGTGCATTGACTTTTTATATTTTAATGCAGTTATCAGTTTAATAATGGCATTGAGTCATAGAGGGTGTTGGTTAACCATTGTGAATACCAGCAAACTAACAAGCTGAATGCCTTAGTCATGATTTATTTAGAGATATAAGCAAATTATTCTCTCCATTTTCTTAGAACAGAAAATCTCAAGCCCCTACTCAGAGTTGCACTATCGAGTGGATATCAAAGCCAAACATTTTACCTGCACTTATCCTGAAATGACTTGGAGACTGGGGACTGAATGCTGATACCAAAGGCAGCTTTTCCCCTGTTCTTCATATAAACTGTCTCAGGGCTGGATCGAGGAATTAATGGGAAACAGTGTTAATCAGGAAACGTTAATCTCTCCTAATTTCCTTTTAATGAAAGTATTTAAGTGGGTTGTAGAATTTATTAGGAAAGTCTGGCTGGGAAGGTCTTTTCATCTTCCAAAAAGAGTTCCTGGTTAAAAAGAAAAAGAAACAAAAAACCACCAAGCCAACCCAACCACTTAGAAGCAGAGATTTGTTCTTGAAACGTTTGAGAATCTGATAGTCGGGATACTTGCCTAGGGCAAAGAGCCGAGCCCGAATCCCCAAAACTCAGCTGTGTCTGGCCAGGAGCCCAATTGCTTTTCTCAAGCAAAGACAAAGACTTCACACAGGACCCTTTGAAGAGTCTTTGTTTCATTGAACCGTGCACTGGTAATTCTTTATCTTAAATTCATGAAATATGTTAAAACAGGTTGGAAAATTTTCCTAAAAATGAACACAGATCATGAGAATAAGGGGATGGGGAATTCCCAGAGCCTTGGGAATTAGGGCATTAAGTTGAGTTTTTCCAGGTATTTCCCTCTCTCAGTTCAGCTTATCTTCCACACAGGATTGGTTGTTTAAAATTCTTAAAATAGCATTAGGTATTTTAAAGATTTGCTGTGATCTGTGCAGTGTGTGTAACAGAGGTTCCTGAGAGGGTTTTTGGGAATTCACTCTGTTACTCCAAAGGTGGATTTTTGTTGATGCAATTACAAAGTGTAGCAGCTACCAGTGTATGGCACTGATCAGCATCTGTAATTGCAACCATTTCAGCTCTCTGATGATATTCAAAGTTTGCCTTTTGTCTTACCTCATTTGCTGGAGATGCTTTTTGTCAGGTCAGTACAAGAAGTTGTTACATCATTCATACATAGATTGTAGGAGTAGAGAACAGGTAGGAATAATTCATTGCTTGTGCTCAAGGAATCCTGTAGAATTCATGATGATTTAAAAAAAGCAAAACCAAACAGCTATAATAACAATTTTTCTGTCACTATTAGAACTGCTAGCATGTATTTGTTCAGTGCCTGACATAGATTTTATGCTGGTTGTAGCTGTGTAGGCTGTAATGTAGGTTAGATTTTTTAATAAAAAGGGGTAGATACCAATGCTTTGCTCACCTTCAGTTTGATTTGGTTCAAGTGAAGAACATGCCTGACAGTCCTCTCATGATACATGTTAAACCTGCTTCTTTTCTTAATTACTTAATTACTTATATGAGTGGGAAAAGTGTGAGGAGAAAGCAAATTTTAATTGTAAAATCAAAATGTACCTCCATAAAGATTTCCATGGAATTAATTTCTTAAGGATTCTTGAAATCTTGCATAATTTCTGTTGATTTTTCTTAATCTTGGGCACTTTTTGATCAATTCTTCAGCACAGTGTCTTCTATGAACAATCAAGTTTTCTTCATAGGAGAGTGTTCAGCTTAAGAAAACTTTGGACTAAGTCTGTGAATACATTTTCCCCCCTTCTTGCTGTTTCAATATTGATTTAGCTTTCTGATTATATGTTGTTTTTTTTCCAGAAAAAAGAGACTTGCACAAGGGAAAGCAGTGCTTTAAATGGTTGTGAATAGCAGTGGCAGCACCTCATGGTACAGAAATGACACTGACACAACAGAATTCCCCAGGAGTCCTGGGGGGGATCATTGCAGTGAGCTCTAATTAGACCTTTTCAAAAGCCTTAATGACTGGCCCAGGTGTGTGACACATGTGGATATGTAGGTAACATGCATAATGTACCTGCACATTTCCCCATACATAATATGGGATATATGAGGCTGCAGGTGGAAAAGTCTAAAAGTAGTGTCTGTTCTTACAGGAGTTTAAGATCAGAGTGAAAAATGAGGTACAAATATTGAATTGTGTTTTAATTGTTTGCTTTTAATTGTTTGCTTTGGAGTTTTTGTGCTAGATTGTAATTTTTTTTTATGGTTAAAGGACATTACAACTCTTAGATGATTTATAAAAGAAAGTTAGGAAAGTTATTTGATCTCAGGAAAGGTGGACAATATGGTCTTTTAGATGTATTTAAAATATGTTCCCTAGTGTGTTTAGGTTTACCATTTGCCTTTTCTCCCTCTTCCTACGATTTATGTTTTACTGATTCTGATACTTGCAGGATATTGACTCAGGCCTTCTAGTAGTATGAATAAATGATCTTTATTAATATTTATGAAAGATAAAGTGATAGCTATTTCAGTGGAAGTAATTCAGGGCAAGTGCTGTCTTGTGTATTTGCATGTTTCCTACTCACAAGTTCCTGATTAAGACCAACTATAATAGTGCTGAAACAAATTGTAAAAAGTCTGGTGCTTCCATAGTAAGAGTTAGTTGGCACCTCTGGATGTGGTGGTGAGAAAGGTGTGCTTGAATCAGATTTTCTGATTTCCTGTGTGCCAAGATGGGACAAACAAAGATATTTATTTCATCTTGGAATAGCTTTATGAGAAACATGCTTATTCCAAGCAGTTTATAGCCTTGTCTTCATCACAACGAAGGACCTGTTGTCAAGAAAATTTTCCCCACATCTCAGTAAAAGAAGACATTTTGTATCTTTAATGCAAGTCAGCAGTCTGTGGTGCATATTCACTTTCCTTTGTCACTTGATTTGGCAACTCACTTTTATTTAAAATGAATTTTTTTTTTCTCAGTAGTATTTAACTTCTTGGCTTGAGTGAATCCAGCTTTTTCCTGATGAAGGCATCATCAGTGCTGTGTTAGGGGCAAGAATTGTGGAGACACAAAGGTGTGACAACAGAACCATAGTGAAAGGGAGACCTGTGTCAGCAGGAAATGTCAGGGTTGTCAATGGAGTTCAAATGGCAAAATAAAGCAAAATAAACCTGTAACCTTTCCATTCCTGTGTTATGTAGATATTGCTTGTGGAACCTACTTGACATCATCTTTCTCTTTTAATATTGCTATTGGCTAGAGTTCTCTGAAAGACTGATTAGTGTCTGTTACAGCAGAAGAGATATTCCAAATTATTTGGTAACTGTTTGATACCTGTCCTGCTAGAGATATTAGAGTAGTAATTTAGAGAACATGCTTAAATTCTGAAATAATTAAACTCTCCTTTTTTTCTGAAGGGAAACTGGTTTGCTGCTTAAAGGTACCAACAAGTAGTAAGAGATTTTTTTCAGTTGGTACCAGATTTTACTTTAGAGATACTTAGAGATTCCAAGGCTGGTTCAGTACATCTTAACATTGTGATTATTTTCCTGTTTGCTGCAGTAAAGTTAAATCTATTTTAAGGGAATCTGAATCATCACATTTGAAAATGTGCTGAACAGACTTTGCTAATATATATATAATTTAATATTCAGTTTTTGCTGAAGCATCAGTGATTACAGTCTCAGAAAATGTGGTCTGTAACTTTCTGCTTTTCTGGCAGTAATAATCATTTTACAAACTCTCTAGTGACTAGTTCAATCCCAGAAACCCCTGTAATGTAAATATATATAAATATAAATACTTTGGATTCTCAGCACTCTTCAGAACTTTTTTTTTTTTTTTTTTTTTTTTTTTTTTTTTTTTTTTTTTGTTTAAGAATATATTCCACTGTGCACATATCTGTGGTAAAATGTGAATCAATGAAGGGATGGTAAACTTAGTGGAGCTGCTAAGTAAGCAGTGCCTTATTTCCTTCCCAGAAAAACAGGAAATACAGGTTAAGGCTTTGCCTCCTAATACAGGCTGGCTGTGTGGTGGCTGCCCATGTGTCTGTGACAGTAACACACTGTCAGATCTGCCTCTTTGGCATTGGTTCCCAGCTGCTGTTTCCATACAAGATGCAAAGGGAGACCTTGCTGTGTTGGAAGGATGTGATTGGGGACTTCAAATAAAGCCCTGTTTGCTCTAAATGACTCTGCTGTGTCTAAATACCAGGGTCCAGTTGTTTGTTTTGCATTTTGTCTCACATGGAAAGAACAGGAGTGATTCCTCTACCAAATCACTTAGCAGCTTTTTGACTGCTTTATTTAGATTATTGAAGAGATGATGTGTTTATCCTGGGCATATGTCTGTTCTATTTACTGGGGTCTGTCCCCTGACTAAACCTAACCAATGATGATGATGCTCATAAATCCAGAAGCAGGCTTGCTGTTCTTCCACAGTGCTTAGAAATTGCCAGTTGATTTTGTTGCTGCTGCTGCTCTCAGAGGAGCCTCAGGCAAGCAGTTTGGTTTTTGTGTGCTCTCTGCCCCTCCTGAGCGTTGTTCCTGTTCCATAACCACAGCTTTTTATGTTAAGTCACCTTCTTGATCTCAATCTGCCCATGCTCACAGTCATTTAAAGGTATTTGACTTGCTGCTTACATACACTTCAGTCTAGTAGGACTTGATGGAGTTTCTGACCAGGTAAAAGCTTTGTTGCTTTAATTATTTTTTTTTTTTTTTTTAGTTCCCCCAAACAGTCCTGGGTGCTGGCACCCACTGTAGCAAATCCAGCTGGGTGAGGTTTTTATGGGAAGATTAACCTTGTAGCTCAAACATGGAGCTTTTATGCTGTTTGAGGAGTGTGTTGTAAATAGCCTTCCTCTAACTGTGTCTCCCATCTCCTTTGGTTAAGGGTCTGAGCCCTGTCACCTGTTCCCCTTTAAGGCCCAGCCAACACAGTGTGCCAGCATTTTTTGTTAACATGTTAAAACCAGGTTAACTCACTTTTAATTATCACAGAAATATCCATTCTGCATAACAGTAAAGCAGTACATTTCAATTGTAAGTATATGGCTGTCAGCCTTCTCCTTAATTGTGTGTAGCACCACTCTTTTTTTAAAGGCATTTTGAATATTTGTACATGCCCCCAAGTCTGCTAGAAAATCTCTTTAGTATTTGTCATTAATTTTTCATAACATCTGATCAATCAAAATTTAGTTGGAGTAGATGTAACATACTGTTAGAGAGGAAGTAAAACAAGAAATATTTTGAACATTATTCAAACATTTGCAGCATTTAATTCTTCAGTTTTCACTAGTGTAAGAGATCTAATTTCTGTGTGTGGTTAATGTCTACTGTAACTCACTTCATAGTTACTTGGGCATAAAATCTGAGATACCTGGAGGATTAAATGTCAAGTAATAAAAATCACTTGGAGCCTGACTTTGCTATAAGAAGGGAACTTAGGTGCTTTATTTTACTTTAACATTTTATATGGAGCTGCATCAGGGATGGGGTCAATGTTAGTGGTATATGGAAGGTGTAAGAGCTGATGATCAGTGTTATGTTTTGTGGAATAGTTTCTGAAGTTTATTTTTCTCTTTCCCAGGGACATCATGATAACCTATTTTGAGCCTTCCATCTCCTTTGAGGGTCTGTGCAGTGAAGTTCGGGACATGTGCTCCTTTGACAACGAGCAGCTTTTCACCATGAAATGGATTGATGAAGAAGGTAAATCAGTGCCCATCAATATAATTCTCAACTTCCCAGCTTTTCTTTCCCTTTCATTTTTTCTTTCCCTCTGTCTTCATAAGATAAGCTTGTAAAACATAGAATCTGACTCCAAAAATAAGTTATCCAATGCCTTCTTAAGTAGAATTGGTATTTGTTTCACTCTGCTTAATGTGTAGCTTGCTCTCTGACTTTATAAACCAAACAAGACCTCAGTGATTATGTTATGAAAATGTTAGTTCAGTGTTAGGATTTCTTATCAAGGCAACAGAAAGTATTCCTTTATACTGATGAAGATTCCCTTTGTATCTTACATTTTTGAAAGAGTTAAATGGACATTAAGTTATACAAATTGCAGTATTTATCTAAAATATTGATATAATTTAATGTATAATTGAGTTGTATGTGTAACAAAAAACCATTGTATCTCAAGTGTTATCAGCTGTTTCTTTAGCAACCTAAAGTCTGTTAACACATAGCTAATAATAAAATTTTTTCCAAATACTAAAGGTATGTAGTAACTTTTCATCAAAGTGCAGTGACAGACTTGACTGAGAACTCATCTCTAGTGCTTGCATTATCCATCTTAAAGTTTACCTTGGATAAAAAAAGTGCAGAGTCTGTTTTCCTTGTTAACAGATGTCATCCATTGAGCTGTGTGTGTACAGTAATAATTCTTTTAAAGGTTATTTGTAGGTTCTGTTTTCTCAGTGGAATTAGTTCATTCCACACACAGGTTTTGAGCTACAGCTACAACGAAGAGCCCTCTGAATTATGAGATTGCTGTGGAGTTATTTTAGCTGATGCAGTACATAAAAGGCTGCAGTATGCAGTGATTTGTTGACTGTGGTTGGTGCTTGCATGCAGCCATCAGCATAAATGGTGCTTATGGAACTGTTTCCTCCCATTTCAAATTGGGCTACTGCCAGTTTATTCAGAGTCTAAAGCTAAACGTGGAGCAAAGTTGATTTTTGGAAGTGCCATATAGGTAGGTGTGTTGAAGATTATGTGGTCTTGGGAGTCTGATCAGGTGAGGTTTTTTTCTTCTCTTTGTCATTCCCAAGTTATTTATACCAGGCAGATGCAGTACAGTAAAATGAACAGTATTTATGACTGAATTGCACAGCAGAGCTACTGGGGTTGAACATTTACTTTATAATAGCTGGCTGTGTTGTTTTATCATCAGGAGGATAATGGACTCCTCACTGCAGTGGAGGAGTCTGCAGTGTCAGTCATAGCAGGAAATAGATACGTTTTTTAAATAAACATTTTTGTGCTGATTCAATAATTTACTTGAAGCCACAATTTGTTCATTCTCAATTTCTGCTCTTTAATTAGATATATGTTTATTAAAAAAAAAAGGTTGTGGTTTGCCTGGACTATTTTCATGTGTGGGATTTGATTTTCACAAGCAATCCATGTTTGCTTTAATCATTGACTTACAGTTTAATGTCAGTGGAGAAGAAGTTAATCTGCCAATGAGGAATGTGTTTAAAGCAAATCCTCCTGTCTTTATTGTGAATAATTCTTGCATGTACAATGCATGGCTTCTTGCCAAGCTCCCTGCCTCTTCTCTCAGCACCACTCTGTAATGTTTTCAGCTGATATTCTTTCTAGAAACCTGTTTTGGTTTACTGGAAAATTCCTGTATCACATCCTCTTCACCAAAGCTGAAGTTCACTGTTTAACAGTAGCATAAGGAAATGTCTGTGCTGTAGAGTAATAGTGCTGTTACACTATTACTCAAGTTTTTTGTAGTCTGAGAGAAGATAAGATGTCTGGGGCATCACTGCTTCCTGACTAAACTGGATTTACCTGGACACTAAAGTTCTGATTTGTCATATAGTAAATGCCTTTGCAAGATGAGGGCTTCATATGTAACTACTCTGATTTCATAGAGGTAATGGCACACAAAGGCAGATATAAATTAATTGAGTTGATTCATTTCCAAAATCTTCAGATACAACTGGAAAATAGAATGAACTTGATTTGATTTTAGACAGTTTTTTTCCCCATATATGATCAGTTCAGCTTCATTCTGCCTTCTGAAACATCCTGTGGGATGGACACTGTGTGTGTCTTCACTCTGTTGTTTCTCACTATATAACTCAAAAGTAAATATTTTCCTATGTATCCCAGCTGTCTTTGCAGAATTTATGCTACTCAAGCCTGTTGAGAGAGATGTCTGTAAACCTCCTGTTCTGAGTTTGCTTATTCTTGAGACCCTCTTTTGCCAAAAGGAAACAGAACTGTTTGCACAGGTGTCAGAAACAAATGAAGAAAAACTGGTTTGTTGATTCTCATAGTGAGTTTGAGTAAATACATTTGTTCCTTCTCCTCCCACCCTGCTCTGCACAGTGTAAGTTTGTGCTGTGGGTGGGCACTGTGGTGTCCAGGTGTCCAGCTGTAGGGGGAAGTGGTTTGGTGGAAGATGACTGGTGGCTTCAAAGATGCACTTGGAGGATTTTTGTGTGCAGGAAACAATAAAGCACCAAAAATGGACCATTTACATTTGGGTTGGAAGGACCCTGGAGATCCACCCCCTGCCATGAGCAGGAACACCTTCCACTATCCCAGGCTGCACAAAGCCTCATCTTTTCTGGCCTTGGACACTTCCAGATATGGGGCAGCCACAGCTTCTGTGGGCACCCTGTGCCAGGGCCTCACCACCCTCACAGGGAAGACATTTTTCTCAGTATTGAATCTAAACCTATTCCCTGTCAGTGTGAAGCCATTCCCTGTCCTGTCACTCCATCCCTTGCAGACAGCCTCTCTCCACCTTCCTTGTCAGCTCTTTCAGGTTCTGGAAGGCCACAATTAGGTCACCCCAAAGCTTCTCCAGGCTGAGCAATCCCAACTCTCCCAGCCTTTCCTCATAGCTGAGTCCTCCATCCCTTTAATCAACTCGATGACCTCCTCTGGGCTGGCTCCAGCAGGTCCATGTCCTTCATATTCTGGAGGAACATACATTGGAAACAAAAGCATTGTGATACACCAGAAACAAAACTAATTCTCTGGAAAAAACGTTTGTGGGGTGAGTTGAAATACCTCTTGCTGCTGGGTGTGTGGCTTTACTGAAAAGCTTTAGCAGTGGCTGTATTAATTTAGATACCTTGCAGTATAAAACACAAAGATAATAGTTAATGGTCTGTTGCTTGTGAACTTTCTAACCGTGTTATTGACTGAGGACTCAAAGCTGTAAAACTTGCAGACTGGATCCAGTTTAGCCAGGATGGAAGTTAATCTGCCTTCACCCAGTTTGCTTACCCATAACCAATTTGCCACTTAAAGACATGGAAAGTAGTATTTCTGTTAAAAATTGGAAATATGGGAAGGCAAACTTGTTGTATGGGATTTGGACTAAAAATGAACTTCTTCTCATGCTGGAGCAGGCAGAGATAAATCCCTTGTTCTTGCACAGAACATCTTGTATAGATGAAGGAGGGAGGGACAAGTTAAGCTAATAACTAAAAATATTTTTTTCTTTGGGGCAGTGATGATTGGGATTCAACATTGTTTTAAAAATGTTTCAGTTACAGTATTATTTTTGAAGAGGCTTATTCTTTCAGGGGGTTAATTTTTATATCATGTTACTAATCTGCACCAGACACCAAAGAAAACACATGATAAAGTTTTGTTTGAGAAATTTTATCATCAAGGATTTGGTATGTAATTTAGTCTGTATCATCATAAATGGTCAACAAAACTGCAGTATTTTTATTAGAAAAAATAAAACAAAGCCAGCCAACTCCCACCTTTCTTCTGCCTTGGTGTCCTTTCTTTAAGGGATTTTATTTCAAAAAGTTGTGTGAGTGTGAAAGTAGTAATTACAAATCAGAAAAATTGGGTGTTGCACTTAGATTACTTAATTTGTCAAAAGTTTCCATGAGGTTTGAAGAGAGACTCACGTTCTGCTGCCTTTGCAGCCCCTGGTGCAAGTCTTGGCAGTGCTGAAGCAGCTGTGAAAATATAATTGGCCCAGTTCCAGTTAAAAATCCATGAAATAAAATTAGTCTTAGAAGGTTTTAGGTGCTGGAATATAGCCTGCACCTCCTGAACTGAAATAATGTGTAACCATGCTTGTAGCAGTGATGCTTAGTTCTTATGATCTGCTTAACTCTTGGGAATATCCCATATTTTTATTATCCCTGAAAGAACTCAATATGACTCTGTTTTCAGATGTACTCTTTGAACAATATTAAAAATAAATACTACCACATTTGAAAATATTGAATTTTTTCTGCAATAATTATTCTGAAACCAACTGTGAAGGAACTAGGTGTGGAAGTAAAACTATGGAATATGTGTTTTCTTTCCACAGGAGATCCATGCACAGTTTCCTCTCAGCTGGAGTTAGAAGAGGCCTTTCGATTGTATGAACTGAACAAGGATTCAGAGCTTCTGATCCATGGTGGGTGAAATGTACTGAAATTTACTGCTGCTCATGTTTGTACCTGTGAATGAATGGAATTCTTACCTCTCTTTCCTGTGCCTTTCACACCCTTCTCCCCTCAGGCCTCTGGCCATCCTGTCAAGGGATGCTGTTGACCATTCACTGTGCTTTTAGCTCTTTTTCATTTAGGGGAGAAAAACATACTTTGCTGTTAGTTTGTTCATGAAATCCAGCCTCTATTTCTTCATTCATTCAGCCCAAGTGCCTTCAGACACTTGCTGGCAGCACATGGTAGAAGGGATAAAGTAGTATTTATTTATTGATTTATTAGATTTATACATTATCTTGAAGTTAATTATGGATAAGTGCTTTAGAGCAGCATCATTTAGGAAAAATAGTTAATGAGCTCCATTTGTGATGCCAGATTATTGAAAAGCTTGTCTTTTCTAAAATTACTTACATCAGTTTTAAACTTAATAATATCATACCCCTGTTTAATGTGCAGTTGCTCAATTTTTTTTCTTCAGGGTTATATGCCTTTTTTGGCAGCTTCTCCAGAATATTTTTCTAGCTGTTTGTAACTTTTTATCAGTGAAAGGTTGATCTTAGTTTATCAGAGATTAGAGCAGAAAAATCATCATTATGAAGTGTTGGTGTGTTACACTAGAGTGTCTTTACAGGCTCCTTCTCTTAAAAAGATGCAAAAAATGTGTTTTATAATCAGTCCATTTGAAAGGAAAAGACAGCTTTCCAGCTTCCAACGGGGAGCTTTAAAAAGGGGAAGAATATCATCCATTTGCAGATACATTTCACTGCTTCTGTGCAGATCAGATTTTTCATCTGCCCATTCTCCATGAATTTTTGTGTTTGATAAGCTTCTGATTAAACTGGCACCAGGCTGTCTGTCCACATTTATACTTGTATCTAATGCTCACTGAAGCCAAATAAATTATAAAAGATGGGTAGTATTATCAAAGCTAAATAAACTGTGAAAAAACACAAAAACTTACATAGTCAACATCCCATGTAACTGTTAGGATGCTGTCATATAAAACATTTGTAGTATTTGGACATCTTGACCAGCTGTTAAGATTGGCTACATGAGAAACCAAAATAATTATTTTTTCTAGTTACTGTCTTTAAGAAATAGCTTCATTTATTCTGCTTTTTGTGTGTATTGCTCATGTCTGTCACTGCCATACCCAGCAAAAGGGGTTTGTGGTGATTTGCAGCTCATCTGTTCTCAAAGAAGTTTTTGTTGAAGTGTAGTCAGTGCTGTTCTCTAGATGGTTGAATGTCTTTCAGGAGTGTTGCATTTATCCCAAAGACTTATTTTCTATTTGAAATGAAAGCTAATCAGGAATTCATGTCTTTCTTGCAGTATTTCCTTGTGTCCCAGAGAGGCCTGGCATGCCTTGTCCAGGAGAAGATAGTAAGTAGGCATTTCAGCTAATACAGAAAATCAGATTTCCTTTTTAGCAGATTTTGATGTTCTTTGGTTTAGTATCCCACACTTATAAATATTAATAATGCAAATCTGTAAGCATAAAATATTTAGAAAGAATAGGAAGTCTTTCTGAACTGAATGTTTGTCACTTCTGAATCACTGTTAATAAGCATTTCACATTCCTGTTAACTACTCATGTCACTCTGCTTTCCTTGCTTTTGCCTCTTCTATCATAGCAGTTTTTTAGCCTATTCCTGCCTTTTGGGGAGTTGCCAGATTGCTGGCTGACAATTATGAGCAGAGGCTTGTAACCAATGATAACAACTTGTTGTGTCACTGTTTACAGATCTGTGGTTAATTAATTTGAAATTGATGTTTAGGTGCTATCAGGAAGATTCTCTAAAAACCTCTATTGTGTTAACAAATGTTCTAGACATTAAAGAGGTACTTTCTCCCCAGTCTTAAAGTTTTATAAAAGAGAGTGTGTATGTGTTATGCACACAAGCATCTGTCAGCTTGGTATCCAAACCTCTGACCAATCCAATCTAAATGTGCATGTTTCAAAGTTAACTTGGGCAGAATGAATAATGCTGGTTATCTGAAAAAATAAATCAGCAAGAGATTTACAGCTCAGTGTAGTTTTTCATATCTTAGTTTTCAGTTTTGGTTTCTGTCATGCCTAAAGTAATGAAACATAAAGTAATTGTTAAAAAATGGAAAAAAATAATAGTGGCAGCTATTATTGAAATATTTGTGGATTTAAAGCACAGGAGGATTTGTCAAGCAATCTTATAAATCAGGACATGCGCCCAATTCACCTTCCTTCCTCCTTGCTCTTCCTCACAGCTTCACCCCAAGCTGAGCTATGTGTACACTTTGCAGACAAGTGCTTGTATTGTTTGGACAGTTTACCTTCTCTTGACTCACTGTTCCTTTTAACTTCAGAAAAATCAAGATTAACTTTGAATTGATCAGGATATTCTACTTCGAACTTAAAAAATAAAAATATACTTGGAACATTCCTTTTTTTCTGTAATGTGCAGGAGTGAAACTTTACTCTGCAAGTTACTGCACACAGAAACCCCCAGGAGAAGATGTTGTAGTTCTGTGTTTGTATTTGTCTGGATATAATCCTGTGTTTTTCCTCTTAGAGTCCATTTATCGCCGAGGCGCCCGCCGGTGGCGAAAGCTCTATTGTGCAAATGGTCACACTTTCCAAGCCAAACGATTTAACAGGGTGAGACTCTTGTTGGGTGCTTAAAGCCATGGTACAGGGATGTCTTATTTTCATAATGATGATGCCACTGCCTTGTAAAGTTGCCAGGTAGTTTTAGTCTCATTTTTGTTGTTTGTCTATACACTTGTGGTAATCCTGTATCTTCTGGAAACTTATGCAATATTAAATCATCTGGAACTTGAAATAGAAAAAAACCAAACAAATTGTTTATAATTCACTTTATATACACTCTGAAAGCATAGTGTCAAAGCTCCTGTGTTCCCTTAAAATCTTCCCAGAGGGCAAACTGGAATGTATTAGATGGCTAAAGGTGAATTTTCAGTTTTTTAACTTCTGGTAGTAAAATGGTCTGAACTTGCTTATGATGCACAGACTTTTCTTTCATGACTTCTAAAGGAGAAAGCTGAGATGTTTCTCCAGGCAGCCTGTTTTTGGTGCCATGTAATAGACTGAAAATAACAAATTCAGAATGTTTTCAGGAAGCAAGGGTCAGATATAATTAGCTAAGAACTGCTGTGTTTAAAAACAACAATAGCAAAAGCCAAACCCAAGTATTTGAGTAAGTCAGGCCTCTTGACAGCTTCAATAATCTTTCCTTCTTCTTCAAGCTCAGTGTATTGTGTGCTTAATGCTTGAGATTGTCTCCACTAAACTTCATCTTGAGCATCCTCATGTCTAACTGCAGCTTTTATTGTTGTTGTTTTTTGACCTCACCTGGGTTAAAGGCTGTCAAGGCACCACAGTTAAATCAGTTTCCACTCTGGCCTCCATAGGCACCCTGTTTTCCTGGATCTTTGGAGTTGTTTTGTGAATGTCCTTCAGCGAGGGGTGATCTTCCCATTTGCATTGTTTAAGGTGTTGAAGCTTCTGCTTTCCTCTGTGAGGGCTCACCTCCAGAGAAATGAGGAGATGAGCTTGGTTAAATGCAAGTGTGGCTGGATAGGTTTATCCTTCAGTTTTGCTCTTTACTGAGTTTGTGGTTTCTGATTGCAGAGAGCTCACTGTGCCATCTGCACTGACCGGATATGGGGCCTGGGCCGCCAGGGCTACAAATGCATCAACTGCAAACTCCTCGTTCACAAGAAGTGTCACAAACTTGTCAACACTGAATGTGGCCGACACACACTACAGCCAGTAAGTAAAACTGACCTGATAAATTGTCTCAAAGAAGCAGCAACCAATCAATCAAACAAATAACTCCCCCACTCCACTTTATACTGCTGGTTTTCAAACTGCAGCCAAATAATCACTGTAGTTGAAACATCATTTTTATGGTTAATGTGACTTTTGCAAGAAAGTTTGGGATTCACTGAGCAAAATTGCAAATTATAGCAAGACAGGAGTCTAATCTGCACATCTGACATTATTTCCCATGCCACATATAAGTGACATTTATCCCATTCTTCACAGGGACTTTGCATAGCATGTACATATGTACACACTAATTTACATCTTCAAAATGCATAGATGGAGTAAATTCCCTAAATATCTGTTAGATTATTGGATTGTTTCCCATTTACAGCAGAGGAATATGAAGAGCAGAATTTTTTACTTTTCTCCCAAGAAATTAAATCATTCTCAGTTCTTAAGTCCTGATAAAAACTGAGATTATTACTGGTTTAATAAAGGAGTCAGCTTCAAGTCTATATTTTGGGAATTTTTTTTGACTAATATATATATATACCACTGAAGGACTTGAGTTTTTCTATCTTCTCATCTGTTGTATTTCATCCTCTTTTGTACCAAGTTGTCACTTCTGCAGCTTCTGGAAACATGTCATGACTTCGAGAAAATAGGGAAAATAAAGAATGCTGTAGTTTATTTCATTGTCTGTGTTTTAGTAACTATGTTGACTAATCAAGTTAAAAAGTAGCTAGATTATATTCGTCAGGGGTCATTAATTTCATTTTTTGAAATTTTCAATTTTCATATTTTTTCATTTCTGAAATAATGTGTGTGACACTTGGACAGTCTATTACAAAAATCCTATCTATGTTTGCAGGAGCCAATAATGCCTATGGATCCATCATCAGTGCATTCAGATAATGTAGAGACAGGTAAGATCAAGAATTTTTTTCCATTAAATTACTGTGATTTGCTGAAAAGTGAACTTTTGAAATAAAATTGTTTTTAAAACCCTTATTTACTTTTTCATAGAATAAAGAAGACTGCTTCTTAGTGTTAAAGGGGATATAAATATAAAAATTCCAGTTTTCCACATTTTAGCAGTTTCAGAAACTTGACTAAACAAAGAAGAATTTATGCTGTCAGTTGCATTTAATAAGCTGAGTATTTCAAATGCTGTGATCAAGCAAAAAAAAAACCCAAACTTAACAGCATTAGCAGAGCTTCTGCTGGGGTGGTGGCCAGACATGTTTGTTCTTGTGGCAGTTAGAGTGATAGTTCTAATGCAATTCTATTAGTTTTGAATATTTGCAACAGAAGCATTTAAACTGTGTTTCTCTGATTGGGGAAATTTTAAGGCAGAAGAAAATCCTCTTGTGTTGTGTCAGTCTAATGAATTTTTCTTGCACCTCCAGTGATACCATACAATCCCTCGAGTCATGAGAGTCTGGACCATGTTGGTGAAGAAAAAGAGGTAAAATACCTTTTCCAAGCTAACTCTGTAGAATCACAGAGTATCTGAAGCTGGAAGGAACCTATGAGGTTCTTCAGAGCTATTAAGGCCTGTGTGTCTCAATTGCAAGATTTTAGTAGTTTAATTTGCCACAAACTGAAAATTAGCACAATGGCATGTTTGGGTTGCTCCTGAGATGCCTCCATGTGTGGCTTGCACACTGCTTTATATTGTACCTTGAGTTGAGATGTGCTTTGATTTAGAAAGTGTTCCAAATTCTCCCAGTTTGGTTTGTTTTTTCTCTGCCAAGTCTCTTTTACCTCCTTTGTTTCCTAGCACATTCCTTTCTGGGACTGTACGGTCTTAAGATAACAAGTGTTAATTGAATTGCTTGTTTATATTAATTTTGAAATGTTATTTGAAAATGCTGACTTTTGCAGTTGCTGACACTGGCAAGGCTTCTTCCTCATTTCAGTGCATCTTTACCCACAGGCAATGAGCATCAGGGAAAGTGGCAAAGCTTCTTCCAGTCTGGGCCTGCAGGATTTTGATTTGCTGCGGGTCATTGGAAGGGGCAGCTATGCCAAAGTGCTGCTGGTTCGGCTGAAGAAAACCGAGCGCATTTATGCCATGAAGGTGGTGAAGAAAGAGCTGGTCAACGATGATGAGGTGGGCAAGGTGTTCTCAGGGAATTGAGCAGCTCTTCCAGACAGCTCCAGTGTGCTCCATGAGGAGGGAGCCAGGTCTGGGCTGCAGCACTCTGTGGGAATTCTCCATGTGGTTTCTTGTGCTGTTCTATAGGAGGTTTGCAAGGCAGGTAGCCAGGTGGAGTCTGATTTTCTTATGTTCAAGACTGAGTTTTTGTTACACAGAAATCTTCTATGTTACTTTAATTTCTTGACCCTTATCTTAACAATTTTTGCACAGTGATTTGTGAAAAGGTGTCAGAAATTGCATTATTAGACTGCTAAAAACCTCTTGTTACTGAGGATTTCCTTTGGCTACTCTGGAATCATTGGAGTGACTCTGGCTTGTTGTCCAAGAGCTTTTGTATTTATTTCTGTCTACCATTGATTCCTTCTGCATTTCTTGGTGCCACTTTACATTTCCCTGCACTGGTTTATCTTTTATAGATCAGTGTGTTTTCATTCCCAAGGTGGTTACACACTGAGGCTAAGAGTAGAGGACATTCAGGAAGTAAAAAGTATGCTATCAGCTATTGCTTCACATTTCAGAACTGTAGAATATTTAATTTCTTGCAAGTAAAATAAGGACAGCAAAGTTCTTGAATGTCTTTCTGCTAATTGTCATTAATACTTGACCTAAGAAGTGCAACAGTAATTTTCTGAATGTCACTTTTCTTCTAAAAACAGGATATTGACTGGGTTCAGACAGAGAAACACGTCTTTGAACAGGCCTCAAATCATCCCTTTCTGGTTGGGCTGCACTCTTGCTTCCAGACAGAAAGCAGGTAAAAGTCATTAATTAATAATAAAATAGTCTTATTAAAAACACTTCATCCTATCAGGCACCTCAAAGACCTAAATTTAAAGCATAAAGTGTTAAGTAGCAAAGTCAATGTTTTGTAAATCTTTGTAGTATTTTGTGATCCAAATGCCATGTGCATCTAAGGTTTTCAGATAGGGAAAATGCTGAAGAATGTCAAGTACTGGTAGATGTGGTGGGAAGGATTCTGGACAGGAAGAGAAGTGCAGCTGGTAGGAAAAAAGGATTAAGGATATGTGATAGAAGAGAATGTAGAATGGAAGGAAAAAAAGGCTTGGGGAGATGAAAATCAGAAGTATGAAAACTGAGGAATAATTGTCTCAAACTTGCCTGGATTCTTTGAAGATGAATCTGTAAGCAAGACTCAGAAAATAGAATCTGAGTTTTCAAAAGGAAAACCAAGTAATAGAGATGCAAATTACTGTTTTTCTATTCTATACAGTAGCACCTTTAAGTACATATAAAATCCAGTTATTGTATATTTAAACAATATCCCTGCTGTTTTGAAAAGGTGACAAGCTAATAGAGGGAAGTGAGAAGAAAGAGTATTTGTAATACTTACAGTATTAACCACAAAGCAGACTAAAGGGATCAGAAAACTAGATTTTTAAATTTTTTGTGGTTTGTGCATAGAAACTGATGTGGCTCTATAGAGTCAAGTGTGTAGTAATGACAAGCAGTACCTGTAATGGATAAGGAATATGGGAAGGATTACTTACATTCCTTTAGTAATGAAGGCATTATCTAGAGAAACTTTGTATACTTGATTTTTAATTTAGGAATTTATTCAAAGGAGGGGAAAATGGTAGAACCAGCCATGGTGCCAGAGATGGGAGGAGTGGAGTGGGCATTGTTCTGTAACAGACCTGTAACACCTCACACCTCTTTCAGCCCTGCACACAGCCATTTGTAACAATCCTGTGTGTTCCAGGTTATTCTTTGTTATAGAATATGTCAATGGAGGAGATCTGATGTTCCATATGCAGAGGCAGAGGAAGCTGCCAGAGGAACATGCCAGGTGTGTGTCATTCCAGATTTCTTGCATCAAAACAGTGATTTTCTGACACAGTACAGCAGTGCAGAGATTATGAGGGATGAGCCAGCAAATCCTCTCCAGATGTTAAGGATTTAAGAAATGTGAAACTGCATCCTCCTTTTGCTGCTGCAATGCACCGTGTTTTTGTTTCAAGAAGGAGCTGGAATAGGAAGCATTTAGATGTTGTTTGCCTTGGAATTACTCTGTATGACTTCAGTCTGCTATTTTTTTCTAGAAAAACAGTTTTGTGGTATTTTTTTAATGTCTAATGATATCAATGTGTTTCTCGTACAACAACCACTACCAGCTGTCCAGGCAAATGCTGAGTTTTGGGTGCATATGCTTAATCTCAGATGGTGAGATAAAAAGGATGATTGTAGGAGACATTGCTATTAACTAAAAACAATTTTTTAAGTACATACAAACATTAGTATGATTATAAGCAATTTGCCACTTCTCTGTGGAAAAAGAATAGAATACTTGGGATTATGTATAGAAAATATCATACTACCAAGACTGTGTTATTGTGCTTTGGGTTTTGATTACTTGAGTAATCAGTATTTCTTTCTACACTAGGTTTTATTCTGCTGAAATCAGTCTAGCATTGAACTATTTACATGAGCGAGGGATAATCTACAGGGATTTAAAACTGGATAATGTGCTCCTAGATTCTGAAGGGCATATTAAACTCACAGATTATGGCATGTGCAAGGTAAGATCTAGTTTCTTGCTAACCAGGAAAATCAACAATTAAAAAAGTGTTATAAATTAAAAGATGCAGAGACTTTAAAAAGTGAAATTTCAAGGTCTTTCTCTGTACACAGTGCACATGGGCTGTGTATTCATTTCACTTCCACATGTGGAGAAAGACAAATGCCAGAGTGCACAGACTGCACTTACATGTACTGTTTCTGTTTTCATAAAGCTGCTGGATCAACTTGTCTGGGAGGGGTTGGCTGAAACAGTCAGGATAAGGTGATTTCAAAAGAGTTGAAATTATCAGTCACTTGCTCCTGTTTGGATTCTGTGGCACTGCCCATTTCTTCTGGGAAACTTGTCACTACAAAGACACTGGAGCACAGCTTTGACTTTGCCATGGAATTGCCATAATGCTGGTTATTCAAGATTTAATTAATTCAAAATGAAGCTCTTAGCAGAGGAGTGTGGGATCTTCAATGAACTGTAAAATATTTTCTTCCCATCTTTTCCTAAAGGAGGGTCTGAGGCCTGGTGACACAACCAGCACGTTCTGTGGGACTCCAAACTATATTGCACCTGAAATTCTCCGGGGAGAGGATTATGGTAAATGGAATTTCTTGTTGCTACTTTATAACTTTCACCTTGTTTCTTCTTGTTGAAGTTGTTTGAGCACTAGAAAGTAAAAAATTTCCATTAGTCACATGATCAGTCTTAATTCAACATCCTGTCTGAAAAAGTAAATAAAACCTTCAAAGGAAGAGTCAAAAACATCACAGGAAGCAAATGAGATAGTCTGCATTGCACATTTTAAATTCTTTTGAACAGTCTTGAAAAATAGCTTGAGTCTTCCAAATTTATTATTGTTTATAACTATTTTAGATACTACTAATGATATACTTGCAGTCTGGAATTGTGTTTTGTTTTGGAGCTTTACGTTTGGCAGCAATGGTAGATTAGATACAAATTCATTGCAAAAGGCCTAGATAAAACATGTCCCTTTACATATATTTTTTTAATCTAGCATCTTATTTCAATCAAATGTCTCTTTCATACTGGCCTCAGATATTCCTGCTTATCATAAGCTTTCTAGGCCAGACAGACTGTATCAGCCCCAGCCTGGCTACTGGGGTTTCCTTTAGCAGTGAATAGTAGGGGAGATTTACTTTGTTCCATGAATCACTGACTTTCTGCTATTAAGACTCACACAGTTCCTCCTTGGCCTTATCTCCCACCCTGGATTATGCACTCTTGGTTAGTAATGACTAGGCTTAAATATTACCTAAACCTTTGTTAAGGGCTTTACACCAACCTTTAACCTCTTTGCATTTCCTCTCAGAGCATCTCCTCCTGTTGTGTACATAATGATCCACTTAATGTCTGCTGCAGTCGTTATCTCTCCTTTATTCAGCTATTTGGAAAGACTGGCAATACTTAGATTTTTGAACTCATCCTTCTCTGGTTTTAGCCCCAGAGTGTTGGTATTTTTGTGGTGAAGTATCTGCAGTGGTGTTTTCTCTCTTGAATTCTAGGCTTCAGTGTGGACTGGTGGGCCCTTGGTGTGCTGATGTTTGAGATGATGGCGGGCCGGTCGCCGTTCGACATCGTCGGGAGTTCTGACAACCCTGATCAGAACACAGAGGATTATCTCTTCCAAGGCAAGTACCATGACTCTCCCTACACTTCAGTGCTTTGCTTCTACTTTACCTTTAAATAACTTCAAAGATGCAAAGGCTGATAGGACCCTTGTTTTCTTGCAGTAATTTTGGAAAAGCAAATCCGAATTCCCCGATCCCTCTCTGTGAAAGCAGCAGGTGTTCTAAAGAGTTTCCTTAACAAGGTAAGAGCTGATGAATTTTATTTGCTATATACAGAAACAGGGTAGAAAAGATGAGAGCCTAAAGCAGAATTTCGAAGTGGCTGGAGGCCCTATTCTAGATACTTCTCTTAAAATCTGAAGCTCTTGGTTCTCAGGCTGGGATTATGAGTACATTCCAAAGTAAAAGGCATAGAATTGCTCCAAGCAATTTCTTCATCCTGGAGAATTGAACAAACTTACCAGATTTAGTTTTGTTCTGAGAGAAGCAGCTTAGCAAATCACTTGGACAGCTTCTGATGAGTTCTGGAGGGAGATGCAGAGGCAGGATGTGCTCACTGCTTGTTGGGGACTCTCTAGCTTGAGATTCAGAAGGTGCACGTGTAGTAGTGGATGATGAGTCCAAGCACTTGCTGCTGGCTTTTAGTGAGTGTTACGTGAGTGGGAAGAAAGAGATACAGGAGAAACCCAGTTTGGTTAAATTATTCTAAGGAAGTCACACCATTCACTGCACACTGTTACAGCTCCCTGGTAGTGTGTGCATGTTTGTATCTGCAGATGGAATTGTCTTGTTGAAATAAGCTTTTTTTCCACAGTAATTACTAGGAGCTGCAGTTACTGCTCCAGTGTGATTTCCTGGCATAATCTGTTCAGGGAAGAGCAAGGGAGAGTGGGGGGAAAGAATCAAATTCATTAGTTATCTAACAGAGCCTGAAACCTTCGAACAAGTCTGATAAAAATGAAAAAAAGCAGCATAGGCATTTATATAAAATTCAGTTAAGGGCTTCCTTATATTCCTCCCTATTTCAGAGGGTAAACTGGGGCAGTTTCCAAAATAAATAATGCTAATTTAGTTCTTCAGTGTTCCTTGTAACTCTGGTGTTTCATTTCTCATGGGATTTGTAACACTGGCTTTTTATTCATGTGTAGGCTGTGGCATCCATTTAGAAATATTTTTTTCCTTGCACAGGATCCAAAGGAACGCTTGGGCTGCCATCCTCAGACAGGGTTTGCAGATATCCAGGGCCATCCCTTCTTCCGCAATGTTGATTGGGATCTGGTAAGGGAATGCCCCCTGCCTTGGCTGAGCTTCTTTGCATGCAGTGACAAAGTTGTTTGGAGCCTAAGAGAGCTCAAAAACATTAAGATCTTAATTTATGTTGTACCAGAATTACAATACACAATCATTATTTCCTTTTACACAGTAGATTATTAGAATGACTGTACAAAGTATAAAAAGTAAACCTAATAGTCATTTCCAGCTTTGTTTAAAAATAATTCAATAGGTTGTAACTCATTCTCAGTGTGACTAAGTGTGTTTATTCTTAGATGGAGCAAAAGCAAGTGGTGCCTCCATTTAAACCAAATATATCTGGAGAATTTGGTCTGGATAACTTTGATTCCCAGTTCACCAATGAACCTGTGCAACTCACTCCAGATGATGAGTAAGTAATGTAGAATTTTAGAAGTTCAGAGAAGAGAAGATGCTTTTTCTTACCTGTTTGGGTGTTTTATATTGTTAGTAGTCAGGTGAGATTGTCCTGGCTGAAAAGCCTTTATTAAATGCATGATAATGTGCTTGATTTTGGTAGTGGATTTGTGGCTACTTACTCTTAGGAGGCCATGATTTGGGATGAGGAGGGAAGGACCTTTCTAGTTTGATTAAGCCACTGCTGTTCACATTTTAGTAATTTTTACTAGGGTTTTAGATAACATTCACATAGTATGTAAACATAAACAGTGTATATTAAATGTTACCTGTGCACTTTGGAAGCTGGATTACAGATCTTCTTCATCCCTTTCTAAATGCAAACTGTACAAAAAAAGTTCAGAAAAGTTGCTGATGCAGATGCAGTATCTATCACATCCTAATGTTTTCAGGTCCTTACAAAACTGACTGTTTAGGGCAAGTTTGGAAACTGCAAGCCTTGCAGACTGCTTTGTGGAAGAGTGAGTGGAGCCCAGTCACTGCTTTTGAGGGGTTTTGTGTTTTGGTACCATTATTGGGGTTAAAAAAACCCAGTGGTTACTGTAAAGGTAAAGAGGGACAAAAGAGGAAGGGAAATTTTCTCAATTGCAGTCCACTGAACAGGTTTAAATTTTAAGTCAAACTATCAATTAATGTTATCTTTTTAATTTTGCTCAACTAATGACTGTTTTTTAATCCTAATAGTGATATTGTGAAGAAGATTGACCAGTCTGAATTTGAAGGCTTTGAATACATAAATCCTCTTTTGATGTCAGCTGAGGAATGTGTCTGAATTCTCCATTTCTGAACTGTGCCAATTGTTACTCCATTTGTTTCTGCATGGATAAACATCTCTCCATTTGGATGCACTTGCATAAAATGAGTAACTCAGCATCCTGCCCTTGCCACCTGGTGTGAATTTTCTTTTTATATTGATTGTTGTCCAGGACAGTTTGTTATGCTGAACCTTCAGCTGCCAGATTTAAAATGTTAGAACTTTCTAACAATTTTGCCAAATTTGAATTCTAGTACAGGAGTTGGTCTCTGGGGCTCCTGACTGAACAAAGGGTCTGGCTGTATAGTTTGCCAGTACAGTGTTCTGAGCAAGGAAAGGTTTTTCAGTGCTTAATAAATACAAATTGCATCAGGTCATGTAATACATTATCCTTTAAGGATTTCAGATTTTCCAGCAAGATGAGTAAGAACTTATCACTTCTGTAGTTCTAAATCTCTTCTCTCTGAACATCTGATTTCCCTGTCCTAGACACAGAAATTACAGCTTTGTTCATGCCCTTCAGACTGGAATGACAGCAAGGGGAGCAGATATTTACACTGAATAGGTCAAGACTGGCTGCTTTCATGGGAAGTATTGATCCTACCTGAAGGAGACTGTTAACTCCATATCAGAATTGGTAGACTTTGCTGCAACACTCACACTAGGAATTGTACACTGATGCAAAGAGTGCCTTTCTAGCCCAGCCCTTTCAGCAAAGGTTGGAGATGGCATCAGGTGTCAGTTTAATGAAAGAATTCACTTAACTCTTTGAGAAATTAAAATCTTTTCAGCATAATTCAGCAGTAATGGGCAGCTAATACTGAACCTCATACTATTTATTGCTTTTGTACTTGCTGTCTTAACTGCATCAGAACTGCACACGGTACAGCCACAGCCTGGAAAAGGGCATTGGTTCCTTTTCTAACTTACTGCCACACTGCTGGGAATGAGTTCCATTTTGCCAGTGGAAAAAGCATATCTAGAAAAAAAAATAGGTGCTGTCCACAGTGACTCCCTTAACTTCTGCCCTTAGGGATGGTGATCTGTACTCACAATCAAACCTGAAATGTTGGTAGCAGGCTCAAGGAAAGCAACTGAAAGAATGGGTCAAACTAGAACTATGATGTGTGTTTCTTACATTTCATGTTAGCAAGCAGTGTAATATACAGCACAGACAATTCTTATTTTTAATGCTAAAGCAATAGTTATAAATGTGTTGGGCTGAAGAAATGCCAAATGTACCACTTTTTTATTATTATTTTGGGGAAAAGGGATTAAAAGACACTGAGGAAAGGAATCTGTGTTATGTAAGAGCTGTAAGAGAAGCTAAGCATCACTGAAAGCAGATCTGAGGATCTGTAAGCACACACTGGCAAACAGTACCTGAAGCTTTTAGTAGGCTTTTGTTTGGCCAGTGTCTTTCTGTGAAAATCCTTGTATGGCAACACTAATTTCATAGCACAAGTTTTCTGCTGTATGTCTGTTCGCTTCCATGTCAGCTGCAAGCAGAGAGATTGCACAAATCCACACTGGTGTCATGGTATGAGATTTAGTTCATGTTTTTCTTTGCAATGTGAATAGGAAACTCTCTAGTATTGGGCTAGATTTCCAAAACTGGGAAGTGATTTGAGGGGTTTCAGTTTCAGGGAAGTGTTGAACCTCTTCACTGTTAAAAATCAGGTTTCCTTAAATCCAAGTTACATCTTTTCAAATGTAAAATATCAGTGAGCCTTCCTTTAAAGAGCAGCTAATGGGGTCAGGTGAACTGCTTTACATGCAGTTTTAAAATGGTGATTGTTTAACTTCCAACTTCTGCACCCACATGATCAGTTTGGACATCAGGGCATAACTGATATTAAACCTGATTTAAAGCAAACAAGAAAAGCCTTGTCTCTACAGTGGCATAATCTCCTACGAGGTGTTAAGGGAAATGGCTTTATGTAAGAAAGGACATTTCTGCCATTCATCACAGAAGAGTAAAGCAAAAGTTAATTTTTGCTTTTATAATGTCACAGAAAAAATACTTTTTCTATTTACATATCTAACCATTGAGAATGTTGCAAAGTGACAAATATCTGAAATTACTGTAAATCCATTTTTTAACTTTAATTTTCTCCAAAGTGCCATGATATTAACTGTTTTTTTTTCATTGTTAAGTATACAGTAACTGTCATAAATATTCAGAAGGGACATTGGGTGTAAACAGTCCAGTGCAGTAGGTTTTGGTTTTTGGAGAACATGTCTGCATCAGAAGCATGATGTATTTATGTGGAGTAACCTCCTTTTTGTACACGAGTTGGATTCCTATGGGTGCTCTGCTAGTTAATATTGTCACTACTATTTTCCTGTTTCATATGGAATATGGTCTTGAGCGTTGTTGTGTAATCATTCCCTTTATTTGTGCACACTTTTTACTTTAAATAAAACATTTATATTAGACCTCTGTGTGTTACAATCTCAGAGAAATGCTGGTCTTTTCTTGGGATCATCATCTGACCCTTTTAAACTATCCATATCCCATGGGAGCCTTGTTCTAATATTTTCATTTCTTGTTGAAAATTGCTCTGGAATAGGCCACAGCAACCGAAGAAATGCCTTTCTCACCCTGCATTTGTGAAACATGTCTGAGAATGCAGGTTCTGCTCCAGCATCATTCCCCAGCCTTATGCTCATCTTGTCCTTTGGAAAATACCATCTTTGTAGGTTCTGTCTTTCCTTCTAACACTAGTGATGAGACAAAAGCAGTGAGGCACCAGTTCTCTGCACAGAGACAGAAATCTTGAAGGAAAACACAAAATGCTACTTCAGCCTGCTCATCCAAGGGCCTCTTTTCAGCTGGAACTCGTACAACGTCATCCCAGCTGCCAGAGCTGGGATTTGGAGTTCAGAGCAACGCTCTCGTCTGCTGCACTTACTTCTGCATGATTTATTTCTTTGTTTCTTCAACTCCTCCCCTGCATCCTCAGATTTCTGACACACAGGGTGACGGCGCTTAGCTCATACCCTGCCACAGATGCAGTGGTTTAATTTCTGTATTTCAGTATCTTTAGAAGAGGTTTTGTCTTGCCTGCTAGCACGGGTGTGTGGCGGCAGTGCTGAGTGCTGCAGATGGCTGCATATCTTACATGCTTAACCTCCCCCCACGCACGCTCCTGTTTCTGTTCAGTTAGTGCCCAGCTGCTCTCGCCTCAGTCTGAGCAATTGTTTATGCTGAGGCACTCTGTGAAGGAAGCTAATAGCTTGGATAATCTATATATACACTTGATAAGTGCTAAGCAAGCGTCCTCACTCCAGCATGGATGGTGTAAGGCTTTGAAGTAACAGAGGTATCTGCAGCTGACCACAGAATAATGATGTTTTCCTGGGAAGAGAGAAGGTAGGGATTGGAGCCCCTTTGGGAAACAGCAAATTCTACCCTATCTTGCATTTTTTTGCAGAGTTCCCTTATGGGTTTGTTTTAATTTTTTTTTTTTTTTCTGCTTATAATAAAGGGATCTGGACTGCATACTTGAAAGGTGGACTCTTACCATTTAATCTTACTTTAATTGAAGGCATAGCAGCATCTGCATCCCAGGTCTGTGCAGCTTTTGTTTGAGGTGACTTTTTCAGGCATAAATAGAATCAGGAATCTCTTACGTCCACATGTGACTTCTAAGGATGAGTAAAGTGTCAGGGCTTATACCCCTCTTATACCACAGGAACAATACAAGTCCTTCAGGAGCTGAAGTGTTTTGTGCAATGCCTCCACTGTGGCTTGTCCTGCAGAATGTGGTATCTGCCAAAATCTATCAACTTTTTGTGCTTAAAACACAACCTGTAATAGGATATCTATTTTACAAGAGTGAAACCTCCTATGACAGATTAGCTAACAGTCTGAACTGCTGTGACTTGCTGTTAAACATGACTACCAAAGTGATTTTTTTCTTTAAAAAGCACAATATAATCTCATCAGAGAAGAAAATGCACTGTGTTCACAGTTAAATTGTGTTCTCCAGGGCACAGTTCATAGTTAAATTGTGCATCTTCAGGGACTATGTATCTGGGAAGTTTGTGAGCTTCCCCAGAGCCTCAGCACTTCTTGAAAATTCAGACACTTTATTAATCAAAGCAATATTCCTCCTGTGCTGTTAGTGCATTTTATTACCACTGGCAAAGGTCTGTAACTCAGGTTTCAGTTGCACAGTGTCCTCAGAACTGCTTTTCACAGTCCACAGCAGAAGCTGTAGGCAGAGCTAACACCTTTTTTTAGACAATCCTCTACCTACAAACTTTGTCTTCCATTGCCTGATTATTGTAGCTCTATAGCAACACTATCATTACAGCACAATAGTTACCAGAATTTGTAACCTGAAATGGAACATTTCTGCAGAAGAACCTGAAAAAAAAACCCCAACAAATTAAACAATGCCACTGAATCCTAAGCTTCCATGACATCAGGAGGTCTAATAAAAGATGAAATATCTGCCTACATATGTCACCTTCCTCACAGGCATTGATCAGTCCAGCTCTGATGTTAGACATTACATTTTCTCAGTAAATTCAAAAGGGATTATGACACAGTACATTTCACTGATTGGTATTTGAAGAGATTTTTTTTTTTTTTTTAAATCAGATCCTTAAGTCCAAGAGGGTGAAGCAGACAGGAATGTCTAGAATGTCTAGACAATTCCCTCATAGGTCCATATCTTTCACAATCAGCTCCAAAAGCTAGTGGATTCAGAAATCTTGTTTAATTCTACCATATTGCTGTGGCCTTTAAGCAGATCTTATATCTGCTAAATAAATAAGTACTGGATGATAGCATTCTTTGCAAAAATGTTTGCTTTTCTATAAAACCCTGATGGTTTGGGTTGGAAGAAACCTTAAAGATCACTCAGATCCAAAGATACTGTAGATACTGTTTCAGCTACCACACCGACGTGGTGGTTTAAGTACGAGTTAAGAGGTGAAGCAGCTTTGCAGTGATGCTCAAGGGCTTCTCCATCAGCGATCCCGGCCAGCCCAGGGAAACCTGAGCACATGCAAGGTGCGAAGTCAGGGATTAAAGAGCACCGAGCGCCTCTCAGGCGATCAGCAGCGAGGCTGTGGCTGTGCCATAATCCTCCCGGGACGGCTTTGGGAGCAGGGATCGCGCCGGCCGGTGCAAAGCGGTGCCTGGTGCTTGTACAACTGCCCCCTTTTCATGCGCTCTGCTTTTGTACTCGCATCAAAATATGCAACTGTGTGGGATGAAAGGAAACGGCAAATTGGATTGCGCCGTAATCCCAGTTGAAGCGCTGTCTTCACAGAGATGTAAACTGAAGAGCTTTGGGCTTCTTGCAGGCGGAAGAAACTTGTAATACATGAACGAGTTGTGCAGCGCCTAAGCTGTCCCTGAAGAGCATCTTCCCCGCCTGTCCGCGGTTTCATCCTTTCGCTTCCCGAAGGATCCGCGCTCCAGCACCTGCTGCGAGCCCGTGGCTGGAGCGGGCGGTCTGTGACCATCACCGGCCCGTCCCCAGCAGCACAGCCCAGCCCGACCTTGGGGACCCTCGCTGGGGGACACTCATTGTGACACCCTCACCGAGGGACGCGCTTTGAGCGACAGGCACTCAAGGACTCTCCCTGAGGGACCATCTCTGAGCGAGCTTCTTTGAGGGACAGTCAGTGAGGGACCTTCTTTGCGACAGCCTCTCTGCGGGACAGTCCCTGCGGGACAGTCAGGGACAGTCAGTGAGGGACAGTCCCTGAGGGACAGTCAGGGACAGTCAGTGAGGGACAGTCAGTGAGGGACAGTCAGTGAGGGACAGTCCCTGAGGGACAGTCGCTGATGGACGGTCGCTGATGGACAGTCCCTGCGGGACAGTCGCTGAGGGACAGCCACGCAGAGTCCCTCGCTGGCGGCCTCTGCCCGCCGCCGCCGCCGCGCCTTAGGAGAGCGACACGCCCGACAGCGCCTGGCCGTCCGCCCGCCTGGCTCTCTCCCTCCTGCCACGGCCGCTCTCCCTTCCCCCGCCCCAGCTGCCGCTCCGTCCCCGTCCCTCAGCCGGCCCCTCTCGGCCGCTGACGGGGGAACGGCGGCAGGGCGGCGCGGGGCCGCGTCTGACCGGGGGGGCTGAGGACAAGCCGGGCAGAAACAGCACTTTTCCATGTAGATTCACTTTTTAATATATAATATATATTTATTAGTTTAATTTCATTTTTAATTTCTCCTCCCGCTCTTTCCCCGCGGGCGGTCGGGGGAGAGGCCAGGCCGGGTTTCCCGGCGCTGAGGCGGCGGCGGGCGGGGGAGGGGCGGGCGGGCGCTCCCGCCGCTGCCCCAGACAGTGGGCGGGGCCGGCGCGCGCCGCCGGCGGGTTCGTGCCCGCGCGCCGCCGCCGCCGCCGTCTCGGTCTCCGCAGTGAGGTCACGGGTGGGCGGCGCGAGCGCGGCGCCTGTTCCGCTCCCCGCGGCCGCCGGAGCCCCCGCGGCGCCGGGTGAGCAACCGGGGAACTTACTGCGAACGGCGGGGAGCGGGGCGGCGGAGCCGCGGGGGGAAGGGCGGGAGCGCCCGCCGGGGGATGGGAGGGAGGGAGCGAGCGGCGGCTGCGGAGAGGCGGCGCGGGGGCGGCGGGGAGAGGGGGAGCGGGGTACCGGGGATGGCAGCGGGGAGGGACACGGGGGTGGCGGAGCGGCGCGGTACGGCTGGGGACGGCGGGGAGCCGGGCACGGCGGAGGGGCGAGCCCGGCGGCGGGAGGGGGAAGGGCTGAAGGGCTGAGCCGTGCCCGGAGCGCTGCCGGCGGGGCCGGGGTGAGTCACGGCGCGGGAGGGAGCGGCGGGATGCGGCGTCCCGGGAGGGGCTGCGGGGCGAGGGGTCGGTGCCCGGGGTGGGGGCAGCCGGTGCCCGGGCCGCGGCTCGCCGGAGCGCCCGTCCTTTCGGGCGTGCACGCCGGCAGAGCCGCTCCGGACCGCCCCCTCCCCGCCGGTATCGCCCATCGCTCGGGAGCTCGTCCCGGTGTTCGCGTGTTATTGGCAGGGAGTCCCAGAAGGGTTTGGGTTGGAGGGGCCTTAAAGCTCCTCTCTTTCCGCACCCCCTCCGCCGAGGGCAGGGACACCTTCCACTATCCCAGGCTGCTCCAAGCCCTGTCCAGCCTGGCCTTGGACACTGCCAGGGATCCAGAGGCAGCGACAGCTTCTGTGCCAGGGCCTCACTGCTATCACAGACAATAATTTCTTTCTTGTATCAAATCAAAATCTTTTCTCTCTCAGTCTAAAGCCATTCCCTCTTGCCCCTGTGACTCCTGTCACACTTTTGCCCTTGTCAAAAGTCTCTCTCCAGCTCTCTTGAAGCCCCTTTAGGTACAGAGCAAACTCTGGAATTGCTTGTGATCGGCCTCTCTCTCTTTCACAGGTTATCAGGAAGAAGAACTGGCAGAGCTCTGTGCTAGCACACAGCATGAATTCAGCCCATGGCCTGGATCTCACCTCTATTACTAATAACCTGGGCTGGGAAAATTCTGACACACGCCAGTGACATCTGGGCGAAAGGTGACTCTCTAGGGACGTTTAGTTTTTTTTGCCGTCGATCTGGATCAGCCTCTAATTTCAGGATTTATTTGTGAACTGCAATAGTAGCTGTCACGGTGATGGTGGTGAAATCATAAAGCTGGCAGCACAGTAAAGCAAGCCCTTAAGATTGTGTTTGATCTCTGGGAGCTTAAAGTGCTGAATAAAATTTTCACACGACTTAAACTACGTTTTGGATCATTGCGTTAAGATTGACGTTCTTCTAACTGAGCCCATTTTTCTATTTTAATATTTAAATAGAGACTTATGTGAAGAGACAGTATATTTTTTAAAGGAAAAAACGATCAAGGATGAACACGCATCAGCTCATCGTTTTTTACTAAAAATTGCTGGACAAGACTGTGTAAAATAAAAAACTTTACCCACTGTGTAAAATAGTGGGTAGGGTATGAAGAAAACCTTTTGTATACATATTGCATTGGGGTTTTTATATTATAAAATTGAACAAATAACTAAGAAAATAGTGTAACCTCTCTGTTAGTAATTTTACATGTATTACATGCAAAATGGGTTATAGTTTTTACTATTGGATGCTGAAGAAGTAATGTTTTAGTGAAAGGAGTGTGCAGCTTGGTAATCCAAGATTACATGAAACTATTTTTTATATGAAAAAGCAAGAAAATGCACATTCAGGACTGGCTTAATTAAAGCTCTAGTGTTTAGCAATGGAAAGCCCACAGATAAATTTGCCTCTAGGTCTGGTTTCAGACCAAAAAAGGAGCAGGATCCATGAGGATGGGAGTCCTCCACTGAAAAAAGCAATGACAGAAACGCATGCCAATAACAAAGTGCAGGTTGTAATAAATAAATTGCCAACAATAAAGAAGGAAAACCTGGATGACTATGACGAAACTCCGGTGGAGGCTGATGGGGCAGCTGCCAAGCCAAACAGTGCTTCACTATCTGAGCCTTTGAGTTTAAATCCAGGTTTGAAACACACGTTGGCACAGTTCCACCTAAGCAGCCAGAGTTCTCTGGGTGGACCTGCAGCTTTCTCAGCTCGGTATTCCCAGGAAAGTATGTCACCTACTGTCTTCCTGCCTCTCCCATCACCACAAATCCTCTCTGGTCCACTGCTCATCCCTCCAGACAGCTCCACAGAACTCACCCAGACCCTGCTGGAGGGGGAATCCATCTCTTGTTTTAAAGTCGGAGGAGAAAAAAGACTTTGCCTGCCTCAAGTGTTGAATTCTGTTCTCCGAGACTTTTCCTTGCAGCAGATCAACACGGTGTGTGATGAGCTCTATATCTACTGCTCCAGGTGCACTTCTGACCAGCTTCACATTCTGAAGGTTTTGGGAATTCTTCCATTCAACGCTCCGTCCTGTGGGCTCATTACGCTGACGGACGCTCAGAGACTATGCAATGCTTTACTGCGCCCTCGCACTTTTCCCCAAAGTGGCAGTTTCCTCCCTGGTAAGAACAGCTTGGCCCAGCTGAAAGAGACTGGCAGTGCCTTCGAGGTAGAGCATGAATGCCTGGGCAAGTGCCAGGGCTTGTTTGCACCTCAGTTCTACCTTGCCCCTGATGACCCGTGCATCCAGTGCTTGGAGTGCTACGGGATGTTCTCGCCCCAGACCTTCGTGATGCATTCACACAGATCCCCGGACAAGAGGACCTGCCACTGGGGGTTTGAGTCAGCCAAGTGGCACTGCTACCTGCACATTAACCAAAAATACCTGGGCACATCAGAGGAGAGAGAGCTGAAGCATCTCTTGGAGGAAATGAAGGAGAAATTCAGCGAGAAAAATCAGAAAAGAATTCGGTCCAAAGTAAGTTTCACCTGGTGGTGTAAAACTCCCAGATCTCTTTCTGCTCACACGTAAATACTTGTTTTAGAAGCACATTACTTGGCTTTTCTAAGTGGGAATACTTGTCACATCAAGCCTAAGTTAAATTTGTGAGAGCTTCACCATGGAAATAACATTTCTCATTAAGAGGGGTGGTAATTTCTTTCCTCTTTGGGCTGCAAGTAACCATTCTAGCTGGCTTGGCTTTGTTGGTTCTTGTTCTGTCCTAAGGTATACAGACTCTGAAAAGTTCAGCCTATTGTGAAAATTCTCGTTCTCCCATTTGACCTTTGAGTAGGTTTTATGCAGCGTGTGCTGCAGCAGCTGAGCAAAGCAGAAAGGAGCTTGAAAATCGAGTACTACAAATGAATTCTTCATTTGTTATTTGTACTCCAGCACTCACACGTGGGCTGGATGGCAACCTGGCTTGCTGGCCACCCATCTCATGACTTGTGTGCAGGGTAATGGTGCTTTGCTAAATGGCTATTTAGAAGCCCAGTCTGCTTGTTCAGCAAGAGCTTTCTGTTTAAACCACTTGTGCAGTGAAATATGCTAAAAAGAGGGGGTTTTAAGCAGCCCAAGTAATGAGCTGTAGGCCGGTATCTTGACAATGGTTAATAATAGACATCTTATTTTTTCCTAAAATACTGCTGCAAGTCTGTGCTGTGGTTCCAAAATACAGAGCTTATTTGTCCCTTGGAGAGCTTCTACTTTAAATAATAGGACCAGCAGCATAGGAACATTAATATAGATGTTCCTATTCATAGAAATCACAATTTTGGGGTATAATTTAAACTTTTAATAGGTTTTTAATGGTTTCTGCCCCATGATTGCTTCTCTTCAGTGTATTCAGTTTTTCTGTGTCTTTTTGATGGCTGCTGGTTTGATGATAAATCCATGTTGCCTGTTGGATGTTTCATGGTGGATTTCAAAATAGCAGCAAGAGCAGCGCAGATGGTTGAGCCCAAAAAGGGGTCTATGAGCTGACACCTTTCAGCACAAATTTCTGTAAAGTTGGTGTTGCAGGAAGGCTGACTGTAGTAACAGGTATTGTTACAGTGGTGCCAGTCTGCAGGAAGAGATTTTACCAGCAGATTCCCATGGAAGTCTGCAGTATGGCATGATTCCACATGCTGAATTATTTGAAGATGCAGTCTCCTAGCAAAGAGACTTTGCTTTTCAACTGATAAAGACATGTCAGTCTTTATTCTTGCAATGCCAGTGTAGGAAATGTACTACAGCATGGTGGATGCATCAGTGGAAATAGTCTTCCATGTTCACACCTATAAATGCTGCTTCTCTTCCCACAGCAGCAGATTTCAGACAATGAGGTCTTTCAGTTTCATGTGCTAAGAGGAAATAAAACCCAGCTGAAATTAGCAGTGGCAGTAATTTGGAATGGACTGGTGCAAATGAAATTGTAAAACTTTTCTCAGTCTTCTGTTGCAGACGTGTGTAGTTCTTTCTTACCAAGCAACTTGTGAAACCAGAGTCAGAAGCTGTGAAAACCTGAACAGAATACAGTGGTGGGGGAGGTTTTGGGTTTTTTTCCATCCTGTGGATATTTAGCTTGAAGTACAAAAGAGTAAAAGAGTTTAAGAGGGCAGTGTTGGAGTATGGTTTCCCTTTCCTTGTCCTGGGGGAGCTTAGGCTGCTTCAGTTGTCTTTTCATAGAATCACAGAATGGTTTAGGTTAGAAGGGACCTTAAAGATCATCTCATTGCACCCCCTGCCCTGGTCAGGGACACCTTCCCCAGGCCAGATTGCTCACAGCTCCACCCAGCCTGACCTTGAACACCTGCAGGGATGGAGCAGCCACAGCTCATCTCTGTGTTTTGGGAGAGGTATCAGGTACCACATGTGGACATTTCCTTTCCTTACACTCCTAGGGGAATATATGTGCAGAATGTTCTGTTTGCTGTTCTGTCACCTCACCACCTTTGCTGAGTCAGTCCTCAGAAGTGCTGACACATCTTTGTCATTATCTTGGAGGGCCCAGGAAGAACAGTTGCCCTTGGCTAGGTCTTTCCCCATCCAGAAATAATGAGTTAATTAAATCCCATAGTCTTTGGAGCATCCTAGATCCTGTGCTTTGCCTTTCTCCTTAGTTTATTCACCTCACAATGCAAATACACTTTTGTTTCAATATTTTAAGAGCAAAGCACTCTTGAGATTAATTCCTTTCTGTTCTTTGTGCTAACAAGAAAGCTGTGTGCTGTGTGCTTGATTGTCACAATTTTCTGTGGAGTTCTAGGCTGCAGTGCAACATCCAGCTGGAACAGCTGTCACTGAGTCTCTGCTTATTCCTGCACTGACAGATCCTTGTTCCCTTTGACTTTGCCACAGTTTCTCATCATCTCTGCACTCATTTCAAAGTTTCAGCTTCTCTGATTCCTCGAGCTGCTCACAGTGCATGGGGGAAACCTCACAGCATAGAGGGTTAACATTTCTCCTGGATTTATAAATCCAATTTCTGCTAAAACTACTGGCTTAATGATTACACTGAAACCATTACTTACCTGTATATTTTTTTTCTTAAAGAACAGCTTTGTCCAACTAGCCTTGAAGAAAAAGAAGTCATTTTTCATGTAACCCTTTTAAACAGTTTGTGTAGAAGCAATTCAATTCAGCTTGTTGTGTTTACAGAATTATTTAAGAGCATATAAAATAAACAAATTGTCTGGTAATGAAATAGACATATGTGTATATATATATATTAAAAGGTAGATGCCTTATTTCATTTACCTGAATGGTGAGGGAAGAATCCTGTTAGAAAAATACTTAATTTATTTATGGCAACATTTTATTTTCTTCCCTAAGTAAAAATTTGATTGCATGTTATGAAATTCATTTGCAAGATTCTCACTAATGGGTAGACAGTAAATTCAGTTTCCATTTGAAATAGGTAAAGAGAAAAAAATAAAATCTGACCTAGTAATTTGAAAATAGAGATGACCTGATAATTTCATATGTAAATATATAAGCGTGTTAGTCCTAAAATATGGACAAATGTGATCTAAAGCTAAAATCAGATCACTGCATACTAGCTGCAGTATAAGTAGATTATATGTGATTATTTAAATTATTAGAATGATCTGAGTAAGTAGAAAAAACTTGACAAGTGTCAGGATGAGGCCATTTTTCTAGAGATTATTCAAATCAAATACAAACTTTTCTGATAATAGAGCACATAAGAAGTTGTGAAGGCATTAGAACAGGTTTCAGTATAGGATTATTGAACAGTTTGAGCTTTATAAGCTGTTTTTTAATTGAGCAGCTTGTCAAAGGTGCTGGGTCTGGCTGGAATGGGGGTGACTTTGTAGCAGCCTCTATAGTGCTGTGCTTTGGATTTGTGGCTAAAACTGTGGCTAACACACAATGTTCTGGCTACTGCAATAAAAACTGGGGAAGAAGGAGGTGAAAGAGGGTTTGGCATCCAAGGTGGAGGTTGTTCAAGGGTGGCTGGGCAGTTTTCTGAGGGAGGGACTGAGCCATGCCCTTTGCTTCACTTGTGTTTTTCCTTCACCTCTTAAACCAATTTATCTTGACCCAGGAGCTTTCCTGCTCTTTTGCCTTCCATGCCCTGGGGATGGTGCTGAGGGAGCAGCTCTGTGGGTGCTTGGCAGCTGCCTGGGGCCAGCCAGACACACCCCAAAAACCAGCCAGCCACACCCAAAGCTGTTCTAATATAGTGACATTACAAATTGATTTCTTAGCTGTGAGAATATTGTAAATATATGGAGAGACACCTTTCACTTGAAGTTAAGAGCAGCTTTGCAGGGGAGCACAAAGTATCACCAGGAATTTTGAGTAGAGTGATTCCAAAAACATCTCTTGGGACACACAGAATAAGAATTGCTTTCCAAATGCAAAATACACAGAAGTTTTTAAGATTATATATTTTGATGCACCTGAGGTAATTTTGTTTGCTGCTGCAAAAGGAATGGCATTTTTATGTTAATGGGAGCAGCTTTGCCTGTTTGTGTAATAAAAATTTGTGATGACTGAAGAAAGTTCTGTCCCTGGAATACCAGCACACTGTAGCTTTAATTTTGAAATAAAGTATCTGGCAGGTGCTTACTTTATATAGACACATTATTACAATAGGCTTCTACAACCTTTTGGGAATCCTAGTTTCTGCTTTTTGTTTCTCCCAAGCTTGTTTAGTAGATTTCTGGAAACTGAGCAGAGCTTTTAGATAGGTCTGTAAAGAGATTTTCCTTTAATTTCATTGCTGTTTTGCCCACAATGGTAAATTGGAGATCAGAGAAAATTCTGTGGCTTGCATCACCCTGCATCTCTGCCAAAGACACCCCATTTCCCAGCACCCCAGTTTCCCTGGTGTACCTGTATTAATGGTCTAAATGCCATTTCTCTGAGGAGTGTTTAGGAAAATGTAAATAACCTGTGTTTCAATTACCAATTTATTTTCTTTCCTTTAGGCAGAGCCACAGCAGAACCTGGAATTATCACAGTGGTATCCAGTTATAAAGCAAGAAGCAGAAACTGATCCTCAACCACCTTCCTTTTTTCACCCCAGGTAACTGAGTTTCCTATGTAGAATTATAAGCACTGTCAAGTATTCAAATACTTTTGGCTATTTAGGGATAATTCAAACTGAAAAAAAAAAAGTATTTGCAACCTGAACTGTTAGGAAAACTCTTAAGGTATCACACAGGAATGATTTAACCCTAAATTTTTATGCATTTCTTAGTGTAAGTACTAATGAACTGCTTATTATGAGTGGTTTTAGGTATAGAACTCAAGCTGTGACCTATGGGTGTTCTTCAGCAGGCAATACAATTGAAATGCAATTAAAAATTCCCCTTTCTTAGTAGAAATGACAGAGGTAACTTTTGATCTTTCGTATTGTAATACAATGAATGCATGTGGAAGGCTGCACAGGGCCTATTTATTTACCATGAGGACAAGTTAATTTCCTTCCAGAAAAGATGTCCAAGAGATGTTGGAATGCTTTCTTCCACAGTGGAACAAGGGCTGCAGATGAATTGTGGACTGGTTTCCTGGTTTTAGAAACCTTGACTCCTTACCCAGTTTGTCACCAGAAGCAAGGGAAACAGTTTTTTTTTTATATTCCACTTGCCCTCACCCCCTGTGGTTGCACAGGTCCTGGATTTGGGTCAGAGCAGACCCATTTTGTGCACACACATCACACTGGTTCCCAGGCAAGGAAGGGAGTGGAGGAACTTCTGTGGTGGGTTCTGTTTGTGCCAGTGCCTTCCTCCAGAACCAGGAGAAGTGTTGAAGACAGTGACTGAGCTCCAGTGGCACTGGTGATGTTGGCACTGACCTGGGCACACCTGGGGCTCTCTTCCCTCTGTACTGGGCTGAGTGGTGAGGTGAGGGTGGGACACAGGGATGCTCCAGGAGCTGTGAAAATCCAAATGGATTTGTGCACTTGGGAAGGAAGGTCCAGCATTGGTGTCAGAAGTGTCCCAGGACTGTCAGAACACAGCTTTGCTACTTAAGTGAGGTGCTGATTCCCACTTCACTGCTCACCTCCCCATCCTCCATTGCTAATATAAGGATTATGAAAATGCTGGAGAGTCTGGATTCATTGGCATTCTAATTTCACTCTTTGCATCTAAATGAAGTCGTCATATGATTTTCTGTAATTTTTTTTTTAATCAGACATGTTTGGAAAAATCTACTTGTTTGATAGCCTCAAAACCTTATATAGATAATCTACTCAGAAAATATTAAGTGGGTCATTAGACTTTCCTTTTGCATAGGAAAAAATTTTAAAAGGAAGTGCTTATTTTCATTGATGCTTTCACAGTTTGAGCTCATGTTAAATTAAAGTTACTGCTCTCATTCAGCCATCATTTATTATGTCTTACCTTTCACTATGAATTTTACTCTTCTGCTCTTTCAGTTACTACCTTTACATGTGTGATAAAGTGGTTGCCCCCAATGTGTCTCTTGCATCTCAATACAAGGATGTTGCAAAAACAACAGTAAAAGCATCAGAAGTTAATAAATCCTCACCTGGGCACTCAGAGAAGAAGCTCAGCAGTGGAAAGCACAAAAAAGCTGCCTCCTATCCAGAGCTTTCTCTTGAAGAACAGGAAAAAATTGACTTGAAAACTGGTGTGGAGCAGCCAAATAAACGTTTAGGTGAGTAGTGAAAATTATGTTGAAGTCTTTGATTTTTATACCATGGAAAGCTTTACACTGAGCTAGAATTTTGTGATGTCACTTCAGGTTTCCAAAAAATTCCCTCCACCTTTTTGTAATCTCAGTTTTCTTTGCATTTTTTTCACCCTGGAATTTGAACTTTCTGTGATTATTGTTTTCTGGGTTTTTTTTCCTGTGTAGATCCTCCTGTGCCAGCTCGTTCCATGAGAGGTGGAAAGTCTGAACGTGTTTCTTCCAAAATCACCAGAGACTCTGCCCGTGGTGAGGGAGGTGCTGATGCACAAACCTTGTCCCCCACCCTCATGAAAGACATCAGCTGTGAGGATGACAAGGGAAGGATCATGGAAGAAGTCATGAAAACCTACATCAAGCAGCAGGAAAAGCTGAACACGATTTTGAGGAGGAAGCAGCAGCTCCAAATGGTACAGTGGCAGTCTGGGTGCCTTTCCCCCTGGGCAGCAGGGAGCTGCTGTGAGCTGGCTCCACAGTCAACATCAGATTGCATGCTTTAGAAACACCAAAGCACACAGATCATCTTCCCCTCAGCTTGCATGCAGACACCAAATCTTCAATATCCTTTATGTTCCTGAGTTTTGAGCCCACTAATAAGTGGTGTCTCTTCAGTTTGCAGCTGCTGGGTCCAAGCAGCTCCTGCTTTTGCTGTATCTTCTAGAATTTCTCAGTTTTCAGGCTTTTAAAGGTGCAGATATCAGTATTCTAGGAATGGTCTTATCACCGCCCTATCTAAAAAAGAACACCACCTTCCTATTCCCATTTGCTAAGCTGTGCTATTAGGGATTTTATTTTTAGTCTTTTCTTTAATAATGGATGATTTTAGAGACTGGTGTTCATTTGTGACACTTGTTTTCTGAATTTAGCTAAATAATGTCTTGGCTTTTTGCATCCATAGAACAGACCTCATATTTTATTTTATTTTAATTTAAATGTTTTCTCAGAATCTAGGAGCTCAGGTAGGGCCCTAGAGCTGCTACTTTAAGGCTGTACTGATGTTGGAGGTAAAGCTTGTAGATAAGTTTAAAAAAACTGCAAGTTTAAAAATACCAAAATAGCACTTCATTTTGTTTTCTAATGCTATACTTTTTGCATCTTCAAAGTATATTTTAGTGAATCAGTGCTGCTGCTTCCTGAGGCTCACTGCTGGAAGTGCAAATTTGTTTCTGGAAGCTCTGTGTACTTAGAAATACAAGCAATTTCTTAAAAATTAGATGCATGTTACAGAATTCCATAATATCATTGATAAGTAGATAAGTACCATTATCAGGCTGTTGTTAATGGTCTTTTTTGCCTCACTGGTTTCAGAAACACTTTTAAATTCAGTTTTTTTTATTTTTCTGGTGTTAGAAGAAGTATGTGATCTTGATCTTTCTTTACAGGAAGTGGAAATGTTAAGCAACTCTAAAGCTATGAAGGAGCTGACTGAAGAGCAGCAGAATTTACAAAAAGAACTTGAATGTTTGCAAGCAGAGCATGCACAAAGAATGGAAGAATTTTATTTTGAGCAGAGAGACCTGGAGAAAAAACTGGACCAAGTGATGAAGCAAAAATGTAGCTGTGACTCCAATTTGGAAAAAGATAAAGAAGCTGAATATGCAGCACAGGTGAGAAGGGGAGGTCTATTTAAAAAAAAACATATTTAGTGTATCAGGAAATTGTGGAGTTGTTGTTGAGCCACCTGAAGGTTTCGTTTTCTCTGACACCACAGACAAATACCAAAATAAGTCAGTGACAGCAATATTGTTCTCCTGTTCCTTGACTGAAATGAGGTAGAATGTAACTTACAGAAACATGTGATATTATTGATGAAATATGAAACTTAAATGTGAGATCTGTTACATCCTTTTGTTTAAAAAAAAATCTGGTTTTGATGTATATGGGCTAGCCCATGATACAAACTTAAACACTGTCATTATTTTATGTAAAAAACCCCAAACAATCCAAACCTCTGAACTATCTTTTTGCCAGATTTGTAGCATACCTTACTGTTCCTCATGTTCCTTGGTGGTAGAACCTTCTGCAGTATCTGATGAGCCCCTTCTGGGCTCTGCCAAAACATTTGGCCAGGAGTTTTCTTGGAAATGAAAATTATTTTGATGTCTCTCAATCTTGCCTCTTGGATTCAGATGTCAAAACCTATGGAGTTGTTTTTTCCTGTCACTTTCCTTTCAGCTTTTAGTATTGCTTCTTCTTTATATTGGAGGTTATTGCAATGGGAAAAAATACACCTAATGACAAAGGGAATCTTGGAATGCCCCTTTTAAAAAAGGGGCTGTAGTTATGATTAAGTATTTTATTTTGCACTGTATCACAGTCCAACAGGCTCATTTTTAAAGGGAACAAAATCCAAAACTTGAGCTCAGTAAAGCTCTGTGGTCCTTGGTTCACAGCTGTGTGTATTTCCTGGTCTGACTGACTCAAACTGAGAACAGGCACTACTTGAGAGACAGGTTTTGGTATTTTTGGTGAGTAGGGCAGAGACTCACATTGTAAATCCTCATGAATTTAATTTCATGACATCCCACTCCACTGATTCCTGGCCTTTGCTGCCAGAAATAATCCTCTCTGACTAAGGCCTGATTTACTAAACATCTGGTACAAGCCCTATTAGTGCAAGTAACAACGTGTTCTAATTTATGGAGATCATCATGTGCAGCAAGTTTTATAGGGCTTGTGCAGCTTATTCCTTTGGAGGTGAAAACTGTGGATTGTTCCCCAAGGAGTTTGATTGTGTGTTTCTTTTGAAGTTAGACTTTGAAAAGTACATATATTCCTTGTGCAAAAGTTTTCTCTGTTATTACCTCTGTGGTAGATCTGTTCATAATGTATAATTTGAACCTTTTTTTCCATTTATCACATCTTGCAGTAGATTCTTGTTCCAAGAAGCACCAGAGTTAAACAGAGGTCTTGGGGACAGGGAACTTCCCCAAGCTGTGATACAGCATTTAAAAAAGCCTTAATCTGATGTGTTCTTGTGGGCAGTTGCCCAGGCTGCCTTTTCTGTCTGAGAGCTGTGAACTGCAAGGAACTCTTCTTATGCATTACACAGAATTAAGAATTTGATATTTACAACTCACTTAAAAGTCTCTTCACCTTTCTAGACCTGTCTGAATACTCACTGTCTTGCCCTCCTTTTTGACTTCTTTATTGGAATAGTTGCTTCACCCTGTGAGTCCCAGTAGGGCAGAATAACCAGTCCAGGAGCCTTTCCTTGGATCTGGGAATCAAAGGCAGACGTGTTGCAGCATGCAGGCAGTGGGCACTGTTGCACTTCACTGCATCACTTGTGCACTCAGGACTTGCATTAACAGCCTCTTGTTGTCTAAGAACTGCTGAAGTGTTTCTGATTAAAGAAGCAGGGATGAAATGTGGTGTTTCTCTAAAATCAGCACAGCCATTCCTTCACCCTGCACATTCTGCAGCAGTTGGTGAACACCAGGAATAATCTGTATGTTCCTGCTCTTTCCTTCTCATGAGCTCTCTTCCTAATTCTCAGTGAGATGGATGCTTAGTGATGATTTACATCAGGTAGATTGCTATCATTAAAGGCAGATGGATTTTTTTAGATGGAGTGGGGTCTTCTAGTGAGAAATAAATCCATAAATCAGTGGGAGAGAGGATAGCTGGTTTCCAGTCTCCTCCCTGTTTTAACTGCTGGTAGTATACTAAGCAATAAGGAACTTTCCCACACTTGAAAAGATGTTTCCAGATGTCACTGTAAATAATTTTGGTGACATTCTAGCAAATTTGAGCCTTGTTATATTCCAATGAGGAAAAGAATATTTAATTTCTGTGTTTAAATATCACAAAATATTTGTGTGGGCTCAGGTTTGTATTTGAACACACACACAGATGATTATGTTTAAGATTTTCTGAATATTTCATTTACACTAAGGAATATCAGAAAACAGTGGTGGTGGTTTTGTTTCCTCTAGAAATACATTCAGGCTTTGAAATAAAGAAGTAATATTTTGTCAGGTAAGAGAAATTGACCTGAAAAATGAAAAAAATACCGTTTGTTCTGGGATTTGTGACACATCTGATGCAGACATCACAATTTTTCCCAACAGATTCAGTGTATTACTGACAGTCTGGTGTGGCAGTTCATATAACTACAACTTATATGCATTTAAAAATTAGATTTTCTCATTTTTTTTAATTATAGTGTGATATTTATGTAACTTTGCACGTTGTCATTGTTTGCTAATGGTGCAGCAGGTAAGTGCATAATTCTTGATAACTGCATCATTCTGGTGGACTGAAACACTTGGATGCATGGAGTGGCTATCTGTAACCCTTTGATGTTTTAAAATTTACTCAAATTTACTCTGTCTCTTGTGTTTCCCAGCTGGCAGAGCTGAGGCAGAGGCTGGATCATGCAGAGGCAGATAGACAAGAACTCCAGGATGAACTGAGACAGGAACGAGAGGCCCGGGAAAAATTAGAGATGATGATAAAAGAATTGAAGCTGCAGATCCTGAAATCTTCAAAAAATGGCAAAGGAAAATAGAAATTGGAAGAGGAAGCATGACTGTGTCCTTCAAACAGGGTGTTTTGGTTTTAATGATTGTGAACAATTTTTTTGTGTGCTGAGAAAAAGTGTTCTTTATGGATTTCTATTTCCCAGACAGGTCCAGATGAAGATATACATAGATATAAATAAATAGAGATAGACATTTTTAGATTTTCCTAGCCAATGAAAATCTGCATTGATTTGTACTGGTGTTTTTCAAAAACAATGAAAAATACTCTTGATTTAGAGTGACCAGTTTCTGTCTATTTCTAATGCAGTCTTAAGGACTCTACACCTTTTAGCATTGTCTGTTAAAACATATGTGGGTATCTTTATTTTGCTATCAATTGCACATCCAGTTATAAAAGTACATAAAAAACATTCTCAATTCTTCAAGGTCTTAAATAATTTGGGTTTCAGTGAGAATTAAATATTCTTGAACTGAAGAAAGTAAAGGCAGCTTTTTGTCTGTAAGGCAGAGCTCAAAATTGCTAAAACTGGTTGATGATTTGAGTATCATGTTGAGTATCAACATAAATTTTTCCAATAATTTCATTATGTGAAGTCAGCTGATCTTTTCAGTATTGTCTATTTAACAATTCATTATCAATCTAAAGAATGTTAGAGCCAGCACTTGTTTGCTCTGCTGGAAGATGAAAACATTAGGGGTTGGTTTTTTGTTTTGGTTTGGTTTTGTGAATTAAAAAAATCGCAGTTACAAAGAAATCTTGGGAAGTTAAAAATTCACAAGTTTTGTTTTTTCTCTATAGTACATATGAAAGAAACATTAAGAAAAGGCTTAAAGATGGGGCTTTTCCTTTTAGAAACTGAGAAAGCTTAACTATTTTTCAGTTATTAATGCTTTCAAGAAGCATAATATTTATTAAGGAGTATGTATTAACTTTTTAGTACCCTAAGCCTCCACACTTTGAGCTTCTTGCCAACTTGTGGATTTTTCTTTCAGTACATAGAAAAAGCCTTAACTTACATTGTGATCATAGCTTAAAATATAAAATTCTGAGGTATGGCACTTTGAAAAATCATTTTGATAGTCTCTGTATTTGAATGGCATGGTAGGGTTACCATGAATTAAGAAAATACAGCATGTTTGTTAAGCTATAACATTGGGAAATGTGTAATTGTACAGAATTACTGTTTAATGTATATATATAATGTCTTGAGTACTTCTGAAGTCTGGTTCTTAGTGGGTTAAATGCATGGCTAAAGTTGGATGAAGAAAAACTTTTTTGCACTTCTCTCCAAAAAAATTGGATACAGCTGGCAGATGTCAGCTGATCATGTCAGTGATAGGAATATTTTAGTAATTCTAGTGTTTCACTACATAATTTTAGCTTGTGCTTTTAGTTTCTGGTTTTGAGGTACTTAAGTTTAATATTCTCTCAATAACTCAGTTAATTTTGGATGAAACCACTAGTAAAACCCTACATTGATTTTTTTTATTTTTTTTTAATTTTTATCCCCTGCTCAACTAGTTAAACTGAAACTCTTACTGTTTCTGTGTTAGTGGTATAACAAGACTGAATATCACAGAGAAAGATAAAATTGCACATATCTTTAAATTGAATGAGAAATTAGGTGGTAAATTAAATGTCACAAAGTCATAAGATGATTTTTTTAATAACTGTACAATTTTGTTTATGAGCTCTGTTTCATATTTACACTGGCAAGTAAAGCAGGTTAGATAAAAAAAACAAACAATTTTCTTTGTCAGTGTTGAGAATCATAGAATGGTTTGGGTTGGAAGGGATCTTAAAGATCATCTAGTTCCACCCCCTGCCAGAAAAGAAGACCAGGATTATATTTTTCTGTTCTTCAGCTCCCATCACCAAATTTTTCCTCTTTAACAAAAAAAAAAAAAAAAAAAAAAAAGAACAAAAAATTAAAAAAATTAAAATAAAAAGGAAAAGGCCTGTCTTTGCAGCTTGATTGGAAGGAAAGGTGCTGAATAAATGGTTCTGGTTGTGTGTGCACCACTTACTTTAAAAACACCACCAATGTTTTTGTGGCTACAGGGAGAGCAGGCAGGAGCATTGCTGGAGGTGTGATGGCTGAGGAGCAGAGCTTGAGGCTGTCCAGGGGGATTGGCAGGTCCTGTGCTGGATGAGCTGGGAATTGGGAAAGTTCCACCTGAGTGCTGCTGGAGGATGGAGAGAATCCCTTTGTTGTGGGGCAGGCTGGGGCTGGTGGTGTGGGTGAAGCCACAGCTCCTTCACAGCTGCACTGACTGATGCAGCACAGTACTTACAGCTTAGCTGGCATTACTGCATCAGTAGGACTGTGAATATTCCATTTGCATTCAGTTTTGTCTGTTCTGTGACTCCAGATGTGCCCTTGGCCAGCAGTTGCTCAGCAGTGCAGAGCAGGGCTGGTGCAGCCAGGTTTCTCAGCTCTTGGGGCACTGCTGGAGGCTCTGAAAGTGCTGGTGGTTTTTTTATTTGTACCCATATTTTCCCTGCAGCTATAGGAAGTTTTACCAATTCCAATTGCAGATAAGGCCTCCTAATTGTTTTTTTGAACATCTGGCTGGTAAAGCCAATGGAACGCTTATTAAAATGACCTTAAAAGTAACTTTGTAAATATTCCATTTAGTTAATCTAAAGTTAGAATGCATTTTAAATTATTGTAATCCTCTTAAAATTCTTAAATGCTACTTTCAGGCTTGACATAACATAAACAATTTTCATATGTGTAGACTTAATTTTATACTGATTTTAAGTAATAATGTATACATACATGTGCCATAGACCTTTGTGTGCTCACAGTCTCTGAAAGATAGTTTTTTAGTAAATTGTAAATAATGCTCTTAAGTTTTAGAATAAGTATATGTTGACCTTTTTTTTGCTACCTTATCCTAATTCTATTGAATGGTTCAATTTACAGCCTGACATAGGAACTTGGAATGCACTCTTGAGGGCCCTCACTTAAGTGCACACTTGATGGTAGAGACTAAATCAGTAATTAAGTCTTTGCTTTTAGTCATAGCATGCTCATTTTATGTATTGTTTGGTTTGCCTTCAGTCATTGCTTGCTGATCTTTTCAGGCAAGAAGTAATTTTCCCAGGTAGTTGTGACATGAAGTCTGTAGAACAAAGTCCTAAAATTGTCTATAATTTGAAAGTTGCTTTATTAAATACCTACTCCAAGATGGAAGTTGCCCAGTGCACCTTTTGGAATAAGTAGGATTCTAGGTGAATACCTAATTTACTCCTATACTTTTATAAAATAGAACTTAAACATCCTTTGTACACTTTAATCAATAAAATAGAAGAGCTTAGAGGGTAAAACTCTTATAATTTTGGCAGTTTGGAAACACCCTCATTCACAGTGTAACCAGGTGTTCCTCAACAAAGAGAGATTTTTATCTTAAACTCCAAACTTAGTTAAGTCTGTGTTTTAGTTTTTGTGAAGCATATCATTCAGTTTGAGTTTTTAGATGAATGTAGTTATGTTTCACATTCTTAAACTAATTTTATTCTATATTTAATATATTGATAGCTTAGGTGTAAAACCATCTGTACATAGTAAAGGCATAATGCAATTAGTGATGTAGGAAAAGTTGGGTGGGAGCATAAAGCTACTGGTGGCCTGAAAAGAAATAAGTCTTGGCCCATATTTTAGAAGTCACAATGTTTTATTCATACATTCTTGTTTTGTATTGGGGGAGGGGATAGCTAGAATGTGTTATGAAATTTTTGGAAACCTTTCCTAGCATTAGTTGGGAAGTTGGCCTTGAAATGCTGTCGTGGTCAGCTTCCTAAAATTCACTTGTTTGTAGAGTATATATTTTGATTGTCAGTAAAGATAACAACTTTGTATTTTTTCTGCACTTAATTCGTGTAATTAATCCACACAACAGAGTTTTCTATAACTTGGTGAAGTCAACAAAAGATGTAATTTCTCCTACCTATTAATCTGTGCTTGCAATATTTTGGTAATTTTATTTAAGCCATTGATAGTAAGCAGCAGGAAGCTGCAAATTTTAATTTTCTTTTGCTCATTACATTTGTAGTGTGAGTGTTCACTGGTTTTCTTTACAGAAAGCTTGTAGAATTTTTGCTGCATATATCTATTTAAAAAATGCAATTATTTTTTAGCTTTTGTGAAAGCAGTTATTGCTTACAAATTGCACGATGATTTTATAGTGTGTCTCCATTACTTAGCAAATTGGTTTTTTTCAGGGTTAGTGGTTCAGTTGGAAAATGCTTGAAAAATGAATTTGAAGCACTTCATCAAGCACAGCAAACACAGTATAAAATTTTGCTATTTGAAAATTAATTAAGTGTAACGATATCAATTGAATTTTTTTTCTTCTAAGAGATACCTCACTTAAAGGAAAGCACAGCTGTACTGTATTTAAACAAATCCTAGGAAATAATAAAAAGTTGGTCTGAAATATTTCGTTGCCATCACGTTGCTTTCTGTGATTGACAGAACATTTTCTTGTGTTTTCATCCTCACTCTCTAAAATATTTATTGCTGTTGACATGCCAGTATAATTCTCTCAAATGACAGAAAGTAGCTGCAAAACAACCGAGTCCGTGTTAGCTCAAGGCAACAGGTTGAGTGACTGTTCTGAAACCACAGCAAAAGCCTGTGAAAAAGGATCAGTGCATTCAACAGTTTTTAATACTTTGCCAATGATGTACAGTCTTATTGTCAGCGTTGCTGTGGTTGCATTACATGACACACAAAACTGTCCTCTACCTCACGTGAGATTTAACAGATATTTTATATGGTTTTAGTAGACAAGATGCATCTATCTGGTCACTTAGTTTACAAATTTTGAATTATATTTATTGAAACATGACATACTGTGCTCTTAGCTTATACCTCAATTGTATTTTGTGCTGTTATCCATTTCCATGCTTTGTAAATACCTGTATAGATCGTGGACTCAAAAACAAATAAAGAACTGTAATGTCAGAACCCTTGTCTCTGTCGTATTTTTGACTTCTAAACTTGGCTCTTTGAAGGTGTTTAACTGGGTGCTTTTCTAAAAACAGAGCCTTCCTTGCTTTGATTACAGTAAATTAAAATCAGATTACACCAAAACTTGTTAGCAGAGCTCCCACAGCCTGCAGCAGGCCCGCAATTCTCTAAAATTTATTTTAAGCAAAATCTACCAGATCAAAGCCATCCCTCCCCATAGATCCAGTTTCTAAAAGATTCTGTAAAGGTATTGGCAGCAAGCTTTCTATGTATCTTGGCACAAATTTGGTGTTTATACCTGAAAATAGAACTCTCTGCATACTTGGCAAGTTCTCTGGTGCCCAGCTTTGTTGCTGCTTGACTGCTCAAGCAATGTGTGATTTTTTTCACAACTCTTCCATAGCTCAATAATAAATGAGATTGAAAACACACATTGCCAGATAAAATGCTGAGATTATACCAAGTTAAAATTGGACATGAGAATTTTACTCTATTTGTTGAAAAAATGGTTACTGCTGATGGTGAGTGGCTCTTTAGTTTTTGTAAACGATGTGATTATATTACCTTAACATTTTTGTGCAGCATCAGGGAGCTTAAATAGCAGAACATTCAGAGTAAGAGAAGGAAGGAACAATGGAGGAGAAAAGAGGGAGCAGTTTCTCTAAACTGCTTGTTAGTCCACAAGTCTCATTTACATTGAATTTCCACCACTTGCAACAATAAACTCTTTTGTTCGTCACTTAAATGCCCCCTATATTGTAGTAAAATATAACTTTTGCTACAAATAATACGTTGGAGATTTTCTGGAGGATTTTATTCATACTGAGAAGTTTTTCTCGATGCATAAGAAAACACATTCACACATTTTGGTTTTTTTTTTTCTTCCCCTCAAATCAGTGCAAAAATACTTTGTGCTTGTATTAAGGAGCTGCTCTCCCATATAGGAAATAATGATATTTCATGTAATTGCAAACCCTTAATGCTACCATGGGCTTGTCTGCATTTTACAGATAAAGAGAGAAAGGAGAGGTATGAACTAGGATAAAAATGAAAATTACAATGATGAGCTCAGCCTCTTAAACTTGTATATTTCTGCATCCCATCTTGCTTTTTTGTACTGCTGTATTTCCAAACAGGGAAGAAACAATGAGGCTGAAAATGTAAAGAAAAAGTTCAAGGTGAGTCATTTGGATGAGAAAGCCCTGGGGTGTTGATAGCTTGGGTAGCTATGACTAATTGCAACGCCTGTCTTTTGTCAGAGAGAACAATGCAGATCAAGGAAAAACTCTGGGAGTGAAGGGTAAAAAGATTGATTTTTTTTTTTTTTTTTTTTTTTTTTTAAGGAGCTCACACCGTTGCTGTAATAAATGCCTGTGTAGCACTTGCTTTTATAAAGGGAGCTTCTAAGACTGTTGTCCAAAATGTATCAGCTTATTTGGCAAGTTGTTCCTTATTTTATTGATCTTGTAAATCATTGTCCACTCGCCTCATAGAAACTTATATTCACTTAACTGTTGGTGTGATTTGTAACACTGACAAAATGGTAAATGTCTCCTGTCTCTATTGACTTGAGTGAAATAATTCACACTGTACCCTGTGGGCACCAGCTCCAGTTCTGGTTACCAAAATGTCACATTTACTCCTTGCTCCTGCACACTCCTTGATAAATACATTTGTGAGGGAAAACATGGAGTTAAGAAGCTTTTGTGGTTAAGGAAACTAAAAATGTAGGAGACTGAATTACAGAAGGATGTATATGCCAATGAATACCTTGCAGCATTTAAAAATACTTACATTGTGCATTAGATGTGGGTGCACTATCACTGTAAAATTATTCCAGACCTCAGCTTTGGGATGAAATCTGTCATCTCCTTTTGAATTCAGGAGGTGACACAAGATCTGTCCAATGCAATTGCTCAGTCCTAGAAGTGGAACAACATCACTTTCACCCAAGAGATGACAAGTTTATCTCCTGAATAATAAATGAGCAGGAATATTTTTTGGAGAAGATTAAATCCATCTAGAATTGAGCCCTAAATTTATGTTTGGTTATCAGTAACAGCACACTCCACCTGAGGTAGATGCAGTAGAAGGATAAGCTATGCAGGAAGATGGAATCACATCAGGAAATTTCAGGGAAGGCCAGCAGGCAGCTTGGCTTCACAGAAATATCATAAACCAGGTGTAGAAAAAACCCAAGGAGTAACCAACAATATAAAACAAATGTGAAAAGAGCTATTAAATTTATATCTATTATAAAAGCTTCTCTTGAAAAAGAATTTTCAACTGTAGTGGTAGTGCTCCAGTGTTGAGATGAAGCTTTGACAGAAAACTGTGACCTCATGTCCTTGAATTTTGGATCTAAGGAGCAGGTGACAAAAGAAGCTCAGGATGCTCTCATTCGTGTTTTTCATTTCATTTGTTAAACAATGACAAAAAATACCCTTGGATGAGGAGCAGGGTATATTTAATTCCTAGCACTTTAACTCGGGGTGGCGTTCCCAGTATTTCACTCTCACTGGCAGCTCTAGGAGCGAAGGAAATTCATTGTTGTGTCACTTTCTGGTCCCTTTTCCCTGCCCGTGCACCGCAGACAGCTCTCCACTAGTGGTCTCTCCAGGCATGCAGCATCCACCTCGTCCCAAATCTTCCCTTCTCAAAACCAGCAGCGCTGCAGGAGGACACAGCCGTGAAACACCCTGTGAAAATAAAATAAAATTAAAGAGTGAAGTTAGGAACGTGTCCTGCCCGCCTGTTTCTCCTGATGCAGAGTTTCTCCACCTCTGGCGTTTTGAAATTGGCTGCTCCCGTTTTATCAAGTGTACTAAAATCTATATAGTAAATTTATTCAGACTAAAATCGGAGTTAAAAGCTGCTCATTTTAATTTGAAGATTCCAAAGTGGGACTATGGTGCTGTTAAACACATATTTAAGATTCAGTGAGTGTTAGTTAATACTCCTGTGAGCCCAGGCGCAGTAGAAATAAAAGCTTATTTATATAAGAACAGAAACAAGTTTGTCTTTGCTCAAAACAGACTGAAAAATTACTACAGAACTTTTATCTCAGCCTTTATTCAAAACCGCTGTGAGAAGAGGCTAATCATAAAAATAACATACTTGTTAAATCACAGAATCACTAGGTTCACTAGACTTTCCAGATCTCTTGTATTTTTACAATTACTAGAAACATCAGGAAAGACCCAAGGCTGATTTTGTCCCTTTACTGCAGCTGTGCTGATGGCTTTGACGAGGTGATAATTCCGCCTTTTGATTAACTCTGTCCATCACATTTCTCCCCTTATCTTTCCTTGAGGAGGTACCAGCATGACTATTAAAGTTCAACTCGCAAACACTACTCTGATTTTTCCCCCTCTATGCTAAATTTCGAATAGTCTGGCTCTTTACATTTGAATAAACCCCTCTGGCTTGTTTCTCGAGCACTTTTGGGTGTGATGGCGCATCCCCTCTCCCCGCACCCTCCTTCCCCCCGGATGCTCTGGCAGAAGTTGGGGCTCCCCCCCGGCTCCTCCCATGCGCTGTGGGGCTGGAGGCAGCTCTGACCCCTCCCAGGGAGGGAGCTGGGCAGACACAGCCAGTGTTTGCAGCAGAGCCTGACCAGGGACCTCATCCTGCCGAACGCCATCGCTCCTGCAGCAGCAGCATCTCAGCGCCTGACCCCTGGGCACTGTCCTGTCCAGCTCTCCCCACCCAGGGACAGAGATGGTGGCCACCTGCCTGCACCTGGCTGGATTTGTCTGCAGCTTTGTCGGCTGGATCGGGGTGGTTGTGGCCACGGCCACCAACGACTGGGTGGTGACTTGCGGCTACACCATCACCACCTGCAGGAAGATGGACGAGCTGGGGTCCAAGGGGCTGTGGGCAGACTGTGTCATGGCAACAGGTCTCTATCACTGCAAGCCCCTCGTGGACATCCTCATCCTGCCAGGTGAGTGCGTCCCATCCTCCCCTTCCCACCTGGAGGGAGGGCTGGAGCTCCTTCAGCTTCCTCAGCACAGGAGATGCTTCATTAAATGCACTAAAGAGGGTGAATGATAGCTGTTAACATGATTCTCACTGATTTACATCTGGTTTTAATCACACCCAGGTCTCAAGTTTTCTGTGGTTAACTAAAATCTTGTTAATGTTTAATCATTGCTCATAGTAATATCTCACTGCTCCTTTCAAATCTGGATTGCACTTCAAAACATACAGAGCACGCTGAAGTATAATGGAGATAAAATAGATTTCAAGGGGATGGAGAACTATTACAAATGTTAAAGTTTGATTCCTTAAAGTGATTTGGAGCATAATGAATCTCAGTATCTATTATTAATGCTGCAATGGCTTTTAATCTTTTAGAAGATCTTTAGCCTTGATGGTCTTGTAGTTCCCACAGATTCTGAGGCAAGACAGAACTTTTACATGGCAAACTGATTTAACTGCATCTAACTTGATATTTTTTAATGGTATAGTAACTTTCATCCAGTTTGCTGCAAAGCAAAAATTAAGCAAGGTGTTTAGTCAGCATTAATACATCTTTTGAGCTAATTAAACCTGCCAAAGTCTTGTCAGGTCTGGTGCCTGTAAATTTGGTTTGTGAGCTTGCCAGTTTCAATCACTGTTCACTCTGCAGCACTTCTTTCTGCTGTGGTTTAGATTGCAACTCCTCTACCATGTCAGAGGTGCCTCTCTCAAAGCTGACAGGGCAGAAATGACCATTCCTTGTCATTTTCTTTCATTTTTCGTTATTTATTTGTTTACATGATTGTGAAAATAATTTTACAAGAGATTAAAAAGATAATTCCTGAATTTCTCTCTGTTACAGAGCTTGGTCTGTGTCACACAGTGCTTAGCAATGTTCAGTCTCTCATTCTCCCTTACTCTGTGTGTGCTTACTTTTATTTTAGTAAATTTGCCTTCCTTACTGCTACTGTTGTTTAATCTCATCCAGCAGAGGAGAAAGAGAAAGGTTTTGCCCCAAAGAAACATTTGTGAATGTAATTTAGTAAGTGAATGGGAATTGTAGTAGCAGGGAGAAAAACTTCCCTCAAGCAGAAGCAAATCACAAACCAAGATATTTCTGCTTGTAGCCTGTTTGATACCCACAGCTTGGCATGAGAGGGAAATTTATCCTGGTGTGCCCAAAGCTGAAATATATTTAGAGCTTTTCATTGTGTGAGTCAAGTCTTTAAAATGAATTGTTTGTATTCTCATTTACTTGGGATTGATTGCACAGAATCCATACTGGGTACAGCAATCTCCTTTGTTTGGGTCTCCTTTTATGCCCTGAACTCCTCAGGTAATTTTTTTTTTTTTTTTTTTTACATTTCCTAATGAAAAAATCAAGGAAATATTAAATACACACAGTGTCTGCATTTCCAGAAACAGTAAAATTCTCATTCCTGGTGTTGTCCCTGTGTGTCAGTGGGATGTGCTTGAGGCCCCTCTTTGCTGATGTTGGTTGAAGCATCTTGAAATTCCATGTCTGCATCTGACAGCTTCTTTCTGTTAATAAGAAGGGACAGAGAGCCAGCACCCTCACAGTGCTGAGACTGTCCTGAAAACTGGGGGAGGTCACCAGGCACTGGGGCAAATCTGACATTTGTCCTTTTCCTTTTGCTTGCTAGTAATGACCTGGTATAATTCACTTATATGGAATTTTTGTATAGCACATATACATTACATATTAAATATATGTTTTAAAATCTATATATACATATTGCATATAAATATTTTTAAATAATGTATTTTAAATTATATATCATAAATCATGTATTATGATACATAGACCGTCCCAGAGGGGGAGAAATGTCATGGTCCTGCCCAGCACCCCCACAGCCCCTGGTCCCTGTTGTTTCCTGTTGCCTTCTGCACAGGGACAAGTAGGAGAGGAATGGGAGCTGGTGAAATGCCAGGGGATGCTGTGATGTCCATAGGGATCCAGAGGGATAACATGGCCCTTGGTCATGGCAGCTCAAGCAACTCTGCAAGGTACAGTCTCCTCCCTAAGGAAGGGCTGTGCCAATACTCAAGCCATGGATCTCCTCTGAGACCCCTCAGCCAGGCTGAGCCCCTGGGGTGCTGAGATGTGGCTGTGGGTGAGGAGTGTCCCTCCTCATCCTCCTCATCCTCCTCCTCCCAGGTCAGCAGTGCTCATTGCCTTGGGGCAGCTGCTGGCAGCATCCCATTGACCTCCAGTGTCAGGAGTGGGTCTTCAACTATTCAGCTCCCTGAATGATGGGAGAGTCTTTGAGGCTTTAAATCATTGTTATTTAATTTTGAAGATTTTAAATTCTTCCTCTGTAATCAAACTCTCACTATGAAAACATAGGGAAACTCCTTCCTAGACAAAATTTCTCCTACTTTCCCTTCCTGTATTTTCCAGCCCCGTGATTTCTCAGTGTCTCTCAGGGAAGAGCTTGTGTTTTCCAGGCAGTGCTGTTTGTTTGTTGGAAAACTGTGAGCCATGCACACTCCCCACTGCACAAAAGTTTTGATATTCAGCAAAATTTAGATTGCTTTATTTTATATAGACAGAGCAAAGCATCACTGGGAAGACATGAGGGGTCTCTGCTTACTCCACGCTGTCTAAGTTCAGTTTGCAGCTCCTTTTTATAGTATGGTTCTCTTGTAGTAATCAATAATTGTTATTTTTTTGTTGTCATAATTTTGCCAGGTAAGCAGTGGTGGTCAAAAAAAAAACCATCCATGGGATCTCTGGGCAACGTGAAGTTTCTGGGCAATTTGTTAAGTCTCACAGATCTGGTCTGGTAGATAAGGAATGGCAGAAGTTGGGAAATCTGGTCTTAGGCTGCAATTGATCACACAAAGGCAGGAAATCTGATTTTGCAAAATTTTTCAAGCTGTGGGAAAGCCTTGTTTTGCAAACTGGTATTAGATACAACTTACTTAGAAAACATAATATTCATAACAGGGGGATTTGAAACAGAATTCTTTTAATCATATATTTCCCTTTATTCTAGTGTCATGCTTCATTTCAGACCTAAGCATTCTGGTTCATACAAACCTTAATACTTCTATGGTTAACATGAATCTTTTATGAATTACCACAACGGGGATTAACCCATACTCTGTGCAACTCTTGGCTTCTAACCCAAGGGACAAGGAGACCTTCCTTGTGGCAATGATAACCCCCATGCCTTGCTGCCCTCAGGGTACGTCCAGGCCTGCCGGGCGCTGATGATCGCCGCCTCCGTGCTGGGCCTGCCCGCCATCTTCCTGCTGATCACGGTGCTGCCCTGCATCCGCATGGGCCACGAGCCCGGGGCCGCCAAGTACCGGCGCTCGCAGCTGGGAGGGATCCTCATCATCCTGCTGGGTAAGGCTCCTGCAGCCCTCCCTGCTCCTGGGCTGTGAGGATGTTGAGGGTCTGTGCAGGCTGGGCTCCCCTCAGCTCTCCAGCACTGCTGGGGGGACAAAGGCACCGACAGCATGGGAGGACAAGGGGGTGAAACGGGGTGAAGCAGGGATGGAGGGAGGGCTGTGAATCCCTCTGTCTGTGCCTTGGGGACTCCTCAGGCACAGCTCCTCTCAAGGCCATGCACAGGCGGTGGGTTGTGCTGGTTCACCCTGGAAGTGATTTTTGAGAAAGTGTCTAAACTTCCAAAGCAGAGCCTCCAAATTTTCCCTGGGCAGCCAGTGAAAGTAACCTCAGGCACAAGGGAAGGGAAGCCCTTGCTGAACGGGGCTGGCCCCGTGGCAAGCACGGGGGAAGGAGCCTGGAGGTGGCACGGACAGAGGAGGGATGGCAGTGGCACGGGAGGAGGCCTGGCCTGCCCTCTGTGCCTCCCTGCCCCCTCTGCCAGCCTCCCCTCGGCCTCCAAGCTCCCCTGGGAATTTCTTCCCGTCCTCGGTGCTTGTGGAGGAGATTGTTTTGAGCAGCACAGACTGTGGAGCTCATTGTCCCCCATGCAACACCTGCATGTTCTTGAGGCCTCGTCATCTCAGAACAGCCTGCGGGGCCTTGTTTGCACCCGGCTGTGGCAGAGGAGGAGGGGACGGGCAGAGTGGCCTCTTTGTGTGGCTCTGCTGCCCGTTGGCAGCCAGCACTGACATCATGCTCGTCTTCTTTCTTCTTCTTCTTCTTTTTTTTTCAAGTGGGCACTGAATATAGCTGCACATTCAGAAGGGGTGTCCCCTGGATGCTCCTTCCATGCAAGTCGTCCCTTCTCCATCACCTTGTGGTTAGCATGAGTCCATACATCCCAAATCTGAGGGGTTGAGTCCAAGGGGCCCTATTGGTGTCTGTGGAGTTTAAAAGCACGGCTGGAAGTCCTAATATCAGTTTTACAGGGTTTTATAGGACATCCCAATCATGAACAGCCATATTGGAATGTGATCTTCATCCCTGCCCTGGAACCTTGAGTCAGGTATCTGGGCTTGCAGTAGAGAAAGAAAAAGTGGAGGTTTTCTGCCTTTGAATGAAATAGTAGTGCTGGAGAAATCTGCTCTGATGGATTTGCCCTGACCAAGATGGGGAGGGCAAACAGAGCTGCACTTTGCCACAAAAGCCACAAGATTTTGGTTGCAGTCAAGGAGAATTATGCTGCAGGTCAGCCCTGTTTGCATGGCTGCAGATGTGGGAGCAGGATGACAGTCTCTAAAAATCACAAAGGGCAGAGGATGACAGGACCAGCTCACAAATGACAAATTGCAGTGTCAGTGTTGTGTACTGTATCAGAACAAGTGAAATCCTTTATGCTGCAGTGTCCCACCAGGGTCTGGTGTGCCAGTCTCCCATCTCAGTCAGGCTGCAGTGGGACACCAGGGAGGAGAACAGATGTGAGGGGAGGATGGAGAGTTGTGGTGCTCCATAAACCAGGTTCCCCTCTGCCTCACAGCACGGTTTTCTGACTAGGTAGATCCTGTGAGGAAAGGAAATGTGAGAGATCACATCTCCCACATTTGTATCATGGAGACATTGGCAGACAAATGCTCTTTGGGTCAGATCTTATTGATTGTCTCCCCTATGAGCTCTGAAGCACCTACAGGTGAATGATTTACTGGTGTTGCTGATGCCCTGAATGATCTGGGCTGGGATCAGCAGCCTGGTCACAATGTTATAGTCACAATTACAATAATGCTCTTTTTGTCAGGTCACAAATGAAGAATAAATAAGCTCCTTTTGCTCCTAGGTTGCTTTTTTTTTAAAAAAAAGGAAAGAGTAAACCAACCCACATTTACATTTACAAAGCCCATTTTTTTTCCAGGCTCATCGGCAAGACAGTCCCTTTGGAAGAAGAATAATGTAGAGAGTTTAGGACTTTGACATTATTTAAGCTGATTAATGATCTGTTAGTTGCAAGATGAGGTGTCACCATTCCAGAGCATTTAACAAGCATGGAGCAGGCCCTGAAAGATACAATACTGAGTTAAAATCCATTATAGTCTAGAAATAACATGCCCTGGACTGTTTTGATTGACCGTCCGGTCACTGAACTCTCACTCATGGTTTCCACAACCTCACAGGCTCCAGACTTTTCCTCTTAGGGAAGAGCAACACCCAGAGCTCTGGTTAAAAGAAAATGGGCCCCCAAAACACTCCCTAATGCAGCAGAAATAGGGAGTGGAGATGCAAAAAGGGGAGCTGGCCCTGTGGCAACCTTCACTTGCTGCTCAGGGGAGGGATGGCAGTTTGTCACTGAAATTCGTTACAAAGGAAAACAGGGATTGAAACACAGCACAGAGCAAAAAAAAAAAAAAAAAAAAAAAAAATTATATATATCAAAAGCTGAAAAGTTGCCAGGAAAACAATGGGCTCAGATATTCCATTGATTTTTCTGTCCACTGATAATCACAGGCTGTCAGAGACTAACCTGTGTGCACAGCCTGCTATTCTGCTGCTGATGTGTTTATGGCTTTGCTTGATCCTATCTGACCAGAGAATTGATTTATGGCTGAAAACAACCGTCAGCAGAGGTTTGCTCTGAGCTGGTATGAAAACATTTCACACTTTGGTGTTGATGGAAAAACCCTGGTCCAGCCTGTGTTGTTGATGCTAATTTGGAGGACCCCTTGCTGGTAACCAAGGGGGCATTTTCCTGATGGAGGAGAAGGACTCAGACACTGGAAAATAGAATATAGGTTAGTGGGAATTGCTACTACAAAATAAGCCATTGTGTACTAAATAAAGGATGTTAATGAGTTTTTCTAAAGACTGCATGAGGTTTAGTTGTAAAACCATAGATATCAAGATTAGGAGATTGCCTTGAACAGAGAAAAAAAATATGGTATCTGTTCTTTTCAACTAAGTACTTTGAAAGAGGAATCCGTGTGACTTTGAGTCAGCAGTTTGGAATAGTTAAATTTAGATGTGAATGAAAAGTATTCTTTCTTCTGCAGAAAGCCTTTAACTTACTGTTAAGGAATTTGGCAGGGACTCACTGTCCCTTGAATTAGAACAATCCTGTTCCTTCTCCCCCAGCCCCTCAAGCACCTTCTGTGCTTCTTGTCTCTGTGCATGTCCTTCTGACTCCAGCACATCTCTAATGCTGGGTATTAAGGGTTTCAGCTCAGCACACTGAGCTACTGCAAATCCACAGTTAAAAAAGACTTGGAAATACTGAGAGCTGGGATGAATCCCTGTGGATTCACAGCAATCTGATGGAGCAATGAGGTTCATGCCATGCATGAATGCTGAGAGGATTTTTTGGTAGAGGCAGTGGCTTTTACAAGATTGCCTACTCTAGCTGCAAAAAAGCAGACAGGATTTCCACGTGTGCCCCAAAACAGGCCAGTTTTTCCAACTAAATTGGTTGCTCTGGTAGAGAATATTTATTCTCTTTGCAGACCTTCTTTTATTTTTCTGCTAGACTGCATTGTCTACAGCAGCTTTACTGTCTAAAGATTTCTTGTTTAGAGAGAGGCAAAGGGTGTCTCAACATCAGCATAAGAGAAGGGATAACAACTTCTATCTACATTTCTTTTCCATGTAGGCAGCCATTTTAGAACTTGAAACTTGCCCTAAAACTCTGTTTCCAAACTCTTTGGGTTTCTTGTCAAATCACCTTTTTTCCCCCACCCTTTCTTTGTGGTACAACCAGAATAAAATTTGAGCCCACGGAGAGATATTGCAATTGCTGACTGTCCTTTTCCCATCTCCTCAGAGGATTTGCAGCCCAACTTAATCTATGCAGAGCCATGAAACCCAGTCCTGTTCCAGGGCATTCCTCTTGCTCAGCAATGGGGTCACTGGTGACTGAGGGCAGCTGGTGGCCTCCGAGGACAGAGAGGTCAAGTGAACCCATGCAAAGTCCTTGGCTTGTGTTTCACAGCTTTCTGGTATTGTCAGCATTAAAATAAGGTGGTTTTACATGTAGTGGAGCCACATGCACAAGAGATGCCATTGTGTGAGCATCCCTGAGAGCTCTCCTCACCCCAGTGCAAGTGTTTTCTTCGGTCTTGTCTTGTGGGGGAGGGTCAGGAGAGATAAGGCTCTTATAGTCTATAGACAAATATATATATATATATTTACTGCTGACAGAGAAAGAAAAGATGATTGTGTTTTTTCGGACAACAGAGCAGCTTTGTTCCCAGTTCCCATCAGAATGCTTTGTGAATTCCCAACTGATACATTTTTGTTTTAAAGCATTGGAGGTTCATGAGCTGTTTGCAGGACCACTCCACACGCAGGAGAAATGCTCTTCTCCCCTTCCTGCCGTCTCCAAAATTCCTTCCAAAGCTGCAGGACCTTTCCTTTGAGGAGGCCCAAAATTATTTCTGGCTTTATAAGCATCCTTCAAATGTTCTTCTCTTTTCCATAAGAAAATATTTTCTCTCACAATAACTGCAGCTTTGGGGATGGGTTTTTTGCTGTACCGGCCAGGAGCTACAGTTTATTCTCTGCTTTAACTAAACAATTTTATTTTTAATCTCACCCCTTTCTTTTTCCCTTTTGCAACCTTAACTTTCTGACACTGCCTCCAGATACCTTTTAACACGGTCGGTGGAAATCTGTAACGCTGCCATGGTCCTGTTATTGTTTTGCTCTGATTCTCTGATAGCCACAAGGATGGAGTCCTGCACAGCTTGTCCCGGAGGCAAGTAAATATTGACAGATTAATTCTTCTCAGATGTACAGGCCATCAAGGAGTATTGTTTTAGGACCAGCTCCTGGGAGGTGATTAACACCATCAACTCCTGTTGCCCTCAGTGCATGTGGGGACTCTGTGGGGACTGTCTCCCTTACATGTCACCTCACAGCACCACTGCAGCTGCCTTCTGGCTTTTTGTGGAAAAACCCCCTATGGAATATCAAGTAAAATGTGTAGCCTGCAGTCATTTTTTGACCCGCTGTAGTCTCTAGGTAGGATCCTATTTTCACTTCCCCAGACTCTTCATTTCCCATTTTTATTCAATTCACTAAATGTCTGGAGAGCCTTACTGACTTTGTCCCCATTGCTTGATAGAAATTTTCCACAGGGAAATAGAATCTATTTTGCAGACCTGAGAGACATTTCCTTTTCCATGAATAAAACCCCAGCAATGCCTAACTGCTGCTTATTTTGTCCCTACTCATTTTCTGCCTGGGGTTCATAAACCCCCTCTGTGTTAGAGTGCTGGGATATTTTGGTGATGTTTATGTGACCACTCAGTAGAGCCACTGCAATGATGAGGAGTGACGCAGAACATGAGTTCATTAGGAAATGGGGATTTAAACCAGTTCATGCTGGTCCACAGACTCACTGACCCATATGGTTTTCATGGCCTTGCTTCATATCCAATCTATTCCTAATTCAGCAGTTCTCCAGAACATCAGTTTCAAGGATGACTCTCATTTTTCCCTCTTCAAGATATTTCTAGGGAACAAATCTGTTTCCCTTTTAATAAACATATCAAATTGTGTCAGGCAGCAGTTGTTTTTCTTTCTTGTTGGTGCTTGAGAGAGATGCTGTTGTCTCTCCATCTCTCACCCCTGAGGCTCCGGTGTTGCCTTCCTCTTGGAGATCTCTTGGACCCAGCCCTGACACCGCCGCTTCTGGGTGCCACTGTGGGACAGGAAGGGAGGAGGGATGGCTTTCCTCTTTGTCCCCAGACACGTGTGCCCCAGAGTGTCACTCCCTCCAGCTCAGAGCCCTCACGCTGTCCTTCCCCTCCTCCTTTCCCCAGCCATGTGCGGCGTCGTGGCCACCATCTGGTTCCCGGTGTGCGCCCACCGCGAGACCACCATCATGAGCTTCGGCTACTCGCTGTACACGGGCTGGATCGGCTCCGCCCTCTGCCTCTTCGGGGGCTGTGTCATCGTGTGCTGCTCGGGGGACGCGCAGACCTTCGGCGAGAACCGCTTCTACTACGGCTCGGGCTCCAGCTCGCCCACCCACGCCAAGAGCGCGCACGTCTAGAGCCCCGGGGACGCCCCACGGCTGCTGTCGGATGCTTTGGCTGGTGGGTTCATGTGCCCTGGGTTTGCTTCTGCTGTCAGGCTCCCCGGGGGAGATTTAGAAAAGCAGCACAAATGTCTGGTAGTCTGAAGCATTATTCTCCCCGTCTCTTCCCCTCCTTTCTCTAGAAAGACAGCTCCAAGCCAGCCCTACCTCTTGGTCCTCACCGTTTTTGTCCCAACCACCTGCCCCATCTTCTTGCAGCCAGGATGGTTTGGGGTTGTGGTGTGGGTTTTAGGGATTTTAGTTTATCTTCTAGCTCCCCTGATTGTAGGAGAGTTTAAAGCAATAAAACAGAAATGAGAGAGACGCTTCCCCATTGTTAGGAGGACTCTGACAGCTTCTCCCCCATCCTCGCTGTTTGATTTCTCCCACTCAAGGTCACAGCTCTGGCAGGGCTGGGGAGAGAGGATAGGGAGGAAGGCTGTCCTCTCCCACAGGGCAAATGTTTCTCTTTTGGAACAAGAGGAGGGGATTTTTTCTGCCTTTCTCTGTAAATACTTTTGTATGAGTCTGATCATTTCAGTAACAGTGTTTCCCCCACCCCCACAGTCATCAGTATGAAGGAAACCGAACCCAAAGGTCCTAATGACATGGTAGATAACAGTGCCTTTTTAAATAGTTATAAATGACTTTGGGGGCTCTAATCCCTGCCCTCTGATTTAGTTTCTTTTTTTTTTTTTTTTTCTTTTGTACAGATCAGTTACTAAAAAATGTATTTTTACATTTTTTTAAACTCTTTTCTTCTTCTAAGTTTGTGTTCCATCTTGCCTTGTTAAAGCAGCCCATTTTAACATGCAGTATAATGTACCTGTTACAATACAATTCTGGTGAGTACTGATGATGCCTTTGTACTTTCAGTGAAATACTGTACAATAAATAACAGAGTACCTGCAAACCCTGACTTCTTTTCTTTCTTTCCTTCCTTCCTGTGTGTTTCCATAGCTGGTTTTTCCATGACGGGGATTTGCCAATGATTTTGAAGATTTTTTTTTTTTTAATAGCTGTTCAGGATGAACAATTCTGCTCTGCTGTGGCATTAAATGAAAGATATTTAAAGTATGAGTAAACTTTCTGTCCATTATCCTTTGGTTCTTTCAGTGCTTCCAGTAGCAGTCTGTACCTGTGGTAGCCACTTGTGGATTTCTTTATATTGGGAAGAGTTAGAAAGCCCCTGAAGTGGTGGTGATGACCCTGAACGCTGTGAAGTTGAGACCTTGTGTTGCTGAAAGTTCTTTCAACTAAAGCAGGAGTCTGATCTGGGGTCATAACTCTGATTAAAACTGTGTAAGATCAAGATCTAACTCTGTCCTTACCAGAGTCTGTAGCAATTTAATTACACTGATACAAAATCCCATCTGTTCCCAGAGATGTTAACTCACTTCAAACAATTTGTGTAAGCCAAGAGAAGGAAAAGAGGAGTAGCTGCTGCTCACTGGGGCAAGAGGACAGCCCCAGTGGAGAGGCAGGAGAAGGGTCTGAGCAACCAAGTTTTTTGTGGTGATGAATAATGGGAAAACAAGGCTGTTGGTCAAGCCTCGTGCATTCTGGACTGTCCTTGCTCTGCTTCAGCTAGAGAAACCGAACTGAGTGACGCAGCCCCGGGCAAGGATGCTGCAGCTCCCACCTCTCCCCTCCCGCACGTGGGGAGCTGGAGCGTTCCAAAGGAGCCGGCGGGAGGCTGGCTGTGCTCCACGGGCTCCCTTTGCCTGCCTGCCCAGGGATGGGCAGCATCCCCAGCATCCGCCTCTCCCAGCGAGCAGCTCTGCTGTGTGAGCTGTGCGGCGGCCCCGGGGCGGTGGCAGGACACTTGTGCCCATGACATCAGGGGCAGGGCACAGGCGGTTCTTGTGCAGCCGGAGGACGCTGTCAGTGCTGCCATTGATGTGCGGTGCCCCGGGCGGAGGGGGGCACAGACGTGCCAGCTTGTGCAGGCTGCCAGCGCTGATTGTGGATTGTGCCCGCGGGTTTAGCCTTTAACCCCGGCACCGACTGCGGCGTGCGACACCTCGGAGCAGAAATCTCGTGGGATGCTGCCCACAAACAGCCCTGCAGCAAACTGGGAGGGTGTGTCGGGTGTCCAGGGGAGGGTTTTGGGAACGAGCCCTGCCAGGCAGTGCTTAGGAGAATTTTTTTTTTCTGCCCAAACCCTTAGGATGCACCTTGTCACTCCCAGTCTCACCCATTCCGTGATCCTCATTCCCTTGGCAGGGGATGGTGCTGGAGCTCTGTGTGCTCTGCCCACAGCCACAGGTTACCAGCATTCGACCCTAAATCCAACTCTTAAAAGGCCCTGGAAGTGCTGCTCAGAGGAAGGAAGAAATTTTATTTCAGGGAAAAGAATTAAAAACTAAACAAAGCAAAGCAACCCAGCAGCTGCAGGGAAAAATGTACATCTGCATCCATGGGGTGCAAGGAGATGGGGCCAAGAATGTGATGGGGTATTAGTGCTGGCACCACAGAGGGGAAGTGTTCTGAGGAAGCATAAAGAACATTAACCTTATTTAGCTTTTAAAGGATCAAAGCTGAAACACCTGCTTTGTGCCCCCACCAAAACACCCTGCTCCCCAGTGCAGCTCTCTTGGTCTGGATTTGCCATGGCACTATTGGCTCATGAAGGCTTTTAGTGCTCATTTGCTGACCCAAAGCCTCAAAATAGGATCAAATATAATTCTCCTGAATCGAAAAACTGCTCCACACCATTCCTAACACCAAGTGTGGAGTGGTGGCTGTGAGCCATGGTGGTCACCCCAGTGTGGAGGTGATGGTCCCTGATGCCCAGCAGAGCTCTGCCCAGCTCCCCCAGCACCAGCTGGAGCTCCTCATCCCATCCCAATGATGGGGACAGCACCTGGCAGGCTCCCCACTCCCCAATAACAGGGGCAGCAGGAAGGGGCCCTTGGGGGCACACTGGTGGCCTTCAGCACCCCTAAGGGGACAGAGCTGTGTCTGCCTCTCCACAGCCCCACTGCCCATGCAGGGAGGGGACAGTGCTGTGACACCCCAGTTCCCCCAAGGAAAGGTGAGTGCCACCAGATGGGAAGATTGGTGCACCATTTGCACTGCAATAGTCAACCTGTGGTCATTGGCTTTAGGTTTTTTCCTTCTTTTTTTTTTTATTGTGTAAACAGATAACCATTTTCTCTCACAACACTGCAAGTAAACAACAAAGTCAGCCTGCTGAAATGGATCTTGTAAAATGGAATTTTTGAATCTTAAAGCAAGGCTTTGTTAATCTCTAGCTTCAATTTAGCACTGAAAAAATATCAGAACCTCAGGTACTGATTGGCTTAAAAAAATTTACATGGGAATTTTTTTTATTACTTTTTGGTTTAGTGTTTAATTTAAAAGATTTACATTACTATGGAAACTAATTCTAAGACACATTTGTCTCTGGCTTTCTTTACAAATCCCTTAGTTCCTTTTTGATTTTTAAATGTAAAGGCACACAATAAAGCTTTATGCATTTATTAAAATATACAGATTTTGGTAATTTTAGATTTTTTTTTTCTTAGTATCTTGATTATATATATGTATTATATGTATAGTTGTCAACAACACAGTCATTTGAAAATAAAAATCACTCCATAACATATCTGCATATTTTTTTTCTTTCTCATGACACACTACAAGACCCCATTGTACAATGCACCAATGGGCTTCTGGAAACCACAAAAAAAAAAAAAAAAAAAAAAAAAAAGATGGATAGAACAAACTGCTTTTAACAAATACACCAACTTCATACCAGAACTGCAGAGAATTGTTACACCAGAAAATACCACCTGCAAAAAAAAGAGCAAGATATACATCAGAAAGACCGAACAAAACAAAGTGAAGGTCATTTACAAGCTGAATTTACAACATCCCACGTTGCTGGGGTGTGATTTCGCTGCCATGTGGAGGATGCTGGAGTGCTGGGCCTCAGACCAAAGGGGACAGTGTGGAGTGAATTTGTGGAGGGGCTGAGATCCTACAGAGTCGACCTGGAAGGTTTGAGGTATTTATGCTCCATCTGTACCATGCATTTGGTGCCTCAGGGCATGTACCTGTGGAGGGCAGGCACGGAGGGGCTTTGTGCCTCTCACCAGAGGTGGGAGCAGGATGGTCCCGCTCTGCCATGTCCTGCTGATGGCTCAGGGATGTGAGAGCCTCCCTCAGGGAAAGGCTGGAGTTGGGGCTACAGCAGAGCAAGCATTTGCACTTCTTTCCAGCCTCCTGGCCAGCAGTGCCCAGAGGTGATGGACACACCTGAACATTTTGCCTTCTCAGCCTTTGCTCGTGCCCACTGGAGAGCCCAGTGCTGCTACAAGAGACAGCATGTGAGTTCCCAGAGGCTGAACCTGCACCTCTCCCAGGAACTGCCACCCAGAACAGGGAGCAGGGGTCCTGTTAACCAGCCCTTGGCCACTGGCAAACCCCCAAGACCTGTGGCTTGGTCACCTTCTCCTTAAACACCTCTGCTGGGTGGGATGTGGTCGGCTCAGGAGGAGGGTACAGCTCCCACCCCCAGCCCACGGGGAATGACAGCAGCCCACGCACATCCGACGGTGCCATGGCATCAAATGCTGTTCCTGCTGGTCCAGAATGGGGCACAGCCATCCTGCCCCAGCACTTCCCCAGGAAGGGGGAGGAGGATGGGTGAATGGGAACAGGGGCAGCCAAAAGGCTGCTCAGATCCAATGAAGCTCCTACAGACACCAAAGAACAAAAGGTCAAACCCTTGTCAAATTACTCGGCGTAACTAGAGCGGACGTGACGACAGACACTGGTACTGGTAACTGCTCTGTAGCAAGAGATTAAGGCTGCAAGAAGAATGGGCTTCGACCCAACAGGGTGCTTGGGCATAAGTTTGTGGCTCAGCAGATGCCCAAATACCGTGTGGAAGCAGGACAAAAACAACTGCCTTGGATATGGTATAGTACTAGAGCTGGTAGGAAAATAGCGTCAGTCTTTCTCCCTGAAAACATAAAGCCAGACCTGTGAGGTGCCATCTCTCTTGGGTACTTCTAAGGCATCAAGGAGGAGAGCAGCCAAGCGTGGGTGAGCAGTGGCTGTAGCAAGAGGAGCTCAGCACTGCAGAGGTTTCCAGAGCTGGCCCATGAGCAGTGCATGTTGCAACAGCTTTTCAGTGGGACACACTCAGGATTTCTGCTTGTAGAAGCATGTTAAGGGTGGACAGCAGAAGTTGATGCCAGAGCAAAGTTTACAGGTCCTTTATCCAAATCCTCACTCCCACCCTGAAGCTGCTGCAGAAGCCAAACTTCCCTTGGCTTGCCCAGAGGGCTCCAGGTTGAGATCTGCAGAACTGGATGCTCTTCTCCACAGGGAAAAGGACTGTAGTTTATCACTGTTTGGGACAGGAGCTGGAGGAAAACTTTTTCAGCCCCAGGCAGAGTGTCTCCATCCATCCCTTGCATTCCAGGAGTGATGGGGAAGGGCACAGGTCCCTTTGCACAAGGCACCCTTTGCACACTCTGCTCGCCCACAGAGGGTGCCAGGCAGGTGTTTTGGGAGCCTGAGCACCCAGTGAACCAAAGCATTAATGATTCTCAATATCCACAAGGATATTTCTATATTGGAAATCCTGCCCCTGTTGATGTTAAATTGTCCCTGGGATGCCAGCAGCAGCCCATGGTATGGGGGGTTGGTCTGGGCTACACTGGATGGATCCATCTGCAGCCTTCAGCAGCTGGGGGGAGGATGGGAGCTACTGTCTGATGGGTTTTGGTTACTTATTTTTTTTTGTTTTATTCAGAAAGATGTTCCTCCACCAGAGTGTTTTACACAAAGCATGATGGGCTCCACAACTGGATTTGCTGATAATCCCTGACCAAACCCCATCACTGCTGACTGATGGTTTGTGGTGACACTGGCAGCAGGGAGTCTGATGGCACTTCTGGGGGCCATGGCCGTGTTCAGGGAGTTTAACATCCACCTGCTGACCACCTCTGTCCTGTGAGCCAGCAGCTCTGTTTGGTTTCAGACTGAAATACGGACACTTACGGAATGAGCAGCATTTCAGTGTTTTTCATACAGCACCCACCAAGCCAAGCCAAAACCAGAGAGTATTGTACAAGGTGCAGATGGCAGTAGGGAGACAGATTTCAGCCGTCAAATCCTCTCTTCTTGCTAGCCATGGCCCAGCCCCACCAGCACATGGCTGACCCATGGATGCTGCTGCTTTGTGAGGGCATGGATGGGTGTCTGGAGCACTGAGGGAAGAGTGAGCACTGGAAGGTGCCCAGCACGGTGAGGGAATCATAGCACAGTCATTTTCGTAAAAGACACAAGGTGGTGGAAGCAGTGCTCAGCCTCAGACTGGTGATGCTCAGAGGAATGTGTGTACATTCGTACAAAGAGGGTTGAGCCAAGAGTGGGTCACAACCATCACTTGTCCTGGAATGGGATCAGGCTCCCAGCCACAGATGTGGGGGATTGGGCTGAACCAGGACTTAAAGGTTGGACTGAAACATGGACTAATTTTGAATCAGGGTTTGGGGAAGCACTGCTCTGTGCAGCAAGCCAGAACGGGCCATGGAAACCTGTATGATGGAACCAACTATACATCTTTGAGCTACTCCCAGGGAAGAGTGTGTGTCCATCTCCATTTAGTACCTACCCACCTCTCTGTGCCTCTGACTCAGCTATCACTTCTAGGTGGTTCAAAGGAAAAAAACACCCATGCCAAGAAAGTGCCAAAAACTTTGGCATCCCACTGCTGCGGCCATTGGGTGGGCATTCCCCAGGGACAATTTGACTTGTCCCCTCATGCGGCTCCTTCCACCACTCAACACCCTCCTGGTTTGGCACGTCTCCCACTCCGCTGCCTGTGCTGGTGCAGCTGGTGCTGGGAGATCAGCCAGTGCTGGAGGATCAGCCAGCATTCACTAGAACGAGACCCGACTGGTGGAGCTGGGACGGACCGCGGGTGGTTTTGGTTCGGGATCAACGGCAATCGCAGAGCGTGTCCTGGAGGTGAACAGGGTGGTGGTGAGGACACAGGGAGGATGGGGCAGGATGGGGGAGCCACAGGGACCCTTCCTCATCACCGGGGTGGTGCGGTGCCCCTCTGCCTGTCCTCTACTCGGGCGAGTAGTCCAACTCATCGTTGGCGATCAGCGCATCTGACGGCGGTTTGTGCCGGCCTTTGCTTTTCGACCTGCCACTTGTCCGATGGCTTTCCTTGGCGCCCGCCATTTGCTGGTACGAGAAGCTCTTGTCCTCAGAAGGACCCCAGCTCTCACCCTCAGGGGCGAAGGAGAAGCCATCATCCACGGAGAAGGGGTCGACATCCACGTCGTAGCGCTGGTAGGTGCTCTGGTGCAGAGCCTCCTCCCGGGCGCTGATCTCCAGCGTGCTGTTCCACATCCCGTAGCCAAAGTAGATGAGCAGACCTGGGGTGGGCAAGAGAGAGAGGGTTGGACCCTATGGAAAGTGGTTATCTCATTTTCTTCTGCCTTCACTCAGAGTTAGGATTAAAACACGAAAGAGACAGATTTCTCGTTGAGACTTGGTTGCTTATTAAACATTATCTAAAGTACAGAGTGTTTTTTAGTACTTTTAGCTATTAAGCTAAAAGTGAGAAAATGGAGGTGAATCTAGCTAGATACAAGGTCTTTTAAAGCCTAATTATCCAAATAAGAGCTAACATCTATGTTATTTATACTTTTGACCCAATGACCCAGTAACAGGTGTTTACCTGTGACCCACACTGCGGGATTTTCCATCCAACCAAAAACTACTACCTAAAATCATGAAGAAGAAAGAACAAGAAGGAAAAAAGAGACGACACCCAAGAACGTCCATCTTGTCCCATGCCTATTACTATATTCTAGAACACTAAATTCAAAACCCTTCACCATGTGAAATTACACACTTTTATTCTAAATACACACTGTGATTTTAACCCTATCAATCAAATTTGGAAGCCTTCTCCAAGGCCTCAAGTCAAAAGCATTGTTCCCCAGGGGGTCGGTGTCAAAAAACACAGAAAGTTCAAAACTCCCAGGCTTCTGGGTTCCAACAGGACCCAAACTACCCACCAGTCCCATTAACCCTACCAGATGTCATCTTCCTGCACAAATGCTTTCACTGGCAGCAGATATATGCAGACATCTGATTTCCAGTGGATCATGGGATTAACCTACCCCAGACATCTGCACAGAGAAATCCAGGCTCCACATGCTGTGTGCTAGCCATGGGGGATATGTGAGGTTAAATCAGGACCACACATCTCTGCCAGAAAAAACAATGGGATGCCCCATCCCTAACATGGATGGGCTGGTGGAGCTCATCACACCTAATGCAGTGGTTTAATTAACTCGTTGCCATTGCTGGCAAACTCAAGAGGTGTTAGTTGTACCCACAGGGCAAAGCGTTTAATTACAGCAGATTAAATTGATGCTTTGGAGTAATCTTTACTTCTAGGTAGAAGGACTTTCCCTGGATTTGCAGCTTCACATATTGCCTTCAGCGAATAAAAAAGCACTGAGTATGTCTTCCCAGCCCAAAAATTCAGATGGCAGCTCCCGCCCAATGGCTCAGCTTGGAGGAGGTATAAAAGATGCTTTGTTCCCCTTTGGTTTGTAGAGTAAGTGGGTTAGAATGTAAAGCACTATGCTGGGTTCCTGGTTAGGTGTCAGAAAGACTTAATTTGGGAAAGAAAAAAAGGGGTCCACAACAGAGTCTGTGATTCCTAAGATGACCCTACCCTGAAGTTAAGAACTTGGGCTAAAAGTCTACAGATCTGACTTTCCCAGGGCTTCTGGGATTGGGCAGCCCTGAAATACTGGTGTGGGCTGCTGAAGAGCTCAAGTGGGTGACAGCAATAAATCAGGCTGACTTCTGTACAAAACCTGCCTGCGAGGCAATTTCCAGAGCCCGCCTACTTTGCATCAAAAAAACCATCAAAATAGTCACCTTTGCATGGAGTCATTCCCTTCCATGAAACTGATGTTTTCTGGAGGTGTAATTTTCCATTTAGCTGTGGTTCGGGGGCTGGATAAAATGAGTTTCTAAAAACTTCAGGATGGCAAGGGGCAGGTGAGAAGATACTGGGTATGTCCCAGGCTTTAGCCTGTGTGCTTTAATTAGGGAAGCTGTTATTACCAAGACCATTCCAAAAGAGTATCATGATAAAGTTAAAATAAATGAACCTGGGACTCACCCACAAAGCACCAGACAGCAAATCGGATCCAGGTAACTGTGGAGAGCTTCAGCATGAGATAGATGTTCACCAGCATGGCAAAGGCAGGGACAAAGGGCAGACATGGGGCCATGTAGGGAAGCTTCTTGGGATTTTCTGGCTGCTGCAAGATCACAAACACCAGCACAGCTATGAGCAAGACCATCAGCACAACCAGGAGGACAGCCCACCAGCTCTGCTCAGAGATGTAGTCTGAGCCAAAAATGATGAAGGAGCAGAAGATGAACATCAGGACAAAGAGCAGGAGCACACAGGTGGTGACCGTGTGGCCGGTGGCCGCCGTCGGGCGATCCATTTTACCCGGCAGCCCCAGGTGGATCCGCATCGTGTAGTACCGGGGGCCGATCAGCTTCTTCAGCTTGATGAGATAGATGTTCTCAGACTCATCTGCCTCTATCCCCGAGGTCATGTCGACAGTGCCGTAGTTGGGGTGATTCACGTTGTAGGTGGATTTATCGGATTTCCCAATCAGCATCTCGTTATCTCCCAGCGACGGCAGATTTTTCGCCCCACACGTGTTGGTCGGTGGGCCAGAGAACTCCTCTCCTTCACTCCCAGGGGAGCAAGCTTCCTTCTCACAGTCAGCCAGGATGCCCTCCTTCTTCTTGGTGTGCTCCTCGGAGAGGAATTTGACGAAGCCGTCGATGTCGCTCTCGGGCTGGTAGCGGAGGAGCAGGACGCAGACGGACACCAGCGTGTAGGCGAGCAGGGTGCCAATGGACATCATCTCAATCAGGTCCCTCAGGCTGACCAGCAAGGAGAGCAGAGCTGCCAGGAACCCGGACACGATACAAGCCACAACTGGGGTTTCTGTGTAAGAACTGACGTGGGACAAAAACCTGGAGCGCAGAACAGACACAGAAAGTTAAAATCACAGAGGTTCCCTGTTGCAATAACCCTTCCCTGGTTGCAGGGGACAGTCTCAGGGATTCCTTCAGGTCTTGTTGCTTTTTGGAACTTTGATTCCAGGTGGGGATTGGCAAAGCTACTGAAGTTGAATCTGGAGTTACATCTGGGTCTGACCAGCTCTTCAATGAGCACTTGGATACTTGCAAATAAGCACACAGATTTTATCCATATAAACTGCTCTCCTTTGCAAGTAGCTCTTGAATTAAACACTCATCCTCACCTAATCAGAATCACCAGTACCAGCACCAAATGAGAAACTAGGGTAGACTGCTCCTGATACTTTTCCCTCAGGATATTGCTTTGGCTTGTTCTCCATTCTGCACCCACCATGTCTGTGTGTGCCCATTGCTCCCTGTAGTGACAGCACTATTGGGGTGTTGGCACCCCCAAACCCACCAGCACAATTTCCCCTCAGATCCCAAGAGGCCAAAAATAAACACCAGCATGGGCACAACTGACCTGAAGAGCAGCCCATCACCAGCCATGGCATAAATGACTCTGGGCATTGGGAAGAGGGAGCCCAGCAGGCTGACAGTGAGCCCAGCCACAGACCCGATGGCAACGATGAATTTGGCTGCATAGAAGCCGTGGACCACGAACATTTCCATCAGTGGGGACTCGGTGTCAATGGCATCGTAGGGCACCATCAGTGTGAGGATCATGCTCACCTGGGCAAGGAGAGAGGAGCAGGACAGGGGTGTCAGCACCAGCACTGGGGGCTGCTGAGGGTTCTCAGGATGGAGGGGATGTTAAAACGGTGGAGTTAGGTCAGTTTGCACTTTGCTCTGTGGGGTCTCTGCTACCCAAAGGCAAGAAGGGGATGCTTGAACCTTGTTTCCAGGGTGATGCAGGAATCAAGTGAGACTGGTGAGGCTGGTGGGACTTGCAGGACTAATAACACTCACTTTGGCTGCATTCCTGTGTGGGAGATAATGCTGGGGCAGACCCCAAATCCAGATTACATTGCTTGGAGCAACACTCTGGCCCTGTTTCAGTCAAAGATTTTGTTTTCCTGAGAAGCCCATTGCCAGGCAGGAGAGGTACTAGGTGAGTTTCTTTGAAATGATCAGAACAGTGTTTTTTCTCCCTCATAACTAACTTTTGCTCGTTTGCAAGGAAAATCTCTGAGCACAGGCATGCTTTTATTGGGGGGCAGAGCAGTGCAATCTCACACAGCCATCCTGCCTATCCTTCCCCTCACTTGGATCCTCTCCCATTTCTCCAGCAGAGGCAGTGCTGCTTTTCCCAGAAACTCTGAGAAAGAATGCTGCAATGCTGCTATTGCATTCTCCTTCTTCTTTGCTTCTCTCCTGGGTGCAAAAATAGCTGTGGACAGGGATGAGAAAAAAACTGTCTACCACCACGTCCCTGCAGCTGGCAGAGGGGTCTTCTCAGGTGACAGGAGCCTGGGGACAAATGGAGAGGAGCCTTGGCAGGCACTGTGCAGGTGGCCATAAGGGACTCACATGGTACAGATTTATATATATATATATATATGCCTACATACATATTTATCTACATTCACACCTGTGTAGGGATTACTTACAGACACATAAGCTGTCAGGCACGTGACGAGCGAGGCTGTGATGGCATAGGGGATGGAGGTGTTGGGATTCTTTGCCTCTTCTCCAGTGGTAGCAATGATGTCAAAGCCTATGAAGGCATAGAAACAGGTCGCAGCCCCCTTGAGCACCTGTGGGGAAGATCAAACATCTGGGTGAGAGGAGAGAGGCTGGCACCCAGCCAGGGAGAGGGAGCTGAGCAAAAACAGAGCAGCCCTGTTGTGCCTTGTCTGAGCAAAGGGTGAGTGACCACGGGTAAGGGGGTGTAATTGTACTCTGGGGACTGACCCTGGGAGCAGCCCTAACCTAACCTGATCTGGGGAAAAGATTTCAACTTGTGTCCTGAGGCATTTGAGGCATCTGCAGCTGACCCCACAGTGCCTGAATCTGCTGGGAGATCCTGCCAGTGACACAGGAGACAATCAACCAACTTCAGGTTTGCTTTCACAATCCTCCACCCCAAATCCATTTTTATTAGGGATCTGGAACATGTTTACACGTTCTGCCTTAGCAAGATGTCTCATGTGGCAGCAAGATCTGCCTGCAGAGGAAGCAGGAGAGAGCAGCTGCTGTCAGATGTGAGCCGCTTCCCAAACAACCTCTGTTTTGCTTGGAAGCTGCAGACAGGTTAGGAGCACACATCAGAGCACTTGGATGAGGAATTATTTGTACTGTTTGGTTATTTTTTCTTTTAAATGTGGTTTTTTAAAATATACAATATTAACGAGGACATTTATAGGAAAGGAACGCTGGAGCAGGGCAGAGACTGCCTGGCTGTGAGTGAGCTGATCTGGAGCTGTGAAACCCTTGCATCTTGCTGGGTACCACCTGTCCTTCACACCTCTGTCATCTCAGCTGTCTCGTGATACTGCACACAGTGAAACTCACCTCTTTCAGGGACTCTCTGTAATTATCATTTTTAACTATGTCCTATGCTTCTGGGGAATCTCACACTTGTGCTTGGTGGTGGATTTACTTTTACAAACAACTTGTGAGACCATGAAAAGGATGAGATCACCCTACAGAGTTTTTTGTGGTTTTGGTATGCATCTGTCTTTTAAAACTACTGGTTTTGTGTGCATTGAACTGGAGCAAAACAGGTATTTTCTATTTCCTCTTTTTCACTCCTATTGTATGGTATAATAATCCAAGCACAACCCAAAGGTACATGTGACTTCTGTTCTCAAGTGACCCTCACTGCTTTTCTCCTCATTATTACTCTCTGGCAAAGAGGCATTGATTTACTGGAGGAAGATGCAGGGACTCTATGGCAGTTTAGGACACCTTCAATAATCAAGAATTCTTGGTTTACTTTACTTTCTTGCTTATTTTTCTGCACAAAACCCCAAAGGAGTTGAGCAGTGTAAATCTGAGAAATTATCTTGGGTTTAGGCCAGCTGAGATATTTTCAGACTCTGTTCATCCTTGGATAAAAACCAGTGCAAGCAAGCTAAAAAAGCCAAATATGTCCAAATTCTCAGTAAGCTTTGAGGGAACATCCATAAAATAAGTACTGGCAGGTGGCATTATGAAGTGCTCAAAACAAATGCTTGAGAACATTGTTGTTGAAAACCAGCCAACAAAAGTATCTCCCTGCTCCACAGGGGCTGAGCCAGCTTTCCCTGTCTCAGCCACAGCATTTTGCTCCATTGCCTGGCAATTAGTGGCATTTCCTTGGGGAAACTTTAATGTGGAGTTTGATTCTGCAGAAGGACATTCTGGAAAAGTTCTGGGCTTATGCTAAGAGGAGTTAGGAGATAAGGGGAAAGCATTGCTGTACTCTTTGGGTTTGGTGGAAAGAGCAGCCCTGGATCCAAGCCTGCACTCCTGGGATTTGGAGGTCCCTGTCCAAAGCACAGGTGGATTTAGCAGGACTGAGATCTGGAGGGTGCAGCAGAATTGGGGTGTGCAAAGAGCAAAGCACAGCATTTTGGTGCTGTGTCCCCCTCTGTGCTCCCAGGACTTACCCCTGGCCATCCAAATGGCAGGAACTGCCCTTCAGCCCAGTTGTCACTTTTGATGTAGAACAGACCAGCAATCATGATGAAGATCCAAACTGCCAAGTTAATGACATTGAGCACATTGTTCAGTCCCACCGAGTTCTTCACCCCCATGGCCACAATGATGGTGACAATGACAGCAATGACCAGAGCCAGAAGGTCAGGGTATGACTCCTCTCCTTTCCCTAGGTGAGAGAAAAGAGTTGTGTTACTCTCTATGCACAGAATATCCAGGAATCCTGTGGGGGAGTTTTGAACACTTTTTAGACCTTGAAGTTTTGCAGAACTCTTTGGTCTCATTGCAAAAGTGGTCTCCAGAGGCCCATGTCCCCACCAGCTGAAGTTGTTTAATTAAAGTGATACATCTTGATGTCTCAAGACACCGTTTGAATTTTTGGGAGAGCAGCAAACCAATGACTGTTTCCCTATTTGCATAACACGTACCTGCCAAGTACTCATTAAAAATCAATCAGCCATGAAGTTTTCATGAAGTGACACAGGTACAGGACAGCTGGCTGGTTTGCTTACTGGTAGGAATCATGGATTGCTGCTGGTCATACAGGACCACCACGGCCCTCAGTCCCCAGCAGCACAGCAGCCACCAGCTTGTGCTCTCCAACAAAATTCTGTGTGTGCCCCATGGGGACTTAACAGAGCGTTTGCACTGGGTGAAGTTTCTGTGCTGCCCTTACCCTCTGACATTCGACTATTTCTGTGCATGTATTCTAAATGCCAGCAGATCCCAAAGGCGCTCAAAGTATCACTCATCCCATCCCCTCCAATCCCGCCCGTGCGCCGGCTGCCGAGGCAAAGCACCAGAGCCAGCCAGACGGTAAATAATGAATGAAGCCTAATACCCATGTCTGACTTCAGACCAGCTTCCAATTACTTTTCAGGCCCTAATTAACAGAGGCTCCTCTGCCCAGCGGGACGCACCCAGGCCGTTGAGCGTGCCCACGCTGCTGACCATCCAGCGGCTGATGGTGTGGTTGGCCAGCGAGTCGAACATGCTGCTGAGGGCGCTGGCGCCCGCCGCCGTGCCGATCAGGTACTCCAGGATCAGGTTCCAGCCGATGAAAAACGCCACAAACTCCCCCACGGTCACGTAGCTGTAGGTGTAGGCAGAGCCCGTGGTCTTGGGGACCCGCACGCCAAACTCAGCGTAGCAAACGCCTGTTGGGGAAAACGGGAAGCGGAGTAAGGGGAAGGCGGTTGGGAAGTGGAAAAAGTAAAATTGCCTTGGTGCCACCCTGCTGGGGTTGCTGGGAGGTGTCAGGACTGCAGTCAACACTGAGACATGGTGGTGACCCTCCCTCTCCAGTTTCTTGACTTGAAACACAGAAACATTTCCACTAAAATCAAGTTATGATGATTTTTCTTTTTGAGAAGACACAGTTCAACCAGCCAAACGTTCACATGGGGTCCTGGACCAGTGCTGCACAGCCTCATCCCAGAGGAAGATGCCACAGGAGAGCTCACAGAAGGCTATTCCCTCTCCTTGCACCAAACTTCCAATCTCCAAACACTCATCCTGAATTATTGCTCTACAGATCCAGGCATGAGCACTGTTCTGATCATCTCTGCCCTTGTTCATACCCAGGCAAGAGGAGTTTGAAGACATCTTACACAAAGAACATAATTTAACACTTAAAAAATATTATATTTAAGTCTCCTAAAGAATATTTGCAAAACTAACTGTGCTGAAGAAGAAAAAAGAAGTGTTTAACTATAAACATTTGGGAGGAGAATTCATCAGACTTCAATACTTTCTGAACTCCTTGTCTGCTTACTATGTCTGGATAATTGTGAATAAAAACCTGACCCTGACACGTTGATGTATAAAAACAGCCATTACCTTTTTTTTTTTAAAGGAATGGATGTACTTAGTCTCAAATACTCCAAATATTACTCAGGACAAGTGCTGGAAGGGTCCTGCATGTTTAACGCTGATTAAGTCCCTGCCCCAAAGACCCCAATAAAGTTAATATGGGTGAATTGGTTAAGGCTGTTACCACCATTGAGTAAACATGTAGAAATTATTGAGCTCTCTATCAACTGATATTCTCCATTTAGAAGATACTAATTGCTTCAAATTTGCAATCAGTTTAATATAGAGAGGAGAATGAATAATTTACAAAAATGCTATGAGGTGGCTGCTCTTACTTTAAGTGCTGTTTTTACACTGTACAAACACAGATTTGTTGAATCTCTTAACCTGAATTTGATAGTGCTCCTTCTCTTGCTTTTGGAGGATTTTTATATTCCATTCACTGTTTAACAAGAATGTGAGATGCTTTGCAATGGGACTCTTCAAAACTTGATTTCTGTAAAGCAGCCCAACAGGAGCCACAAGACACTTCCATCATCCATCCAGCCCTACTGACAGTCATTATTCAAAGCTGATGAAAAATGCATGCACTTGGCAAAGGTAGGGTGTTCACAGATAACTACAGGCCTGAATGATTTATGAAACTGGTGCTCTGATGGAGACAAGCATCTAGTTTCTCTCTTTGATGGCCTTAAAAATATCTGTATATATAGTCTTTCTTGTAGGCAGCTCTCATTTTAGCCAAAGACAAGATAATGATTGAAGAGGATGGTTATTGATACACAACAATAATGCCAAAGCAAAGAAATGAATATGTATAAAATGTTGGAGTTTTTGATTATTCCTCTAGGATGCCAAAATAGAAGAGCAGTTTTTCACTATGGGTGGGGTACAGCCATAGGTGTGAACATGTATTACAGACACATATATATATAATATATACTAATGTCTTCTGCATTTGCACTGTATTATTATTATTATTAGTAGTATTAATTATATTAATATATTATATCAATAGAATTTTTTTTTCCAACACAAAATAACTGCACAATAAATCTGTATTACTCAGTTACTCCTTGGAAGCTCAAGCTATTCAGCACTTGAATTCAGTTCCCCTGAATCCAGAGGGATGCAGCTCTCCCAGTGCTGCAGCCCAGCTCTGGGACTGCAGAGAGATGCTGGGTACATCTTCCCTCTCACAGCTGTTTAATTTAGAGACAGATTTATCTTCTTTCCCCCCAGTCAAGAGCGTTTGCAATTTCTGAAGGAAACAAGACAATACAGCGTTTTTTTGAATGAGCAAACATTCTACAGAGGACCATCTCTGTTCCTTGAATATCTGCTTCACTTGTGCAATGGGTGTCATTACACTGGTGTAATTATACAGTTATTGGCATTGTTCAGCAGGACATAAACACAGCTGAGTGGTCTTGGTCCTTCCAGGATCCATCCACAGAACTGCCACTGGGCAGCACAACTGGTGGCGTGGGGAACTGGTGCTTTTGGTGTGCTGGCATGGTGATGGGGATGCTGACCCTGCCACTGATACTTGGCACAAGGCTCCACAGGGACCATGAGACACTCCACAGGGCACTGCCATGATGATGTGGTGTTTCAGGTGAAAAATAGCTTCTGAGAGGGGCCTTTCAGCTGCTCTGGAGGTAACTCCAAATAATTCATGCTACCACACAAGAAATTCAGAGCGACCATCTTTCATCAACCAAGAGCAGACAACTTATTGAGGAAAGAATATTATTTTCATCAAGCCACTGAGCCTGTCCTTTGCATTTAATGATCTCCATGTGCTGATATTTAAAGGCAGCTCCATAAAGAAAGTTCCCACAGAGCAAGGACTCCCACCTCCCCAGCTGCACCCAGGCAGCTGCAGGTGCAGCCCCTCAGCCCAGCCCTCATCCTGCAGCCAGGCAGAACCTGCTCAGCTCCCCCTGTTCCATTGTGCACCTCATCTGCTGCTGATTCTGTTCCAGTATCAGGTAAGAATGTGGCACTGCTCCTAACAAAGTTATTGCTTTAGGAGAGAAGATCACTAAAGAGGCAAGAAATGAATGGTGGAAAAGGTTGTGGAAGGGGTAATGGGGCTGGGTGAGATGCAAACTGCTGATTTTTGCTAAGGATGAGTTTTGGATAAAGAGGGGTGAAAGTGGGGAATGCTGGCAGTGATGGTGATGGCAGGAGCCTGTGGTGCACTGGAGTTTTGTAGAGGGAAGCTGGGCAAGCATTTCTACTTGAGAGATGAATTCAAGGCCTTCCAGTGAGAGAATAAAAGAGATTGAATTTATCAGTTTAATCAACTTTAGTGTGTTTGTAAGTACCCTGATGGGGTACGTGCTGCTTAAAACTATGGAAGCCATAAGTGGAATTTGTTGAGTAGATGAAATTGGAAAAGCTCCTTTCTGAAACCAGGCTTAACAGTGCAAAGAGGCTTCCCAATGGCGGGGGTTCCCTATGACTGTCTCACAGGGAAGCCAGATGACCTGGATGGTTTTGGTTTGTTTACTTTTTGTTTGTCTTTTTTTAAATCCAAAACCTTTCTGGGCTCACTTTTGAAAGCGGTGGGGTTTGGCTTAGTGATATGTGATGGACAAAGCAAAAGTTCCTTCAAATCTGTTCATGCACTGCACAAACTCAGTGCCTGGCAAATCAGGCATGACCACAGTGGGAGAGCTGAAATCACATCCCCAAGGAGTCCAGCAGCCCATCCAGCTCCTGAATTCTTACTTGGTTTTAGTTGCCAAAGAAGTGTTGCTGTTACAAACAACAGCAGCGCTAACGATGAAGCCAGGAAGCAGCCAAGGAGACTATGCAAACACTGCATCCCTCACAAAACACTTTCCCAGGGCTACAAAAGCAAGGGAAGATGAAAGCAGAGCAGGCTCCTGTGGGTGAAGGCAGGAGGAGCTCCTGCTGAGGGGCAAGGCTCATGTCTGGGGTGAAAAAACCCCTTTTGGAGGACAGAGTGTTTTTGTTAGCAGAGACCCACCCAAACTCCCTTTGCTCTTGGTTTGCATCACAGCCAACAAAACCTTTGCAGAGGAGAGAGAGCAGGCAGTGGGAAAGGAGAGACACAGATACTATCTACTGCCTTGGATAAAAAACAGGCATTTTGGTTCATTTGTTGTGTTGGAAACTCAAATAAGCAGTGGATCTCATTGCAAGCTCTCAGCTCTTGCTGTGGGCTTTGGAGAGAGCCTGAAGCTCATCCCTGGGCTGTGCCAGAGCTGTGCCTCTGGGCTGCAGGGACATCAGGGGTTCAAACTCCCACTCACTTTGGTGGGATCTCCATGGAGCAGCACTGCAAACTCCAGAACTATGATGTGTTTCCACCTCTCATGTCAAAAATCCAGAGTTTTGAAAAGCTGATCTGGGTCACTTTGCTGTGCTGGCTCTTCCTGTCTTTTATCAAAGCCCTTTGCCATTTGCTCAGGTTTCCTTATCCAACCCCCAGACAAAAGCTGGATGCCAGACTGACACAGCATGCAAAGTCCTCTGAGCAGAGAGAGCAGGAACATCACATCATCGTGTTAGCACTGATCTGGAAAGGACAAATGCCAGCAGTACTGGCTTCATGTAGAAACTGCAGCTCAAGCCATATGCTCAGCTGGGTTCCTACGGAGGAGATAGAATTCACTGTGTTTTCACTAAAATACATAATTTCTCTTTCCCTGCACATTTGTTTGTTGGGTTTTTTGGGTTTTTTTTCTTTGTTTTTGTTTGGAAACTCAAAGACTGACCCTGCATGAATGGGAGCCAATGAAATCAATTCCAGAACCAACTGAGCAATTTTTTAACTGTTAGCCATGTCAACAAAGGAAGCTGGCCCTGGTACTGCCCAAGCCACTGACATCCTTCCTGTTGGAACTGAGTTTCCCACAAACTCTCGTTCCAGTACTGTGGCTTGGCCATGCTCTCAGCCTGGGACACACTCTGCAAAACTCTCAAATGTCTCAAAAATATTGCCCACAGGCTCCATCCTTGTAGAAGCCATTGGCAGCTCATTAGGATAACTGTGGTTGGGCTGCTGGCTCCCAGTACAAGGTCTGGTCTGACATTTGGGCAATGAGGGACAGTGCAGCTCGTGAGCTGTGTGAGACCTGTGGGAAATGGTTTTGAGTTGGTGGGAAAGGTGCTTGTGGTGCTGAGCAGGTGTCCACCTGTGCAGCAGTCTGTACAATGTGATGGTGGTCAGGATGGTCGTGGCAGACAGGCAGATCTCTATAAGCCAGGTCTGGGAACTTGTGGTTTATTGCATAGAGCATGGGTAAAAAGGGCCCTGCTGGGATCTGCCAGACACAGCTTGGAGCAGGGCAGAAAGAGAGTGGGGGGTGGTAAGAGTTCTAAGAGGGAAGAGAGTGATTTTCCCATTTACAATACAATAAATCTTCTATGTTGAATATTCCAATTTCCACTAACCAATCTAATACAAGATACAAATCCTATAGCATTTACATCCAGCCTATAAGAATCATTACATTACTGTAATGTGTTATACTTTAAACCCTAAAAGCTATTCTTTGGAGCCCTTCTGCCAAGCTAGCAGGGTCTTCTCTGATCTTTGGACCTGCTCTCCAGCAGAAGGCATTGTTCTATCAAGAGGGGATTACTTTTGGCCGACCATCCTATTATCTTTTAGTTATTTAGTAACTAAGGTTTGGTATCTCAAAGATGGCTTTCATTTCAATCTTGCTTATGGTTTCCATATTCTCAAAATCTTTTGCTAGGCAATCATATTTATAGGGTTTTCCTGATCCATCCTTCCCAACACACCCACTGTCGCAGCTGGTGCAGTCTCTTTGAGCCTGAGACCCCTCACCACACGACATTTGGTGGTCTTAGAGTTGGTGTTTTTCCCAACTCAGGCACTGAAGAAGAGTCACAAGCCGTTTTCTGAGGTTTCCAAGGTTGTTTATTCTTTCTTATCTAAGGAATTCTTTCTCTGACTAGCAAAGGTCTGTGTGGCACGCCGGTTGGAGGCATTCTGCCTGCCCAGAGGGCAGGTCTTATCTTTTATACTATAAATTACATACATGATATTTACACTTACTTTCCAATACATGACCCTTACATTGCCCTGTCCAGTTTTCTCCCAAACTCATCCAGAAGTGCCATCCTAACCCACAAAGATGGATACCATGAAGAAGAAGGACATACCACACCCAAAATCTTCCATCTTAGCTCTAAATTTCTTGTTAAACAATACTATAAATTCGCTTTTCTACCTTCTAATTTATACTCTACTTATTTTTTGTGACTTGTAATTCTTCCCTTAATGATGGTAATTTTTCCCAAGGACTGAAATCCAACCCACAGGAGTCTTGGGCACTACGCCAAGGCCTTCGAGCCCTCTGTCCCGGTCCTGAGTTAACACCCACGACCAGAGAGGATGCAGGACGTGCCACATCACCCAAAATCCCCAAGAAAACTCACCCGACAGGATGGAGGCGACGGCAGCGATGATGAAGGACACGATGACCCCCGGCCCCGCCATCTCCTTGGCCACCAGGCCGGACACCACGTACATCCCGGTGCCCACGCAGCTGCCCACGCCCAGGGAGATGAGATCCAGCGTGGTGAGCACCTTGGCCAGGCGCGCGCCCTCCCCGCTGCCCTCCAGCATGGACTCCACGGGCTTGGTGCGCAGCAGGCGGGCGCGCAGCTCCTGCCCCGCCGCGGCCCAGCGCACCCGCCGCGGGTCCAGCCGCGACGCCAGCCCGCTCATGGCGCCGAGCTCGGCTCACAGCTGGGCCGCAAGCGCCCGCTCAGGGCTGCGCCCGCGTCTGCATCCTGCGCTGGCGGCCCTGAAAAACAGCGCAACACAGTTTTTGACCAAAAGAAGAGTCAAAAGGGTCCCCTAAGGTGGTGTGTGCTCAGCTGAGTTTTGCTTTGACCAATGCTGCTTCTGTGGAGAGATATTTTTTTTAATCTGAAAGGTGTGGCTTTGCTGGCGTAACTGCAATGTATTTTGGGGTCTGGCTTCCCTGTGGTTAAGGTGAACTGTGAGAGAAGCTTGGCAGGAGCAATGTGGGCTTCACTGGAGAGTGAGCGAGCAACAGCATGGCAGCATGGCCAGCTGCAGACATTTTTAATGCATTTAAATTGCCTGAACCCATCTGCTCTAGGATTGTCTCAAAAATTATGGCCTCATCTTGGTTTTCTCTTTCTCTGTGCTTTTTTCATCCCCACTCATATTTTCGAGAATAATTCAGCAACTGCCATTCTCCCTCCTTCTCTTTCTGCTGTTCTTCAGCAAACTGTGCAGTTCTCATAGTACCAGCAGCAGTGACTCCCTAGTGACATGTGATGACTTCTTGATTTTGAGCAAAGCAAGAAGAATTGACAAGCTGCAAGCTAATACAATGGAACAGGAAAAATAGTTTACTAGATATTAATTTTTACCTGGAAGCTTCTTTCCTGTCAATACATAAATATTCTTTTATTTTAATTGCCTTGAAGACAAAACAATTATTTTTTCCATCTTTACATCCAAAACAAATTACATTGTGTCCTCAAGGCAGCCCTGTGTTGCTGAAGTTTATTAAATGAAACATAGCATTCATCTCATGTTTTGGCTGATCACTGTTCAAATTGTGCTGATTTTTTTACTTCAAGCAACCACAGGTTGAAAGGCTGCATGTTCTAGCTAGGAATAATAATGAGGAATTGTTACTGCTCCTGAGCAAATGGGGATCTTTGGGTTGAGAATAAATAAAAACCACCCCAAAATTCATCCTCCTTTTTAGCCAAAGCCTGGCACCTCTGCTGTGTGGGCTGGAAAAGAGGTCTTGCTGTGCTTTCCACTTCCCATCCTTTATTTAATTATTTTTCTTGAATTTAATGGCTTCTCTTAGCTGAGTTTGAATGACTTGGATTGCTATGCTAGGGTTTGCACTCAATTGACTTAAACTAGTCAAGAAGTTGGGTCTTCAGAAGAGGCAGGATGATGTGGGATGAAGGCACCAAAGCTTCAGGCTCGTCTTTGGTGCCATCTGGCATGGGAAGACCTGTCCTGTGTTTTAAAGGGGACTGGGACCCTAGTTTTTCATCATAGTGTCTCTGATGAGGGCTTTGGGAAGGGTGGAATATTCTACTTATTGGAGCATTAATTTTTCCACACTGGTAAAATTAGTGTATTCCTCAAACTGAAGAGAGTTGACTGATTTGGACAGTCCAGTCCACTCTCAAGCCACATCATGGCATAAAATTACTTTCTGACCAGCATCCCAAAGAACCTCAAGAGAAGATATGGCAGTCTTGTTCTGGAATAATCTTAAATGCTAAAATGATGAAAAAAACCCCTTGAATATTTTAAATGGTTTAAATTTGAAGCAGGAACTGGCTGGTGGATTAGTGATGCACCCAGATTTAGGCTGCTGAGCTGTTCCAGCTGCCTGGGGCTGGGCTGTCACCAGGGTCTCCTGCATGGCTGCCCAACAGAGCCCTGCAATTTGTGGGGTTTAGCTTTCTCCTGTAAGTCATCAAAGAAAAAAACCCAACTTTTCAAAACCTCTGAAATGAAATAACTCTATAATTGCTGCTGTACTCAATTAAATCAGTCATTCAAAACTATTCCAGATGTTTAAGTGAGATCAGCATATTGCTGCTCTGTACCTTGGAAAGCATCCTTTCACACCATTTGAAACCATAAGAAAATATGTTATGGATGGCAACCCCCTCCATGGGGCAGAGGCAGCTCATTTCTGCTCTGCTCCACTAACCCTGCCTGTCTAGAAGCAGACAGGGAGAAGCAAAAGGAATTTTTATTTGTTTTGTTTTAATGTTTTCACCATAAACCCAGGAAGATGAAGGCAGCTGTGGCTCAGAGGGGACAAGCTGCAGCTGGATTTTGGAGCTGCTCAGCTCTCCATCACCAGACTGCTGGGGTTGGTTTTCCTCACAGCCTGGCACTTGCTGCTACCACCATGTGCTTGTCAGCACCACTGTTTGTACCAAAACACTCCTCTTCATCAGGGTAAATAGACTAAAACTCCAATCAAGCCAGAAGGAGAGGCATAGGTGTTTGCAGGCATGGATCTTCCTTAGTGTCTGGGTCGATGCTGAATTATTCCTCATGTAGAACTCGTTTTGTTGGGGAGATAAGCAATGTGTCCCCCCCAGCATCTCCCATCCTCACCACTCCCCATAGCTCCAGCTTCTCCAGAAAATTGTCCCCAAACCACACCTGTGCCTTGGCATGGCTTTCGATTTTTCTGTTAATGACTCCCCTCTGTCCAGAAGTCTGTAGGGGTATCCATGAGCAAAGATTTTTATTACAGTCTGCTGGGATGCAACAAGGAACAGAGTATCGATGGTGGTAAATGGAACAAAGAGAACTCCTGTTGTTGTATTGATGGAAAGCCAGGCAGGGGCACTCATTAAGAGGAAACTGTTGGGTTTCCCCTGGTTTTCCACTGCTCACAGAGTAATTACTGCAGAGGAAAGGCTGCTGATGCCTCCAGCAGCTGGATCAGCATGGATCTGGCCCAGGCATGCAGGACACCAGTGCTGGGTTTGCTGCAGGGGTTTTTAGGGGGAAAGTCCCTTTCTCCTTGCCCAGGGGAGCTGTGCTTCAGAAATCTGGGATTGAAGCCGATTCCTATCAACCCCCAAGGCAGTGCCTGCTGTGGACCCTAGAAATATTAATTCTGGTGTTTATGTGCAGGAACACCAGCTCTCAGCCCCTCCCCAGTAGGGACTGTGTGCCGAGCATCAAACAGAGCCCCGAAAGCTCACAGGGATGCTGGAGGTAGCTCGAGATGGTGGAAAAGGCAGCTCCAGGCAGCAAACCCCGCTGCAATCCCAGAAAAAGAACGAGAGGAAGAGAAGCAAACGTGCTAGGCTGAGATCCCTGTTATCTTTTCCCTTTAACTGTGAGCTCGGTGGCGATGGGGGGGTTATTTTGGAGAGGCACAGGATTTATTCCGGGGCTGACGTCAGGCGGGAGCGGGCAGGGACCGGAGCGCAGGGATGCGAGCGCAGGGATGCGAGCGCTGCTGCCGGGGCTGCTCGCCGCTCAAATGTTTTCATTGCCAGTGCCATTCGATTTGGAGCTTTATGCGCTTGTTTTTACGGCGTTTATCCCACTGTAAAAGCTGGCTCTGTCTCCATCATCAGCCCTCCTTAAAGCGATTTAAAAGCCAGGCACAGAGCCGAGAGCGAGGGCTGGTCCCTGCCGGTCCCGGCGACGTGCAAGTGGGGCCGGCTTCAGCAATCTGGCGCTGTGCCTTGGCTGGTAATTTGGGGCTTTTCTTATTTTTAATCTTTCCGTTTTTACCTCTGCTTGAGCAGTTTGAGTGGAGCTGTGGTTAATTTAAACTGCAGGAGTCGCTAAATTAAACCACTGATAACACTTCAGCTATAAGATCAGCTTTCTCTGTGCATCAACTTAAAAAATTGGTATTTTCTGTGTGTCTTCATGGCAAAATGGAAGGGGAGAGGTTGAACAGCGCTTTTCTATTATACTTCCATCAAAATCACACTGAACACCTTGGCAGTGTTAGCACTGCTGTAAAATGGCCAAACATCATTATTTTCTTTTGGATAAACAAGCAAAATAAAAGAGGAAATGTTTAATTTGACCAAGGACATAAGGCACCCAGAGGCAGGCCCCAGGAATTCATAAACTTTGTATTCTAGTCTATAGTGCAAGTATTAGAAGAGCATAAATGTGTAATCCAGTGATGTAATTATACATAGAGAACCTTTCTTCCTCTTTCCAGCCTTCAGGGTGGATACAGTGTGATGGTTTAGCTGCTGTCCTTGCTGGGGAGAGACTGGACTGCCTGGATAAGCAGGGAAAAGGCAGAGGGAAGGAGGGGAGTGATGTTAAAGCTTCTTTGTGTCTTGCAGGTGGTGTTTCCCCTTTCCTAAGTAAATAGCAAATCAATATTTGAGCACTGATCTGTGCCCATGGAGAAGGTTTTGGTAGCTGAGGGCTCATCTTCCTGCCTGGGTGAGGTGGGAGATGAGGTGACACATTCAGAGGTGAAATTGGAGCATACCACAGGGAAGGCCAGCAGATCCCTTGATACTGAGCTGTTCTAAACCTTGCCAGGATTAATTACATGCCAACTTCACAAGCAGGGTCCAGGCTCCCTTGGGATGCTCTGGAGCACTGGGCTAGTGAGAAACAGCTCAGGGACTGAAAGAAGCAGTGTTTTCCTCCTTCCTAGGAGCACCTAGAGTTCTTACAGCCTGAATGGGATGGAAGCTGAAATGTTCCTTTTGGAGATGCTCACAAACATCCCTCCCCTTGGTAAATCCACCTGCCCCTGTCCAATGTCTGGCATTTTGGTTTTCCACTTGTTTTCTGCCCTTTTAGCATGGGCACCAATCATTCCCATGGTGCAGAAGAGTGTAGGAATGGATGCAGGGTATGACAGATACAAGAGTCTGTGCGTGCCGAGCTGTAAATAATGCAATATGCATGAAGTGCTCTGTTTGGGTTTGCAACAAAGCTATTTAACCACCAGAAAGTGAAAAAAAAAAGAAGAGAACTACAGAGAAAGAGGTATAATCAATTTGCACATTTTCCAAAAGGTCTTGAGGTAGGAAGGTAAAAGCCTTAAAACCTGCAACAGTGCAGGGAAATAACAAATCAATGGATGAGTGAGCTGGACAGGGGATGGGGAACCAGGAATATTCTGAAGCTGTTCTGACAGGCTCCCTCTAGGAGAATAGTGAAAACACATGAAATTAGTAATATTTGTTGCTCCACCAGTAAAATGAAGAAATTCACTGCCTTAAAGAAGTGCATGGTGGTTAATCTATCTGTGTTTTCTAGGAAGTAGATGAGAAACAAGGCTAAAAATGATTAATGGTCCCCTAGACGTGCCTTGTTGAAGTCAATATTGGGTTTGTACCTGCTCTGCTCATCTGCAGAAGGGCCCTAGATGCTCTCTGCACTTTCAAATGCTCATTTGTGGTGCTGATTTTGCATTCCAAGTGTAGATAATGATATCAATTCTTCAAGTAGAGCCTTCCCCACCTTTCTGCAGTCATAAACCACAGTGATGTCGAACACATGAAATTCCTAAAGGAAGTTTGGGCTTACAGGTCTGGGTACTCAGGCTTTCAAGGACCAATGTACTGGCCACTGAGGTTCAGGCATTTTTAACACCATGGGAGGGGTGCCCAGGAACACAGATTTGTCTCACATGGACTCATAGATTTATAGAATGGTTTGGGTTGGACAGAATCCTAAAGATATCTCATTCCAACCCAACCTGCCATGTGCAGGGACACCTTCCACTAGACCAGATTGCCCAGGGCTCCATCCAACCTGGCCTTGCAAATATGCTGGCACATCCTTCTGCAGCCTTGGTTTTTGGGAGTAGCAGTTCCAGACCCTGAGCTGTACAAGAGGAGAAGCATAATCTGATATTTCTGGAATATAATGAGTTGCCCATTTGGAATCCTGGGCATAGATTCCTCTAACAGTAAAACTGCATCAGTGGGATGGCTGCAGCCTTGGGTCTGTGGCTGAGCTTTTCCCTGGTTTTGGGTAGTAGGTTGTACTTTCAGTAAATACCACTTTGATGAGATAACACATTTTCTGTACCAAATCTCACATGGGAGTGGACAACAGCTGCCTTTGTATCACTGAAACTGTAGACCTGGGCTATCAGACAGTTTCTTCTAGAATTATTCTCCCTTAAAAACTGTCTTTGCTTTAGCAACACACAAGAGGAAATCTCTGTAATTACTGGGCTGTGTTTTCTTTTTCTTTCCTCAGTGGATCCATACTTTTACATCTCAGAATGAAAGTCATTATGGTTTGCTGCAGGCCAGACAGGAGAGCTTTTTTCATTTGACATAATTCACAGAATGGGTTATTTATTAATGTGTGAGGCTCTCTAAACAAAATGGATTTTTACTCTTGCTAGAGTCTGGCTGATACATCATTATGACAACTTTATTTCATTTCTGGGTAGCATTTTGAACCCAGTGACGAAAACACAAATCCTTCAGTAAAGAACTGATTTAACACTAAGGCTTCCTCATACAGAGCAGGAAAAAATTCGCCAGTATATCAAGTACAGGATCTGAAAATCCACTATTTTTAAACATCTAGTTTTATTTTGAAGATTGTTGGTTTTATAGAGATTCCTTTATTCCCCACTAAGAAACTGCTGGGCTTTTTCCTCTCAGTGCTGACTCTCACTCACCAGCAGTCTTTCCACCTCTCTTTAATGATTCAGTAGGAGTCTGAACAGGCCTTTTACACAGTAAGCACATCAAGCTTACAAACACCTCTCAGCTCTTGCCGAGTTTCAAATGCATTTATCTTTTGTATGTGCACATGGTCTCATTAATTACTTATCGTGTTCCATCAGCAGTTATACAAATGTAATTGATTATGCCTCGCTGCCCCACTTCCACTATTTTGGCTATCTGCTAATTAATGCAGGAGAGGCTTTCAAACAACTGCTTTTCTCAGAAGAGGCTGGAAAAACGCATTCTTCAATCCTAAACCTACAAAAGGTTCCAGAAGGAGCTGTAGTAACATATGCAAATCAATGGGAGCTTTTTGCATATGCAAATAGGAGCCTTGAGCTGGGGGGAATTTGGCTGGTCTAAATTCCTCAATAGAAGCCTGAGGTAGGTTCAATGCAATTCCATTGAAGTGAATAGCAGCTCCTGCTGTTTTTATTACATTTTGCTGCTTATTCTTCTTATTCACTAGGACAAAAACCTTTGCCTTACATGAGTAATTCTGCTGCACTTCAGCACAAGCAGATATGTGAGTAATGTGATCACAAGTGGATCAAAGATGATGATTTAGAATAGAGTTCATGTGTTTAGTAATTTATCATCATCAGTCAGGTAAAGGCACTGCAACAGCCAAGTGATGTGTCATGTGAGTAATACCTGGGGCTGTAGCAGGAGGGATTTTTGATGTTTCCCACTGAGTTACAAACTCACATCTAACACTAAATCAGTCTCTAGGATGGTACTAGAAAAGCAGAATTAAATGAAGAATTATGTGTTTTTAAGACTGATAATAGCATGGAAGTTAGAGTATTCTAATATTCCTGAGTGATGCACATGCACTGCCCAGAGATGTCCTCATGTAGCTAGGGAATCAGTGTGAGCCAACATGATTACTTTAAGTAGCTAATTGCATCCTTGCTTTTAGCCTCCCTCAGTGGCAAGACCCCAAAACCCAACCTCTTTCCCTGAGATTTTGTCTCCCAGCTACAGTCAGTAGAGTGTCTCCACGGTGTGCTGCCCTGCCTGGCACATCATTCCACTGGTGTGCCTGCACATGAGTAAGAGAAGAGCTGCTGAAATATTATTGCTGTAGTTCCTGTTCGTGCCAGAGCTCCCAGCCAAAGGAACTTGAACATATTGCTTCTTTCTGTCTTAATTTACTTGGAGTAGAGCTGGTCACCCTGGTTATTAATTGCACATCTCCCAGTCCCTGTTGCTTCCCAGCTGGTTGTTTAATGAGTGGAACACACCTGCTGGTGCCCAGGTGTCTTAGGCAAGGCTCTGGAGAATCCAGATGCTTCCAAAATGTGTTGCTCTAGGGCTGGAGTGTTCTGAGACTGTGCCCAGTGCTTCCTGCCTGTTCCCACCTGGGAGTGAAGGACAGCCAGGAGAGGCAGATGTTTCCTCACTACCAGACCAGGATGTCCAAATCCTACCTGGAGCCACTCTGGCATTGCTGAGCACCATGGGGCTCATCTAGCACAGCTCAACAGGTCCAGCACTAAGACCTGGTTCAGTCATGCTCAGACACACATTTAAAGCTAACTTTTATTTATGCAGCTGCAGGGGGAATGTGCCCAGGTGTGGAAGTGATGTACAAAGGGGCATCTCCATCCTCAGCTTAAAAAAACTTTGTTGAGGAAGACTTGGCCACACTCAGGGAGCTGAGGATGTGCAGGAGGAATGGGCCAAACCTCTAACTGAGATCATGCTCAGCAATAAACAAGAGCCAATGGCTGCTGAGAGGGGCTGCCCTGAGCCCACATGTGTGGTTTTATAGATGTTTACTGAAGTTTTGACCCATAGTCAGTTGTAGTATGGCAACAGAAACCCATTTCCCTGTAGGCAACAAGCCACTTTGATCCTGTCCTCTCAAAATTAGGATGTGCTGCTGGAAACACATGTGCTGCAAAAGCTCTTCTGTTCACCTGCCAGGGAGATTTAATTTATGGTATCATGACTTCCAATGAATTATTGATACAGTGACTGTGCAGAGGAACAGAAACAATAGAGTCATGTGCTATGTGGCTCCACCTCGCTGGCTTTGTTTCAGAAGTGCCTGGGCTTTGCTCTGACAGTTTTACTGTGGGAAAAAATAGTTTTCTCTTAGAGATGTTCCAGCCTGGTGACAGCAAGGGATGGGCTGTGGTGGGAGCACAAATGCTGGCCAGAGCACCCAGTTGTGTGAGGATGACTTCATGGTCTGGAAGCAGGACTGCTATTCAATGAGCCAAGAAAACTCAAGAGAATTTTTCTCAATATACAAGAGAAAAATTACAGTTTCCAGTTCTTTCAATGTTGCCATTTTCCCGTTGACAACCACAGCTTAGCTACGTCTAATTCCCTGTAAATGAAAAATGTCTCAGGAATCTCTGTGGATCTGAGTCTGCTCCTGTTTACACGTGGGTGGTTTAATGAGTTCAGCAGACTCACCCCGGACTGAGGTGACACTGGCCAGGTTTTCACATCCATAGGAAGTAGCTGAAAAATGTCTGCTCTATTTCTGGGCCCTGGATACTCTGCATACCTAGATCTACTGCCTCTCACAGACTGACATGCTCAGACCCAACCATGGTTTTATATATAATAGAGGGCACAAATCTGGGAGGGATTTGGGGGTTCAAATTTTTTAAATTAATGTGAGAGTCACAGATTCTGCCCCCTGCTAATGTTGTTTTTGTGTGATATACAAATCCCACTGCCACAGCTGAAGAGGTATTTGCTTTGTTTTTACATTCTTATTTTTAAAATGTCTTAATAATCCAATCAACAATATATTGCTTAAACATTAGGACGATTTTAATAGTTCAGGTGCTCTGAAAGAAAAGTTTTGATTATTTGGGGATTAAGAAGTCAATTGCAGACTACTCTGTTATTCTCTTTTTTTGCTTGGCTTCGTGAAGAGCCCAAGATTGTGTTTATGTTTGTGTAAGCTTTTGCCATCCTATTTGCTTGAATGTTGCAGCGTTTCAGAGAAAAAACATTAATTTAGCCATTAGGAGGCTTTCCCGTTCTCAGTGAATTTTCTAGAAAAATCTCCTGTTGCCTTTAATGGAACATGGAAGAAATTTTATTATATGTGCGTGATTTCAGAACTCAGAAAACAGACTGTCTTCAGAAAGAAGTAGTGTCTAATCAGCCTACGAATATATCCTTTAAAATGATTTTGGCTGGAATCCTTACTGATATGATCCCATCTGAGACTCTGAAGTTGCACAAAGAATGAATTTCCATCATTTTCGTATAATCTGAAAAAAATTAGAGAAGGATAAGATATGTCCTCACTTGAGAGTCATGAATAACTCCCTGAGGAGAATGATTTATGCTTTAAAATGCTTCCCTTTACTGCAACATGCACAAAGAAAGAGATTTTTTTGGGAGAGATTTCATCAGTGAAACCAGTTGGGAAATTGGAGTATTCAAATAGAAGCTGGTCACTCATTTGTTCTCTTGGCATGTGGTTAAAAATCCCACCCACTGGGGGGGTTATACTTATCTGGAGGGGTGGCTGGGGCACCTAGAAGTAAAATTGTAACATCTCTGTGCCTTAATTGGGGAATTAAGGACCAAAGGTGCCATAAAGTCCTGAGAGTTAATTCTGTCTGAGTCTCAGGTCATTAGTTTCCAGGCAATTACTCCTGCAGGGAGCCCAATGACTTGCTTTGGCTAGGTTGCCTATTTTGGGAGGATATCAAATCTTGACATAAACAGATGGAGAATCCAGCATGTTTTCTGATGGCTCCTTCATCAGGTCATCAGCATTCTGCTGTTCAAAAATGTGATCCCTCCCTTAGATTGGAATGTTTTGGATTTAGCATCTCAACACTTGTTCATGTTATGCCTCTCTTTGGCAGAGAGAGGAATAACTCAGTGCCTGACAATTTCTTTCTGTAGAGACTCTCAGATTCAAGGATTCACATCACCTCCCACCCTGCTTTTTAATGAAGTGAATTCTCAGGTACTGTAATTCCTCCTCTGTAAGGGCCTTTCTCCAGTCCTTGACAGGTTTTGGCTTTCCTTTCCTTTTTTTTTTTCCCCCTTACTTCCAATCCTGTTGTCATTTTTGTTGCTGTCTGCTGTACTCTAGCAGTCTGTTTTCAAGGGCTGAGGTAAAATTTCCTTCCTACATCTCCACTTACTGAAGAGGAACTAAATAAGCCTTTTTTTCCCTTGTTCTTGTTCAATGACTTGTTTTATCACAGCTATTGCATCCAGGCTGTCTTCTCAGATATGTACTGCACATTTGAGTTCATGTCAAGAGGGCCCAAGATTCTTTGTTTACACTATTTACTACTCATCAGGAACTGTTTTGTTGGAAATTTTTTGCCACCTTTAATAGATGAAAATGGGAAATCAGACCTTGGATCTCTGCAAGACTCCCTAATTCTCTGTTCTCATGCAACAGAGATTCCCCATGGAGCAGTACATTTTAAGAACAGATACTGAGTTTAATCTAGGTAACTTTTCTCTCTAGTGTTGTTTTTGGCTTGTTTGAGGGTTTTTGTTTATTTACCATATGTTTTTCAACTCTGCTAAGTCACATGCCTTAGCAGTGTGTACCGATAAAACAAACACATATAAATATCTTTAGCAATCAGACTTTCAGTCTCATGACAGTTTTTGGGCAGTTAAACAAATGCCTTGGCATGCTAAAATGTATTTGCCTGCTACTCAGGGACTACTGGGAGAATTAATTACTTAATAGGCTAGATTAAATCAGACATGGCTCTTTGGAAACAAAAATCTTCTCTGAGGTCGGCCAGACACGGCTTCCCCCTCCTCTCCAGAGCCGGTGCCGCTTTCTGTGTTAGAGCACTCTGAGCACAGCCTGTGACAGGAGGGCACTAAGTCGATCTGTACAAACCATCATTTAATAGGCCACAAAACCCGGGCTGCAGAGCAGTTGTGCGAGCAGAGATTTGGCTTTTCCACAGCGCTGCTGGAGCACACCTCGCCGGCCCCAGGCGGGCAGGCGGCTGGCACCAGGCAGCTCCAAAATACCCGTGTGGAATCAACAAACAGCACCGAGTCGGGGTGACGTAAGGAGGAAGCCAACTCCATTACCGGCCTCCAAGTCGCTGGGAGTTTTGCCGGCGCCGGGGGGAGGACGGAGCCGTAACCGGGTCCGGGTGCGGGGACCGGCGGGGTCCCGGCGGGGCTTCAGCACCGCGGACAGCGCCCGCCGCACGCGTGACCGGCCCGAGAGTCACCGGCGACTGTCACCGACCCCCGACTGTCACCGGCGACTGTCACCGACCCCCGACTGTCACCGACCCCCGACTGTCACCGACCCCCGACTGTCACCGGCCCCGGGTGTCACTGGTGACTGTCACCGGCCCCAGTGTGTCACCGGCCCCGCGGGTATCACCTGCCCGCTCCCGCCTCCCTCGCTGTTTCCCTTCTACTGGCATTCTGTCCCCCTCGTTGTCCCCCTCCCGCAGCGTCCCGACCTTCCCGCGGCGTGTTCCGTGCGGTCACCTGTAGCGAGAGCTGTCGCTTCGCTCAGGCCCCCGGGATCCCTCCTGTCACTCCGTTTTGCCCGTTTCCGATCAATCCCGCGCCGTCAGCTCCGCCGCCTCCTCCCCGCCGCGGAGTGCCCCGTAAACACGGGGCCGCGCCGGGCCGGGCCGGGGGATGCTGAGCGGGCTGGGGTCCCCCCGTGGCCCGGAGGGGCCGGAGCGCTGCTCCCTTTACCGAGCGGGGCACAGACCCGGCTCCGTCTGCGTGGCGGCCGCGCTCCCGGCGGGGCTCCGGGCAGACCTTCAGCCCTTCCCCGGGCTCGCCGCTCGTCCCCCGCACCCCGAGGGGCTCCGAGGGGCTCCCCGCACCCCGTTGCCTCCCTCCCCAGGAGCGGGCACTCACCCGGCGGTGCTGCGGGGGCGGCCGCGCTGCTGCAGCCGGCGGGGCGGGGGGGCTGCGCCGGCACCGGCGACACCAGCGACACCAGCGACACCAGCGACACCAGCGACACCAGCGACACCAGCGACCCCGCTGCCGGCCGCGCAGCAGGACGGAGGGAGGGGGCAGGGATGGATGGAGGGAGGGAGGGATGGAGGGATGGAGGGAGGGAGGGAGGGAGGAGGGCGCTGCAGCTCCTCAATTATTCAGCGCTTCCCCTCCCCGCCTGCCGCATGTGACCGCCGGCAATACCCACGGGCCGTGCTGGCCCCGGCAGAGAGCCCTGCAGCCCCCATGGCCACCTCCCCTCCCTGCCAGTCCTCCCTGCCTGTCCCAGTGTCCTGAGGGCTGCGGGTGGCCTCCCCCGAACTGTCTGACTGATGACAAATAACTCTCCTGGCTGCCTCCTGCAGCGCAGGGCTTTCGTCACCCCTGGGACAGAGCGTAGGGAATCTCGTTTTTGTTTTCTCCTTGAACTGTGAGATTTGGGTGTTAATGCTCTAATCCCGGAACAGGCAGAATTAGGACTAAAATAATGCCTCATGCATTGCAGCATGCTGTGCTGTCCAGCTCTCTGCACAGCTCGGCTGGGAGGAGTTAGGTATCAGGTGCAGGATATATTTAATATTTTATATCTGTAGCTACTTTAGAGGATAGCTGGAATTCATGATTAAGAATGTTCCCTTTTGCAGTTTTGTTTCCCAGTTTCTGATTTGGTTTGCTCTAGAAACACTCCCTGTCTGTATCTGTATTTTACCACTTTGACATCAAATCCAAACTGGGTTCATCTTCAGTGATGCCTGGTGAGGATCTGGTTTCAGTCTCCGTTACAGTTTCATTCTATAGCTTCTAACAGGACCTATACCCAATGAGGGCTGTGTCTGCAGAGGAGAGAGACCTTTCATCCTCCAAAAACTGGGATAAATGTCTCCTGATAAAAGTTAAAGGTGGGATTTTTCAGTGCAACCATTTCAATTCAGAAGCAAATGTTTGCCTAACATTGAGTGACCCTGACAGGAGCTGCATCCGTGACAATGACCTTCTGGGGGCATGCAGACAGTGACATTGCACAGACAGGATGGGGGTTGGACTAGGTGACCTTTATCCTTCCAGCCCAAACTATTCTGTGATTCTATACCCATGATCCTGTTGTTGGCCAGGAGAGTGAACCACTTGCCATCTCCAATTTCCTTTCTAGCCTTGACTTCCGTGGCAGATTTTGTGTCTTTCCAGATGAGTACCATAATCTTCCCAGTTTCTCACTGGAATCCTTCCTCTCTCCAGCACAGCTTTTCCTTCCTCTCTTCCCTCCCTCACAGGAGTCTCCTTGCAGTCCCACTCTTCCCAAACAGGCACACAAAAGGTCTCTCCCAGGTTGCTGCTGGCCAGCAGCAGGTGTCATCACAGGATGACAGGATGCTCTGTTCCCTTCCTGCCACTCTGGCCAGCACACATCACATCATACAGCACAGAGCCAAAGTGCAGTCAGCTGATTGCCCTCCTCACAACCAGCAGTTTTGAAACCCTGTTTTCATTCTTTTCCTTATTCTTTGGTTTCCTGGAAGCAGTACTCAGAGCTGCAGCTGCTCTCCTGTCCTTGTCTGTGGTCCCCATGGTTCCCACTTGGTTGTTGTTTCTCTTCACACTCACTGGCTTCCCCCAGCTGCTTTACTCAGCCCCTGGACACTGGATAGAGCTGTGGAGGGCTGAGATCAGGAGCTTCCCTCAGACTACATCTGTGCAAAAGAGAAAACCTTCTCCATTTGTTATTCCCTCTTCTTTTGCATCACTTTTAAGACCGTGGTGAACTCCAGCTGACAGCACCACCAGCCTTTTGTGCTCACACCAAACTCCTTGGTGTTTGCAGAGTGTGTGAGTAAAGGACATGGACTGGTGTGTTCCTGAAAGGATTGGCAGTGTGGCCAAAATTTAGGGGTCATTTGTCTATGTGTGTTCAGAATAAAGCTCTTTCTCATTAATCTTTACTCTGTTCTCATGAGTTGTAACTTCCAATATTGCAGGAATTGAATCTTGAATTTTTAGAGCTACCCCTCTAATGTTTCTGTCTGGGTTGATCAAATGTAGATGAGGAACTGAATGAGGACAAGTTACTCTCTCATGTCCCACCAGTGATGTCACCCTCAGATTAAGGTAAAATTTCCCACAGCTGCCAAGCATATGATGGCATATTTGCTGTAGAATTTTCTCTGTTCCCATGAACTGTACAATTTCTAGACCAAGCTAATTTCTGCCCACTTTTCTGTAGTAAGTGGCTATCTGACTGGTCATTTAAATACTTAATCCTATTTGAATTTGACCAAGGCTTTGGCCTCAGTAACACCTTGTAGCAGGGATCTCCACCAGCTGCAGTCTCATTATCTTGGCTATTTTTCTTTTCAGCATCAAATTTGGCCATTCCAATTTTGTGGGACATAATTTTCTTTTTTTCTTACTCTAAATACAGAGAGGAGAAGGAGCCAGCAAAAGCTGCTCTATTGACTTCCTTTCTTACTGTTATTAAAATGTTTGTTTACCTCTCATAATCCCCTCATACTTGTCTCATCTTTGACTAATTAATCATGCCATTTAAATACCACAGTTCCTGCTTTTCTGGGTTATCTCTTTGTCTGCACAGCTTTATATTGAAGCAGTCAATATCTCTTGGCCTGCTGACCCTAGATTCTTCTAGGGCTTCCAGCATCCTCACCTTATGGGCCCTCTCTCCCTCCATGAAATCTCCTCAGAGAGGAAAGGCTCATCTCCAGTTCCATTAGTTTGATGAGTTTTCCTCAGTGCTGTTTCTCAAAATGTTTTGACATCATCAAAACTGACTAATGGAATGTTCAGAACACACTTGGGTTCCCCTTGGATTTACATCAGGATCCCAATGTCTGTGCTTGGTCACCCCAAAACATTTTTGTTGGTCTTACAAGAGTGCAGTGATTTGAATTATGTTTTCAAAGGAAAAAAAACCAAACCAAACAAAACAAAACAAAAAAACCAAACAAAAAAAAAAAAAAACCACCAAAAAAACCCTATTTGAAACTCAGAGGGAGAAGCTGCAGCACCTTTCCTGTGCCATTTGTGTGTCCGTGTGTGCTGGCTGCCCTCCCTCCTGTTAGATGAGTGGGGCTGAGGGCACAGCACATCTGACTCCTGTCATTTAGTGAAGGTGTCTGGAGAGTGTCAGTCTGTTAGGAATCACTGATATTTCACAGAAAAGCACTTCTGCAAGCACCAGGCTGCACAAGGACATCACAGAAAGCAGCCACTGGGGTGTAGTGATGGGAGCTGGTTCCCCTCCAGCTGCTGGCTCTGCATGTCCCATGGCTCATGTCCATGGCTCTGACAAGTGTTCTGTCTTTGATTTGGTCTGCAGCATCTCCCAGGACAGCAGCATCTCCCAGACATCCAATGCACAGATCAGCTGACAGTGTCTCTGAGCTGAGACCAGGTGGAGCCCTGCAGAAGCCCTGATTTTTTTTTAGAAATGTTGCCAGGCTGCTTGCCCTCTCTTTTTCTTCCTTTTGCATCAGTTGGAACCTCAGTGAGTACCTACAAGGGTCAGAGTGATGGAGGCATCCATGTAGGAGGATAAGAAGGATTAATCTTGCTGTCTCATCTGATGACTAGTGCCACGATGAATACCAGCATCAGGAAGGGCAGTCCAGTTATTAAAGCCTTGACTCAAGACTTATAAACTTATAAAACCTCACTTGAGTTACTGGCTCTGCAATAGGAGTCCTGGGTGAGTTTCAGAGTTCTTTGTATCCCAGCCACCTGAAATTACATTGGAACTATTGTCCAGTCTCAGGGAGTGAGCTGGCTGCACATGCTGATTTCCTTTGGTGAGGGATTGTCTCTACTTTCTTTATGAGATCTCAGTGGGCCAGTTCAGCTGGGGGAATTCACTTGCAATTAGCTGGACAGGTGAAAGAAAGTGCCTGGAGTGGTGAGCTGGGCCTCCCTTCCCCCTGATCCCATGAGTTCTTACCCTGACACACAGGGGCTGGAGCCCACCTCTCACAGTGCACCCTCTTCATTTTTTAAATTACTTGTCTTTAGTGGAACTGGCCATGGGTTTAATTTATGCTTAGGGAAATAGAAAGGATTATTCTGAGGTTTTTCTGCATTGCTAAGAGGCATCTTGGACAGGTTGAAAGGAAACATCCTCATGGATGTTTCTCATAAACCCATATCAAGTGCTTCCCTCTGCATCAGTGGTGCGTGGGCATTAACAGAAATGGGTAAAATCCCAGCAGAGCAAACACTGGGAGTGCTTTGCCATTTGATGTTAACCAGCTAAAATTTCTCCCAGCCCCTTTGTTTCTTGCTCTGTGTCATCCATGCCAGATTGAGCAGAGAAGATGGGTAATGCATCCATCAGACACATTGGCTGTTCAGAGACACACGGGGTGATGGAGCATTAAATAAATCCCTTTCAAATCCCCATGCAAACACACAGTCCAAGCCTAGCTCCAGCATGAGCTGTGGCCTCTCCCCTGCCTGGAGGCTGTCACTGGTGCATGCAAAAGTTTTTTGGTTGTGCCATCACCATCCCCCAAGGGGAGCATGGAGACAGCAGCCTTGAGCTCAGCCACAGACACAGGAGGAACCGTGTGCTGGGGCTGGGGGATGTGTGGGGTGGGGACCCCTTGGGGGACACCCCACCTTTGGGGCTGCCCTTCCTGCCTGGGACAGGGGCTGCAGAGCAGACTTGCCCCGGGGGGAGGCTGGGATAAAGCAGCTGCCAGCGAGAGGGGATTAAACGATTCAGTGTTTGGAGGCTGCTGCCTTATTTAAAGGACCACACACTATTTTTTTTCTTATTCAGAGGAGTCTGCTTTTAACAACCAAACCAGACAGAAGTCTTTTTTTTTGTTGCCTTCTCAGCTTCTTCATCTCATAGGTTAATATGAACGTTTTGGGCCACTGTGCAGCTGCTAAGTAGGACCCATTCATCCAGGTCTCACCATGTATGCTGTGATGATTATGGATTAATCAAGTGATACTTGATCAGTTCCTGCTGTCCTGCAGTGGGTTTAGCTCATCTAGATTTTGATTAAAGTCACAGGGTGAAGTTGATGTCAGGATTTGGTCTTAGTTGTCTGTTCTGAGAGTAACAAAGTAATAACAGCACAAAGATGATGCCAGAGCAGGGACATTCAGTGGATCTGTCTGGGGATCATAAAAAGTCTGTGAGTCTGGGTATAGAGTTGTCACAGGGCAAATCTCTGCATTAGGTGTGAGTGTGGCTCCCCTTGGATGCTCCCCTGAAGAGCCTGATGTCTCTCACCCCCCAAAACCTACCAGCCATGCTGAGTTTGATGGGATGTGCACATGGAGCCTGCACCTGCTGACACTGACTTGTCTGTGCTCAGTCCAGAGTGGTGGGTCCTGGTGTTTGCCACCTGCCATGTGCCCTGTAAAAGGTGCCTCTGAAGCTGAGAGGATTGCATGGCTTAGCTGGTTACTCATCTCAGTAAAGCTGTGGTTCCAGCAGGAGCCACATGGGCAGCTTCTAGGCAGAAAATCACTCTTATCAGTAAAGAGCTTAGAGATCTTGTTTTTATTTTGCTGTAGGGGCAGGTGCTGTAAATGGTTTTGTTAACAGTGTGGGAATGCTTTGAGGATAAGGATTTGGCAAGGGGACACAGCCTGATTCACCTACAATGAGCAGGGAAGATGTGCTGCCACAGGGCTGATTCACAGAATCACAGAATAATTAGGGTTGGAAGAGACCTTAAACACAATCTCATTCCAGCCCCCTGCCATGGTCAGGAGCACCTTCCACCAGACCAGGTGGCTCCAAGCCCCATCCAGCCTGGCTTTAAACAATTCAAGGGAGCTCTGGGAGGCTGCTGAGGGCTGACCTGCTCTGCTGTGGTGCTGCACACACCAGACTGGTTTTGATCACAGTTTTCCCCTGCTGCCTCTCATGGCACCTATCTTGGACTCATTTCAGTTCCCCATCACCTGTACCTCGTTTCAGATGGGTGGGAGAGCCAGGCTCTGGGTCAAGGGCTGGGGAACACCCATGAGCTGCTTGTCCCCAGTGTGACACACTATGGTGACAGGTCCAGCTTAGTCTCTGCTGGGCTGTCCACACTCAGGAGAAGCTCTTTGTGATGTCCTCAGTCCCAGCAGGGTTGCCCACAGTATTTGTTTTGGGTTCACACATAAAAGGTCGCTCACTACTGCTGGGAACGCCAGGTTAAATCAGTGGTCTGCAGAGTATTTTAGCATTTACTTGCCAAGTTGGACCCAGAGACTGAACTGTTCTGTTAGGAGAAAAAATAAAACTTTTTTTTTTTCTGGGGAAGGAAAATAGAAAGGTATGTGAATGCTTCCTGAGCATCATAGCTGGCTGTGTCATTTATCCCTCCTGCTAATAATGATGGACAGGGCTTTGCCCATCGCAGGGTTTGATGAGAGGCTGCTGTTTGTGTGAGTGCATTTGCTTTGCATACAAATAAGAGGGTTTATTGTCTGTTGTTTGTTTTTCACAAAAGTGCAGCTTTTTGTGTGCTCAGAATAACCACTGCTGTCCCAGGAGCAAGCCTTGCAGGAAAGGGAAGGTTTATAAACATCCCAGGGTTTGGAGCTCAGCAGCATCAGCTGTTCAGCAGGAGAGCACTGCACATCTGCTCTGAAACCCACAGCACCGCAGAGCAAAAGAGGACAGTATTGATCTGGTAGTTTGATGTCATTGACATTTCTATTGATCTACCCTTCCCCATGATTTCTTACTGCTAAAGCCAAAGGCCAGTGCTGAGAAGGGTCAGCACTGAAGGCTAAAGCCTTATCCAGATGTGCACCATAGTGCAGTTTTCCTTGGATTAAACACAGCTTCTCAGTTGAAGCTCAGCCAAGGCATTTCAGCTGGGCCATTCCAGGTCTGTTCAACCTGATTTTGCATGTCAGCTGAAGGACAAGGAGCCAAAGCCTACACCTCTGAAGTCACAGTGGATTTAATATCCTAATGCAGCCTTGGCTGTGTGCTGCTTCAAAGAGCAGAGCAGCATGGATTGAATTACCTGCAGCACATTAGTTGGAATCTCCTATTCATGACCTGCAGGGGCTGGTGCAGCTCAGTTTTCAGGGCAGGTTGATAAGATCATAGCCTGGGGTAGCAGTTTTAGGTTTAATTTGGCATTCATTGTATCATTATCAGGGTCCTGGCTCTCTTACAGCATCTCAGGTGTGGCTGCCCCATCCCCTGGCTTTGGTGCAGTGACTTGCTGTGTGTCAGGCCCCTGGCACAGGTCCCAGGACCTGGACAACCATCCCTAATTGACCTTTTGTTGGTACTCAGGGAGCTGCTGTCCACACCCCAAAGCAGCATTAAAACCAATGCAGGAGATGGAAGGGTACCAGATGGCCTCTCTAGGAAACAAAGATTGGACTTTCAATAGTCTGTGTATCTTCTACTAACTTAAAATAGCTCCTTTCTGTTTGTTGAGGCAAACAAGACAAGACATTAATATGCACATCCCAGCAGTAAATATATTTCAAGCAAGCTTCTGTAGAGCTGGAGGAGGATATTAGGACAGCGTGTTTTTCATCATTGATGTGCCAGCAAGCATGCAAAAGACTCATAGTGCAGGAAAAGGAATGGAAAATTGAGGAAAAAACAAGTTTTTCACAGAAAAAACCCTGTCAATCCAGAATGCAAAGCAAATACTGTTTTCTTTTCTGGTTCTGTGAGATCTGATGCTAAAGTACATGTTTTGATTAATTGATTCTGAAGTGGGCCATGTATAGACATGATGTAGCTCTTGAAATCAGGTGGAATGCAAATAAATAAAATGCTGCTTGCATTGACCTGTTCTGCTGCTTTTCCTTTTTTTTTTTTTTTTTTTTTTTTTTTTTTTTTAATTTATTGTTGTTTTCCTGGCCCTTGATGTTGTGCATTTATAAAGACAGGCTTTTAGAAATTACATCTCATGGAAAAATCCATTGGGCTTTTCCACTGAGGATTTAATGGCTTTTATGAAAAGATTTACCTAATGTGAGGTGATGTTTTCAGTCTCATGAAACCAGCAGTGAGCAGAGCTGGAAATGAGAGCTGAAGCAGGAGTTGGTGCCATCCCTTCTGTGCAGGGCACAAGGGAAAATGAAAGGGTTTGCTTTGTTTTATGCTTTTGGGTACAGTAAAGTAGATTTCAATAAAGAACCAGGAGGAGTGAATGAACAATTTCTTAATGTATCAAGTCAGCAGAAGAGAAAAAAAATCACATCAATTAGGAAAACCAGATTAATGTCAGGGTGTGTCCTCGCTGCCCACAAAAAGCATGGACAGCCCAGCTCCTGCTCAAACACACCCTGATAAACCCAGGCACTGGCTGATCTATATTTACTTTCTTGATTTATGGGAGCACAGGGCAGCAGGGACTCTGAAGCAGATGATTCAGTCATGTTTCTCCTGGCTTATACAACTCCTGGTTAGCACTGGCTGCCTGTTGAACCAGGGGAGGGGGCGAGGGAAAACCCCCTCCTTGCACCCCTCCAGCTCCTCCAGAGGGATGTGAACCTTCATGTCCTCACCACCCAGGGCTGGAGATGGCATTTACATCCTGGATGCACCCCTATCTCATGTGGGTGCTGTATTTGATTTTTTTTCTGTGACATGCACAGCATTTGAGCTGCATTTCGATGACCTGCATGGAATCACAAGCCAGGGCTGTGTGCCCACTCCTGTGCTGCAGGGCAAGGGGATGAGCCACAGCTCCATGGCCTCTCTGGGGACCACAGGGACCCCAGCAGCTCCAGCCATGCTGAGGGTAAAGCTAATGAGAGGTAGCTGTTAACCAAAGAGCATGAGAAAACCAGCAAACAAACCCAAGCAGCAGAGCACTACAAAGGGAAGGAGGAGAAACCCTCTGTGCAGAGTTCATCATTGCTGTCTTTTTACATTCACAGCACCACAACTAATTAAAAAATGCTAATGCTTCAGTGTTTTCCCACCAGCCTAATAAAAAATGGTTTTAATCCCCATTTCTCATTGCCATTCCATTTGTGCTGGTGCTGGGCTGATGGGTGCAGCACTGAGAGCAGGGAATGGCCTCTGGATATTTCCCACAGGGAAGGATCAAGCTGAGTGACCAGGGACAAAGCTGCTCTGGATTCTTGGGAATGGGAACCAGTGGCTGCTGACCCAGAAGCTGCTCCTGTGTGGTGGCACTGGTCACCCCAGGGGTCACTGGGGATCTGCCTGCACAGGTACAGCCCCACAGCAGGAGAAGCAGGAGCACTGGTGGCAGAGGAAGGAATTAAGCCCAAGATCTATGTTTTAAGGAGAAAATTAAATGGGTCTTCTGTTAACAATTTTATTGTGCTGATACAGGATTATTTCTAGTTTGAGATCTGAATGGAAAATTGGCCACCGATTTTAGCATTACAGAATTTCGTGAGGTGCTTTTATTACACAAATAGGAGTAAGAAAATTGTGCATAATGAAATTTTGCTGTAGGACAGGGCATATTGTAGTATGAAACAGTTATTTAACCACCACCACCCCCCCACACTAATGTGTGTATAAATAGGCTTCACCCAGCTTGAGTTCCCACTTTCCCATTCACTGGGGAGCACGAGCTGCCTGATGCTCTGTGCCACACACAGTGCCTGACACCACCAGCTCCTTAAACACATTACAGATGGGCACGCCTGCAGGCAATTTTTATCCTCTTGTGCCCACACCAAATCACAAAGTCAATTTATCCTGGGCTTTTATGGAGTTTCTGGTATTCAAGCATACAGGAGGGGACTCAGGAAGATGTGGTTTGCTGGGTATTCCATTCTTGCCAATGCCCACTCTGGAAATAGCAGCCTAGGAGTGTAATTTCCCTTTTCCTGCTGGGCATTGGTCTGGAGTTGTGCTGTGCTTCAACAGAGTTGGTGTGGAGCATCACTGGCCACTGCTGGGTGACTTATCCCTTGTCTCTCTCCACCAGCTGGTGTTTGGAAATGTGGATAATGAACAAGGAGCATTGGCTTTGACAATATGCCAGTTTTCCTTTTTATTTTTCTAAGCAAGAAACCCCAGTGATTTGTTGACACAGAACAAGTAACAGTTCATTTGCAACTCCCCAAATTAAGCTAAATTATTCTGAATAAATTAAACATTAAAACAGCATCTGAGCAAACCTAGTCTCCTGATGGAGTTTAGTCCTGCTTGGAAATGCAGATGTTCAGCCTAATGGGTTCCTCAAAGGTAACCAATGTCAGCCCATACCCACCCTCAAATTCCTTATCTGTGAGACTTATCTAAGCCTAGACTCCTTTTTTTTTGTTTTCCTTTTTTTCTCCTTTCTTCTTTTTTTTTTTTTTTTTTTTTTTTTTTTTTTTTTTTTTTTTTTTTTTTTTTTTTTTTTTTTTCCCTGGCTTTTCTATGACTTACAAGATATTATTTCCTGCTGGCAGCTGGATTGTCTGAGTATTTCCCAGTCAGAGCATGCTCACAAGTGGAATTTCACCAGTGGGTCCCATCACAGAGCAGCATGGCCCTGGACTGATGAAAACAGACAAGCACTTAAATTGAAGAATTGTTTGACATTGTGCAGTTAAAGGAAATGTTCTTCCTTATGATAATTGATGATTCTTGAAGGCAGGGGATGGGCAGCCCAGGGTGCTGCTGACCAGGGAGAGGAGCAGGCAGGGGAACACATCACTGCTCCTCTCTGCAGAAAAAGCAGTGGATAATTGAAATCTGGGGAAAGTAAAGAAATGCTTCCCAACACTGAAGCTGAAGTCTAGAGCCATCTTAGGAATCTCTACGGAAATTTGTGATTTTGCCTGGGGTAGGAAGGATCACTGGCTAATACACAGCTGTCAGTGGGTGCCAAGTGGCCAAATCTGGCAGCGGAGACAGTGCTTAAATCAGAGCTGGATTTGCCTGCTTGTTCTGCTTTATTGGTGCCCTTCCCTGACTTTTCCCCCCGTTGAGGTTGTAATTTCTGTCAAAACGTAGCTGCAGAGCTGTGCATTTCAATCCCATGTAATTACAGTCCTCGGGAACTCGGTCATCCCCTGCATCAGCCATCAGCCCTGTCCCCCTGCCCCGGCAGCAGCAGATGGAAGAGCTGTCACAGAAGGCGGCTGGGAGGGGGGTCATGTTCTTCTCAGAGCCCTTTCTTGTCCCTCCTGCTGTCATTTTCAGAGCTCTGACTCGAGGTTCGCTGCCACAGGGACAATCGCAACCCCAGCATCCCGTCCTGGGGCGGGGAGGACACGAGAGCCAGCCCAGTGCCACCTTCAAAGCAGCGTGACTCAGCCCTGTCCGGGCTCTGTGTGGCTGGGAGGAGGATGAGTCACAGGCTCAGCAGGCAGCGAGCAGCTGATGGCCTCGCAAATCGGCTCAGCTGGGCTGATTCACGCTGGTGGAGGGTCCTACCCACAGCATCCCACCCATCCACCACAGCATCCCACCCACCACAGCATCCCATCCACCCACAGCATCCCACCCACCACAGCATCCCACCCACTACAGCATCCCACCCTACCCACAGCATCCCACCCATCCACCACAGCATCCCACCCACCACAGCATCCCATCCACCCACAGCATCCCACCCACCCACAGCATCCCACCCACTACAGCATCCCACCCTACCCACAGCATCCCACCCATCCACCACAGCATCCCACCCACCCACAGCATCCCATCCCACCTACAGCATCCCACCCACCCACCACAGCATCCCACCCACCCACAGCATCCCATCCCACCCACAGCATCCCACCCACCACAGCATCCCATCCCACCCACAGCATCCCACCCTACCCACAGCATCCCACCCACTACAGCATCCCCTCCACCTACAGCATCCCACCCACCCACAGCATCCCATCCACCCACAGCATCCCACCCACAACAGCATCCCACCCACCACAGCATCCCATCCCACCCACAGCATCCCACCCACCCACCACAGCATCCCACCCACCCACAGCATCCCACCCTACCCACAGCATCCCATCCACCCACAGCATCCCACCCACCTACAGTATCCCACCCACCCACAGCATCCCATCCACCACAACATCCCACCCACAACAGCATCCCACCCACCACAGCATCCCATCCCACCCACAGCATCCCACCCACCCACCACAGCATCCCATCCACCCACAGCATCCCACCCTACCCACAGCATCCCACCCATCCACCCACAGCATCCCATCCACCACAGCATCCCATCCACCCACAGCATCCCACCCCACCCACAGCATCCCATCCACCCACCCACAGCATCCCACCCCACCTACAGCATCCCACCCTACCCACAGCATCCCACCCACCCACAGCATCCCCTCCACCCACAGCATCCCACCCACCACAGCATCCCACCCACCACAGCATCCCATCCACCACAGCATCCCATCCACCCACAGCATCCCATCCACCCACCACAGCATCCCACCCTACCCACAGCATCCCACCCACCACAGCATCCCACCCATCCACCCACAGCATCCCATCCACCCACCCACAGCATCCCACCCTACCCATAGCATCCCACCCACCCACAGCATCCCACCCACCCACAGCATCCCATCCACCACAGCATCCCACCCACCCACAGCATCCCATCCACCACATTATCCCATCCACCACAGCATCCCATCCACCCACAGTATCCCACCCACCCACAGCATCCCACCCACCCAGAGCATCCCACCCACCCACCCAGAGCATCCCACCCACCCACTTGGGAGGGCTTGCAGCAAATTTCTTCTGTTCTTTATTTCAAAATATTTTGCATTAGATGAAGAGAATGCTACCTCTGAAACTTATTTTCTTTGTAAGGATGAGGAATGGCAGTCAGAATGCAGAGAAAATCAAGTAAAAAATTATATTTCTGGCAGCTGTTTTGAAGGAGATTCCTGCTTTTATTTTTTTTTAGTCCATTTGTCACTGTTGCTTTCCATTTCCTTCAATGTGTTTAGTCCACACACTTGTCATTTTTCCTTGCTCTTTCAGCTGGGTTCTGTGTTTTCCTTCCCATCCTCTAAATCACGTCAGTTTGCTGCATCCCATGGATGATGCAGCTCAGAGTCAATAATTCTCTCCTGGATAAATTGCTTCTGGTAGGGTGGAGACCTGACTGAACTAAAGCACCCACAGAGTGGTGTGTTCTCCTCTGGGCTCAAGGCCCCTGTACAGGAGATGGGGTCTGACTCAGAAAGCTGTCACCAATTAAAAAACTGTTTTTGTTTTGTTTTGGGTTTTTTGGTATTAATATTGAAGCAGAATTTCCTTTGCCTTTGTGCCAGGTTGGTTGTCAAATGTGCAGTTTGGTGCTGATGGGAAGCAGTCTCAGTCCTGTTGCCCTCCTGAACTGAAAACCAAGAGATTCTTAGATGAAGGAAATACAAGGACAGAGTGGAACCATTGAAAAATATCAGTATGGATACAACAGGTTGCAATCATTGTGTAACACGGGATACAAAATGGCTTCATGTATATCTGCTACTAGTAGTAACTCTTGCCACCCATCTACCCAAAAAAACATGTTATTACAGAACAGACTGCAAAGGGGCACGTCTTTAAACCAAAATAGGCCAATTTGTCATGGTGATAAACACTCCTGATTGGTTGTGTGGACACTAATGTGCCAACCCAAACTTTTTCATCATAACAATACTAAAGATGGAAAAGAATGTTTTAGATGAGATGAATTTCAGCTGTTACTCAGGCTTTGGTGGATGACTTTTGTGGTAGCCACAGAACACCTTACAAAATAATGTTGCAAGCACAACTTGGCTTCTTGAGCAAGGACAAAAGTTTAAAATACACAGCAGAGAATGAATAAAAACAAACCTGGTTTTATTCCTGCTGTCCTGCTGTCAAGTGTCCATTGCACACCAGAGAGAGCCCATGGCAAATGCAGCACTTTGCTGGCACAGTGTTCTTGTTGGGTCTGGACATTCTTGACCAAAGCTCAGAAAAATCAAGCAGCCTCTACTAAATTCCTTGGGGTTAGGCAGGATGTACAATAAGGAGGATACAGACAGCAATTGCTTGTTTTGAAAAAGTTATGCAAATTATGTTAAATACGCTATTTAAAATATTAGTTCTGGCAGAGAGACTGTTGGAGTTCCAGTCAAGGGGAACAAATATTCAATAAATTACAAAGTCAGGAGCTGGCTCAATAACAATTGCTTTGTAAGCAAATGTTGGCTTTTGTGGTCAGTGTGAATGTGCTGGGGAAGGGATCCAGCCCAGCAGCTTTCTTGGGGTAGACATTGCCATCATCAAATCCATCTGAAGGAATGGCTCAAGTTTGCTCTTTTGTTGGCACCCAGGAACCTCACAAAGATTTACCAACTCTTTTTATAATTTTCTTTAGAGATGGGTGTTTTCCTAGAAAAGAGCTGTGGTTCATTTATCAATGTAGGAGAAAACCTGAGCAGAGCTCCCCATGTCAGTCCAGCACCATCATGAGCAAGAGCTAACTTGTATTTTAAAATTTAAAGTCATGTCTAGTCCAAGAAGTAAATTTTTTTCCTTTTTTTGTTTTTTTTTTTTTTTTTTTTTGTTTTTTAATGCTGGAAATACCCATCTACTTGATGCTTTCAAGGCAGAGTCTATAGTAATATTTCTTTTGTTATTTATCTGGTAAATCTGCAGTGCTATTATTCACTATGGCTTTGTCTCCACAGGAAAAAAAGAGACTATAGACTACAAGGAGGAGCTGGCAAAGAGAGATCAGTTATTGGCAGTGCAAATAATCCTTAATAGCAAGGGGAAATTTATAAAATTTAAAAAATAAAGGATGGCTAGACAGTGGTAATTTCTTCTGTATGGAAGGGCGGTGTTGTTTTGTTTTTAATTCTCCTCCCAGTTTCAACATTTCCAGAATACTGAACAATTTCTTTTATTTTCTTAAAACTAATATTATTCCTGGTCTCCCACCTGGGTACCCAGTGGATGAGCTAAAAGGAGAGCTCTAAGCAGTGAGGGTGAGGTATAGCCTGGAAATGTCTGAATTGCTTTTTGGGCATGCAAAATCATGGATTTTGGATCTGGATGTAGGTTTTCCACTGCCTCATGGGAGGCTGATCCTTGGAAATCATGTGATTCAGATGGAAATGAAGGAAAGAGAAGCAAGAAGTATAGATTGGAATGGAAAAACAATAACTTCTGGGTTTGGGTTTGTTTATTTAATTATCTCATTGATTGATGAATCTGATAAAGTGGCATTTTGACATCTGTGTTTGCCTTTTCCCCAAACTGAACACACCTGCTCCCTGGAGCTGCCAGGGAGCTCCAGGCCTTCTCCAGTAGCCAAAGCAATTTCATTCCATCCAGATGAGCCAGGAAAAAGTGTTTGGCCAAAACTCTGGGGATGGCACAACATTTCTGAGGGCTGAACCTGACCCCAGATCTTCAGGTTTGTGCCACCATCTTCATATTGCCCCCCCCTTCACTATGAGCTTTTTACTGAGGGGGCTTTGGAGATGAACTCAGGAAAGCAAATTAGACATTAAAAGTTTTACTTCTCTTTTCAAATTATTGAAATGATATTGGAGTGGGAGGCATTAGTCTTACATTGCTAAAGAACATTGAATTTGATTAGTCTCTGCCCTGTTTGTTTTGTTTTCTTTAGTTTTGGTATTTTTTTCCTCAGAAAATATCTATTTCTCTTGCAGAAACATTTTATTTGCAGTGTGTAATAGCAGAGCAGTGGGATGTGCTCTGTCCCCACTTTCAGATTTTGTATTGTGGAGAACAACTTTGTTGCTTTTTCTTGTCTGGATATTTAGCATTCACCTTCCCCTGTGATTTTTGCCACCTGAACATTTGTAATTTCTGTGTTTTTCTGTTGAACATTTCTCATTTTACACAGGCAGATTGTGATAGGACAAGGGGGAATGTTTTTAAACTAAAAGAGGAGAGATTTAGCTTAAATGTTAGAAAGAAACTCCTCATTCAGAGGGTGGTGAGACCCTGGCAGAGAAGTTGAGGAGGGGCTGGGGAGACACTGGCACCTCCCAGTCTGATTGCACAGCCTGCTGTGGATCCCCAGGTGGATTTCCCAAAAGATAGAGGGGAGTGTGAATCAAGACAGAGCCAGTTTGGTGAGAGTCTGCTCTGTTTAACTGGGGGAAGATGTGGAGGAGAAGAGCTCGTCCATCACTGCTCCCAAGAGCAAAATATAATGATACAGAATTTCTTCTGGAGATATTGCTAAGCTGAGAACCCATCACTCACCCACAGTCTCTCCCTGCAGTTATTTTTCTTCTATTGAGTGCACAGAGGAAAAAAAAAAAAAAAAAGAAAAAAAGAGAAAAATTTCTGTCTTTCTCATCTAAAGCAATTGCTTTACTTCCCATCCCTGCTCAGTCCTGTGCTCAGTGGATCCCTCAGGCTGTCAGGGCTGTGCTGGGAGTCCCCTCTTGCAGGTAAAGGTGCCTTGCTGGGCAGCACTGGAAAGGGAGCCTCATATATAACCACAGATTTGGAACAGGAGGCCTGGGTGATGTTTTTCCAGGATGACTTTGAGTAAAATGTCTGTGTGCTTCTCATGGTCTTCACAGGAGTAACTAAATGCAGAAAGACTGTAGGGCAGTGGAATAACCAAGAAATGTTTATGGAGTGGCTGGAAGCAAGGCAGAGGGTTTGCAGATGGGAAACTATCAGTGATATCTGAGGGCTGGAAAGTGGCACAGGACTGGCAGATGGCAGAAGGCATTTTACAAAACACTTTGCTGTCCTAATCACTCTCTTTCCAGTCTATTGGACTCCAGTCAGAGACACCTTTGGGGTATGGACTTAATATTCTGAAATAATAATACAAATTTAGTGATAGTAATAGTGTTGTCAGAAATAGCCACCACTTTCCTTTTGAGCTGTTAGAATGGAATATTTAACTGCCTTGCTATTTTCTCCTGGAGTTATGTTTTTTCCTGACAGTGCAGTTATTTTTCTTTATTCTTCTTTTTCTATTTTACATTGTGAAAGACCTGACTGATTTCAATTCAGAATATCTCAGGCCTTGCAAGCTCTGCTGATGCTGGGGAGGACCAGCCTGGTGCACACACAAAGCTGTTGTTGAGTGCTTGTAACAGCACCATGCTGTGCTGTGCTAGGATTGTTCTGGAGGCTGGTAAAATAACTCTGAGTTTGTGAGAGGAATGAAGAACTCTAAAGCACTTTAAAAAGTAAAGGAGGAAAGAATAAACCTTTTCCTCATAACTAACAACCTCAGCATGGGTCAGGAATTATTACAGTGGTTCACCCAGCCCGCTGTTCAATAATGTCTTTTTTTTTTTCCCCTCTGAGTTTGAAGGGAGCTGGTGCAGATGAGATTCTCATTTCAATGCTGAAGTTGCAGCACATGCTGTGTGATGCTGTGGTGGTGTCTGGGGTGAGGGATTGAGCTGCTTCTCCTCATGGCACAGAGCTGCCTTTGCTGCTGAGAGAGTGGGGAGGCAGCATGTCAGCTTTGGAAATTTGGGGGTTTGGGTCCCTTGTTTTCCATGGATGTTTCCCTGTCTCCATCCTCTGCTGGCCTCCTTTCCCATTTTCCTTTATCAGCCTTCCCAGTCCCTGTGGGATGTGCAGGCAGTGCCATGCACAGGGCACATCCCAGGGGATGTGTGGGAGCACATGTGAAGCCATGGATGAGCATTTAGTGCATCTGCACACAATTTCCAACCTCTCTGCTCTGGCTGCAGCTGTGTTTCCAGGTTCAATATCTACGGGAACTGGGAAACAGCTCAGTATCCAAGAAAAATCCAATTGACTGTACAATAGCCTGGAAATTGTTCTTTGATCAAGCAGCACTTTCATATCACCATAAACAGTGTAGAAACACAAACTAGGTTACAGGATGGCTTTTTTTTTTCCATTGTTCCATTTAATTTGATAGTCTTTCCTTGGGTATGTGAGTGCTTCCTGCTTCTCTCTCCCTGAACGTGAAACACAGATGGTGCAGTGCTGCCTGGATTACACAGACAATAAAAGGTATTTAACTTTTTTTTTTTAAATTCATTTCAAGCAATAAAGAAGAAAAGACATCCTCAGAGTTTTGGAGACATCCTTTAGCCTAAGGCTTGGCCTGGAGAAGGGAAGGGCTGGACAGAGGATATGCACCAGAGGAATGGTGCTCAGTGGAGGTTACAGTGCAAAACACAGCTCAGGTTCTGTGTTTAGGGTTTCCCTTGGCTTTGTTGTGAGACCATTGGAGCAAGCAGCAAAAACTTTGAAATAATTGACTAAATGAGGAGTGCTCCCTTGAAGAGGACAGTGCCCTTGAGGGAGGGTGGCTCCTGAGCCATGAGCACGAAGCTGGTGGTGAGCCCAGGAGTGCCCCTGGCTCTGGCTTTGGCTGTCCTTCCCCTCCTTCCAGAGCAGGTTCTCTCTGTTCAAACTCCAACATAAATTTCCATTGCAGTACAAGCAATACAAAGCCATATTAAGGAAATTGAATATGGCATTAGTCATTCTCTAGGCAAGAGCCCTGCTTGAGGAGGAGGAGAAAAGCAGAGTAAGGCATCACACCATGGTTTGTGTGCTGTGCCAAGGCAGCCAGAGCCCAGACCTCCCTCACTGCTGAACAGGGGCAGCAATATGTTCAGTACTGAGCATATTGCACAACATTGGTCTGTCAATAGTGTCAATTCATCCTGTTCTCTTAATAATTCTTCTCACTCTCATCCATGAGGGATTAAGTGCAGAAATACAGTAATGCAGTGGGTTGTTTGAGGATTATCCAGGTTTTCCTATCAGCTGTGTCAGGAATGCATTATAACTGGAAAACTCAAGTTCAGGCTTCCAAGATTAACCCAAAGAGTGTCATGTTCTGCTGAGTTCAGGAGCCTTGGGTGTGTTTTACTTTGGGAGTTTCTGTGATAAAGGACTGTGCACACCAGCAAAAAGTGTTGACCCAAGCTGGAGTTTGAGGCTACATTTTGCTCAGGACTCTGGGGTCTCATTTCTTGGTGCAGGAGGTCATTCCTTGACATCATTCAGTTCTTAGAGATGTCCATGGCACTTCCCCCATGGTGCAGATGGGATGGGTCATGGGATGAGAGGGGATCATGGTGCAGCAGGATGGGTCAATGCTTCCCACAGGCAATTTTCACAAAACTTTTTGTTCTGCAGATTGGGAGAGTTAAGCATTATGGACATGAATCTTCCTGTGCCAGCTGGCCAATATCTGAGAGAATGCTCCCAAACCTATCTAATTTATTAGCAGAGAGGAATTAGCCTGATGGAATTGATGGTTTTATTTCTGGGACTGAAGTGTCTTTCAAGATTTGGTCATTTGGAGGTGATCAATCTTTGCCTCAATAAAGGCTTCTGGATTTGACCCAAAGTAAATTAGTTCAGATGAGTCAAAAAGCTAAGGGGAAAAAAAAACCCCTAAATTCAGAGGGGCCCATACAAACCATAAGTTGTGTGTGAAGAGTTATGAAAGCAACTTCTTTATTGTCCTTTTTTTTGGTGTTCCAGGAAATACTTTAGGCAAATAATGTGAGAATAAAGGATATATTTTTGTCAACAGAAAATCCTTAGATAGTCTCAAAAGGGTAACTCTGCTAATAAATTAGTTGAGGTTGTGTTCTGCCTTGTGCAGAAACTGATGACTGTTTTGTATAGTGCTTAAACTTGATTATTTCATGTCTTGCAACTCTAATCACCTCTGAGTGTTAACATATGCGAGTTAGGGAAAGGATTAAAATTATTATTGGGAGTAAAATGTGTTCTTTCTGATCAAGCATAGAATTAGTTGTCTCTTGGGGAAAGCCCAGTCCAACTGTTGTTTACAGGGGTTTCTTTCAGAATGGGGGCATTGATTGCTTTGGTTCAGATTTAATTTAAAAAAAAAAAAAAGGAAAATATTTGTCATATGTTTGGGACCACTGTTGGTTTTTTTGCTGACAGAGATGCTGCTTGCTGCAAGATAACGCCAAGTTATTCCCGGGGCTTCCTTTCCACTGTTGTTTAACTTATAATGGATGACTCTTTCCAGGTAGGGAATGGCTTCCCCTACTAGGGAAGATGAGAAACTGTATGATTCAAAAAATTTAATTTAAACAGGGCAGTTGTTGTCCAGACAACGTAGAGGAAAGCAGGAACACACATAAACCAGGGGCATGAGAAGCAGGATCCCAGGAACAGACTGGCTGTGCCCAAGGGAAATGCCAAGGCAGAGTAAGAAATCACTGTTTTAACCCCTCTGCCTCTGTTGTGTGTGTGTGGATGAGTGAGTCAGGCTTTGTACAGAAGAGATTATATGCTGTCACTCCATTTTCTGAAATTAGAAAATCCATGGGGAAGAGTCAAAGCCAGTAAGTGATCCTTAGGAAGATGCCTGTTTCATTTCATTCAAATGACCTTCACATTAGGTTTTAGCAGCTGGGCTGTGACCACAACAATCAATTGGAAGCTGAGTCACAGGTACTTGAATCACTCTGTGAGTCATGTCTAAGCCAAGATATTTGTGTGAAGGTCCCTGGGGTTCCTGAGCAGATGTCTGGGGCAGGTGAGGTGCATTGTCCCCATGAAGTGTTTCCATCCCTTGCTGCTGAGGAGGACCTGGAGGATCTCAGGCCTGGGTGAGATCCCTTCATCAGCCACATCTTGCCATGCCATGATGTGAAGCCACCCTGAAGCTGGTGGGCTTGGCAGTGTTAGATTCATGTTGGACTCAGTGATCCTAGAATTCCAGCCTGGGGATTCTATGAGTCTACACCATAGAATTATCTACATCTGCTCTTTGCTCAAGCAGAGATGGATCTGCTGATAGGGCTGGGGGAATCCTTGGGGCAAACTGTGCTGAAGGCCAGAGAACACCTGGGCAGTGGCAAAGCACTGCTGAAGGTCCAGCAGAGTACAGGCACCTGCCCTTCCAAATTCTCAGACAATGGCACATTTTCCAGCTGCTGCTCTCAGTAAATTCCCAGCTGATCACACTTGTGATCTACAACAGCTCTGTTAATTCCTGATTTTGGATCTGTGCCCTGGCTCAGCGGGCAGTGATTAGGTGTAGCCTGGCAAGAGAGTGTGCCAGCAGCATTAGTGGCTGGTGCTTGGCTACAGCAGGGAATGGAGAGTTCTCACAATGGGCTTTGAAACTTTATACTAAAATTTAATGTCTAGAAAATAAGTGGTTTGCAATTTTAATCCAAATAAGTGCCGACAGGTAATGTTTGTGTTGTAAAGATTGGTTAGGCTGAGCCCTCAAGTAGATGAATGTTTTAGTGACAGCTAGAATAAGATTCAGAGCCCAGAGACTGATTAATCTATCATCCAGAGCAGAGAACATCACTTCTGTGAGTGGGTCTGTGAGAATCCTGCACTCAAAGACTGTAGGAATATGTCATTTGTGTCATGTCTACTGCTTGGAGCTTCTGGGCAGTTGTGTAACACTGCTGTAGGAAAGTGAAAAGCTGTTAGAGCCCACTCAGAGGATTTATGGATGAGCCACAGGTCTTCCAGAAATGAGGAGCTGAACATCCTCATCATCCTCCAAATGCAGCATCCTGTCCCCTTCTGTCCATTTAGAAATCTTTTATGAGTTCAGGTGCTCACCTGAGCCCATGGGTTGCCATCTTGCCACGTGAGCCATTTGCTTGGTGCTAGATTCAGTCTGCAGCACTCAGGAATAGGTGATCCACCACAAAGAGTTCAGTCAGTGCAAACCCAAGGGCTACTCTGCAGTGTCAGCATCATTAAACTCCAAATATGCTCCAAACAACCCCAAATCCACATTTTTCCCAGATGAGTGAGGGGTATTGGCTGGGCTTACAGCTTTGCTTTATGGGCACTGTCCTGTCTTCCAGTTCTTTGTGGTTTTTTAAATCTAGAGTTAATCAGATTATTCAAAGGGTGGAGGAGACTTGCCAGGCATAACAGTATTGGTTTAATTTCCTTCTGTGGAAGTGTAATCACTTCTATACTCATTTTGCATTAAAAAATTATTTCCATTTAATCTTCCTGAAAACAAATACATATTTTTGAGGACATGACAGGACAATTAAAGGACACTGCAAGGCCACAGCAATGTCACATATGGGCTTTGTGAGCCATTTGCAATGGAAACATCTGAGACAGCATTAGAGTGGCCTTCCAGGGGCTAAACTGCATTTCCAGGGGCTAAACTGCACTTCCAGGGCTTGGTGTAGTTCCAGCTACAAGTTACTCTCTTCTGCCTGTCATCAGAGCAGTCAGGTTTTAATTAAAATTCATGTCATGCAAGGCTGGACATGATGTTTAACACTAAATAATGGGACTTAACTCTTCTTTTGTAATTCAGAAAAAGAAGTTCCTAGTTATAATGTCTGACAAAGAAGCTTGAAATGTGACTCAGGATGGTGGGTCTGTGGGCACTGCAAATCTCACTTCTGAGAGGGTGAGCTGCTCTGCTCATCCCCAGGAGAAACTTATGATTCTCAGAGAAAAGGATGAGGGCACCCCTGTCAGCATTTAAATGTCTTTTCTCTTTCATCCCCCTCTGGTCTGTGCAGAGCTGGCTGCTGGGAGGAGTTGAGGCTTGCCAAGGGTTAGGCAGCATGCACTGAATTCCTGCTGAAGCTCTCAAGGCAGGCATGAAGAAGGCTGAGCTGCCTCTGCTGTTAAAGTTGAAGTTGCCTCCTACACAGAGTGATTTAAGTCCTCACTCCTCCAGACTTTCAGCTGTGGAGTAAATAAGTGGTGTAGTTCAGCACACAGTGGAGAACAACATTGAATTTAATACTCCCAATACTTTCAAACAAGAAAAATTTCCACAGGAGTCACTCAAATTGTAGATTAATTAGAAACAAAGATCTTAAAATACACCGATGACATTTAATTCGAGAGGGAGTTTCTGCAGTTCAGTTTACTGGAAGCCATGCAAATATACTGTGGTGTGGGATGTACTTTCACAGTGAAGCAGCTTGAGATTCAGCTCTCTGGTGACCTGTCTTCACTGCTACTGATGTGGAAGGGGTTACTGGTGTGCAGGTTATTTTTCAGCCCTCTAACCAAAGTGCTTTCACTGGCTGGAGTCTGTTCCCCAGGACAGGGACAAACATCTGCTTCCACCCTCCCAGTACTTACCTGATGGCCACAGCATCAGCAGAAACAACTCCCCTGTGCAAAATGCCCTGCATCACCCAAAGAAAGGCTGGGTTTTTTTCCAGGTCTGACTTTTTACCTGCTCTCTTATTTTCTTTTTTTTTTCCAACTCCAGAACTCCCAAAGCTGCTCCAATCCTCATCACTTTTACAGATGTTGAACTCTGATTCCACCTTCAACAGGCTGGGGCATCTGGGAGCATCACAAGTGTAAAGATTGGAGAGAGCCTCTGGCAGTGCTAAGGGATGCCCCTTTAGCAAAACCCAAAATGCAAACCCTTTGGAGAAAGATGGAAATTATAGGATGCTTTGGTTTTGATCCTTGAGCTCTTGTATCTGGAGCTCAAATTTTGCAGCTTTGGGAAGAATGAGTTTTGCACATTCTCTGATAAACTGGATGTGTGACACCTTGTAAGTTAGAGGTGACAATGGCCATGTCCAGCTGAAATCACCTGGGAAACAGGTGACCACCCTCAAATCCACCCCTCACCACCATTCAGCCCAGGACACCAGGGTTTCAGCTCTTACACATCCAAAGCATTATGTCTTCTCTTGCAAACTGACTCTCCAGAAAATAAACCAGGCCATTCATCCCAACCTTCTGGCACTGTCTCCAAATGCAAATACCAGGTTGCACAGCCTGCTCTTCTCAGCATTGCATGCTCCAAACTGGGAGGCTTTTTGTGTGCAATGCCTCCTGCAGCTGGCATGTCCCCATTTTGTACTAGACAAACACTGACAGCTTTATTTCTTGTTTGTTCGGTGGCAAAGATCCTCAACATCCTGGTTTGAATTGAGTATTGTGGTTCTTCACTAGCAGAAATGTAAATAACAAAGAAATTTCATGTATTTTAATTACCTGAAGGCGTCTGTTTTAATCTGGTAAATCCTCTTATGTGATAAAAGTAATGTTGCTATGGGAACCCTATCTAACAGGAAAGGTAGCACCAGTCTGCCTGTAAATAATTAGGAAACTGATGCAGTGAAGTGATTTTTCAGTCACTTGGCACAGAACTGGCTTCACAGTGGAAGTTTTAGACCTGTGTTCTGGTTTTATATGTATGAGTGAAAGAGGCAGAGATCTAACTGGGAAGATCCCATTCAGGCATCTTGGAAGGGTCAGCAAATGTTCCTTTCTCACATATATTCACCAAAATACAGAATGCATTTGCATACTGTGACACTGTCATCAGTGTTTATTAAGTGTTTTAGCTCAGTGATGTGTGAAGTCCTTTCTGGAGTGAGACACTCAGTGAAATAATTCCTCAAAGGCAAATTCTCCCCAGTAAGTTCCTGGTGCTTCTCTGCACTGCCCAGAGCAGAGCCACCTCTGGGGTCCCCTCTGTGTCCCCAGCACAGGTTGGTGTGGCACCAGCTCCTGCTGTGGTTTTGGCTGGAATAGGCAGGGGAGGAGTGTAGGAGCTGGGTATGATCCTGATCATTTTTAAATCACCAAATCTCTGCTTTGTGCAGAGCCTCCAGGGACAGCAGTGCTGCCCACATGGGTGAGTGCCTGCTGGAGGGTCCCTCAGGGCAGGACAGCATCCTGTGTCTCCCCTGTCCCATCCCACAGTGAGCATTTGTGCCAGAGCTGTGCAGTAAAAGGGTTTATTCATTTACCAAGAGGATGTGCTGATAAGAGCCCTGTCATTACAGGCAATAAAGCAATAATGGCAATATGGTTCAATATATTAGAAAATTTTTCATGCTATGAAATCCTTGTCTCTTTTCTTAGATTAAAAGGAATTGGCCAATAGGATATTTCTTATTTTACTTTATGTAAGTGCATTAAAGTCATATTATTGTGCCTTGAGGCCACTATTGAGAAAGAAGCTCCCATTATAAATTTGGAAAAGATATCGGGTTGCTCTAAAATCTGGGATGCAAAGAAAAAGAGGAAAGGTGAAATCTACTATTCATTAAATACTTCTATATCAATTAAATCAATTACACACTAAAGAGATCTTGCCACATAAATATAGGGTGATCACTGAAAAAAACTTGTAGGCTATTTTTCACAAACTACTATTTTTTCATCCATCTACTCCTCATCCACAAATTATTGTGCAGTGGTGGGTAACATTTATGTCTCATTGCATATCAGTAGTATGGTTTCCATGGTTAATGCTTCCATGAGAAATTGTAAATTTTTGTCAGGCAAATACTTTTTTGTCTGCAAAGAAAAATCCTTCTAGAGGCAACCTTAATATATATGCTGCATAAATACACTGTTTTTGCAAGTTATGATCTTTGCAGTCAACACTGACAATGTGCTGACATGATTTGAATGGAATAATTTCCTTTAACACAGGGAAAAGTTTGTTATAGTTGAATAGGAAGGCTTGAACATATCCTAAAATCTTGCCTTCCAAGAACGTGACATTCAGTTTTTTTTTTAAAAAAGGCTTCCTGGTAGGAGTACCATGTGGACCAGTCTCAGGATAGAGTTTCAGTGATCTCATGGGTTTTATCCAGCCTCACCAATTAGAAGATCATTTGGTAATAAATTGACTCTCAGAAATCCTAATCAGGTTCATGGAAAATAATCCCACCAGCCCAGCAATTTCAGATTGAACCTGCCTCATTGCAAGAACATTAAGGACAGTTAGCAGCTGTTTGGGTTGTGCAGGGGGTCTCCAAATGTCCTTGTCTGGGACAGTGATTTGGGGAGAAGGGGTGGGAGAGGAGAGACAGCAACACTGGGAAGGTCTGGACATGAAAATATTGCCAACCATGTTTTGTACTGCAGTATTAGGTTAAATTAAACTCGTGTTCCTGACATAGCTCCTGCCCAGCTAGATATGAATCATTAGTACAAAACCAATTTCCTAATTATCCTTCCATTGCAGGGTAATGCAATGAGTTTTGTAAAGCTGTAATTTCACCCTGGGTTATTTCCATGTCCTCTGTTTTCCCTAGAGACGTGCTCTGTTCTCCTCTGAGGTTATTTCTGACGTGATCTTCAGCAGCAGGAAGGGTGGTAGAGTGTGGGTGAATTCATCCATGGTCAGCTCCTTTCCCAGACTCCCAGGGAATTTTTGCTGGGAATGTATAAACCTGTACAGGTGCTGGATGGTCTCTAGCAAAATAAATAGTTTGTTTTAATGTTGAATTGATCTTCGTGGCAGATGATGGGAATGTTTTTGTTGCTGACCTGCTGTATCATCTCTTGGTATTTTTAGGTGGTTTATATAAAACAGGTGTAAAAAATGCAGCTGGGGACCATGCTATGAGGAGGTTCCTGAAAACCCTCTGTGTTAATAGACTTTTCTGTCAGTACCTGTAGATATTTGAGAGGTGAATTAGTGGAATTTGTGAAAAAAGCTGAAGCAGGAAAGTGTTGAAGGAGGAAGTTCTGTCATCCCTCACCTTCTGAAGGTGTTGATACCCCTGTCCTGCCCAAGGCTTCACCAGTTGGGTTCAAAAACTCAATCTTTCTGTAGAAACAGGAGGGAGAACTTCAAATTTGAGTGATGTGGCACCACCAGTGGGTCTGCCAGCAGATAACCTGTCCCTTGGTCCAGGGAGGGAAAGAAACCATTGAAGGATGGGAGAGTCCCCAGCTCCACTTAGTGGGCAAAGCACAAACAACATGTAAGAGCTCAGCAACCACAGCTGAAGCCAGCTGAGCAGTGTTTAATGCCTCCAGCTAAGCATCAGTAGGAAAAGGCCTCCCTTGGCCCTGGAAGACCAGCCCATGGACAACCCAATGGAAATGTTCCATAGGAACTCATCTGGATTTCTCTTGGAGTCACAGAGGGATGGGTGGATTGATCACCTTGCTGCTCAGGCAGGTATTATTTGTTAGCCATGGTCAGATTTTCTAATTTTTGCTGTTCAAAGCTGCTGTGAAATGCACCCACAAGGTGCACCAGGAAACATCTGAAGGGAAGGCAGCAAGGATCAGCCTGCACAGCAGAGGCTCCTCTCCAAGGGGCAAGAAGGAGCTTTGTTGGCAGCTTTGGCTCTTCAGGCTGCAGGGGGTTTTCCAGAAGGGTCATCAGAGGCAGGGGAAAAGAAAAATTAGGATTTTAGTGCAATCATCCTTTCTGCTGATACCTGCAAAACATCTCAGTAGCTCTGTTGCTGGTTGAAGGGCAATTCATTCAATCATTTCCATTGGTTAGACATCTGCCCAAATCTCTTGCTTCATTCTCTAGTGCTTCTGCTTTTGGCATTTCATCAAGAAAAGCCTTTTTAGGTTATATCTTAATTAAAAGCACCCCCCAGCTCTCCCTGAAATGCAGCAGCACTTCATGTGCTATTAGCCACCTCCTGACCCCATCCTCTCCTGGTGGCCAGGTCCATATAAGATGACAAATTAACACAAATCATATAAATGCAGCCCATTTCTAGAGGCCAGTTGCCATGGCACATTGTCCTGTGCTCCACAGGGATTTTGGGGGTGTTTCCTATACTCCCGCAGGGATCTTTTCACTAAATAATCCCTTGAATCAGAAATAAAGGCTCCTAGTCCCAGGACTTCAGGACTGCTTGCAAACAGGATGGGTCTGTCATCATACAAAGCTCCATCTAAACAAGTTCCTCCAAGTCAGGACCTGTCACACATTGAAGGAGCAGAGAACTGAAAGTGCTTTTAGCATCTGATTTCTTTTTTCCTTATCCATTTTTATGAAAAAGAGTTGCAGGGGGATCAGGAATAATGGAAATGGTCCTCTGTGCATTTGGAAAGAATTCCAAGAGATGATAATGCTTGGTGAGTGGGTACTCTACTGTACATATCCAACCTTTAGATGCATTTTTATTTTATTATTGCTTCTTGTGAAATTCAGGTTAAAGGTGTTCATTTCCAATTCAGGTTAAAGGCACCACTGTTTACAAAAGTTGTTGGGATTTTTTTCCCCATCCCTTCTGTATCTCTGCCTCCCTCACCCTGGGAAGCTGATGAGTACTTAGGTAGCTGCACAGCAGATATTGGATCCTCAGGATGATTTTCAGCAGTTAATTAGCAGCTCTACTTCTCACACTAAAAAAAAATGAAAGCTTTAATTAGATTCACAAAGGGACCTGGAAAACTCACTGGCAAGTAGCCCCTCTGTGCCTGGGCAGGTGAGGATTTGCATTGAAGTGTGGCTGTGCTTGTAACCTCTGCAGTGCTCTGAGAAAGCAATTTTATTAGAGAAAAACAAGAGAAGGAGATGGAAGAGGTTCTTATTCACCATCTGAAGTGTGTCTTTACTTGCTGCCCCACACTGGCTGGAAATGTAATTTTATATGTCATTGTTCTGTACCCACTGTCAGGAAGCAGCTGTTGCTGCTCCTGCTCTTGCTCAGCTTTTCTTCCATGGGATGTGGCTCTTTGCCCTCTACACACCTTTGCTCATTTCAGTGTCTCTAGAAATCCTGGCAGCTTCCAGGTTCCCTTTTCAGTGGTGTGGCTGAGAAGTGCCTGCTTTGAACATCAGGAGTGAAACATTCAGCTCTCTGTGCTCATGGGGCCCAACTAAAATGCAAAAGCTGGATAGTGTTGAGAGGGGATAGAATATAGAATCACAAGGGTTTGGGTTGGCAGGAACCTTAAAGAACAACTCATTCCACCCCTCTGCTATGGGCAGGGACACCTTCAGCTAGACCAGGCTGCTCAGAGCCTCATCCAACCTGAACACTCTCAGGAATGGGCTCTCCATGGGGAATCTCTTAACAGCTGCATTATCAGTCTTAAGTTCTTTGCTGATGCCAATATCTCCTGTAGAAAGGGTTCTTTTGAGACTGGAAAAGATGCATTGACTTGGCAATCTAGTCACTGTGCTACAGCTTACAGTTAAAATGAATTATTACACTGTTGTATGATTTAATCTGTTAATGAATATAACATTTTTGGATAAGGCTGTTGCTATTATTTTCAGAGTCTCTCTAAGATATTATTTGCTTGCATAAATCCTTTCCTGACCTTAAAGTGGCTGAGCCCTCTCAAGCCTGAGGCAATGAGAAGGGTGAAACACAGGTCTGGGTGTTTCACTGCCTGGTAAGCCAGGGACATCTGGGAGTGCAGGGTCTGTGTTTGGGGTCTTCACACACAGCACATGCTGTGATCCTGAAATATCTTCCGTGCTCAGGGTTTGTTTCACGTTCCTCATCCTGCTGGAATTACTCAATTTGCAGAAATTTAAAATCAATTCATCAGGGTAAGGCTTTTCCACTATACTTTTTCTGCCAGAAAGCAGATGATGGTGAAAAGAAGGGACACCCTCGCCTTGAAAGGGAACCCCATCTAGAAGATGTGGGATCAAGGGAATGGGATCCCTGATGCTCCCTGAGCCATTCCATGGGCTCTGCTGCTGTCCCCACAGTCCCTTGTGCCAGAGGGAAATTTACTTTTCCCTTTGGCTGTCTGGTGGCTGCTTCAGGCTGCAAAATCCATTTGGCTGCTGCACATCTGCCAGTGCTCTGCCTGAGAGAGACCTTATTACATTAAGCTGCAGATCTGAGAGGCTGCAGTAATATTTCTGTACTAAAAGATGCCTTGTCCCAAAATGCCCCTGGCAGCAGGGGACCATGCTCCCCATGCATATTTATGTCCTGCCCTAATTACCTTCCAGCCCAGCTTTTGCAGCCATGCATTGACGGCAGAGCTCCTTATTTTGGAAAGTAGAGTGAAGCTGCAGGGCAGGCAACGACCCCAGGAGCACTGTGAATGCTTTTTTGTCTCTCTCCAAAATTGAAACCTATTTTTGGACCATTGAGAGGATTACAATTTTATTAGCTGAAATAACACAAACTGCAGCTACTCACGAAATGCTTTTGACCTGTGTTTTGGTCTCCTTCTCTAGGGGTTGGTGTTTGCAGCCCAGAACAGGCTGTGACCCTCTGTTTGCTGCCAGCCAGGGTGATGTGGGCACTGCTGTAAGGTACCTGCACAAAAAAAACAAAAACAAAAACAAAAAACAAACCAAAACAAAAAACCCCACCAAACCAAAGAAGGATGCCATTTAAAGGAGAGGGGGATAATTTTAAATAAATTTTAGCTGTTTTCCTCTGTTCTGTTCTCTCCAGATGTCAGCTATATTTAAGTATTAGAGGGAAGTGGGTACCAAACTCCATATATTCCCCAAGGTTCCTTTCTCTTACCTTCATCTTCAAAATATCTCTGATATATACAAGAAGCTGGTGCATTGGAAACAAGAAAACCAAATCATTTATATCAGATTGCACAGCCAGTGGAACCCAGATCCTGCCTAGGAATCACTCCCCTCTAAACAGTGCTGCAGGTCAAGGCTGGGCAGGGAAGGACCAGCAGCTGCTGCTGATGGAGTGTGACCTGCCAAGTCCCCTCACCCTTCTTTCCATGTTCTGCCCTGATTTTAATGCCACAGTGGAGCCAGATCATGCACAGGAAGGAAATCTCCAGCTTTCATCACTCAAGTCATGTGGTGCTGGGCTGTGTGGAATTTCCTAACACTATTTTATCAGCTGTGTGCCTCTGGGTTTACACTAAATGAACCTTATTGCTCACAACAGGCTCCCCTGGGATGCTGAGGCTGCCCAGCCTGGAGCAGGTTGCAAGTTCTGGCACAGCCCTTGCTTGCTTGATGCCAAAATATTCCTGCCCAGGAAGGTCAGCCCTCCTCTACCACATCCCTGTGGGATTTAGGCAGGGTCATTCTGAAATCAGTAGGGTTTGCTTTAATCTGTTGGCCCCAGTGAAATAGAATTTGAACAGATTTGTGTGTAGACTCTGAGTTTCAGGAGGGAGATGATCTGTTTCAGAGGGCACTAGATCCATCCTGGAATTCAACATTTGATCTGTGTGGAGCCACAGCTCTGCCCTCCACACCTGCAGCACACTAAGTGAGGTGTCCATCACCAGATGATGGTGACAGTCCCCATGACCTGCCTTGGCTTGTGCAGGTACCTCTGTAGATAAATTCACCTGCAGCTTGCAAAGGACAGGGTTTAGCAGACATCCCCCAGTGTTTAGGCTGTTTATGGGGCTGCAGTTCTGTCCTCAGGCTGGGACAAAGATTTTGTCAAATTGTACAGAGAGCTGGAAAGCAGAGGGAGGCTTTGGCTGCTCTACAGCCTGAGAAATTCTACAGTGACTCAGAAAGGGAAATTTTCTGCCTGAGAAAACTGGCAAGATGCTACAAGCCATGAAAAGGGACTTGTCACTGCGGTGGAGACAAGAAAGGTGAAAGAGAGATTGATGCAGCAGCTGAAATATTAGTCTGGCACGAGAAGGCATGAGAGGTTTGACTCCTCCAAATATCAGATTGCACTCTGAGTGGTGCTTTGCAGTTAATGATCTGACCAGAAGCACACTTTGATGGAATAAATGCATGTAATTACAGACATCTCCTACTTTTCCTTCTGTTTTGGGTGACAGTCTCTCCTCACACAATTCTCCAGCATAATTTGCTGTGCACATTAATTAATGCCTGGTATAGAATGAAAAAACATAGAAGCCTGTCATGCAAACCTTCCTCAGAGATGGAAGGTGGCTGACCTGCTGCCTGCACTGCAGGGCAGCTCTTCCAGCACCTTGGGCTGTGTGGGGACATCAGCCAGAGAAATCCCATTTTGCAGCCTTTGATTCCACCAGCAAGGGGTACTTTGGCACTGAGTGGCCAAACAATTTTTAAAAAAGGATTAAAAGGATTGAATATTTCAAGATGGGGAGATGCAGAGGAAGAGCCTTAAAGGAGATTGGGACTTTTTGTGTGTTTTGGGCCATGGGAGCTGTGCTGGCTGCCAGAAGAGCAGCACCATGTCCTTCCCTGCCCAGAACGCTGAAATTGCTGCCACTTGCAGTTCCTTACTAGAAGAAACATCATGGGAAGAGCTGGGAAAAAAAAAAGAAAAAAAAAAAAGAAGCCAGCATGGTCATTAAGATGAACTGCTTGGAGTTAGATAACCAGAAATGAGTTGCTAAGCAATGCTCAGGGAAAATGATTTGGAGAGAGCGTCACGGTGTGTGATACCTAAGGAGGGAGAGATGTGTGTGTTTAGCAGAAATCATGCTCAGCTACCATGGCACAGCAAGCTGGGCACCAGGGCTGTCACAGAGAGCAAATGCAGCATTTTGCTCTATGGATTATTACTTTTATTATTTACTCCTTTATTGTTCCTTGATGGGTTCTGGAATTTTCAGGGTCTGAGTTTGCAGAGGAGCTCGTCCTCAGCCTTCTGTCCTTGGATCTTGCATGAATGTGTTTACTCCTCAGTTAAACACATTTTCATCATTTTGAAAAGCCTGTCTAAACCATTTAGCTATGAAAAATCACTAATAATTTTGGATATTTTCAGAAGAGGTTGTATTTGTAGAACTAATTAGCTCCTGTCAACATACAATGTGTGCCTTTGCTTTCTCTGGGGTAGGAAACCATCCAACCCCAGCCCTGAGAGATGCTGGGCAGCATCAGGGCATGTGAAAGACTTGGAGGGAGATGAGATCTCTGCTGAGCAGTTCAAGGTTAACTGGCTGCCCATGCCTGGCATGGAAACTATTTAAGGATTTTGGTGCTCAGATCTGTCCCTCAGCACAGACCAAGCTGTGAAATAGTTAATCAACAATTGCCTCCTCAGTAAAATCGAAACTCCTTTTTCTCCTAGCATTTACTCATGGTATCTATTTACAATCCCTGATCTCTCAGCCCAGGCAGAGCTCTGAGTCTATCTAATGACTCAGAGCTGTGATATCACCGTGCTTGGCTGTTCTCCTCCTGCCATCCTCGTGTCTGCAGCCCGTCCTTGGTGCCTTTTCCTGAGATAAACCCTGCCTGGAGCTGCACAAAACTCTGAGTTCTGCAGCTCCAGCACTCTGGGAAAGCCAGCCTGGCCCATGCTGAGTCAGCAGCATCATTTGGGATGGCCCCAAAGAGCAGCTCCCCTGTGTGAGACCCTCCCTCCCACCAGCAGATTGCCAGGGAACAAAGGCAGCTGTGTCTGTGTTATCTCCAGGCTCTCCCAGGCTTGCACAGAGATGTTTCTTGTTTAGGCAGGAGGAACAGAAGGCACTGTGAGGGGTGTTCTTGTTGATAAGGGATGTGTTGAGCTCAGCAAGCCTGGGGTTTCCATGGGCCAGCTCTGACACCGAGTGGGTGAAGGTGGCTCTGCCAAATTTGTGCTTAACTAGAGCTGGGTGAGCCCAGACTGGGGCTGAACCACAGCAGCTCATTAAAGGATGATCCAGTGTGTAAGCAGGGATTTATCACCAGTAAAAATTCCATGGTCAAACATCAGTGGCAGGTGGGAATGGGACGTGCCCTGTGACCCTGGCACTCTAAATTTGGGGTGGCTAAAGTGGAAAAGGTTTGGGATGGCTGCAGAGAAATCTGGTCATGCTGTGTTTTCTGTGTGGAGAAGCTGGAGGGCTCCTCTGATGGGACCAGGGTTTGGAGGGGAGCTCATGGGGGTGGCAAGGAGGGAGAGCCCAGGTCCTCAGGGACACCCAAGGGTCACAATTACTTGCTAGGACCAAACCAGGAATTCACTGTTAGGACTTATTAGGAGCAAACCACCTCAGAAAGAGGCAGAGGAGTCTGAAACTTTGGAGATGGATTTTGCCACCTCATGTGGCTCCTCTGCCTTTTGCAGTGTCCCTCTGTGAGGCAGGGATGCTGACTGCCCAGGGCTGGTGGCACAGCAGAGCCTGGCACCCAGCACTTGGGCAGAGCACACACTTCAGGCCCAGCCTGGCACGATTTTCTTTTTATTTTTTGCTATAAAGCATCAGTGATCTGGACAGGGCTCCTCCTGCTGAGCTGACATACCCTGTGCTGATCAGTTCACCTCTGCCTGCTTTGCTTTGTGCTGCTGTTACAGCCTGGTCAGGGCTTTGGGAGAATTAAAGGCTGTAAACAGCTCTGATGAGCGTTACAATTAAAAACAAATTGCAAGCTCAAGGAATGGCAATGGAGCAGCTTGGGAATGCATTGCAGGTTGGTGCTGGGGTCCCTCAGATGCTGGAGATCAGAGATGGGTCTGTCAGTGCCTCTGGGAGTGAGGGGGGTGTCCCCTCTGTCCTGGGAGGGGACAGTGCCATGCCCACAGCACTGCAGAGAAGGGGTGTTGCTCAAAACTACCCTCCACCTGACAGTTCTGCTTATTTTTAGCCTTCTATGAATTTTCTCTGGTCAGAAGATCACAGGTCACCATCACTGCTTACTTTCAAGACAGTGAGAGCAAGAAGATACTAATGAACTCTTCCTTCCCCAAGCATTTTCTTCTATTTTGGGCAGTTAAATAAGACTCAGGCTGCAATTAGCCAGCCCAGTCTTTCTCATGCTCTGACCCTGGGTTTAGACAAGGACCACAGTGCTGTCTCATTAAAGATCCACAGAGACACTTCTTATCATAAGGAAGTTTAAGAAAACACTAGTTTATTTAACAAATGTGTTTTTATACTGACCTTCCTGTAATTTGCATTCAAAGCATCCTATAAAATGCCAAAAAGGTTCCTAATGGCAATAACAAAGAAATCATAAGCTAAGAGGAGAAAGGGATATTGGCCATTTCTTCTCCAACACTGTTAGTTATTCTGTAGTGTGTATATTTGTGCTGGATTGTGGTTGTTTATTTGCTGTCCTGTGTAAAGAGGCTTTTTCTCTTCTGGTGTTGCCATTCTTCCCTTTCAGAATAAAATTCTGGTAAGTGCTCCCCTCTGCCCCTCCTTCCATCTCCACATTTGAGACTAACTGGAGGCAAGAATTGATGTTGTTATGAAGATTTCTTTAATGGGGTGAAACTTCTCATTTCCATCCTGAATAATTTATGGCCAGCTCATTCCCACTAGTTCTAACTAGGGGTTGTTAGCCTAATTATTTTCTTTTCCTGCTGTGATATTCCTTATTTACTTATAAACAGCAGTTGCATCCTCTCTCAACCCACCTTTTTTTCAAATTTCAGCTAACTAAGCCAAAATTATTCTCATAAAGTTGTGCTCTTTTATTTCAGGGAAAAAAAAAATTATTAAATCCATAAACCAAGACCCAGTCAGCATCCTGATCCACCTGTCCCAGCTGATCTTTGCTCAGCAGGTGAAATGCTGCTGTGTGGGGCTGCTGAGAAAACCTCCAAGGATTTTAACATTATCACAACCTCCCCTGCCAAATGTGTTTGTAAGGTCATACAGGGGAGTTTGATAAATAAACTGATTTTTAATTGGGGTTTATTTATGTGTAGCCACAGAAAAGTAGGTTTGACTGTTAAATTGAGCAACTGGTCTAGTGGAAACAGGGGGTTGGAATCAGATGGTCTTTAAGGTCCCTTCCAACCCAAAATATTTGATGGTTCCGTGATTATCTGCAGAGCAGTTGCAGAGAAGAGCCATCTGCATTGCTGATGTCCAAGTCTGATATTCAAAGGTTAGAGGTCTTTCAGGTGACATTTCTGCTTAATTGTCACTGATGAAACTAATTTACAGCAAATTGTAAGAAATTGGAGTGAATTGTCTGAGAGCTACTTCTCTGGTGCCTTTCATAGAAAGCAATTCCACCTGAAAAAATAAGGTTTTTCCTTGGCTGCCTCATCAATTCCCTTTTCCAAACCTTCTTAGCTGTGCCATGAGGTGTCCATGTTGCAAAGTTGAGGCTTTTCACATCTTTTCCTGGGGCTTAGAACAGAGTGTTGTTGGCATGACTGTGCACATGAACCACATCCATTGCTGGATTGCCCTGTTTTCTCTCCTGGAGTATCTGCATTTCATATTTGAAGGCTTTAAATGAATCATCTCAGAAAAGAGAATGCAGCTAAAGCTCAGGCAGAGCATGTATTTGGCATCCATCTCAGACATGTGAGATCTGTGCCAAATCTGCTGCTCTCTTTTGAGGCACAAGACAACGTCCCCAGGTTTGTGCAGGCAGCAGCACCCACTGAGCACTTCAGAAATCTGATTTATTTTCTTCTGGAAATCTCATGGAGTGTTTGAACTACATGACTGGGAATGATTTTGAAAAATGGTGCTAGGCAGCCTTGTTTGCTTCCTGAAATCTTTTGAAAACACCAGTTTTAGGAAAGCTAACCACAAGCCTAGCAGAAGGATTAATTCATCTGTTTTCTTAAGGAAAAATAATTACTACAGATCTTTCAAAGCTCCCAAGGAGTCAGCAGAGGAGTTTTCTCCAGTGTTGCTGTCTGAGGCAGCTGATTTGGCTGTGGTGCTGTAAAATCAATCATCCCCTTGGCCAGGGCAGTGAGCAGGAGGAGACACCTCTGTGCTGGCAGCTGGAGACTCCGAGCTGTGCTGAGATTCTCCTTTTGCTGAATGTGTTGAGAGGTGCAGCATCTGTGGCTGGTGCTGATGAATATATATGAGGGAGATGGTTTTAATTTAAAGCATTGCAGTTCTTCACTGCTGGGGATGCAGAGTGCCCCAGAGGGAACAGAGCTCAGTGCTGCTGGTGGTCCCTGGCAGTGGCAGAGGGTGGGAAATGAAGCATTTTACACCAAATAAAACCACTGGGAGAACTGAACCGGTGGTGGCGAAGGGCAGCAGGGGGAGAATGTGGAGAAAAGCCTGTCAGGAAAGCTGTGAGCACAGGAGGGGGCTGGTGGTGGGGTTTTAGAGAGCTCAGAGGCAGCAGAGAGCTCTGCAGGGGGAGCGGGATGCGCCCGGCAGGGAGGCGCCTGGTGGGACTTTAATAGCTGCCAGCATGCTGCTGGAAAATACCAGCTCTCCTGGGAGGAGAGCCCCAGGCCAGTGGTAGGAATAGGAATAAAAATAGGAATAAACATAAAAGGGATGGGGAGGCAGCAGAGCTGGGCTGGGTGGCTGAACATCAGAGCTCAGCTCACCTCCACCTGCTCTGCTCCAGGGCAGGTGGGATGGATCCTCGGCAGGGACTGCCTGTCTTGAGCTGCTTTCCCACTGAACAAGACATTTTTCATTCCACATTTCCACAGGAAAATGTCAGTTCCAGAGGAAAAAAAAAAAAAGAAAAAGTGATTGTTGTTTTTATTGTTATCTGCTGTCAGTTCTTCCTTCAGGCTCTCAGTTTTCTCACTGTAAACTCTCCAGGCAGGGATTTATTCATCACTTTCAAATGACTGGCATGAAGGTACCATGCCACCAGAAATAAATACCCATCCTGATAGGAGTTAATATCTTACTTAGATATTTTCCTTTTTGAAATTAAATGGAAAAAAATGGATATCCACAATTCAAATAGCTTTTGTATTTTTTTGAAACCTCTTTTTTGATTCAATTTTTTTGGGGGGAAGCATATTTTTTTCTACCAAAAACCTGTAAGCAAGGATTTTTCTCCAGGCATATCTTGTCATGTGAATTTTATCAGCTCTCCAGACAAATGAAAAGGTCAGGTAAGTGACAGTGGAGGTGGGAGTGACTCTTTTGCTCAAGAAGATCTTGTCTTTACAGCTTTTAAGATATTTCTGGCTTTGAAGAAGACCTCACACATTTCTTTTTCCCAGCCTGTAGCTTCTTTCTTGTCAAGAGGTTCTGGACATTGAAGATGTTTGGCCTCTAAACCTCAAGGAAAATCAAAGTGCCTGCAGCCAGGAGAAAGGAGATTTCAGCTCCTCTTTCAGGTACTTGTAAAACCATCGTGCTACTCCTCTGAGTTTTTGTTCAAAGCCCTTGAAAATCAATTTTTCCATGAGCAGACGAGGTGGTAGCTTGTGCTCTGCCTGGTTCCATTGGTCCTCTGTCCTGCCCTGCCACCTCTCCTTGTCCCCCATGGGTCCCCAGTGCTCCCATGGTGTCCCCAGAGCCACCAGGGAGCTCAGGCAGGAGGTGCTCTTGTCTCTCACTATTCCCTTGTCTGTGCCCTTTCTTGACACCTGAGCAAATGCAGCACCCTGAGAGCATCAGTGCCATGTCCATGTGGAACAGGGATGGCAAATGGGCTCACAACCTGCCAGAAGAGTGGTGGCAGGGGGGCAGGCAGGCAGGGGAATGCACCAGAGGAGCTTTGCCTCTACCAGTGTGATCAGCCACTGCTCCCCCTCCCTTGCAGCACAGACTGAGCACAGACTCCCCCTCTGGGACCCCCATGCACCCCTGTGCCCACTCTGCTCCCCAAGGGCTTGGGGTCCCCTTTGTGGTGAGTTTGTTCAGTGATTAGCAGGGAATCAGGGGGGTTGTGCTGTTTGTGTTGGCATCTGCTGCTTTGTGGGGGAAGAAAGGTTTAATTGTGCAGGTGATGGGCTGTGGTGATAAATGCTGACTTCAAAAGCTGCTCCCACTCTGGTGGTGTGGAGTTACCCCTGCAGGACCCACTTTCCTGGCATGGCTGTTGGACTAGAGCTGGATGATGGTGTTGGAATCCTGCCCCCACATCCTGTGAGCTCCCTGGATAACAACACTGCCCTCTGACACAGTGACTGTGAGGGGCCTGAGCCTAGGGCTGGGCTGCTCCTGCTGGGCATTTTGGAATCAAAGCACAGCCACAAAGCAGAGCACAGCCAGCTTTGGGCAGAGCAGAGGGATGTACAGACATGTATAGCACTAGGTTCAGTGGCTCCCACTGGAGTCTGAGCAGACCTTGGAGGAGCAGGATGTTTTTGAAATGCCCACCCTCACTGGGAAGAATTTCTTCCCAGTATCTAATCTAAATCTACCCTCCTCCAGCCTAAAGCCTTTCTGCTTTGTCATCACTCAGAGTCTGCAAATGGAAATTAAAAAGCCTCTGAAGGAGTCTGTAAGTAATTTCTAATGATCCTTCCCAGGACATTTTATGAAATGAAAGACCCCTGTTCTCTGTCTGCAGTTAACCAAGGTCCTCTGGAGCCAGGAGAATATTTTAAGAACACTGTTACTTTGCAGCAGCTCATAGCTAATGAATTCCCAATTCATATTTCACAGTAGGTTTAGAAGAAAAGAAAAATCCATTTTCCTCACAGCTGTAATGTATTTTCCAGTCACTTGTGGAACAGATTGTCTCAGACCTGCAGCAGTGTGACAAAGGCACAACTAGAATTTGGCTGCTTTGTGTCCAGGGTCCCTCATCTGCCCCAAGCTCTAATTGCATTAAAAGTGTGCATTTCAGAGGCTGCCAGAGCCTCCATTTTCATATTACTTTGTTGGGTGCTCTCCCTATTTCTTGTTATTCTGTTTTTGCTAAGTGCCTGCAAAACAAATTATAGCAAATATTCCCTCATCAGGGCAATGCTTCTTAATTCACAGTGCATTTTAGTTTGTACATGTTGATGCATCCATCTAAATTGTGCTGGCAGAGACCTTGAAGGGAGTCATTAGGAAATTTCATCTGTTTGGTGATCAACTTTGTTTCATTTGTCCTGGTTCTTTTGATTCAGGATCAAAGGAGAAGGGCATTAGAGTAAAATCACAGAATCCTAGAGGGGTTTGGGTTGGAAAGGACCTTCAAGATCATCTTGTTCCACTGTCCCAGGTTGCTCCAAGCCCCATCCAGCCTGGCCTGGGACACTTCCAGGGATCCAGAGGCAGCCACAGCTTCTCTGGACACCCTGTGACAGTCTCACCACCCTCACAGGGAAGAATTTCTTTCATTTCTTTCATTAAATTATGATATTTTGGATATCCCTACTGAACAAAAACTGGTGGTTAGTTATTTCCAAAGTCAAGGGGGTTTCACTTTACCCAAATCAACTGGATTTTTAAAAATGTTTTTATTTTGGCTAATCAACCAAGAACTAGTCTGGCAACAATTACCCCCAGCTCTTGTTCCTGGAGATGCACTGTTTGCTGCTGGAGATGCACAGTTATGTGCTACTGTGCACTTTCACATAATGTATTAATTTTGAGCAGCTACTTCAGCAAGTGATTTGGAACATCCCATCAGCTTATTCTCAGTGAGCATTTTTTTCTCAGATCAAGACTACAAGTTTCCAACTCCACTTGGGATCTAGCTTTCCTAAATCATCCTTTCCAGATGATCCCATGTTTTTAAAGGCTTGGCACGAGGTAGTTGTGGTTCTGCCTGTGTCAGCCTGGGCTGTCACAGCCAGTGGACCCCATCCCATGATGTGGATGCTGATTTGCATCCCAGCTCTGCTTCTCACTTGCCTATTTGGTTGCTATTTTGCATCTGCAGTGAATCACAGTGTGGTCACATTGAGAGTAAGTCTTCAAGAATTTTAGCTTCAATTTTTGGTCTTCAGAGTACTGTAAATAGTGCCTAAATGGTGACATTAATGCACTGCCTTAGAAGTAAGGGCAAAGGAGGAATCTGAAAGTACAAGTGGATGTGAATGTGCATTTGCATGCTAACATGTTGATTCTAGAAGTTCATTGAGAAAAATACCCAGGGAAATATAAAATTTGTAAAATTGGTTATGAATAAGGAATGCAGCTGAATTGTGCACCAGCTGGAATGTTGTGCAACAGCTGGGCAAGCAGCTCTTTTCCATAATCCTGATTTCACCTTAGACTTTTAATTACTCAACTCAAATTTCCAATTACTTTCAAGACTGTGGCAGAACATAAAATAATCCTGATTCACACAATCCAGCCTGCACCATCAGCCCCTGGCTGCTGCTGCCCACCCAGGCTGGAGCTGGGGGACCCTGGGCAGAACATGGCTACAGCTATTTGGGGCAAAATATCATTTTCTGCCTTGATCTTTCCCCTGTGCAGCTGAGATGGAGTTTGCTGCTGTATTTCCATTTTAGAAGGGAGCTCTCCTGTTATCACTCCAGCATGAGCAATGGATCTGATACCTTGTCACACCCTGGGGAAGTTTTATGAAAAATCAGTGCAGATTGCTTAACCTCTGCTTCTAAGTCCAGATAAACACTCGTGCAGCGAATTTCAAATTAAAGGAATAAACCACAGAGCTGTCCCAGGTATTGGGTAAATAATGAATGAACAGTCCTTGCTGCCCCGTGTGGATTGCCCACTGCAGCTCTCCAAGTGCATTGCTTGGGTGTTATTGCCTCCAGCACTCCAGCAGGAGCTCATGGGGTGTTTGTGACCAGTTCACCACCACCCTGCTCCATCTGCAGCCCAGACCAAGGGTGATATGATGCTGCAGCAGCCCTTGGGTCTCAGCAAGGCATTTCCCTGCAAACGAGACTGTCAAAAATGGGCAAACTGGGAAGGACTTTGATTGCACCCTGTGTTCACTCTGTCAGTGCAGTCCTGGCCTGATGGCAGCACTGATTCTGACTTGTATCTTCCCTCACATCTTTGAGTAACGGCGGATGTACCACCCTGGAAGACTCATTTTTTGAGCTCATATATCAAAGGTCTATTTGTAAAACTGTCTTGAAAGGGCTGGCACAGGAGTGCCATTTGTTTTAAAGGGAATTGGGTATTCCAGCTGCTTCTGGGGCTCAGCAAAGCTCAGGACAGCACACATAAACACTTTTATAATCACAATGCTTTTTTACTTGGCTGTGTGCAATACAAAACACCCAGAGGAATCAGGCAAACAACAGCAGCAGATTCTTGACCTGCAAGCAAAAACCTCCCCAGAGGTTTCTTTCTGCACTGGGTCCAGCAATCCCACCCTGACAAAGAGCACCAGAGATGGGGCAGGGAGACACCCCTGCCAATGGCACTGACAGACAAGATCTCCAAAATGCACTGGAAAAACAGCTTGGGGTTTTGCCTGGTTTCTCATGCCATGGGCTTTGTTTTTTTTTTCTTTTTCTTTTCTTTTTTTTTTTCTTTTTTTTTTGGTTACTGGGCTGATGTGGGAAACAGGCTCCCTGCTAAAGGTGAGCAGGAGAGTCAGCTTTATGTCACTATCTTTGCAGTTTGTTCTCCCTACAGATAATTCTGCACCTGCAAAAACATTGGTGGCTTCATGCTTCTGTGTTGTGTTTGGGGGGAGAGGAAAAGAGCCCTCCTGAGCTTTCCAGCATGGATTTGAAGGTCAGAAGTCACTGAGAATAAGCAGATTTCCTCTCCCTGCTAACCAAGGGCCATCCAGCTCATCCCAGCCCCTGGTGCTCAGGATTGACACCAAATACTCAGTTACACTTCTGTGGCTGCAGTGTATAATTATGGACTATCCTAATGGAGTTTGGAACTTGAGTACTCAGTGCAAGCTCAGATGGGGGGCAGCACAGCCAGCACCTGCTGCTGTGACCCCTGTCCCCTGAGAGGCACTTTCCTGGGAATTATACATATTTATAGAGACAGACAACTTATCCTGCTTTGGGCTCCAGGCTCCTCACCCCATTTCTGCCCCTTGCTGCCCACCCAGGCTCTGCAGGCTATTCCTGCCAGCCCCACTGTGCCCCATTGCTCTGGGGCCATGGGGAGGGGATTTACCCCCTGGGGGTCTCAGGCTGGGGCAGCAGGGAGAGCCTGGAGCAGCTGCTGGGGCAGAAGCACAGAGGCTTTATGGCTCCCAGCCTGTTGTGTCAGCAAATCCACCCCTATCTCAGGACCCTTATCTGCCAGCAGTGTAAATAATTTCTAAATGAGCTGGAAGGAGGAAGACTGATGAATGCAGTTTTGCTGGAAAATGTTATCAGGTTGGGAACAGGGAAGGCTGAACTCCTTTATCTGTCCTGGACAAGAACTGGGGAATAACTGGGGTCTCCCCAGCCCCACTCTGACAACACAGCTCCCAGAATTATTTGACTCTTGTGTATCAAACTGAAGAGTTTCAGCTATTTGCTTTCAATTCTGCTGTTTTTGCACTTTGTTGTGTTTATTATTCAGTGCCTTCTGTCCTCTCCCTTTCCCCTGTGCCACTGATTTAGAAGATGCTGATGCTGTTGAGGGCTTTGGCACCTGGAGCTTGGGCTCAGAGCATCCTGTTGGAGTGCAGGGAACATCAGTGTGGTGATTGAGCCACAGTGCCCACTGAAAAAAATTCCTGTTGTCCCATATTCCCTTTGCTTTGTTTTTGTAAAAAGAAACAATTGCTCCTTATTTTTGTCTATATTTGGTGTAATCAGATCCCTCCACCACTGAAGCTCATTTCCTGCTGCTGGGTACATCCAAACTATTATTGAGTATTTATTTTTCCATGGGCCTCTCTGTTTCTAATTACTTGGTGCTGATATTATGTGACAATGTTGAGTCTGCACCTCCTTTAATACCTGCCACATGCTGAGTATATTGTAAACAAAATTTTCAGCTATTTCCTGCTATTATTTACTCTTTATTTCTGATCTTACTATTTCTGGATATTTAATGAAGCTGTTTTCTGATGGAGTTATTGGAGGGCAAGCAGACAAAAAAGCATACAGATACATTAGAAGTAACTTTACTACTGATGCTTAAAACTGGTGAGATCTTGTGGGGTTTATTGCTCTTTTTTATGGAAGACAGTGAGAGTTTTGCTGTAGCTAAAGTGATAAAAGACTGGCAGTGCAGAAAAATAATATCTCTGCATGCTCACACATAAATAGCCTATGTGATGCTGCTACTGCTGCTCTGGCAACAGCCACTTGTGCTTAAAATCTGTTTCTTCTTATTTGACAGACATTGGAATTTTACACGTGTGGGATGTCTCTCATAAACTGATTTTATTTGGAAGACAGCAGAGAAAACACTTTTTGAGAAATGAAGGGGGGAAACTATAGAAAAAAGGGAAGAGTATATCTGACATTTTATTTATATGTATTTATAAAATATATTTATGTAAGTATCTTGGCAGTATAAAAACCTTTTAAGAGTTGTGGGGCCATTGCCCTCCTGAGCCCTGCCCCATCAGCTGTGCCACAAGTGCAATTGGTGCTTTGCAATGATGATTTCTCTTCCCAAATTAAACCCCTGCCTTGATGGACCAGGGCTCTCAGCTGGGTGGAGGCAAAGTGGTGCTCCTGGAGCACTCACTCCTGCTGGGTTTTGTACTTAGCCCTTCTGGAAATCCCAAAACAGCCTGAGCATCATCTGGGGTGTTTCTGTGGCCACCAAACCTGGCAGCAGCTCTTGTCACCTCAGCAGTCTCCATGCTGTGGGTGCATTTTTCTCCCAGCAGCTTCATCCCTGACACAGGAGCACAGGAGCAGCTCTGAGAGCCCAGCCCCTGAGCAGGGCTTTTCTGGGCTCTTGGCCAGCACTAAACGTGGAAAATTCCAACAGTCAATCCTGTGCCCCATCAAGCTGTTTGGGATCTTTTAACTTCCAAAACAAACATGGACAAAAGTGGTGATTTTACAGCAGATTCTGTTGGAAAGAAACAAAGCAGGTACCTGGCTCAGTCATTGCCCACCTAAAATCACAGAAACACTGACCTCTGGCTTTTAAAACATGTTGCTTCAACTCTAATCTGGGTAATTTGCATAAATTTGCATTTGACCAATTAACAGGCTCTGTTTCCTGCCTGCCACCTGCATCACACCTGGTCACTTCAGCTGCAAAAGCACATGAAATTATGGAAGAATCACCATTTTTCTGAAACATTGCTTGGAATCAGTGTCTCAACTGCATGCTCCAGCTATTTATCCCCATTAAACATTTAACAATCATATTGTGAGAGCACCATTTACATTTAAAACCCCCTTTTGTGGTTTCTGTGCCTAACACATACATGCACCATGACCTGATAAAAGTCCTACCTGCAGAAGAGCTGTAGCAGCATCCTCACTTATGTTGGGAAACTCTGGGTATGCCCAGGGGACCCTGGGCAGCAAAACAAAAATGACTGGCAGGATCTACAGGAAAATTTTATTAAATTAAGCACACTAGATCCACAGATGTTATCAGAATTTTGCTTTTTCAAAGTTCAACAGTATTTTCAAGCCTTGGGAAAAGGAACTCCTGCCCTCCATCCTCACTGCAGTTGAACTCAGGGAGCAATACAAACATGCAGGAGCACTTTGGTGGTTTTCCTCCAAACCCAGCTCTAAAATAAGTTGCTTTTTCTTGCAATCCCAGGCCTTGCTTTCCTCTGACTGGTGACAGTCTATGTAGGTTGTACAACCACACACGTGGCTGCCATCCTGCTTTGAAAGGAAGGATAACAAGGCAGTGTGATCCCATTAGCTCCAGGTTTTGGTGGTGCTTTTTCCATTTGATCTCATCAGGTTTGTTGTGTCAGTGTGGTGTAGAGGATGTGTTGTCACATAAAAGCACAGCTCTGGAACACCAGGTGGGGCTGGGTTTTGAAATGGAACTGGGAAGTCAGGCCCTTTGCTTTAACTTCATGCAGCAAAGGAAGCAGATGAGTTTTAGAATTGCAGCTTTCCCATGAAAAGTGTGGCTTTTTCAACACAGTATTAAATGTTTTATAACAGCTAAACACTAGTGATCTTTGGGATGTTCAGAAAAATAAAACCACCCTTTCCACCACTGCCTGGTTTTCCTCCAATGGGAAATTCCAAGGCAGCACTACCCAGTGCCCCAGACTGGGGCAGGAGTTGGCTGTTTGATTTCCACTGGAGCATATGAAATCCAACACTTTCTGTCTTGCAGCCAGTTACACACACTGCTCCCTTCCTTTTGCTACCTCTGAAACAGCAAAATAAACAACCAGTGAGGCAGACATGGCACAAGTAGCTCTTACTCCACTGCTGCTTCTTCTCTCTTTGGGCCAGGAGCAGCAGCTCAAGTGCATTGGAAAATGACAAATGATACCCAAAAGGCTGTCAAACAAAATACATTTCCCCTTCCATAATTCTCATTTAGATTTAGGTAGCAAAAGTGGGTATCAGCTGACTGTAATGCATTGTTTTGTGCTTTGTCAAGTCTCTAAACTCTCTCCCAGAGGTTTGCCAGCAAAAACAATGCTGACATAATTATAAAAAAATAGTAAAAACATGAGATCAAACCATTTAGTGGGCACGTTTCAGCCTCAACTACCTGACTTGTTCAAGAACAAAGTTCAGTATCACAATCTAGATGTATCTCTGGTTTATGATATTGAATTAGTATTACATTACTTATTCCAGAGTTCACCAGCACACTGGAACCTGAGCAAATATTCTGAATAATCACATAGAGAGGACACTGCATGGCACTGAAATGCATCTACATGCAAGTTACTGCAAGTGCAGTCTCACAAATACTTTTTTTATAATAAAAACACAAATCTCACTTGATATTATATGAAGAACTAGTTCATGGTTTTGGAATTATTTGTAACTTCCCCACTTGTACTAGAGAAATATCATTTAAAAAAATAATCCCAGAAGTCAAATGCAAAAACTTTAAAATAAACCATAAAAGGAGAAACATCTGTATAGATTTTTATAGGATTCAGGTACTGTCAATACTGAAGAACATCCCAGTCCTTTCCTTAAGATGTTTTAGCTGGTTGCTGGTAATCACATTTGTCTCCACCTCCTTATTTATCTACTTAATATAAACCCATCAAATCTTTGCTGTCCTCCAGTTTGACTTGTGGTTACACACAGGAATACCATAACCAATTAAAGACTGAGGTGCATCACACAGAAAAAAATTTACCATCTGCAAGCCTATTTTTAAACTAAAATAACTAGAAGTAAACTTGTATTAAATATTTTGCCATTACCTTCACATGAATTCACAGAAGGAGATGGTACTTTCAGTCACAACAAGCTCTAGAACTATTTGTACCAACATGATTAAAAATTTATTGAACTATACTGGGCAAAAGGGCTCAGTTTTTTTCCTACTGAGACTTTCACAGGTGCCAAGGAACAGCTGATTCCAGCACTGGAAGGAAAACTGCAAATCAAACAATCCCCATGCTGTTTTCTGATTAGAATATAAGAAAAACACCATAAAACCATCCGTGCTCTGTCCAACAGGGTACAATTTATTCACCAATAAGTTAAAGTGTTCTCATAAATAGGTGTTGTAGTCTTTGTACTCTGCACTGAGCACGGGGCTCAGGTCACTCCTCAGAGTCAGAGCCCTCCTCGTCCTGGCTGATCTGGAAGTAGCGCAGCTCGTACGTCTCCCTGTCGGACGCCACCACGCGCAGCCAGTCCCGCAGGTTGTTCTTCTTCAGGTACTTCTTGGTGAGGTATTTCAGGTACCTGGACAGCAATTCCATCTTAGAAACTTCTCACTGGACAAACCCTGTCTGCACTCCACCCAGACAATGTCTTGAGCAGGGCAGTAACACAGTAATTATACCCAGAAATAGAAAATGTTTGCTGTAACAATAAAAGTGTATTTTCACAGATATGTAGGAATTTACTATTCCTTTGACTACACACTAAAATGCCAGCAAGCAGAAACCTTAGTTCTAAACAGATACTACTGCACCTGTATCAGCAAACAAAGGGAGGATGCAGGGAAGGATCTGTAACTCTCATCAATGCACTCAGCTCTTGTGTGTCCCAACAAACTGAACAGTTTAAGGCTTCATTTGGCTTAAAGGGTTTGTTTGCAACAACTCACACCATGTACACACTCATTATAATGCAACTAATTAAATAATCAAACAGCCACCCATTAATTCGGTGTTATTTTAAAGGCCCATCTCCCCCTGATATTCTTCTAAGGACCTATATAAAGTATCTCTACTATGCTTAGAGTCAACATTAATTACCAACCAACCCTTGAGTTTTAAAAACCGCTTTTTAAATATCTGATATAATAAATCTATTTTAATTACATATTTCACTAATATTTACAAGTGCTGTGAAGGTTAGAGCTAACACCTCTCCAAATATCAGAAGTGCACTAATTGGAATTCATTTTGCAGACAAGAGCTGAATATTATTAATGTGCACTTATGGGACGTGGTTTAGTGGTGGATTTGGCAGGGTAAGGTTTATGGCTGGACTTGATGATTGTGAAGATATTTTCCAAGCTAAATGACTCTGGTTTAATGTTCAACATCACACAGTTCAAACACAACAGAATGACAGGCACACCAACCTTTTAGAGAACTGCTTCTCAGATGTCACTGTGATCTTGTTCTTCAGACGTTCAATGTGAACGGTGTTGCCCAAATTCCCAGTTTTCCCATTGACCTTAACCTTCTCCTTTAGGAACTGTTCCTGTTTCAACATCAAAGAAATAGAACACTAGGGAATGGCACCCTAGGTATGGACTAGGGAAGGGACCCTAGTCAGGAAGCAACATTAAAAATCACCATTTACTTATGTCCTGACAGAAGTATTTAGAGTGTAAAAATATTTTACAGTGCGTAATTATAAAAGATCACCCCTTGCTAAAGCAGAAATTAATGTAAAATAGCACTTTTTATGCACAGGTATGAAGCATGCAATAAAATTAATATTTTTAAATGACAGCATTTTAAAGACCAGCTGATGATTTAACTCATTTAGAATGCAGCTTTTCAACTGTAACTCAGTTACTGCACTAAGGCTTTTATTATACTACGCGTCAGAAGTATGAGCAAAACCACGACTTACAAAATTCCCGGAATCAAAGATTCCATCTTCTACAGGATGGGTCAGGTCAAGGCAAAACTTCCAGGTTGACTTTTTGGATTTTCGGTCCTTTTGCTAAAACACCAAAGAATTTCTTACCATTAACAATCGCGCCGTAAAAAAAAAAAAAAAACTTTTATGCGACCCAAAGGGGGGGACACACACGGCAGCGGAAGCGCCACCTCCCGGCCCGCGCGGCTCACTGCAGCCGGCTCGGCTCGGCTCGGCCCGGCCCGGCCGCCCCTCACTCGCAGCCCTCTCGGGAAAGCCCCGCTCGCACCGGGACAGCCGCCGGCGGCTCCCCCGCCCCACGGCTCCCTCAGCCGGCCCCGCCGCTCCCGTCCCCTCTCACCGGCGCCATGGCGCTCCCGCCGCGCCGCTCCCGCAGAAAGGAAGTGCGGCCGGCCACGCCGCGCTTTTATAGCCGCGGTGGTGACGTCAGCGCGCCGGCACGCGGGGCACGCCGGGAGGCGCCGGCGCTCCCGGGAAGATGGCGGCGCTGGGGAGGGAATGGCGTGTGGGATCTCCCGGCGTTATTCCCGCGGGACGCGACGCGGCCGCGCGCCTTCCTCTTCCTCCCGCACCGACCACAACCGCCCGTACCCCGCCCCTGGAAGTGACTGCGAAACCCTTTGGCAGCCCCACCGCGCTCCCGTCACCGTAACCATCACCATCTCCCCACAGCACTGACACCTTTATTATTTCTGGAGCAAAACACACACACACATACAAATCTTTCCCCTGATCGTTTCCACGGTGTTGAGAACAGTAACAGCTTCCCGAACAGACAGGGGCGCTGCCGCGGGCCCGGTGAAAGCAGCGGCAGCAGCCGCGTTTGCTTAGAACAAACAGCGCGGGACAAAAGGGGGTCTGCGATACAGCAAAGCACAGCCAACAGCCGGAGATCAGCCCAGCAAGAGTCTCTCGGATCCTGCAGGGCAGCAGTGCGGGGCTGGAGAGGCTCCGAGCGCGTCTCGCCGATGGCTCCAGGATCCACGCCCTCACAAACACTCCCGGATACTCGGGATATCCTCAACAAGGTCTCTTTACAGCCTGAAGTTTAGTTCTACTGTAACAAACTACATTCTAATTACTCAACCGGAAAAAAAAAAATAATAATAATAGTGGGATTTATTGAATTTTGTATTCTGTGAGACTGACCTGCAGTAACCATTAAGAGTTAGAACTGTCAACAAATTTGACTTCTTTACAGATTATGTAAAATTATCTGTATTGTGAAACTACAGACCGTGCACCGTTTCTGGGTACACTTCAGATTAGAAAAACCTGCAAGAGAAACAATGAACTTCAGTTTAAAAAGAAACAGCCCTGAGAACATGGCTCAACCAGCAAGAGCCCAGTTGAAAAACCACCATTATAAAGCAAAAAATTAGAAGGATCTATTGAATTCTCAAAGTATTATTTGCCAACATTTGAGGCAGGAAACACTGCAGTCTTTCTAATTGTGTGAAGTAGTAAGAGAAACTCAATGAACAGGAGCCATAAAAATAAAAAGCATTATTTGGAGTGGAAATACCTCTCACCACCTCCCTGTGTTCACAGGCTTTAATCTAAGCAATTGCCATCAGCTATAAGTTTATGGTTTTGACACAATTCAAGTGTTAAGACAGTAATACAGAACAAATACACCAGTAAGATTTGTTTTAAAGTAAAGCTATGAAAGGAGAACTTCCCTAAGCACTTGGTTATGGATATTAAAAATACACATCTCTATGGACTACTGATCACAAAGTTTGTTGCAACGATTCTGACAGGAAACTGAAACGTCTTACTTTGGAAAAAAAAAAGCCTCAAATACATGTTTTAATTTAGAAGCAACTTTTAAACTTACTGAAACTTGGAGATTATGCTTTTAAGACATGCTTATGTAGCTATGGGAAACTTCATGCATGATGGTCTGCACTTCCATGGTGTCTGAAGTGCTTCACAAAGACAACTAAGTATATAAGAACAAACCTATAATGAAGTACTTAATCATTTAAATCTTGCAGAACTGAAGGTTGCAATAGAAGGACATCTGAAAGTCCCAAGGAGGGCTCTTCCAGCAAGCTGGAGGTCATGAAACCTCTTATCTTTAGATTGCTGTAGTACCTGAAAACTCCAGTCAGGCCAGGACTTGTAGGAGCAGGGCTTAAACCAGCTCTGCTCCCAGAGCTTAGTGTGAGTAACTGCTCAGATTGTGGGCCAGTGACAGCAGCTACCTGTCTTCCAACAAGCTTTTACAGGACAGACAGGAACCTGAAAATAGACTAAAGCACTAGCAGAGCAAGGACAAATTCAAGTCTTGTAGTTTTCAAGCATACTGGAAGTATTGGTAATACGGTGATGGAACTTGCATTAGTTTGACATAGCAACCTGTGACTTCCCCTGTGACACCACTTGCTGTCAGCATCATCAGCAATGGCTGCAGTCACCTCCAAAGCCAACAAAGCCTGACTTCCAGGTACCAGCTTGGAGAGGCAGAAGGGAGCACAGTGCAGACTAACCTGAACTATTCCTCATCCACTTCAGAACTGTTCTGGAAGCATTTCAATCTAGAGATTCTTTTCAAAGCAGCTTTTCCATTTCAGTCAAGGTGCTATTTAGAGTTCACCTGCAACATGTTTTGTGCTAGGCAAGAGCGTGTGGCAGGTCCTACCTCTGCCAGGTGTCCCAGGGAGCTGTGCTTTATTACCAGTTACCAGAGTGTATTTATTGCTGTCTTTACCTTCACTGGTTCTGCTCTCCCTGGCATGGGAAGTCTGTGAACAATGCACACTTTTGCCACCTGCATTACACCTCCAAGATTTGCTAAGCCCTGCCCCAGTGTTGCCAAGGGCAGCTCAGGACACTTGCCATGAGCCCTTCAGGGACTAGAGAGTACAAACTATGAAACTGAAAACATTTTAAGCAGTTGAGAGCAGCATGAAGTCCAACTCTGGCTGCCAAGTAGTGTGAATTGTGCGTGCTGTCCAGGGCAGCTTCTGTGTCACCTTCCACTGAGCATTAAGGCAAGTTCATGAAACTATTTATCAACTGTGAAGAGAGGTCTGAGCCATGGACTAAGGAAGTTTCCTGACTCATGAAGAGCCACCAAGTCTGAAAATTCAAGCTGAACACCTTAGACAGGAGCAGGCTAATTATCCTTCCATAACTATTGCTGTGAAGCCTTGTTAAGCTGCTAGAGGCATGCATGCATGTTGCTATGACTCAGAACTCCCCAGGACAGAACCAACTTCCCTAACTAGGTAGCAAGTTATTTACTTTTATAGTGAAGCCATGGTTGTTCGGTATCATCTGTCAAGTTTATATTTTGAAAATACAATAGTTTTATTTTTTTTTAAAAAAAGAATCACATGCATTTAGTTTTTAGGCTCAATGCTACAGTTTGTCCCACTTTCTGAAAAATGTGTGGTCCCTGTGCTACAAAAATACGGTCTGAACCTGAAGGTTGAAACCTAAAGCTGGAAGCACTGCAACAGATTCCCATGGAGGTTGTCACCCTTTTATAGTTTAAGATAAATATAATAAAGGAAAGCAATTGAACTGCATTTTTCTATTTTATTTTCAAGTCTGACAAAGGCCTCGAGTGAAAGTCTATAGCTTTAACATCCATTCTCACCTTTGTGTCCCCTTGACCTATCTATGTCTTATCTACTCAATATTCCAACTGCCTGCCTAAACCACAGGTAGGCTTTTTTTTTTTTTTTTTTAAACCATTTTATCGTTACAATAAGCCAACAAGTTGGCAAAGAAGAAAACAGAGGTAATACAGTTTAGTTGCACATGGCCACTGGGGCTTGGTCAAGCCAGCTGGCATTTCTGATCACTTGAGTTTCTTGGTCTAAAAGTTGTGATTGGCACCTACAGTTCTGCAAGAGTCCCAATCCACAAAGTACTTAAGCTTTAAAAAAAGGAAAAAAAAAAAAAAAAGCTATTTTTATTGTCAGTTCTACCTAAAGATGTCAAAAAAAATACTATTTGTGCTCTAGGTCACTTTATAATCCTAGATATCTACCAGCTTATCTAAAAGCCCCTGAATACTGTATTTTTGTCTGTTCATACAGACAAACACTGTTTTGCTCAAGCAAATAAAAATATATCCACTAGTAACACCTGATTGGTTTCTTAAATCCATAGCTGAAACCCACAGGAATGTTAAAATAGTTACAATTAAGGAATTAAAATCTCAGTGATTTTGAAAACTGCCAGTTAGCCTGCAACACTAATCCAGAATCCAGCACTGCTTTTTAACAATTCGAAAAGGAAATGAGGTTGCTTGTGAAGGCCAGAGCTTTGGTGACAATAAGGACCAAATTTATAGATCTGTGGTTTGTCCAGACCTGAGCAGCTGCCCGAGCCTGGCTATCTTCTTTACTTGCAAGGCTTTATGGCTACAGCACATTCTTCATTCATTGCACTTATGACAGATATCTGGAAGAGAAGACACAGAGGTGAGCTCCAGCCCAGGCCACAGGAAGTGCTCCTAGAACTTCAAAACTTTCACACTTTAATATCTATCTCATCTCTTTTGAATGCTCCAGTACAAATGTCCTCCTCCATCTCAAAGGACCAATCCCCACCATCAACCCCACACTTCACAAAGAGATACAAGTGGTCAATATCAGAATAAGAATTCTTCATTGTGTCATCAAAAGGGATTAACCAGTCTTGTCTGCCCTCCCTACTTACCTGCACATCTTCATTGGCATTGAATTTTCCTTCTATTTCTTTTCCAAGATCCCCTTCTGGCAACTTTAGATCCTCACGAACTTCACCACTTTCAGTCAGCAGGGAGAGATACCCATCCTGAATGCCTATCAGCTGCAAAGTGAAATTCATTTTTACAAGTTTAACATCAACAGTCACCAGTAGTAGCTTAATGTAAGCAGAAGGAAGTGAACTCTGCCTGTTACAATAGTTCTCTAGTTCTCTGTAACAGTTAAGAACCTTATTTAAATCCATTTTTAACAAAAGTTCAGTGGGCTGAGAGTTAGGGCAACTGTAGCAAAAGGCATCCTGCTACCAACAGAACTCTGCAGTTACTTCCCAGTAGGGGGGACACTAGAAACCCCATTTGTGTGATTTAGGAAATGTTCTGCTTCCAGGTCAGTGGTTCAGCTTTCTTCAGGGGTGAATTAGAAACAATAACTGGAATGGTGTACAAAATACATAACAATGTAACCATACACTTCTATATCTGCATCTCTACAGTGAGATACTATCATTTACATTAAACACTAGTAAGTTAGGGAACATCCACCAAGCCCTGGACCACCTTTTACAATGCTGTTTTCAGCCTAACCAAAAGCCTGGGCTAAGGAGAACAGCTATTTTGACAGAACAGTTTGAGGAATTTGCAACATGTAGAAGTAAACAAAAAAATTTAGAATCCCAGAACAATAAAGAAAGACCACATTTAAGAATTTCTGGGAAGGTCTAAGCCCTAAGACAGGCTGGTCACACTTTATTCCAACAGCATCAGATGTCCTGAAGACACTAAAACTGTTAACTTGGCCTTTGTCAAGCAATTGTAGCTTTCCAGATTATTGGGAAGTGTCAGTTTCTGACCAGAACTATTCCCAATGAAATGAGAAGACAGCAAATGTCTTACAGCTCAACCCGAACTGTGTTTTTAAGAACTCACTAACTGTATCACAGAAGGCATTACAGAAATGTTTCCCTTCATAAATTTCACTGCAGAGTTCAGGAACTTCAAAACTATTTGGTATCATCTAAAGCCACTTTTCCCACAAGGAGCAGAAAACACTGTGGCAAGTTACAAGTTTAGGACTGTTTTGGGGATTAATTTACCCCAAGAAAAAATGAAACTATTAATGACAATTTATGCTTAGAGTCAAATTCAGTTGAGATCTTGATTCTCCATTAACTAGCATTGACTTGCAGCAAGGAAAACCTCTTTCCATATTCTAAAGGATGTGAGTACCACAAAGAATCCAGAAGAGGCCTTATAACAATAGCTAGAAAAAGCATGGTATGAACTGTCTATTACTTGTCATGCTTAAAGACTGCTACTCTGACCTGAGGTTGTTAATACACTAAGGAGCTCTCTCTCCATCAGTGAGTTTCAAGTTTTAGCAATTCAGTAAATGCTATGAGTTCAGCTGTGTCATGTCTAGACAGGCAAGCCCCATTAATTCTGACAACAGCTCTGAGAGGCAAACTTGGGGATGAAAAGAGTTTATGTTGGTATTAAGAGTATAAAGCCTTGTACGACTGTTAACTCACCTGGTAATCATTCCTCTTGATATTTGGAACATCCATGTTATGAGTTGATGGGCAAATATCTTCATATTTTTTACCAGTGAAGATATCAATACCAACCAAATGGACCTGTAAGAGTAGTAAAACAGCTTCAGTTACTGTTGGTCCTGGAGAAGCAAGATATTATTGCCATCAGTATTGCTGGTTCTACTCAGTTTCCTATGAGATCATGTGCAATCCCAGATTGTGCCTCAACCCTTTGCTTGTGGTATGAAAACATCCCTCACATTGAGAGGGGGCCTCTCACTCCCTTCCACAGCACACTACAGAAACCCTACTGAGAGCAAGACCAGCCACTGTTATCTTCCACTGCCTTCTGTAGATTTACAGCACCAAGCTAAAAGTTCACAGTAGTTAAGAACATGTTTAAGACCTAGCTGTTCTAAGAAACAGGCAGTTAAGAAAAAAATAGGTGGTCATGCACAGATATCACAGCAGCTCCCACCTCCCTTCATGCCAGCTGCACTGCTTGCTCCAGCTAGACTTTAGATGACTAGTTTAACCAGTTCTTCTCATGTCCTTTCCCTCTCACAGCTGTTTCTGTATTTATGAAATTTGGATCTGTCTATCAAAAAAGCCATAAAGAAAAGGGGAAGGAGAAGGAAAAAAACTAGGAAGAGCGTAGTCTATTCTAGCTTGGACAAATTCCAAATACTCTACTCCCCTACACATATGGCATAAGGTTGTGGAAACTTACAAATCTTCTTAGTTTGTGCTTCTAACAGATCTGTCTCTAAACTGATACACTCACCCTAAAGTGTGGCTGAATGAATGAATGAAGGGGGATTTCAGCCTTGCCCCAGGCTCTGGACAGCTGCATGAGCCAACTGCTTGGGCAGCAGGGCTGCAGCCCCAGACAGCGGCTAAGAACATCCTGCTGGGACACAGGCACTCCTCTCTCTGTGCTGGAGTAAGGAAAGAAGCTGCGAGGCAAAGGCAGCAAAACAGGGCCAGAGCAGGTCCACAGAGTACCGAGTGTCCGCGGAGCTCCGCATTATGTAACACAGCACGGGCACTCCTGCTCCAACACCGCAACAGTAAAAGTCTGCCGGCAAGGGCAGACACAGAAGTGCTCTGGTGGGTAGCCACAGCACAACCCAACCACGCCCTAGTGATTTCATCAGCCCCCCTTCCAGAACTTACTCTACCCCCACTACAGAAACTGGTTTTGTCACTATGAGCCTAAAACCATTTTTTTTAAAAAAAAGAGCGTCAACGAGTTAAAGTTGGAAAAAAAACCCCAACCCCCGTCTTCAATCCTTCCTGCTTTACATGACTGAAACCCCTTGGGCCAACTCTGGAGTGATGAGACACCGCTGGAGAAAGGCAAAGGCGGGACACAGAGCCAAATGAAACGCTACACCCTTCCCTTCCCAGCCGGGAGCCGCAGGAGCGCACACTGCGGGCGGTGCGGCACCGCGCCGGCAGCGCTCACCTTGGCGTGGCCGTGCTTGCCCGTCTTGGAGGTGGACATCTCCACGATCTTGCAGGGGCGCCCCTTGAGCACCACGAAGCCGTTCTTGCGCAGCGCCGAGCACTGCATGGGGTAGGTGGAGGAGGCGCCGGCATCGCCCGTGGTGAAGTCGAGCTCGTCGGCCATGGCGGTGCGAGGGGGAGGACTGGCGGCGAGGGGGCTGCGCGAAAACGAGAGAGGGTCGGCTCGGAGCCCGGGAGGCGGGAGGGGAGAGGGGAGCGGACACGGACCCAGCCACCCACCGCGGGGAGCGCGGGCCGGGCCTCCCCCGCCCCGCACACGTGCGCGGCGGGCGGGACACGCCACGTGCCGCGGGCCCCCCGGCCTCCCGCCCCCGGGCCTGCTTCGTCCCCCTCCCTTCCCGCCCCCGCGGCCCCTGTTACCTTGCGAGGTGGATCGGGGGGTGCCGGGGGTCTCGGCGGTGCCGGGGCGGCGGGGCGGGAGCAGGGCGGGAGTGGCGGGCGCGGCGCACTCGCGCCCGACACCACTGCGGCGGCCGGCGGGAAGGGGCGGCGCGGGCAGCGCGCGCACGGCCCGGCCCCGCCCCTTCACTTCCGCCGCCGCTCATTGGCCCGCGGCCATTCCGTGGGGGCGTGGCCTTGCAGCCCCTCCCCAGAACCACGTGCCGGCGGCGCTTCCCGCGCCCGCCCACTCGCGCGCGGCGGCCACGCCCTCTCCCCGGCGCGCGCGGGCGGGCGCGCTCAGGGCGCTGCGGAGGCGCCGCTGTTCCGCCGCCAGGCGGCGCCGCGCTCCGCCTCCTCCCCACAGCCCTCACCGCGCCGCCATCTTGGGCGGGTCGGGCGGCCGCGGCTGCGGGGCGGGAGTTTGAGGAACGGGGGGAAGGCGTTCCCCAAAATGTCCCCAAAGCCGTGTGAGCCGCGTGTGGCTGTACACACAAAACTCCTTTACCTCGTGTGCCCCCTCTTAGAGTAATCAGAAACGAGCGTTTTGAAAGCATAATCGCCTAAGGGAGGGAGATGACTGAGATCCTTAGCAAGGGCTTCTGTTTGATATTCCAGTAATGGTGGAATTTTTAGTTCTCCGCCATAAGAAACAAATGGATCTGTTGGAGCAGATCCAGGGGAGGACCATGAAGATGATCCTCTGTAAAGAAAGTCAGGGTTGTTCAGCCTGGAGAAAAGAAGGTTCCAGGGAGACCTTATTGCAGTGTTTCCATATATAAAGGACGATTATGTGTAAGAGAGAGAATTTTCAGTGAGCCCTGTAGTGACAGGACAAGGACCAATGGTTTCAAGCTGAAAAGAGAATAGGTTTGGAAAAACTGTGCATGTCCCATCCTTGGAAATATTCCAGGCCAGAGTGGATGGGGTTTAGAGCAATCTGATCTAGTGAAAGGTGTCTGTGCCATGGGAGGGGGTTGGAATAGATGATCTTTAAGGAGATTTTCCACTCCAAAATATTCTGAGCTATGACACAGCTCTCATCCTGTCCAACAACCATTCCTGTGCTGCCTCAGGAGATCTGTGTGGCCATGGAAGCCTGACCATGGGGTCCTGAGCAAAACAAGGCCAAAGGACTGTGTTTACTAAATCCCTCCTAGTCAGATGTCTGTTTGAACAAATCCACCAGGAGCTGCTGGCAGATGAGCCCCAGCTCTTCAGGTTGGCCTGCAGATCACCTACAAACACAACAACAGGAAGATGCAGGAATTCAGTGGCAGCAGTGGCAGCACCTGGCTCAGCCATCATCACCACAGGCTCTTGTGTGCTGTCTTACATTTTTTGCCCTGAGACCCTGACTTTGTCATCTGTGCTCCAATGGGGTAGCTACACAAGTCACTTTTAACGTCCCATTTTCAAATGGTTCGCCGTGAGATGTTTTATTTCATCTGTGTTAATTTTGGTGATTTGTTTGCCTGTGGTCCTGCTCTTGGTTACACAGATCCCAATTTATACAGCCAAGAAGTTAAGCTTGGCTCTCATTTACATGAGGGCACTTAATGAGGCCCCAGCATCAACTCTCTCCTTTCCTTGGGCTTTCCATGGATGCTGCCTCACCCAGCCTGCTCTGGAGATGATACACTTAATCCTGCACTTTATCCTGCCCCTTTTACTGCTGTCTCACTTGATAAGCAGAATCTGGGGTGTCCTGCAAAGTGTGCACTGTGTGTTTGTTTACCTGCAAATGTGTGACAAGTTGCACATGGTCTAGGGCTTTTTATCTTCTAATAAAACACTTTGTGAGAAAATGACCAACTGTTCTGAACCTGAACTGCATCAGCCTGGGGCTGAGCACTACTGATTTATTTTTAATTTTTTTTTTTTCCTCAAGTATCAGTTGATAAATTTGGCTGTTTTTCCACAATTAACAAATTCACTTGAGAGATCTTCTGAGCTAAATCAAGTCTTTTTACTGAAGTACAGCTGTAGATATTTATTTTTTCAGACACAAAACAAATATTGCAATACAGTCTTTACTTGATATTCAATAAAAAACATTGGGAATCCAATCCATCAGTTATTGCCTGCAGGCATCGTTCCTTTGTCTGGATCAACATTAATTTTCTAAAGTGTGTTTCTTGATAGTATTATTGTGATTACTACACTTTTCTATACAAGAACATCAATTTGATTCAAAGCATATTTGTAAATGAAATAGCATGGCCTTTCACATTTAAGAGTGTTTTCTTTCCAGTGTTGCACAGCTGGATCACACTTCTTTTCTCTCAAGTAGGCTCAGGATGTTATCAAGCTTTACTTCTCCTACCTGTATCTTTAAGAAGTGAAGAGAGACTAGAAAACTTTTGGATTTAAACTTAGTGAGTTGTATCTGTTCTCAGTTATGTTCTGGAGAATTATCTGATGCCTGAAGTGCCTCATCAAAACCCAGCCTTGAGAACATGCATTTCAGCCAGTGCTGTTATAAACACCCCCCTTATTTCCAGAAACATCCCACCTTGTTTCCAGCCATCCCATGGAAGGCAGGAGGTGGTGTTACACCCCTGGGCCGTGGGCTCAGATCACACGGTTAGAAATACCAGGTGAGAACGAGCAGAGTGCTGTAAACAGCCCTGCTCCATCCTGAGCCGTGTCTGACTTCCCTGGGATCCCAGCCTGTCCTGGCTGTTGGGGTGAGGGCTCACGCTGCCTTGTGGGCACAGCCTTGAGCAGGATGTGAGAGAAGCTGTGGATCAGGGATCCCCCTCCACAGGACAGTGCCACGCTCAGCAGGCCCTCAGAGCTCCCAGGGACAGTGTGTCTGCATGGCAGGAATGGGGTCAGGGACCCTCTGTAGTCACCTACAGGTACCCACTCTGCTCCTGGCACTGCTTTATTCCTGCCATTCACCCTCTGCTTCCTGTGCTGAGCCCAGGTCTGAAAACCCAGGGAATCACCCTGGGCACACACTGGGGATCAGAGGCAAGCGGTGACAGTGGGAGCTGGCAGGAACCACTGTAATTGTAACTTCCCCACGGAGAAGAAGGAAAACACAAAGTAACTGCAGCTGTTCCCTCCTGGGGCTGCCACTGGGCTGGGGCAGGGATATCCCACCCAGGACCTGCGGGACCTGATCAGAGAGTCACAGAGCCGCTGTGTCTCCTGAACAGGGAGGCAAATTGCAGGACACAACCCAAGCCTGGGGTCTGCAGTTGCATCTACAGCCTGTAAAGTTTAAGGAGTGCTGCTCTGCAGCCAGGATTTATTGCCCCGGTGCTGAGGAGGAGATTCCTTCCCTTACAGCGCAGCTACTCATGCGGCGCCTCTGGGTAAAATTTGCCAGTGTTGCTTCAGGATTTAGTGAAACACTTGAGCACACTCAGTTACCTTAAATTTAATCTGATGCTTACACAGTCTGCTGGATCCAGACCTGATATCTACCTTGAAATTCCTCAGCTCCCATAGATTTCCGGTGAAAGATAAGGACATTGAACACCTCAGAAAATTCATCATACCTCACAGACTTTGTCCCTGCATATGTAGTACTGGGGTTAGCTTCATCATTATCAGCTGTTTGACTCCAGAGACAGAGGGTAGTGCTTCTCTGTGGTGATAAACAAGTTGAAGTGAGGCAGAAAAACCTGTGATAAATTAGTGTGGAGAGCGTTAATGGGGCCAAATGTCCTGAGTTTATTGAATTAGGGAAGTCAAACTAATTTTAAAATTAAGCCTAGAGAGTGGGAGACTAGATACCGTTGGCACAACAGGAAAGTCTTAATGGCTGTTGTCTCAGCACGTTAGGAAAACACTGTCAAAGCTCTTGCTGACAAGATGCTTTCTCAGGGATTATTAATTATATTGCATTATTAGCCAGGCATGGTATGAGAACATATTTAGCATGTTACTAAAATGCAGCAACCATTTAGCTAATAAGTTTGACTCGGTCTTTTAAATTTTCTTAATGATTAGCAGATTAGTAAAACTGTAATGGTGAGAGATAAAAATAGTGATTCAACAAGCTGTGTCTCAAGAACAAGTTTTAACTGGAACTTGCATGTAGCAAGGACAGATAGAGTGTACAGTCCTAATTATCAGCCTGATGGGACGAGACAAAAGTAAATATATCATCAGATTTAACTAACTCTAATGACCCTGTCCTGCAGTGGCATATGGTTAAAGTGCTCCTGTGATAGTAAAGCCCAGCTTGAGTCTTCACTGCAGCCATGGGGAGGACAAAAGGCCAGCAATGCCTTACTCTGCTCATCCTGTCCCAGGCTGGAAGAAGAAAACTCCCTTCCACATGGCAGCTGCTGCAAGGAAACACAGCCTGACACTCCATTTTCCTTAGGTGCCTCTGAACCCCCAGGCAGCTCTTCTGGGAAGTTCAGTGCTGTAGCTGTGGGCAACACTAATGCTGTGAGCTTTGTGAAACTGATTTATGTGCTGAACTACAGTAACTGGACTGGCTTTCTATTGTCATTCAGCAGTGACACAGGAAAACAAGGACTGACTGTTCAATGTTGATCCATAAGGCCCCTCACAGCTGAGCTGCCAGCAGAGTCACTGATGCCCCCCAGACAATAGGACAAAACCTAGCAGAAGTTTAGGAAATCATTTTGTACCTCCTCTATGATGACAGGACACCCAGCCTGGCTAGGCTCTCAGAGCAGCAGTGAATCTCCTTTGAACCTCCCTTCTCCCAAATGCTCCTCCTGCCTCTTGTGCCTAGAGAGGCCCCAGCACCAGGTTTTAGGCTGCAGCAGCACCATGCAAGCACAGGTGCTTCACAGTGGGGTGAGGAGACACTGGGGACAGCTGGGGCCAGACTCTGGCACCCCTCCAGTCAGGGTTCATCCTGGCCCAGAGCCAGGTGCCACCAGTTCTAGGGCTGCCTCCAACCCCAAGTGTCACCTCTGGACCACCTGTTTCAAAGGGATTTAGCTGAGGGCTTGCACAGCTTTTACCACCTGTGAGCAAAAATAGCTGCTAGGAAAATAGCTCCTCTTTGTCATTGGGTGTATGTCTGAGATGTACAGAGGGGGAAAATCAGCAGCACAAGCCATCACATGCCATAGATGTTGTTCATCTTTTATCTAACAGACCTAGATAACAACGCTGATAGCAAGAATCCTTTTTTCTCCTTTTTGTACATTCAGATAATCCATTATCTTTAACTTACAGTAAACACTGTGGAGATCTTCTGAGCCTGCTGTGGCCATTGGTGTCACCTGGGGGAACCTGTGTACAGCACACAGATGGACAGCTCGACACAGACCTTGTGCCCCAGCTCTGCTGCTCTCTTCTCAGCCCCAGCCTGGGCTCTGATTCCAGCAGCCCTGCACGCCCCGTGCCAGACCTGGGTCACCCATCACTGCAGCACATGACTGCACTGACCCAGTTCTCCTCTAGTTAAATCCCAGCAGTCACTCCAGCAAAGCCTTTGATGCAATCTTACTGCTCCAGTGCACACACCAGGGCCAGGCATTTCTGCCAGTGCACCTTGAGGCTGCACTTCCCATCACTTGGAAGTGACCAGAATTTGCTGTAGGGTCTTAATACCAAGAGAGTAAAACCTAAAAAGCAAAAATGTTCAGGCACATGGAAAGGAGCATGAACCTCTCCTAAAACCAAACCCACAGCAGCATCATGATCCTCCTCAGCCCATCTATTTTGTGCTTTTTGTTACACTCAATCTTCTGTTACATTTTGGCCACTGCTTCACCAGCAGCAGTGGTGAGCACACAGTGACCAAGCAATGCCAGTGTTCTATCTCTAAATAAATAATGGGTTTCTACCCTGAGAAAGTTGCTAAAAAGTAGCCTGGTATCACAACAAGGAGCATGCAAATCTTAAAAGTCAAGCAGAGAGCAGGCTTTTGCAATGGTTCCAATATATGCCACCAAAAAAGGGAGAAAAGTCCTTGGAGTTTGATTCTGCCACATAAAAACGTCTCATAAAGAAGCAAAAGGAGCACAAACTAGGCTATGGAAACAGCCTGACCTCCTGCTTGCACACTATCTTGGCTGAAGCACACCCAGCCAGCAAAATGCTAAGTGATGCAAAATAGGAGTTAGGTGAGTGGCACCTTCCAGTTCACCTTCCAATACCCATTTCTTCTTTGGGTCATCATTAATTGTTGCTCTATGAGCAGCCTGAGCCCTTGGCTGGATCTGGAGCCTGTGGGTCTTGAGCATTAAATGAAAGGAAGGGAAGGAAGGGGCAGATGGGGAAGGAGTTGCCCTGGCAATGGTCACACCATGGAAGGGGTGGCAGCAGGGCTGGAGTCTCCTCACATGGCGACCAGGAGTGCCCAGGGTTTTTTGTGTGGTCAGTGTTGTGCTGTGCCTTGTGCTGCAGCAATGAGATGGGGGAGAGAAGAGGCTTCCTGGGAGGAAAGAGAGAGCTAAATAGACTGGCTGAGATGTAGGGAAAATGCCCATCAGCCCAGCCACAGCTTCTAAGATTCTCAAAAAAAAAAAAAAAAGCCTAATATTTCCTTCATTTCAGCTAGGAGACAGCCCTGCTCAATGCTGTCTGGTAAGATCACTGTCCCACTGGGCTCTTCCAGCAGGGAATGACATGGATATGTACCACACTCCTCCTGTCCTTTCCCTGGCTCTTCCTGCAGCCCAAGTTGTCCCAGGTGTCTCAGAATAAAATGCCAGGGTAGCACCTGTGGCTGGGAGGTGTGAACCCCAGCAGCCAGAAGGAATCCAACAGATGAGTCCTCCTGGTCTGCCAGCTGCAAGGTTTTTGTGAAATGAGACTTTTGCCCAATATTCTTCCCCTGGTGCCTGAAGGAGGTGCATGCCCAGTCCCCCATTTCTGGTGCATGGGATGCCTATGCCTCCTCGCTGCGCCGCAGGTCCTGCAGCTCAGTCATGCCTTTGGCCGAGAGCTTCTTGCGGCGGAACACGGCTGCGATCTCCTCAAAGGACTTTCCTTTGGTCTCCGGGACTTTGTAGTACGCAAACAGGATGAAGAGGAGGAGCAGACCCGCGAAGACTGCGAACACGTATGGTCCACACAGATCCTGCAGGGGGAAAGTGGGACCAGGGGACACCTCCATCAGCACCACAGGAATGGCTTCCCCTTCCTACCCCGGCTGCCTGAGGTGCCCAGCCAGACTAGGGGCTGGAAATCTGGGAGGCACCTTCACATCCTGCTGGGCTGCTTTGGGAGCCCAGCGGTGGGATGGTGCCAGTCATTTGTTTGTGTGGTTAAGGGGTTTCTTACCGCTATGTACTGGAAGCACATTCCCACGATGAAGTTGCAGGCCCAGTTGCAGAAGCCGGCGACAGCGATGGCGGCAGGGCGCGGGCCCTGGCTGAACAGCTCGGCCACGATGAACCAGGGGATGGGCCCAGGCCCCACTTCGAAGAAGATGACGAAGAGGAAGATTGCGACCATGCTGACATAGCTCATCCAGGCAAACTGGCTCTGCAAGAGGTTGGTGTTATAGTCCTAAAGCAACTCTCATTAATTATCATTAATTACTTTATTTAGGCTTCTTTTTCAGAAATTTCATTCTATTCAGACAGTGGGGGACTGGATATGAATAATTAAGGTTTCAAATTCTTGTGCCAGGTGCTGGCTGGGCATGTGGTGCCAGCATTGCTGCCTGGAGGAGTTCACAGCCATCAGCTCAGCTGTAACTTTGAGCCCTCTCCTTGCCTGCAGCTCAGCAAAACGAGGCAGAATGGCACCCTTTAATAACCAGGGTGTTCAACAAAGGAACCCACCTATTATTTGCTTTTTTATCTTGACAGGGGCTTGCAGCAGTGGTTTGAACTGACTTCAATGGGATTTTCTCTTGTTTTCAAACCAGGAAGGAAAGAAGGAGAGAAACCCTTACCAGGAGCACAAGCCCAACTGTCATGGCCACGGCGCTGACCAACATGCCCATCAGACCTGCCAGGAACAGGGACCTCCTGCCTGCCTTCTCCACCAGGAAAACCTGCAGAAACACACACAGCAGCTCAGTGTCCAGCACCACCACTCTCAGGATCAGGTCACTGCAGTAACCACCCTGTTACCACTGCCACACTGCTCTTTTGCTCTTTTAGTGGTAGAGATTTATGTTCTGGTTTCCAAGTGTCAGAAACTCTGCTGGCAGCTGTTGGGGAGCCAGACTGAGCAGTTACCCTGCCAAGGGCAAGGCAAAGGCACACACACTCAGAGCCCATGCATTTCCAAACTCTCAGGACTTCCCACTGCTCCTACACATGAATTGCTGACTGTGGACTTTCTCTTTCTTTCCCTTTTCTTTTTTTCTTCCAGGAACTAAAAAGTTACTAGGTCTGCATTAGTTTGAAATCAGGCTTCAAAATGTAGCATGATTCAGGTCACATCATGGGCCATTGCACCTTGCCTGTCCTAGGGCAGGGGTAGTTGTCTAGCAGCTGCAGTCAGGATTTTTCTTCCACTCCCAGGCTCCTTTTACTTCCCTGGTAGTCACAAAGCTTAGTTTGCTCCTCAGCTCTTCTTGGTGGGCTCCAGTTATGTCACCCAGCTTTTGACAGATATCTCACCTGGGCAGGGAGGTATAAGTCCCTCCAGAGGACAGTGCAGCTATCCTGGCCTAACCATGCAGCAGCCTGTGAGGCTGCCCACTCCTTCCCCTCTGCTTGGAAGGACACCTCTGGCCAGCAGCTCCACCTTTCCTGCCATTACAGCCAGGATTTACACTTCCCAGAGACCATCTCTTTTCCTGGAGGCTGTTCATGTGCTGACACGTGAAGTTGCAGAGGATGAGTCTCTGCTCCCTTCTCCCCTTTCCAAGGTCCATCAGCTGTCAGCATTTCTGCCTTTTGATCAGGGTCTGTCATTTATTGACAAAAACAGGTAATTTTTAAGTGCTCATGGACAAAAGAAGCAAAGAGCAAATGCCCAAGGCTGCAAGTACCACAGTCCTGGGGTGGGGAGAGAACTGCAGAGCACCCTCCATGCTGAAGAAAGGCCTCTTCCAGCTGCACACCTCTGTGCCTCATTTCACAGTTTTCTCCTCAGTATGGGGCCCTATGATAGACTTTCTCTAAGGCAGGTTCACTCCAAGACCTCCTCTCTCACACATATTGGAGTATGAATGGTTTGGGTTGGAAAGGATCTTAAAGATCATCCAATTCCCCCCTGTCATAGGCAGGGACACTTCCCACGAGACCTAGCCTAGCCTTGGACAGTTCAGGAATGGGAAATCCACATCCTCTCTAAGAAACCTATACCAGTGCCTCACCACCCTCACAAACAAGAATTTCTTTCTAATATCTAATTCAAACCTTCTCTCTCTCAGTTTAAAATTAGTCCTCCTTGTCCTAAAACTCTTGGAGCTGTGTATTTTTGCCTTTCAGCCAGTTCTGCATCACGCTGGTGAAAGTCCTTTACTCCCTAAATCTCTAGAGAGAAATAGGCTTGACATTTCCTCTTATATTAATGGCTACATTATAAAATTAATTGCCAGCTGATAGGAATTGTATTAATCCTCTCAGGAGAGAGACAAATAACGGGAAAATCTGAGGAAACAGAACCATCCCTTTATTACTGCAGAGCCTTGCTTAGATAGGATGAGGATAGGTGCTGGATTACTTTTATTACTGTGGAATAGCCTTTGGATATCACTGGTGCAGGTGCTATGTACACACAGAAAACAGTTTGAAAGATAACAGGTAAGAGCACACTGGGAACAGTGACTTCCCCATCACAGCCCCCATCCCCTGCTTGCTCCCTGGGGGGAGAGGACCTGCAGAATTGCATTCTCAAGGGTAGCTTTTATTCTGGGGGGAAATGCAGAGTTTTCAGAGCTCCCTGAACACAGTGGTGCAGTTTCCACTCACAAGGCATTTAGCAGTGCTGATCAATAGCAACATGCTCTATGTCAAGGCTTGAATTTTCAAATTAAACTTGCCCAGGGAATGACTTTTCCCTGTAAGGTGTTCAGGGTCAGTCCTGCAATACTGCAAATCCCAGCAAATCCAGGATAAAATCATGTTTCAAAACCACACTGTACCTTATGTCTTTGTAGTCCAGGGGGCAGAAGTATTTACTTACAGAGATAACAGTGAAGACCGTGTTCACCACTCCAACACCAATGGTTGCATAAACTGGTTGGTCAACCTCAGCTCTCTCGAAAATGTTTGTGGAGTAGTAAAAGATCTATCAGAATACAGCAGGATGAAGGATTAGGCAACAGGGCTGGTGAAACTTTTCGTTCTCATGAGAGAAGAGTTGCACTTGTTTGGCTGAGATGTGGCGTAATTTAATTATCATTAGTTTTTCAACTTTTAATGGCTCGTTATAGTAATTAAAGCTGAAAATTTCATAAGAGCCTGAGGGAGTTAAAAATCCTGTTGAAATTCCCCTCTTGAGCTACTGCATTTGCACATTCAATCTATTTTCTTATATGTAGTCTATGTTTAATTTTAAAATCCAGATCATCAGCACTGAGCACTCAAGACAAATATCTCAGTACAACCAGGTTTTACATTAATTTAAAAATATTCCCAATGCAATGACTCCAGTTTCTTTCTTCTCTCCAAGAATAAGGGTTTTTTTTTTCTGGTGAAAATTAGGGCAGGAGGTAAAGGGTGGCTGGTGGATGGGGTGGGCATGGCCTGGAGCCAAGTAGGCTGGGCATCCCTGTGTGCTCCTTAATGCTTCTGGTGTTAAATGGTGATTTCTGGTATTCCAGGAGGTGATGCAAAAATTGTTTAGCCAAAAATGGCTAGAAAACAGTGATTCTGTGGTAAGCATGCTGTCTTTAAAGAGAACAAAACAAAAAAGAGACAAACATTTTGGTGGGACTCACCGCGTTGATTCCTGAGAACTGCTGGGATATTTGCACCATCAGTGCCACAATGACAGCCTGCCTGTACTTGGAAGAGGTGAAAAGCTGTCTTATGGAGACTTTCTTTTCACTAGCAGCTTCTTGCTTTTCTTTTTCCATCTCTTCAATCTCTTTCATTGGATCATAGTTTCCTCTAAGCCTTTTCAAATCTTAGGGGAAAAAAAGATGGGCATTTTATTTTCAGTGGTAGATAAGTTATATATGTAAGGACAAAACTCTCTTTAGGCAAAACTCAAGGTAAGACAACCACATGAGAGTTCCTGTGGCTCATCCAAGGATCCAGGGTGCATCTGCTTGGTTAGGGGCAGCAGCACATCAGCTCTGCAACAGCCCTGAGACATCACTCTCAAGCCTCATCCCTCAGCAGTGCTGCTTAGTCCCATGCAAATATCTCAATAGTTTTTGATCCACAGCTAGTTTGTATCTCAGAGCATGAGATGGAGCAACCACAGTCACATGTGAGTCCCCAGGCCAGGCTTTTCCTTCTCTATTTTCTACTATGTACAGTATAAAAACAACTATAGACAAGCCCAGAATGTCTTTCTTACTTTTTTTAGCTTCCTCCACCTTCCCCAGTTTGATGTAAAGGTATCGGGGGCTCTCAGGGCACAGTAAGAGCAGGAAGAACTGCAGCAGGGCAGCCACACCAGACAGACCAAGGAGCAGGGGCCACATCTCATCATTGCCCAGAAGGAAGTCTAGTCCAAGGACCTGGAATAATTCAGGCATATTTGAATGGATCTTTTTGCACCCTAAGAAGAGAAAGCAATTGACCACTATGATGTTCTGAAGTGACAAGCTGGAGGAAGACTAGAAGCAAATACCAACTCTTTTTCTGGATGTGTTTTTGTTTCCTGTACATTTATGTGCTCACTTGTTGTGTAGCTGGGACTTGTGCCATGGTGAGCAATGCTGATGGGGGCTTTGAGCTCCCTGCTTCCCTGATGAAGCCATTTTTGAGAACCTGATTATCAGGGGTCTCGTGCTTATGATCCAGCCTGACACTGATAAGATGCTGAAAAAATTCCTCAGGGAGAAGAAATTGAATTTTTAGAAGTATTAAAAGTATTTAGAAGTATTTAGTATTTTTTATTTTTTGAGAAGTTGCCTTTGTTAAGACACCTCTTACTGAAGGTAGGGGTTTAACCCCATTAGAGCAGATTGTTTTGCACACTCCTTCAGTTTTGGGGTGGAATGGTGAACAGTATGTCACAGTGGTGTGGCTATTCTCTGGAACACCCTCGGGATGTGTGTGTTTTGCTGCTCACCTGGCTGAAGAGGATGCCCGTGACGATGGCGAGCTGGTGCAGCGTCCCCAGCGCTCCTCGAAGGGCCGTGGGAGAGACCTCGCTGACATACATGGGCACCAGGCCAGAGGAGAGCCCTGTGCAGAGCACACCTGCCTGTCACCTCCTCTAGGCAGCTCAGCAGCCAGCAGAAACCACTTCCCACATGGGAGAGGAGGATGGAGCCTGTGTGCTGCACCCCACACCCCACCAAGCCCCTCAGCCCGGCTGGGAACCATCTGCACCTTGGAAAAGTGCTGGGATGTCCCTGCATTCAGAGCTCCAACCTGGGAAACCTTTTTACTGGGACACACACATCAGAGCACAGAGCAGGGATTGTCTGCTGGGAGAAGTTATCACAGGGCACACAGCCTTCTTAAAACTTGCCTTGAAACCTCAGAGTGGAGTATTGTATCTGCATAGCAGTAACAGTATAAAGAGCTGTTATTTCTAAGTAATTCTAATGCTATTCACAGTTATTTGCCAGCTATATCCTCTCTGTGCACAGTAGTCCTGTGCTCCCTGTCTAGGGAACCTGTTAACCAGCCTGGCTAGTGATGTGCTCTTATAGCAGCCAGCAGCAAGACTTATTCTTGAGATACAGAGGGACCTTCTCCTTTATAGGATATGTAAAATGAATATATGATAAAGCAAATCCAAATACTTCTGGAAAAAGATCCTAGATCAGGAAGAGCAGATATAGGGTGAAGAGGGAAATTCCCACCCGTGAAACCCCTTCTGAATTAAAAAAAGCATTAAAAAATATTGGAGAATCTGAACTGCAGCCCTGAAGCAGCTACCAAGGAGCTGCTTTCCATGGCTGACCCAGCCTGGACTCACCACAGTACAGCCCCGTGACTGCTCTCCCAGAGATGATGAGGATGTGGGATGGCCCGAATTTCGCCAGCCCCATGAGCAGGTTCCCAGCAATGGAGAGGATGTTCACCACCAGCATGGCTTTCACCCTGCAAGGCAGCACAGCACAGCTCCTCTGGCACCTTGCTCAGCCAGAGCAGCCTGTGCAACACACAAGAGCAGCTCTGAAGTCAATCAGTACTACAAGGGGAAAAACAATGATAGCAGGCACTGCAAAATATGGGGGCCAGGGAACAATCAGAGTAGTTAAAATGATATTATAAATTATACTTTACATCCCGTGCAAATACCATGCAGATGTCCTCTTCCTTTTGCCATGAAAAGAAAAGGGGGGATTCAGAACTTTAGGCTGCTCATCAGCTGCTGTCTGAAATGTTCAAGTTGCAATAAAATGCCCGATTGTAACTGAGGATTTTAAAAAGCCCAACCTCTGTGATGGTTGAAACAGTATTTTGGAATTTGGGACAGTTATTTTTCCTTTTTTCCTAAATTGCTGAAAATAACACAAATTGTATTTCTACAGGGAAGAAATGTCTCTATGGGGAAAATCCATCAGCAGGGTTTGGGCTGTGCAGAGTGCCAGCACCCAGCAGCCTCTCACCTGCCGAGGCGGTCGCCGATCCAGCCCACGGTGAAGGAGGAGACCATGCCCCCGATGGCGAACACGGACACGGACAGGGACCAGTACATGGTGAGGATGTGTGGGGAGGGGGCAGGCTCAGTCGGGGGTGGCAGTGTCCCCTCTGTGCCATCCTCCCCAGAGGCATTGGTGGCCTGTCTGTCCGGGGGGACAATGCCCAGCACGCGCCCGTAGTGCGCTTCTATCACCTGGGACAGGCAGAGAGGAACAACGCCGTCAGCTCAGGCCTGTAACCACCCCAACCCCTGTTTGGGACTGCATTCTGCCTCAGGAAAAGATTGCAGGCTCTGCAGGGGTGAAATCCTGGGGTCCCCCCAGCTCCACAGCACCCAGTTCCCAGCAGGGAGAGGCCAGGAGGGTGGGCACAAAGCATTCCCCTTCCCAGGGCTGGGCTGAGCGTGGTGTCTGGATTTGGCACTGGATTTGGTGGAGGGGTGCAGTCCCTTGGCTCGGGCACCGGGACTGTGTTGCAGTGGGGACAGTTCCATTATGTGCAGAGCCCCACTCCTTTCCCTGGGGAAGTGCCAAGGGAGGGTCCTGGCCTTGTTGTCACCCCACTGCCCTGTTGTAGGGGCTTTGTTCTGTGGGAGAAACTGCCTGGGAAGGGACAGAGCCCTCCTGAGAGCTTCTGCAAGGGACAAACTGGCCTTGGCTGCCCTGAAGCTGCAGTTCCTTGGCCATGTACAGCTTGAGGGGCTCCACTTACCTTCTGGGGTGCATTAATGACCCCCAGGCTGTAGCCATACTGGAAGAAGCCCAATACTGCAGTGAAGACGGAGAGGATCAATGTTCCTGTGAGGTGCTGGGGAAGGAAGCAAAGAACAACCTCATCATACTGTCCTAGCAGTACCCAAAACTGGGGGAGCTGCATCCCACACCTATCTCAGGGCACCCTGCTGCCCAGCTGGCTGGGACAGGAGCTTGCAGGGATGCTGCTGCAGCAGCACAGGTGGTTGGCTCACTCCAAAGGAGAAGAAAAGCCCCTGGGAACAGGCAAGATCAGACCCCCAGAGCAGAGTGGTGTTGCCCCACAATAACAGTCCAGCTCTCCCTGCTGCACTGCCCATCCTGGCTCTGGAGTTCATGGGATCCAAAGCTCTGCCCAGTACACCAGTGCAAGAAGCAGCAGCAGCAGTGTGTCCTTCCCCATCCCCATCCCTGGAGCACAGCTGCTGGGAAAAAAACACCAAAAGGATGTTTTTCATCAGTGCTGTTTAAAGCATTTTTTTCCTCCCATCACAGTTAAAATTATCCAATGACCCAACAGACCTCTTAAAAATAAAAAATAGCCCCTTGGCCCTTTTCCCCTTTACCCCTGTGCATAATTAATTAGTGGAGGGGATTTTTGGGGTTGGTTTTGGCAAGGGATTGCTCAGTGCTGGGGTCCTGCAGAAATTCTAGTAATTTCACTAGAAAGTCTAGAGCAAAAATACAGGTGAGCCATGATTACCTTCTCCGTCTGCATTTTCCTTTTCTCATCCACCCCGCAGCTCCTCCACCTTCCTTCTGGGAACAGTCACTGTCCTGGGCTGCAGAGCAAGGTGAGGGCTTGGGCAGGGAAGGAAGGACAGCAGAGCTGGGATGGAGGCAGGAAAGCAGGCTGGTGCTTGGAGAGATGAGACTATATCAACTCTGGAGTTAATGAGAAACCCAAGTCTTCCACGCATTATTTGGCCACCGCTCAGCTCAAAGCAGCCACCACCAATCCCCGTGTTTGGGACACACACGAAACAATGGGAGACCTGCAAAGACATAGAGTGGACCTGGACAATTCAAATGATCCAGCTGCAGGGCTGGTTTGGGGCTGTCCCTCAGCTGAACAGTTGGAAATGTGATGTGCCAGGGGCTGGAGCCTGTTTCAAGATGCTCAACACCTTCCTCGAGTTCTGTGCTGGGTGTGCATGTCACATCACAATCCTCTTGCTGAATCAGGGAGAAGAAACCTCTCCAGCACATGTAGCAAAGCAGCTAGAAAATGACTGTTTTATTTAAATAGCATTTAGCACCTGCTTTAAAATATATTCATGTGTGTACATCACACACAGAGCCACATATAAACACAGATGTATACAGGTCTCCCTGTGTATCCATACACAGACACCTGCATACCCAGAGCCCCCCTCAGCCAGCAGCTCTAATACCAGTACACACCTATCAGAGGAGACAGCTGTGTGTGTATATGGACATAAAACATAACAAAAATACCCAGAATATTATAGGAAAAGAGGCTTTCATTAAAAATCCTACAGTGGTGTGAACAGTGAGCCTTTCAGCACCACCAGCTGATGGCTGCACTGTCAAATATTGTGCATTCTGGGAAATACTGCAAATGCTGCCAAATACTACTGATGCTGCCAAATATTTTTGCCTCGGCTCACTCGGCTTTCATGAACTTTGCACATATCTGCACAAGCTGGTCTGAGCTGGTCTTGCTCTGGCTTGGGTTTTGCTGTCCTTGACATGGTCAGAGAGAGGAGCTGCAGGGCCAGGGGGGACAGTGGCATCTTTAGCAGCAGCAGACCGTGCCAAAGCCTGAGTCAGTCAGGAAGGTGATTAATGCTGATTAAAGTCATTATCTTCCAGATCAGCCCCTGATGGGTCCAGCAGCCAAGTTACAGCACTCATTGGATGATGCTCTCAGTCAGCCAGGCTTCACACGGGCACAAAATGTACTTTCTACAGAGGAAGAGCAAGAGAAAAAACAACAAAGATGAGTAAGACCACTAATCTTTGCACTGGTCTCCAGTAAAGTAAAACTTTAACTGGAGTAGGAAAGTTCATTTCATTAAGCAGGCTTTGATTCCAGCCTCAGCACCTGCATTCCCCTCCTGGGCTGGTGTAGCTGTGACAGGAAGGGCCCCAGGGCTGAGCTTTTTAGTTTTCCCCAATATTTGTCCTTCCTGCTGAGATCTTTGCCAATGGTGTTTGTTTGCTCGCTGTGTGTGGATACCCAGGCATTTACAAGCAGTCTCTTTGCATTGCAGTTAAATACCTTCACAATGGGACTGGCAGGATTTGACAATTACCAGGCTACTAAGGCTTGAATCAGAAAACAAAGGGGAGCCCTGACCCAAGACTGAAACCTTCAGGCATTGTGAAAACCTTGACGGGACAGATGTTCCCCTCCAGGATTCCCACGTACCCCTCTGGGATCCCCTCCTGGTGCAGGTGCCTGGCACAAAGAGGATGATGCTTTCCCTCACTACTCTCCCCAGACTACTGGAACTGGAGGGATCAAAGGCTACCAACATACCTCGAGCAGGGTGGCCTTTCCATGTCCTGCCCTCTGCTGCTTGGAGCAGAACCATCCTGTAATCCTGGGCTTCCTGGGTGTGGAGCAGCTGGAGCAGTGCTGGAGGCATGGGTGAGCATCACTCACCCCTCCAGGAGCAGCCCTGCGACTTCCATGGATGCCAAAGGCTGCAAGCCCCACTTATCCCTCAGCAGGTCTGCTAGCAAAAAGCATGGAGTTATCCTGGGTTTTCCCATCCCTCCCTGGCCCCTCTTACCCTCCCTGCCTGGCAAGAGGCTGCAACCCAGTGTCACAGCTGCCTTGAGCCCCTGGCTGGTGCCAGCTGGGCTGTGACACACTCCTCCACAGCTTGGCCCCAGGTAATTTAAGCACATACTGACCCTCAGTGGCACTAACAGACCCCAGACCCTGTGATTCTCTGAACAGGGGGCTGGATGTGGATGTGGTGACTGGCACAGGGCAGCTCTAGGCTGGTCCCAAGGCTGATGGATGGGAAGGGTTGGTGTGTAAATTTTCCTCTCAATGCAATCACATCCCAAAGGGGTTGATGGGGTTAGCTTGGTAGAGAATCACAGTGTTCCTACAGGACAGAGAACCAGGCCTGGCTCCACCAGGATGAATGAACAAACCATCACATCTCTTGCACATCTGGCAGCCAGTTGTGATCACAATCCAGAGGGTGCAGAGAGTGGCACTGCACAGCCCAAAGCAACACTGACCCATCCCAGGGCTGGTGAGCCTGGCCAGGCAGTGTCTAGGTGACTGGCAAACAACAAGGTCTGCATTATTGCTAATGCTTTATTTAAATAATAGAGTGCAAGAACTGTGCATAATGTCAGGCAGAATTGCCATGCTTATTGCCTATTCTATGTTGTGTGGAGTGTAATTGGTGTTGTTGATAATCTATGTGTGATAAAAGCAATGGGCTGGAGTTTATGGTGGGGCTCTGCTTTTGAAAAGCTGAACATGCTTGTCACCTCAGTGGAAGGAATTCAAAGATTCCAGAGGGGCTATGAGGCTATCCCCAGGTGCTGGTGCAATTTGCACATCCATTTTACTGCCTCTGAGTCATTCAGAGAAATCTTTGATGTTACAAACAAAAAGTATGCCATAAACCAAAACAAAACAAAGAAAAAAAGGTAGATCTGCTCTGCAAGACTCTGGCTCTCTAAGAGCAGGCTGATGCTCTCAGCCATCTCAGTGGCTGGCACAAAACCAAAACTATGTTCGTTTATTTCTCAGCTGGGGCAGGCAGCAGTGCTGGGGCCACATGTGAGACAGCAGCTCAGGCTGATAAAACACATTTAGGAGAGAGAATTTGGTGCATTTATAGCACTGCTGTAAAGATACCAGAGCTTAATGAGCCCCTTCCCACCCCCAGCTCTGGGTGGTGCAGCATCTCCCAAAAGAGAAAAACTGGGAAGCAAACCCAGCAAAACTCTCCAGCTGCAGGTCCTGACTGCAGCACAGGGCAGGACAGGGCAGGAGAGGGCAGGACAGGGATGCTGCAGGGCAGGACAGGGCAGGACAGGGATGCTGCAGGGCAGGACAGGGATTCTGCATGCAGGACAGGGCAGCAGTGGCTGTGACAAGAGTCCTGTGCCAGGAAATTCATCTTTAGTGCTGAGGAATCTCCTCAGAGCCGTGCCCAGGTGGGTGGATCAGCCCGGACAGAGGCAGGGATTGACATGGAGCTCCACCCCACACCTTTGGAAAAGGCAGGTTCAGTCTCTGCTGGCCTACACGATGCTCATGATGGCCCCAGTTACAGAGCATCATATTGTTGCACGAGCAGGAAAAGACCTTAAGCGGGCTCACATCGAGACAATGAACTGCAGCTCAACTTCAACCATTTCCAGCAGCCAGTCCAGCTCTGGGGTTGGGGCCAGGGTCACCTTGAGCATCCCCATTCTGTCCCAAAATATGCAGTGTCAATCCCCAAACCATCTCACAACAAGAAAAAGACCATTTGAAAATAATTCTGAAATAGGTTTGAAAAGATTCAGTTCCCACAAGAAGCTGCTGCAGCCTTACCCCTGAGCATCCTTCACCTGGCAGTGGTGCCCAGCATCTCCCCAGGGTGGTGGAGCTGACCATGGCCCTTGCATGGCCTCATGGCAGCTCTCAGGGCTTTTCTTCCACTTACCATGACATCCCTGAAGTTATACAGTATTTCACAGCAACTCTGTAAATAATTCAATGTGCAACAGGCTCAAGCAACCCCTGCATGCACAGACATTACTGCTATTTCCTCCTGCACCACTGCACAACAAAACAAATTTCCTTTCCTGGGCAAAAAGTCCCAGAAATAGGGTTTTAAAATAAGCTGCAGGTTTTCATTCTTTAAACACTAATAATAAGTAGTTTCTCAGAGCATTAATCAACCATAAGGACATTTTACTTACAGTAACAGACAAGCAAATCAAAGCTAGTAACATTTGGAGGGAAAATTGCTTTATCATGGGTTGATTTTGCAGAAGAGGAGTTTTCAGGTGGTGATGGTCCATCAAGACATCCCTTGGCCACTGCTCACTGCAGGGCAGCATCACAGGGGACATGTCCCACCTCCCTGCACTCATCCTGTTCCAAAACTACCTAGGAATCTCCAGACAAGGAGCATTGTGACTGGGAGCCCTGAAAATCCCATTTACCTCCATGTCCTCCAACACCCCAGGTTTTATTTCCCCAAACATAAAAGGTGTGGCTTAATGGTGAAGTTTTGTGTTTTATTGTGGTTGGCACTAGAAAAGCATTTGCTCTGTGTTACCTCCATACACACATGCCATAAATAAGACTGTAGTAATACTGGGTTCTATGATTTTTGTTTCAAATGATTCTGAGATTTAAAAAAATACATTTATAAACCACCTGAGTGGTTTAAACTCAAGGACTGCCTGCTATTTCATCACTGTATGCAAAACCCCATAGTAACAAAAACCATCCAAAGCTGTGCATTTGTCACTTGAAGGAGAACAAAAAACACCCCAAAACAGTTATCAGTTTGCAACACAATAAAAGCTCTGGGCTTTATTTGATTTTTATTTTAACCACAATGAAAATACAAAGAGCTGGTGGCAATCAGTGTTCGTGATGGGATTTGAATACCAGTATTGTGATCCTGTGGCCATCTCTACACTCTCCAGGCTGCACCATCCCAGCAGGAGGGTGCCTGGTGCTGGAAGAAGGTACCACAAAGCACATCCCCCCTGTTTTTCCCTGAACTCCACATCCTGGGAGTCCCAGTGCTGGCAATCCCTGCAGTACCAAACCCTGACACCCTGCCCACAGAACGCTTCAGGTGAGGGTGGCCCGGCCCATCCCATCCCCGCCACCCTGCATCACCTCTTACCCTTGATAAAGATTCAAGTTTGACCAAGTCCTGTTGATTTAATCATTTTTTAATAAAGCCATCGTTACTGAGTACACCAAGATTGCCAGTTAAGCTCTCTATATGTCGCTGGAGGTAACAGCGCTGTGATAGACAGCGGAACGGAAAAAAATAAAATAAAACAAAACCAAACCAAAAAACAAACCCCAACCGAAACGAGGTAGGTTAAAACCAGCAACACAGACCTTGTTATGCGACACCCCAACACCACAGGCGGCCATGCTTGCAGCTACTGAGAAAGAAAACCCCAGATACGCACCGAGAACGGAAATCAACTGAGCAGAGTTTATAAGGACACGATTCAACCTGAACTAAACACACACACACGGTTCGGCACAGATGTTGTCTTTCACTGTATGTTGGGTAATTCCTAGGGAGTGGAGGGGGTGGAAAACGAGTAGATTCAGACCCTTGGCTGAAGAAACCACACATATATATAATTTTTTAAGCTCTTTACAAGCCCAATCCAGCAACATGGGGGACAGGCAGCTTGTGTCGTGGTCCCCATCCCTGTGCCGGCTGCTCCTGCACGCGCCAGTGCCCGGCTCTGGACTCAGGGGGAACCAGCACCACAACCTGTGCCAGCTCCAGCAGCAGGGTCGGGTGCCCACAGCATCCAGGAGCCTCTGCAGTCACAAATGCCCCTGGGGGAGAGCACAGGGCTCCTGTGACTGCTCTGCCCTCCTCTCCTCTCCGATCCCATCCCGGGGCAGGCGGGCACCTCCGGAGCAACAAGAAATGGCACCTCTGTCCCTATCAAGACACACCATTATGTGAAGATCCATATAGAAATATGGATTGACAGACTTGACAAAAATGGTAGCTGATTTTTATTAGTCTAAGGCTAGTAGTTTAGCCATTTAAAATCCATTTCCCAAAAGAGGGGAAAAAAACCTATTATTTTTTCTCTTCTTTAAAAATCCGTTAAGCCGTTGCTGCCAAAAGCAACATGTAAATGTTGGTGAAGGCAAAAGATTTCTAAAATTACCCAGCTATATGGTTATGGCCTTCATCACAAAGATAAAAGGTACATTTATTGTGCTGTCTCTCACCAGATTTAATTGGTAACTTTACAACATACTATATATTTGATGCTAGCAGGCAGACAGAATTAAAAACAGACTTTTTGACACTGTTTCTTTCCCCGTTCTTACAAAGTAGGGGGACAAAGAAAAAGTAAAACTAAAAAAATAAAATAAAATAAAATAAAGGAAAAACTCATAACCCACTATAACACAGCGTAATCAGGAGACCTCGGGGGGTCCAAGCGTGAAAGTCCATCCCTGGCTGCAGTCCCTGCCCCGGGGCAGCGTGGGGAGGGGGCTCCTCCCCACCTGCCTCTACAGTGTTAGTCCACGTGTTTAATGTCCTTTAAATTAGAAATAATGCCATGGCGGGGAGTGCCAAGTGCTCCTCTGTTACCAGTTCATCATGGAGTTTCTGTTGAGGGTCATGAAAAACACTTGGCTGCTTCCTCCGGATCTCACCGATGCAAAAAATACCTGTCAGGAAGGAAAGAACACTTATTAATGCTCAGGGGATGGAGCTTACCCATGCCAGACTGGGATTAAATTGAGCCACTCATTAGTAAGTGCAGTAATTAAACCTCCTTCTCCCTCACTACCAGAAAGAGTTTGGAATGCCTTAAAAATTCCAGGTTTATCACTTTTTACTGCCACAGCATCATTTATTATGAAGTACTAACAAAAAACTGCTGTCAGGGGTTTGGATCTTGCTAAACATTCACCATTTGGGTCAATATCTGCCTCAGTCTGAAATGGCTTTTTTTGGAAAAGTTAGTCCTGGTATTTCAGCTATTCCTGAAAGTAAAGCCCAGAAAAAAGATTTCCCTTCAACATGCTCAAAGTGCAGAAACATATCAGGATTCTGTATGAAGAACAGGGATTTTGGTGCTTCTGGCAGGATCCACCAGCATCTGATTTCAAGGGGAGTCTTAAAAAATAATTAAGTTATAATTTGCAAATATTGAAGGGAACAACCTGAAGCCTCTGTCCTTAATAAAACCAAAAATTACTAGATCTTACCACTTTAACAAGTTCTCCAGAAAGAGAAACATCTGAGTTTACTATTCCAAACCCATCAGTTGGTTCCAGTATTTTAAAAAGATCAAAGTTTTTCTTTTCCAGCTTTGTTACAATTAGATTACACTTAAATTAAACTTCAACTCATCTTCTTGGGCAGCTTCTCATAACATACTCAACTGTGAAGTTAGGATGCATTTTCCTGCAGAGCTTCAGCCTGCCTCCATGCCCAGGAAGGGCAGCACTCAGCTAATGAGCAGCTGTTCACTAAAGTGTTCATGGCCTCCAAGCTCATTTACTGCACATTATTAAATCTTGCTCTGGGGACACAGCAACTGGTCTCTTCACTGGTTTTGTGATCGTGAGCATCATGAAAGATCTCCTGCTGTTTGCTCCTGACTTATCTTAGTGAAAACTTGTGAGAGGAGGGAACACCACCAGCAGAAACACCTTGACATTCAACCATCTCTTCCATGCAAAAATGTCTTTTCTTCCAGCAATTTCTCCTCATTCCCTGTCCCCCTTGCAACACCTCTGGCAGGGGTTATCTACATGACAGCCATGCAGCTCTGGTGACCCTCCAGAGCAGTATTTATCACTGCTGTCCACAAAAATGGATGAGGAAAGTAATTTAAAATGCATCAAAATGCATCTAAAGATCCATCTAAGGACGCATCAAAATGTTTCTGCATCAGAGCTCAAACCAGGGTCACTTACACACCCTTGCTAATACTCAACTTTTGGAGTTCACTTGGTAACCTCTACTTAATGTTCAGATGAGAGAATTGGGAGAAAGTCAAGCCAAGTCAAGGCAGATCTCAGCTAGATGTAGAAGAGATCTTGCAGGCTGAGGTCTCCATCCACTGGAGAAAATTGACTGGGAATAGGTTTATGGGCACTGCTTATTAAACAGGACCTTCAGCTTAATTATTAACCTCAAGACAAACCAGACATAAGCTCTAAAAGCACCTTCCAGCTCACATCACAGAAACAAGCTTTGAAGTGGACTTACCTTATCATTTCTTTCACATAGAAACTTCAACCTTTGAGCTCTCTTGTGCATAAATACTCCATCCAAATGTCCTGTCTCCACTGAGCGGATCTCAATAGCTTTCTCTCCCCAGCCCATTATTTGATTGGAATGAATGTAGGCTGTCAAAAGGAAGTGTTTGGCAGGTGTTACAACTTGTGTTGAGCTAAATATTATGCAACAGGCAGAAAAGCTCTCATCAGCTGTTATTCAAAGCCTAAGCAGATCAATGGCAGAGCTCTGATGACCAGGCATGTGCCTGCAGGGACAGCAGCCTTTCAGAGCACTTTTCATCCAGAAATTGCTGAGAAATTTAAACAGAAGCAGCATCACTTCTGGTTTCAGAAGGTAAGGAGCTGGGTAGTGTTTTGCCTCCATGGGATGTGGAGCTGAACAACATCAGAGCCAGAAGAGCAACTGAAGGGCTCCCAGCTCCACATCCAGCCCCTCTCCACCCAACAGAGTATCCCACCAGTGCAACAACTGGCATTATCTCACATTGATCTTACACTCAGAAAGTTCAAATCTTTAAGACATTACTTGCTTTTATTATGGAGGACTAAACTGCAAAAATTTAGCAATTGCATCTCACAGCTGGTTGAGGGAAATACCCTTTGATAAAAGAGGGAAATCTCCTCCATCCCAAATGACTCCATCTCAGCATTCTCAACTCCTCATCTTGCTTGTGGCTTGTGTTTTAAGCAGGGGAAGAGGAAGGCTTGACCTACCCACAGAAGTAGGCATTTCTCCCCACTGGAGCACCACGTCTTTCGTTATGCGCCCGTAGGTGTTCACATAGACACCCTCGTCCTCATAGCACACCAGCATCTCCATCCCATCCGTCTTGGGCAGGATGACAATGGCATGAGGAGTAATATTGCCCTGAATCTGCAGGCAAAACAGACCCTGAGAGTCAGAATTACACTGCATGGAGAAAGGGGAAGGGGGAAGGGAGCAGAGCACTGCAGGAAAAAGCCCAAACCAGCCAGAGAACAAAGCCCTCCCTCCATTCCCCACACAGGCACTGGCTTTCAGAGATAAGCCTGAAGGGGAATAAACTGTCATGTTTACCCTACCATCAAAGCTGTCTGAGACAGCAAGGATAAACAGGTTCAGCAATTACAGACAGATCACAACATACACACCCCCAAGACTGATGGCTGACACTTGGCTGGAACACAAATAAGTGACTGAGCCAATGAATCCATCACCAGTTCAAATCAAGGTACATAAACTCAGAATTTTACAGGCAGCCCAAGGCAGCCCTTGGGAGGAAATATCCTAATTTTTAGCAATCATCCTCTAGCTCCAAGGGCAGCTGCATTGACTATCCAGCCTTGTCTGCCCTTCCATAGCTAAGACAACACAAAACCATGCCAAACTGCCCCAGTATTTCTCCCTCTGCTCTTGTTAGTTCTCACAGAGGAGACTGCTGCTTGGACCAGGTTCAACAATTCCTGCATTTGTTTAGTGACACAGTTTCTCCTAGACCAGATTATTGTGGGCCACCAGTATAGATGGAGTTTAAATGACCCAACAAGAAAATCCTACAGAGAGCTCCATTACTGCTCCATGCAGTGTACAGACAGATTCTCCTCTTTATGGAACATGGCAACTTTAAACTTTACTGCTCCTGCATGAGGACAGAAACAGCCTGTGCAGATGAACATGAAGCATGTGAAGCTCTGAGTGCTCTTTAAGTGAGGGCAGCTCTGGGGAATGTCACACCCATCACTGGTGCCACTTGTGAGCCCCTGGGAGCCTGTCCAGCCCTCAGTGCTGACCTGTGTCACCATGTACAGGCAGCAGCACTGCCCAGGTACTCACGTGAGATGGAATATAGATATCATAGGAGTTCCCAGAATCTACATCAATCACATGGAAACCAGTGTGGGATCCAAAGATGACCTTCAGCCTCTGACCCTCTTCTACAGTGAGATCCACGAGCAACGGCTTGTGCTGGAGATCTGAAAAAGACTTTTATAATCCCTTCCATGAGCATCACAGAAAACCAACAAATCCCCATTGCAGAGCCTGATATAGTTTTGAAATCCCATTTGTTTGACTGTGTTTCCTACTAAATATGTGGCTATTTATACTCCTGTCTCTGTGTTCCCCTGTCAGATGCCTCAGAGGATATTCAGCATCTCAGCAGATAAGTGCCTACCCTGCCAAGCTCAGCTCTCTCTCACAGGAGCCTGAGGCCAACACAAGGATTTGGTCTCTAAAGGAAGGAGACAGCTCAATTTTACATGAGTGTGTGTTCAGTTTCTCTCAGCAGAGATCTGTGACCACCCACCTCCTCTCCTGGCAGGGATCACTGCTCTGCTTTGGGCAGCTGAAATGAGTCAGTTTAGCAAAGATCTACTCTCCCCTGCTCCATCTACCTGCTGCATCAAGGCTGGGACCAACCCCCAGCCATGTCCAGATCAAGCACCATGGTTTAGGTGATCAGCAGGAGAGTGAAACACCTGTGGAAAGCTGGACCCTAGACCATTTTGATGCTGCTGAGCTCTCCATGTCACTGAGCCCATTTATTCTGGCTTTTGCTCAGAAAAAGCAAATGTGACCTAATACTGCATAAGCCTATTTATGTTGCAAAGATGTAAAATGAGATTACTCAGCATGAACATCTCCAAAAGGCATTGCCCTTTGTGACTGTCCTCTGCACAGAGCTTGGGATGAAAAGGCTCTGAAGGAATAAGGACAAAGTGTCCACTGGCAGGTTGGAGAGGAGGAAGGTTTCACTGAGAAAACCAAGGCAGGTGAAAAGGGAGGAAAAAGGAGAGAGAAAGAGTGGGTCACTCTCCCAAATTTTCTGTCTTGAAACAGAATCCATATTGCAGAAGGGGAGAGGACCTTGCAAAATGAAAATAAAAAATCATGCCAGCCTATTTTTGCATGTTAAAAATTAGTCAGAGGGAAAAAAACCAACACATACAAAAACCCCACAAAAAACACCCACTAAAATCCCCAACACAATTTTACTCATATGCATTTGATCACCATTCTGCAAATTCCTCAAGTAAAACCTGCTAGCATAAACTAATAATAACACTTCATTGTTGGCTGTAAGCAGAACACATCCAATCTCTTCAGCAGCAAGGATCCCATCTCCCATGCCTGCCAGGCATCCTGAGGAGCTCAGCTACATAAGCAAGATGCTTTTCTGCTCTGCAGAGTGCAGAAATCTCATGTATTTACAATTACAGACACACATACCTTAAATGCCATAAACTTGTGATATGGTTTAGGAGCCCAAGCGTAGATCTCTACAGCGTTCTTTAAGGCAATCACCAAGAACTTGATTCTTTCATATTTCACTGAAATAAAAACAAACCCAATTTTAAACACATTCACTCTCTTCCCAACAAATCTCCTGAGCAGCTTTTCAAGCCATCCCTCTGCTGATTCTCATTATACGTGAGTCCACCTAATACATAAAGATTAATTCAAAATTTATTTGTGGCTATGGTCCACCCATACTTTTAATATCAAATTGTCAGGTCAGACCAAAGACTAGAGAACAAAACCACATCTCTTCAGACATTTATTTCTACTCACCAACTTTGTAGTGGATGCATCCCTCCAGGTCTCCAACTGTGATCCAACCCTGCTTCTTCTCCACCTCAGGGTCATTGTGTAAAATCCTGTTTCTCAGCCAGGACAGGTAGTACACACGCAGCTTGTTCTTCTTTCCTGTTGGCAAAGGAAATGTCCCTGTCAGAGCACAGCATGTTTGCACGGACCATTGTGGGGTTTCAGTGCTTATTTTCAATCACAAGATGATAGAATTTAAGTCCATTTCATGATAGAAGTAATATAAATAGGAATTGCAAATAGCAATTTAGTTATTGTGTTGGGTTTTTCCTTGGGAAGAAATGTATGGAAAGCACAGCCCAGACCTCTGTCTTGCAGGCTGCAGGCAGACACTGGAAAAGCCAGGCTTTTGCTTCCCACAGGCTGGAAATATTCCTTTTCCTATAAATCAGTGTTCACAGAGGACAGTGGAGCTCAGTGGGACAGTGATCTCAACCCTCCTACAACTCAAAGCTTATCCAATCACTCAACTACCTGTTTTTTTAACTCCTCTCTCCTTCATACATTAATTCCACCCTGGAGATGAGACAGGAGCTCCTTGGCCTGCGACAGGCACTGCTGTTTGCAGCCAGCCTGAGGCTGGGCTCTGCAGTGCTGAGGGGCTGCCAAATTTCTGCACGGCTGCCTGCTCCTGGATGGCTGTGACATGGCTGCAAAACCCCCATTACAGGGACAGGACACAGCTCACACTGAGCCTGGTGAGACAGGACCCAAATGATAGATCCTGACTGCTCACAGGTTTCCACAAGTCCCCAGGATTCATTCTCAGCATCATTTTGGGGTTTGGTGCTACTCCCATTCCAACTGTACTAAACCCCTTATCCCTACAGCTGTATCCCAAAACCACAGGGGAGCTGCAGACCAGGTAAATGATGGAGCAGTGAGTATGGAGCTCTGGCTGAAAGGGAGCAGGAATTTGGAGGTGAATGCAGAGTGAGGCCAGGGGGTCTTAACAATGTGAAAGGAAACAGAGGATGATATCAAACAATTTCCTAATGAGCACTTCTCTTGCTGCCCTCTGTGAGCTTTGTTGTACAGGTACCAGCAGCACAAGGCTCTGCTCTGGCTGTCACCTGTGTGCTCCTTGGGGCTGCTCTGCAGGAGGATGCTGGATGCTCTCCTCAGATACTGGACTACAGAGGTTTTGCTTTTGTTTTGCCAGAAATCACCCCATGAGCCTGATATGAGGAGCTTCCAGCTAAACATGGGGACAGGGAAAAGCCCATGGCCCTCACAATGCTTGGGACAGCCCAAGCACATCTGTGGTGTGAACTGGAAATCTAAAGCTGTGGATCATGGCTCCCTCAGCCAGAGCCACACAGTCCCAAGAGCAGAAATCTCTGCTCCCTCAAGCTGTGACCATCTCCCTTGCTGGGCCACCTGCCTGGATCCTGCATCTCCCCTTCCCTGCTAAAGGAGACTGGAGATGAAGTGCAGTCAGCAGGGGAAGGGAGCAAACTCTCCTGAAAGCAGATTTAACTAATTAGATTCCAGAATAAAACACCCCCATCTCCCCTGAGAGTTTCCCTCTGACACCAGTGAGCAGGTTTTGTCTGAGCTGGAAGCACTCAGGGCTTGTGGCTGAGCAGGTGAACGAGGGGGTGAAGGCAGGAGAGCAGCACCTGATATTGTCACGAGGACATTGAGGCCCTCCAGGACGTCCATCTGCTGGAAGCGCCGCCGGTTGATGAGGTTGTAGACCTTGCCCTGCCCACTTCGGTCCAGCAGCATCAGCCCGTTCTCAGTGCCCACCAGGAGATTCACACCTGACAGGAGAGAGGGGATGTGACCCTTGGGGGATGGAGAAGGGGCCAAGCAGAAGCTTGTGGAAGGAGCAGATACCCTGACAGGATCCCCCTGGAAAATCATCCCTTAGATAAAAAATTGCTTTCTTACAATGACTAATGCTAGAAATATTTTATCCCCCTTGCAGACCCCTGCTTTATCTCTTTGTGCTTTAATTGGTCCTTTTTCCAATCCCTTAGGCAACTGGTCACTTTAACCTAAAACCTTTAAATAGTTGGATAGTTTTCAATACTTGATATCATTGACTCATTTTCTAAGGCACTCTAACCCTATAAAAGCCCCTTTAATATCTCATATATTCTGAGTGCTGTCAGACCCCTTCACAGGAGAAATGAAGTTGTCTGTGGAACCTCTGTGCAGCTTCCTTGGTCTCTTCTTCTTCACTGGCTAAGAAGGTGCTGCAAGCACCTTTCATGTGCAAATGAATCTCACAGAAGAGCTGATAGCCTCAGCTTGTGGCTGAATCCTGCCTGAAGCAGCCAGGAGAAGCTGTTCCATACAGAACATTTTATCGGGGCTTGCTGTGGCAGCCAGGGGCAAAGCCCAAGTGGCAAAGCCCAGCTCAGAGCTGCAGTGACACACTCCCCAGGGCAGGCAGGGCTCACCCCAGAGGGCAGCACACAGGATCTCCGAGTTGAAGCGCTTCTTGTACTTGCGGATCTCGGGGGTGTCGCTGTGCGGGCGGATGTTGGTGGGGTTCACGTTCACCACCGAGATCTTGCGCGCCTCGTTCAGCTTGGCCTGCTCCTGCCTCAGCAGCTCGCTGGTGAACAGGGCTGCCAGAGAACACAGGGGACAGGGAGGGGGCGTGGGTTAAATGCTCTCTCTACTCTTTTTTGGGGCAGAATGATGGTATTTGGTTTATTTCTCCGTAAGGGAGTCATCACTGTGTTACAAGGGATTAGTTTGCCCGAGCAGACAGGAGGGTGGATTTCTGCTGCTGCCTGTTTCCTCCCACATCTTTCTGGTGGCATTTTGCTGGTGGGAGAGAAGAAGCTGGATGGCAGCTGGATAGGGCAAGGACACAGACACCAGCTGTGTTTGGGGTGAGTGAACTGTGAGAGGGGTTCACTGGGGTTATTCAGGCTCCCTGACCTGCTTTCCACAAGGCCCTCCCATCTCAAACTGGCCACGGTGGCTCTTACGATTAGTGGATGACTCTTCATCCTCATCTTCATCTTCATCAGTAGGTGAGGTCTGATACACTCTGGTGTCCACAAAGGGGGTGAAAGAGGCTTTGGTGCTGCTTCCCATACCATACTAGAAAATGAACAGCAAAGAGAGAGCTCAGCACACAGAAATAACTAATTTTGTGTATCTATGTACATCTAAGACTTTCTAATTAGCAAGTAGTGCCTGTCTCTGCATTGCCCTTTTTGAGCCCTCTATGAACATCTGCTCCTCCTCCCCATAACTAATAAGAAACAAACATTAAATTGGATTTCTGAGTGTTTGTGAGCAACAGAAAATGGGAGGAGCAGGGCCTGGCTCTGCTCTCTCCTCACAGGCAGAAGCACAGCCATGAGGACAGTCAGCAGAGAAGCTGCAGGGCCAGAGGCAGAAGCCAATGCAAGTAAAATCTAACAGAGAATCACAAAATCACTCAGACTGGAGCAGACCTTTATCATTAGTCCACATGTATATTTGTCTGCATGTCATACACATGCCTTAAACCTTGTCTGGGACATCAGGCAGGCGAGGGTTTGCTTTTCCTACTTTCCCATTGCAGCCAAGGTTGGCAGGATGGTGCTGGGAGCCCCTGTAAACCCTGGCCTGGGGCAGCTGGCACAGCTTTAAATTGTCCCCAGCATTTCACGTGGGACTGCAGACAGGGGTATCTCTAAGTTAACAAAACTCAACCTGAGGGTATCACAGGAAATGTCAGAGCCAATACTTTGCTGGGGGAATCTGGGGATGAACAAACTGCAGTGTCACACTGATTTCTTTTTAAAACCATTGCTTTAAGGCAGAAAATGAGGCTAAGACCTCCTTCCAAGCAAAAGGAAATCCTTGTCTTTGCAATGTGAATTCCCTCCTTCTTTGAGCAGTTTATCCTTTCTACTCCAGCATTTACCTAGGACACAGTTTAAGGATGAGCTCAGTTTAGAGTTGCAAAGCAGCAAAACCCAGCTCACTCTGCAGCACCACTACAGCTCACATTTTTCTCTCTGGGACATTGTCCCTCTTCTGAAATAAATCTTCCTCAGCTTTTAGCCAGTCACCAAGCTCAGGCTGCTTCCCTGTGCCCACTGCCACAGTCCCTGTGTGACAGCTGCCCTGGGGACAAGTCCCCCATGCCATGCACTACCCTGGCACATCCCTACTGAAACCAGGCTGAGCCTGTGCCTGTCCTCCAGGCACAAAAAGATATAAAAAGATTCTGGGGCACAAAAAAACAGGTGTAGGAGCAGCTTTGTGGCTCGTGACTTTTCCAAGGCATTTTGGGGCTGGCATCCTTGGGCAAGCCAGCTTCCATGCCAAAATCAGGCTGTGCATCCTGCTTCCCTCCCAGCCCTATTCCCTGACAGCCTGGCTGTTTCCATAGGAACAGGATGGATTTCTAAACAGATCATGGTAACTGAGGCCCCAGGAAGGAGTTAACAGCCTGCAGCAGGGAAGGCTGCAGGCACAGATACCTCTACTTTGTGCTTGTCTCCTAGCCAAGAAATACACAGATTTTTTCCTTGTGCTGGATGTCTTTTCCATTAAACAACAGCAATTTAAGGAAGAGAAGATCTCAGTATTTGCAGGGATTTCCAGCTGAGAGCCAGGTGATTTCCAGCAAATGAATTACAAAGAAATCCCTCATCTGAATACACTGAGCATTTTTCCTTGCTCACATTCAGTTATTTTCCTCAGAACCTGACTCTTTAATAGCTTCCAAGTCTGATATTTAAATGCTGAGACTTCATCTTCCCCCAGGTCTTGTTTAACAGCCTATAAACCTGTGTGGTGGCATACAAAGAGCATCAAGCTGCAGACTGAGATGATGCTTACATGAGTCACCTGGAAGCCCGTGAACAAAATCCCCAAGTTTCCACTCACACCCATTCCCTGCTCAGTCACCTCTAAAATGACAATTTTAGAAATGGAGAAGATCTTTCTGGTTGATATTCTATAAATGAATACATTCAAACCCAATCCCAGGCTGCATTTCAGCTGCCCCAGGATGACTGTGGAAGGTGTTACTTTCAGGATCCACTCTCTCACTGCTTCTTTTAATGCCACTGAGGAAACAGATAAAAACTTGAGGCCAAGTCAGGCACCATCTGTTCTTATGCTTTATCAATGCCCAATTCCAAGATTTTTTTATTTTTATATAGCTAGTAAAAGTACACCATGAAGTGAGATCATCATTTCTATCAAAGAACACAGGATGGCAGAACTTTTGATGTACAACCCACCAAATGAAATAAAAACATTAAATACAATAGCTTAATTAGCACCAAATGGATTGATTTCTCATGGAAACAATGAACTGTGTTTGGTTGCCACAGCAAGGTAAGTAAGCTGGACACATTAATTCCCTTAGTTTGTCACATCTTGTACTAAGACTTTTTACACTTTATATACTTTTAATATTCAATCATGTGCCTGTAAAACACCTACCAGAGAGAAACATTTTGCCATGACAGGAAACACATGACTTTAAAAGTGTTCAGGTTTCTTCTACTCTGAAGAACTATCTGGAATTTTGTTGGCTTTGGTTTTTGGTAACCTTTTCAAATTCAGTCATGATAATTATCAGAGGTTGCACAGATGGAAGCTGGGCCCAGCTGAAGCTAACAGCACCACTGGCTCTCATCACTTCCTTTTATATCCCAATGGCAAAAAAAAAGGGGCTTTCTCATCAGTTGGCAGCACTGGTGCCACACCACCAAAACTCCAGCTGGTGGGCCTGAAAGCCCTAACAAATGCTTCTCCCATCACCCACAGACCCCTGTGCAGAAACCCTCCTGTTTCCACTACACTCACCCACGAGGACCAGAAACAGAGAGAGGGGCGAGCCAAGAAAGGCAGGGGGGAAAGCAGGAGGGCCCCATCAGGGGGCAGAGATGTTAATACTTGATTTAAAAGCGATGCAAAGGAGAAGGAGGAGCCCCCCAGCACCTACTTCAGGCACCGAGTCCATGTCCTGCGCATGCGAGGAGCCGCGCCCCAGGGCCTCGGTCGGCGTGCCCGCCGGCGAGTGGCTCTGCTGCACCAGGTCAGGCAGATTGATGTGACCTGCAAAGCCATTGCTGGCTGCGTGGCCAGAACGCTTTTTTTCACCAGAGGTCTGCAGAGACACAAGGCATGAGGAAGAAAAAGGAGGGGAGGGGGTGGGAAGAGAAGAAGAAGAGAGAGAGAAAAAAAAACCAAACAAAACGAAGTTGTCGGCAGTCCCCCGGTTCCCAGAGCAAGCGCAGGAGAAGGAGCCTCTCTGTTCCATCCCCATGCAACCTGGCAAGCAGCAAACCAACCCCCCTCCAGGAGAGTTAAAGACAGGATTAATGACAAAGTTAATACAGAGTTATTAGCCACAAAACAGCGAGAGAAGCCTGATCACTGTTGTTTGGAGAGGAGGAATGCAGGGCAGATTCTGCGCTTGCCCCCATGGGTGCAAACCCCATGGCCAGCTCTCCTCCCACATAGCCACTGGTGACAGAATCTGAGCCCTCAGTCAGCGTTAGCCTGGGCAGCTTTGCACAGCTATGGCAAAGAGCAGCCTGACTGCAAGTGCCAGCACAGCCCTGTCCCATGTTTCTGTGACCCAAACCAGCAGTGAACAGCAGCAGCAGCGGCGGAGGAGTGGCAGAACCACCAGCAGCTCGCCCTGCACATGAGGTTCCTTGGGTTTCCACAGGGCTGCCCTTCCTCTCCATCCCCTCCCTGTACAAGGCAGGTACCAGGAAATTTCTCCCTTCCTCATTTATTTTGCCATTTTGATGAATCTCACCAACCTGGTGAGATCAAGATCATGAACAAGATGGTTACAGAGATTTACCCATTTACAGGGATTTGTGGAAACTTTCACTGGGCTCACCAAGCCCCTGACTAATCCTCAAGACATTTATCTTTTGGTTGCTCATCACCATCACCTTCAACAACACCTTGCCATCCCACTACAGAGTGAAAAGCTCTTTGCCCAAAGCCCACTGCCCTCAGTGAGACCATGCTCTGATGGCTATGGTGGTGGTGGGGAAAAACAGTAAGTACCCAGCACAAGGCTACAGTCTGGATTTCTTATCATGCTTTCTCCTCCCAGTGGGGTTTTCCAGATGCTTGTCTTGCCCACAGCTTTTAAACTCTTCTGCATCCCAATTCTCATACAGCCCTGCTGGCACAGCACAGGTTTTACTGTTGTGATGCTGAACACAAGCTCATTTCAGGAACAGCTGCCTGTTACACAAGGCCTTGCTCTCCCACTCACCCACATCACCCCCCCTGATTTAGGGATGTGCAGAGCTTTGGGGATCCCTGCTCTGAACAGCTCCACCCCAGTGAGGGATGCCCCCTCCAAAACAGATGGAGAAAGGCAGCAAGCATGCTGTGACTTCTTTTGCTAACTTATTCCTCTCTTTCAAAGTTGCATTCATCTTTTTCCTTCATATGTGAATATACTAGCTAAATGGAATTAAGAAATAAAATGCAGCTGAAGTCTTGTTTACATGTGATCTAAACATCCCTCCTTTACAACTGCAGACTCCAAGCTCCCCTCTCTCCTCCTCCTCTCCCATCCACCTCCCTGATGTGCTGCTGGGAGAGTGACTCTCCTCTAACAACCAGGGCTTCCTCCCTCTCACCAGGAGTCCCTCTGCCCTTCCACCAGCATGCCCAGAACATCCCAGCAACTGGGAAGCCAAGAAACACCGAGGGAGATCTTCCACAGCCACTGAAGGTGCCTCCTCTGCCTCACCCCTGCAGAACACCCAACAGCACTGCTGCCACCACAGCCTCAGCTCTACAGCACTGGAGCTGGGGATGAGGGCTCACACCCATCTGGGATCCCAGTGCCTCTCAGCAGGCTCTGAGCAGGAGGTAAAAATGCTCTGCAAACACTGCAAGGCTCCAACAGCCACAGGGTGGGAAGAAGAGGGGAAACTCGGCCAGGTCCAAGTGAATGAAGGGAATGCTGTAAGCTGAAGGTAACTCCTGCTGCCTGGAGCAATGGTGGGGTTGCAGCAGAACCATTTGCAGGAGCCGTGCCCTGGCACTGCCATTCACTGCTGTTTGTAGCTGTGAGAAACATTTGCACTTGTCACATTTGCTGCGAGTGTAAATTGCATTCACGAGAGCGCTAAGAGCACAACTGACTCCTTCACTTTGTGTTCCAGACACACAGCACTGTTAGTCTTTGTGCTTACATGGGCAAAACCTCCTGAAGATGCTCCATGAAGTGTTTGTTTTACAACTTACCTCCCTCACCATTAAAGTCCCTTCCCTTGAAATATTGCTAAACGTATCTGCGTGGGAAGTCTCTAGCCCGTGGGTTGTCACCATTCCCAGGTTGTAGGGCTCGTTGCTTCCAGGGATTCCTGTTGGTCTGGGGACAGAGTGGAAAAGCATTAACAGTGAGTATTTCCTTTGTTTAATTGCATGAAAAATCCTCTATTATTTTAATAAGGGTAAGGCTCTGTATCTCACAGGAAGAAAAGTTATAGAAATATATTCACTTAGATTTATGGGGAAATGATAGATGCTGACAGAAATACAGGGTCAGGTTGATAAAAAAGAGAGAAACCATTCTCTTTCTTATCCCAAGGTGTCCTCAGAGGAGCAGTGATGAACAAGTAACAAGGAGTGGCACTCCTGTCTACTTCATGTAATTTTTTTCTACCTAAAAAGCTGCTGAAAACCAAAAGTTACTCCTTTTAATTTCCATCTCAACCCCAGAAAAGGAAACACCAGAGTATCTGATGGCAAATAACAAGGGAGGGGATGGGGTCTGGAGAAGGTGTGGGCAGGAGGACAAGTTGTGTCCTGTAGCTTTCTGCTGCTTTCCAGGTGAAAATGCAGCCCTAACCTGTGGTTTCAGTTTCACATTGAAATTTCCACATTCCTATTTGAAGAAGGGGGCTGAAATTTATTAAATTTTAGGACTGCCTGAGACTGGATGTCACAGGTGCTGAGCAGGCCCCATTACTTCACTATTACATTCTTGGCAGCCTGGCTGCTTAAATATAACTCAAACAAATTCACAAGCAAACGACAAGCAGTCCTGGCTGATCAGACCTGTTACTTTGCATTTAAAAGCCACACTGAACAATTGCTTCCATCAGTGTGAGGCAATACAATCTCTAACTTCTGTGAACACCAACAAGCCTGGAGGCTTGTGAGGGAGCCTGGTCAGTGAAAAGCCAAAACAACCCAGATTAATCATGGGGTTACTGGTGTAAGGTGAGATCTGAGCCCTGGGGACCCCGAGGTGGGACTGGCTCCTTGCCTGCATCATATCAAACCTACAACTGAACAGGCATCAGAAAGGCACTGCAGGCAACAGCCCCCCATAATCCTGCAGCACCTTTCATGTGAGCAGCTCCCTACCATTAGCTTTTCACTAAAGGATGAGAAAATAGCACAGTTATTCTAGTTTTAAAATAATAAAACAGGACCAGAGGAGGTTATGTTAATTTTGACACTGCACAGACAGAGAATGAATGGGTGAGGTAGCCCTGGGCTCCCAAATTTCATCACTGCACAGTTTCCATATCATCCTGCAAGATCTGGCTTGCACAGCTCAGGGAGAGGGAGGTGTAGGGAGTCATCACACTCTTCAGATGGAGAAATGATATCTCCAGAGGTTGATGGAATAAACAATCCCTCCTGTCCACAAAGCAATGGATAGGTTTATCCTTCAGCAGAAGAGGTCTGGATAGAGCTGGAATGAAGAGCAGCCAAGTGCCCAGGGAGGATACCCAGGGGAAGTTTAAACACAAGTTACACAAAGATCATTCAGAAGGTGCAGCAGAAGATGAGATGATCTCTCTTGGCCTCACTTTCCAATGACAAACACTGAACACAGGAAAACAAATCTCTGTTAGAAAAACACCGAAGTACATCAAGGCTGAACTCGAGTTAAGGTCCCTTTTGTGAAATAAGGGTGTAACTCAGAGGATTTGCTTTCTTTTTCCCCAGACATGGGACAGTGCAGCTCTGCCTGCAGACATCACTGTATCACCACCCTCTGTCTCTGGGACAAGACAGAGACAGGACATTATGGGACATGTGGCACTGGGCTGGCAGGGGCTGGGGGCATGCAGCTCACTGCTGTGCCTGTCATCCCACAGATATGGCTGCAAGGCATCCAGTGAGACATTTATCCACTGGGAAGTGCTGTGTCAAACCCAAGGTGTCTGAAGAAGGATGTCAGCACAGATTAACCACTCCTGATCAAACTCCTCTTCCAGAGCAGCTTGAGGCCCCTTTGGCACGCCTGACTGCCCATCTGACTGCTGAACATTCAGAGCCATCCCTCTGCTCCTGACTTGCTCCAACCAACCCAAGAACTCTGATTTTCATCCTTCTGCTGGAAGGAAGCTCCAGCCAGGAGCCTGACACTCTGAATAACATGGACCCAAGGAGACATGGTCTTCTTGCCACTTAGAGGGCTTCTGTGCTGCTCTATGCCCCACTATCATGAATCAGAGAATCAAAGAATTGTTTAGGTTGGAAAAGACCTCTAAACTCCTTGAGTCCGACCATGCACCCAGCACTATCATCCTCACTGCTAAACCACATTCTTGAAGACAGGTATGGCTGTATCAACTGTAACTGATTTAGCAGGAAAAATGTAAATGAACTGATTAAACTGCAAATAATCCCCTGAAACTTCCTACAGCTCCTCTGTGAATTCAGAGGAGCAGGATTCAGATCCTGCTGTCAGGCAAGGACCTCCAGAAATGTCCCTGCAAAGCACTGGGTGGGAAGCCTGAGCAGAGATGCTCCAGGAACTCTCTCTGAATAGCAACAGCTCCCTGTGAGTATGCTGCCCTGATCTGGAGAGACTCAAAAGCACAGGTATCCCATAGGACACAAGAATCAGCTGATCTCCTCAGTTCACCACTTTAACCCACCAACACTGACTGAGCCAAGTGCAGAAATCCAAGACAAAGATTCAGGATTATTATAATCCTGGCTCTACCAGTTGGCACTGGGCAGGCCACCAAGTACTGACAATTTAACATGACTTAATTTGGGGCAAAACCAGGATCAAGAGCAGGCAGAGCTTTACCACATTCATCTCATGGGCAGGACCCATGGTGTGGATGAGGTCAGCTGTGTCCACTCTAGCCAAAAACCTGCCTGGCTCATCAGCAGGAACAGCTCCACCAGCTCTGAGCCAACATTCACTGAATATGCAGTGGAAATAGCTCAGTTTTCCCCATTAATTATCTCTAGTTTGGAACAGGAAAAACACTCATGTGAGTACATCATCCCTTGCAACCATGACGCTGTCCTCAGTGCCAGCCACCAAACGTGGACACTTTGGACATGTCCTTTATCACAGCTACTGCTCCTCCAGACCAGGACACGCCAGGGTTTCTCCTCCAGGCCAGGACACGTTGGGGTTTCCCCTCCAGAAGAACAAACACCGGGGTTTGAGGGCCTGCCCCCCCAAAAGAAAGCGTTCCTCACATGAGCCGTGGGATGTCACTGACAGGCACGGTCCCGTCGTGCGTCTCGTTCTCGCCATCCTCCTCCTCCTCCTCGCTGCTCTCTGACTCCTCGCTGGAGGAGGAATAGTCCGTCACCTTCTTCAGGGGGCGATTGGTTTCCTCGATGCGCAGCTCCCTCAGCTCTTTGGCTAAAGCCGTCAGATCCTAAAGGGGATGGGGGCAAGGAAACAAGGAAGGGATGGCTGTTACATTCAGAGCAAGGAGAATGTCACATACATCTCTTCAAAAGCCAATGCTAACAGCACGAGCAACAAGAAATAGCTTTACAGAGTCGTTACAAACATGAGACAAACGTAAGACAATGTTTGTAGCATGTAGCATTTATTAAACAAAACAAAACTGATTTACGCTCACTGAAAAGTCAATAGCCAACCTCTTCTTTTTCTCTTTGGAACGTGTATGTGCATATATATACACACACTTATATGTATATACACGACAAAATTATATTTGTTGGAAAAGGTGAAGTTCAGTCACCATCATAGTAAACTGGAAAACAACGTCACTTCAAAGATTGGCTCGGAGAATTTCTCCTGCAGGGTTTTCTCTTCTCTCAAACTTCTCAAAGAGACCCCGTAATGGTATTTATTCTGTAATAAATGCATTTGGGAAGGAAGCAATGACAGCATCTCCCATGGAGTGGTGCAATCCCCACGTCAAGAGCTGCTTCCATGGTGAGTCTCCGCTGTTGGGCGGCTGCCGAGAGGCGGTGAGGAGCACGAGGAGAAGCGCCCAGCTCAGCCAGACTTTGGAGTCACAGCTCTGAGTCAGCCACACGATCAAAAAATAATAATAATTAAAAAAAAAAATAAAATCCCTCAGCGGGACCCATTAAGCACTTTATGTGAAATGTGGCAGCCTACAAGCTAAGGGGAAAAGAAAATAAAATAAACAAAAAAGCCTTGAAACGAGAAAAAAGATAGGAGCGGTCCCAAAGCCTAGTAATAATTTTTCAGTTTACCATGACTTTGATGAGGTCTCAGACCCGACAGTCATATAAAATAGACACTGCTATTTCAAAACAAGGAACATGGCAGGCACCGTGTAGAAAAGAGACTTTTTGTTATCTTACATGCTTTTATAGCAATGCAGGGGGAAGCAGTAGGGCAGAAAAGCATGAGAGCTCGAATTAGAATGGGTTAGAGAACTCTGTTGCACAAGACATGCACATGACGAACAAAGCATCGCAATTGTCAGTCTTACCATTTCTCCCTATATTAGTGACCGAGGTAGGCATCAGTGCATTCGGTCAGAGATAAAGGATTAGGGAGAAAGAAACTCATTGAAAAAGACTAAATTCCACAATTGTCTTACGGCCATACTCTCATTTACTGCATTTCCAGTTTACCGTTCCAGCAGGACGACTACCGCAATATTAATTACGGTTGCAAAAGAAGCTCTTAAAATCTATCCTGTCAACACGTGAAGAAAAGGATGGAAAAGCTCTATGGCTGAGATGCAAACCCAGTTTATTTTCTAATGGTGAGGCAGGAATGTTTGGTAAGCAATCTGTGCTCGGGTTGCTGATGACCCACACCTCCCGGCGGGCTCCCACCGGTGACAGCTGCACATTCTGCTCCCAGGTCTGCCCTGCCCAGGCTCTGACACAGAGACTCCCCTGGATATTGGAGAGCTTTGCATCAGACCCATAAATACAACCATTCCAAAAAAGGTCTTGTTTTTAAAAAAAACTCCAAAACTGGGCAGTCCCTGTTTCAGCAGGTACCTGTGATGGGTTTTATATGGGTTGTTCAGCCTGAAGAAGAGAAGGCTCAACAGGGAGACCTCAGAGCATCTTCCAGTACCTAAAGAGGCTCCAGTAGAATTGGAGAGGGACTTTGGACAAGGTTATGGGGTGACAGGACAAGGGGGAATGGCTTCAAACTGACAAAGACTAGGTTTAGATTAGCTGTTTGGAATAAATTATTCAGACTGTGGTGAGGCCCTGGCACAGGCTGCCCAGAGAAGCTGTGGCTGCCCTATCTCTGGAATGTTCAAGACCAAGATGGATGGGGCTTAGAGCAACCTGGGATAGTGGAAGGTGTCCCTGCTTAGGGACAGGGTGGAATGGGAAGAACAAGATGAACTTTAAGGTCCCTTCCAACCAAAACTATTCTCTGATTCTGCAATTCTGTATCCCTCCAAATGGTCTCTGTACCTTTAAAGAAAGGCTCTTTATCATGATTAAAGAGAGGTTGTGGTATTTCAAGAGTTCCTTTTCAATGCCAACATGTTTGGGACTGAAATAGAGTCAAATCTGCAGTCACGACAACTAATTATATTAATTAGTGCTGTAGCAGCTTCTATGATATGACTACTTCTTTTCCTAAGTAAGAACCAGTGACAATTTCAGCAGCCTAACAATGCCTTCCATTTAGAGTATCAAACATGCTCTTTATTGAGCACTTGCCTTTGAATTGAATTAGAGCCTCTCACTTTAAAAGGGATTTTAGGACTGTGTAAGAGACTCTGAAAACTGCAGCTGGACTTCTGCAGTGCAGGACCAGCAGTAAACTGTCACATCACTGGACTGTGAAAATTACTTCCTTTTTTGCACCTTCCACTTCTAATGTGCTTCAAGGCACCCTATCAGCCTTTTTTGGCCATCACTACAACACAGTCAAGTATTATAAAAATCAGCTTAATTACTTTTTAATAACTAATTTGCAAGTTATAAGAGCAATAATACTCCCAGACAATATCATCAGATAACTCATATTTCCTAGTTAAAGCTTTGCCTCAGGATGGTTAATTCTTTGATGCTATCATTTTCTGTAAGTAATGAGCACTTTGTGGGATTAAATAGCTGCACCAAGTTGCTCCTGGACCAAAAACAATCTGACAACTAGAGAAAAAGTGCTCTGTAGTTTCACACGTTCCAAGTGTTATTACTGAGGGTGACATAATACGTAAGTTAGTGGTGTCAGTGCTTTTTAATTACTTTTAATTACAAAGCCTTCTTTAGATTTAATATTTGCTGGAGTCAAGTCAGATTGGTTTCTGAAATCACATTGCTCCTTGAGCTTGAATTTAGCACACACGCTGCCTCTATTTAGACACTGATTTATGTGCTTTTTTCTTAACAAAGCAGCTCATTAAACAAAATGTATTGCTCATATTTTATCCAAGAGAACAAGTTAACTAACCAGCACATCTTCCTTCTTTCATATCTTCTATTTTTACATTGAAGAGGCTGCAGAAGAAGCTGCTGAAACCAGTGCTTTACTGGCAGCCAGCCCTGCAGTTACCAGTATCAGCAGTGTGCACAGTGATGCATGTGTCAGGCAAGTTAAATGTTAAATCAGGAATGCTGGGTCTTTTCCCTTGAATGTTTAAACATTCACCACTGCCAGATGCACATTTAAAATACTATCATATGTGAAAAAGGTCTCCTTCAGCAGTCTCATTTTTTAAGGGGATGAATGAGGACCAGCACTGCCATCAACATGCAAGATGGCTCTGCAGTGGATGCTGGTCCACGAGAATGAACAACCCACTCTATTTCCACTGCTTGGTTTTTCAAGTGCCTTCTTTTGAATTAAGCTTAGAACACGCTTCAAACAGCACTTGATGGCCCCACTGAAATCAGCAGGTGGCCAGGGGCTGTGGCTGAGAGCAGAATGTGGTGAGGGGTCCAGGCTGCCCCACCTCCTCCACTGGCACGAGAAACCTCCGCTCTGGCTCCTCTGTCCGACACGCCGAACAAGCAGCACCACCTGCACCCCCACGTGGACACTGGGATGCCTCTGCCCTGGCCTCCATGCAAGTGGTGTGGCCAGCAGGTTTAGGGCAGCCCAGGGCTGAGCAGAGCACACCAGCAGTGCTGTCCCCTCCCCGGTTCGCTCTCCCGTCCGACCCGAGATCGCATCGCCACCTTTATCAACAACACCAGCACCAAGAAAACCCAGCTTGGAATTAAGCACTAACTAGTCAACCTTGCACAGGCATGACCCACTGAGAAAAGATATCACTAACCTCATCTATAGCTTTCTTATAGCTCTGTGGGTAAAGGAAGAATAATCAGCATCAGAGGAAACAGATCGGGACAGGAAAAAGCCAGAGGAAGGGCAAGCAGGTTAGAAATAAAATTAGAATTGTTAGCTCAACGCTGTGGAGTGTAGAGAAAAAAAACACATCATCAGCAAAACATTAATACACATTAAAATAGAGAAGCAGTGGAAATTCATATCATTTTTAGGCTGACTCTGCAGTTTTAAGATACAAATGTCACCAGCATTAAACCAGGAGGAAACACTTCAGATGAGATTTTGCTCAGAATAATAGAAGGGGAGTGTACAGAGACCACTACCAGGTGGGGTTTTAAGCTGGGAAGGCTGTTGGGGGCTGTTGGTTGCCCAGCCTTCATGAGCAGAGCATCCCTGGGCGGGTGCTGCGGGGGACATGCAGCACAGAACAGGACAATGTGCCATCGGCCACCGCCAGCCCAAGCTAGCAAAGCCCTTAAGCGTCTGCTTCACCTGGAAACACAGGCTTAAGTGCTTTCCCCTAGGCTTGGGCTCCTGCTAAAAACTCATGCACTCTCTTAAGCATTCAGATCTCCCAGGGGCTCTGGCTGTACTGCTGCTTTCCAGTCTCTGTGCTGGAGCAGCAGCAGTACTAGCCTTGTTTTTGGGGTCCCCACGGTTGTGCCACTGCACCGAAGGGAAACGCGGCCAAGGCAGCTGGCAGCATTCCCATGGGAAGGAATTCAGGACTCACAGCGGGTCGGCTCGGTCGTGTCACGTCCCTGTTGTCTTCCTGCTTGACCTTGGCAGGCTCATGGGAGAGCACAGGGGACCCTTCAGGCTTGGCATTCCCTGGGTAAAAGGCAGGTGGAGAGAGTGGGAATTAAAATGCTGCCAAGAGCCACCACTGCATCCTGTCACCTGGGATGGGTGGGAACAGGGGCTTCATCATCACTTTACTTCTGCTGTCTTGAAAAACCCTTTCTGCTTCTCCACCAACATAGCAAGAGAAGCCATAATCCTGCCCAGCCTCTACCAACAGCCTGCTTGCAGAGCTACTGCTCCTTTTCTACTAAAGAAACAAATTTACTTTGCAAAAGAACAGGGCATGTGATAAATGAAAAGCTCTGCAGCATCTGACACCACTAGGACAATGTTTGTCATAGAATTCCTCATTAGTAAAAACAAAACCAAACCCAAAATGTCAATGAGTTACAAACTCCTTTTATTGACTACCTATTGATGGTTTCAACAACAGACACCATCATCTTATGGCCAAGTCATAAAATATTCAATGCATGGAGTCAGCATTTGTCTTAATGCTCTTCAGTCCTGGAGACTGGAAGTGTGGGGCTGTGCCAGAATGCAGATTTGGGGTGTATGGACAGTGGCAACTCCACTACTCCATCGTCATTAAACAGGGAATATCTTTAAGAGGGTCTCTAGGACGAGAGGAAACAATTTGGCTACAAACATAAACTCCACATCATTCCATGCACAGCTGCCTATTGAAAGCATTTGAGAGAAAGCTTCTTACAGGTTACATCACTCCTTTGATCTCATCTCAGGCACAAAGATGAAGCTTCCCCCAGAAATTATATATATCAACTAAAAATGAAATACACTCCCAAAGAAACCATGCCAGAAGAGGTGCAACTGGGTGGATGAAGACAGGAAGCACACTGGTTGTTTTTTTTGTTTACCCTAAAGCATAACCCCATCTCCTTTTGGCTACCTGGCAGTGTGATGCTGTGGGCAGCCTACATCAGCCTCCAGGGAAACGGGGCTGTTGGCAACTCTCCTTGCAAGGAGGCCAGCAGTTCACAAAAACACATCAGAAATGATGGATCCTTTGATTTTTAGTTGGTTTTTTTTTTTTAATAACAAGCATGAGATCAGAGACCTCTTGCCCTTGCTGCTTGTCAGGAAGCCTCACAGTGTGCCTGCTGCTGATGTTTCCCAGCTCACCTCTGACTCTGTTGCGCTCGCTGGAGCCAGCCTGGGAGCCAGGCTGGGATCCACCCTGGGAGCTGGGCTGGGAGCTGGGAGTGCTGGAGCTGGAGGAGCTGCCACTGCTGGTCCTCTGCAAGGGGCTCTCCACGATGGTCTCTGTCCTCCTCAGGTCTGGGTTGCTGCAGGAGGATGAAACAGAGAGGTACCATCAACCAGGGTCACACCCACCCCAGGGCTCCCGACCCTTCCCACACTGACAGAGGGGCTGAAAAGGCCAGGAGAATCCTCCTCAGCTGGAGGAGACAGGGCTGAGTCACCAATTTGGGTGCCCTATGGCCACGACAAAGAAAAATTGCCTAGAGAAGCCTTCTGCTCTTATTGTGAAAATCTGACAATAATTAAAATATTCTTTGCTCTCAATACCGCCTGTAGATTTGCAAAGATGGATTACCTAACTAGCCACCAAAATTCTTCATAAAAGCAGGAATTTGTGATGTGTTTTCAGACAAAGATTTCAGCAAAGCAAGGATCTCAAGTTTGCAACAAGGCTGCAGATCACTTGCACCACTTAATTCACAGTCCCAAGTTTTTATGGCTTCACTTTCAAACTTGCATCAGATATCCACTTTTCCTCCTTGATTTCTCTCACCCTTGTGAATACAGATAAATCTTGAATAAAAAGTGCCCTTGATACACAAGGAGTGACTAATATCTCTCTGGGTATCAAATGCCTTTAGGAAATTAATTCTTACTTGGCATTGAAATGACATCAGAAAAGATGTTCATGCAGAGCTAGGCAATTTGGTTTTATACAATGTTTCTGGAAGTGATCTTACTTAAAGGCCTCTTTAGAACATACAGTAAATATTCCCTCATTTGTCACAACGGGGTGACAAATGAAAGAAGGGATATTTTTATAATATCTACATTTATGCATGGGGAGAATCAAGAACCAAAATGAGAAATGGGGAAAAATGAAAAAGATTGCATTGTTGTGAGAGAAATGAAGTATGAAATAATTCCAATGAATATTTAAGTTTAATGGACATGTGGCAGCATCCTAATGATTTCCAATTTTCATCAAACTGAAGGCCTCTAGCTCATGCTGTATGGCTGATGTCCTTAGCTATATTACCTAATGAAGTATATTTGAAAACTTTGGCAACTGATGTATTTACCTGCACTGAGCAGGACTAGGACAGTGAGGGTGCAGGAAACACTTGGCAACCTTTAACTTGAATCCCAGATCCCCATTATCCTTTTTACTTTCAATACCATCGTTTATAAAGACTATGCAGCCCAACATCCCTCTGCATTTTAAACTGTCCTTCAAGCAACAGCTAATTAAAAGAACAACATTTTCAAGAATTCAAAATGTTTCAGCCCTTGGCAAGGAAGAGCAACAAACCATGATATGCTTTTTCTCTAATTAAAAAGAAAAAAAAAAAAGAACAACAAAAAATATTCTTCCTCCTACTGCTGCCCCTGCCAGTGACTCTGGGCTGCTGCCTGTGAGTTTGCTGAAGCACAAGGGGGCACTGAGCTGGAACAGGAGGCGTATGCTCAAACTGGTGACAGCACACATGATCAACATCCCCACATTCACTTTTTGACCTCATCCTCTGAGGACAAGGCAGGAAGAAACCAAGGAGCTTCCTCACGCAAAGCTAATTGGAACTTGCATTTCTCCTGGGATCTGCCAGGAGGTCTCATTCTGCAAAGCAGAGACAGGCTCTCGCATGACTAAGCTGTGGTTTTTCCATCCAGCTCTGAGCAGAGCCTGTCAGCTCCCCTGCTCGTTTTAAACGTGCCCAGGGACAGCTGTGACACAGCAGAGATGGGACCACAGAGGGGGCACAGCACCTTCCTCAGGGGCTCACTGCTGTGCCACAGAGCCAGGTCTGCCTAAGGCCCAGTCCTAGGAAGCTGAAAGGAATTTAATCCTTGATCTACATCTAGAGAAGATTTCAGCAAGCTGTATGAGTGTCTGTCCTGCAGCACATTCCTCAGTCATTATCTGTGAAAAACCACTCTGATGCATAAGAAATGTATGGAATGTACCACTGAGACCTCCCCACTGGCTTACAGGGACCCACTGACAGGAAAGAGGTGAGAACCAGGACCTACTTCCACTAAGGTGAGCACCCAAACTCCTGTTTGATTCCACAGCAGCAGATGAAGCATCCACCTACAAACCCTGCAACGCCCAGGAATGCATTCAGCCAAGAGAGCAAAGCCTCCAGGGATTCCAGTGCTGGCAGCCTTGTCAGTATAAATCACTAATGGTGCAAAAACTCATCCCAGAGACAAGAGAAGCCTTGCAAATGCCATGGTGTTCAGTGAGCTGCAGCAGGGCTGGACCCCAGCCCATGTGGGCTCCCAGCTGGGCAGTGCAGCAGTGGCAGCCAGGATCACTCCTGCCCAGCCCCTGCATGGCCTTACCTGGCCCGGATGGGCTGGGAGCCCAGCCGGGGCCCCAGGGCACTGCCATTGCCCGGGGAGTTCTTCCTGGCCAGGGCAGGGGAGATGGAAGTGGTTCGTTGAGGCACCTGGAAAAGAATGGAGACATCTGCAGTCACCCAGTCTGGGCTGCTGCTCACCTGAGCCATCAGGAGATCACCTTCCAGCACTGCCTTAAGGCTGATTTACAACTGATTTCCCACTAAGAGAAAGGCAGTATTTAGGGCAATTATAAAATAAAAGGCTCTTGGCTTTTAGAAGGAATCACTGAAGTGTGAGGCAGCAGCAAGCTGCAAAGGTGCCCTCAGATGCTCCTGGCATGGGAGCCCCCAGAGCAGCCTGGATACCACAAACAGGGCACTTACTTCTAGAAGAAATGTAGGCACATATACACACACAAATATATATAATTTAAATCTAACAAAACCCATAAAAGTAATTTTCAAGTTAAAATTCAGACTGAAGTGCATTTCAACAGCCACAACGGAGGTTTTCTATCTAGCTCAGATACGACACATGCCAGCAGACAGAAGGTGTTGACTGGTGGACAAACAAGAGGGTTGACAGTGGGAAGATCCAGACTGACCCACCTAACACTGGGATTAAACACTGTGACCTTCACTGAGCTTTAGATGCTGCTGCCAAAATCTTGCTGCTGGCAGAATGGCTCAGCACGAACACCCAAAGGCAACCACAGCCCACAGGGGCAGTGACAGGAAACCCTGGAACTCTGCCCCATCCCATGGGAGCTCAGGCATCACTGCATGGCCACAGCTGCAGTGGCCTCAGCCCCCAGCACCTCAGGTGATGTGGAGAGGCAAGACAATACTCACCGTTCAATACCTTGCACCAGGTAACAGAGGGGCCAAGGGCTTGTCAGGATTAGCAAGAAAAAGAATTAGGCTTGGCTTTTTTAAAGAATAAACATAGATAAGAAAAGATTTAGAGAGCTGGCGATGCTTTAGAGAGCAGCATCACCAGCTGCAGCTTGTCTCAGTACAAAGCAGTTTCCCCTCCAGGCAGGGTACTCTGCAGTCAGGATTTGGGGAGTTTTCCACCTTCCTCTGAAGCATCCAGCCACAAGCACTGGCAGAAACAAGACCCTGGACCATGGAGACAGCCAGTCCTGCCTTTTGGGGCAGTCCTTTCCTTCCTGCTTGCAAACACATCAAACCCACCTTGGGCAGTCCAGTGTGAAGTCAGGCTCCGCATGGGTGGTACTACCAACACAACAGCCCTAAATGTGATCTGCTGGGGATCCCTTCCAGAGTCCATGTTCCCCCAGCCAAGGGGGGAAATACTGCATAGTGCTGGAGAACAGCAGCCATGGTCTCACCACGCAGGGCATCACTGCAGCTGAGTGTCCTTCTCAAAGGACTCATGGCAAAAGCCAAGATTAAACTGCAGGGGCTTTTTCTTAATTAGCTTAAAACCAGGCTGCCACCTTCCTGCACTATGGAGGAGCCAAGCACACAGACAGTTCCAGGAGCTGTTGGCTTGCTGCTCCCTTGAGCAGAGTACTGATGTCTCCTCTTGCTCACTGACAGCAGAAATAGGAGCATCATTAACACTCATGACACCAGCACAGATCCCTTGCACAGGGAGGCTTACCTGGTAACTGTGACTTTGCTCTTAAAAAGGCTAGTCACTTTGTAAGTACATAGAAAAATTGCCTCTCAGTCAGGGACAAATACTGCCTCCCTGTCACTAATCAATTTATAATAATTTCTCCTCTGTAAAAATCCTCCAGGCTGAGAGCTGATTCACTGTAAGGGGAACTTTAATGGCCAAGTTATAATTCTTCCAAAGTGAAGGTGTATAAACAACACAATCGAAATAGTGATCCAGAAGAATCCTAATTAAAGAGGTACTGCCAGACACTGCCAAAATGTCAATGAATGTATAAAGCTGCTGGAGCCCTTACAAGTCTTCCATCAAATATTGATCGCAACTGGAGGCACAGCCCTGGACTAAAAAGGACCCGTCTTATTGAGTATGACAAATTTTATGTTCCTATAATTCCATTTAAGCAGAAGGTTGTTTTTTATCCAAGGGAAAGAAGAGATTAATTTGTTTTGGCCTCTGTCCGAGCTCGAGAACTTTCTTTGCTGGAGGGCAGTGCTGTTTGCAGCTGTTTTGCAGCCAAGAGCAGCTCCCAGCATGTCCAGCAAGCCCTGCCTGAGGAAAGGCAGCCCCTGGGCAGGTCAGCACCCGCTGCAGAGCCTCGGGGGGGGCTCTGCTCAGCCAGAGGGACTCAGCTCTGGGGGTGCCTCTGCCGTGCTGAAAGCGAGGAGCAATTGTGTTACCTTTGGTGGAATGTCTTCCTCCTGCCGTAACCAAGAACTTCGGTCAAACTTTTCAATGCGAGGGGGCAGAGGAGGGTTTTCTGAGGTGGGGTCCGAGTTCTGCCTTGGCATCTCAGTGCGGTGAGAGGTCACCGTCAGAGCCTCCTGAAACCCAGCCAGTCCCTTTGCAGGCTGTTCATGCAGTGACTGAGACCCAGACAAGGAGCTTCCTTGGGATTTCACAGTGACCAGATGTGGAATCTAAGCACCAAGTCAAAACAGAACTATCAGTCAAAAGGAGAGTTTAATAAAAAAAAAAGGAAGAATTAAAAAAAAAAATTATAATTTGATTTAAAAAAAAAATTTTTGATTAGCACTTTGGATGCACTGAAAAGCCCCCTTAGTCTGAGATCAGCACTGCTTTGGTTTCAGGAACTTCTGACTTACATCACTTTAATGTAAGATCTGTTAAAAATCACACTCCCGCACACACCGTGCCCGCCCCAGGCTCTGCTGCTGCTGGACCAAAGTCCAGCTCCTACTTCTGCACCTCTGTGGTTGTATTAATGAGGTTTGGCATGGATTTTCCATGTTAAAAATGGAAAAAAACAAAAAGAAGGAAACTATAATAAATAATAATTGATTAAAAAAATCATCAGGAATTCTGAGGCATAGATGGCATAAAAAATATCTTGAGGAATGAGCTTCTATAGGTCTCAGTGTCTCCCATGGATTAGCCCTGCAGGTTAGAAGTGTAAGGAATACTGACATCTGTTCTGGGAAATCTGAGAAAATCACAAGGCTGCAGTTTGTGAAATCAGAGCTTCTTCCCAAGACTCTGTGAAGCTGCGTTTGTTTGATACAACAGGGTTGTGATTTTTATTTGAAATTTCTACATACATGTCCATGTCTCACAGGTACACGTGTATGCAGTCTCACCCACACTGACATGAGGCTTTGGGCTTCAAGCAACTCCTTCACAAGTATTTTATTGTCAAAAGAAGTTTTTGTAGCTGCTGATGGTATAGGATGCCAAGAAGGTCACTGAAAATTACTTGGTCAGTCAGAGGAATGACAGTGAAGTGGGGTTTTTCCCACTTTCTCAATGCATACAGAAAAAGTATGTATCAGGGCTTTCCTGCACATTTTTGTTTAAAGTTGGCTTTGTATTGGAGGTGCCACACGTGGCTGGCACTTAGCTGGCACACATTCCATAGAAAGTGCAGCTGAACTTGGAGCAAAGGCTTTGCACTTCCCTCTGAACTCCCTGCTGGAGTCTGTGGATCTGTGGGAGCAATTCCAGGGGCTGGACCAGAGCCAGCACTGACACTCTTACAGCTTTTGGTGGCACAGCACTTGCAGACCTCATGGCTGGGAGAAACTTCTAAAATAACCATGTCCCTCCTCTGTGACAGTCATGGTGATCTATGCCCTCTCCAGATGTGTTTGTGACTGATGTCAACTCAATGGAAAACCAAAACAAAACCTTGAATCAAAGCGGCAAAGAAAGCAAAACCTCTTTCTGATGATCCTCAGCATCAAAGCATCCCGGGTCTTTGGTACCAGGCGCTGTGGTTTCAGTCCTTTGCATAAACCAGATCCAAAGAGGATCAGAGCAACAGCTGCACTGGACCAGAGCAGCAGCTCCTCCTGGTCCTCCAGCTTGTTTCTAGCAGTAACCAGTACGTGATGCTTCAAAGGAAGGTACAAACCAGCGTGATGTTGCTAACACATGGAGGTGACAAGAGGAATACACTCATGCATGTAGATGCTGCTCTTACTCATGAATATGCTCAAGGCTGAGAAACCAGGGAGCCGGATGCTATTTCCCTTCCATGCACTCTTCCTTACCAGCACCCCAGGTGCTGGCAGGGGAGCAGCGTTACCTGCGGGTCCACGGGCCGCAGCAGGGGCGGGGTCCGGGCCGGCTGCACGCCGCTGATGCTGAAGGACTCGGAGCGGGGAGGCAGGTTGGGGTCAGAGATCCTGTTGGCCACCTTGTGGGGCATGGCCGGCGAGCTCTGGCGGTTGAGCCGGGAGCGTTCCTCCACCTGCGGCACACGGGAGAGGGGTCAGCGCCCAAACCTTGGCACTCCAAGGCATGATAAACACACAAACAGCTCTTTCCTCTTCAGGCTGTATCAATACTCAATGTCGTATCTATTGTATTCAATGTCGTATCTATTGTTTGATCAAGGTGGTGATCAGGCACACAGGTTGGACTTGATGATCTTGGAAGTCTTTCCCAACCTAAATGTGATCATGGAATCCGAGTCATCCATCAAACTGTGCAATAAATGCATATTAAAGGCATGAAAAGGATTGCTTGAATTTATACTGATATATAATATTAGATAATCTTTATATTAATTTCTAATATATAATGTTATATAATCCTTATATTAAATTCCGAATATGAAATGGAAAACTAAATAAATGAAGGAGAAAAAAATAAAGAAAAGGCAGGACATCAGAGAGATGTTCCTAGAAGATGACTCCTGAGAAGCTCTTTCTTCTTCTCACATGGATCTTTAAGCAAGGGGACCATTCTCCTCCACTGTTATAAACACCACAATAAGCAGTTTTGTTTGATCTGAATAAAGAATAAACATGGCAGCCAGAAAACTGTTGGCTTTGATCTGAATTTAGTGAGTCTGACACCTTGTCATGTAAGGGAGGGGAAAAACCTCTTTTACAGAGAGAGAACATCAACCCCAAAGCCCACTGCTTTCAGCTACCCTTGATGGGAACACAGTGGTTTCAGCTCACCCAGCCATGCCATCCTGCAGTTAAACTGTGCATTGATATTCAGGCAGCATATGCTATGCAGAATTTTTGATACCTCGAGATTTGATGAGTATTTTATTTATGTGTCATTAAAGTGTTAAACACCCCTAGCATGTCTCAATCCCACTGTGGATAATGCCACGTTAAAAGGCAATCTTGATTTCCCACTGCCACTATCTGCTCGCTCCAGTATCACCTTGTGGTAACAGCACAGCAAAAGATGCTCTTGGGACTGTCCAGCTGTCCTTGGTGGGGCCCTACTGACTCCACTGTTAGGCAGAAAAGGGGGAAAAGCAGCAAAACCTTCCAGGAGTACATCATTGGTCAAGTACCGACCACCTCTAATTGAACTGAAGACTCCCCAAAACAGGAAACATCATTAGCAGTGTCTGTGCAGTCCCAGTAGAAGGCTGCTAATGTTTAAATCCATCACTTAAAAGTGAGAGCAGGATAAAAGCCATGGGGACTGAAGGAGGAGTTGATGTGGGGTGCTGGCTGCTGCAGAGAACAGAACAGCTTGTGATGCACAGCTGAACCCTTAGTTCTCTCAGGGAAGCTCTGAACAGTGGGAAAGCACTACAGGGGCCAGGCCCATGTGGAAAATGTCTGATTGAACCTGTCCCTCCTTTCTGCAGAGTCATGTATATTCCTGCCCAAACCCATCCTTCAGCTAACCAAGCTTTCCCTGGATAGCTGCAACACTTTGTTTAGCAAACACTCATCCATAACAGAAAAGTCAGTAACAGAGGGAGCTGCTAATTACAGGACCACAGCTCAGAGTGCTAATGCCACATCCCTGGTTGGATCACCAGAAAGTCCCAATTTGATCTCCAGAATGACCTAAATAGTCCATAATTATAAGAGATGTGCCTGGATAAACAGGGCAGGTCTGGGACAGCACCCAAGCTACATCCCAATTAACTTCCAGTGGATAACCCTGCATAACAAGAAGATGAGTAGAAGGGGCAGCAGAAGGGAATGTGCCTCCATACATCTTGGAAGGACTATCTGCTCACACTGTTTCATTCAGCATCAAGAGAAATCCTTGACTGTGCTCTGGGGAAGCTGTGAGAGATGCAGCACAGGCTGGTTCCTCACCCAGAGCTTTTGTCATCACCTACAGGTCAATCCCTTAACCAGGGGATGCAGGAACACAATCATAAAGGTGAGTAGCCACAGCCTCACCTCAATGCTTTATCCCACTTCTGCAGGGTCTTTGGGGTCACCCTGTGAAAATGAGTGAGGTGGAAAAACGTGTGCATAAAGGAGAGGTGTGAAAAGCAAAGATGGGCACAGCATGAGGAGGGTTCAGCTGTGGTGATCGAGCTCCTGAGAGAGAAGACTTCAGACCAAAAAAGCAAGAAGACAAGGGCAGTATGAGATATAATGCAAAATCCTCAGGAAATATCCAAATAAGCTTTGCACAGCCTCCAGAAACTGTAGGCTGAGCACCAGAGTTGTCTTTTCATTGTTCCCACAGGAAAACAAAGTCTCAATATTTCTGTTAAATTAGCATGCATGGGCTGGGTATGGAAATTGCTAAACTATAGCAAGAACCATGGTAGGCTCATTAAGTATCAGCACAAATCCATCCGTGGAGCCAGCAAAGGTGGGCCTTCAATATATGCAGCAAAGTACCTGAATTGTGTTAAAAGTAGGACTAAACAGAAGATAAAATGGGATGGAGGCAAGAGGAGCCATTCTGGGAGATTCCCAAGGGTGCTTTGCTGAGGCAGTACATCAAACTACTGCTCCCAACAGCAGAAAGATGCCACAGCTTGGAGCATTTAATTAGAAACCAGACAGAGTGACACAGGTAAGGAATAAATGGTTTGGAGAGCTAATTGGTGGAAGCTGGAGAAGTTCCCCAACAACAGGAAACCTCATCTTCCCTATGATTTTGGCAAAGGGTAGGAGGCCACGTTCTGCTGCTCTTATTAACACTGTGCAGTTCCCAATGTCCTGCTTCCAGCAACAGCATCAAAAGGATTCCAGCCCCATGAAACAGAAGAAATGGGCCTTTGTGTTTGAAAGGGAAAGCTAAATCCAGCACTTTTCTCCTTCACCTCAGATAAAAAAATAATATTCCTTTTTACATATCTTTGCTAAAGTTTTGCAGACAGTGCCAGAAGTACTTTAAAAATGCTTTAGAGGGTTCACTTAAAGCCAGGCAATGGAAGACAGAGTTTTTCCTTGCCCACTATCTACTCTCAGCACTCCAGCAGATGGAAAAGGGTGACCCAGTTCTGCCCAAAGCTGCAGAGGCTCCATTCATGTGGAAGCCTCTCCCATCAGAGGCAGCTCAGCACATCTGGAACCTCATCTGCAATCCCACTTATCAAACTCCTTCTTTCACTGGAAGGGCTGGAGAATGATGATGCAACTCCATGAAAATCTATCATCTGGTGTACTGCCACCAAAAGAGACTGAAGACTGAACTGAAAGGTAACAAAAGAAAAATCCAAGCGTGTTAACAGGTGAAAAGAATTTTAGATACCCATGTCTACCTTTGTGAGGGTTCAGAAAGGCCAAGAACATATCACTGGCCTTTTCTTAGCAACAGGTAGCTGAACTCCTGGAGCATTCAATGCTGGCAGGTATTGTGGATGCAGCTGAGGACTGTCAGGAGGAAAGATCAGCTACATGTTGGATGCACATCACATGTTTGCAAGGACTAAAGGATGTCAAGCAGTGCTCCTGCTTAGTAGGAAGAATAGGGAAGTTATTAAAAGATCTTTCTGCCCAGGAGTAGGGTTACAAAAATAAACAAAAAAGAATTTTAGAAAAATTAGCAGCAAGAGCAAGCACCAGTCTTACTGGAGCCACCACAAACAGATGAAGGAGAAAGAGTTTGCACATGATCCTGAATCTGCACTGCAGACAATGCATGTCTTAATCCTTTCAAGACTGCTCAGACTAACAATAATTAATATTCAAGATTTCACAACTATTGCAATCCCTTTTTTTTGCCTGAAATTTAAAAACCAGAAAAAAGCAACCCCAAGGGATACAACCCTGAGCCTGGGGAGAAAAGCTGTCCAGCCCCTGACTGTGTGGAATTAGGGCTCAGCTAATAACATCACAACCATCACCCTCTGCATTCACCCCAACCCCTGCAGACCTGTGGACATGCCAGAAGAATGAGGAAATGATCTTCAAGGTCCATTCCAACCCCTTAACATTCCATGATTCTACATCCACAAGCCCCCAAACAGGCTGAACCCCCCCAGGAGGGATCCATTCTCCTCCTTGCATGCCCTCATGGAAAAACCTCCCCATTAGTACAAACACAGACACACTGCACCGAGCTGGGAGTGCTCTCAGCACAGCTGATGGCATCTCCTGGATCCCCACCCTGTGCAGCACAACCTGTTGTGTGTATTTCAGACCCAGAGATGTGAATGCAGACGAGCACCATCATCCTCCCTGCCCTCCCTTACCTCCTTGGCCCACGCTGGCTTCTCGCTGGCATTTATCCCTTCTTTGTAATGGTAGAGGGGTTTCTTCTCTGCTGGCCTCTGGTCCTGTCTCTGCTGCTGCTGCTGCTGCTGCAGGGACACCAGGTAGTCCCTCTCCTGCTGGAGCTGCCTCTGCAGCCTCTCCGCCTGCCGCTGCTCCTCCAGCTGCTTGCGCTTGTACTCCTACCCAGGAGAGAACACAGTGACAAGGTGCCCAGCCAGCCTGCAACCACATTTATCTGGTTGGGTCAACAACAGGGCCTGAGCATCTGAAAGGTTGTTTTCTGGCAGAGCTCACTGATTTGAAGGACTTTGGGGACTGAGCTGTAAAGCATTCCCAAGGAGAGACAGCAGAGCCAACAAATTCAGAGCTGTGACTCTGCCATCCATACTTTGCAGCCATTGACTGGTAGGAATGGGGGATGTGAGTGCTGACTTGTCAGGGAAACCCTGCAAGACCCACTCAGGGCTCACGTTTGCTTAGGAGATATCACTGACTTTGCCCAGGTTTTTCTGGATAGAAAAATGAAGCATCAATTCAATGAGGTGCCAAACATCACGTGGTGAAGACGGGGCTCGGAGTAATATGGTCTAGTGGAAGGTGTCCCTGCCCATGGCAGAGTGTTGGAAAGTAAGGTCCCTTCCAACCCAAACCATTTCATGATTTTATAGTCAGACAAAACCCAACTGAAGCCAACTCCTCTGTGGGACCAATTAGTTGATCCTGGGAAGAGACATACTGCAAAGCCCACTGTGTGATCTTTCTGAATCCCTACAGCTCTGTGAGTTTTAAAAGGAGTAAGTAATTTTGAGAATTCCTTTTAAAAGGCAATGGCTTGTGTGAGGGTTTTTGTTCTTCCTAAATAAAATAGCAAGACAAAAAAAAAAAAAAACAACCCTGTAGATTAAAAGAAAATGCAGTAAGAGTAACAGCTACCAGCAGTAAAAAGGATAACTCATACCCAAATTAAATAAAAAAGAGGACATCTAGAATGCAAACAGCACACAAGGGAATAGACAGTGCTCCTGCGAGGAAATTGAAACAAAAGCCTTCACTCAGAACATGAAGAACAGCATGGCAGGGTGGGTTTGATGGATGCAGGCACACAACAGCTCGAACACACCCCAACATGCTGCAAACAGCCTCCAAAACTTCACAGCAGCCACCAGGGCTGCTCCTCTCACGAGGACACACACACACCAAGGCTGCGGAGGGGACGCAATGAGAGCCGTGCACTATGAGGGGGACCCAGCCCTGAGCAGAACAGGATCCAGGCATGCTGCAGCCATGGAGCAGGACAGGAGGCTGCAGGTAGGGTGGTGACAGCAGTGTCCCCTGTGTCTGGGCAGGTCAGGAGGCACTGGGGGGACATGGGCGCATGCGGACGCGACACGGGCAGAAAGCGGCAAGCGTGGCCGTGGCCTCCCATTTACCAGAAGTAGAGCTTGCTCCTGCAACAACTGCTGCTGCAGGATCTCTAACTGTCTCTGCTCCTCCTCTAACTGTCGCCTGATGTACTCCTGGAGGCATGGGCAGCAAGGATCAAAGGAAAAAGAGAGAGAAGGTAAAAGAGCCAGTATTTCTGGAGAGGAAGGAGAATGAGGTGGGCACCCACATCCGCCCCGCCCAAGTGATCTGATCAATCAGTCTGGGCACCCTCCATCCCTGCCCAAAGAGCACAGGGTGTCCACCACTCTACAAGAATGGAAACCACTGGGAAATGGCAAACATTACTCAAGAGTAACACAAAATCTGACCCCAAGAACAAGCGGGCGTGGAAAACCTGCATCAAATGCCTTCACATCTGCGGGCCAGCAAGTGGATCCACACAGAAATAAACAGCAGTGAAAGCGACACACGCGGTGCTAACAATTAAGCAATTCGCTCTCAAGTGGTAAAAAATGAGTGTTTACAAGAAAATCTGTGATTAGAGGCAGAGGAAGCCGTGCTGAAGGCGCTGGCCCCGCGCCCACGGCGTTACCTGCTCGTGCTCCGCGCGCCGCCGCTCCTCCTCCCGCCGCATCTGCTCCTCGTAGTGCCGGCGCTGCTCCCGCTCCTGCTGCTTCCGCAGCTCCTTCTCCCGCCTCTGTTGCTGTGGGGGGCAGGAGGCACAGCTCAGCATCCCCACCCTTCTCCCCAGGAGCTCCAAGTCCTTTTTCTCGTAATTTTTGGGGTGTCCCCTTGTCTGCAGGCCCAGAATGCTCCTACCCACCCAAGGAGATGCCTTGCCAGCAGGCTGGTCCATTTGGGTGCTAGAGGGACTCCTTGATCCCACTCCATCCTCACACACTCTGGTGCTTGGTACTGGCTGGGGAGAACCCACTGCATCCTCCTAGGCAGAATCAGACCATTTCTACTCCCACCTGCAGATGAAGCCACGGGGGCAGAGCATGGTCCCCACATTGCAGCATGGCCAATCAGGGGGTTAATCAGGCCTCAGACACCTGGGAGGTACATGAGCCCATCACCTACAGGTAACACAGCCCCAAACCCACCCATGAGGATGAGAGCCAGCCTATTGAGAGGGACATGCATCCCTCTTTATGTTTGCTGAGACCAGAAACCAACAAGGAAGACTCAAAATCCAAGGGTTTTTCCTTTCTGAAGCACCAAATGAACAGGATTGGACTTCCCTTGCTATTTTCAGGTCATGCCTGCCCCACTTCTTCCTGCCTGCTCCACTCTATAGCACCTTTCCTGACAGCAGTCTGGGGAGTTTTGACAACCTACAGCCTGCTGTGAGCCACCCTGGGCACACCTGCAACCCCAACACGCCTGCTTTTAACCCAGCCTAACTCCTCCAGCTGTCCAAACCATGCTGGGAGCAGGGGCTGGCAGCAGAGTGCTGCAGTGCTGCTCGGCAGGGCAGCCCCTCACTGCAGCACCACATCCAGCATCGGCAGAGGGCACTCACACGCCGGGATCGGCTCCTGGAGCTGCCTGCCCGATCCACCACCTCCATCACCTCCCGGTGCAGCCACACGCCAACGGGAAGGCACTGCTCAAGCACAAACCTGCCCCTTTCCTCTTTTTCCTGTCTTTTTTCCTCTCTGTCACTGGAGAAACTGGCAATGCCATGCATTCACTAAATCCTGGGGAGGGCTGGAGCAAGCAGCTGAAGAGCTGGCTGAGCATTCCAGAGACCAAAACTGCACATCAAACTGCTGCTCTGCAGGAACCTGCACTGGACAGACGGATTTAAAATTTGTATCTATTTGCAGATACCTATATAGATACTGTATTTTCCTCCATAGTCTATATATTTGTATCTCTGTGGGGATATACATCTAGGAATATCTTTAGGGACATCCATGAAGATAAATTTATCTATAGATACTGTAACAAGCATTTCCACCAGGAACCAATGCCTGTAGTGCTGCTGCCTCCTCACTCACAGGTAACATCCACATGGACTCCAATGATTCCCTTGAGCTGCAGCACAGCTTTAGTGCCACCTATATATTTATCAGAGCTTTTCCACTCGCCCCAGGGAAGGAAAAACTGCATCCAACCTGAAATAACCTGCCAGCTGCAGACTGTGGCAGGCACAGTGACTGGCACTGCCCACGTACACGGGGGATGCACGAGCTACTCTGTGTGCAACAGGGGAATCTGGGCCTGGGTGAAGCTTTTGGAACCCTGCACTAGAAATTCCACAGGGCTCACCACCAGGACACTCACTCTGCAGCATCCTGTGATATACAGGATTTCTTGGCTTTGCCAGTGCTCCCAGACCTCCTAGGGTGATGGTCACTGCACCCATGACCTCTGAAGCACAGATCTTCAGACTAATGTTGAATAAATGTTACCCTGAGCTTCAGTCACAGTTGTGTCACACTGGTTTTGGGGTGGGTTTTAATGGCTGGCTTTTTTAGTTCAACTATCACGATGCTGAGTAAAGCCCATAATGCTTGTGTAGGATGGGCTTGGCTGGCAGGAGGCAAGGCCCTGAATACCACATCTATTTCTTAAATAAAGATCACCCAAATGGCCTTCACTGCCAATGCAGTAGGTGAGAAAATCCAAGTCCTTCCAGAGGAGGAGGCAAAAGTGATTTTCTCAAGGAAGGAGTAGCACACTATCCTTCCTGGCTACCATGTGCTCCCATGAGCTTGCCTCACTTCAGGCCCCTTTCCTTCAAGGCAGCATCTCCCCACTAATCTTCTAAAAGCCTATTTAACTCCAAAAATGAGAATTGAGACCCACAGGTACCACTTTCCTTCAAAAGGAAGAGAGCCTGATGCTCTTATGGATACTTAAAGGCCCCCTGCATCCTGCTGCAGCCAGGTTCTTGGGGCTGAGGCTCTGAGGAGGATCCAACACACACATTTATAGAGGCCAGGAGTGCAGCACTTTTGTCAAGTCACATCATAAGCATGTCATCTGTAGCATTACCAGCACCTTCAGCTAAACACTGCAGCCCAGCAGAGCAGGGCTGAATCAGCTGCCTTCCCTGTATGGCCCTGCTGCAGCAGCTGCCAAACATTTGGAGAGGATCTGGCACTGCAATGGGAAAAGCCTCCAGTAATGCCCCAGTCACCCCAGCACTAGGATGATTTGAAGGAGGGATTTGGATCAGGGAGATGCAGCTGAAAACAAGTGTACAAAAAAACCCAAAAAACCAACCAACCAAACAAAAGAAAACGAAAAAATTCAAAGACCTCTATTTTCTTGCCTCCTATTCTCCCTGTTTTCTGCCCTCCCTTTCTTACTGTAAGAGCACACTTCCCACATTTCTCTGAGCCTGAAACTACTGTGTGTATTTACACTATCCAGATACATTATTCATGCAAGGCAAGAGCACCAATTAATTAGGACTGGATTTATATAACTCTGCAGGTAAAGCTATATGTAGCTGCCTGTAAGCCAGAATGGGATCTTATTTGCACTGCACCAGATATGACAGGTTTTAAATATTGATGAGAGAAGACACACAAAGGCAAAACCTCTGGTGTTAAGGCCCTTGGAGGCCTGGCATGAAACAAGGACTTCAAAGAGCAAAGCTCACTTTCCTAGATCAGACACAGCCGGGGCTACGAGCAATGAGAGAGCTGCAGCTGCCCCTCAAACCCTGTGAGCTCAGAGGCACTGACACTTGCAAGAAAAAGCTCCTGGAAACCCTGGCTTGCTGCTCCCAAACACCAGCATGAGCCAGGAAAGAAGTGGAAGGGGAATTCCAAGTGACAAATGAAAACAAATATTCTAGGTGGTTGCGTTGCTGTGACAGGCTCATTTATCTGAGCCACCAGGGAAAGAGTGACTGTGGCTGGAACATCATCTTTCCTGACACACCAAGCACTGGAGCATGGAGAGGTGTTTCCCACTGTAGAGAAACTGGGTCAGAACTTGCCACCGTGGCCAACAGAGATCTGATTTGCTCTGAACCACTGCAGAGTTTTTACTTGGCAGCACCATGAAGGGATGCCCTGTGCAGGAAAAATGTCATGTTTCAGAAACTAAGAGCCCTACATGCTTCCTGACCAAAGAAAAATGAGAGAGACATGAGGTTTAGCTCAAAACTGTACTACAGGAGCTGCTGTAACAGCTCTCCTTGGAAATGGGTGCAGGAATGCTGCTGGAACCACTGCAGTGTCTCCATGTAGCACACAACTGTGAGGGGGCTGTCACCTTAATGACAAGGTTCCTAAAAGCTGTAGAACACCTGCATATGTGTAAGAAAACAACAAACCAGCATTCTTGATAACCCAAATTTACCTATAATTAATTGATTTTTTGGGGAGGGCATTGCTTTGTAAGAACTTCTAGTCAATGGTCTTCTGCTGATTAACATTTACAGGAGATTCAGCAAGTTGAATTTCTTGAACATCCAAGCTCTGTAAATGCACTAACTGAAACCTCAAATGAGAACAGCAAGATGCTTAGATTTATTTGCCTGGTACATACCCTGTAATGATCTGACCTTCATTTCATACCTAGAAAGAAGAAAATCCACAATCTGGCAGAAAAATCAGGTTATGTAAAGCCCTCTCTGATTCTATCTGCCTATTGCTGCCAAGGGGTCTGCACAGAGATTTGTCTTGCAGGATCCCTAAGGTTCCTGACCCCAGGATGTGTCATTCCTACAGCTCAGCTGGAGTTTTGGTGGTTAAAGCAGTGCATCAAGGCTCATTCTGTGCCAGCAATAAATGGAAGGCTGATTAGAGACTATATATATCTAATATATGTATATATAGGGAAAAATTAAAATATATTCAAGCCTATTCACCCTTTTGCATGACACAAACATTTTCTGCAGTGCTGTTGGATCTATTGATATTTAATTCTCTAATCTGAGGGTTAGTTCTCGTGCACATTTTGAATTCATGAGACCAACTTTCTGCATGAGGGAAAACAAAGCTGCAACTCTGCTCCCGTGAAAGTCCCGGTTTCAAAGCTAGCTTGGGCATTTTTACTTCCACTGCAATTAAAGACAGCTGCAAATCTAAATCTCTTTGGCTGCCTGAAAGAAGATTCAGCCTCAGAAAAGGAAATTGGTCAGCTCCTGCAAAAGGAGGCCCAAGTGTCCAACAGATGCAAGGAGACACGCAAAGGATGGCAGCAAGGTCTCGGGGGCACCAAAAAGTGCATACAGACACCACCAGAAAAAAACTTCCTCACTTGACTTTTTTCTACATGTATTTGGTGTTATTGTTCGAGCAGCATCAGGAGATGGTGGATTTCCCCAAAAAAGCCCTAACGTGGGAGGTACTTTGTGAGAGGTTCAGAAATCCCCATTTAGGAAGATCAAGGTGATAGAAAAAATGAGATTCCTTCATTTTGAGCTCTTCTAGATGAGACATGAGAAAGGGTAGGAGCTCTACCCTGCCAGTATTTAAAGAGAGCTTTGGAAAACCACCAAACAAACCTCCTGAAGGTCTGGACTGACAGAGGAATGGGCCAGTTATCCCACAAAGGCCTTTCTTCTGCTCTATTGCTGTGCATCTCCAGCACAAATTAAGTCCAGGCATTTCTCAGCTTGGCATCCTTCTATCTCAATCCTTTTGGAGCTGCACTTGGGTCCAAATGCCAACTCACTCCCTCAGCCTGGACACCTCCATGGCACTCTATGATGAGTAGGAGCTCTTTCTGTAAACACAGTAATATGTTTGGCAGCTTGAACAGGCTGACTTAGGAGACCCAAAAGCCACCAGCTCCAAGGGTTTATTTGTCCCAGCTGCTCTACTGCATTTTAAAGGTCAAATTTATTTTGAAAACACAGTAATCTGAGTCTTCCACTGGTCTCTTCCCCCAGAGATCTGCTAGTACCAGTGCTGTCTGCTGGAGGCACACCCCATCTTACTCAGACCATAAAGTAGCATGGAAGAAATCCTGTTCCCATTAACCAAAATAAATTCCTGGCCAAGAGTCATCAACGAAAGTTAGTGCAAAGCTGGTGTAAGAAAAAGCAGAGAGGCCAAGATCAGCAGCCTGGCTGCTGCTGAAGCCTTTGGGTGCTGCTGGGATGGGCAGGAGTGCTGCAGCAGCACTCCACAGCCATGGAGTGAGCTGGGAGCCTCAGGACTGCCACACCAAACTCAGCACAGCTGTGACAGCTGCTGTTGGCTACCTCTGTCTGCATATCAGATGCTTCCTCCCCCAAAATATCCAGGAAGAGCAAAGAACAAACCATATCCCTGCAGCAGCAATGAAACTTTATTTGCTAATGTCTGCATTTACACATTTTCTGGTTTTGCAGATTCAGGGCACCTTGCAGCTGGCAAAGCCACAGCCAGCCACGCTGGGGAGCATCTGTCCTCACCACTGCCACAACCCATCACGTTTGCAGCATAAGGTCTGTACCTCTTTCAAGGACTCCAGTTTTAACCCTCACCATAGCAACTCAGCTGTTCCTGTGTCTAATAGAGAACAGAGCTCATTTTACTCTGTGACTGGATGTAGGTGAAGCTAAACCTGGCCAGATGGACTTGAGAAAATGGGAACTTAACAAGATGCTGGGGCTACCACAGCTGCCAGCTGGTGCCAGCATCTGCCCTGGTCCTGGCTGAGCTAGTGGGACTGATCACATCAAGGGGGGTAGAGATGATCTTCAACTACAGCCCCCCTGCCCTTCCCCACTCCCCTGACACAGCAGGAGCTTGCAAACATCTCTTGGCCAGCTCTGCTCCAGTACATCTCCCTTTCAACTGAGGTCCAAAAGCTGTAAGGCTGCTGGGAAGAAGACAGTGGGTGAAGAGCCTAGAAAGGCTGTTCAGAGCCACTAGAAAAGGCATTGGGTTTAAATCCTGGCTATGGTGGCATTAACTTTTAATGACTTGGGGACACAACAGAAAGGAACTGGCAGGGCCCAGGGGACTGAGCACAGCCCAGCCCAGCAAGGCAGCAACTCTGTAGCTCAGGGCAGAGCTCTCCAGCTTAGCAAAGGGATTAGTCCTTCATTCAAAACCTGCCTGGGAAGCAGCAAAGAGAGAACAATTTTTTCTGTGTGAAGAGAACGTATTAATACAGCAGCAAGCATTGTATTCATTACAGGATTGCAGCTAATCTGGTGTCTGCTTTTATTCTGCTCTTGTTCTGCTCCTGTACTGCTTGCAGCAAGCAGGCTGGGACAAAGACAGAACCAGGCTTCCTTACAACAGTCCTCACAAACATCCACTGGGCCAGGAGATTTTGGGGTGCATCTATGTGCAAGCCTTGTCCTCTCCCAAAGCAGCTTGCCAGCCTCAGGATGGGTGCAGGGCTCTAGTAAGGCCTGACCTACAAAGTATTGAACACTTTGTGCTCTGAACCACAACAGACCTACATATTTATCAGACTGAAAAAATGCTTTGCCTGGGATTTGCCTGTGTTGATTTTTGCCCTGGAGGGGTTCAGAGGACCACCTCGAAGAGGGGCCATACCATCCCCATCATCACCATCAGCTGCCTGAAATTCCTTCCTGTCTGTGCCCCTGGCCTGAGGCATTACCCAGCACAGGGAAAGATTGATAACCAGACTAATAGACCTCTTGCTTGTGCAAATTAAGGGGGTGGATGCTCTAATGGTCCATTTACCACAAATTCTTTTATCAGACATATTTGTGACCTCTTCAGAGGGCTAATTTAATGACCCTAAATGTATGAACCTTTCAATCAGTCATTTGGGCTGAGCTCAGAGCAAGGCAATGGATGTCTTTTTGCAAAACCCCATCAAAAAACTCAAAAAGATAGGGAAAAGCCCCTTTATTTTTTGGTGAACTTCTTCAATACAAGACTCAGGAGCTAAAGCAAAAGACAACACTTCCTCCAGAGCACATGGCCAGGCTGAGCAGCTCAGGGACACCCAAAGTCACATGGTCAAATCCTGCAGCTGGATTTTAAATGGGGTGGATAATTTTACGACCGATTGCATTTGTGACGGGTATGTTAAGACAAGGGTAATGAAATCTTATCCTTTGGGGCACATATGGATCATTGCACAAGTCAGGCAGGCATCTGCCCCTCCCCTGCAAGAGAAATAGTAATTGGCAGGGACTGTAAGGACTGAAGTTGAAATTGGGGATTAAATGGGACACAAACGGCACATGGATCCGAGTATAGGGCAAATGGAGCTTTTCAGCTTCTTGTCAACTGTAACAGTCCACAGGAGCAAATAGCAATAATGAACTTGACAGATGCTGGATTGCTCACCTCGACTAAATACAGCTGTCACCCCAGTCATGGGCTAACTCTGCTCAGTTCCAAGGACCCCTTTAGGTTTGATATTCCAATGGTTTATTTATAGCAAACCAGTTCCTTTACCTTCACAAAAGTTGGCAACACTTACTAAGGTGAGGAGAGCGGCTGGAGGATGGGGCTTGACCAGAGTACCGAAACATTTGAAGTTACAGCCTAGAGAGGTCAGCACACGACCTTACCCCAGGCTGAGACCTGCCACCAGCATCCTGCTGCTGCACCCAAAACCAGCTGAGCCCTGGCCAGTTACCTCCTCCAGCCTCCTCCTCTGCTCCTTCTGCTCCTCGATGCGCTTCTGCCGCTCGGCCAGCAGCTGCCGCTTGTGCTCCTCGTTCTCGCGCTGCTGCTGCTCCAGCTGCTGCCGCCGCAGCGCCTCCGAGCGCTCCTTGTTGGCCAGCTGCAGCCGCAGGAAATCCCGCCGCAGCGTCGACTCCCCGGGCAGGTTCAGGATGGAGCTGCACACACCACAGCCATCACAGATCCCCTCCCTACAGCCTGTGGGATTGCCCAGCCTGGCCCCTCTCCCCTCCATCCCAACAGCATCTGAAGGAGTTTGGGCAGGGTAGCAGCAGATGGAGGGATGGGGGCTTGCAGTGACAGAGCTCATGGCTCACCGGTCATTTACTCACTGTAAATGGAAAGGTTTCCTTTACATTAAGTTTCTAACCCAAGTCTCATGTGCTGCAGTGGCTGGCAGACACTATATTTAGCTGTGCACAAAGCACATTTAGCATGAATCATTGCCAGCTATTAAAATACTACATTATCTCAGTGAAATAATGGAATAAGCTGATAATAATGACAACAGCTCTGAAAAAGTCACCAAGGAAAGTTCCAGCCTCACGGTGCTTGCAGCAGCACCTGGGAGGTTACATGGTGAAAAATTACATGGAAACAGGGAGTTACAGTTGGATGTAAGGAATCACATTTTAAAGAGGTTTTAAATTTCACCTCCCATTTTTCCACATCTCAATATCCACATTCCCATAAAGCACCGTGCCGTGCTGCAGATCCCACGGGCAATGGGGTTTTCTTCCCCAGCTTTTGGTTAAGGTGATCCAGAGCATCAGTTTATACCCACGCACCAGCCGGCAGCAAGAACTTCCTCTGCTCTGCCAGGGAACAGGACTCAGTGCTCAGACTGTCCTTTTTCCATTTCCAGTTCATATGAGCCCATAATCCAAGCTGATTTTTATACAGAGCTAAAGGGATGTAAGGGCATGAACGAAATGCTGATTCTTACCTCGGCTCTCCAGAGTCATTTTCCTCCTCCTCCTCCTCACTTCCACTGTACTCATACTCTGTCTCATCTAGGAACAGAATTGCTCATCAGTGCCCTTTGCTGGGTTCATTTGTTTTTCCAGAGGCTGAAAACCCCAGAGCTCTGAAAGCAGAACAGCCAATTCTCTTTACCTAGCGTGACCAGGAATAAGCAGCATTACTGCTCTGCATTTTGTGGTTTTATGGGGGCCACAAGGCCAGGGAAACACCAGCACAGTGGGCAACAGCCCTGACAACCACAGCCCCTTGATGTAAAGATGGGGGTGTCCTTGAAATAAGAATTTAGCCCCATATGACAGTGAGTGATCCCCTTCTTCAGTATGGTTCTGCAACAAAAGTTGCACCACTGGAGCCACAGCCACAGGAAAGCGGGATTTAACCAAGGCTCTGAAGGCACCAGCTCCTCTCTCCCTAAACATATGCTCTTCCTAGGCAAATCCATGTCATTTCCAGGCAATGAAGATATCTACATAAAAGCTCACTGCAATGTTGTGTTACATACTGCAATTTCTGTTGGGATATCATCTTTATCGGATGAAGGGAATTATAGGCAAAGAAAGGCTCGCGTTTATCCAATTACTCTCCATCTCTAGGGTCCAACCTTCATTTGCCAGACTAAACACATTTAATACTTCACTGGGATCCCATTTTATTGTTTTGATTGTAGTGAAATCTATTACAAGGGGCTGGAAGGTACGCATGAAAAATTAATTCCGCTACCAATAAGAAGAGAAATAGCAACGTATTAATTTGCTGGATTCTACAAATGAGCTTTCAAATTAAAATTCAGTTCACAAGCAGCTGAATAGTTTAACAAGTTTCTTCTGCTATCTGATCTTTCTTACATAGGACTTTGATAGGGCCTGGAGAGTTCACTGAAAACATTCAGTTTAATAGATTATTCCTAGTCAGCGGAATTGCTCTGGGGCAAGGGTCTTATCTGGATGTTGGTTTGCACAGCTCTGCTCATCGCTGGTGCTGCAGGGATGTCACGTAGATCAACACACTTGGCATGAAATACGTGAGCTGGGGAAAATTCAGCTTAGCAGCTTCACCCTCCCACACGCCAGCACAGATCTATGCAGACGTAAATTTTATACACACGCTTTAATGAATCAAAGCTTAGATGTTCCATGTGGAAATTACCACCTGGACTAAAAAAAGGAATCATTTTTCATTAGGAAAAAAAAATAGTTTAAAAACACTGATTAACTCTAATGACAGTCACCTGTCTGCTTTGCATGAACACCCATTGTTTAGCTACAGGTATTTATTTTCATTTCAATGACTGGGAGGAATCAAACCGAACAAAACAATCTGTCCCCAAAACCACCCAAAGGATCCCACCTATTGAATTTAACAAGATTGCAAACAAACTCAGCCATGTGAGCAAGGGGAACTGGTACTGAGACCACGGGCAACCCAGTCCTGTGTTCCCTCTTTTACCCACACGTTTCGGTCTGCACTAGGGATCCCCAAGCACGTGGCAGAGGTGATGGGTGTCCCAGACAGAGACACCAGAGCACATGGCAGAGGCCAAGGATTGCTCAGAGTGCTGCTTCCTCTCCACTGACCCTCCTCTCCCCTCCACTGACCTTTCTCTCCTCGTTTCTTTTTAGTCCTGTCGATGTGGTCCTTGAGCTGGATGCGGACCTGCCTCTCGTTGGGCTGGTCTCGGATGAACGGGTGCTTCATCAGCTGCTCCGTGGTTGGTCTCTGGCTGTGGTTCTTCACTAGGCAGCTCTCAATGAAGGACTGAAACTTTTTAGACCTGGTCAAGAATAGGGAAGAAAGGTACAAAAATAATAGGTAAGTATGTTGATTCTCATGTTAGAAAGTGAAAAAGACTTGTTGGTATTTGAGAAGATTTTTCTCGGTTCTTGCTCATTATCTCAGAAAGCTGGGGACCATCAGTATGGCCAGAGAAATACCAAAGCAAGATGTCACCAATGGCAACCAAGAAAAAGCAAGGGAGTGTTCCTGCTTCTTTCCCTCTCAACCTGTGAAACTGCAGGTAGAAACGAGATACAACACACACAGATATAAACACAATGCCTGAGTGGATGGTTTCTCATATTTTACAGCCCCCTGGGCAGTGTTCCAAGAGATGAATCTTTGTGATGGTGAGTGGGACAAGCTAGGTTAATTTTTTATTTTTTTTTTAGACTGGAGTCCCAACATTGCAAGGATTGGTAGAGCTCAGGCAGCCTTTGGGTGATGCTGCTGCCTGCAGCCCTTCCCTGCTCTCAGCAGCACCACAACCCACCAGGCCCAGGGGGCCACCAAGCCCCAGACCCCCTGATCCAGGAGATGGGACATGTTCTTTTGGTAGAGATGGGAACAGAGCCCTGCCCTCCTCACAAAGTTGCATTCAGCCTCAGCTAAAACAGTTTCAGCTAAATCTTTAACAAACAAATTTGTCTTAGTCTCAAGTGCTGCATATCCAAAGTTTTCCTGGAACTAATTTCAACACATTATAAACTCAAGAGAACAGGGATTTACAAGAAAGGAAGATGTTGACAGGCTACTGTAGTCTGTGTTGCTTTAGCAAATAAGAAAATGAATATAAATTAATGTCAGAAGCCAACAGATACTACAGAACTGCATTAGAAGTAAAACAATAAGCTTTCAGGGATTTTACTTTTGAGCTGTCAGGCTAGAAGTGATTTATCTTTTAAGTGCTAATCCATACAAATTGAGATGCAAAAATAAAATATGCTACTGGATCCAATTAAATCTTCCCTCCAGCTTTGCTAATGAGCAAATCTGCCTTCCCCACCTTGCCTTGAGAAATGCAGTGTTTCAGTGTACCCAGAAGGGACAATCAGTGTGATGTTAAAGAAAAATATACTTCTAAAATATGATTCTCCCTTGCAGGTGTGAATATGGAGAGACTCCAGTCCTGGATGAGAGCTCCAGAGCATGTGCAAATACAGTGCAGGTGAAGTAGGTGAAAATCTATCCTCCTGGAAGTGATGGGATGGGGGTCCCAGTGCCCTGTGATACCCTAGGACACCTTTGCTACCTCAGCAGCTATGGACAGGGATTTCCTGTCCATTTTCCAGCTCAGGCTGCTGCATTTCCCAAAATCTTCCTCTCTCAAATAAGCCAGCCTGTCCAGTGGCACAATTCAGCCCTCACTAGAGCTGAAGTCCATGGCTTCTCCCTGGCTCTACCCAGGGGACTCTACCACACATTTCATCCCCTCCCCAGTCCCAGGTCAGCCCACCTTCCTGAAACACACATTCCTCCAGCTCCTGGGGTTTGTAAAGCTTAAATCAATGTTTGCAAAGCCTTTGCAGCTGCTTGGATGAAAAGTGGTATCACACTGCAAATATCACCTCATTAACAAAGAGGTTTCATGTCTTTTACAATGCAGGGCTGGAGAAGGTTTATGGGAACAAAATCACTAAAGTTTGAGTTCATTCTGCCTGCAAACAGGGGAAGAGGAAAATAAAACTTCATTGCTGGCTGGCTTTAATTGGGAAAGAAAACTACACACCAAAGACTCTAATTTCATAGGAACACAGCAATGTTTTAAAAGCTACTTTGAGGATTTAGCAAGCAACAAAATTATTTTACTCTCTCCAATTTTTAATTGAGGCCAGGCTCCCATGACAGTGTTATCTCTTGGCTTTCCTGACTTACCCTCAAAAGGGATGGAGTCCCTTCATTACTTTTACATTGATTTTAATGAAAAAGATGGTCTGCCTATGTAGTGAACTTTTATTTATGTGTTGCTGTGCACAAAAGCAAGGACAAACTCAAGTTGAACCTTTCTCCATTTTGTTTTGCTCTTGTGACCTGTGGCTGTGAAAACCAGCCCACTGACTGCCAGGGAGCCACCCTGAAAGCCTGGTCAAACATCTCCACTCTTCCTGGGATGTGCTGCAGAACTCCAAGACTCATCCTGGCAAAGCCCAAAAACCTTCAGCTGAGAGTTGAGCCAAGGACAGCAAATCCATCCAGTGCCACTCTGAAAATGCTGTAAAAATTTGCTTTCAAGGAGTTGGTGGAGATTCATAAGGACCCTTTGGAGCTTTCCACTGAAGATGAACAGAGGTCTGGGATACCTGAGGTACACATGTCCCAGCTCTGATGGACAGCAGGGGTGTCTGCTTTCTCATGGAAAGGTAGCAGAGGCCAGGTGAGCACCAAGCTGCCTCTTGAGGCTGGAGATTTATCACACTATGGCTTCCCAGGAGATCCTTCCATCAAAGCACCCAGGATGACACCCCTGGCACAGGCAGAGCACAAATGAGGGCAGACTAAATGTCCCCAGGCAGACCCCACAGGATGTGCAAACCTGGGACAGCTGCCAGATGTGTGTGGGAAGGTGGTGCCCAGAATACCCCACCTTGCACTGAGCACATCCTGTGATTGCAGGGCAGGGACTAAAATACAAATTCCATCCCAGCTCCATTTTTTACCTTAAGGACACAGGGAAAACATCCTGCTCAAAATCTGCTTTCATCAGCTCCCCTCTGCCTGGAGGCTGAGGGAGTCTTTGCTGAATAAACAGCACTTCTGTATGAAAAATAAATTCTCAAGTCTCACAATCCTTTTTGTGCTGTAGGAGTGAGGATAACAAAGGAGCAGACTGGTGATCTGGCAGAAAACAAGCACCTACACCATTTTCTCAGCTGACTAATGGTATCCTCAAAAGGTCATGCAAAGAGAGCAAGAATATCTGACACCTTCTGCAGAGCCAGCTGGGAATGGTCCCTCTCCTCCTGGTTTGGTACTGGAGCAGCTGATGATGAGGCTGACAAAACTGAGATGCCTCCTGCCAAAGCCTGGGTGAGTTTTTAGGTTGGTATTAAAAGCCTAACACCATGCATCCAAAGCAGAGAACTCCAAGTCCCTCTTGCTCTTCTATCAGCAATAAAATAGCTGCTGTTGCCCCAAGTGTCATCAGTACATACCATGGCCTCTTCCTCTTTTTACTGATGTGTAATCAGTAAGATGGTAAGCAAAATTTAAAGGATTAAGGCAAAGCTTCCCTAGGTGAGCTCAGCCTATCTCAGAACAAGGGGCAGTGCTGTCTCTAACATGGGGCAGATCTTTCCTGACTAAACAACTGCTGAACCTGGGGCAGGAAAACAGCACAAACCAAATACAAGTGTTTTTAAGGACTCCACTTCCATCAATACAGAACATACAGTAACAAAACAACATGTGGCTGGGCTTTGGGAATATTTTTCCTGTGGGTTTTTACTGGCATGCCTCACGTTCTTTCCTTTTTTTTCCCCCCCAAAAAACAGTGATATATCTTTTCCTGCAAAATTTCAAAATAAAGCCCAAACTAAGTACAAATATCTGCATTCCTGGGCCTTCAAGATAAACCATCCTCTTTTTTTTTTTGGCCTGGATACATGTTTCCACTTGAGAACGGAACCTGACTGGAACAAAACGGGAGCCAAGCAAAGTGTCATCAGACTTCAGACTGCACTAACTGCCCTGGAAAAGCCAACTCTGCACTGTGAAATGGCAGGGTGAGTGTGCTGCTCTCTCTGCAGACCAAGGAAGGCCTCCATCCCACAATAGATCCTTCAGAACAAATTTTCTCTCCACAGGAGACCAAAATCCAAACCTGCACTCACCAGAGTGATGCTGGAGACCATTGCCAACCCCCAAACTACATAAATAGCAACACCGTGTCCCCAGCATGCTCAGCTGCAGAAAAAGGTTGCTCCAGAAACATTTTTACAGTCCCTAAAGATTGAGAAAAGAAACTCACCACTTCTTTGATTTCAACCTCGGGGCCGGGTTGCGGGGGATGAGGAAGAGGGCTCTCATGGGATGCATGTCACACAGAGCTGCAATTTGTAACAACAGGCATTAAATACAGCACAGGCATCCAACTGGGAGATCTGAGTTTCCTCTGAGGCTGCCAGACCCTCACGGCAGGATGATTGCAGCCACAACCCTCCAGAGACAACCCCCAGCCCTGGGGCTCAGGAGAGAGCTGATGTCCCCATCCGAGGGCTGTGAGTGTCCCCAACACCACCAGGGTCACCTCAGGGGCTGACTGGGGACATCTCTGCTCCTGCAGCTCCAGGTCCTCAGCAATGGGCCAGAGCACATGGCATGATGCTCTGCTTTCTTTACTTGCATTTTCCAGTCCCAGGATAACGCTGAAAACCGTGGCAGTGTGACCTGTGCAGGTGCACTCATGCAAACCCTGCATGAACCAGTGTCACACCACCTTTGAAGTGTTTTATCTGCTTTCCAGTCCTCCACCCCATCTTCATCTGTGTTTTATTTGAGGAAACCATGTCCCAGAGTGCTCAAAGACACATCAGGTGTCACACAGCTCACTGTGCTATGCCCACTGCCCACCCTGCCCCTGGGTCCTGGCAGCTTTGTGCCCGTGGTGCTGTGAGCTGCACCTCAGCAAGCCCAGGGAAAACCTGCTGCACCTCAGCAAGCCCAGGGAAAACCTCAGGGTGGTGCTTCTGGCTGGTGCTCAGCAAACCCCAACACGTTACAAGCCAGGGATAATGAAGAGAGCCATGACTCTACTCACGGGGAGCACCTTCGGCCATCTCGATGGCTGTTATCCCCAGAGACCACAAGTCACTCTGTGAAAGAAAGCAGAGGGACATTGCCAGTGGAAGGAGAAATGCACACATATATTTACTCTGTTCCCAAGCCTTGCCCAGCCCTGAGTCTGAAGGATCAGAGAACCTATTTGGGAAACTGATTTCATACCTGTAACACTCTTCCTTCCAGCTCCTCCCTTGCCAGCAGGAACACACGACTACTCAGACCAGTGCTGGTGCTCTCACCTAAGGCTGGAAGGGATGGACTCTGCCTTCCACCCTTCCTCTTGTACATCCAGCTCTCCCTTGCCCTACTTTCTGCTGTGTCCCTGCAGTCTCACTTCACTTCTCTCCTCTCCAGTTCAAGAGCTGCTCTTTCTGAACTGCCTCAAGCCTCTAAACCTGCCATTCAGTGAGTAAATCCCAGAGAGGTTGCTTTCCAGAGTCCCAAAAGCCCAGCCAGAGCTAGAGTGAACCTCCAGGAACCACAAGCACCTTTTCACATACACCCTCCAGGAAAGGCAACTTGGATTTCCAATTTCAAGGCACTTTTCCTCATTTTTAGCTCAAGCTCTCCCTCAACAAATGCCATCCTTGGTACACATCTTTGTACCTGCTTAAAAATTCTCTCTCAAATCTTATTTTCAGCCCTTTCACAGCACAGTCTCATCCATTCTTTGTTTCTGGTCAGCTGGGATTTCTGCTGCATACTTAATTATCACAGTCTTTCCACATGATTCAGCACACATGACCCCTTCCTTCTGGGTTGCCACTGAACTCCTTCCAAATTCCTAATGTGTCTTTCCATATTGAGGTGCCCAGTATTATATGGAGGATGCCAAGTGATCTTAAAGCTGGAGGAATACACAAAAGGATTATCACCTCCCTAAGTCTCCCAGAGAAAGCAGAAAACTCAGCAGGAAGCACACATTATATAATGATCAGGAATTCAGGAATTTTTTTGAGTGTTTTTTGCTTTTAAGACTGAAAAGCCTTTCAGTCCATCCAGCAAAGGGATGCTGTGCTAATGTATTTACATTGCCTTGACTTGGGAAGAGAAGCAGGCTCCCTTCTCCCCCTCCTTTTGATTCTAAGCTTATTGACAAGATATCTCTAAAGAAAAAAGGGAGACTGGGGAAAAAAAACAACAACCTCAACAGCAGGGGGTTTCTATTTGTCCTTTTTTTAAAGTGGTTTATTTATGTGAGGAGGTATTTACTGCCTCCTTCCATAGATTACACAGGCATCTCTTTCTGGCTAAGAAAACAGTGAGATCAGAGGCTTTTTGTCCAACAGATTAAGCCTGTGAGGATTCTTTTTCTCACTCTATAAATCTCATTTTTTTTGTATTTGGCATTTTAAAAGCCAGTCAGCTAAACCTGAGAGCATCTGATTTGCATCCCTTTTAAAAGAAATAATTATCATTTACATCCTCCCCACCCTACTTCAAAGCAAGAGCATCAGGTGCAAGGATGTGACCTGGGCTATGGACTAATGTCCAGTGGCTCCCACATCACCAGGAGCTCTGCAAGCACCCTGCATGGAGAGTGTCAGCAGCAATCAGCCTCCTGTTCCACACCCCCAGCCACGGGAAAATGGCCAGAGCCAACTTCAGAGAGCATCTGATCCCCGGGGACAATAGAGGGATTCTGGTCCTGGAGCTTGTGCATCAGTCCACAGCATATTAAGTGCCCCAGTTATTCTGGCAAGAGGAAAATCCTCAGGGATTTCAGAGGGTAGAAAGTAGCCTATGAAGAGATCAGGCTTTTTTAAAAAAAATAGTAACAAAAAGCTGAGATTAATGACAGGCAGCTGTTGGTAGAGAAGTGTTGAGAGCAGCCAGTGCAGGGTGCAGCCCTGTCATGAAGCACTGCCCTCAGCAGAGCTGAGGAAATGCTTATTGTAATTGGTTAATCAAAGAGGAATAAGTAATTGGAGATTAAACTATTTCTACATGTCCCCATCATTAACAATTTCCATAACCCAGACTCTGAACTCAGACTGGAGAGCTGCTCTCCGGAAAACCATCAGTTCAAAAGTTGACTGATGCACTTAAATGGCTGCAATAGCAAAGCATCATTTGGCTTCTTTAAAATCACCCATTTCTCAAAAATTTCTCTGAACAATCAGTAATTGCAGCCGAAATTGTATCACAATGGTGGGCTGTGGCTCTGCTACACTGGAGTGTTCTACTTTTAGAAAGCAGCTCACACCAGAGGGTCTCAAAGTCCTTTTTAAACATCACCTTGCAAAGTGACCTCTCAGCATGCACATGAACAGAAGTTCAGCAAACTTCACATAACCCTGAGCTTCCCCCCCCTGAGCTCAGGTGTCAATGCCCTGCCCTCCTCTCTGGACACACTCACTGGACCTTAGAAGGCTGGAGCAAGAAATTCAAGTTCTGGACACTTCAAAAAACCAAGGGATATTTCTACAGATATGTGTCCAGAAACCTGTAGTAAAGCAGAAATGGGATAAACTACATTAAGCTCTCCCTGCTTTGAACATCAGAGCTCGCTGTAGTTTTAATGGGCAGGTGGGACTCCAACCCTTCCTTTGTGGATCTACTGCATGGCACAGGGCTCTGTGCCACATTATAACTCAGCAGTGACGTTCTGCTGCCACCAATCCAAAAATAAACTTCAAACAGGCTGCAGAGACATGTGAAAAGTAGGTCAGCCCCCCAAACGTCTGATTGTGTGGCAGCCTTCATATCTCCCTGCGAATATCAGCCTGCAGGCCAGAGGATGTGATTTTACCCTTTCTAAACCTGACCTGACTCCTCTCCAGAGTAAATAGAGCAAATACAGCTTGTTTGACTGGAGTATTTAAATACACAGCACCAAAAAGCAGGGTAGCAGGTAAGAAGCCTGAGCCTGACACTTTTCTCCACAAGGGGAAAGACTCCTCGCAGTAAATTTGGATACGTGAACAGCACAACAAAGATTCAGGTTGGACGTGAACTGGCATCCCAAAATCCCAGAGCCAGAAAGCAGGAGGGGCCTGTGCTGCCTGCCACTGTGTTTTTCAGTGCTGCAAGGATATACTGAATTCCTGAGCAGGAAGGTGCTTGCTCAGGTACCTTGAAGTCGTAAGTGGCATCGGGATTTTCGTCGCAGGCGATGACCTCGGGGGCCATCCAGTAAGGCGTCCCAATGAAGGTGTTCCTCCTGCCCACCGTCCTGTCCAGCTGGGCACTGACACCAAAATCCACTGCAGCAGGGAGACAACAGGGCAGAGACAAACCTGAGCAACACCCAACAATGCAGAACCTTGTGTGCACTCTGCACAACTCTGCACAGCCGGGAAAGGAAGACGTGGCTGAAGACATTCCTGTTTGATCTCTGCTGGCATCCACAGAGGTCAGTCAAGGACAGACCTGATCATCTGATGTCCAGGTTTTGTACAAAGCCCTGTGCCTTTTCCTCCTTGCCAGGAGGCAATGAAAAGAAATCACAGCTCCTCATACTAATGAGAAACAGGGTTAGCAACATGAATAAGCAGCAGCTTTTGTTCTATGCTTGCTCATTTGAATTAAAGCCTGCCAAATACTGGTGGAAGCCTCATTTTTCTACCTAAATTCTTGCTGTAAATGGCAGGAATGCAAAAGACTTAAGGAACTAAGGGCCAAGGACAAAGCCCATGGGAAATGTCAAGCAGAGAGCTGCAAAATGAAGCAAAAAATGATGAAATCAAACCAATGAGAGAATATTCTGTGGTCCACTAACTGCACTTTGCACAACACAATAGCTAGAGATTTGCCCTGCAGAATTTCTCCTTGGACAGGAATCTTCACCAGCATAAAGCCCAATGAGCTGGTGGTGCCATCTGTTAAGCCAGGGTTTTATTCTTCTGTAGAGGGAGGCTTGCACCACACATGACCAGTGTAAGAGATCTTCCATCACCAGCATAAATTATTTGTGCAAAGACAGCCTTAATAACACCAATACTGGACAAGTGAGGATGTGAGCACATCATCTGCACTGATGTGCTGCCTTCCATATGATATCCACACCAATGCCTGCTCCTCTCCAGGGTGACTAACAGAGAGCACAAAATTCAGAGCAGTTCTTGCAAATTAAACCCCCTCCATTAGGTTAGTTTGGAAAAGGAGTCTGGATTATGTCATGCTAAAGTGAAAATGGATTATCCTCCAGGACACTCCTATGCAGCTATGGAAAAACAGCCCCTGACAACATCTGGTGACAAACACAAGGCAATTTTCAATCCAGGGCATGAAAAATTAGTGCTGGTTGCTTAACCTGTACCAGAGCTGTGGCAGAGCTGTCTGAGCAGAAACACCACTGCAAGGGCACCTCTGCAAGCAGAACCTGGACATCAACCCCTGGCAGTCTGAGGCACAACACCAGGTCAACACCCAAAGTCATGTATCAAAGCCAACAAAACAAAACCCACAGAGGAGCTCTTGGTACCCATCCTCTTTCTTCAGGTCATGTACAAGCCAGTTTTGCTGCTCCTCCCCAGCCAGCCCACCTGCAGCTTCCAGGAGCTCTAAACCCACTCTTACCTAGTTTCACTTCTGCATTTTCTGTCAGCAATACATTCTGTCCCTTGATGTCTCGATGAATTACTTTGTGCTGGTGTAGATGACTCAAGCCCTGGAGAATTCAGAGAAAGGTTAGAGGAACCCAAGTTCAAAGCATGTTATTTTCTGACATTCCTCCTCATCCAATTATGCTCCAGGAATGAAAGGTTCACAGTTGGAGTTAAGCACCCGAGAATGCTTTTGTTTATGCCATGCTGCAAACACTGTCCCATGTCCCATGCTGGGAGGACATGCCTGGTATGGAGCCTGTCCACTCTGTGGGTTTTTAAACCCAATCTTTCACCATCAGGAACCTGTATTAACCCAAATTCTTCTGTCACTCCAGACATGATTTCTGCCATGTGCTCCCTTGCCTCAGGGAGCCATTTCTGTGGCAGAAATAATAGAATGGGTTTGTCTCCTTTCTCCACTTCCATCATTCAGAAAATGAAGAAAACAATTCTCTTGTTTTATCGGTCAAATAAACTAGATTTCAGTACACTGAGAAGCTTGTATTAAAAAAGCTACCATGCAAATACAAATTTTATAACTTTCACATATCCCTAATAGAGATATAACTCAAGTAAAAAGCCTGTCTCAAAGGCTAAAGGTAAACTAGCTTTGCTATTGTGCTGGTTTATTAGCTCATTAATTTCTTTTTGCAACCCACATTTTTATTTCATTCATTTATTATTTCAGTTTCAAAGTAACATCCACCCAGATTGCCAGCTTAGGAAAAATATGGATTACTTCAAAAACTAATTTTGCATTAGGTTTGCACTTCACATTAAACATTCATATTTGAAGAAGAAAAGGATTTCTGCTATCGCTTTTGGTAGTTATTAGTCATTTTACGCTCGTTACCTTGGGAAAACTGTGGAACAGATTATATCTGTAGAGGAGTTCTTTTTTTAGCCCTATTACACTTGTTACAGGCACCTTTGAGCACTGGAGGCAAAGCAAAAATTCCACGGGATTTCAATAAATCCTTTAATAACGTGGGATTGAGCCTCATGTTAGAATTCCATCTGTCCACCACTGTCTGAACCAAGCATGAGCCACGTTCTGCAGTGTGAAGCTGGGAGCCTTTCCTCACCCCAAACCCCACAGAGGTCACCCACCCCAAAATGCAATAGGTGACACCCGACGGTGGCCCCGGGACATGAGTCAGAGGCTGGGTTGTGACTCACTGCCAGGGACTATTTTAAGGAGCAGGCTCATGGAGCTCATACACTTAAAATAAGCCCATGTAACTGTGGTCTCCTGGCACTGAAAGCAGTGTCCATACAAAAGCTGATGAGTTACAGTGCCAGCATCTTCTGCACATCACACAGAAATGCTGTGTCACCTCTGGACACCCATGGCAGCCCCAGTGTCAGGCACATCCATTTGGAGACATCATCTGGCCTCATCTTCTTTCACAGAACCAAAGAATTGTTTAGGTTGGAAAAAACCTTTAAGACTAACGAGTTCAACCATAACCTTAACAACTGGCCACCACAAAACCATGTCCCTAAGTGGCACAGCCACATCTCTTTTAAATCCCCCCAGAGATGGGGATCCACCCTTCCCTGGACAGTCAGTGCTTAACAACCCCTCTGATCACGAAATTTTTCCTAAATCTCTCCTAGTCCAATCTGAGGCCCTTTCCTCTCATCCTGTCACTTGAATGGCTCTTTTACAGGTTTCATTCACATGTCAAATATTCCTGTTTTCTTTTGAACAGATCTTTGGTTCACAGACCAATAGTTTTTAATGTAGGGCAACCTTTACAACTCTATCCTCTGATCTCAGCAATGCAAAATGCAGGAAGGTCTTTGCTGAATCTGCCATCTCCCAGTACATGAAACTCTGGCATGACCCATTTTAAGACATTTCAGTCCAACATTTATATCATGGGTATAAAAGCTGCAGCTTTAATTAAAATCAGACATGTGAATTTAATAAAACACAGGATGCTTTTCAATAATGAAGATTCTTCTTTCCACAGACTTTATTAGTCCTCACCTTTCTATTAACTAAGAATGTAATTCTAAGTAAACAGATCTTTGCCCTTTGAATACTAACAGGAGATTATATTTTTGTAGAAGGAAAAAGAGGGTTAAAATTCAGGCAGCTAACAGAGCTAAAGGGCATTAAGCAGGGCTTATTTATTATGCATCATACAGGCACATGAATCATTCCTGCCTGCAGATGCTCCGGCCCATGGCAGCGCAGCACACACAGAACCTGCAGAGCCAAAGGCTCCCCTGTCCCCAGAGCACCCAAGTGCCACACTGCCAACAACACCCACTGCCCCTGCACACGTACCCGCAGAATCTCTCTGCAGATGTAGGCAATCCACTCCTCCTTCAAGGTGTTCCCCTTGGTGTTCTTGATGAGGTCAGTGACGGAGCCCGCGCCGCAGAACTCCATCACCAGCTGCCAAAGGGAACAGGAATCTATTAATGACATAAATGTTGTGTAGTGACACCAGCAGCAAAATCTCAACGCTGGCACTGCTCTGTGGAGACCCCACGGTGCTGCACAGAGCCATTGGAACAACTTCCTGAACCTATCAGCTTGTAATCCATTTGGGGTTTGTTATAAAACGAAACAATAAAAGGCTGGAAGGCTTGAAAGGCTTGTGGCCCTCCAGAGGATTGTGAGCAAGAAACAGGAATAAATCTAGTGCTGAAAATCAGTGGAGGAGATCAGAATCTCAAACCCTACCTCTACATGCACTACATTATACTTCTGATCAATGTTTAGTATCAACAGCAATAAAATAAAACTCTGCCTCTTGCATGCAAGTTCTTCAAATCTGAAAACACAAAGGCACAGAGTGAGATATTCCAAAGCTTCCTATGATTTAGGAACCAGGTGTACTTTTGAATTTTTATTTTTTATTTAACCAGAGAAACTTTGGTTCTGATCATGTTTTTGAGCAGGAAACCTCCTTTGAGGGGAAGGTTTCCAAGCAGTGTCAGGTTTCCCAAGAGGGATCTGCAGTCCTGCTGCTCAGGCTGGTTCCAACATGACTGGCCACTGCCACTTGTACCACTTCCAAAGTTTCAGAATATCAAATATAGAAGTATAATGATCTAACCCAGCCCAAACTTAATCTTATCATTGTACAACTGTGAAATAAACATTACAAAAATAGCATGGGATGTGAGCCTGCCCCCCAGGGATTTCACAGATCCCAGCGTGCTCCAGAAAGCCAGCACAGCCCGTGTGTGCAACAAGCCTCCTCCAAGGCCTGTGCAAGTGCTTCCTCTAAGATGTGAAACCATGTTTTCCAGTCAGATCTGCTTCCTACTTGAAGATACTCCCTTGCCAGTGGTTCCTTGCCAGGTTCTTCAATGTGCATGTTTCAAGTTTCTTATCACATGAGGCTTACATGGCATTTAACATTCTCCAAGCAAGTGACATCACTATTAAAAGCACAGGCCAAGAAGAGAATTAAAACAGCAGAAGGGTTCTCCTGACCAAATTGCACAAATGCAGTGATTTAAGACTATCATAAATTATAATGATCATAAAATCCAGACACAGGACTGCCATAAACCTTCAGGCTAGATAAAATACTTGAGCCGACTTTACTTAGATTTGACCATGCTGCTATCTTTAGTTTTGATGTTAAGTTTCTCTTTTCTTCCTGAAGTGGTGCTGAAAAATTCTTGGAATATCCCTGTTAAGTCATGAAAGTGGCTTCAAGAAATGGAAGAGGCAGAAATGGATGGGTCACTGGCCAAAATCTGCCCCATGCAAAGGCAAAGAACACACCTAGAGCTATTTCACTCCAGCAGTCAAGTCATCCTTGTCAAGCTGGGTCACTGACATGGCCTAACTCCTGGTTACTCACTGCACAGTGAATGAGGAATAATGGAACAACTGGTTTCAAAGCTGCTTTTCCTCTCTTTCTTCCCTTTGGAGCATTGATACATGGGGAATATATCAGTGTCTGCATGTGTGTCTGATTAAATTAACATTTGTGATACCACAGCAGCAAATTTGGAAAGGAAAATCCTGGATAGCTGAGCCAGCTAGAAACATCTTGCAATCCAAAATTCTGCCCTCTCCAGCCTTCCTCCATGGAAACTCTTCCACAGGATCTCACAAGGGCTTAGAGCAAGAGGAAATTCTTGCTATGCCATGCATAGCAAAGCTAACAAAATACTCAAAAGAAAATGGAAAAAATCCTGTTGAAAGTACAGAGTGCATTAATGGATGGCTATGGTCTCTCTGCCAACAGCAAGGACAGGTAAGAGAGGGAGAAGAACAATGCAGATTCTGCCATAGTATCAATTTATGAACACTATGGGTATGTTCAGGCTGGAAACCAACAGGCTTCCAGGAGAAAAATTAAAATGAGCAGAAGTTCTTGCTGATTTTAGGGCAGAGCTTAATACACTCAGAAAAGGCCTCAAAGGACATTTGGATACTAAAATACTTTCTCACCAGTCTCATACCTCTGGGTGAGTGCTCTGCCCTCACACACTTGCATCATTACCAATTTTCTTAAGGGATGAAGTCATGATGGAGTAAGACAATAAACTGGAAATACATATTGAATTTTTATTAACCATAATTAAAATTATCATCAAGATGGGCTAAAGGTAAGATCATCTCCTGAAATTTAATTTGCAAGGACATTTATTGAGGAAGTATTTTTAAATACAGTTCATTTAGCATCTACTTAGCTCTTCATACCAGAGTGACAGCAAACTTCATAAGCAAGGCAAATTCAGAAGCTGCAGCTGTAAATCTCCATGTCCTGCTGTCTCATGAATTTTTTGTTTAAAGAGCCTTTTCAGTTTTCAAACCAACCACTACTTTCCTCAGTTTGGGAATGACAAGGCCTCTGTTATAATCACTGCTGTATATTACCTGGAAGAACTCAAACCTGAGCATCTCCAAACACCAAGCCCAATTCATCTTAGAGTGAACTGCTCTAGTTTGCCCAGAGGAACCCCCCAAATAATTCTTTATTATTCTTTACTACACAAGACAAATCCTTCTATGCTCCTATGCCTCAGTCCAGGAACAATTTGACTTCTTTTAACTTACAGAAAACAAGCACACAACACACTCAGGCTAAATGCTGCTGGAAATCAATCCTTCTGCTGTGTGTGTAAACAGAATCTGAGTGCAACATGGTCCCAATATGCCCAGGCCACTCAAATTTATCATCCCACCCCACAGCCTGACTCCCAAAGAGTCCCTCATGACCCACACCATGGCACCTGGAGGCTGTGATGGAGCATTAAAAACACAGAGACCTTCCCTTGGTGGATCAGCAGAAAAGCTGATGCCCATTTCAGAAACAAAAATACCAATCAAACTGGCATTAAGCAGCAACTAAAACATTTAGCAGCAAGGTAAGGCCAGGTTTTCATTGCTCCTGCTGGTGCTGGGGTGGGAGCAGGCTGACACAAGCTCCTCAGTAAATGACTTGCCTGCATCTCCCTGGATGTCAAGCCCAGCCAAGCAATCCCTGCCCCTTGGGAGGCAGCAGGCAGCTGATGCCATGGGTCCTGAGCAGGCTGATGGATGGGGGGGCAGCAAAAGGAACTGGGCTCACAGTCCTGCTGTGTTTACAGCACTGACACTGCTTTGAAGAGCAGTGAGAGTTAAATAGTCCTGGATTACTCTGCCAGACAGCAGCAGAAAGCTCCTCTGGTAACCCTGAGCTCTTGGTCGGGGGCCAGAGGAGCAGCCCTGATCCCCTCAGAGGACTGCAGAGCTTGGAGAGATACAGCTCAACCAAAAACTGACCCCTCTCAAGTGTTTCATGATCTAATTTGTGTAATGCAAAGAACCAGCAATTGCCCAAAAATATTTTTTCAGAGTATATTGCAATTAAGATTAAGAGCAACCCTGCTCAGAGCTGCACAGGTGTAACCCAGTGCTTTGACAGATCATGCTCCATTTTCAATGGAGCTTTGCTGCCCTTGTTTTTGCTCTCCAGATCCCTGGTGTGACTCTGCTCACATCACCCTAAAGCAATTCACTGGGTCCCTAGAGCTCAACAGAGTGAAAAAACACATGACAACCACACAATCACAGCTCTGAGCATCACACAGCTGCAGCAGTGCCACCCTGACCGAGGGGCTGTTCCCAACTCACCCTCATTCCTTACTCCCCCCACACTGCCCTAGATTATCTGCTGCAGAGGACACCCCAGAGGCCACCCCACCACGTGGGCATCTGGCAGCCTGCCCATGGGCAATGTGTCCCCCCTGGTGACAGATGCAGTGCAGGCAGGGTTGCCATGGCAGCCCATCCATGGAAGCCAGCACTGGCCCTGGGGACCCTGAGGCTCTGCCCTGCCCTGGGTGGGCTCTGGGCTGCTGCCAGCCTTTGCTCAGCCCCCACACTCTGCACATGTGGCTGCTCTGTCCACGGCCTCAGTGCACAGGGGACAGCAAGGGGGGATGACAAGTGTCCAGCTGAGTGGCATCTGTGTGACCCTGCACACAGGCACAGTGCATGGGATCACAGTGCCTGCAGCTTCCAGCAGTGGGCAGGGCAGGGGTCCTTCAGGATGGGGTGAACTCCCCCATCCAGCTCACACTTCTTAATGAAAGCCTCATCTCCCACCATTAAAAAGAAAACATCCCAAAATATCTCAAAACAAACTCTCTGGGTTATGCACAGGCTGGTATCCCATAGCTGAGATTTGAGAAGACAAAAGTGGATTTAATGAGTTTAGCTCTGAGAAGCAGCAGTTAACTGATTACCTGCATCCTCATACCCCTGGGAATTTCCCCAGTTTTTGCTGCCCACCCTCACCCTGTCCCCTTGCACCAGAGCAGGATCCCCACCCCTCAGTTAGAGAGAAACACAAACCCTCCCCAAGACCCACAACATCCCAGAATGCAACAATTATCCAACATGAGGATAAACCTACCTTATATTTTTAAATTTCTTTTTAGATGTTCCATAAAGGTTGCCCCTATGACTTTTGCCTCCTTTTATTTTGCCTAACATAGCAGATTTGTGATGCATCTGCCAAAACACCCTCCACATAGCTCCCTAATTTCTGAAAACAGGGTTGCTTAGTGAGCTTGAGCTCATCATTCAGGGCAAGTGGCTGCTGTGGAATGGAGCAGCAGCACTGACAATACTTCATGTCAGAATCCTGCCACGTTTCTGGGAGATCTTAATCTCCACTGAAAGAGTTCCCTATTTTTTATTTCCGTATCAGCCTCCCGAGTGTCGATAAAAAGAATTACTTGGGCATTATCAGAAACAGTTTTATTTCAACAAAGAGCCAATGAAAAATAAATAAGCCTTTATCTGTGAGGCAAGACTGATAGAGTTCACACAAGTCCTAATTCAATCAGATCCTGAAACAACAGCTATTTAACACATTGGCACCAGCACACCTCTCCTCCAGGGCTGGGGAGCTTTCCCAGGATTACCTCCACCAGTCCCAACACTGGACAAAAAAACCCCTCACACCCCAGTGTAAGAAAATAAGCTCTTAGTGAATTGTTTTTTTCACTAACAGAAAGGCACCAAACTGAGAGGAGAGGTAGCAGCCTGCTAGAGAATTCAGATTATCTAGTCTGCCTTTCCCAGAGGGCAAGAACAAGCAGCACAGCTGGATGATGAACACCTTCTCCCCTTCCATGGCTGGGTGACCCACCAGGGAAAAACCAGGTTTGTTCTCCTGACTTGGGGCATGTGAAGGTGACACAGCACATACAGCCTCCCCTACTGTGTCATGGTGATGGGAATCCATGGAAGAATCACAGAATATCCTGAGTAGGAAGGGATCCCATAAGGACCACTGAAACCAATTCCTGGTCCTGAACAGAAAAACCCCAAGAATTCCACCCTGTGCCTGAGAGCTTTGTCCAAACACTTTCTGAATTCTGTCAGGCTTGGTGCTGTGACCACTGCCCTGGGGAGCCTGTTCCAGTGCCCAACCACTTTCTGGATGCACAACCCTTAGCTAACATCCACCTTAAACCTCCCCTGACACAGATCCACACCATCACTCTTCAAGCCATGCCTCTTAATCCAAGGAGTTCTCTACTGAGTTTTCTTTTTGCAAGATTTGGACTGTTCTTTTATTAACACTTGTGTTTGCCAAGAGCCCTCTGTACTGGAGCTGAAGGAAAGACACAAAACCAAACCCTCTTGCCTGGTCAGAGCACACAAACCCCAGACACAAGCAGGGTAAAGGCACTGAGTAGAGGCCAGCACCAGAGAGGGTTCTACTCAATACTGGGGGACTTGGCACACATTTGGTATGGGTTTTTTTCCCCTCCAGGGACTCCTGCAGCACAAGGAAGAACATTGAGGGTTGTTTAAATATTTCATTTAAAAGAAAAAAATTTATAAACCAGCCAAAGCCAAATGGAATTTCATGGGTTGAAAGAGCATTTCTCAGCCTGACAGCTTTTGCCTTGCTGAATTCCAGGCCAGCTGCACAGAATATGGTTTCTAAGAGTTCTCACCAAAACTAACCAGGATACCCAGGCTAAGAACACCCCTGGTCTTCCCAATAATTCAGTGTATCAGAAAGTCTTGGGGAACAAGCTGGCACTGAAATCTATCAACTGCAGTCTTCCCCTGGGAGGAACATCCTCTGAATCCCTCCACTTCCCACTGAATGCTCTGGTATGTGGATGCAGGGGCAAACAGCTGAAGTCACTGAATGCTTTGCTAAAATAAAACCTATGTTGTACAGAAATTAGAGGGAAAAGCTGCTGCTCTTCAGCATCTCCATGGTCTCCCAGGTGAACCATGGATATTTGTCACCCTTGAAAAATTAGGCTGCTCAGGCACAGAAAAGCTTTGGAAACCACACATGGGTAAGGTAGAATTGACTGTATTTGCAAGACTGTGAAGAAATAAAGACTTTTTCGAACACAGCACAACATCCAAGTTGTTATAATGATGATAAATCCAACAGAGCCTTCTCTCCAACAGATCCCCAAGAAAAGCAGTGTCCTACCTACACTGCTGCTCTATGGCCAAAGGCACTGCAGGCTGCTGCTCCAGAGACTCCAACCAGCACAGCCAAGCTCAGAACACAGCACAACAACTTTAATTAATTTTACAGCAATGACCCATGGTGCCACTGCCCTGCCCCCTGAGCACCAGCTGCTGCCAAAGGGAGTGGGCTCTGATGCTCTGTCTCTCCCCAAGGATAGAGGGGATTTAAACCACATCCTCCCTGCTCTGGGAATGCTGAATTAATAACTGAGAAGGGCCTGACAAGGGAAGCAGCAGGAGGAGGCAGCTGAGGATTTACAGAGATGCAAAGCAGCTCGGTGCCCTTCAGCACCATCAGGAAACTCCACCAAAGTGTCTGAAAAGTGTCAGCCACAGATCTCCTTGACCTCCCCTCACTGACCCTCCTCTTCATCTGCCTGCACAGGCTCCATGAAATGTGAAGCACGAGAGGTACCACCAAGAGCTGGCAGGAACCACCCTCAGCCTCCATCTTCCCAGAGATGCTCCAACTGCCAGAAGATGGAATGATTCTCAATGGACTATTGTAATAAAGATATTGCTAATGACACTTCAGAATAAAAATGGGTTTACCATCAGCCTGCAAAGATTTTATGGCAAAATGGAGATGTGTTTGGCAGTGCAGAAAGAGCCTGATCAAAGCCATGACTTTGACAAAGACAGATGCAAAGTAAGGGGTTCTGTGTAAGCTGAGGACAATTCAGAGTAAAAAATCTCAAATCCCAGCTATTTTAAAGAAAAGAAAGCAACTTACCCAGAGCTGATCATCCATTCCTGGTGGGTTCTTTTTAATAAAAGCACCATAATACGTAGCAATATTTCGGTGATGAGAATACTTCTTCAGCATGTTAATTTCTTGTTTGATCTCTTCCTCTTCATCCTGGGATGAGGTAAAAAGAAAAGAAAGACAAAACCAGAGGCATTAGGAGACTGCACTTCACAGGGTCTGAGCTGTCCTTGTCCCCATTCTTGACTGACCTCTCAGGTTTTTTGCACCATTTTTTTACAGCCACTTCACAGCAGATCATGGAGACTGAGAATTTCACTGGAGACTCATGCTGCTCTGAGGCTCAACCATACCTGTGTTACCCCAGTGATGCATTAGCACACCCTCACAGACACCCAAGAAGGTGCTTTTCTACAAACCACTGCATGGCAGAAGTGCTCCTGTGCTCCCAGCCCCCTGGCACATCACTCCTGCCCACCCTGGAAGCAGCACAAGATCTCTGGAGACACCAGGAGTTGGGGTGGCACCACATGGGGAGCAGGCAGGTGCTGCCTGTCCACAAACTCCATCAGAATAACTCAGTCCTGGTGACAAGCACCATGCCCATGGGCTGTCCCAGCCCCTCAATGTCCTCTCTGCAAAGCAGCATTAGCTGAAGCAGCAGAGGCAGAGGAGCCACACCAATATCAGTTTTCATGTCCATTCTCTTTTTATCACACCCATCAAAAGTGCCCTGGTTTTATTTTAAGCTGACTGAATTCCAGCCTCCTGTATTTCCAAGGCAGCACTTAGCTGATGTCAATGAGCTTTATTACAAAGGACCAGAAGGGCTGTTTGCTCTTTATTCTCCCTTATTTCCCTTGTGTCCCTCACCTGTCTCCCTTGACCTCAGTTTCACAAATGGGCAAAGGACAAGACACCCACAGAGCAGCAGAGCTGCAGGAGCAGCTTTTCTAGAGGAGCAGTGCTCCCTGACCAGGTGTCACATAATACAGACAGAAACACATCTTTCTTCCCAAAATACCATTCAGGGAAGAACAGCAAAGGTGAAGACAGGAGGAACATGTTCAAGAAATATTTGAATGGAGCTTGCATAAACGACCTCCAGTTTTATTTTCAGTAAGAACATGGAGGGTATAAGCACCAGGGAGGAGGAGGAACAGGTTCAAACATTACAAAGAAAACCAGGGGACTATTCTGGAAGAACCTTTATGACCTCTCTTCAAGCAGTCAGCACAACAACTTTGCTTGTTTTCATTTGTCCAGGAAATCAGGGCATATAACATGAAGTTTACCAGGCTACATAGGTGATTTTACTAATTGAAGCCTTTTGCAACAACATCTAAAAAGCAGCTGGATGCTCAACAGTGCTGGGAGCAAGGAGCAGCACTCAGCACAAAATCCCTCCAGCTCTGAATACCCAGACAGCTTTTCAGACATCCCTCAATTCATGCCTGGCTCTCTAGGAATAAATGGAGGCAAGCCAGAGGGACACTTGGTCTAAAGTTTTATTTTGACTCTGTCCTCAAGTTGAAGAACTCTAAATGGGTGGAAAAATCCTCCAAAACACAAGATCTGTGTATGGCCAGGCTTGGGGGCTCCAGCCCAAACTCCTGCTCCAAGCAGGACTATTGGGAGTGATCATCCCCAGCAAATCCAGAAAGGTAGGGAAGAAAACAGAATCATCACAGCAAGCTGCTGCAACTACTCCAATCCCAAACCCAACACAAGGCACAGGCCAGGCTTTGCTGCCTCACTTTGCCTCCATCAACTGATTCTGTTACATCCATTGCTGGATGTAGGTCATGCAGCACACAGCAGGAACAGCCCCTGGAAAACAAATCTGAACTCTTAGCTCAGAGAGAGCAGCTGCCCAAACTGATGAAGTGCTGCAATTTGAGGGCCTCTATTCTGCAATCTTCCCTAACAGATAATTAGTAAGAGCAGAGATGAGTTAAACAAAGCATCATTGTCAGGAGCCTGTTGGGGTTAGTGCAAAGCACATGGTCAGGATGAAACACTGGGAGCTCATTGAACACAGAATCATCATGGTTTGGGGGCTGGAAGAAAACTTAGTTTCACCCTCCCACCACAGCTAGAGACACCTTCCACTCTAGACCAAGTTGCTCAGAGCCCCATCCAGCCTCCAAAAGCTGCAGATGGCAATGGCTGGGATGACCCCACTAATCCTGCTCTCTGCTGACTTCTCAAAGACACACTGTCATCAGGGTTATCCTGGAAAAACAGGTGGGATGGAAGGTCAGGATCAAATGAGGAAGCAGCTCTGAAACTGTGTGTGAGGAGCTGAAGGTCAGAGTTTGGGTTTGCAGCAGCAGCACTTGCACTGAGCCTGGAGCAGGTGCCAAGCATGGCCATAGGCACAATGCAGGGTCAGCTTCAGAAACTCCCCCAGAAGCAATTCCCAGGATCATTCCTGCTCTAGAAGTGCCTTCAGCACCAAGAGCTATGAAGCACAGACAGCCCTTAGCAGAGCACAGGTCAGCACTGCCTGCACCATGGTCACTGCCCATCCAAGCCTGGTCCTGCCCTCAACGAGCCTTCCCTGCCTAAAAGCAGCCTAAGGGGAAAACAATGAAACATCCTAAAGCCATATCCCATGACAAATATCTGATTTACACCTTGTACACTTAGACATGAAGCCCAGCTTTACAAGGCAAAGTCTTAGACCAGGTACATCAACTTAAAGATGTGTATGAAATTATTATTGGGCAGTATCAGATTTCAGGAACTTTTCTCCAATATCTTTCCTTGGAAGTGATGGTATTTGAAAAGCATTGAATTAAGTGTGGATTCAAATTTAAGCCTGTTTGGCCTCAGAGTAATATTTTGATTTCTCAGCCAAAATTCATTCTAATATCAGACTTCATCCCATGGGAATTTCACTGCTGTTTATGCCATGGGTTTATGCTTGGTGGGTCTGCCTATTCCCTTAGAGCCTGCTTCCCACGGGAACCAGATAAATGGCACTTGTAGATACTACAAGTAAACAGGAACAAATCTCATTCACATTTACAGACTTATTCCACACACCACTTCACCTGTTAGCACCAAAAATAACCTAGATGAAGGTCCCATAGATATTAATACCACACCACAGCATCTAAGGCATTTCAAAACAGATTCCCAAGGCCAGCTGACTGCTCTCACAGAGTCATTTCTGCATGCCCTGAGCTCCTGAAAGTTATTAAAACATCAACTCAAAAATTAAGGTGGGAAGATTGTGATTGAGTCCTAATTTTGAAATGTGTCATTCCAGTCAAAAAAAAAAAAAAAAAAAAAAAAAGAAGAAGAAAACACAACAAAACACATTCTTACTCTTAAGCCTGGCATTGTTTCCAGTGCAGGCACTTTGGGAGGGAACTTTGCATTTGGAAAAATATACTCAAGAAAAAGCATCTTCATGCCATGCTCCTAAATGAACCTACATTTTTAGATCGTAGCAACTCATTTTTTCTTTTGTGGTGAAACCATACTTTCCCCTCAATTTTGTTATTTATTTAATGATTTGTAAATTCTTGGTTCTCAGTCTGACACAAGTTTCAAAAGTGCCATCTTTGAGACGAGGGTGGTGTGATTTTTTTTTTCCTCTTTATCAGTAGGATGCACAGGAATTATTCAACTTGCCTCGTGAAGTTATTCATGACAATAATTGCAACATACTTTTGGTGAACAAAAGGTCTTCAGTGAAAATCACAGATGCAGAGAAACAGAAATGAGTTATGAATACACAATCTTGTTGCTACTTTTGACAAGGTCATGTGCAAAAGGACAAGAGGGAATGGCTTTAAACTGATAGGAGGTAGGGTTAAATGGGACACTGGGAAGAAATTCTCTTTGATGGTCGTGAGGCCCTGGCATGGGTTTCCCAGAGAAGCTGTGGCTGCCCCATCCCTGAACTGTCCAAAACCAGGCTGGATGAGGCTTGGAGCAGCCTGGGACAGTGAAAGATATCCCATGGCAGGGATTGGAACAGGTCCCTTCCAACCCAAATGTTTCTATGATTTCCTTCAGAATTCATTAGGGCATTTAGAAGAGCCACTGCTGGACCTGGATGCTGCTTTGTTTCAGGGTGAAGTACTTCATCTCCAAAACTATTCCAGATTTACTTTTTCCTCATATATTTATAAAAACTATAACCTCTTAATGGCACGTATCACAAAATTAAGACAAAGGCAGTTTACTTCCCAGGAAGATCAGTCTCCCAGCCACCCCACACATTATCACCCCATCCCCTTTCCCCTCTTATCTGAAATTCAAGGATGCAGGAGGAGGAGGATACATTACCCCGGTGACGTCCATAACCTTAATAGCAGCAAGCTGGCCTGTTTTAACATGACGACCCTGCAAAAGAAATGGGAGAAATTTGTTTGGTTTTGCTCAGTGACAATGTTTTCCTCCCAGTGAACAATACCCTTAAACAATCTCCTCGCCCTGGCAGCATCCACACAGTGTTTGTTGCTTTTTCAAGAGCATCTTCACAGCAGCCATGATGAGAAAGCAATTCCCTCCCCTTCCTCCTGCCATTACAATTAATTAGTACAGGGCCTTCAGTGCTGTATTTTCCTGGCAAACAAGTGCTGGAAATACCCTTTAATGCTCAGCCATGCACAACAAACCAGCTCAGGGCCTCTCCTGAGCACAGAGCATGACTCGGCTGGAAATGGGCTGCTGGAGCTGAGATGATGGGAATGTGCTGGCTGGGGTACCCACACTGCCTTCAGTCCACTGGGGTCCCATCCCAGCTCTCATGGACCTGGGGACACACCAGGGACCCCTGACCTGCAGGACATACTCACTCTGATCAGTAATTTATTTATTTTCAGAAAGACTTGTTAGCAGGCTAGAGAGATTTTAAAATTTTTCAGCAACCAAAAAAATCAGTAAATCACTGCAATGAACAGTTTGTTGCACAGTGCTTGACTACATTAATCCTAATGGGAAAATGCCTGGGAGAGATGGTGAAAATATAAAAGAGCTCCCACTATTTATGATGTCTTAAAACCAACACAACTGCTATCAAACAAGGCAATTCCCAGTCTTTCCTCCTTCCCTGAGAAATGGATCACCCAACATCATATCCAAATTGTTCATATCAAATCATTCCCACCCCCAGCTGGAGGACGTGCTCTGCTTCCAAACCAGGCAGCCTGAGGAAAAGATGTTTTTCCTCCAGGAAAGCCAGCAAATGCTGATCCTAACAGGAGGCAAAGGGAAGCATCCCCATTTCCCAGCTGACATCCCTATTTACTATGGGAGCTGCCCAGGGCCCCAGCATGTGAGCTGTGGTGTGGAAGACACTGAGGGAATGGCAGCTCCTGCCCTGCAGCACTGATAATTAACACACCAAGGACACAACCAGGAGCAGAGGCAAAGAGGGGTCAAGCTGCAGCAGGGCACAAACAGGGAAAAACAGAAACTTTTCCTAAATTGCAGGCTCCTGCTGCCTCCACAGCAGTGTGTGTGTTGATGAGCTGGGGTTTGTGTCAGGTCTCCCAGCCCTCCTGCAGACTGGAGATGGTCTTTGACACCATCTCAGCTCAAGAACCCTGAAATACCAGGCATGGGAACCTGTCCCTGGTCCCTCAGGTTTCCAGGCACGGCGCTGGGAGCAAACCCATGCGCCGGCTGTGGAGCAAGGCAACATCATCCTCTCCAAATTTATGAATTCACCAGGAAGCCAATACACCCACCAGGGCTCCTCGCTCATTTATTAACACAATTTATATGTCCCAAGCAAACCCATGCTCTAACAGTGGAAAAAGAGCTTTATTTTAAAGTATGTGCAAGATAAAAAGTAATAAAACCAGTCCCAGGCTGTGGCTGAAGCATCCCCTGGATGTTGCTGTCAGGAAGGAGGGGCATGTCACTAGACACCATCTATTCAGACAGCATGATCTGCACAAACAAATCCTCCTCTTCCTAAATCTGTCCTTGATGGCTTGCCTAGGAGGTCCCCACGTGTACTGACACTTTAATCAAAGCCACAGAGCACCAGCAGGATAAACACTTGGACCATGGCACACCCCATCTCCTGTGAGCTGGAGGAGGGGGAAGCAAGCTGGGGCATTCAAATCATGGATTTAGGAGTTGTACCTGCCTTCACATGATGCATCAGCCCCTCAGCTTGTATTTTAAGGGAAATGCCCCAGCTCTGCCATGGTGAAGTGATCCTGCTTCCCTCAGTACCAGCCAAGGGGAAAGAGATCCTTATGTGCCCACAGCATCCTTCTCCCAGGAATCTGCTGCCTCCTCCCAAATATTTACAGACAATGGTAAGAACTAAATATCATGTAAGCATTTACCAAAACAAAATAAACCACTTGGAAACCTATGTTAATGTAAGCCATGAGGGGCACTTAGTCACGCAAAAATCAGGCAGAGCAGAACCAGTAAGTGTTCACCCTGGGATATTGTAGCAAAGGTTTGCTTTTTCCATACTTTGTTCATGACTATGGATTGCACAGCTTCACCCTGGCAGATGAAGCCATCCAGGGAAAACAAGCATCTCCTCACCAGTCAACCATCCCTTTTAATTCAACCTACTGCTCAGCACTGAGACTTGCTGTGAAACCTTCATAAATAGTCTAAAAAACTCAGATGATTTTCACCCTACTGCAGATATTCTTGAATTTGCAAAAAAGATACAGACAGGCTGGAGGAAGACACCAAGAACCAGAAGCAAGAGATGCAACAGAGGAATTATATCAACATCCAACCTGTAGATATTAAAAGATGCCACAGCAGCAATAAATCCCTCTCACAGCATCAGCCTCCTCTGGCACCTTGGGCATGCAGATTCCAGTGCTGTGCCCAAAGCCTGGAAGCAAGACCAGAAGCACCCATGCCCCTGCAGTCCCTCCAAAGTATCCAGCTGGATCAGGAAGAGGAACCACCTCTGCCAAAGCCAAAATTGGGAATTAATTCATGTCAAGTGTTAAGTTGGTGTTTATCTGTGCTCCTGTAAGAAAGCTACAAAAGAGGACTGGGATTCACTGTCAAGGTTCACCTGGGTACAAACCCACATTTCAGCCTCAGGATTATTCAAGCATGATCTTCAAAGCTGTCACAATTTTTAATTAAACATCCATCTGAGCATAAATTCATGCTCCTAATTACACTCAAAATGTTATATCAACTATCACTAACTTGATAATGTCAAGTATTAAAACTAATTTCTACAAATGAAGCAAGCACCAGGAGTTTTTTCTTCAAAGGTTGTGGTCCTCACACTCCATAAAGTGTAATGGACCAGCACACAATGATAACATTGGTAAATACTTTCAAACATCAATTGATGCATTCAGGCATTATGTTTACTAAATAAATAAACCCTGGCCTCAATATCAGCCTTTGTAGACAACAACTGCATATCTTGGCCCCAAATTACAGTCCACATTTTAAGGACAGAAAGAGGATAACTGGTTGTTGCTTTTTAAATTTTTCCTTGCACAAGCATGGATTTCACTTCTAAGCAAAACCAGCAATTTCTGTACCCAGAAATGTATTCCATTATATTTACTTAACTTGTGCTGTTGGCTTTTATTCATCCAACAAAATAAATGACCCACCACCTGCTGCAGCCAGTGGGACACAACCAGAATTGTGACTTTGATGGGAAATGCAGAGCCTCCATTTCCTTCTGCCAGGCAGAGCAACATCTCTTACACTTCCCAGCCTGGACATGCAGCCTCCAATGCCCCATGCATACAAAATCTCCACTGCAGCCAGTAAATGGAGTAACCATGTTGTATGTCTGATACTCTACAGTAAAACACTTATAATCCAACCATTCTGCACTGCCCTTACTCATTCTGCATGTACATATTAAAATGAGTGGGATTAGGGTGCACTGCTGAAATTTCAACATGCACAGCCCTGCTGGGACCACACCACAACGCCAGCCCTCACCACTGAGCAACACTGTGTCTCACACAGAAATCCCAGGGAACTGAGACAAACAACAAAAAGTCTCATAAAAGTCCAAATATTACCACTTTGGCAGCAGAGAAGCCTCCCAAACAAATTTATTCCATTACATTTCTGTTGCAGTTAAAATCCTGAGCCTGGTGCCAGCAGCCCAACAACCACCCTTTCTACTGTCCAAGCCCTGCCTCCAAACCCAGCACATCCTCAGCACCACTACATCCTGCAAATTCTTCATACAACAGGCACAGGATGCCAGAGGTTTACCCAGGTTAGAAGTCACCAGCTCACTTTTCTGTGTCCACATACAGTTTCTGGTAAGTGCTACAAAAAGCTCTTTGCCCAGCCCTGCTTTTGCACATGCACCATTCAAGGTGTCCATTGGTGACTCTCATCTCCAGACTCTGTTTCAGCATCCAAGACCTTCTGCAGTTAAGATCTGACATCAGCCAGAACTTCTCATAGCTCCATGATCTAGATCCTGCCAGTTCCTTGTTTTCCTGTAGTTCAAGATAATCCAGGGACTCAGTCCAAGTCTTTTAGCATGAAGGCACTTCAGCAGTAATGCATTGAAAACTGCATCCATTTTTTCCTGGGAGAAGGAGCTTTGTCTTCCAACAGGAGCCGTGAATCTGAACTGCCATCCTGCTGTACATTAGACCATTTTATAGCACCTGGCATGATTTGTTCTCAGCTTTTACAGACTGCAGGCACATTTATGTACTTGGTTTCCCATTGAAAGCAATCCTGAGGGTGCCAAAATCCCCTTTCCAACTAGTCTGAGGGGCTAAAATACTTACTGATGTAAAAAATAAGCTAATTCTAGTGTGAAAATTCAGCAATCTCCAAAACAAGCTGGCTAAAAATGACGTACACAAGCTTTGCACATGGTTTACAGATCTCTTCAAACACATCTGAAATAAATCCATGTATCTGAGAAGGTAGTTAAAACATTGGAGGCCAGCATAAGAAAAATTGAGTCATGTACCAGGATGGGGAAAATGTTTATTTTAACAAAGAGTAACATATCTCTTTGATTAAAACAGAGCCATCAAGGGCCAAACCTTATTGTTGCTGCCTGCACATAACTCCAGTACTGGGAGAGGGATTTCAAGCCAGTGGGGCTCCAGAACACCCCTGCAGACTGGGGACCAGCCCAGGGATTCAGCCCCATCTCTGCTACAGCAGGAGCTGACCACAATGGCTGTGTCCTTCCTTCCCTCCACACCCTTCCATCTCTCCATCATTTCCTGGGCTCACAAACAGATTTGCAGAGCTTCAGAGTGATCCCACTGCCCCAAGGCACCAAAGGAACGTGACTGACTTGTTGCAGTTCCTTTCCACTTGGGCAAACTCCACTTCAACCAGTCCCTGTTTCACTCATAGCCAATCCACCTGTCGTCTTTACCATGGTTTTAAGAGTAAAATCTTGAAAAACATTCAAAGAACTCAAAGAGATACTAAACTAAGTGGATTTTTTTCTTTTTTGGTGCTTAGTTGGGTATTTTTTTTAGCACTTCAGTTTGGACTGAACAACCAGAGCTTCTCCTTGGAAAACTCTAAATCTGCTCCCAGCACAGACAGCTCTAATTGCACAGGGCCAAGCTAATACTCTGAGCTGACCTTTGGACTGAAGAGTTTTCCAGTCCTCTGTATCAATTCAAGTTCTGATCAGGACCCTGCAGCTCAGAGAGCTGCAATTCCATTACTGCAGCTCCACAGTAGCTCTGACGTTAAGAAAACAAGGCAGGATTATTAGATTACCAAGCTAAATTGTTAAATTAGCATATTATTCATCTCCAGAAATAACATGTACTACAGCCTATAGGTGAGCAAGATTACAGTTTTATATTCCCTATAAAAGGGAAACACATCACTTATACCAGTGCTTGTACTTATTCCATTCTCTATCCCCCCTGGAGTTCAAATGAGGCTGGAGACTCCCTCCTCCAGTTCAGGAAGAACCAGGTTTACCTCTTCCATGGATAAAACCATTGTCTTAAGTAGTCCAAAATCAGCATCAGAGAGCCAAAATCCTCCCAGAAGCTTCTGCAGATGGTTCCTCTGGATATGACCTGCCCCACTTCTGATTTCCACCCAGGGAAAAACACTGGTTAGAAAGCCTGTCCCCTTCTCTCTGTGGCACCATTGAGCACCAGCACACTGGGCACGTCAGGCTGTGCATCTCCTCTATGGTCACCTCCAAGGACTGTGACAGATTTTGCCCAAAAGTGTTTGAAGATGCAGCTTTTAGTGGTCTGGTCTTCCTTATCATGGTAAACCTTGCAGCAGAGCAGATTTCAAGGTGTTTCTGCATTTTTCAGGGCTTTCCTAAAGCCCAGGAACAAACATTGCTCTGGGAAAGGGAGGTGAAAGCCTCAACAAAAGCAGGTCTAGGTTGGAAGAGGAGTGGGCTGAACACCACAGCAGGGAGCAGAGAGAGATGGAGATCATCAACAGACAGAATATACACCAAAAGTGGGGTTTAGGAGCAGCCTATGGAAACCTGAGACACCAAAAGACTAAGGAGAGATGTTCCTGACAAAGAGTAATATATATATATTAAAAAACCCAGAAGGACAAGCAGTGTCTCAGGAAAATATTCACTGAGTTGGTCCCACACTGAAGGCAGCAGGATTCAGGAGAGTATCAGTGGGATGAAGGAAAGAGATGCCACCATTCACCACTGCACCCCCTGCAGCCTCCCCAGGCCCTCTGTGAGCTTTGCCCCCTTCCCCAGCACTCCCAGATCCACCATGGGGCAGCCCCCAGGGGTCTCTGCCAAGGGCAGCAGCAGCCAGGCCTTGGGGGCTCCTTCCCCTCCTACACAGCCTGTCCTCCCTTTGCCCCAGCTCCTCTGCAAGTGCACATTTTCACAGCTAAAAGGAGGCAGCACAGCCTGTTCCCAACAACAGCAGTTCATGACAGCCATGTTATTACCACCCTTTAACACCCCCACTGTGCTTCTGTTTCATGTCTCTGCCTATTCAACTCTGCAGCATTCATAACTAAAATTAAATCTGCCTTCAGGAGCCCCACAAGGCACCCTTTCACACAGGGCACGTCCTGATGGCAGCTCCAGGTTGTTCCTCCCAGTGGGAAGCACTGAGCCCTGCAGGGGATGCACTGCCTGGGCTCTCAAGGGTGGATCTCAGGAGCAGCCTCCTCCAAGGGACCAGGCTGTCCCAGAGCACTGCTGCCTGCCCTGGGACAGGCTGCCACCACAGACCTGGCCAGCCCTGGACTGACAGGGAGCTGTCACACCTGCACAATGCCACATGGATCCTGATTCCCAAACGTTTTTGCTGTCTGCAAGCCACAGACAAACATTTCTGTGTGATCCCAGGGCACCTTGGCTTTACTGTGGCCAGAACCACTCCAGCTTCAACATTCAAACCAAACTCCAGGATGAGCCCAGCAGCTTCAGGCACCAGCTCCCATCACAGGTGGAGCAGGCTCTGTGCAGGACACAGGAAAAGGCATCCCAGGGCACCAGAGATGTAATGTAATGACTGGGGCTGCTCCTGACTTCAGACCAAAACCTCAGGATGAGAACAAGCTGCTGTGTCCAGAGCTCAGGGGCACCAGCACAGTCTCTACAACACTGTGTGCTTTGGCAGCTGCTCCTATTTCTTCTGTACTTGTAAGGAAAACAATTCCCTTCAAAGGAGATTGTTCCTAACTTGCTCACTCCTGCAGGACAGACAGGGATTAATACCTGCAAATGTGTGCCACTGCCTCCCATGACAACCCATCCCAGAACACTGATGCACACAGGTAGCCTCAGCCTCCTCAGGCTTTTGGTACCCTGTTTATTTGTGCCACACATTAAACAGTTGCTTTTCAACATCTGAAGTGTCACCTGCTCTTTAAGCCATTCCCCAAATCAGTAACTCCCTTGCAAACCGAGTTTTAAAAATGGCCCTTCTGGAAAAACACTACACACAGTGATGGAAATGGAGTTTCTGGAAACACCTCTGCAGTGCCATCTGCTTGACTTCAGCTCTAGTTTCATAGTAGCAAGATCCAATTTTGGAGGTGGCATGTGAAGTGCAAGGTGATTTTTCAACCAACAACAGCAAGGGAGAACCACCTTCTGTGAACCTGAGTGCCTGGCATCCTCTCTGGCAGCAGAGATGGACAGCACTGGTGGCAGGAGACAGCAACAGGGGACACAGAGGCATCTGTTAGCTAAAGCTGGTTGAGTGTTTTGTGCTTTTTTTTGTTGCTGTGTAAAGAAAACTGAGTAAGAGGGAATGCCCAATATTTGTGGTGTTTTCCTGGCCTTTTAATTGAGGAAATTAAGTCTATGGCTGTCAGTGGCTTTTCATGAGTGGATTCCACTGCATTTCCTTGACTTGCCAATGGCACAAACCAACCGTGTCCACATTCCCACGAGTCACTGAGCAGCCCAGCCTGCTCCCCCAGCCATGTGTCCCTGTTCCCTGTGTTTCTCCAGGTAACTACAGGGCAGTACTCTTTAATTTCAGCTCACAGCAGAGTACAGCTGCCCATACTGCCCCACATGCCCCCATTTCTCTGCAGACACAATGGCCCAGGATGAGACCCTACCATGATCTCTCTGGACATCTCAGCAGAGGTATCAAATGGGGCTCTCTCCTCTGTCACCCCACCTGCTCCACGACTCTCTGCTTGTTGGAAGGAGCCTGAACACAAACCCACCAAGTTCATTTGTGCACCAACCCTAACACCTCAAAATCCAGTAAAAATTTGGGGACCTCTGAGGTCCAGTCCCAATGCTGGTAATGGCTGAACATTCCCATCATGAGCCAAGATTTACATCCAGTCACCTTGAACCACTTCCTAAGAAAGCCATCCCTATAACCCTTCCACTGCCTCCTTTGAGCTTTTCCAGTCCTGCAAACACTTGGATCAGCACAGATCTAACCCCCTTGATGCCTGCCCACGTGGCAAGGCTGACTGGCACCTGAGCCAATTCATACATTCAGGCTTCACTCATTCATCAATCATGAGCTGACTCCAAGTCCCTGTCTCAGGGTGGTAGAAGTAACAAGAACAAGCTGATAAAGGTACTTACATTTTTATGGGACTTAGGAGAAAATGCCACAGCTGCCAGAAAGTCTCACAAATATCTCTTGGGTGACTAAGGTCGTAGTGAGAGGAAAATGAGTGTAAGAATGACATAAATAACCCCAGATCTTGTGCTGTGGAGGGCTGAGGTGCTCCCCTAATCCCAATGACTTTGTAACTCAAGATAGTGCAGACCCAGTGTTGCACATTTCTCCATCTATGTCAGCTCAAATATCAATTTTAGACCTCACACACTCAAAGGCAGATGGACATCACACTGCCTTTCATCCAGATTTGCCTCCAGGGTTTTTGTCTGCCCTGAGCAGCCTTGACAACTTATTGTCCATCCCATCCTACCCTGAGTCACTTACTGTCAGGAGTCAATAAACGTTTTGCAGTGCCTGTGTTCTACTGATTTACTCCAGCCATGCCTAGAGCAATCCTCTGTGATATCCATACTAATGTGGCTGCAGAGGGAGACATCAAAGTTTTCATGCTGTCCAATGTTTCAACTAAGTCAGGTATTGAGTAGCAAAATTTTACAACTGCTTATTGGAAAAGGGAGATTGATGAATGACATGTAGACCCCTTCATCCTTGTATTTGCTCTGTGCCTGTGACATGTGCACTCGCTGCTTTGTCTGGGATAAAGATGGGATTTCTGACCCTGCTGCAGAACAGCCCCTCTGTGGCTCTCCCTCTAAGCCAGCCTCGTGGGCTGGGATCAACAGTGTCGATCAGCAGATTAAACTATCCTGCTTCTACAGCTCCTCCACTTCCACATCTCCTCTCAAGCAGCAATTTCCTACCCTTGCACTGGTAAGGGAAAGCTCTTCTATGAAGCAGTAAGGCAGCCTTTCCCTGCCTTCCCTGCAAAACAGACCTGATGCCACCCTTGCGTGGCAAAGGACACCCAGGGCTCTGCTCTGATTCTCATTTCTCTGCTGAATAGAGAAACTGGGGTGCAAGGGCTCCTCTAGGAAATGAGTGAGCCCTTAAAGACCCCACAAACCAGAAGACCCTCCCCAGCCCCACACACAACCCCCATCCAGCCTTGTCATAAGGCAGCACAGCAAAGAGGGACCTGAGCCAGGGATCTGAAAGCAGGGAGAAGAGGAGGAGGCCTTGGAATTAGCAGGGGAAGGTTAAGCCAGTACCAGGGATTGCATGGGAACAGTACAGCTCAGGAATGAGTGGGAGGAAGCCAGAAAGGACCAAGTGTCCCTACCACCTTCAGCACTTGGGCACACGAGGAACGAGCCCAGCACTGGCACAGCAAGCCACTTGGCAATTCCTGGCTGCAGCCACTGCCTGATGTGGTTATCAATGCAGGAGGGCTCTCCAGCCATTAAGGGCCCTACTTAGAGAGCAATAACATGTACAGACACAAATCGATGCTGTACAGTTTGAAGGAACCGACTGAAGGCTCTGGATTTTACTCACTGTTATTTGCAAAGTGAAACAAAGCAGACAAAAAGCTCTCAAAGCAGCCCCAAAAAGCTGCCTGCAGGAACGTGGGCAGCTCAGGAAGGCTGCCTGCAGCTTTGCAGTGAGAACACATATGGGCAGGGGGTGATGGCCTTTTATTCCACTGGATAAAGATCTTAGTGGAAATCTGAAAAGCTCAGTGTGAGGCCTCATCCACAGCTAATCCACACGGACTGTGCCATGCTGCAGGCACGCCAGCAAGGAACCAAGGCCCTGCCCTGAGTCACGCCACAAACCTGCAATTTCAGCTGCACTAAGAGAAAGAAGTTGGGAAGATGCAGCTTTGGAAGCATCACCCTGGACCAGCTGCATCCTGCTCCTACCTAAAGGCAACTCTGGCCACCCAGAAATCCCATTCCCTACAGCTAGGACAACATGCCACTACAGGCTTTTAACCCTTTCCCAGCAGGATCAATGCTTGCTGAACACTGAAAGTCACCAACAGTTACAGGCAGATTCATATTAAAAAGCTCTTTCATACTCATATTTCCCCTCAGCAAGAGCTGGCTGCCAGACAAAATGCTGGTTTGGTTATGCTGCTTGATATTCAGGGACTGCTCACCTATAACAGTGTGGACAAAGTTCACTTGTAGAAGACACCAATAGGCAAGAGCAGGGAAGGACCTCCCTGCACTTCTCCAGGGAAAAAAACCCCAACCTGTCAGTTTGCCCAACCCCTCAAACACTCACAGTCAGAGGTAAGTTTTGGTATACACTCAACAGGGTGTAGAAATTTCCTTTACACTGAGCCTTGGATGAGTTTATTCTGATTTTTAAGTACACTGTGGAATTTTAAACTCCAAGAAAGGATAGAAAGCACAGCCAGTGATGTGTGATGTGAGACAATTTCCTGGGATGCAAGGCCAAGGCCAAGCCAAGCAGCTGGGTGCTATTCCTGGATCCCCATCAAGTGCTCTTGACCTTGGGTGAGACTCTGGGCTCTTTGCTGCTCAATGCTATCCCTCAGTAAAATGGGCAAAATAATACTGCAGTTACCCCAGAAAGATGATGCAGTGGGTGATGCCATATTGGAAAAGGGCTCCAAGGCCTTGCCTAAGTGTAGAGACATATTAGAGAAATCAGGAGTTGTTCCTCACAGTTTTACTCTGCATTTGCATCTTCAAACAACCACAGTCTATAAATTCTTAATTATTTTTTTTCTAGAGTAAAGAGCTTTGTTTTCCCAGAAGACTTAACAAGGAAAAAAAAAAAGTCAACAAAATTTCTTTACATTTTTAATTCAAATGCTTCTACACAGCATTTCCACAAGACTGCTTAAAAAGTGCACTAGAAATTGTAATTAAAAGCTGATCTGCTTCACGAGATGACTCAGGCTTCTGCAGCTTCAACCTTGGCCTCAGCCATCTCTGCCAGTACAGCACTGACTGTTTCCAATCAGCACACAGTGAGCTGCCAGCATTTATGAAAGAACAGAGGAAGGTTTCCTTCAATGTGAAGGGTAAAAAAAAAATAATAATAAAAAAAAAAATCAGATACTATCCACCCATTTCTGACCAGCATCAGAGGAGAAACGAGCAGCCTGTGAGAGCAAAAGATCAAGCCCTTCTCAAAAGCCCATAAAAAGAAAACAAAGCCCATGGACAGATGGACACGTTTTTCTATACAAATACCACCATAAACGTAACCTGCCCCTTTGTCTTTGGAGCAGAAAACTGACTTGTCACATCGCCTGGTATTTCTCATCCCTCCCACTGCTGTAGCTCAGCAGGACACACTGGCTGCAGAAATATCACCCTGGGATTTAGCTTCTAACATTTCCAAGGACATCACAATTCCCAGAGGGAGCTACAAGATGTGCTTGGCTCTTCTTTTGTTGTTGTTGTTTCAGCAATCACAGAATCGTTTAGGTTGGAAAAGACCGTTAAGATCAACGAGTCCAACTGTAAACCTTGCACTGCCAAGTCCAGCACTAAACCACATCCCTGAGCACCACATCTACTCATCTTTTAAATCCCTCCAGGAGTGGTGACTCAACTGCTTCCTCAGGCAGCTCGTTCCAGTGCCTGACAACTCTTTTTGTGAAGAAATTTTTCCTAAGAGCCAATCTAAACTTCCCCTGGTGCAACTTGAAGCCGTTTCCTCTTGTCCCAGAGATGCAGGTGATGGGCTGGAGGAAGCAGAGATATCCTAGTGTTCCTCCCATTCTGCAAGAGGTGAATTTGGGGGATTCCCAGAGGATAATGGAATGCCAGGGCTGCATTTGCTCAGACAGGAGCAGCACAGGATGTTTACAGCAAAGGCACCAGAAGGCCATGAACTTAAAACCTTTTGGATGTGTCTCTGTTTTGGGTCATTCTTCTCCTGAGTGCATGTTTACCACCTGAGTCCTTTCCAGAGATGAAAGACCTTCCCTCACAACACAAAAGCACACACAGATCCCTCTGAACAGAAAGGCTCCTCAGGAGAAGAGCTCATTTTGTATCACAAAGGGAAGTCCTGGCTGAACAGGAAGACACATCACTAACATGGAAAGGGCAGCACAGGGAAATGGGTGGAAGATTTCTGTCACAGGTACTGCAGAGCTGCACCCTGAGCCAGACCCAAGGGCCACTCAAGCATCAGATTTGAGAGAGAAAACCAGTGCAGGGTATGATAGAGAAGATCCCTGCTCCCCTGAAGTCTGTCTGCCATTTGCTCAGTCACACAAAAATGGAAGATTAGACAATGGGATAACAAATGTGACACCAGTTTTGCTTCCTCCCAATGCCCAATTTGTCTACATTCAGATCATCACCCTCTAGATGCAAAACACCAGGAGCAAGACCTCCCAATCAAGTGTTCCATGATGGAAATCAGGGTAATGGCAAACAGAAAGCACGTGGGATGCAGGGACCAGTCACCCAGCTGAGCACTGGGTATTTACACCTCCTCCTCAGGCCCAAAGCTCTCAGGCCAGTGAAGATTAATGAGCACCACTGCAACACTTTGGGCCACTTTGTGTGGCTGATGCAGCAGTTCCCTCCCCTGCAGATGTTTATAGTGACAACACCACTGTCCTTAAACAAAATGCATTCAAAGTCCCTCCAGGAGAGATGCAAGTGCTCCTCAGCCTTGGCTTGGGACCCACTCATCAGTTTGGCATTTACATCTCCTCCCTCCCCTTCCCACTACTGGGGATTTAAAAGTTGCATAAGAAGTGTGAAGAGAAATCTTTTTACTGGGAAAAAGCACACCCAGACACACATTCCCCCTAACTCAGACCCTCCTTTCCAGCACCCTGCTCCTGCCTTGCACTTGAGCAGGTTTGCTGACCCCAGCACAACTTCCCTAGATGTTGCCTCCAACCAAGCTCACTCTAGAGAGCCTGCAAGGCCACTAAAATCCATGCTGGCTATTTCACTGCAAGTGAATAATTGTGATTAATGCTCACAGTGGTGATGTGATTGAGAAGTCACTGGCAGCAGCACCAGGACTGCACAGGAGGTGACTGCAGAAGCCACAACTCATCCTTGCTGCCTACAAGCCATGAGCCTTCAGTGCTTCAAACAAAGGAGGAAGATGAGTAATTTCAGACAAAAGAATGAGCCATCAACAAAACTTCTGACACAAAGATCTCAATTGGATTAGGTACCTGTGCTACAAGTCTCTTTCTTTTTTCTGTTCTTCTTTTTAAAGCTTTTAACACTTTTTTTCCTTCCTCCAGATTTCCAAATTCCTGTCTCTGAAAGAGCTGAGCTGAAATATTCCCTGAAGGCTGCTGTTCTCAGTACTTTCCAGATCAAGAAGAACCAGAGAATTCAATAAATCTTGCTTCTTTTCACATACAAGCACCCTTATAAATTTCTGTTGCAGTATCTTTCCTTGTATTCTCAGGCTCTCAAAGCATTTATGTGCTGGACCAGGAAGAAATGGAACTCAGCAAATAAAACCTACCCTGAAGATAAATTAAATATAGAGAGGATAAACTGCCTTGGTATAGATGTAAAGCCATGCAAGGAGATCAGTCACCACTAGTTGACCTGAATGATGGCCAAGCCAAGATATCCCCTGACAGCAAGTTGGGTTTTGTGGTCATGGAGGATATTTGTTAAGAGTGAGAGATTTTAGCAGCACTTGCAGCCTGGGAAAAGCTCCTTACACCTGCTCAGGATATGCCATCTGTAGCACACTGTTAATGTGCTCTGAAACCATGGTCCCTTCCCTCCTGAAAGGGTTTATGCTGATGAAAAATATAAGTCACTATCTGTCTTAAATGATGGTGGGGGAAGAGTCTTTTAAAAGTACTCATAAAACCTGTCCAAACAATTAGTAATGCACAATGTTGTGATTTAGCACCAAGGTGTCCCATTTCTGTGAAAATATAAGGCAGAAAGAAGAAGTGAAAAACACCCCAAGTGACAACAGAAAAAAAAAGATCTTGGTCTCCCCTTGAATTCCTGGACAGCTTGAAATCCCTTTGAGGAAATCTCAAATCATTTCCTCTTTCTGAAAGCTCATTAAACAGGTCAAAAAATATACCTGTCTTTCCAAAACAAGCATCCTGTTTTCCTGAATGATTTTACACAAATTAGGTTATCCAGCACTTGCTCTTCTGCTCTGAGCCCAGAGACACCTGAAATACAAATACTTAGGGGAAAACCTTCCAACATGCAGCAAACCTGGTCCTGGATGACAAGAGGTAGTCAATGTGGCAAATTGCTATTGAACAACTGAGTAGATAAAGCAGATTTCCAGGAGATGAGTGGTACAGGGCAGTTCCTGGCTCATGTGGCACCTGGAAATGCTTTGCTGTGCTGGGGCAAGTCCCAGGAGTGATGGGGTGGGAGGGTGTCAACACCTCTCACTCTGCAAATGCTGTGGTTCCAAGAAAGAAAACAGAAGTGAAACAAAGCCTAGTGGAGCAGGTGGCAGGAAGAGCAGTAATTTCTCTTCTTCCCTAGACCCATTATTTACAGTAAAGTAGAAACCCAAGTGTCCCTAAAAATACAAGTTCAGGTTTTCTGCAGTCTGACAGCAGCTTATCTCCAGCTTTTCAAGTCCCTACTGCCTCCTCACTGCCTTCCTCCTTTTACCCCTCTATTTTCAGTCTTTCATTTTCCTCTGTTTTTCACATCCTGCTTTTCCCTGTTTCATTTCCACTACAGTCCTGGTAAGGATGGCAAGGCATCCAACTGACACCAGGTATCCCCCTGGTACCTGGCATCCATCTGAAAAGGAAGTTGGAGCACTTGGTAAAAAGCCACTGACCCCACAGTTTCATCTCCATAAAGGTGCAGGGACAGGGCTGATAGGGTTTCTCCTTCCCCTACCCATTCTTCTCTGACTGTGGCACCTGGACACAACATAAATTAGAGCTAAAAGCACCTGAAAGCTTGGAAAATGAAACAGGCTAATTCAGAAAAGCACAAGTACATCTAATTTAGTTACTGAGAAATGAATAAATGGTAGTTCCAAGGCTGCAAAATTGTTCCATCCTGTAAAAGAATATAAATACTTTTAAGAAAGGGCAAAAGATGTGGGAAGGTGGAATAAAAACATTATTTATGTTAATTACTTTTTCTAAGACCTGGCTGTGCTGTCAACCAGTATTTAGCATTTCTCCCCTCTCATCATATAGGCAAATGTAAAGATTCACATGTCTCAGGGAACTCACTTTTTACTGCAGTCTTAAGGTTATGTTTCTGCAAATGTATGTTTTGTTTCTTTAAAAAAAAAAGAAGTTAATTGACCATTGCTGCCATGTAATTATTCACAAATGGGTATCTGCCATGCAAGGCCTCTATTTTCTTATATTTTCTACACTACTAAACCTGACACAAACATTTCAGACTGAAGACAGACTTCCAGCAAGGATTCCCATCGTTCCATGATTTTCATAACATATGGGGGAAGATACCACACCACCTTTAGCCTGCTCACAGGACAGAGGTGCCATGGTCATGTCTCAGGCACACCTGAATGGGAAGCTCTTGCAGTGCTCCTGAAATGCAGCCCAGGATCCTGCAGGGTTCCTGTGTGGCAAGACCCAGCCTGGAGGGTCTCCTGACCAGGGGGTGTCATGTCACCCCTCCTCAGACAGGAATGTGGGCACTGAGCCTTCCAGGGACTATTCCACTCTATTTATTCCTACTGATGTCTGCACTGTGGCACTCCTGGCTTTGCTTTCAGACAGGCTCAACCATCTCCCACCCATCCCAAACCCAGTAACACTCGCCCCAGCACTCAGGCACACAATTTTCTAGGCTCAGCCTGCTTTTCTGGGTACAGACCACACTTGGGAATAGCTGCTGCTTACACAAAAACCCCTCAGTGCTCACTTGCAAGCCCATTCTCCCCTCACACCCGGCGCTGCACAAGTGCCCAGCTCACCGTGCCATTCCCTGCCTGCCAAGCCACACTCTGACATGCTGACCACACACATTCCTCACCTTCCAGAGCAAAACCCTCTGAGCTCAGCCTGGACTGAAGTGACACCATCCCTCCTCCATTTCAGCCCAGCTTCCTCAGGAACAAGCTGGGATTCGACTCACGTGGGTGCATGCATGCGTGCACTTGGGAGATTTAACACTATTAGCTAACTTCAAAGACATCAAAGATAATTATTTTCTACCAACTTCATGGCAACAGGCAGCTGGGTGGCAAAGGATACTGGACACAGCCTTTCAGGAGGTTTATCTCCAACAGCTTTTAATCCTGCTGGCCCCTTTCTCCAGTCAATTATAGCAGCCTCAGTGCTGCCAAAAAAGTAATGGGAGTGAGAGACTATAGGTATAAGCAGACATAATAGAATCCTAATTTAATTAGGGAAGTACTCAATCAACCAAGAGACATAAATACAAAGGAAACCAGGTTTATTAGTTCTGGTGCTTGCAGAAATGCCTATTTCATTCTTGATTACTGGGGGAGGGATAAAACAGATCAGTAATCTTAACAGCACAGTCCTGGTTTGCTCTTTCAGAAAAAGTTAATTACAAAACCAACCAAAACTCAAGAGCTTCTAGAACCATGGTGCTCATGATGGGAAAGTAACTGAGCTCATTATGGAGGAAGCCAGGTTCTGGCTTAACTTTGGCTACAGAACACAAACTACAGCTGGACCAGCTTTATGGCAAGAAGCTTTCAACCCCAGGTTGGTTTCAATCAGTGCTTCCCAGCAATTCTGATATCTCACTTTCCCAAGTGCATGAGCAAAGTCAGGATTGCACTCCAAGAGGCTTTGAGAAGGAAAAGGTGAAGTCACCAATGCCCCAGGGCAGCACTGAGCCCACTCAAGCTAGAAAGCTCCATCCTTTGCTACCCCATCCTCATTTGGGGCCAGCAGGTTCAGAGCCAGTGGGTGGATGTGACATTTGTGCTTCAGTGCCTCAGAGTTTATTAGTGCAAAGTGACTAACAAGGGGCTGGGGAACTATTTGGAGATTAACTAACTGATTTCACTTTATGAAAGAGCAGGTTGTAATTTTAGGATTAGAAATCTCTATTTTGGATGTCAATACCTTGCATGAGAAAGAGGCCAGAAGCAGTGGCACAATGATGCTCTAATCCATCTGCAAGGAACCAAGAGGGCAAGCAAGGAATGAGCCATCCATGCCAAGAAACACCAAAAAAATATAATAAATCCACTGCCAACACCATGTTCTGTGCTCTCCTGTAACAACAGGTGGGCTAGCAAATACCTCTGTGCAGATATCCACTGTGACTAATCCAGCTACAGCCACAAGATTTCAGTGCCTACCCAGAAATGAGGCAGAGTTCATGCCACCATCAGATGGACCCAAGAGGAGTCCTCCACCACAAAACCATCCCAGTTACTGCTGGCAGCACTGACAGGTACAAAAAAAAAAAAAAAAAATTAAATGCCAGACAGAGAAGAATGTATGAGAATATATATGGGAAGCTATGTGGTGAGACTGTCTGAACATCTCATTCTGGCACTAATTTAGTAAGACTGAGACCACACACAACCACACAGCTCTTCTTCCATCCCTGCCTCAGTTTAAATGAGGTATTTAGCCAGCATCAGGGGACTGTGACCTTTCTGACATCCCAAGAATCACAGCTTCACTATGGCACAGTCCTCAGTGTCCTGCATGGCTGCATCTCCACCAGCTCAGCCTTTTTTAAGCCTCCAATAAAAACCAGTGGATCCCCAATGCACCAGCAAAGCTGTAGGGGGGCAGTGGTTCATTTTTAACACTCACCATACATATAAATATTTCTTCTTTTTTTTTTAACCATGTGCATAGATATCCACTCACATATATGTACCGATTTAGAATATATGCAAAGTGCTGAATCAGAAATCATGGTTTCCTATTGTTGCTGTTGGCTCATCAGGATAACCCCCAGAGGAGCCAGGGATGAAGCTGGATAAAGCCATGACTACTGAAGAAGAAAAACAGTCCCTGTGCTGCCTGCTGTATCCAGGGCACTGTCTGAAGGTACATTAAACACAGTATTTATCTTACCAGGCACTTGTGGTTTTATGTTTTGAGATTTTTCAACTTCCAGTTGGAAGGAATTTTGCAGGCTCATAAAAAGAAAAAAAACCTCACTGTACAGTGAACGTAATTTACCAATGCATTTTTCATTTGATTTGGTTTGTTTTTCCATCCAGTTTCTCCTTTCTCCTCACCTCTTCCAGTTTACACTACTTAAAATTTACAAAGTTTGAAACAAATAAAGCCAGACTGAAAATACACAGTCAGTCTTCAATGTTGCAGAGGTTAAAAATAGGCTTTTAAACCAGCTAATGTCAGCATCAGCATGAAAGAAAGGACACCCTGACAGCTCTAATTATTACATTCTCTTGTTTTTCACTTCTGAAGAGCAGCAATTAAATCTCTGCTTGGGCTTATAAGGAAAAAGTAAAGTGCTCTGCACCTGCAAAACAGATTCAGTTCCATGGGAGGATTTCAGCTCCCCAAAGCACATTATCCAGGGCAGCCTGCAGAACAAAACCCATCCTCCCCTTTCCAGCCACAGAGAATTCTGCTGCTGGTTCACAGGGAAGAACATAAATAATGGCAACCCCTCCTCTGCTGCCTTTGCTGGACAGATTTATTTAAGAAAAAGCTCACCATTTCTGGACAAAACCACTGCAGACTCTGGATGTGCAATGCCTGAAACTGCCATATGGTGATAAGAGTAGTTTTATTCATAATCATTTTTATTGCAGTAGCCTCCAGGGACTTGAACTAGGTCACTTTCCCATCAAGGCTCACTACAAGCTGTTAAATAAGTGCTGCACACAAGGCCCTTTAAGCATCTTGTATAAACGAGCCATTCTGTTCATTAAAAAAGGAGAAAAGAAACAAGCACTGCAGTTTATGAAAACTATTTTTTGCCACTCATAAATATAAATTCTTCTAGGCTCAGTAATGTCAGTGTTTGCAGCTGTTCCCTCAGCAGCATGGGAGGTCTCTTGCTTATTCCAACTACCTGTCTTAGGGATACTCACTGGTCCCAGGGACTTCTACTCTAGTTAAATCTGGCTGGCATGAGCTGGGAGGCTGGAAATCTCCTTGACTTGGAGACAGAGGAGACTCACTGATAATTATGCTAGTGGCAGCAGCTTCATTTCTTTGGAAAATTCAGCTAAAAAGCCTATCATTGCTTCCATGCTCAATTCCAGGCTGCCACCAACTAAAGATAGTTTAAAAACCTCCAAAACCCCGTAACAAAAGAGAAGAAACCCCACAAAATCCCCCAAGAAATTATGTGAAAACAAAGTCAAGCTTCTCCATGGAAAACAAACTTTTAGTTTGCAGGAAAGTGTAATTTTTTTTCCCCTAATGCAAACCAGTTTTGAGCAAGAGCATCTGGGCATCCCCTCTCTGTGACAAAGGGAGGACTTGGTATGCACCAAAGGAAGGGCAGACACCAGCTGGGACTCCAGGAGAAGAAAGGCACAGTGTTTCCATAAAGCCAGTGGGAAAAAAAAATATAGCTGGGAACATTTTTCTGGCAGAAAACATTCACTTATGGAAGCACAGCACTGATAGCCAAGGAGAAAGCTGAGCTCGCTGAGCCAGCTCTCTGCTCCCAGGGACACCTGCAGGTTGTCTTCTGTGGGAGCAGCCAGATGGGGACATAAATTAGGCTGCCTGGGCTCTGTCCCCAGACCCAAGTGATCCCTAATGCCTTCCAAGTGATCTCAGTGGGTTTCACATCAGCCATGGAGCCAAGGATCCTGGATCTCCTTATGGAATCAAACAAATCCCATCCATTCTGCATGGAGATGGACCAGGCTCTCCCACCCTACCTGAATCCACCCAAGGAAGTCGATTCAGATCCTGCCTAACACAGTCAACAGTCTGCTGAAAATATTTTCATCATCTTTTCCCAGGCTGAGGAAAGGACTGAGCATGCCCCAGGGCTCAAGCAGCTCCTCCAGGCTGGCTAAAAACTGCTGTTCTAATAAAAGACATTACCTCTCACTACAAACCTGGGGTTCTTCTGTCTCTGGTTCAGTGAAGCTACAGCCAACATTACTTCTAAATGCTTTGCTGACTAGGTACACAAAAAGATTTAAATAAAAAAGCTACCTCTACTCTATACAGTTTAAATTAGTCCTAATTTTACAGGTCTTGAAAACTTTTAATGCAGTTTATCAGTCTGGGGAAAAAAAATGAGTTATCCCTATTAAGCTCACTGTGCAAAACAAAAAATGCCATATCCCTCAACTCAGCCCTTGATTGCTGACCTTATAATGGAACAAAACAATGTGATAAAGTCCTTGCAAGGTACTTCATCACAGTAATAATGTCACCCAAGATAACTCAAGGGTGTGCTTCTGCTGTTTGTCTTCACCCTCTAAGTCACCAGTTTATCTGCTGGTTGCAAGGGCCAAGAATAAAGGAGCCATTTGAAGGTGCACGTCATGCAGAGCCCTTGCATTCCTCCTGTCACACACACTGTCTGCAGCTGCTGCTGGGCTGTGGCACATGGTGGGACAGGGACAAACACCCACAGCCTGTGTGTCCTCCAGGAGCTCGTGCTGCCCAGCAGGACCTGGGAGCACTTCAGAGCATTGCAGGCCCTTGGAAAGCTGAAGAGGATCACTTACAAACTCATGAAGCAACTCAAGAGTTTAACTCACTAAACTGGGGAAGAACAGATGAAAAAAAGCCTAACCCCATTACTGTTAGAGCCAGCAGCTCTGCCTGTCTCTGCACCAGGACTCTGGCATTTTCCACTGCTTTTCTCATCCAGAGGGCTGTGTGTCTGACAGCATGCCATGAGCACCAGTGCAAACAGAGCTGCCATCATTTGTCCCATAAAGTACCCTGGTCTTTCTTAGCATTAGTATTAAAAATCTAGTGATTAATTTTTTTCTGGGTGCAAAACACCTGCTTTATTTTTGAAGTGTAATATTTATCCTAACAGATTTCTTCCAACAGATGTGTAATAGATTTTATACCTTATAGAGGTGTTACAGAAGTCTTACTGACTCTAAGCAATACCACTTATCAATTCCAGGTAGATTGCTCTTCTGTCGACACAGGGATGGAAGTTAAAGCAAGTCCTGAAAGATGTTCTTTTTTTGGCAGGTCTTATGAGCCAGCTCAGCACATTCCCATCTCCTGCTTCGTCTAAAAATAATGAACCTTTCAAAGTGAGCAGAGGGGATGATGTGTGCTGTGCTCAGGCATGTGGTGTGCCCACCTCCAGCCCTCCCTGGGAAACACCAATGCCTTGAACCAGGAATGGTGTCCAGCCAGTGCTGCCAGAAAAAGGCCATGGTGCTCAGTGTGATGTTCCCTTGGCTTCCCAGTGATCTGCCATTGTCCACAGGCAAATGGAATGTGCACCACGTCCTGGTATTGATGGTGCAGAAACCAGCCATTAATCTGGCCTGTTGGTGGGGATGTCACCTGGTCACACATGTGGGGACAGTCAGAAAGCAGCAGAGCTAAACCAAGACTTGCTCAGCTCAGCCAGTTCCTCCCACCTGCTGACTCCACAGACAATAACAGCACCCTGACTTTCTTGAACATGCCAGGTTATGGGTTGGAAGTCACCTCCATCTGGTCCAAGCCCTGTCCAAGGCAGGGCCACCAGAGATCATGACCACCCAGGTGCTGGAGCTGACTCACAGGAGGGAGCAGGGCAGCAGCACAGAAATACTGAAGGATGCTCCATCAGCCACCATGGTGACCCTCCACCACCCCCTCCAGGTTGACAGCACCCCCCAGTAACTAGCTGTAAATTCAGACTTCCAACAAAGCCAAGAGCTATCAAATTTTAATGCTCTATTAATGGCACCTCTCTATCTGAATTCCAGGAGGCATTCTACAGCCAGTAAACCTAATCTTCTACCCACGACTTTTCAATTTGCTGCTGTGATATAGGTGCATTCTGCTCCTCTGAACAGCAAGAATGAGATTGCTCTCTCCTTCTGTGTGATATAAGAGCACCTGTCCCACTTACAGTCCCTTCTGCCCATCTATTTCTGCAAATACACCACAGAACACACCCTGGGATTCTCCTATAACAAGGTTGAGAACACAGTGGTTCATGAGAGCAATTTTTTCATTATAGTCATTTGCTCCCTGACTCTTAAGCCATTTAGTGTAGATGCACAGTATTCACAAGAGAACATGGTCTCAATCTTACAGGAGATTCTTATTTGAACTTTAATCCCAGGACTGATGCCATTTATTCACAAGGCATTAAGAAGAAAATAATAATAAAAAAAAAAAGCGATTAAGAAGAACAAGAACAGACTACAGAGAGAGCTTTGCTCCTTGCAAAGGCAACAGGCACCAGCAATATGCAAGGTGCCCCACCAGGCCCTTCTGTGATGGCCACAGAGGTCCCTCACTCATCTCAAATCACTGCTGCCTTTTTGTTCTCAGAGACCCCATCTCTGGCTGTGCTCAAAGCAGGCAGGGAAAGCAGAGCTGACTGGGTAAAACACTGTTTATTTAGGTGGCACAATTGAACCCTCACGCTACACTGAGCTCAGCTGACCTGACACATCAAAGCCTCTGATTGCCTTCCTACAACTGACAGCATTTGCAGAAGCACCAGGATGTACAACACAACTAACAACCCCACAGCCACAGATGAGAAGGGAAAAGAAACCACAGAAAGTGATGGTTATCAAAGAGGAGGTTTCTGGCACAACAGGGCACTGAAATGCTGTGATGGTGGTGCCTGAGGTGACCATCAGTTCTCCATGGACCAAAAGCAACCATTTTGCCAGTAAAAGCAGAAGAGCAGGGTATGGAACAGCCAAGGGTTTTTGGGTTATCTGGCCATGGTAACTCACCCACAGATTGGGGTCAGAGTATGGTACCCACTGGGCTTTGCTGCTCACTGGGAAAAGGGACCACAAGTCCTACTGCTCCTACAGCAAGCCCATCCCACTGCATATACTCCTTCCAGAAAATACCATACCTTTGGACATTTGGGAGATGATGGAGCAACAGAATTCAGTCATTCCTCCCAACAGAGGGAATATGTTTTAAGGAAACAGACAAAAAAGCAAAGGGGGATGAGGGGAGGAATGCAAAGTAATTGTCTCATGGAGTTTAGTCTTTAATTAAAAGGGTTGAGCAGAATGTTCCCAGCACCACATGGGTATAATTTAGAGAGCAGTTTGTAAGATGAGTTTTCATCTTCAGCGTGGGCTTTCACGTATTGACAACAAATAAAATTTTTACATTATTTCCACGAACAGCAGCCTTTGTAAAAATCCCAGCTTTTTCATGGTGGCACAGCCAAGGCTCATATCAAACCATCTCTATAAAAGTTGTTCTGTGGAGATCAAAGCTAGGTCCCAGGTATTTGGTTAAAAAAACCCAGCACCTTTCAAAGTCACTCTGAAGGAGTACTTTTATTTTCTTACAGTAAGAAGCCTGTGATGCAGACAGGTATGGATTGTCCTGGGGACACACATATGTCACAAACTGGAGGGCACAGGGAGATCTCTGACCCCACTTGTTGCACTTTTAATACCAGCAGGAAGTTTTTCTATCCATACCAGTATCTTCTAAAGGGTGCTTCTTGGGTCACCTCCAGCTAAATTCATCTCTCACCTGCTCATCCTCTCCCTAACAGAGAAATAGATGTTGTAATAAGTGCAGCATCTGTACAGATCACAGTGTTTTATCACAGCAACCCACTCCTTCCTTTATGGGATGGTTCACTTAAGAGCACAAAGCTGCTCCTGTAACCAAGTGCATTCCCAAACAACAAACTACCATGCTTCCCAGATTTTAAAACCTGCTCCCATGGTGGGGCACGTGCCATAAATTAATGGAAGCAAGAGCAGCCTCTGGTGCCTCACAGGACCCTCACCAGCCCCAACCATTCCACACACTGCCAGAAACAGGTTCAGGATTGATCCTTCTCCTAGAGGGATGTGACCTCCCCCAGTGCTACAGCAATGCAGAGCCAGTACAGCACTCAGAGCAGTCACAGCCCCATGAAGGCTGTGAAACTCTTCCTCAGGCACATCTGCCTGCAGAGATCCTTGCCTGGGGAGCCCTGCTGCAGCAGAGGACCTGAGACCCCCATGACCCCTCTCTTAACCCACGGACCCCAGAGCTTCATCAGGCTGACAAGCCCTTTCAGCATTCCCTAGGGTGTCAGAAGGACTGGCTAGAAAATGTGGTTTTGGCATCAGTTACCCAAGAACTGTAACAAAGTGAGCAAAGTCCCTGTTGGGCTGATGATACAGAAAGGTCAACAGCCCTGATAATAGCAAAACCACGTCACACAGCAGAAACATTCAGCTCTTCAGTCCTAGTCCTGGGCTTTGACCACACACATCTGATCCTCTTTATGCTGTAGCCCACTGGGCATGATCTGACTAATCCTGCAGCAAGGAAACCCTAAAAAGTTCCCCTTCCCACAAAGTTTCTCATCACCACAGCTCAATGACTTCAACAGCCAAAAAGTCACAAGGTGTCACTGTTGAAAGCCCTTTCACGGAGATGCCAAATTAATTACCAAAGCACCACAGAGTTCAAAGTCATTCCAAATGTATCAACATGGCGAGAGATGAGTCATCTCAGGAAATGCCAGGAGCTCCTCTGTCACCAGCCACAAGGCAAGGCCAATTTCTGCTCCTGACAGGAAGAAAAATTCTGTATAATCTGAAATGGATCACATCAGTCACTGGACAGGAGGTAGCAGAACATTAAGATGGCCAGCAAAATCTGTTTGTGTCACTGAAAAAGAAGTGGAGATGTTTTTCAATGTGCTGCTGTGCAGGAGAAGCATCCTACTTCCTTCCTCATCAATGCTTCAGAGAGTGCACAAAGAATGCTCCTCCAAGAGTAAATTATTTAGGCAGTCATCTCAGTGAGTTATTTCTGCTCATTTACAAGGAACAATATGGCTCAGCCTGGGATTTAAACCAGCAGCAGTGAAATGGTGCCCAGCTGACTCCAACTCCAAACAACAAGCAGAGGATGGACAGAGAACAGCATGAAACCACCACTAAGAGAAAGGATGCAGCACACACTTAACATGGCTTAAACACAAACATTTTACCACAGCTCTCCACAAACACTGCTCCACCTTCACACCCTGTGAAGGAATGAAGGAATAGACTTTCCTCCTAGAAGACAGCTGGGTTTTCTACTAGGTGAATTGCTCTAATCTTGTTGTGACAGTGCAGAGCAACCAGAGGATGCTGAGAGTTAAACGCCGTCATTTGTCTGAGTTTTACGAGGGAACAGGGCTGCCAAATCAGACCACTGCAAAGTGAGGATGTGACAGCTGTAACTGGGGCAATTGCAGTCGGGGAAAGACATAAATAAATGAAGAAATGGGGACAAAAAAAGAAATAACAGAGAAACAATACATTGCAGGAGGAAAGGGGAAAGAAGAAATGCAGCTACTAAAGACAAAAGTTGGCTATTTGTCTTCTTAATGCTCTCTTCAAACCATTCCTCACGTGCCTGATGCACAATGGTTTAAGAAAATACTGGGAGAGGGAAGAGATGAGAGAAAATTGAGGGTCAAAGCAAAGCACCTGCTAGACTAATTGCAGTCTCTTTAAAAGAACCCCAGCTAGGACTTGGCCAAAGCCCCCAGCAACACTGATGGAGGCATGCATGTACCTCCCAATGTTTATGGAGGTGGTTTCAAGTCTCAGGCATATGAACCCTGCATGGAAAAAGTCTATGTGCAACGTGACAGCCAAAGCAGGCAACACCTGACACCCTGACCCTGATTCACTCTGCATTCTAGGGGAATCAAAGAGGCTCTGTAATGAGACTCCTAGAAAATCAGATCTACCTGAGCATTCTCCAAAACAGAGGCCAAGTCTCTGCTGCCACCAATTCCTGCAGGGTTATAAAACATTAGGCCACGGAAAAAGAACTAAACTAAAAAACTGTCAGTAAATTTAGATGTACAGCCATTTAATAAGATTGCAGTCTTTATAAGGAATATTTTCTCAAGAAACAGTCTGAGAATTAAAAACAGCTCAGAGTCCATCTAGCTGCAGCCCTTTATCCTCTTGTCACCCTCAACACCAAAAAATGGAATCCACCTTTAGAGCCAGAGGGCCCTCGGTGGCTATGGACTGCCTGGAAGCAGAGCTGAAGCCTGGTGGCCAACAAGCTAGTGCTGAGGAGTGTATTTTTAAAATGTGCACTTTGCAAGGTATTGGCAACATTTCCTTTTTCCTATTGACCTCATCACAATTATTCTTCCATTTCTGCCTGAGACCAGCTCATCATAGTTTCTGTCAGGAACTCCATGGTCCTGCTGGGTCTGTGGTATCTGGTGTGAAGATCTCCTGCAAGCAGTCATGACAAGGTGCAGCAGAACCTCCTTCAAGGGACAGCTTGGGCAGCAGATCCTGAGCCTGAAACTCCATGCTTGCTTCCAGGAGTGTCCCCACCAGCCTGACAATGATGTATTCAGAAGACAATTCCTGTTTGACCCACTCACCAATACCCACTGTAGGGCAGCCAGTGCCCATCAGACTGAAGGGGAGCAGCAGCTGAGTGACCTTGAGGTGTCCCTGAGTGCTGGAGCTGCCTTGGCTCCAGGCAGCAGCTTCCCATGACCCAGTTCCATGCTGGGAAACTGGATTATGGCTCTCATCGATCCACTCAGTTTTCTGTTTCGATTTTGCTGGTGAAGCAGTGAAAGAGGTCATTTCCCTCTGCCATATCTGCTGAGGCAGCTTCCTACCTACCAAAGAGCAGAGCTTATCTCCTTGGAGCTCCTTGCTAGCAACCAAGAGCCAGACAGCAAAAATATCTTGGAACTGTTAAAAACAGAAAGTGTGACAAACAAGACGTGTTCCTGGATACAGAGCACCTTCCCAATCTGTACTAGCAAGGCTTAAAAAAGGGCTGCCAGCACATACTACAGACAGTATTTTATATTATCTTTACAGTATAGTCCACAGCATCCATCACCAAGATGCTGATGATGTGCTGGAGGACAGACTTTTATTGTCAGCTGGAGATACCCATCGCAGCTGAAGATTCTGTAATTACTGTTTCTTAACAGAAAATGGAAGATTTATTGTTCACATAATAGTCAATGAAGGTCTTTTCTGGAGTAGAATAGTGGCTTACTTACAGGCCTTCATCTATGTCTCACATTGTATTATACAATATTAAATAGTTGAATTTTTTCAAGCTGGGATTTTAGGTAATGTGTGGATTGTCCAGCAGTAATTATAAGGACAGAGGCTACTTGTACTATGTGCCCAGTCAGCTGGTACAGGGCCACCAGCAGGGACTTTCTCTTCCTACCCAGACAGTTTCTGGCTGTATTTCTTTAAATTATGAAGCCACAGGTAGAGAAGATTTATCTTCTGTCACTGGATAAAGGTCTTCAGCTGAGATCAAAGCAGTTAGTTGTAATTGCAGAGAAAAGGTGGCAAAACAAATCCTAATTTATCAGTAAGGATTTTTCCCCTCCTTAAAGTATGTGCCATCTAGAGCAGGCAACAGAGACAGGAAGACAGGAAAAAATCATCCATCATTACAGAAGCTGCCCTCATTCCCTGTTTTGCCATTAGCCACAGCAGAAATCCTAAACACAAGACAAAAATCTCTGTGCCCTGTATTACATGTCTCCCTTAAAAAATGTCTTTTAAATGAACACTGCATGTACAGTCAGGGATCTCACCACTGCAGTGTTTCTGCCTTCTCTCCCTCCTCTTTCTCCCAGCTTCTTGTTAAAGCCAAGACCAGATTAAATCCAGCAGAAATTTCAGGAGAAATCACAACTCCAGACAGAGGCAGAAAATGGCAAACAAAGACCACAAGACTAAATGACTCCAAACTGAAAACAAAGACTAATGGGAAATAAAGAGCATCATTTATGAGTAATTAATCATGAGCAGGGATTGCTGGACGAGCAGTGGAACCACTGATGCTTGAAGGATTTACACCAAAATTAAAAGTTTGATCTGAATAAGCTGCCCAAGATGCAGCTGAGCCACACTGCATGAATTAACAGGTGAAGCCCATCATCTGCCAGATGGTAAGGTAGGTCCAACCACCCCAAAATCTAGGATCTCTCACAGGGTAGAGGCTGGAAGCAGAGGACTGACCCCTCCCTGTGCTAACCCACACAATGCCAGTGTAACCCTTCTGCCTGCAGACTGGCACCACCTCACCACTTCAACCCTTCTCAGAAGCCTTAAGACTAATTGAGGTGTTACACAAACTTTTGGGACCAGGCTGAATTCCCACTTGTGAATGTACTATGGGAGTTTGGTTACCAAATAAGCAGTTATTGAGTGCAGTAGAATGAAAGAATAAATAAACAGGAAAGTCCAGCCATCATAATCAACCACCAGAAGCATGTAAAGCAGAAGAGAGGGAAAAAGGAACAGCACTCTCCCCTTTTACCTCGGCCTAGCATTAAAAAGACAAGATATACTCCAAACTATAAGCCTCTATGAATGAAAAACTGGCAGAGTCAATAAAATGTGAAGTAAGCCTAATTCATTTTTACTATATGACCTACTTTCAGCCAGTTTTGATTCACATGAGCAGCTAGAGCTTCAAGGTGGTGATTCGGCAAGGTCTGTTCATTAAATTCATTCTTTTCTTTATGGCTTTCAGCTTCAAGGGATAAGAAAACACATTTCTGTCAGAGGCATTCGCCAAAAAGGTTCCCCCGGCACAAATGCAGCAGCAGCCAGGGAAAAAATGGGTATGAATGTAAATGCTGCTTCAGAACTGAAAGATGATAGGAATGAAGGAAAATTAATTGCTGGAGGTGATGCCTCCTCACTGTGCTCGAGCAGCTGCTGGGTCCCCTCTGCAGCCTGGCAGGGCAGGCAGGGATGTTTGGGGGGCACCAGGGGGATGGTCCCTGCTCCCCAGGCAGCCCCTTGCAGCTGCCTCGAGGTGTCCTGCCACCATGCAGCCCTCTGCTCCCTCTGACAGGCCAGGGTGTGACCCCAAGGTGCAGGGCTGGGACCCCTGTGCCACCACCCTGGCAGCAGCAAAGCCTTGGGGCTTCTCCAGAGCGCTCCCTGCCACCCTCTTACATGTTGGTTTAACAGCCCTGACAGCTTTATTCTCCCCCTTTGTCTTCTCTAGGGAAAAAAAAAAAAGATTTTGAAATAATCTGCTAGCTCCTAGCTCATCACATCCAACTCCTGGAGCAATAAGTGAGACTGGATTTAAGATAAAATGCTGCAGAAAGTAATTTTCCATTTTGATTGGAACATCTTTCTCCTCCCTGCTTCTAAATGGACTGTTCATATGCTTGGGCTGAGCATGTAAATAAACATATTAGGAGCAAATATGGATGAGACTGAGCATTGACTGATTTATCCTTAAATAACCACAGAGGTGATCTCCTCACCTCACTGCAAGCTGGGTGCCTGCCTCACCTCTACACAGCCCAGAATTTGCAAAGCTGTGAGGAACCCAACCTAACCAAGAGAAGTAATTTGCTTTGTAAGCAGATACCTCATTCTGTTCAAAACAATGTGTTTTGACATCTCCCTGGCTAACCCTGACATCAGGGTGGCTATTCCAGAATAGCATCTCTATTACCTGCACTGCCTGGGGCACCAGGGATCCTGGAGGGCAAGGAAAGAGGGATGAACATACAGATCCTTCCACTGCAGTTTTCACTGTCTGCTCAGTCCAGCCTGAAGTACCTCAATTACAGAAATTTAGCAAGAAACAGTGTTTTGACAAAGGCTGAGAATGCTGTACCAGGACAACACAGCTCTGCAGGCAAGGCTGGAGTGAACCAAAGTCACAGCAGCAGAGATCAGTTACAGACCCTTCAGAACAATCTGACAAAATAACAGTAATTAGAAAATAAAGAGTTCATTTCTGTGCTCCTCTCGGGCTGCTGGCTGACAGCTTGGCTGCAGCTGGAACAGAGGGCACTGTCACCTCAGCAGCACTGCCACGAGCTGCCCCCACAAAGGGCACTCCATGCTCCTCCAGGAGCAGCCACGCTTCACCTCGGGCAGGGCAGGAAAAGGCTGAGAAAGGGGAGCCTTGGAAAACCTCTCATTAGATGTCTCCATGTGCAGTGAGCAGAACTAGCTAGAACAGCAGACACAGACGTGTTAAAAACAAAGCAAAACTCCAGAATGGGAACCAAAGCTTAAAAATGCAGCACATTCCCCACACAGGTATTGTGTTATACACATATTTAAAGGTGAAGAGAAAAAAAAAAAAAAAAAAGGAAAAAGGGGTATCTTGTTTTCCTAGAAGGAAACTATCATTTGAATATTTTGGCTCAGAAGAATTTCCTCCTGTCATCAGCCAAGTAAAGGATCTGTGAGAAAATGCCCTTTCTGCAAAAAGGGGGAAAACAATTTCTGGCTTGAGGCTAAAAAAATGAAGCAATAAACCCTCTAGAGCTCAGCTGAATAAAATGTCATGAGATCTTTTAGGCGGAGCTGAGCCTGACCTTAAGCCTGGCCTGGCTAACTGTAGCCTTCTCATGAGATTAAATAAAAGTAAAAATTAAATAAAATAAATCATGCCCTGTGCCTTGGTGTTCTGATGGACACACCCTCCTGGCATCACCCCTGGCTTGCCACCAGTCAGTACATTTAAGACTTACTTCTGTTCACCTTGAAGCAAAACATGCAGCTATACAAATGAGTTTTTCCATATTTTCAATGCAAATGGGGATTATTCAAAAATAAGTTGATCTCAGCCTCCTAGGAGACACGGAAAGGTCACCGAGCAGGCTGCAGAATATTTTCCCAGCCTTCCTCAAAAATATTTAAACTTACATGATTTCTCTATTTTAAGGCCTTCTCTGAGGCTTCTTCCTTAAAGTTCCAAAAAATAATCAATTAAAACGAAACCGCTCTACGGAAAGAGGACACCTAAGGACAAGCAAGTGCGGGCAGGAAAATAGACTTTGGTACTTCTATGAACTCTGGCAGCAAAGGCAGGGGCAGATGGAAGCAGCAGGAGGGAGCTGAGCCCAGCAGAGCAGCGGCACCTCGCTCCGGACAGTGCCCGTCCCTCCATCTCACTGCAGCCAAGGGCTGGCCTGGGCAGCCCCCACGGTGCCCGTGGGGGGAGGCAGCAGGCTGGGAGGGACAGGGGCTGTGGGATCAGGGGCTTGTGGTGCCAAGGCTGTGAGCAGAGATGCTGCAGGGCTGCGCTGGCTTGGCTCGGCACGGCGGCGGAGCTGCCTGTGAGTCACAGCTCTGCAGCACTCGGCCCAGCTTCCCCCCTCCCAGCTGCCTTCAGTACTACATGGATTATTCCTCTCTCTCCTTTCTTTGGTTTTTGTTTTTGTCTCACTGGCTGTTTCACCGCTTACCAAAATATCTTCTGCTCAAGGGAAGGAGCTGTAGAAGGCAAAAGTCAGAGCTGCCAGCCCCAGCCAGCCCCCACGGCCACTGTGGAGAAGCATCTGGGATGTGGACTTTCATTCAGTCAGAAACTCCTTGTAGGAGGTTTGCTAGCTCACATAACACTGCAGTAACAAAACAGGTTTTCAGTGTTTGGTTCACAACACTAACCCGGGCTCTAAAAACCTCTAATTTTTCCATGAGCGCCCAGCTAACAGGATCTCTCCAGACTCTCTAGTGAGTCTTTTGTTTAAGACTCAAGTAATCTCTGGCACAGCCTGAAAACATACTTCTTTCACCTTAAAAAACTAAAATAAGATATATAATAAGCAATATTAAACTGAATTAACAAAGCCAGGAAGACCAAGTGGCAGTCCTGCTGATTTCTATGGGAATGTGCCTACCCAAAAGTTGATAGGAACAGACCCCCAGAGCTGCTCTCCAGGTACCAGTGATCAGTGCAGATGAGTCTATTGGGCTATGAGTCCATTTCTCAGATGATTACTTAATGAAGATGGGAATGTGCTCCAGCTGGTACACAATGCACCAAGTGATAGCCAACATGGCCACTGGTGTTGGTTGGATGCACAAACGTGCCAGGGTTTGAAAATGTAATGGAGTGTAAATCATCCATGTTCAGGGTTTGCATGGGATCCACCAATTCCCAGTCTATGGGAAGAGCCCACAGGTGGTACCAAAGATAAGAGTTCATCCTGAACACACCAAAGAAAGAGGCATTTGAAGCTGTTTGAGAAGAGGAGATGCCACTCATCTTTGATCAGACAAGGGATGGAGCTTGGGCAGGCACACACAAATGCTTTAGGTCCTACCCCCAGACAGAAGGCAGCACTTAAAGTCAGCTGGGTAACCAAGCCTTGTCTCCCCATCTTGGCTGCTGGCAAAGGGGCTGATGAGTTACCTTCAGGGAAAGTGGTTTGCCCCATTCCAACAGCTTGTACAGACCACAGACAGACACAAAGATACAATCAGCAGAGCAGAGTCACACCAGGCTCTGCAGAAATGACTCTGCTGCTCTGACTGAGCAGCTACAGCTTCCGTGGTTAAGTTTTCATTCAGAAACCAAAGCTGCCCATACACGAAGTGAGCTAAATCAGTTTAAACAGTGAACCCTGCAGCACTGCAGAGTCACCTTCCTCTGCAGAAAAACGCTGCTCTTCACAGATGCCTTCTGCTTGCTGAGACTAAGGTGTGTCTGCATCCTCCATAAGGGACCACGACTGGTGCCAGGCCCTGGGAATGCACAGATTGTGTCTGACGCCACCAAAAACTACCCTGGGTCCAGGTAATCTGTGTCCACAGCTGCCCTCTCACTCAGCTCCCTTTCATCCATTCTTCAAAGTCTCCCCTGATGCTTCTAAAAGTGATCTTGTTCTTACACTGAGCCAGTAAAATTTGCTGCCATCAATCCTGCACTCACACAGGTTTTCTCCTCTGCTGCTGAAGACAGACCAGCTTCTCTGCAGCATCCCAGGGCCTGCAGGGACCACAGCCAAATCTGCAGCTACCAAAAGGACCTCCTTCCTTTGCACCACAAGGGCTCTTTAGAGGATGGAGCAACTGCAAAGCTCATTCCCCAGCTAACAGCCTCCTCTGCACTGAAGGTGTGCTGAGACTTGTCTGGTTTTTTTCAGCAGCTTTCCCTCAATACTGACCCCAAAGCCAGTTTTCCTTTGAGAACTCAAGGTCAGTCAGGCCTTGGGAGAGGCAGAGGGTGTCTGCTAGAGGATGGTTTGTGTACACACAGGGCACATATCTCAGGTGGAGTAACCTTCAGTAACTGATTTGGGCTTACACAAACATACCCCACAATCCTCATACCTCAACTTTGCTAAATCCAGTGTTTCCTGCTTCAGTTGCACCCTGCTTTCCCCCCTGGTGAATCCCTTTTCTTTCACAGCATTCTCTGCACTTCCATTCCTTTTGCTAAACTCAGCAGTAGATCTTGCAGTAGCCACTAATGGTGAGCATCCATAAAACAAACCAGCCTTGTGAGTCCTTTGTTTCCCAGTCAGACATATATCTGCTTTCTCCCCCTCTGTACTATTTTCCTCTAAGCACCAGCTCAGCTGAGGGACTCCTGCATCACTGCTGCCAGGCTGACATCATTTAGATGGATGTTATGGACCAGTTGCCCCCAAGAGCTGCCTCACTCCTCCATCATTTGGAGGTGCTCATCTATTACAACCACTTCCCTTCACATTTTCCTTCACCACTCTAACAAATTATCACCATCCCTACCACATGCACTATATTTGCTACACATTTTTAGGTACCTCTGCTCCAAACAGTTGTATTAGAGGCCTTTGTACCCATTAAGGCCTGAAAGGATAAGTGCCAGTGGCCTTTTGTAGGTTAATCCACAAGAGATCAAGAGAGTGCAAGGCATTCTGTCTATTCAAATTACTCATTTTACAGTATAATAGTATGAATATTAATACTGTCCATTGAAAAAGTGTGTTAATTAGGAGGCTGGCAGTTTTTTGGACCACTGCCACACAAAATAAGCACTCAGGGGTACATGACTATTCAAGCCCAGCTCCCAAATTGCCATTTACAACAGTGGCACACTTAGTTCAAGAGGCAAATCACCAAAATAATTAACAAGGGAATAGCCTACAGAGGGTTAATGTTACTTATTTTTCCTCTACTAATTTCAGTTATTCCCCTTCCTAGTAAAACAGTATTTAACCAAACCACAAATAATTTGCATAGCACACACGTGCTGGCTGCTGGGAGGTTTTTAAGCAAACGGAACAAATACCTCATTAATAACTAAATGCTAAGAAATGCAGAAAGAATTTTGTACCAGACTATGAAAACCAAAGTACTTTATTCTTCTGAGGCTTGCCTTGGATTAAACACTATGGTCCTTTGATAAGGCTGGCTTGAACACATGAGAAAATGGAGAAGGCAAAGTCCACAAATGTACAAGAAAGACACAAACTTGGGAGGCTGTTGTAGGTCAGACACAACTTTTTTATGCAGGTAAATCTTTCACAATCTCAGGGAGAGGCCTGGTCACTGGTACACTAATAACACACAGATGATCTTTAACAGATATGATATTCCCCCTTTCCAGTTTCTGTTTCTATTTTTATCCTACAGCATTGATGTGCAATCTTCACTGTAGTCTGCTGATCTCAAGGCTAATCTTTGTTTTCTGCCAGCAAAATGAAAGGTCAGCTACAGACTAGACACCAGGAAGGCCTCCTGGATGCCTGGGTATTTATGGACCTGATAATCTGGATGTCAGTGGGCATCTTGCCACAGAGGAAGCAAGCAGAACTGCACACCAGCAGCCCTGGGCACCACTGATCACCACCAGGAAACCAACAATGTTCCTCCAAATGCTTGAGATTTGCACTCTTTTTTTCCACAATGGAATAAACCCCAAATATTTTTAAGTTTTTGCAAAACCAAGATCTGTACCAAGGGGTCCAATCTGAATGAAAAACCCATAGGTTTTGGTTGGCTGTGGTGTTTTCCTAAGGTGCAGAAGGACATTTGATTCTTGGATCTTTCTTCTTCTGCTTCAGGGAAGGTGTTTTCCTTTGGGGTCACTTTAAGTTGGAAACACAAATCCAAATTTCCCACCTGTGAAGCCACTGCCATACCATAGTTATTAAGAGTCAAAGTCCTTCTACTCCTCCAAGAGGTTACAGCCAAAACCTATCTTCACAAACTAGGGTTTCTCAGCATCGTGGGACTGACAAAACTTAGTGCCTAAATAAACTAATTTTACCTCATACCCATCAGTCAAGAGATCCAGTTTCTCCTGCAGGACCTTCAGCAAAGCTTCCCAGCCCCATTTATGAAAGCAGAGACTTGAAAACATCTGCCAAGATACAATGACTTCATTTTTAGAAGCTCTTGGTGCCCTGACCCACAGTGCAAATCAACAAAAGGATGAGGTCTACCAACAAAGCTGCAGGTCAGGTCCCCTCCTGCCTCAGTGTAAACTAAGGCATCTAAAATTAAAGCAGACTCCTGCAAGTGAGGATGACCAGGGCCTCTGGCTTTTGCATTCCCAGCTTGACATATGGGGCTGCAGATGAGATTTTGCATGTGCACGTACACACACAGGCTTGGGGTGAGAGAAAGGTTCACACACAAAGAATTTCAGGCTCTTGAAGCCCATCAGTTGGAAGCAGCTGCAGAAACCTTTGATAATTCCCCGGGTTACTGAGCACTTTGCTGCTTAAATCTCTCCCTGGCCAGAGCTATTGCTTGTCACCCACCAAAAGATAATCCTCTTTTTTTCTGATTTCATCTATGTCTTCTTTTCCCCCTCTCCATATGAGTGCAAAGCACCTTTAATCTTAATTTCAGATGTACTTTTCATGATGCTGCAGATGTGTTATCTGCCACTGACAGTATTTGCCACGTATTTCTCCTTAAAGGACACTGCTTGACCTTGTAACAGCTTCCATGCCTCCAGCTTTAGAGGCTGAGCCTTTCTATTTGAAAGGATCACAAGTAATCACTTTTCTGTATCCATTATTAGCAGTGAACCAACTATCCACAGAGCTTCTGCTTTGTTGTTTTTTTTCCCCCCTCCAAATGCAGCATTTTTCCCGGGCAGAGACATATTATGGCAATTCAGACACTGACAACTGTGTAAATCACACCCAGGCAAAAGTTATTGATGACCTCATTCCAGTAAAGCATGAGATGATCAGGCTGCCCCACGGTATTTTGATCATCTGAGAACCCTGAAATTGAAAGTCGCAGGCTCCATTTTGCTTGGAAACCTAACAAAAGGCATTAACTGTGACAAAAGGCACTTAGAACATCTCTTAAATTATCTCATTTCACACCAGCAGTAACAAATACTCATTTTCCTTTATTAACATACTCTCCTTGCCCATAACCTCTCTCATTTTTCTAGTTTGGAATTAAAACGCTTTCAAGTTATTGATCCCTTCTGCTGGAATTCTCTTCTCCTGTTTTTATTATTTCTTGTACACAGCCTAATTTGAGCAATATGAACAGTGCATCCAACACAAGCACCTCTAGCAGACCTGTCTCCCAGGAGTCAATGTGATTAATTTCTCCCCTGCAAGACAAGTCACGTTCCACAGCCCCAGCTCCTCCACGCTGCTGGTGTGCTCAGAATGGCACTCTCACATCTGTTATTAAGTTATGTAATTACCTTATTTCTTTTCAAGTGCCTTCCCAAACAGGTTGTAGGATTTTGTCAGTTAAAAAAAAAAAAAAATTAAAAATACTGGAGGAGTTCTTTTAGCAGGTGTTCAAGGGCCCAGCTCAGTGCTGGGCTGCTGCAGGATTTTCAGCTGATGCTCACTGTTTTCTGTGTGACCAGGACTCACCCACTGGATGCTGTCCTTCAGTGCCATGGATCAAGACTTTCTGCATTTTGAGCAGTTCCATGACTACAATTTTGGACTCTGCAGAAACATTGTTTGCTGTAATCTGACATTGCATTTTAGAAGCCTGTTTCTCTAACACAAGATTTCCATCTTCCTTGGCAAACTACCCTCGTGTTAGCCCAACTGGCATTCACATACACAATTCACAAATCATCTGGAACAGGCTATTTACAGAAATTCTGCTGAACTGGCTGTCTTTCTATTAGTTATGTAGAAAAGAAAAGGTTTGGCCTTGATCCTGGACCTGCTGAATTGAGTGTGAAAGGGAAAATCTCTGAAACCCAGGAACGCAAAAGCATTTCCACTGGTGCTGCCCACCTCAACTGCAGCCAGAATTGCTCTAAGAAAACAAGAGACTTATGGCAAGTCCAGTGGAATTTACAATTTTTCCTAAGCCCTGATCACTACTTATATTGAATTTCTGCCTCTGGAAAACAAAGATGCATTTCCAGCCTTTCGTGTTGTCCATGAGCGCTTCAAACTCTGAGGAGGTTTTTATGTCCCAAGTGGGAATGGGGGAGGTTGGCTGGAGACTTCTGAATGCCCAGGTTAGGTACTGAATGAGGCATCTTATCCTCAAATAATTTGCTCAGGGAGAAAATGCAACAAAAAGGAAAGTATTGGCATAAACACTTATAAACTGCAAGATACGCCGGAGTGGAAACCTCCCATCTTTTCAAAAGGTGATGCAAAGCAAGAAGAACAGAGTTGGAAGGATGGAATGGCTCCCTGTCCACATCTCAATCCATGCCCCAGAGACCAAGGCAGAAGAAACTGTGGTGTTTCCCAGTACATCTGCTTACCTCTGTTTCCCATGCCATTGAGGCTGACATGTTCAACCCGTCCTCAGCAACACCTGCCATAAGTTTGGGACTTTTAAAATGCAAACCTACATTGCCACACTGGACACTGACCTGAACTAAACATCCCTGTAAATACTAGAAACTGGAGCAAAGCAGCATCCCTTCCACTCTGGGGTGCTCCTCCTGCTGATGCTGCTGTGACTCTTGGTGAAATCTCCAACCACACAAATGAGGTAGCCCAACAACCCAGGAGGCTCCTACAGTCCCACACTAAATCAGAGATTCACGCCAAGAGAAAGCCTGCCAGCCCAAAACCAGCACTTAAATTCCTCACCCTCTTGCAGGCTGTGCACCATTTCTGAGTCTCCTGGATGCATCCCATCACAAACTCTCTGCTGGGAAAACCAAGGCAACACCTTGGTGAAAAAGGAACATTTACCAACACTTCTTTAAGAGCACTGCCCTGCTCCAGTGGAGAGCAAAAAAGCCCTGGGAAGTCTGAGAATAGCAGCAATCACTGGTACATCAATGCACAGGTCTGATGGCTGTGTAAGCACTCAGGTTGGGATGCTCCACACCCAAGGGGGAGCACTGGGCACAGGGAGAGGTGGCTGTGGCACCTGACAGGACTCTCTGGGCTGGATCACCACAGCTCGTGCTAACAAAGCTCAGGTTCCCCCACATCCCTCTCCAGCTGACTGCAGCACTGTCTGCATCCCAAACTGACCTCCTTCCCAGCCACCTACACACTAGCTGAGATGGGCTGGAGACAAGAGCATGTGAGGATGGAGCTGGGCTTCCAGCCACACGCTTCCTTGTGCACATTCCAACACAAGAATTTAAGACACCTAAAGACACACAAAAAATCAGAAGAATTAAACAAAATGAAACAAAAATTTACACCAATCTGCCATTCTTATGCAAGAAGAGGAAAAAATCCCACAACATTTGGAAGCAGGCTGTGTTTGCTTGGCACTTTCCATCTTTAGGTAATTAGTGTAAAGGGCTTTCCAGGTAAACCTAAAAATAACCAGCAGATTTTAAGAGAGACACCATTCTCTCTTCAGTGAGCCTTCAAAGCATAACCAGGAGAAGCTGCAAAGCTCCAGCCAGCTCCCCACAGGCATTGCTTGCCTCCAAGTCCTCAGGGTCAGCCACAAGTCAAGCTGCATCAAAATCTGGAGTGACATAAAAAAAATGACAAGCAAGAAACGTCTCTGAAGACAAACATCACAGCATTTGCAAATGCTTCAAATCCACAGCCTGGACCAACGTTTACAGCTTGCTGCTCCTCCCTTCCCCTTCTCAAAGCTTTCCCAAAAGTGCCTTCCTAGCTGAGAGTGGCACCTTCAGAGCTGGGAGGAACAAAACACCTCCCAGCTCCAAAACCTACTTTTCCAGTGCTTCTCTCGGTTGTTTTCCTCAGCTGACCCAGTAGCAGCTGCTGTACTTGCTCCTCTGGGAATCAGCCTCGCTCCCAGCATTTGGTTTCCAAAAATGCTGGTGCAGGGGCATCCAGCTTCCCCATCACCTCATATATCCATTTCCAAGGCTGCTACAACCCAACAGCTTCCAGCTCTGCACCCCCAGACCACCCAGTTTCTGATTACTGGGAAAAGGGTAAGGACAGGGATGGGAATGGAGAGATGGGAAAGAAGAAGAGAGGAGTCATTCAACAAAGGTCACTGGGGGGTCCACAGCACTGAGGACCCTGGCTTCCAGCTCCCTGTGCACAGCACCTGGCTCCAATTCACTAAAAGAGACTATTACTTCTTAAATATCCAAGTTTACAACCACAGAACAGCAGGTACCAGCTTCTGCTGAGAGCAGGAAGCTCCTCACCTGTGTCCTGCAGCCCTGGACACGAGAGGAATATAACCTAACAGCAAATGCCTATTGAAACCCACCCGAGCCTTAAAGCACCCACACCTCACCCACCAGCCACAGCCACACCTTTGTAAAATACTGCTGGCAACATTTTACAGGGAGCAGAGCAATGGGAGCTTCAGCAGACAAGAAGCCACCCCTCCCAACAGAGTGGTGCTTTCACATGCAAGAGCCCCAATTGTGAAAGCTGGCTCTTTTCTAAACACCTCCCCAACACTGCACCCCACCTCTCACTCTCAGTGTCCTCACAACAGATCTGACAAAACACAAGTGTGAGTTCCCAGTCCAGCCATCCCTCTGGGACAGGAGGTGGCACTGGACATGGCACTGGCTCCAATTACCTGCAAAGCAGCTGCTTGCACACAGCACCTTCTAATGCCCACAAACCAAGGAGGGGGCTCTCCCTCTGTCCCCATCCATGCCTGGCACCCACACAAACAGCACTGCAAGACCCACCACCACACTCCCTATGCTTTGCAGTACCACTGACTTTACTTGGTATCTTCAAAAGTAGCTTTTTTAACCCTAAGACATTGCAGATATTTTTTTTTGTCCTGCAAAACTGTGCAGTATTTAGAGAATCAGAGCATCCAGCAATGCAAGGGAATCTGGACAAATGTCACTCTACAGATGCATCAGTCTGCTCCTGACCTTCACCCTGCCCTTGCTCTTCACAAACTCTGCAGGGAGGGAAAGGGCACAGAGATTTAAAAAGGAGGCAATAGAGGAACATTTTTAATCACCTGTTATATCCTGCATTCTCTAGGACTGAAAAAGCACCTTTCCCTTACATTATTCAGAAAGCAGCAAAGCTAATGTGACATATTGGTGCGTAGGTGTGTGGGGGCTGGTTTCTTGAGGGGGGAGGGAGGGCTGAGGGCTCGCTCTGTGTTTCAGAGAAATGAAGCAGCACAAGATGTACCAGTTGCTCTGGTAACAAAGCTTTTGCCTTTTTTTTTTTTTTTGCCTTTTTTTTTTTTGTAAGAATGAAGCATCATTTTAAGCATTTTTCAGTTCAGACTTCCTTGCCTGCATGGCAAAAACAAATCTGTGTTTCAGAAACACACACTCCATTTGAGTCAGCATGGAAAGGACCTTCTCCAGAGCTACTATAACATCGTGGGGAAGATGATAAAACTGAGGTTGCCTGTTTTCCTTCTGATAAGAGTACAGGAGTTATCACACACCACTAACCCAGCCCAGCCCCTTCCTGCAACCCAGAAGGGCTGATAAAAGCCCAGCACCACCTGTGGAAGCCAGCCCTGGTAGCATCCCCACATGGCAGCATCACCATCCTCTCTGCCAGCACACAGAGCCATCCCAGCAGATATAACAGCTTAATATTTAATACTGTGCTTGTAATACAGAAGGATTAAAAAGCAGCTTGTAAATCTTGTCAATTCCATTCACACTCACACAGAACATCCCCGACCTTGAAGGTGAAGAGCAGCCAGTGCCTGCCCACAAGGGTCTGAGTCTGGATGTGAGTGGTCCAGCCAACACCAACCCCATCCCAGTGGAAGGAAGAGCCTGGGACAGGGCAGGGTGGGCAGACACAAAGGGCTCCCCTGCCTCAGCCCCTGGAGCAGCCTCTCAGAGCAGCAGCAAACCATGGGTAAAGCCAGGAAGCTTCCCAAACTAGAGGGACCAACCCCTCACGTGAAGTGACCATTAGAACACGAGGAGGGATGGCTACACACATTCACACACGTGTGGTTACCCTCAGTCTGCCCTGCAGCAAAAGTAACCTCTGAAAAGCTTGAAAACATAAAAAAATACCCAAAACTGAGGATGTAACACCAGAACCACCAATGCAGCTCAAGTCACACCCAACCTCGCAACATCACGGTTCATTTTATAAACATGAATGTGGGAAAAAGAAATGCTCACAGTGCACCTTCAAATGCAACAGCTGTCTAGGGTTGGAGCTGCTTGATTAGACTGCAAGATGATGGGGTTCTGAATTCCTTCAGCAGCCTGTGAATGAGGGCACCAGGTTCCTTTGGTGTGCTCAGGAGCAGCACCCAGCACCGCAGGCCAGGTGTTGGGACAAGGGTGGCTGGCAGCACGATCTGCTCTGCAGGCACTGCTGTGCACACCTTCAGTCTGGCCCCTCAAGCAAGGCACAGCAGTCAGTCTGCAGCTATAAAAGCTGTGTATGTAAACTACAGTTAATTCTTTACAGCAACAATCCCCAGGAAATATTAATTGTGTGCAGCATGGTAGCTTCTTCCACATGCATAAAGCCACAGTGATTAATTATTGAGCTATTGACCATCAGCCTTTCAGAAAGGGAGACAATAAGCCAACTGATGATTAAAAACAATTACTGTCATTCTTGACTCAGGCTAATTATCTGAACCCCTTATAATGACCCTGGAACCTGCAGAGTTTCTGTTCTCACCAGGGCTGATGCAAGGGTCCAGCACTTGATCAGCAGCAGCCAGACTGAGACAGATGTCAAGCAAGTTAAACACAGCACAGACTCCACTCTATTTTCTCATATCCACCCTCAAAAATAAGTGAAAGGAAAAAGGAGTCTTCTAAAAGTCTTTCTTTAGGATATTTACCTGCTACCCCTCCAGCCTGCACTGATGGAATGCCTGGGGATGCCAGCAGGAAGGATGCCACTGAGCATGGAGTGCACCAACAGCACCCAGGAGCACCGAATAGACACTGTCCCTTCTCTGGCATCTACAAACTTCAAGACAATATTATCAAATACAGGCTTGTACCTGGAACATTCCCACATGTTTGTCTCAGAACCAAATTGTCCCAGCAGTCCTGCTGTTCCCAGCTCTCCAGCAACAGATGACCTTAGATTTCAAGTATTTTATTTACTTTCTAATAACCACACACCTCAACATCTCCACCTACTAGGTCAAACCTGGGCATTTGTCTCCAGGTGAATCAGCCCTGACTTCTGGCAAATACCAGCTGACTAAAGACCCTGGGATGCACTTCTTCAACCTTTTCCCATGCGTACTGCACCCCAGACAGACAGACATTGCAAAAAGCAATTGCAAAAACCACATTCTCTTCCAACAGCTGCCTCACTTGGGCTGGCAGAGGACATGGGCAGCCAGGAAGCTGCAGAGGTGCTCCACCTGGCCTGGGGTGGCTCCCAGGGATGATTCCCCTCCCCTGCCCCATCCCATCACGTGCTGATGGTAAAGGAGCTCCTTGCAGGGCCACAGCTGACACGGGCAGCACGTGGATCCCACACGCTCTAAATTAGAGCGCAGACTATTGCTGCGTAATAGCTTGGTGATTATATTGCATTTAGCAGATAATTAAGCAATCAATAGTTATTGTGCAGTTACAGAGGTGCCCACATACTCTATCTTGTACCCTGTAAAATAAAACCTTGCTGAATCTGTAAATGGAGAGCCACATCCCAAGGGCACAAGGCAAAGCAGCACTTGGCACTAATGACCACTGTCCTCCTGGCACAGTTGGGAAGGAACACGTGAATATGTAATCTCAACATCATTTACTTCAATGTTGTAAAATACACAAGATGAGAGGTACAAAGGTTACCATCTGATCTATTTCCTGATTTTTTTTTTTTCTCCCTACTGCAAAGGCTTGCATCAAAATCCTTCTTGGCTGATACCATCCATGGGTGACTGTGTCAATGGCCATGGCTAAGCCCACAGAAACAGTGGGGTATTGATGTGGTTTTCCACTTAGTGCACAGTAAGTAGCCCACTGCATGTGTCCCCAGCTTTGCACTCATCTGTTGGACAGGTATTTCTGAGTAGCCCAGTGCCCTTTCACTTTGAGCCTATGTATTTACTGGTGCTCAACACCCCACTGGTTGTGGCCCTTATCTATCCAGACAATCTAAGCACACACTGTATTTTAAGGAGTATTTGTTTGCTCTCATGCAGAGTAGAAATAAACAGCAATAATAATGTTCTGGGACATAAAAGCAGCATTTCCTCACAATTTAGATAATGCTCTGAAGGGTCTTAGTGAGTTTTGTGTTTACAATTGCTTTCAGCCATCAGCTAAAAACCAGTGAGGCAAAGGCTTAATTCCCCAAGTCCAAATTCCTGATAGTTATTTCCTTAAACACCTATAACAAAAATAAAATCCGAGGACGCAAAAATTCACTACTGCAACAATGTCTGGCACAGAAGCCAGCAAATTCTCAGTCTTTCATCAAAACCAGTTTACAGTCTGTAACATTAGATGCAGGATTATTAGAAAATAAAGAAAAGCTTCCGATTCAATTAGAGAGATAAATCATCACCAGTGCGGTCCCTCATTAAAATAAAAATCAAGCTATTCACAAGAGATTGTTAAGCAGCAAACAAGGAATGTTATTTCTCTCTGCATTTTTCCAGTAAAGAGCTTGTGGTTGGGGTTAGAGAAGTGACAGCAGAGCAGGTCACTGTTGAGAGCTCCTGCAGTACCCAGGTATCACTGGGATATGGCCAGAGCTAGGAAGAACCAGAGAGATATATTAACCTGCTGTCTTGAGCAAAGGAAGACCTTTGCATGAAAATACAGAGGTCAAATCAAACCAGTTGCCTTTGCCTCGAGCACAAGGCTCAGAGAACAAGGCTCTGACTCACAGAAGCACTGTGAACCACCTAAAAGGGATCTTCAAACCATGACCCAGAAAGCAGATCAAAGCAGCAGCAGCTGCATCCTGATGCACACGCTCTGGCAGTGGGTGCCCTCCTTCTGTGAACTCTCAAGGTGCACCAGGCTTGGCCAACAGGACTCTCCTCCTACAAGCAAGGAGAAGGTGTGTGCTCTGGCTGGGGCTCCCCTGCCTCACCAGTACAGATGCTGAGGCTGGCTCCATGAATCCCTGCTCTCTGAGGGCTGCTGTTACTGTAGTACTCCCAGAAACTTCTCAGGCTTCTCAACCTGCTGGGCTGTCATCATTCATTCTGTCAGCTGTCAGAAGAACATAACCATGCCCTTTATCCCATGGGATCAATGGCAAGTTTGTACCTTGCACATTTTGTCCCCAGGTTCTGGTTATCACCAGGTGTTTAGTCTCCAGCACAAAGGTGGCCATGCACAGTGCTAGACACAGCTGCTATATCAGATTTTCTAGGGAAAACATCGAGGCTGTAGCACACAGACATAAACAATATCCCCTGCCTGGAATAAACATCCCACTTCTGCTTCTTTCCAACAGCAAAGTTGCTTTTCTTGCTTCAGAAAGGGACCAGCCATGAGAAGGGGGGGGTGATGCTCACCAGGTGACTGCTCCTGGCTGGGAGCTCAGGCTGGCAGCACCACACAGCAATGGGGCACCTCAGGTAATGCAGCACAGAGGGCAAGTCACCAACCCTGAAGGGATTTAACAGATGTGTAGATGTGGCACTCAGGGACATGTTTTAGTGGTGGGTTTGGCAATGCTAGGTTATTGTCTGGACTCTACCTTAAAGACCTTTTCCAAACTAAATGATTCTGTGGACAGTCCAGCCCTGTCTCAGAGGGCTTTGGAAATGGCAGTGGAACAACCATCTAATTACAGAGGATGCTGCTCCTAGGTATGGATCACTTCTAAGGGCTGATTTAGAATGGAGCCAGAAGGTCTGTGTGTCTTGAAAGTTGATCCATTTGTTTTGCTGCAAGAGATAAATACAGCGGTGGTATCTGGAGAAAAAGAATCGCAGAGATCTTATTTCCACGCTGGGTTTTAGGGTGGGACGCCATAAACACTTATGTATGTTTTATATCAAAGTCTCCTTTTGTTTATAGAGCGTGTGCTACTCCAGGACTTCAGTTTAAGAGAGCTGTGAAGTCAGGCTTAGCCTGAGCTCATACCTCAATACTTACTAATTTGGTTTGGACAGCAGCATTTTCCCCTCCACCCCCGTCCCCATCCCGTCTGGCACCGGCACCACGTGAATCACACCGAGGACAATCCGGTTACTCCAGCAAGTTAAAAACAGTTAGGAGGAGGATTTTCCCCTTGTACAGCATGGGAAAAAGGAACACAGAAACCTTCAGCCTACACTTGGGACATTTCTGGGTGGTTTTTTTCCCCTCTGAGGTAACACACAGAAAGAATAGAACCCGGCAAGAGGAAACCCGATCAGCTGAGCCACACAACCAGCAGCACCAGCTTATTTCCTTTTTTTTGCTCTCCACAAAAACACAACGCTTTGAAAAGCCTGTTGCAGGCACATAGTTTCCACAGATTGTTAGAAATATGAACCAGTTAAAATTAGGTCACCTTCCACCGTTATTTTAGCAGCTGAGAAGAAAAACAGTTCAGAAGGGAGCTCCCGTGGCAGGGAGCACATGGTGGGAAAACAATGAATACCAGAGGGGAAGGCTCTCTGGAATATAACATTGATAAGAACAACTTTGGGGTGGGGTGGTTTTTCCTTTGTTTTTGTTACTTTAAAAAAAAAAAAAAATCTGTTTCAGTTAAAAAAAATCACACATTTAAAACTCCAGAAGGTCCAGTTCATCTTCAGTTCACTTCAATCTCTTGATCCTTCTATTGACAGGATTAGTCTACAGCAGCAGGAGGATGGGGGAATTGTGGCTCTTCAAACACCATTCCCTTCAGCAGGGGCAGCTCACTGTCTTTTAGAGCATGACAAGCAAGAGCTGTGTCTCCAAAACCACAGAGTAGGAGCACATGAGTATATTCTTTTCTACAGTCAAAATGAAACATGGGCATGAGGGGTAAACAGGATCTCTGTGTGCCCACACACGCATGAGTACACGTGTACACAGCACTTGTGCCCACACATACAGGAGTTTCTTGGAGAATGAGGCTCAGGGGAGGTACTGACTCCCAGCAGAACCAAAATAGTTGGCAAATTCCTCAAGCAACCATGACAAGAAACATTTCCCCACCACACATAAACACAGATAACCCCAGACTTTGAAATAATTCAATCCCATTCCAAATGCACAAAAATAGTCCATAAAAAGACCCCACCAAAATGACAAAGTCTGGAAATCCCCCAAGCTGTGTTTGGAATAGGTGATATAATATAGCAGAGGTGAGCATTTTAAATATTCTTGTAAAGAAGTTCATGCTTTTAAAATCCTGCTCTCCACCAGTCCCTTCACTATTCTCATCTGGATTGCTGCTTCTACATATTAGAAAAATTTAAAGCAATTCTACTGACTGTAACAGGCACTTCAATAAAAACATTATAATAGTGTTTTTATTCCTGTAGCAGGTTCCTGACAGTGGAAAGGAACCAGCAGCCAGCCTGTGTGCAAGCAGAGCACTAGACTGTAGCAAACTCATTTGGCAGCCTATTGCAGCTGTAAACTCAGGTCTTAGAAGAGATCAAGATTTAGCTATTAAAGCACAGATTTCTCACTCCCTCCTCATCATCTAATCAATAAAAAGCAACTGGGGGAAAAGGGGAAAAAAAAAAGCAATTCATTTTCTTGTGACAGTTTGAGAACTAATGTGAATTGCTTATTATAAGAGCTCTGTGTGCTACATGGTACTTGCACACAAGACCAAAAGGTCAGAGTTCATCAAGGCTTCTTGTCAGGTTTGAAATAGTCAAAGCCTAGTGAAGGTGATGTGCTGGGATGCTCCATGTTCAACACACAGCCAAGGCAAGCAGGATCACTTCAGCTGGAACTCTTACCTTATAGACCTGCCCATAGGTACCATTGCCAACGAGCTCTACCAATTCAAAGATTCCTGCAGGATCCTAGGAGAGAAAAAAAGAATATTAAATAAGCAATATTTATAGCCTTCTGAAAAAATGAATGCTTTATGAAGATCAGCATTTCTCTGACAAGGGTTTTGAGTGGTTTAAGGTTTTCAGGCAGACCAGGGATGGGAATTACAGGGACAATGAGCAGAAGTGTGGCACTGTCCAGGTGACAGCCCTGTGTGGGCAGCCACAGACCTGCCCACCTCCAGCACCTGGGCTGGGAGATGCCAGGCAGGTGCCTGTGAGTGAGCATCCATCCATCCATCCATCCATGAACACTCAGTGCATGCCTTAAATGCAACAGCAAACATTTGTTATTAAAAGTTAGATTTTCTTATGTACCAGTTTTGGAATAAAACAAGCTAACTGGCAGGATGCCATTCTGGGGCTCAAAGCAGGGGTTTCCAGGTCTGTTCCTGAGGTCAGCAGCATTACTGTTACCAGGTCTAAAGGCCTTTTTTGTTTGATATATCCTGGCTGTTGACATCCCAGCTGAGATGAGCAGATGTAAGGCAATGGTAAATGGGGACACAACACCTTGTAAAGGTGACAAAGCACAAAACCCTGTCCCCAAATCCTCCTGCTCTTGGCATGTGCCCAGCCAGGGGAAGTGCTGTCACACACACACACATATGCACCCACTAGCACAAGAAAGAAAGACACAAAGACAGAATAACCAGTGGTGCTATTTTCTCCTCTTGGTGGGTTTCCCCCTTTCCTTAAGAAGCTTTATTTATACTCTCCTGCTCCTCCTCCTTTTCCTGTATTCATCACTCCAATTTTGGAGAGCACAATCCCCCTGGAAGCTGGTGAATGTGGAGGTATCCTGACATCCTGGGGCTTTGTGTGCCCCTGTGACCACCCACACCACCACCCATCCTCATCCTCCCTGCTGGGTTTTGAGTTACTTGAGCTGTTGGATGACTTGACATCCCAATGAGTCCAGTGACCTAGGGGATGCAGACAGGTCAGTTACCAGCTCCAGCAGGCCAAGGAGGATCAGGCAGCAGCACTCCTGAGGAGAGAGGAGATGGACACTCACCACCCCGTTACAGACACTGAGGTTTCATTCATTACAAAGCTGCATGAACTCAAGATGTTTCTGGGTTCAAAAGTCAAACACTGGATCTTTTTGAAAGCTGAGAAGCAAGGTTCATCCAGTAATAGTGCCACAAAAATAAATTAATCTGGGTCCTGACACGGCTGGGGCAGTTTTCCATTCAGCCAGGAACATGTGCTGCTGTGAAGTGGCCAGTGTTTGGCACAGCTCTGTGACAGGGTCATCAGTCAGAAATGCCACATCCCCCTTCTGCCTGTTCCTCCATCATATACAACCAGCTTCCTCAGGCTGCCTGGGATGGGAGCCCCACTCAGCCTTCAGTGGGACCATCTGCAGCACAGGGCAGGGAAGCTGTGCAGGCTCGAGGACACTCCTGCCCTGGTGCAAACACACCTCCATCCAGACACTTGGGCCAGGCAAAGGTGAAGCTGCAGCACAACAGGTTTCCAACATGCAGCATCTCAGCTGGGTGTGGATAGCCTGTGAGTTTTGCTGCCTTGGTAGCAGGCAGGGAAATGCCAGGAATGGATGGGAAAGGGAAGCAACACCGGGTTTCCACACTGGGTGAGGAGGCGGGGAAGCGGGAAACATGGCAGCAGCTGCTGTTTATTTTCTGAGTTTCTTTCCTAAGGGTTGTTCTCTGCAGTGCTGAAACAACTCTGAAAGAGGCTTTTCCAGTGCTACAAGTATATCTATTTTTGAATATTCACTAGGAGATTAAGGCAGAAGAAAGTTGTGCCTAGGGCATATGCTTAGGAGGTTTGGAGCAACATCCAGGGATGCAGCTGGCCATTTCTGATAAAAAGAACTCCTCTTTGCAATATGTTTTCCAACATCTTTTTACAAATCCTCAAACTACAGAGCACCCCATCCCACCATCCTAGGCTCACTGCTCCAATGTGTGCAAATGTCACTTTTGTGGTTCTAACAAGTTTGCCTGAGTCCATACATCATTTGTTTAGTGATGCCAGTCCCACATCTATTGTCAGTTTTGTGCCAGCCAGGGGCAGCTCTGTGTCAGGAGTGCTTCCCCCATCTCTCCCATAACCCACACCTTCCTCTCCAGCTCCCAGCAGCCAGGCAGTTTCTCTGCTGCCATGTCCCCTCTCCATCCTGTTTTCTCCCTGCATTTTCCCAGCATTGCCAAGGTAACTGGGCATCTCCAGCACAGCCAGGAGTGACACTGCTCCCCTGACTGTTGCTCCACCTCAGCAGACCAACATGCTGGGAGCATCAGCACTATCAGGGAGCACAGGGGGCTGGATCTCTCCTCCTAGACACACTGCTCTCCTCAGCCTGCCCTCCTCCCATAAAGCAGGCAAAGGCAAAAGCTTCTCCCCAAGAGCCACTATTAGAACTCAGCAATAATATGCTATTAATAGCCTTTCTAGAAAATGCAGCAAAGGATGGTATGGGCAAGGAAAAATAAAGCCCTGCTTCCCACTGGCTTCCCCTGGACCGATTCTTACACAGAAAAGAGATTTGCATCTTAATGGCTGCTGGGGAATAGGCGGTCCCTGGGACCAGGGGCACATCCTGCACATCCCACAAAGCCCCTGCTGAGATGCTTCAGCAGGTACCAGAGAGCAGCAACAGCAGCTCTGGCAGGCTGGAACGGGCAGAGAGGGAGAAAAATAGAGAGACACACAGCATGGGTGATGTTAGCCAGGGGAAAAAGAAATCCACCCTGCAGAGCCCCAAGCAGGACCAATCCAGGCGAAGCAGGGAATAATCTCAGACCAAATATAGCCTGTGCTGCAGATCAGGGCTCGCAGCAGCGCAGGGCTGCTCTGGCTGGGGGTGGCTGCAAAGCTCATCCCACACTGCTGCTTCCAGCCTGGCACCCACCTCCTGCTGCTGATGCCCTCTCCTCCATCCAGGAGGGACACACAGGTGACAAGGCTGCTGCAGCCAGCTCTTCCCACACCCCAGAATGACTTCACAAGAACTACTGTACCTCGTGTAACTGAAACCATTTGCATTAAATAACAAGTCCACAAATAAAAGGAAAAAAATGAGGGGAGCTGTTAGTGTAGGCAAAGAAGGTGCATTGTTTAAAACGGGGTTGGGGGGGAGACAGCATTTAAGACAAATAATTTTCAGCTCTATGTTAGCTTCACTATAACAAGAAAAGGATTTGTACAGCTGTAGTAGCAGCAGGACTTTGCCAAGATCCCTTTGACTAAAGTAGGGTTCCTCCCTAGCACTTGTGCCACAAAGCACAAGAGAAAACTCAGGCTCTCCATAAAGCAACAAAACACTCAATAGAACTTTCCAGGTGCCCATGGGATGGGAAATGTTTCAGAGTGCCACCAGCAGCAAGGGCTGTGCAGACCCAGTGTTCCTCCAGGCAGAGATGGGTTGGGACCTGAGCTCTCTTGTGCCAGGATATGACCATGCTGCCACAGATAAAGCCAGGACAGGCTCAAATTCAAGTGGGAAATTGTTATGTTACTAGTAACCTCTCAAGAAAAATCAGTGGCAATAACATTTCAGTAGCTAAAGCCAGACTGAGACACAGAAAAACACAGAGGCATCATCCTTCCCAGCAATATCATGGGTAAGGAAAAAAAATTCACTATATTTCAATATACAGTGTATTTGAAACTGGTGCACTATCAGAAAAGGGACTTCTGTGTGTGGATGATAAAGCAGGATATATTCAAATTTCAGTAACAAAACCAGCCTCTCTTTTGAAGGCTTATCAGCAGGGAGCACAGTGGTGCTCACGGGTTCCTGGTTAAAACTGCTCCCTCCCTTCTGCCTAACCCAGGCCCCACAGAACTAAAGCTGAAAATAGTCCTTGACTATACCATGATGTCTCAAGTCCAAGGCACAAAAGAACCAACACTTTGCTTGAGGAGCCTATTCAGAGAGCAATATCCACACCAGGGCCAAGCGCTGCAGGTGTGTATCAGTGCTGGCTATGGTGAGTGCTGAGTGAGCAGAACACAAGTTAGCCATCTTCAAATACCTCCATGCAGGTGTCCAGAAAACCAAGAAATATTTATACACAGCCTGTACACCAAATCTGCTTGTTTTCCTTGAAGGAGGTTCATTTTTTCCCTTCTAGCCCACACAAAAGGGATGTAACAGGAAGGGTTACACGAGGAGACAGTGGAAAGCTCTCAGGAGAGGGGAACCCAGGGGCACACCAATTAAACCACGATTGCTGTGGATGCACAGGAGGGGAAATCAGAGATTGGAGCCTCTGTAATCATTGTGCACTTAGTCCCCCAATTCTAGCAGCTAATGACAACTTCCAGCCAAAAATCATGGAGCTACCCAGTCATTAAGCAAATGTTACAACCCCAGAGAAGGAAAAAGCACTATGTAAACAGAGGCAGCACAGTCATGGGTCAGTAACAGAGGAGTGTCCCCAGGCACGAAACAGCTAAAGCAGCTCTGTGGCATCAGAAGAGTTTTTTTAATCTCCACCAATCTATAAAGCCTGTGCAACTAAAGCTCCCAAGCATCAGGATATATAAGCCTCTGCCTTACATCTCCATAATAAAACAGCCTCAACTGAAGATCCCACAAAAACCAAAGCAGGCTTACAAAGCCATGTACTCATCACCCTCAACATGAGACCCAGGGCTGTGTGCAGGTTCCTCTGCCTAGACAAGTCCTGGCAGCCACAAGGAGAAATTTTGGCACTGGGAAGCACCACAGGGTCATTCTTCCCAAAAAGCTGGCTCTTGTAAACTAATGGCAATGCCATGGCACCCACACAGCCCACCTGGCATCACACAGCTTGGCATGGCAGCACTGTCAACCCAAGTGGCTGTCTTGAGGTGTCAGCTGCCTGGAGAAAGTTGAGTCTTCCAATCCTACCAAGCTCCAACCAGAAGTGGAAGATCTTTGATTTAGAATGCGAGAAAGGTTTTGCAAGAAACGCAGGAGAGACAGAGAAACCTTTCAGCAATAAAGTTCAATAGGCAAAACGATCATCAGGGTAGCACTTCTGATTATGCAAAGCATCACTGCAAGGAATGAGTACAAGGATGAAGCCTTTAGTTCTCACACTGTACCCTGCCCAGATTTCACTTCCCCAAGGCCAATGCTCTGTGAATCCACCTCTCATGTTAGCAGGAAGCTCTAGAAGCCCTGTAAACAGCCATCAATCTCCCAGGCAGCAGGACCCGAGTAACCTCAAGCTCCAAGTCCCCTGCTATTCCCTCTGAAGGTGCTTCAGTTCACTCCTTCTGCAACACTTTCTGTATGGCTTCTACAGCAGGCATTGAAGCACTTGTGAAGTTTGACAAAACAAGGTCTGGATCACCTTGGGGAAGTTACCCCAAATGACACACAGTTCAGAGAAAAGTAGAGGGGTTTGAAGAGCACTTGAAGACACAGCTGCTTTTTAGTAATCAGCTGGCTGTCTCTATCTCCAAGGCACTTCTAGTTAACAGCCCTGTGAGTAATATGAAGATGGACTGCACAAGCCAGGAGAGGATTGTTAATATAGCTGCAGACAGCAGCAAACAAAGCAGCAAGGCAGAGGCCAAGGCAACAATACTGATTGAGTCACTGGGAACTTTCTAAAAAAGAGGCTGGGGACATGACTTGTACGAGTTTCAATCGCACAGACATAGCCCTAAGTCTGCTCATTAATAAAAGCAGTGCAAAATATCTCAAAAGGCTGCACAGTTATTTTTGAGATAAAAACCAAGCAATGAAGCAGAACCATGCTGGACTATTGGATGTTACTCAGGATAGCTTAAGCTCATTTCTTCTCCTGCTAGCTTTGGTACCTTCCCCTCCTTCGCCCACCCATCCAGAGACTCACAAAACAAGCTATCATCAATGCCATCTACCACTGCACCTCCTGCCTACTCAAGCAATACAAGCTGCTCTACTTGGAAGAGTAATAATGAACTCCCCAAGGGCTTTGTTTTCATTTTGAAGAAGCAGTTTGTCCTCCCTCACCCCCAAACACTCAGCTCTGTAACTTAAAAGAAGATGTTTAGTCAAGAAACAGCATTACTACACAGTCTAAGAAAAACTGCTCTCAAGGCTAAGTCATTAGCAGAAGAAAAAATTCACAGCTGGACAGCTGAGAAGCCAGTTTACAAATCTGTTTGAGCCATTCCTCTGCAGCATCTCACCAGGAGATGTTCTTCCAGGTCCTACTGAAAGCCACATCTGTGCCCTGTCCATTCCCCCTTCCTAAACCACAAATCCACTCTCTCAGGTTTCCAACATTCTCCTCCCCAGCTTCTCACTGCAATAAAGCTCCAGCCACCATGTGAGTCTCTCTTTTCTTTCCAGAATGTTAGGACCTGCCAATACCTGGCAGCAGCAAAATTAAATAAGAACTAATCACCACATTGGGCTTTTCAGTCAATAAAACTGTATTACTTCTTCAACTATTACCTGTTTAATTTAGGAGGTAAGTGTGGATTTGTAGCCCTCAGCCAGCAAAGGAATAGCCAACATCAGTGCTAAGGGAAGAAAAATACAAAATCCCCTATGCACATACACAGTTCATTCCCACTTGGTTCTGCAGAGGCCAAGCCACTGAAGCTACAAAAAACTGAGTATTCCAGATTTCCTGCTCACAGACTCAAACCTGCACACACAAAATTAGAGTTCTTCTGACCTAGTTTCTCCTTTCTAGCATGTCAAAAGAAAAAGCAGCCATTCTGTACTGTCTCCACAAATATGAAATGTGGGAGCTTCAAGCCTATAAGGAACACACATACTGACCTGGAAAAAAATAGTTTTTTCCAACCAAAATGATGCAGTTGTGGCACTGCAAATGGTGGCTCCCACAGGCCAAGATGCACTAGTGATATCAGGAGAGGACAACAATGACATAAATAAAATTAACCTTTCTCCAACATTGCATGTCAGAGCAGTCCAGGCCAAGGAAAAGCCACCCACAAGCTACACATTTACATTAATCAAAACAAGAATGGTCTATGCCTCCTTCCCACTCCTTCAAAAGCATGGCTACCAGTCTGGTGAGTCCATCTCTCCTGATGCCATTCAAGCAAAAGACAGCGAGTTTTGACTTGAGGCTAATGAAAATGAACATGTGGCCTCTGAGTCTAAGCACAGAAAGAAAATGCTGAGATATTCAATCACCCTCAAGACAACACCATTGTACTTATTCTTCATTTGAAGTTGGTTTCCCTCCAAAGCAGCCATTCCTCTCACCCTTTTAAAGCTCTACAGCACATTCCACAGACCATCAGGACAGACCCCATGAACTATTTGCAGCTGTATGACAAGCCCACCTTCCAGTTCAGAGCAGAGCTGTTCATCTAGAAGAGCCAGAAGCCAATCAGACCAGAAGCATCAGCAAAAGCACTGCTAAGTGAACCCCAAGGTTTTCAATGCCTTGCTAGATGAATTCAGCCTCAGTGCCATCAGCCCCTTCAACATATGCCTAATTCAAGCACACAACTTCAACAGGCCAATATATAAAAGGCTTGGCTGAGCTCAGTGTCTCTAAAAAGCTGCAGTGCCAATTATAAATCACATCTATAGCCCTCAGAAGATCTGAAGTCACTACCAGTACTGTACCACACTTCTTTGGATGCAGACATCAATTAGAGCACAGCAGTTGGATGCTCTCCTCACTGGAAGTCATTCGTGTCGTTTCAGACCAATAAGATATTATTCCTAAATGTTTAAATCTCATCCCTCTGAGTTTCAACCTTGGCCAGCAAATTTGCATCAAGCTGAAATCGTTACCTACCACTAAATGCTGTCCAAGGTTTATGGGGTCTCAGAGGAGTTGCTTTAATTACTTACCAAGGCAGCTATTTTGGGAGCTACAGCCTCACAACACCCCACTCCTGGAGAGGCTGTGTACAGCAAGGCTGCTCCAAGCTCATGCCAAGGGAAGGGAGCACCTCTCACACACAGGCAGACACTCAGTCTCCAACAGCAGGTCACGCTTGTGGCTTTGTCTTGTGTGTCTGCAGGGGGGACAGAAGCCAGTCTGCACCTTCCTGAGGCACTGCTGGACACCCCAGCCCTCACAGGAGGCTGCTGGGGTCACTACCTGGCATCACCTTTGCCAAGAAATGACAGCCTTGCTCCCTCCTTGCAGTGAGAGTTAAGCCAGAGGGATGGCTTAAAACAGGAGAGCATCTCGCTGAAAACGCACGGATGCATTTTGGAGCAAGAAAAGAAAAGCCATCTTAAAAATTTTTGGCTTTTTTAAACTAGGATGGTCTATTTTTCAGTTATGGTTGTGGGCTGAGCTGACCAAAAAACTTGTGAGGGATGAAAGGGTTGTAGCATCAACAATCCAGACTACAGCTTTCAACAGCAGAGATCTGTGCAACAACCAGCACACAGCCAGGCATGTAGGCATGCATTCCAAACCCCTGAACCCCAGATTAAAGCAGGTGCCATTACTTTGCAATATTTTCTTGTCCCTATACACACATCTGGAGAAACACCACCTCCCTGCTGCATTCAGTTGAGTTTCTCACATCTGCCCAGTTTTCACACATCATCTGGAGATGGAGTTATCTGCTGTTTTTGTGCTTTTTCAAAGAGTTTACCCACAGCCTGTCACTTGTCATCAGCTCCTCACACTCAGCTCTACAAGGGCTGGTTAGCAAGGAAGGCAGATAACTCTCCTGTGGCAGTAGTTTCAACAAAGGACAACATGAGGAACAAATAATTTAAAATTATTGAGCAGAACTCTGCAAGACAGACTGTAGAGAAAACCCAAATCCCACAACTATACCAACAAGCTGCCAAAACCTTGTATTATAAACTCATTTTTACAATGAATTGTCTTGACAAATCAGTAAAATTATTTAAAAGGATATCAAATATATGTTAATTTGCATGTTTCAATTTAGAAATACAAGTCTCACCCAAGAGCTAACACATTGTCTGGAAGGGGAAAGGAAGGCTTCTCACCTTTTCCCCTACATTTCACAGGCTGTCCCCAGTAAAGCCAGACCCAGCAGGAAGCCTAAAAGGTTGGTTAAGACAGACACTCTGGGTGGAAAACAAGGTACCACTGCAAAAAGCAAGCTCCTGCCTGATCCATGCCAAAAAATCAGCCTAAAATCAGGGCTGATCCACAGCTACTGAAGTGATTTGCAAGAATTTTTTTTTGCTAGGGTGTGAAGTATTTCCCATAGCAAGTCTTCTGTATTTCTTGGTGGCTTCCTACACTGTGAAACACTCCCAGAAATTCAGGGAGATGCTTTTTATTCCAAACCCCAATGCCCCAAATTACTAAACTTGTCAGGGGCACACAGATTACTTAGTTTAGTTCATTTGATATCTGCATTACAACAGCACTTGGGATGAGACAAAGTGGAGGGACCTTTCTCCCAGCTACCTGAGGAAGATGTGCAGGTTTTGCTTTGCAAGCTATCTCAGTGTCCTGCAGATCCAACCACCACATTTTGCTTTACAGGACCAACTGTGCTCCCTGTCAAATGAGAGCCCTGTGACACCTCCCTGCCTTGGGAGCTCTGGGCAAGCTCTGCTCCCTGGAACCAGCTGTGACATTATCTGGCTTTTTGCAGAGCTCCACAGTTTTTTATTAGTTCACATAAGCAGGCTGGAAATGTTAATATAAACACACACACAGAGCATCTAAGCAAGCCCTGTAAGACCACAGGGACCAGCCTGCTGAAGACCAGTACAAGACAGGAAAACAAAGCCAGTGGGGAAGCCTGTAATAATTTGAATTTCAACTGAAAAATCAGGCCAAACCCTCCTGGAGACACAAGGTGCAAGCATTCACCAGCCACTCATCTCAGCCCTGCCCACAGCCCTTCCCCATACTGGGGAATGGGGTCAGCTCTTGAAGCCCACCTCCTCCAACCCAAGAGAGACACTGCACATCCCCACGAGAATTTGGCCCACAGTCATAAAATGTGAGATTAATCATGAGTGTTTAAGTATCTGAAAAGAGGATGAGAAACATTAGTAACTGCTTCTAAATTAATTGCTGTTATTGTTATTTGATTTGCTAAATTCTCTGGGGCTAGATTTTATTTTAGAAAACGATGAACATATCAGATTAATCAACTTAAAATAAATGGTCTTGATTTATTTATTTCTGCTGTATCTACTCCTCTTTAAGCTTGGCAACTTACTGCATTCTTTCCATCCTGTGAAAGAAAAAGAACAGGGGCTTTGCTTTATTATTATTTTAAAGGAGCCTCTATGAAGCTTAGCAGTTCTATGAGTTTAAATCATGGCAAAACTATGTTGTGAAGGAGGACAAGTGCAAGGCTGGAGCTGGTTTCCACACTCTGCAGGCACCAGCTTTGCACTGGGAGCCCACCAGCAGAGTCACACCACACAGTCCAAGCAAATCAGATCTATTCCCTAATAATTTAGGCATCCAAAGAGTTGAAAGATGCCCTACCAGGTTTCAACAGGGGCTACCCCAGTGTGAGGCACACTTCTTGCAGACAAGTCCTGCTAGCAAGGAAGAGTTTAATCTCCTCTAGTCAGATTTGGCTGTTTCTGAATCCTCTGGAAGTTGGGTCAGCATCCTTCCCCCCTTCTAATCCCCTGCCCTCAGCTTTAGCAATGCAGCAGTACCTCTGCCAGCAAACTAAAAAGAAAAGCCCTCACATATATTATGCTGAAGAATATTAATCTTGTGTTCCACAGAATATTAAGTGGATTACATCTACAGCCTCCAAGGAGAAAAATGTTGATTTCCATGTATCTTGTGCTATTATTCACCCCTATTAGTTTTTCCTACCAGCCTAATGTTAGTCATGACAATTTCCCATTAATTAGTGCAGAGCTGGCTTGACAACTGGCTTGACAGGCCAAGCAATAACAAGAGTGGGACTTCTCCATGGCCACAAGGCATTGCTGATGCACAGGAACACACACAAGGGTGAAGAACAAAGCCAGCTTTGGGTTTTCCTGGATCACTTCCTGGTGGGACCACCCTTAAACACCAATATCTCCTTGTAAAGGTAACAGAATAGAAAATTGCTGGCATCATTTGAGACTGCCCTTAAATGAGGCACAGCAAACACAGAGAGATGGATGTTTCTGGGCTCTAGGGAATTGTGGTGGGGGAAGAACTCAACAAAACCTTCAGGTGCTTGTTCTCACACCCAGAAAGGAGCCCAGGCTGAAGGGAACACCACCTCCCAAGAGTGAACCCACCATGCCTGGGTACTCCCCACCAGTACCCCTCCCTAACACCCTCCTCAGCATGGGAAGTGCAGCCCTCTGCTCCCTCTAGAACCATTTAAACCATTGCAAAGTGCCTCCAGCTGACTTTCCTAGAGTCTTACACTTTCTTTGCAAGGTGTTAATGACTCAAAAAGACTGGGATAAGCAGCTTTAATACCATTTAAATGCTTACAATTAGGAGAAACAAGAGATCCTGCAAGGGCCAGACTCTCAGAGGGAGAAGACTGTAAATTACTCAGTGAGGAGTAAGCAAGATCAAAGCCACTCCAAAAAGATGCAACCCACTCACAGTGACATCAGCCCAAGCTTTACTGAATATTTCACAAGCAGGCTGATGAGTTTAAAAGGCCAAACAGGGTGTTCTGATGAAGCTGCACAAAGTAAGGAAGGAAAGGAAATCTCAGAACATATGTTTTGTTCTAGACATAATACATGACCAAGAACTCAGCTTTGGTTGATGCATACTTCCTACTGACATCTTGTTGGTCTGTGCAGGGAAGAGAAACACAACTTCTCAGCTGCAATTCCCAGGCTCCATCCTCTTTTTATAGTTCCTAGAGTAATTTCAATTCTACACAATAAACAGCAGGACAGATAAGAAAAGCCTTATCGGATAAAGTAGCTTCCCACATGGGCAAGACAGAGAGCTAATGGCTGCAGAAGCAGATAAGGATGCTCATAACCAGAAATCAAATCCATGTGTTTCAGCAAGAGCACACTGCCACAGAAAGCAAAATACACAGCTCAACAAACTCTGCCAGGGCACCCTAAATCCTCAGAAAGCATCACTTCATCCCTCCTTGCAGACCCAGCTGGCCCATCTCTGTCTCTCCTGGTCAGAAGGGAGGGGAGATGCTGCAGTTCCACTGTAATCCAAATGCAGCACATACTCAGCTGAGCTCTGGTCCACCTTGCAGCCCCAGGCTACAGCAAGGAAGACAAACTACTACAATACCAAGATGCTTTTTCAATCCTTTCCTTCTCTGAAGATCCTGTGTTGAAAATAAATATTCATTATGCAAGGAAACCAACTCAACTATCAGCTTTCCCAGACTGCAAGTGATGTAATCCAAGGATGGACTTTTTGTTCAGGGTAACACAAGTACTAGGCAACTACAACCCCTTCAGCATCCATCCCAAGGTCCAAACCATCATCCAGTGCCCTAGCTCATCCCTGCCAGAGACCCAGATTGTTCACTAATATCCAAACTCATGGTAAGCTGCTGGCAGTACAGTTGCACCCTGGGTTCCCCACATCACTTAGCCCAAACCAGAGACACAGAATGTGATCCTCACCACTGAGCCACTCCAACAGCTCCAACCTGTTGGGTATTATCTCTTCATCTGATTCATCTCCTGAAAATTGATGCCTGCAAGTTATTTCCCTTCCCTCATGTCCCAAACATTGCTCTGTATTGGCAAGTATACAAGAAAAGCATTTATCCAAAGGAATTTGCTCATCAAGACTTGCAGACACTAAAACCACAGGTTATCTCATCTTAGGAGAGCACAGTTTAATGGCTACAACACAGGATGGAAGGCCAAAGGGTCTGACTTCTACTCTGAGCTCTGCTGGGGCAGCATGGCTTATAAGTGAATCTAAAAAAGATGTTTGACCACACCTCACCTTGATTTCCCCTGCTATGAGACTCTCCTAAGCATTCCTTTCCTCACAGGGGATCTTATCTATAAAGTCCTCATTAGCATGTGAAAAGAGTTATGGATTTCTGGATGTGTACACAAGGAAAAGTCTCAAGGAGTGGAGGAGCAGCACTGGCCAAGGAGCCTGGAGACACATCCTCTTCAGTGTGCTCAGCACACTCCACATCTGTGCTTAGAGGAACATTTGAATGCTTTCCCCACACAGGGAAGGGAAAACAATAATACCCTTTTTCTGAAGAGAAAGCTCAGAGGCAGGATTAAATTCTGCATCTCAAGTCAAATAATTCAAGATTGCCCCAACAATATCAAGACACCACACCACCTCTGGAGAGTCATCTGCAGAAATATCTCACAGGCACCCCCCATCAACAGGATAACCCTCCCTGTCCCAGCCTTTCTCTGGATGCCACTGAGTGGCAGAACTGGATTGATCAGGAGGAATACCAGAGGTCTGCTCTTAGCATTCTGCAAAATCTGGATGTGGAGGTGGGGAAAATGCAGACCTGGCACAGGTGAAACCAGAGCTGCACTGGCAGGGTCTCACAGCATGGCTCCTGCTGGGGGCCAGAAAGGGCTTCCTCTGGTGTTAAACAAACTCCCACTTTGAAAACAACTGACTGTCAACAAGCAAGCTATAGTATTTCAGCTCCTTTGGGAAGGAAATTGAGTTACCCCACTGGACCTGCTCCCATCTTTCCCAGCTGCCTCAGTTAACCTTGAAGCAGATCACACCAACCACACCAGTGCCAGAAACAGCCAAGCACCATCTGGAACTGCTTCAGTAGAGCAAGACCTCTGCCCTAAGATTGGTCCACAAACCTCCTGCTTTCTCCCAAGTGGCAAAAGACAGTGCACTGAAGGACAGAAGATATGTGCACTCTGGTATAGCCATATGGAACTGAAAAGTCTCAGAGGAGCAGCTGGCTAAAGAACTTGAAGAAAAAACAAAAAAGGCTCAGCTCTTTTTTTTAAGAGGAAAATGTCCCATTGTTCCATAATTAATGGAAAGCAGAAGAGGTTTTATGGACTCATTGAGAAATGAGGATGAGCATTAGAAAGCACTTTTCAGTATTTCATGATCACAAGGTGAGCTGCTTGCATAATACTGACAAAGAACATGAATGCTGATATCACAAGGCAGTTATGAAACTTGGGTTTTAAATACTGGATAACAATAACTCGGTAATTAAGTCTCGTAAGTAGTTTTTTTTTTTTTTTCCTCTTAACTGCAAAGTAGATGCTGTAACCTTCAGCTGAGGAATGACTGTCCTCTCAGACAAGGTTTACACACGATGGATGTCCTCTGCTCCCACCACCTCACACCACCAGGGATCCATCCCACCCCACAGCCTGTCAGTCACATCCTTTCTTCAGGCTCCCAGTTCTTCAGGAGAGGCTTTAAGATCACAGCAAGGGACATGCTGTGAACCTGTGAGGAGCAGGAGGATGAGGGAATAAATCTGAGCAACTGCAATACTGCCAGTTAACTGCTAAACCCCAATGAGCTCTTCACTCCTCCTCGTGATGTTTTTTGACAAAAGCACACGTTCTTGGGAATAACCCACATATGACCAGGACACACAGTCTCCTGAACAAGACACACAATATAGAGCAGCAAAATGTCATGAAAATCAAGGGCAAATGAACACAGAAGACAGCCCCTCCCCCTAACACCAATTCTATTTTTAGGCAGCCATATTAGCTTGGAGCAGTTTTACTTGTTTCTGATAATGAGCAGAGCTTTTGCATCTTCTCTCATCTGTGCAGGCACTGTGCTTTACACCAGCAGCACGGAAGAAACAGGAGAAAACAAACCCATAATTTATTGTGCAAAGGCCTTGAGAAACCAACCTTAGCTTTGAACTTCTGCCCTTTCTCACTGGACAACCACACTGCTCCATTTTTGGGGGGTATGGTCTGCCCACCTGCAAGGTATGCCTCCAGTTCAACCACATGATAAACCTTGGTGTATTCTGCAATGCAACCAATGTACATTCAATATCCTTTGGTTGCTTAGACTGCCTTGATAGCAACCTGCAAGTGTAAAGTTCTCTTCCTTCAGGTCCTTTCCTTCTCATCCCCTAACACCTCAACCCTCCACCACCACCCTCCTGTCTCCTTGTGCCCACACTGGTGCTGCCTGAGGCAGCAAGATCCTGTATGGACACCAGTCCTGTCTGGACTGCCAACAGGCAAAGTCCAGAGGGCAGGATACACCTTGAACAGGTGGCAGAAGAGGGATGGTAGAGGTAAGGCAGCTTCTCACCTGGAAAATGAAAGCACAGCACAAGTAGCTCAGGGATGTCTGTTTTATCACTTGAAGCTAGGCAAAGCATCATACATTTACCTTCATTTTTTTTCCCTTCGGAATTTTCAATAATCTACTTGAAGCCTTCTATTTGCCCTTTGGATTATGATCTTTCAGGAAGACCTTTTTCCATGCTTCTCTACAATTATGAGATCTAGGGAAAAATACTCCCCTTTCAACTTAACTTCTAGTGTCAGCACTTCACAGGATTTCCTGACTACAGACAAATTCATGAGGTTTTTATCAATTGAGAACCCCCTTTCTGACCACAGGAGCTGGTCACTTCTTGGCAAACTCCTGCCCCTGTCACAAGCACTTTCACACCAGGCTCTCACTTTCTTCTGTGGATTGTGAAATCTCATTTATTGAGGAAAAACACTAGTTCAGTAAGAGGAAGCATTTAATACAGCTAGTAGATGATTAACAAGTGAGTACTCAAGTCAATTGCTGCAGGAGCACCTAAGCGAGCTCCTAAGGCCATAAAAAAACTTCTCACACGTCAGAGATGAAGGAGTTCATGTGCCTGGCCAAGCCCTCACTTCATGGGGCCACAGGCTGCAGCTCTTCACCTTTCTCCCCCAGGCTCCTGGCTGCAGGTGTCCAGCCCAGGGCTCCACATCAGTGGTACCCCAGTGACCTTCCCACAGAGCATTTTATTCCTACCTTTACATTCTCCCATCAGCCAGGATGCCTCCAAGACCCCCCTCCCCATGCTCTGTACAGGTTTCATAGCCTATGCACAGCTGGGCACCCATTCACCCACCTCCCTCCCTCCCTCCCACCCTCTGTCCCACCAGCAGGCACTTGACCTCTGGCTAGCAGAGCCATCTGGCAGGAAGGAAAGTTAAAGTTATCAGGGTCCCACCCTCGGGCAACAGCGTGTACAGGCAACACTGGGGAGGGGAGCTACACCGTGTTTTGTGGCTTTTTTAAACCAAGGCCAAAGAAGCAGCAGCATTTCTGCTCAGGACCTCTGCCTTTTCAAGCCAGTCACCCAGAGCCAAGTAGAGGTGCTTCGGTGCTCTTAAGTATCAGTTACTTGTAGGCAATAATATCCTGAACACCCTTCCCCATCCTGGCTTTTGCAGAGCACAGTGAAGAAGTTACAGGGATTTGGTGCTTTCTCCTTAACAGGCCACCATTAACAAGTGACTCATATTGTATTGCAGTGTGAGTCATCTTGGCAGAGGTCACAAGTGTAAGTGACAACTAGTCTTCAATTACTTCCTTCAAGTTGAATTTAAGGTATATTGTTATGCTAATTTTACATCTGCTACATCCTATCTTTCCTTCCACTGTCTCCAGAGCAACCTGGGATTTCAGCTCATGGTCCAAACCACCTCTGGAAGAGCTCTTCCAGCAGGGTGTTATTACAGGTTTGTCACAAAACAGGGAGATGCCACTGGAAAGTCTTCTGGATGGGCTTTCAGCTGTGGTAACTAATAGGTAAAGCAGCTCTCCATCCATCCATCCATCCATCCATCCATCCATCCCTGCTCCACAAGGACAATGAGCTGCTGTCCCTGCTATCTTCCTGCTCTTCATCCTTTATTGTAGCAGATGTTTAGGGACCTAGGGCCACCATCAGGCTGCCACATCACACATCTGGCTCCAAGAGCATCAGCAAAGCTCATTAAGAAAAATCACTTCAAACTATGCCCAGCATCATACAAATATTGAAGAAATTATTACACGGCTGGGGGCATTTTCAGCCATTTTCCATTTTATAGCCAGGCAGCTCCATATTTCCACCTCTCCTCTTCAGAATGTGTCCATCACAGGTCCCCAACGAGAGGACCAGGTGCAGACAGCATCCCTGCCAGGGCAGGACACAGCTACAGAAGGACACTTGGCTCAGAGAACAGTTCTGTCCATTAGAAAACACAGCCATTATGGGCCTGGTCACCAGTGGAGCATTGTGTTTACATTTAGAGCAGTCAAACACAGTCACACTGGCTGCAAGGATCGCTTTGGAGAGCATTTGTAAACTGCTCTCACTACTGGAATCCCATTTAGCTATTATAGCCTCTTCAGCCATACTAACACACCGATCCCCACAGAATAGCAATGGAAGAGCAGAGTCATCACACTACTTACTGAAGCTAATCAATACATAAAGGCTGAAGATTTATTGCACTGAAGACAGCCTGTCTGCATGGCCACGAAATGCATTTAAAGTCCTTTTCATTTCATTGTCTTGGCCTCTGGTTCTTTTCCAAAAACATTTGCTTTGCACACCTATCCTTCTCTTCTCCCCAAACGGTGGCACCTGCAGGCACACAAGAGAAGCCCCTTCCCCAAACACCAACCATGAATATTCAGTGGGAGCATAAAACACAAACCCCACAAGTTTAAGGGCACTGCACTTTCCTTTCCAGCCATGTTTCACAGCCGTTCTGGCATCTCCCATCTGAGTGAGTAGTCTGGAAAATTCTGGCCTGTTTTGAAGAAGGTCTATGTGCCAGGTAAAGGGAGACAAGCTGTGCCACTCATAGCCACACCCTGCTGCCCTGTTCCACTGGAGGGAACAATCAGAGTCACACTTATTTTTATTTGTATACATTATACGTGTTAAACACACATAAATAAAAGACCTTTGTAAGTGCCCTGCAAAGCCCACAGCGTATCTGACCTGCTGTGTTCTGGAGGTGACCACCCACAGTGCTGAGATACCACCAGAGTTTCACAACTAGTGAGCCACAGCTGGGGAGGTGCCCTGAGCTGCACCACCACAGCTCATTCTCTGGTTTCACCTTGGCTCATGTCTTGGGGAGCAGTAGGAAACAACCTGAGGCTTAGTGCTCCTGAAGCACCAATGTTTGTTAAAACAATCGACATCTGGCAAGCAGGTATTTGTTTTGGTCACTCTATAAGCTATACAGTATGACAGAAGTATAGAATGGTTTGGGTTAGAAAGGGCCAAGGGACCTTTTAAGTTGATCCCCCACCATGGGCAGAGATGCCACCACTACATCAGGTTGTTCCAAGCCCCATCCAACCTGCCCTTGAACACTTCCATGCAAGGATCATTCACCATTTCTGTGGGCAAAATGTTCCACTGCCTCACTACCCTTTTAATACTGCTAAGAAAGACTGCAGTGATGTAGGGAGGAGAGCTGCACCTTCACTTTTGCCAGTTTATCTCAAAACCACACCAAGCTTTTATGCTTTTGTATGAAAGAAAGGGGAAGAGACAAATATATTCTGATGTACAAGGAGATTTCTATTGTTGCCTGGACATCAAACAGCACCCAATTAGTCCTGCAAGGATCTGACCCACAAATTATGAAAATAAATGCCTCTGAAGCTTTGATCTCTTGTATTTCTATAGCATGCTACAGCAGTTATTAGACACATTTTATTAGGCTCAAACTGTGCAATCTTTCCCTCAGCAAAGGCTCTACCACCTCCAATGCATCCTAAAGTCACCATCCAGCAGATTAAGGGCATGATCCCAAACAGTCACTTCTGTCATGCACTAAGCACATGACTCAGCTGGCAGTAGGCTTTTTCCTGCTGAATTTTAAAATTAGGGGAAAAGGGAATTTTTAAAAGGAAGGGGAGAGGCAACCGTCAGCCACATCAATTTTTTACTTTTCTTGTTAGCGAATAAAGGAATATGCATGCGTAGCAATACCCCTGGCTTTTAAAGAGCACTGCTTTTAGAACAATTTACTGTTCTGAAAGCAACACTTTATGCACCCTGCAATGCCACTGCTGGAGGGAACAAGCAAAAACTGTAACAAAAGGTTTTGTGCACTCAGAAGCTGAAAAACCACACGTGCACTCAGGCAAGCAGAAACGCCCACCCTCGCTGCAGCAGGAGCACCCAGGACCAAGAGGATGTTGAATTTGCATGGCTCAGGCTTTGCTCAGAGGAGCAGCTCCCTGCTCACAGCTGCACAAACCAGGCAGGGATTGTGCCTGCCAGGCTGTTTTCACCCAAGTGCATCCATAGGAAGGATGGGATAGTGTCACCTGCCCAGGGGACACCTCACTGCCTGGCAGTGGATGGTGCTTGCATGAAGCCATCAGTATTTGGCAGGGCTCCTGTGGCAGAGCAGAGCTGGTTAGCCACAGCACAAAGGGAACACCTCATGGTTAGGGTAACTCAGCTTCTGAGTGTGGAGCAGGACATGCTGCTGGTTCCCCTCGGATGGAAGCAGCAGCTGGGATCCAATCTGGCCATTCCAGTGCTGCCTGCCCCATTACCATCATTTATTACCAACACACAACCTTGAACTCCTGGCAAGCACTGCAGCAAATTAACACGAAAAAAGTGACATTCTGGATCAAAGGGAAAGGTTTTCTCATTGGCCATAACAAAATAAAAAACAGGCATGCAGAGAGATGGAGCTGAGTGCCAACTAAACTTCTTGTCAGTGTTTCCCAGCCTTGGTGGCTTTTCTTCTCCTTTCACTAATGAGCCATTGCAGGAGCTCCACAGGGCTGGGGGCTCACGTGCTGGGCATCCTCATCCTCCAGCAGGAAGGGGATGCTCAGCCCCTCACAGGGCTCATCTAGAAACAATCATGGAGGAGGAATACTGGGAGAGGAGGAGTATCCATTTTCCAAGGACCATGTTCCTTAGCCAGAATTCCTTCAGAAATTATAAACTATTTATGTGGAAAACACCAAATCTCACTTACGTAAGTTTTTTTCTGAGTCCAGAGCAGACTGACCATCAGTTTCAATGTGCAGCCACAGTTCAAAGTGACAAAATGGGACAGGAGTAGGGAGCTGGGGAGAAGGAAATTAAAGCTACTGGTTTTCTAAGTGGGAGACAAACTCTCACTCAATGGAGCTACCAATCACTTAGTCTTGTGGGTTTTAATCTGCACCCTGCTTTAATGGCTGTGTGAAAGGTAACAAAAGAGGCACCTGAGCATAAGCAAATGGAAACCTCATGTGATGGAAGCCCTACACCTGCAGAGCACTCAGGGCCAAAACAGCCACCAGCAGGGAGAAAGGATCAAAGTCCTGGGAGAGCAAATGCAGGTCTGCCTTTCACTCCACAGGGCTCCCTGTCTCCTCTTCTGTAGCTGGCAGCAAGGGAAACAACATGTGTGTTCCCCTGGCAGCCCAGGGCAAGCAGCTGCCTTCAGCTGGTAGGTCCTGAACCCAACACCATCCTCCCCACCCCAAGGCACAAGAGTTTTGCCAATGCTGTTTCTCCACACCATGTACCCTTCTGCCTGCTGGTAGTTTTTCACCTGGGGAAGCACAGTAAATCCAGCAGAATTCCACCCCTTTATATATGAAGCATGAAGAAATGAGACAGGGATCAATACCCTGTCCTTGGTCTGCAGGTCAGAGTCACAGAACTCCCACTGGTGTCTACAATTACTCCTGCAAAGGGTAAGGGTGCACCAGGAAGAGTCAGGCAAGGGTTTGTAGGGAGCAGCTCAGAGCCTGAGCCCAGGAGGTGATCACAGCTTTCTCCTGACCTGGCCTCACATGAATGATGATTTCCAAGGACACCTCTTCCATAAGTGGGTGATTTATCCATGGGGATTTACATACAGATCAAATGGAAATTGCTTCCTGCCTCACCCCATACAGACTGTACCACTACATCTACAAGCCTGGCAGATAAAAAACTACCTTCAAGCAGCAAGGTTAAAAACCTACTCTAACTCCTCCTTGTCACATGGATTAAAAACAGACACTTTATTTTAAATATGCACACCAATCAAATGTCTTTGTTGCTTCAAAGTTTGATTCAACAAAGTTGCTTGTACTTAAACTTCAGCCTGGTCAAGCATATGCTTTGCCATAAATTCACTCCAAATTATTAATTTTTATGGCTGCCCAGCCAAGGAACACTAGTGAAAACAGAGAACTCTCCATGCCTTCAAAAACACCATACACTGCTGTGCTGTGGAAGAACTGCAACAATGAGGAAGAGTAACTGCAGAAGAGCAGCAGCTGGGCTGCACAACTCCAAAAGGCAGAGAAAAGAATACAATCAACCCCAGAGAAAGATCTGATAGAAGATCCATTGTGACTTTTAATGAGCACACACAAGAATTGCACAGGTGCACAGAGGATAGGTTTGCACCTCAAGGAATGGAGTTGGACTTTGCCATCTCTTTGGAATTATTTAAACTAAAGATTTAGATTAGATGTTAGGAATAAATTATTTTCTCAGAGAGTAGCAATGCCCATGGCAGCAGTTTTGGAACTAGATAAGCTTTGAGGTCCCTTCAAACCCAAACCATTCTACAATTCTGTGATTCAGTGACCAGTATTCTGCTGCAAAGTTTTATGGTTTAGAATCAAAAAAGCTCCAAAATAGAAAAAGTACATGGATACTGACATGGTTTGTAATTTACACGTGCACTGAATGACACTGGAAGAGTACAGATTAAGTCCCTGATGGAACACTCTTGAAAGTGTCTTTCCTCAGGGATGGTGAATATATGTATTTATTTGTTGAACATCTGCCCCAAATTTTGCATGGCAGCATTATCATGTAAAACACAGCAAAATAAGCTTGTAGTGCCTTTTTTAAAAATCTCTAGAAGTCATCTCTAATCAAGTTTGTTCCTCTTTCTATTTAGGAAGGTGACCTTTACAAAAGCTGCCCAAATTCTGTTGAGCTACAAAGTTTTTTTTTAAAGGTGCTGGAAGAAGAAACCTAAAATAACACTGCCAGAGTAATGCTCCTGAGTGGTGGCCTGCAGTGCTTATCCCCCATTAGAGCTTCTCCTAAATCTTTAATGATGCTGAAATATGCCATAAACTGACAAAGTTCTAGAAACAGGACAATGCCAGCATGTTTGAGTTTTGTGGGTTTTTAACATGTCAGCTTTTATCTTCATTGACAGTGATCAACTAATGCAAACAAAAGGCCACCGAAACTTCACTTCTATACAAAGCAAGCTAAAGGAAGAGTAGTGACATTTTTGGGTTTCATCCAATTCTTCCCAGCAACAGCTAATACTCACCGGCTCCTTAAATTCTGCGCTGTCTCCTCTCCAAACCTGAGCATTAAAGGCCAGGGTTTTCCAAAACAACAAACGATTTTAGGATACAGTTTCCAGAGAGTGCACGGTCAGCACTTCACTAAAGTAAATAACAAAAGCTTGGGGTTTGTTAATGAGCTCCAAACAAAAGCAACATCCAGGTACACAAAGAAAAGAATTGCTTCTTCCCCAAAAAGGCTGTTTTTAAAGTCCCTGCCTTGCAGGAAACCCTCAGCTGAGCTGTATATCCCAGGTGAGCCTGGTGCCCTATGCCCAGGGCGAGCCCCTGCCCGCAAGACAAGGAGCAGCTGTGAGCAAAGGGGATGGCCCCAAGCCAGACCCAACCCAGGGGTTAGCAGCTCCCTGGGAAAGGTTTTCCTCCCTGAGATCTTTTATAACCTCCCACACACCTTGCAGAGCAACTCAGATGAATCCAGCTGTGGGCAGCTACTGCAGAAGAGCCTGCTGCCACTGCTGGTACATCAGCCAGAGGCCCAGCCCTGCAGATGGATGCAGCAGAGGAAAAGCTATTGACCTGAATATTTGAGAAGGATCAAGGCCACTGCCTTTAGCAAGAGATGACAGGCTCTTGCATTTGGTGAGACAAAAAAAGCAGGGGAAAAAACACCAAACCCAGCCCCATCTTTCTGCTCTCTCCTATTGGGATCAGCTGTGCATTTACCACCTGAGACCATGGCCCACTGCATCCCTCCTCACATTCATTCTCATTTTATTGCAAAAATCTGCTTCTCCAACATGCCTGTCAACAGCCTGTGCAAATCCCGTGTTAATCATTATTCTGCTAATAACACTGCCGGGTCATCTGGCTATTAAACATGCTGAGTGGTCTAGCAAAAATATCTCCTTACCCATACAAAAGAACATTATAATGCAGTTTATCTTATCCCCTTGTCAGTGTAATATGCAGTGCTACCTGTTCCATGGCCTCATTGTTTTAAATTACAGTTTTCTGCAACATTAACGATCCTCATTACCAACACCACCACTGGAAGATCTCTGGTTTAAGAATCCTTCCTACCCTGTGCACTCACAGGGGCACTCCTGGTACCACAGCAATGAGCACAGTGCCCAGTGATGGATAGAAACATGTCACAGAGAAGGCAGGAGCCAGCCCCAAGTGCGCTTACTCGATGCACCAGGCTGTGCATTTTAATCAGAACTCAGTGCTTTGTTCCTGGCCCAGCCTCCAGCACATCCAGCGGATGCAGTGCTGCAGTGGAGCCCAACTGTGTGGCCAAAATAAACCCTACAGTGTGGCAGAAACAGGAGCTCTGCCACTCCTATGTCACCTTCCAGCCCAGATCCACAAATCCCACCCCATAAGCAGTGGGCAGGGGCAAAGTGAACTGAATGATGGTGTGCAGGGTTCTGCTTGTGCTCAGCGCACTGCCATCCTGCAAATCCACCTCCCTTCCCTGGGACAGGAGGAGGGAAACCAAAGCAAAGGACTGGGCAAACTGGCAGTCAAAGGTTCACCTTTCTCACACACATGTACCTGTGGTTCACAAGCCCTGGCCTGGAACATTTCAGTGACTCAAACACAGAGATAAGCATCCTGAGCACTTCCTTTCCCCACTGCTGGGAACAAATCATCCCCTTGACCAGATTTTTGAGTCACTACCTGCTCTGAGCATTTCTCAGTCACCCTCACCCCTTCAAACACACAAGCAGAACAAGAGCAACATCTCCTCCAACCAGACTCATCTACAAACCCGCAGCAATGTGACACTTCTTTTCTTATACGTAAAAATTTTGCAAGGCTTGGGGAATTACTCCTCCCTGCCATGTTTTGCGCTCAGGCAGCAAATTTACTATTGATTTCTGATTCAGACCCCATGGAATGATTCACACTTCATGCCCTATCTGCTGAATTTACGACCTTTAACAATTATTCTAAGTGCTGGAGGAGCTTAGTTTAGAAGAAGATCCATTCCTTGGCAAATTAAGCTCCTATTCTTGTCATGCTCGCAATCCACCACATCTCTCATCATTTACAGGAAAGTGCCACGGCACTGAGGGGGGGCAGAGGTCTGAGTGGCAGCAGCCCTGGGCTAGCAGTGGTCACAGCTGGGCAGGGGAGCAGAGGATCAGGGTTTTTGCTGTCCCACCCCGCTGTCAGTCGGGGTTTCAGGTCCCCTTGTCTCCGGTTACCCTGAAATGCCAGCACTGCTCTGCTCACCGAGCAGGCGCTGCCGCTGGGTCTCGGGGGGAGGGAGGGAATATACATTTCCTCCTAAAGCGAAAACAAAACCCTGGCTGTATCTGGTGTGCGTTGCTATTAAAAAACCACAAATGGGGGAAAAAAAAAAACCCAAAAAAACAACAGCCTAAGCACGTGTGGATACGGTTTTAAAAAGAAATGCTACCCTAGTTCAAATACGCTTCCCGACACAGATGTTAAACAAAAAAATTAAAATTAAAAATAAAACAGAGGGCGGGGAAGAAGGAGAGGGCCCCCTCCCCCCCAAATTATACTGCTCTCCTGGATTAACTCCACCAGCTTCAGCAACCTTTCTCCCAAGGCACCTTCCACCTAAGAGGAGAAACCAGCTCCAGGTCTGTTTTTAAGGCAGATGGTTCTCCTATTCCTATCTCATCAACACTGTGTATTGCTGAGCAATCATTTACACTATTAATCAACCAGAAACTCACCAGAAAGAAAGTAGGGCAAGTGAATAAAGATAGACTTCTCTTTTTTTTTTTTTTTTTTCCTTGCACTGAAGCAAGTAATATTTCTAAAAATACACTTGTTCAAGTCTTCAGCTTGATTTTATTTATCTGTGTATGCAGCGGGTTGCAAGGAGAAGCCTGGCTGCTCTCCCGCATAAATGCTGTTTCTGTCAATGACTCCCCATGCTCGTTCCCAACGAGCCGCTCCAGAAAGATGGAGAAACGGGGGAAAAGAAGAAAGTTACAGGAGAAATTGAAGGAGAAATTGAAGGAGAAATTGACCAGGGAGACATCGGGCCACAGCCCACGAGAGGCTGGCACGCCTGAGGAGCCTGACATTTCAAGGGTACACGCTGGGCTTCATTTCCAGCGGGGAGAGGAGGAGGCAGCGCGCAGGGACACACCGGGAGAGGGATGGAGAGAGGCTGCGGGGCCGGGAGAGCGGGGAAAGCGGGTCTGGGGCCGCAGCCCCCAGCCCTGCGTGCCCGCCCGCCCACGCGTGCTGCCCGGGGCTGATCGGAGCGCGGGGGGAACCGGCACCGGGACCGGGACCGGGACCGGCACCGGCACCGGGACCGGGACCGGGACCGGCACCGGCACCGGCACCGGGACCCGCCCGGCCGCACGCACCCGCTGCGCGCACACGGACACGCACACACCTGCGGGGCACGGCGCACACACATGTATACATACATACATACATACATGCACATACGCACACACACACACATATGCACACACATGTGCGGATGCACACACGTGAGGGTGCGCGCACACGCGGCGGCGGGCACGCACATGCACGCGCACACGGCTATCTGCCCGCATTTACATACGTGCAGGCGCACATCTCACACACACACATACATACATACACACACCGAGCGCCGCGGAACCCCAGCCCCATCTCCCCGCCACCGGGGATGGATGGATGCATGGGTGGATGGACGGATGGATGGATGGATGGATGCATAGATGGATGGGTGGATGGATGGATGGATGGATGGATGGGGGGTGCCGCTCTCGCATGCCTCCCCGCGATCCCCGGCCCTGCGCCTCACCCGCAGCGCCGAGAGGTCTATCTCGTCCAGGCTCCGCGCCGGGGAGTCGCTCGCCATATTTCCGCCGCCGGCCAGGCGGCCCCGCCGCCACCGAGCGGGCAGTGGCGGCCGCCGCGGCGCTGGCGCTATTTAACGCCTCTCCTCATGCGGGGCGCCGGGAAGGAGAAGCCGCCGCCGCCTCCCCTGCCCTTCCGCCCGCAGCGCGGCTGCCTAGGGGCGGCCAGGCAGGCAGGGCTCGCCGCGGGCTGCGCCGGGATGGCGGCGGCGGCGGCGCATCGCCGCGCCCGCCCCGCACCGCGCCCGCACGGCCCCGCGCCGCCCCTGTCTGTCACCGCGGGGGCGGCGCCCGACCCGCCGCCAGGGGGCGGCGCCGCGCGGGGGCGGGCAGAGCCCCCTCAGGGCCGGGCGGGGGACCGGGACACGGCGCGGTGCAGAGGGAGGGCACGGGGATGGACAGAGCCCCCTCAGGGACCGGCAGAGCCCCCTCAGGGCCGGGCGGGGGACTGGGGCACGGCGCGGTGCAGAGGGAGGGCACGGAGATGGACAGAGCCCCCTCAGGGACGGGCAGAGCCCCCTCAGGGCCGGGCGGGGGACCGGGACACGGCGCGGTGCAGAGGGAGGGCACGGAGATGGACAGAGCCCCCTCAGGGACGGGCGGGGGACCGGGGCACGGCGCGGTGCAGAGGGAGGGCACGGAGATGGACAGAGCCCCCTCAGGGACGGGCGGGGGACCGGGACACGGCGCGGTGCAGAGGGAGGGCACGGGGATGGAGCTCCCGATGGCAGCCGCGCTGTCGGAGGGGGCGAGCCCCGGGTCCCGGGGTGCACGTCCAGCGGGACATGGAGCCCGCAGATCCCCGGCACAGAGCGGGCATCCAGGCGGGAAGGCGCAGGGGTCCGGCCCGCATGGGTTCCCTCGCCCCAGGATCCCCGGCAGTGGTGCCTGACAGGTCCGGCGGGGAAAGCTGCTCAGTTTGAGGTGCTGAACCCAAATTCTGCCAGGCAAAGGATGGGAAGGGCCAAGGCCCCTTGTGTTTGTTCCTCGGGATGCACAGTGAGGTTTGGCCCTTCTGCAGCTGGATCCACATGTCACACCTGGATTTGCTGACCTGTTGTCGACCTGTTCGCTCGGCACTCGGGAGCCATCGCAGCCCTACCAACTCCCATGCTGATGCTCAGTGGGAATAAGAGATTGATGCTGTGTTTGGAATTGGCCAAACCGTATCCCAAGCCAGCAATAGCTAGGTAGAGTCAGCTTTTAGTTTTCTTTATTTCCCTTTTTCGGATGTGGTTCCTGCCAAACCAGGTGCCGTATATAAATATATATGTATAAAAAAAAAATCTGTTGCCTTTGAGGGAACCGTATGGAAGCTGTACTTACAACATCAACTTGTGTCAGGAGCTTACAATATGCAGATCTGGGAAGCGGAAACCCTACACATGAGTCAACTGGCAGGCGGATGGGATTTTCTTACACTTTCTCATTGGAGATGTGCTCCAAAAAGTAATAATAAATGGCATTACAAACAGTCGTGCAGTTGTGGTTCTGGAGGTGCAAAGGCCAGAAGGAATTGCTGAAACCTCCCCAGAAACAGCAGGGTTGGTGCTGGGCAGCCCGCATTGGGGGGCTGCATCCCTGCCTCATCCTTCACTAATCCTGATTGCAGGCGTCTCCGCTTGCAGGGCTGCGAGGGCGCAGCAGAATGTGATTTATTTTGGTAATGAACTGCCCAAGTGGCAGGTAGCGGAAGTCGCACGGGGCTGCACATCACCCGCAGTGACGGCAGCCTGCCTGGATTTAACCCCTTTTCCCGAGCTACAAATCATCATCACTCCTTAGTGTCGTGCACGGTCAATAGCCCTCACTCACATATAAAGAGGTAAATTTCATCAAAGTGCTAAACTCGACAAACTCCCCAATCTTTTGCAGTGTTTTTCTAGACCAGATGCTGTCTGTGTCTGTTCCAGCCCAGGGATTGCAATGTTGCTTGTAGTTGGGGAGCTGGAAGCAAAACTGCCTGGAAACTGGTAACAAACCAATGCGAGACTTCCTCCTGCTGTCATTGTTCTCAGGGAGAGAAGGGAGGAACAAACAGGATGAGAGGATGCTGGCTTGCTCTAATGTGCTTTCCATCCAAGAACACACAGGATTATTTGTGAAAAACATAAGGATTAATATATGCATATATATATGTATGTGTGTCTAATCCTGCAAATAGACAGATTGTCTTCATCCTCAGCACGAGTGCCAAGTCCCAATCTAAGCTGTGATTTAATTATTATCCATCCACTGCCTATAGAGATGGGGAAAATGTAGAGGACCCTCCTGTTATCACTGAAATAAGAAATGCATAAAGTGATAGAGGGAAGTGACAGGAAAATCCCAGAGAGGGCTGCTGTTTCCAGGCTGCTCGGAGCAAAATCAGAGCCTTGGTGGGGAGATGTGCACTGGTGACCTCCAGAGATGCCAGGGCTGCTCCATGGGCTGTACTGGTGCCCAGCCAGGCTGCAGGAAAAGCTTAAACTGAGCAGTCATTTTTTGTACAAAGCGTTTTCCATTAAAAAATTGTTTCCAATATGTTACTCTTTCAGTTATGTATTTACCAATCTATCTGTGTCTCTCTGTTTTTTTTCTGCCAGGAGCATCTAAACAAACCTTGCTGTTATAGTCACCATGACTCAAAACAAAGCACTCAGTTGAACTGGCTCAAAATATTTTGCCATGAGTCACTTCAGCACAAAATTGAGTTTCCACCTGGCAGGTCCCCCCTGGGCATGGCAACTGGACCCTGCTGTGTCACACCAGCTCCAGCCAGCACTGGCACAGCTATGGGTGAGCTGCAGCATGGGCAGGGCACCAGCAAGCCAAATAAAGGAATTGAGTTTCCACATCCCATCCTTCATTAAGCAATAACTCAGTCCCCACATCCCTCATCTGCTCCATTTCCATGTCTTCCACCACAAACACTGGGATCATTCTCTGACAAGTCATTGTTTTTCCTATTTCATTTCCATTTGGAAAGCGAGGAAATGGGAAAATGCCATATTTCCTACAGGCCTTGGTGAGCAATGAGCACCTTACTGACCCAAAGCTCTGCTGTCAGCAGTGGGGGACCCTGAGATCACTATTTTTGATTTACTCATTGGAGGGCATCAGCCCCCATATAAACTATCCAGGTCACTTGACCTCTGCCTAAAACTAAATTTAATTATCTAACAGTGCCATCACTATTAATTATATTGTGAGGGGGTGTATGTAGAATGAGTAAATCTAAGTGACACATCAGCCATTGCCCAATTAGCAACAGCTTCAGGTGCTTTGGGCTTTGGATCATTCTTCAAAAGATCATCAAGAAGAAGAATGAAGCAAACAAGGTAGCACGTTTGGGCCCCAACATATGATTTATTCCACAATAATTCTGTGACCACATGGTCCCATTTTTTCTGGTGTCCTAAGTCCAGGCTGGTTTGCCCCACTGTTAGCCCATGTAAGGCAGTACTTAAAGGATTCTGCCCAAACTGAACAGGGAATGCTGAAAAATTTATACTCCATAAAATGCATGATAATTGAGGTTTAGGCTAACATGCAGCTGTGTTAAAACAGACTCAGAAATGACTGGCTACATGTGTCCTAACCTACATCTATTGATCTCAAATGCACTTTAACTGATTCATTATCACTTACTGATTGCTCGTCCTCCTGCTGATGTGGGTTCCTCTCTGGGGAGAGAAGTGTTTTTCCATTTCATCCTTGGAGCAGAGCAGGACTACGTGAATGAACCCCGCTGCCAGGATTTTTCCTACAGCTGTATACAAAAGAAAAATCCCCTGTAAATAGTTCATCACTCCCTTACTTAAGCATTGTGTAAGTACAAACCCCTGTAACCACTGCAACAGGGGAGTAAATGGAAAATCAGCAAGGGCTCTTTGGAAAACCCTTTCTCTACAGATTCATACCAGGGTGCACTCAAACAGCAAATTCTTAGGGCACCATAGGGAAAGAGAGAGGGTTCACTTCCAGGAGGTTAACTCACCCACAGCACCTCTCCAAGCTACTGTTCTTCCCCAAAATGTTAGACTGAGGACCAGCACAGGGTTTTCTTTAAGCCCCTCATGTTGCCATTGCATTTGTCTTCTCTTGAGGGCCAAAGCCACCAAGGACACACCAGCCTAGAGGCCACCCCCTAAAAGCAGCAGAAGCACTTGCTGTGCCCTTGCCTGGCTTATGTAGCTCATTCTCACTCTGTGCCTGGCCTTAGCTAAAAGATGCTTCTCCAGGGTGGCAAGCACACACACCCTTTGAAGCACCTCTGTATTATTTACCAGAATGCTAAAATTTAAATGTAAGATTTCAGGTTTTAGATAAAGCAGAGCTGTATGTAATAATGTGTGTGCCTCCCCAGCAGATGCAGCAGGCACTGATGTCTCTCCTCTCAGCCTGGCTGTAGCATCAGGGGTCTAACATGTCCTTTTGGCAATATGTTTTTATGTTGCTATTTGGGAATACTCCACACTAGTGATGCAGGACTTGTTTTTGTCAATTAACCTTTTTCCTTTGTGCCTCCTCTACAAAGAAAAAAAAATATTAAAGGGCAACCCTGCTCCTCAGGAGGGTGTCAGGTTTTTATAGTCATTTAAAATGTGCCAATTGTGGCTGGTTAGAAACCAATCAAAACCTCATTTTTGCACTGCTTGCAGAAAACCTAGCGTGGCCTTGCCCCCAGCAAGCCACGTCCCCACAGTCCCTCTGAGGAATACTAATCTCTCCTTTCTTTGCTGGGATCTCAGGGATGATATTAGTATGTGCAAGATCCAGAATTCATGAGCTGCCAGAATAGGGACATTCCCCAGAACCCACCTGCCACAGCAGGGAAGTCCTTTGGGAGCCCCTGCCCATAAATATTGGATTTACAGCCCCATCCACAGGGTGGAACAGCTGCTCCATTTGTCAAGTGCCTTTTATCAAAATTATTTATCATCCCAATACGTTTTTTATGCTGATCAGTCTGGAGCTGAGCTACCCTAAGCCAACCAGTATTTATCTTCTCTCTTTCCCTTTTCTCTCCTGGGTTGCCTTGCATCCCAGAGACAGCCCCAGGTCTGGGAAACACCTGACCCAAAGCCACCCCCATCTGGCATGAAGCACAGATCAGTAGAACAAGAGAAACTGGCTTCTATCTTTTGTCAAATGCAAATTGCTGAGAGTTAATTAAGACACATTTCAGGAACAGTGAGGTTTTTTGGTTTTTTTAAATTATAATCTATCCTGAGGTGTGGGTAGGGTTCGACATCTCAGGAAAGGGGTCACAAAACTGGAACTGCAGTTGGCAGAGCTGCTGACAACAAAGGTCCCACAGGGATTCAGTGGCAGCCAAGCATACAGAGTTCTCCAAGACCTTGAGACTGGAGGCAATACAGGGCCAAACCTCCTTGGCATATATATTTTTCCAGATTTTCCTTTTTTTTAATGATCAGTGTCTTCATCATGGCTTGTTACATTTGTTGTTCTGCAAAGAAGATAGGGCCACAAACACATGATGCTTCTGCCATGTTGGGAGCATGTTGAATACTTGCCATTTTCCCCTGAAAAAGGCATAAGTAAGTGTTTTATACACACAAACATACAACAATTTAAAAAAAAAAATAAAAATTAATAAAAGGAATAAAATTCTGTTAACCTACAGACCAGAACAGACTTTGCAAGTGTTTTCAGGCTTCCCACTCATCATCAATGCCCAAAGCGAGTCAGAAAACAACTGGAGGTACTTAAAGCAACTGAAAGAAATCGTCTGAGTAGTGCTTAAAGTGTGAGGGTTTGAGTAGGAAGATGGGGTTTGAGCCAACTGCTGTTGCCTTTCTGGGGAGGCTTTGCTCAGAGGTGTTTACTTCCTCATGCCTTAGTGGAGATGTGGCAGTCTATGAAAGCACTCCTCCTGGAATTAGATAAAAATGGTTAAAAAAAAAAAAAAGGAGGAGGAGGGGGATGTTCCAGGTCCTGTCATAACAAGGAAAAGCTTAAAAAAGCTCACACAAATATTCACCAAAGGTAAGACATGCTGTACACTTAGGAAATGGGTGGAGAGTATCAAGGCATGGGCTTTCTGCCTTGCTGAAAGAGAAAATCATTACCAGAGCACCCAAAAATACCACTTCATGTCAGCGAGGAGGCACTTGAGTCTGGATTTATATATGGAAGGCCTTCTGCTGCAGGGATGTGGATGGAGACTGGCTTTGGGCCCAGGAGGTCCTGTAGAGTTTATATATATTGATTTATACATCTTTACTCATGAGAGGCAAACCCAGGAGGAATGGACAAGGGTCCTCCTAGCTGTGCAACATCCCACTGGTCAGTAAAAACCTGGGAATGAAGGAGCATCCAAGATGGGAAAAGCACAGTCACACTTGGTTCAGCACAGGATATAATGATCAAAATAAAATGGGTACATTTAAACAAGCTGATGACTTTAGTGTTAACATGTGATTTCTGAACAACTACCAAAACACCAGGCAGGAAACTGTGTGGTTTTGAAAATATCTGTTGAAGGCGTTCTGCATGTTCAGTGGAGTGACTCCATCTTCAGTTAAGAAAGCAGAAAAGAGTGGGCTGAGCCTCAGAACAAGGGGAAACCCTGCCCACATCTGAGCCTGCAGTCTGGGCTCTCATGAGTAGGTTACTACAAGGGAACCAGCAGCTGGGGGTAGACAGGACACTCAGGAGATCCCAAAGTCATGACTGAGACCCAGTTCCTGTGTGCACCACTTCTGAGTGGGAGGGATAAGCCAGAAAATTTCCTTTGAAATTCTGTCCCCTACAGGCTCAAAGCAGCCAGAGTATTAGAGAGGCTTAAAAAATGTCATTATATATTTAATTAACTCAGAAATTTTTGTTTCTCAGCTTGTGGCTCCTAGCACATGCAGTACTGCAGCCTGCACAGAGGTTGCCACCCCCAAGAGTTACAAGACTCTCAAAAGCACATGGAGATGACTGGGAAGAGACACTGCAGATAACAGCAATTGAAGACTGACTTCTTTGTCCATTCCTGCTGTCCCAGGCTGTCAGAGAGGTGCTCCAGCCATGTCCAGTGCAAAGATCTGGAAAGCTGAGACATGTACAAGTACCTGCTCTGTTACTGGTGCTTTGTTACTGGTGCCTTTCTAACCCAGCCTTTGCCCAGGAGGCAGCTGAAAGACTTGGGGCAGTGGCAAAGGCAGGAGGTGTTTTTGTGCCCTTGGATACTGGAAGAGCTCCAACCTGTCCTGACAATAAGAATCCTCCTCCCTGGTGCCTGTTTAGGGGGATGTAAAAATTAAAATGGTTCAGCCCACTTTCAGATCCTACTTGACCAAAGCTGATTGTGCCCTCTCAGTCCTCTTCCACCACATGCTTGGACAGAGGGGATAAAGCCATTCTGTACCACATCATCTCACCAAAATGCACAGAGGGGAGGTGCTGACAGCCCCACAGGGGACCTTTCTGCAAAATTTCTCTGAATTATTTAGTTGCTTCAGAAGGTTTCAGTGCTTTACACAACATCTTAAGAAGCAAGTTAGCCATATCCTGACAGAAAATCCCCATCCTCTGCACAGGCAGGTGGTGGCTTTAGCCCTTTGTGAGCTCTCAGAAACACCAGATGACACACAGCATAGTCTGAGTTTTGCATTTGCTGTAGCTGACACATGCTGTTCACCGAAAGAGAATTAGCCTTTTCCTCTGCAAAACTCAGCATTAAGAGCTAGTCCAGCTGCTAGTAAATGGCAATTAGGCTGCTAAAAGCCCAGGTTGCTTGTGAAAAATAGGACTTGTGCTCCTGAAACACATAGATCCTCTTTCAGCCTGGTTTTTCATTACTTTTCAGTCTTTAACTTGATCTAGTGTTGGAGCTGAGATGCAGCTGGCCTGGGATTACCCATTAAAATAATGAAAAACCTGTAAGACAACTGTAAGACAACAATTTCTTCCAGGCATGCAAAACAGTTGTGTTCGCCCTGACAGAATTGCCCGTGTTTTGTTTCAGGTCCTGGCTTTGTAGATAAAGGAATGTGAGAACATAATGAGCACATCAGCCTATACTGAGTTCAGATTAAACACAGCAAAACCACCAGCACAGAAGTTCAGTCAGAAAGCAAGAAACATATGGGGTCAAAGTGACATTATCTCATGTGGCACTGAAGGGAAATGTCCCTTCAGATTATCACAAGATGCTGGGCACCTGCTAAACACACCCAGGAGGGTGGATGTGCCTCATCAGAAAACCCAGAAAAAATTCAGTAAATCCTCTGCTAAATTCTCTTTGCAGAGGTTGATAGAAACAGAAGTTATGATGAACAAAAGGGGAGTACACAAGCCTGCTTGGCAAGGGTGGGTCTTCCAAACAGCATGTCTGAAGTGTTTCAGTGGAGACATTTCACTTGATTTTTCTCCCAGCTCTCACAAAATTCAGCACTTTTGTAGGTCTTGGAACCATGTATCCATATATGACTTTCAGGTCTTATTTTAAAATAAACAACTGCAAGTTGTAGCCTTAGGAAAGCAATAGAGTATAATCCCTGAGAGGGTTAAAGAAACTGAATTTAAGTTCAGGTGACCTGAGGGTGGAGGTGATGGGATTGGTGAGGTCCCAGGTCAAAGGGACCATTCACCCAGCATGAGGAGGGCTCTCCAACCCCCCAGTTCCACCCCAGCCTTGCTGCAGCCTTGCCAGAAATAAAATATTGGAAATGTGGGTGACAGCTTAGATTACACATTGTTAGAAACAGCCAGGATAATCTGCCTCCAGCTCCCTAAAAGGAAATCTTTAGCTAAGAAACATGCTCCAGCTTTTTGAGCTGGCAGATAACAGTGGAACAGTGGATAAAACATAACTGGATACCAGGGAAGTGGTGCTGTGCATGGAGATATTTCACCAGGCCAGAGGAAATGGCAGGAGAGCTGCTCCTGGAGCAGCTTGGCGAGGAAGAGGAGGAGGAAGGTGCAGGGTCAGGTTTTTGGGTGTTGCAATGTGCCACACTGCAGCCCTGGCACTGCTCTCAGGGACAGCCAGCACAGCTTGATGGGCTTTGTGCTCCTCATCAGCATTTCATTGTGACCATCCATCATCTCCACGTCCCTCCTGTGACACTGCAGCACATGGCTCTGCTGGACAGATCCAGCAGTGGGTCAAAGAAAAGCATCAACTTCCTTGTTTATAGAAAAACTCTGCATGAGATTAACTCCCACAACATCCCTGCCCTTTTCAAGGGCAAACAGCATCTCCATGATTTCCAGGCAGCTCTGTCCCATCTAAGGCTGTGAGATTCCCAGGCCAGGGGAATGCTCATGTTTTAGATCCCTTGGCATCTCAGGATCCTGGGAAGGTGCCCCGTGGTGCTGCTGCTGCTGCCATCACCACCAGCACCACAGGACAAGCAACACTGTGACTCTGCTGAGGGCAGGAACCTTGTGGACATGGATTTTGCTCCTGCTGAGAAAGTCTCTGTTTGGAACAGCATGTCTCAGCTCATGGGGACTTCTCCTGCTGAGACATTTAGAATAAATCCTGCAAAAACCTTTCTGGCATGGTAAAAATAATAATAATGAAGTGGCAAGACCCAGAAAGCGTACACACAGTGGAAACCAAATTTGGAATGATTTAGGTGATTCAGGCTTTTTTGGGGGCAATAAGCAGCTAGTGCAGCTCACCACATGCTGGCAGAACCCAAGAGCTCCAAGTCAGCTTGAATGAATGATTCATTATTCTGCACACGCTCCGGCTCCTCCGCCACTCCAGCCTGTACCCAGCTGGATCTCAGGAGAAATTCCTAGAGTGTGTAATTGTGTATAATGCGATCATCCTGCAGCAGGAAATAGGTTTGTAAGCATTCTCAGCCAGTACAATCGATGTCGTACAGATATGGTCTGCGAGGAAGCAAAGTGGCGATACATATTGCGGCGAGTCACTGGAGAGCCAGCGCAGCCTGGAAGGACATCCAGGGAATGCATCTGAGCCCAAACAGTCACGGTACACGCAGTCCTCAATTTAAAAATGTCACAGCGTGACCGTGCTCGCAGGGAGGGGGAGATGCTGACCTGCGAGCCCCCAGCAGCGAGGCCAGATGTGGGGACAGCCCTTGGAGAGAGGCAGGACCGGGGAGCCCGGCGGGGTCGATGTGCTTTGGCTGCATCCTGTGCCCGTGGGGACCGGCAGGGACCCGGCAGGGACCGGGCACAGCGGGGAAAAGGGACACCCCATTCCTGGGGAGCGCAGGGATCCGGAACAGCCGGGAACAGGGACACCCCATCCCCGGGGAGCGCAGGGACCCGGCACAGCCGGGAAAAAGGACACCCCATCCCCGGGGAGCGCAGGGACCCGGCACAGCGGGGTTGGGGCTCCCAGAAAAGGGACACCCCATTCCCGGGGAGCGCAGGGACCCGGCAGGGACCCGGCACAGCGGGATGGGGGCTCCGGCAAAGGGACACCCCATTCCTGCGGAGCGCAGGGATCCGGAACAGCCGGGAACAGGGACACCCCATCCCCGGGGAGCGCAGGCTGAGCCCGCAGCACCCTCTAGAGGAACTCGGCCACCCAGGGCGGGCTTGGATCCATGGAAATAACCTCTCCAGCAAGGCTTTTTTCCTTGGGTGTGTTTAATCCGTCGCTGTGCACCAGCGCAGTGCTGAGCCCCAGCAGCGCCAGCTTCCAGGCGCTCCTGCCCCGTGCTGGAAGGGATGGAGATGGGCAGTGCTGGAAGGGATGGAGATGGGCAGTGCTGGAGGGGATGGAGATGGGCAGTGCTGGAGGGGATGGAGAGATGAACCAGAGGCTCCCAGCAAACCGGAAAGCAGCCCCATGGGGAAATCAATCCTCCAAGGTCCTGCCTTGCAGGGCTCCAGGTGTGACCACAGCTACAGTCGGCATTGTCATGGTTTTGGCAGGTTTAACCCAAACTGGAAGTGCAGGTGTGGAGATGAACATGTCACTCACAGCATGTGGTCCCTGTAAGATCAGTTCAGCCCAGGACTGAGCTGTAGGCACAGCCTCAGCCATCCCCACACACAGCTGGACAGAACAGCTGTCAGGCCAAGAAGGGTCATGTGGATTGTACCTAACAGTGACCTATCAGTGAAAATTATGGATTAGGTGGATTGTTACCTAAAAGAGACCTTGAGGCTGCTGTAACATGGCCCCAACACAGCCTAAATTCCTACATGTGATTAAATGCCCAGGTGACATCTGCATTACTCTTTCCAGCCAGGATGTGCTGGCCAACACACAGTCCTAAAAGATGTGGGATCATCCAGGATTCACTGTGCATGAGACAGGAGACACCCGTGGAAGAACATCCTCTAAGTGCTGTGCTGGTCTGTGGCTACAGCTGTGGCTTGTGGCTAGAGCTGTGTTTCTTTCTGGAGTTTCCCTGTTCCATATCTGATACTGGTCAACATGGAGCTTTTCTCTATAGAGAAAAACATAACTCTACTTTAAATTACTTCCATATACAATACCTAGTTCATATTTCTGCAGTACAGTGTTTTTATATTTTATTTCATAAACCATGTACCAATTTCAAGAGGAAGCATGTCCAAAATATGAAAACCTAAAATGTAAAAAAACCAAAAAACAAAAAAACCCCACAACCCAAAGTCCCAAACCCATTTTTCAAGCTGAAATTAAAAAATGTTGGGCAAGCAGCCTGAGTCCTCTCCTGAAGGACCCATTTTCTGTTTCTCTCTTGGATGGACAATGTGTAGGTTCCAGCCTATGAGTCTGCTGGGCTTGGCTGGGCTGTTTAATGGACATTTGTCTCATAAAGCATGGAATAAGGAAGATAACCCAGTGAAAAGAGTAGAAACACTTTTCTGCCTGTTTAATGAAAGAACAGGGATTAATCAGATAAATGCCAAAGGCAGGACACCAGCAGCAGGATAAACCCACAAGATGGGATAGAAGCATGGAGCACAGGATGGGATGGAAGCATTCTCTGCTGTAGGGCTGAAAGAATTGGGATTGTTCAGCCTGGAGAGGAGAAGGCTTTGAGTCACCTAATTATGGCCTTTCAATACCTGAACGCAGCCTGCAAGAGATATGGAGAGAGACTTTTTAAAAGAGCCTGGAGTGGTAGGACTAGGGGGCATCACTTCTAACTGAAAGAGAGTAGGTTTAGACTGGATATTAGAGAAAAATTCTCCCCTGTAAGAGTGGTGAGGCCCTGGCACAGGGTGTCCAGAGAAGCTGTGCACTGAACAGCTGCAACTGGGCATCAGAATCTCCAGGGAATAGACACCTGTGAAGCCTCATTAGCACCATCTCCCCATGCCCCTTTGCTTTGTCCTCAAATGAGAACTCACAGAATATTTAGTTATTGAGATCAGGATGAATATGGAGAGATTATTCATCGCAGATTCTGGGGATAAACAGTATCTTTTGCAGAATAATTTCTTTTTTAATTCCCTCTCCCCTTTTCTCCAAATTAATTTCCATCCTAGCCATGAGCCTCTGTAGAAAATCTTGCCATAATCATTTTGAGCTAAATATTCTGTCTAATCAATCAAAGCAGTGGAACCAATTTTGAAGCTGTCACTTTTAATTTTTCCAATAATAAAAAAATTGAGCATTTCACTCACAGTGCTGTTGTGATTCAAGCTCTTCAAACCTTCGCTCCACTGCTTCAGAGCTGTACTTGAAAACATGAAGAGCTGACACAATTGCAGAGAAACTATAATAAATTGATTTTTTAGCAGTGAGAAGAAACCTGTTTCTTCATGTACCCTTAGACCTGGCTCACAAAACCTTTTCTTTCTTCCCTGCTTTCCTGCTCAGAACAAAAATAACTGCAGCATATTAGTGATTTCATGCATGCAAAGGGCTGGCACTCATTAAAGCTGATGTGTTATTGAGAGCTTGGTGCACAGATGCCAACAAAGGGCCAGAGAGCAGATGTGCTGGGTGCTGGGGTGGGTGAGAGGATTCCTCCTGCTCCTGGTACAGAATTCCTGTGGACACATCCACGATGGAGGAGCTGAGCTGTGGGAGGAGGCAAGAACAGCCTCGGCACAAGAAATGGCTGGAGAAATCCACCCTGGGAAGAACAGGTTGTTAAACACTCTGGCAAGGGCACTTTGTGTTCAGGGTAGGCGTGGGCTGCATTCCTGCTCAGTGAGGAGCCACCAAATTGAGGCTTTGTGAGTCCTGCAGGAGCAAAGAGAACATTCTGGTTGGGGAAGGGCTGGGGGAGTTCTGCCATCGCCTTCCTGCCTCCCCACAGCCACAGCCAAGAGCTGGCATCCACTTCTGCTTTGAGGGATGGATGTGAACAAAGTCAGGCCCTGGAGGAGAGGGAAAATAGCAAAAAACAGCAACAGTGCCCTCAAGCTGATCCCCTACCAGAATCCAAAACACAACCTGCTGGCTACTAAGGAAAATGAACTCTATCCTCCCTGAAACTGGGACAACCATGTAGAAAAGGGAAAGGACCCTTCCTACAAATCCTCACCTGAACTCCCTAGGTGCAGGACCACTTCCAGTTTCCCATTAATGTCAAGATAGTCTCAAGTCTGATCCCATGGCTGTCCTGCTGCTCTCAGGGAAACCAAGCAATGCTGGCAGGACACGGCTGAGGCTGCCCTGTGTGACCCCACAGCCACCCTGCTGCCCCCCAGCACCCCTGGGCTCAGCACCACACACCCAGCAGGGACTGCCAGGCCCCTCATTGCTCCTGCTTGCTGCTGTCCCCTCTTCAGGAGCCTGTAAAGGGGATTCAGGAGGCACAGAATCAGCAGGGGGAGGCTGGAGTGGCAGCAGAAGCTGAGAGTGTCACTCAGCAGCTGCCTGATGTCTCTCACCAACTCCCTGCCTCTTTTGTCTTGGTTTATTGTCTGTCGAGGACACAGATTGGGTTTGGAAGCTCTGAAGATACAGAGAGCCCTCTGGCATCTGAGGAAGGAGATGAAACCTAAGAAATGGAGAAGTTAATATGTTTTCAGTTTGCAGGAGAGCTTGGAAATGCCACTGATGCTTTATTAATCTCTTCTGCCCCTGGAGGACAACAGGCAGCTGCTTCTTCCTTTCTCTCTGCTGAATTTCCTTTACTGGAAGTTAAAAGGGGACAGGGGCAAGTTAATTCTATTTTGGAGACAGAGCATTTTTGTCTATGCCTTTCATAATGCTTTTGGATTATTAAAACTCCTTTAAACACGACTTTTTAATCTATTTAAAAAGTCCAATTTTCTTTCTATGCTGTTTCACCCCAGCAATTTCTCTCTCCCAGGGAAACCCAAATGACTCAAGTCTAGCCATTTTTATTGCTATTCTGGGCCTTTCCCCATCACATCCTGGCTGCTGATACAGAGCAAGGACAGAACTCATCCCAAGGCAGGATGAAACCCCCAAAACAAGGAGAAATTACACCGAAGCCAAATGTTCTGACATGATGATCTGTTGTATTTTCAGTCCATTAATACACATTCATTTACCAGATACAAACAGAGTGGAAAGGAAAGCGCTCATTAGCAGGAACAAGGATACAAAACTCATTTCCAGCAGCCTTCACAGAAGGGATATTCAGTGTCCCAGCAGCACTGCCCGAAGGGAGGGATGCACAGAGACCTGTGCTCACACCTCAAGTGGAAGCTCTCCTTTTGAGGATTAGTTTAGCTAGAGACATCATTTTCTAACAAAAAACATTCCCAAAACTGCGACTTTTTGACACTTGTTCTCACTTCCCTAGTGGCAGAACTAGGGAAAGTTGGAATTATTTACATAGAGGAGATTTTATGAAAAGACGCTGACTGGAAGGTTAAAAATAGAATAATCACAAATACTGGAAAATACAAGAAAGCAGGCAGGGAAAGGAAAATATGAAAAAAACTATGACACCCCAAGAGGAGCATTGCATTCAGTGGTCAAGGTATGGTTAGTGGGGTGGCTCCACTTTGATGCACAGATTCACATGCTGGCCTTGATTCACTGCCATGAAGTTTCACTCTGGGTTTAGGGCAGGACTCTGCAGAGCTCCTGGCTTCAGCAGATCTCAGCAGTGCAGCAGCAATTGCTTGTTTGAAACCATGTGCAGAAGCAGTGCCATGAGCTGTGACAGTGTGTGCACAGCTTGTGGGGCACCCAAGGGGTGCCAACCTCTGCTCATATCCTGGTCTGGAGCCTGCTGGCTTTTTCTTCCCCTTGGCCACCACAGCACTCACCATGAAAGGCTCTGCTGCTGCTGAGAGGGGTCAGCTCAGCCCAGCATGGATTTGGGGCTCCACATGCAGCAGGAGAGGAAATGTCATTATCCTACAGTACTCTCATACTTGCATGGGACTGTCCCCACAAAAGCAGCTCTGTGCACAATTACAACCCCCTGACTGTCCTTGCTACAAGTGCTCAAGGCTCTTACACTGAAATAACAACACAGAGCACATCTGTGCTTGATTGTACAGGGATGCTCCTCTGGAAGGAATAAAGACATTGGAAATTATTCATGGAAGAGTCCCAGCTAGGCAACACCTGCACTGAGGTTCTCCCAGGGACAGCACCAGGATTGCAAAATCTTGTTGTGAAACTTGATCAAAAGAAAAGAAAATGGAGCACTGGGGGTTTAATGTAGCAAAGCTCACACCAAATCAGGGGACAAACTGAGATCAAGAGACCAGAAACTGAGCTGAGCACTTGCCTCTTCCATAGAACACTGGAGTGGTTCTCCTATAAATTGTTTTTTAGTACAGTTCTTGCAGACATTTTATCCCTCATTTTTTAAATCATGCATTGACTTTACAGTGAAACATTTATGCAGTCCAACATCGATATAACAAAACAAATATTTAAAAATATCAGACTATTAAAATTTAAGGAAAGGAGCATGACTTCTCATGGCAAAACCTGTTAAGGAATAACTTAAAGGGAAAAGAAGTGTTCTACTGAGCCTGGAGAGTCTGAGCCTGGGAGAAGTTCTAAAACATCAATGCCACAAGAAACAGTTGATGTTTCTGGGGTTGCTAGTGCTTGAATCCACTCACCTGTTCCAGCTCTGGGTATTGTGGGCGACCCTCTCCAGTCTGAAGCCCACACTGGTGTGACACACTAAGTAGTGATTGTTCAGATGCAGAAACCAACTTGCTCAAGGGGTTCAACTTCAAAGGCTTCTTAATATAAGAAACAAACCTGTAGCTGACAGGGCCCATGGAGCCAGCTGCAAACAGCACAGCCTGGGGTGTGAATGAGCAGGGCCTTCACCAGAGTGGCTCCAGCTCTGCTCTCTGTTTGGGATCAGCAGGCTGCTCCTCAGGGAACTTGGTGGCCCCACAAGCCCCTGGGGATGCTGGGTTCTCCTCACTGTGCCAAGGCTGCACACCCTGCTTGCATCTGAATGTTTCTAAATTCCTGGTATCAGGAATTTAGCACCAACACAGGGAAGGGATGGCCAGTGCAGTGCCTCTGTTCCCACACAGGGGAACCTCCTCCCTGACAGAGAGCCAACATCAGGCCTGTCTGCTACCTCAATAATGAAAGAACTTCTTAATTATAACAACTTTTCATACCAAATCAGTCAATTACATCTCCCTCCATGGCTCTGCTGTGTCAGTGGACACCAGCAGCTATCACACAGTGGGCTGAGCATTGCAGAACCTGAGTGGTTTTTCCCCAAAGCAGCCTGGCAGAGGGGAGTTAACACCCCTGGAGTTGGGAAGCCACAACAGTTAGCTACCTACCATTTTAAAAGACAATGTAAGGATAATTTAACAATTACAAAACCCTTCACTAATATGAGGAGAATAAGAGCACTTAGAAGGTGACAGGAGTGTTGCACTTCAAGGTTCAGTGTATAGGTGGTGGGGTTGAACATTTTCTGACTCTGAACACGCATCTCTGTGACTGACAGGCATTCTCTGGCAGGCTGTAATTGTTTAAAGTCAGCAGCTTCAGTCAAACTAAAAGAGCTAAAAATATCAGGAGAGAAAAGCTCTGAACCTGCACTGATGTGAAATCACAGGACACCTTTGATCTTTCTCCAGTGGAAATGGTCAGGGCACACATTGCTTTGGCTCTGCAGGGGGTGACCCCAGGTCAGGTTTTTAAGAGAAAAAAAAAAAATCAAGGGAACATATTTCTGTGCTTACAGCATGCCAGGTAAAACCATCAACCCCCCAGACTCAATCACATAAAATACTGCACATGCACTTCCCAAAGCTGAACCAGACCACAGATGCCAGAAAGGAGTGTAAAAGGCAACTGCACTTACAAAACACAAGTGTAAAACACTGGAAGCTGTAGGAATGGGCTGAGATTTGGAAGAACATCTGGGTTTGTTCCCAATTTGGGTGATGCAGCAGGTATAGAATAAGCTGGTGCCTATTCACAGGTCTGAACACAGAAGGCAACCAGCTAAAATGTCATGCCAGCCACCTTTTGGGGATAGCTAGGAGACCAGTGGGATTCTTTTCCAGTCAAAAAACTGTTGGAAGAGCCAGAAAACAAAAAACTAAACTCTTCTGTGAACTAAAATAAATACCAGTTCATTGGCCCTTTTGACCAAGGAGTGTTGGGCACAGGCAAAACCCTGGGAAGGGAAGGGATGGAGGATGCAGGGGCAGCAGTTGAGCTCAGCCTCCCACTCTTCCAGATCCAACTCTCCTGAAGTGCTTTCTAATGCTCCATTTCCCCAGTGCCTGACACAGCACTGCAGACTGCAAGGAACACCTCAGGCTGGAGCTGGACATGAAATGGGGAGACATGGCCTCACTGCAGAATGGAGCATGGGGCCAGACCCAGGCTGGTGCCCACCACACGAGGTCCTAACCAAGGAACTGTAGTGTTTTTCCCAGGATGCTGGATTGAAATGCTGCTTCTCTAGGGAGGTGCAAAAGAGCTTTGGAAACCTTCTCACAGCAATGGAAAACAGGAATGTGCAATGCTGAGCTTTACCTCTGCTTGGGAAGACACATCCTGCATGACTGAACTCAAGGCTGTGGCTGGGTCAGTAACAAAGCAGAGCGGAGACAAGGCTTTGTCACCTGCTCCCCTTCCCCCTTGCATTCACCCACCTACAAATCCACACATCAGCTCAGTCTGAGCCTGGTGTCAGCTTAATGGCCTTTCTCTTCTTTTAAGTAGGGGGAAAGGGATGGAAATGAACATCTACCCATATGCTGCAAGATAAACCCACAAGCAGAGTGCAGAGCTTGGTTCAGATCATGCTGCCTTTGGAGTCTCAGCCCTGTTACATGCAGTGCCTTGTTTCCCTCAGCTCTGGACACCTCAGGCTTGAGCTGGAACCTTGATCCTCTCCTGAGGAAAACAGTCACACTCAGTGGGACCAAGCTGATGTGCTGTGTCTGCAAAGACCAGCAAACTCCAGTGATCTCCAGCAGCTCCACTGAGATTGCCCTCACCAAGCCTGAGGGCTGCTGATTGCTCCAGCTGCAATGGGAAGAGGATTTTTTCTCCCAAAGGGATGAAGAGACCAAAATGCTGATTCTCATACAGGATTGTTAGTCTGTTTCTCTGTAAGAACTCAAACACCCACACTTGGAAAGCTGCAGGACAGCCCAAGGCAGCAGCAAATGGCACTTCCCAGCAGTGGCAGGGCTGCACAACGTGCTCTGATGGTGTGGAAGGGGTGAGATGGGGAACTCCAGCCAGCCAAGGTGCAGATACCCAAAGCCTGAGAAGCAGCACACGCAGCCCACGACTCCTGTGCAGCCACAGCACGATCACAGTATGAACACAACCACAGGACACAGCTGGCAGTGGTGACAACATCAATTGGGAGTCAGTTCCTGTCCTAGGAAGCAGCCTGCATCCTTTAGATGCTCAGGACACGCCTGAAGTAACTCCTCTAGAGGTTACACTTCTCATCTGCCATCATTTCTAAGTTTTTCTGCTTCTCTTGTCTGCTAGTGTTGATTTGCTTCAAGTTCCTCTACCAAAATCCTTCAGAAGGGCTCATTAGCTTGATGAAGAAGCTTTTTGTCTCCTTTTACTTTCCAAAATCCCATATTTTCCTTAACTTCTCTCCTGAGAACACGACTTTAAAAGGCAAAGCAGTCTGCATCTTCTTAAGTCCAAACCTCCATGGGTACCATGGACTCCTTTGTTCCAACAGAGGGAAGCAAGTACTCTTCCTCCAGAAAACGAAAGGGGAATTGTACTAGAAACCCACGAATCTTTTTTAATTCTTCTGCTGCTTTTGCAGGATCATCATTTGCTAATTTGGGCTTGTTGATGAAATCACGCAGCTGGGTTAAATTATTCACCTGGTCACTGGGAAGGCATCGAAACACCTGATCAAAACAGAAAAGTCACCTGTCAGTGTAGGGAAAATACAGCAATGCAGAGTTCCTGAGAAAGACCAAAGAAAGCATCCAGTGCAAATTCCCCAGGATAGGAGTGACTGAATTAACAGCCCAGAGAACAGGGAGGGAAGAAGTGCCTGTCCTTGAGGAGGCTGGAGCAGGCAGAGGGGAAGCTCCAGGGCCTTTTCTGATCACTGCAAAAGCTCATTAAGAGACAGAAGTAAAATTTGCTTCTACTCCTGTTACACCATGGGTAATTACAAGCAGTAACTACACCACAGCCATTCACTGGAGCTGATGCAAACACAAGGAGAAATCTGATCTGCTGCCTTCGTGGCACTGTCACACTGAGAATGCACCAGCTCCAGTTTCCTGTTCACAGCTCTTGCATCTGACACTTCTCATTCTTTCAAAACATCTCTGAAGGTGCAACCCCAGGAACTGGACCTGCTCTCTTTGCCCTCCTGTGCTGCTTCTCCCACTGGCCCCTGGTGCCTCTGTGTGGGATGGAGGGAGGGAAAAGTGGCTGTGCTCCTCACCTTGTCAAAGATGGTGGCATTGCGAGCTGCTGTGGCAATCCACACCTCCTTGAAGAATTTGTCACAGACAGGATCCTGGTGTTCTGGATTGAGATCAGAGCCACCAAGGACAACCCTGAGAAGACAAAGGATGAATGCTCACAGAGGCTGAAACACTGGGCACTGCCCTCTTGATAAATGCCAGGAGACAAGAAGTTTCCTTGGGACTTGCCAAACCCTGTGTGCTCCCAGCACCCTCCCACTCCCATCCCCTGTGATAATCTGTCAGCTCTAATGCTGCTTGACTTTCTCCTTTTCTTCTGTGCAGTAAATGTCCAGATGGGAAAGAGGGTGGTGGGGGAAAAAAAGGAAAAAGGCCTTAAACTAAAAATGGCTGTGTTTTGGGCCAGATGGCTGCTCCCAGCAAAAAAAGCTTCCTTTAGAAAGTGACACCACCACCTAAGATTGAGAGAGTGTGCAAACAAGATCTGGAGGGGAAACACCACTTGTTTATGAGCTCTGCTAGCAAAATCTTGAAGCGAAATAATTTTTAAAATCGAGCCGCGGACAGAAATAGAAGCAAAACCAGGTTTAGCAGAGCTAAACCCGAGCAGGCAGTGGCAGCCCATTGGTCTGGAAGGCTGAGGGGGCAGGCTGAGCCTGAGCAAGCCCTGCCTGTCCCCCTGCTGAGCCCACCTGAAGCAGCGCAGGCGCAGGGACTGGGCGAAGCGGCCGGCACGGAACTGCTGCCCGTCCATGACCGAGGGCACGGTGTCGCTGTCCTGCACGATGATGGCCATCTCACTGTCCCTCTTCCCCAGCATGCTGCGGTCGTTGATGTTGGCAGAGCCTGGCCAGGGCACAGAAATGTCTCACTGCTGCTCCAGGTGCTCCTGCACTCAGCCCCATCACCACCTGCCATCCCCAGGACCCTGCACGCCCCTCGGGAGCCGTCCACGGCTTCCACAGGTAAAACCCCAGCCTGATGCCTTCAGATTTGAGCTTTTATCTTTTTCAGATCCTGTACAGTGTATAACTCTGAAGCTCTCTTCACATGTTGGTCAGATCCTTCTAAGCCTGAGAACCAAGGACACCCTCTGCTTCAGGCCCCCCCTAAAAAAGTGAATCAAGGTGGGCAGCAAATATGACTTCATTACCTGAAGCTATAATTGGAGAATAAGCCCAATATGCAAATAGACCAAACTTAAATCTGCCTGAGAAACTCATGACCATTGTCCATTTTGGGTGTAGCCCCCTGGGAAGGCTTTGGCTGCCCTTAATGTACCTGAAGGCCCTTCAATAATTATATCCACTTGGATCAAAGTTAAAAACTTTGTCTGGTCTCTGTTTCTAGGTAAGCCCACTCCAAGCATCAACCAGGGGGTTCCTTACAGAAACACAGACTGTGAAAGGAGTTAGTGGAAAAACAAAAAAAAACCCCAACTAATTTTTGCAGGCTTCAACAACTTGGAAGAAGATTAAATCCCAGCCAAATCCAGACCAACACTTTCAAAATTTGTTCTTTCTGCTACTTCCCAGGTGCTTCTGCTGAAGGAGCCACAGCTTTCAAAGGTCTGAACTGCATTAAATTTGGATGCTCAATTACCTAAGGCAGGATGGGCTCTCTGGGTAAATCCCAGAATGGTTTGGCTTGGAAAATACTTTCAAGCTCCTCTCATTTTAACCTCACTGCCATGGTCAGGGAAACCTTCCACTAGACCAGGCTGCTGTTCCATTCAGGGGGGTCTGCTTGAGGCCAGCTGAGGCTTTGTCCCCCCAAACAGGTTTCTCTATCCTACACAGACACCAGAAAATAGGGCAAGGGGGAACACTGCTTGCAGTTGTTGGCTCCAAGGGAACAGCAAGATGCAGGGAAGGATAGACATAAAGAGGTCATAACCCACAGAAATGACCAAAACTACAATAAAAAAAACTCCAGGCACAGCTTAAAGAGACCCCCAGGCTATAGTTAGCCATTGAGCCTTCCTAGGAACTGGATTAACTCCAGAGGAGTCAACAGCACCAGAGGAAAATCCAGCTAAGTGTCTCTCTGTCCTTTCACCCCCTCCTCCTGCCCAGCAGCTCCATGAGCACTTCATTTCCATGCACTCTCTCTTATGTGGAACAGGGATGACTTTCCATCCCCTCACCAGACAGCACAGACTGTATCAAAATCTACCCTCGAGCTTATGGGTACAGGAAATAAAAACTAAGAGCTGCCTCAGGCCCCCAGACCATCCCAGCTGGAACAACACAGCTCCTGCTGTGACATCACCTCAGAGCCACTCTGGGCACTGAGACAGGATCTGGCTCCTGAGGAGGTGACAGAGGACCTCACTATAGATCACCCAAGATCACTGCTTTGAAGGGAGAGAGAGTATTTTGAGTCTTGTAAAATCTGGTATTAAGGTATTAATTGGCAAAGTTTTTCTTGTTGATATAACAGCTCAAAAAGGGCTTCTTTAAAGAAACAGGTTGAAATTCTACTGCAGTGTGGAGCTGTGAGCCTGAACTCTCTTGACTTTGCTTATTTTCTCATAATAAATACGGTAAGAAAAGAGGATGGAATGATATCTCTTACTCCCTATAGCATATTGTCCCATTCTTAGGAAATGGAGCTGATACATGACACATGTTGTCCAAACCTTCCAAATTTTACAGCACATTCTGTTCTTTCAGGAACAGATGACAAGTCTCACAAGTCTTCCTGTTAGAGCAGAGTTTGATACAAGACAGATGGACAATATTCCCTGCACTGGGATTCTCTTCATGGTTACACACAGATTTAAAAGATTTTAGAAAAACAAATTAAATGACAGCCTTCTGAATCCTCTCTTCCTTCTTGATGAATTTATGAGTTTGATTTTTGGGGTTTTTTTTAAACAGCAAAATATTTCTCAGGAAAGAAATGACAACATAGAAAAGCCCATGGCATAGAAAAGCCTGCACTGTGCATGGGGATGGGAAGGGATTGATCCAGGTATAACCCAGTGCCCCAAATCCCTCCTGAGAGCCCCTGCTCACCAATTATAACTGTGTTGTCATCAGCAATGAGCAGTTTGCTGTGCACATAGATGAGCTCTGTGACCAGCTTTCCTTCCAGCTCTGCATATGTTCGGAGGCCACAGAATGAGATGTAGTTTATCCACTTATCTCCAACTGAAAATTAGAAGACAAGAAAACTGATGGGATGAGGGGGAAAAAAAAGACCTTGTTTACATGAAGAACCCTATGAACAACAGTTCATTTTTGACTTTTAAAAAAATTATAAATGAACGGATAACAGAATATTTTTTTTTAATAGACTTGAAAATTTGTTTGTGAGCTCACTGTGCTGCTCTCATCTGCTGCTTACTCAGAGACTCACACTTCAGTGAGAAATGTCTCCAGTCTCCTGAGCACAGCACAATAGGTGGACTATGAGACTATTTTTCTGCAGATCCTGCAGAAAGGAGGCTGGAGCAGGTGTTCTGTCCACGGTCAGTATGGCAAATGTGTCCTAATGCACTTGTGTGCAGTTCAAATTTACACCAGGACTAGAACAAATGAGGCATTATGCACAGTCCTAGTGTTTGTGATATCTGGGTTTTCACACTGCTCCAATTCCCAGCAGAGCAAATTCCAGCAGGATTCCTCATGGCAAAAAAACAGCCTGTTTCTTAGGCAGGTTCTTCCTCTCCACATCTGACAACTGCCAGAAACAAACCCTGGGTGGGATCCAGGGGGAGGCTGAGGGCTCATGGCTCCCAGAAGTGTGACCCTGCTCAGGACATTTTCCAACTAACACAATCCTGAGCAGCTGCAACTGTGCTGTGCTCCTCCCTGGGGTGCTCCCCTCCTCTGCTCAGGGCTGCAACCAGGTCTCAAGTCTGACAAGTGGCCATGGCCTGTGTGACCCTACAGAGCTCTCCAAGGGAGGATGGTCAAGGAGGAGGTTACTCACAGCCCCACGAGCCCGTAGCATGTGCTGCATTATGTGTTATAGCTGCATCCATCAAACAGCAGCATCCAAAATAAACAACACAGAGGAGAGGAATAAAGTTCTTACCCTCTGCCTTCAGCTGGCCCAGGATGGAGTTCTCCCCTCTGCACATGGTCCTGGAAAGAAGGTAGGCAGCCATCAGCACGTGCTGGAGCAGAACTGGGTGGGGTAAATCCCAAACACAGCTCCCTCTCCAACAGCAGGAGAAACAGGGTCTCCAGAGCACTTTTTATCCCCCCAAATGACTTACTATATCAAGGACTGCTCATGTTCCAAAAGGAGCTTATACCAACCCACAGAAGAGCTGGGGAGCACTTCTGCCTTCTACAGCATGTGGTAATGATTGTAAATGTGTGACAAGCACACACTGCTTGTCACACTGCTACCCTGTGCCAGGCCTGGATGTGAAATCCTGAATCCACACGTGCAGAACACCAGGTTCAGGGAGTTTGTGTGATTATGGCTGGGCTGGAAAAGTCACAGCTGAAATTCCAAAGAACCAACCAATCCACAGGCAATTTTCTCTGGTTGCCCTTGCAGGAGGAAGCTCAGGCAGAAGGGTCAGGGGAATGTGCTACTTTCCATCTGCTTGTGTCCCACTCATCCCTCTTGGAGGTGCAACAGGATCCCTGCAGGCCAGCAGACAGGGGAGATTCACTCTGAGGGTTGCAGCAGTATCTGACTGTGACACTGACTGTGCCCTGGCCATACCATAACATAGCAGCTTTCCAGTAAAACCAGCTTGGGCCATTTTGCCTTCTTCTACATTTCCCAGCACAAGGACTATTCTCCTGCAGCTCAGTCCTTCCTATGAGACCTGCTGGACTGCAATACCAACAGGCAGAGCCAGGCCAGAAAGGCAGATTTGGAGACAAATCTTGATCAGCAAGTCTGATTTAATCAGCTAAGTGGAAAAACAAATCATACAACGGCCTGGATTGGTTGAGCCTTAAAGCTCATCTTACTCCATCCCCTTTCCATGGGTAGGGACACCTTTCCCAACACAGGCTGCCCAAAGCTGTGTCCAGTGGTCACAGTGCTGGCAGGTGGAGGTGTGCAGGGGCAGTGGGGCAGTGCAGGGGCTGGGCAGGGGCAGTGCAGGGGCTGGGCAGGGGCAGTGCAGGGGCAGGGGCTGGGCAGGGGCAGTGCAGGGGCTGGGCAGGGGCAGTGCAGGGGCAGGGGCTGGGCAGGGGCAGTGCAGGGGCTGGGCAGGGGCTGGGCTGGGCAGAGGCAGTGCAGGGGCTGGGCAGGGGCAGTGCAGGGGCTGGGCAGGGGCTGGGCAGGGGCTGGGCTGGGGCTGGGCTGGGCAGGGGCAGTGCAGGGGCAGTGCAGGGGCAGTGCAGGGGCAGTGCAGGGGCAGTGCAGGGGCTGGGCAGGGGCTGGGCAGGGGCTGGGCAGGGGCAGGGCAGGGGCAGTGCAGGGGCTGGGCAGGGGCAGTGCAGGGGCTGGGCAGGGGCTGGGCAGGGGCTGGGCAGGGGCTGGGCAGGGGCTGGGCAGGGGCTGGGCAGGGGCAGTGCAGGGGCAGTGCAGGGGCTGGGCAGGGGCTGGGCAGGGGCAGTGCAGGGGCTGGGCAGGGGCTGGGCAGGGGCTGGGCAGGGGCTGGGCAGGGGCTGGGCTGGGCAGGGGCAGTGCAGGGGCAGGGGCTGGGCAGGGGCTGGGCAGGGGCTGGGCAGGGGCTGGGGCAGTGCAGGGGCTGGGGCAGTGCAGGGGCTGGGCAGGGGCTGGGCAGGGGCTGGGGCAGTGCAGGGGCAGTGCAGGCTGCAGTGGTACCTGTAGTTGAAGTGCATGATGGCCTGCAGAGCGTTGCCCCCCCCTGTCGAGATGTCCCCCTCGAAGCCCGGCAGCAGCGGGATCACCACGTACACTCGGAAACGCTTGTTCTCCCTGAAAAACGGTTGGGGAATGTCACCCTGGGAATGTCACAGCCTGGAAAAGTCACAGCTTTGCACAAGGTGAAGCCCCCTCGGTTTCACTTCCCCCGAGATGACCGACTTGGTTCCCATCCAATGCCAACACACAGAATTTAAGGGAGCAAAGTGTGAAGTGCATTTCCAGTTTCAGGAAATCATCATCTGCCATCAGTACTTCTGTGAGTGCTCCTTCAGGAGGAGAGGGAATAGTTTACTCTCAGCAAACAGCAAAAGAAGTTAAAGGAAAAGAAACACATTTTTACTGAAATTCAGGGGCAGGCTAAGATTTTTCAGATTGTATCTGCCACTGCAAAGGTTTGTTTGAGCGCCCCAATACTGATCCCACTGATACTGGTGCAGACTGGTGTGGACAGCTGCCTGGCAGAGCACAGCAAAGCTTACAGAGGCATCATATGCAGAAACCCAAAACCTAACCCAACATTCCCACTGCCTCCTGGTTTTCAAGTCAGAAACACCACAAAAGGTGGAAAAAGTTCAGAGCAAAAGTAAAACATTGATCACTGGAGGAAGGCAAATATGTCTTTGATATATCACAGCACAAAAAAAAAGAGAAAAATCTCAATTCCAGTGTTCTCCAAACTAATCCATACCCTAATGATGATCTGATTCAGAACAAAAGCTACTATTGTGGCACTGCTTGGGGCTTTTCTCAAAGCTCCCCTTGGGTTTCCTCTGCTGACAAATTCCAGGTATATCTGCTCTGAGAGCACTGTCCAGGTGCCCCTGGTGCTGGGAATTCCCTGCCCTGTGGCTCGGAGGAGGAGGACAAGGATAATGCTCCATGGAAGGATGCTGCCACTAGATGGCAAACACAGTTTAATCAGCACAAAACCATTTCAGAAGCACTCTGAGGATTAACCAGACTCCAGGTTTTGCTAGAAGTACTCCTTCCTCAAGCAAGCCATACCTGTGAATTTAGGGGTGTAGGAATTGTGAAGCACTGGAATCTCATCTGAGCTGGGAGGGAGATAGTGAGGATCTTTCATCTTTCATTTAATTTCTGTCCAGCTGTGCTGGGCACTGCAGACTGGCTCTGGTTTTCCAGCAGAACTCAGAAACAGTTAATGAAGTCTTCCCAGACACAAAAGACTGTGAAACCAAGTCTGTTTGCATCATGAGAAAGGTCTACCAACAAAAGCATTCCCCAAAAGGCAGTTTGTTTGTGTAAGGACAGTGTTTACTAAATTGTTTAGAGAGCCACCCATGAAAAAAAAGAAGAAACCAAGAAAAGAATATTATTAGTAACATCAGCAGAAAATATTTAGTCTAGAAGAGTGAGAAGTATACAAGCTCACTACAGACATTAATTTATAATTAAATGCTATTTTCCTGGGGCAGTTTGGAAAATGAGCATTATGATACGAACTATTTAGGTCTCAATTTACTTTTAATCTTAGGTAATGCAGAATTTGAACCTTATATTCAGTTAGGAATTAAGCCAGCACAATACTGGCATACAATTGGAGTAAAGCAGAAGTGAGCATCATATCTGGAAATGGGTCACTAAGAATCTCTGTGATCCTCTTTTGTGATAGATTTTTAGGATCTGGACAGAATGAAACCTCTTACATAAACTTTATATAACAGGAAAACCTTAACAGATTACCTAGAGAATTTGCTGCTGCCTCAGTTTAGAAAAGTTTAGAGTGTTTCCTGTATATCAGCCCAGCAGGAGCAGGGTACAGTTTTATACTATGAAATATATGTTTCAAAGAGACTCCAGGGGAGCAATCTTAAGCAAGGCTGCCCAGGATCAAAGTGAAGACAAGCCACTACCTGTGGCACTGATGTTAACACAGGGTTAGGTGTGCTGAAGGAGTGTCTAAAATATGGTTGGATTCAATCCACCCAGGAACAAAAAACGGTCCCCTTGCAAAGACTGGAGGTGGTGAACACCCTCCAGCATGTACCAGAAAAAGTTGTTCAAACAATGGCAGAACCCTGCATTCAAATCCTCAAAATGTGTTTGCTTCCCCAGTTGGAAGCCGCTCCTCTCTAGATGATTTAAATAAACCACAAATCCCAGTTCACCCTTCCCACCCATGAAACTGCCTGACCACCCACCTCAAGGGAAGTTGGCAATGGAGCAAAGGTGTCACTGAACCAGAGCACAAAGGACTTGCTTTTAAACAAGTTCCATAGTTAAAAATACATTTACATTGGGGTAAGTCCAGAAAATCACTTTCTGGATGCAAAGAAACCACTCAGGAGTCTCACTGCTGCAAATGCAGATACTCTGATACTTGGTTCTGTGCTGGCACAGCTACTGTCCAGCTGTGTCCACTGAAGGGTTACTTTTTGCACCACACAGTGGAAATGCACCTGAAGACTCCCAGCCTCATTAAGAACAGGTTACCTGTGAGCTTTGAGAATCCTCTGAGCAATCGCATCACCAATCTTGTTCCAGACAACTTTATCATCAGCACAGCTAATAAAAAACTGGTTCTGCAGGAAAAGCAAGCAAAGCTACTGTCAGACACTGCCAGCAACCAACCCAAAATATTTGCATGCTTTATTTCAGACCAAGAGCAACTAAAGATAGCTGGGTTTGTGTGCCACTGGAGTAAAGGCTTTTTAAAATTGTAATTAAATGATATGTGTGTCTGTGCTTGCTTAGGGAATGAATTAGTTCTTATTAATTACACTCCTTAGAAAGTTCATGTAAAGAGCAACCTAACAAGAGGCTTAAAAAAAAAAAAAAGAGAGAGAAGGAAAAGCATCTCCATTCAGTCAGCACTGAGTGTCACTCTGACACAAGAGATTGCTGCAGCTGAAGGCTGCTGGATGAAGGGCTGCTCTGTGAGTGGGAGGTTTGGGCATGCACAGGGACACTGCAAAGCCACAGAGGGGACAGGGAGACTATTGCACAGGCAATGAAAGCTGCTGGCAATTTTGCAAAGAGCCTTACAAAGGAGAGGTCCACTTTTTTCCACCTCGTGGGCAGATGGCTGTCAGGGTACCCAGCCATCAGTCTGGCCTGAAGACCACTGAAGGTAATGGATCTGTCTAAATGCATAAAAGCTTAGGACTGAATCTCAAGAAATAATTATCCTCCTGATGGTGACAAGCCATGCTCAGAGCATCAGGACCCTCCTGCCTTCCCTCCCTGCCACTCACCTCTATGTAGATGTAGTGCTTGCTGTTCTCTATCACACTGATGTAGGCTTTGTGGATGGACTCCTCGTGGTATTTAATGCCAGCAGACCAGTCAGCAGCAGAGCGGATCACCTGCAAACAAGAGAGAGACACCCTCAGCTCTGTCCTTCCAGGACAGCACCATGGCACCCCAATTATCCCACAGGCAAGGCTCTTCCCTGGCACAGACAGCCTTCCACTAAATAAGGTCATAAGTACAACACTTATAGTGCATTTGTAATTGTGAGAAAGGACATTCAGAAATAGTATTAACTTAGCAATATTTTGATTAAAAACATAAGAGCCCTTTCCATTTTTGCCCTCTCCCACCTGAGCAGATCCAGATGCTTATTCTTGCTTAAGGTCTTATGATAAACTGCTTTAAAAAAATCTGACTTTCCAAGCTTTAGGGATGCACATCCCCACCACTGATCTCCTGCCCAGCACTTTAAAGCTGGTCTCCAGCTGGGGCAGGATGCTTTTCCCCCAAGGAGGCTGTACAGAATCATACAGTCAGCCTGATAACACAGCCCTTTGTCCTCAGCACTCGAGGTCATTTGTTTATTCTGCCAAATTCTTGCACAAGCCATCCCATTTGTGAGGATACTATTTAGTTTTTACTGGAAATCCACTTATAAAGTAGATTTCCTGCAAGATCGCCAGGGCATGTCCTGTCCCTCCATCCTGCAGTTTTTGTGCAAGAGAGCCAAACCAACATGAGAAACAATCTTTGTGCTCTGGGCCAGGCTGAACAAGCCCCACAGCAGTCAGCAGCCTGTCCCCACCAGCCAGAGATGCTGTGGCACCTCCTGTTCCTGCACTTTGAATCAAGAGGCAGCCCCACTAAGTCCCAAGTGATGCTTTCCTAGATGGAAATTTAGTTTTTAATTAAGTATTGGCAGAGTATGTGCTTGGGAGAATAGTTACTCATTATTAGCCTCTCTCTTTAAACATTGTCAAGACAAAAACATTGAAACAATACCCTTAATTTATCTCAATTTAACCATTATACTGGAACTTGAGGCCAGTCCCACACAGCACAAGACCCAGAGGCTGGGATCTGTGAAATGTGTGTGTCAGTTCCAGCAAAATCCTGATCCCTTGGGAATCAACCAAACCAATCCTCTCATCTCCAGAGCATCTCTAGATCTGAGCAGATGACTCCTGAGCTAATTCCTTCACCTGGACAGGAACTTTCTCCCAAATCTGTTTATCCCAGTAAAAAAAACAGGCCCTGCAACTCTCATATTTGGCCAACAGGAGGGTGCATTCTGCAGTCTCCCCACCTGAGTGTTGGGGTCACAAATGTTGGAATGAGGGAGCCAGCCTGAATACAAGGGCTGCCACAGCCTTTAGCAGTGCCAAACAGCTGCCCTTTGCCTGCAGGCCTCTGCAAGGCCATGCTGATCATTCCCAAAGGTTTTTAATCACTCATTTGGTTTACAAAGCCAAGGCTCAGTGTTCCCACTCATCCCAAGCTGGGCTCTTCTGAAACAACACTGAGCACCACAGCAGACTGAGATCTTGAACAAAATTCCACCACTGTCATTAATAAGCTGTTACTGGCATTAATAAGAACAGGAAAAGCTGATTTTTCTGGGTAGAAAGCAGGCTAATTATTCCATACACAGCCTGGACTGGAGCTCACACTTCCACTCTGGCCAGTGCAGCAATCTGGAACTGCACTTCAGAAAAGTGGCAGATTGTAGTTTTCTAGTACACAAAGTCTGATTTTTTTTTTTTTTTTTTTTTTTTTTTTTTTTGCTAATAAACACAGCAGAACCATCACTCAGGATCATCCCTTTCCAGCATCATGACTTCCCAGTGCATCATCTACCTGCCCTTCCCTATTCCTCCTCACCCCTCCACATAACTGGCACCCCAGCTCACTCCACACCCTGGGCTGCCCCTATTACAGTGCCATCATCCCTCTGCCTCACCCCAGAATAATGTGTCATGGCCAATTCCAAAATGCTGGCCCAGCACCACCCACAAAGCTCCCATCATCTACAACCTCAAATCCCCCTGCAAAGAGAAGTATCACAAAATGTTGGATGGGACAGCAGAAAGGTGTTTCATCTCAGGCCTCCTCAAAATAAAGTTGTTTGTAACAGGTCTGGAGCCACAGGGACAGGACAATGCCACCAAGGAAGCATCCCATGGTGACAAAGCTGTGGCACTCACAGACACACAGACACCCCCACATCTGGAAATTTGCTACACAGCCCTTCCCTTATCACTGATGTTCCATCTCACACTTCTGGACACCTCTGTTTCCTGTCAAGCTATTTAAAGGCAGCTGGTTCAAACCCAACCTATTTCCTGGGGAGAAAACAACCACATGCTGCCCAGCAGAGCACCTCCCATCCAGAGCTGAGTCTCCCTGCTCCTGCCTCTCCCTCACCCTCCCCTTGAGCCTCTCAATAGCTTATCATCCCTTTAACTTCTCTAACTGATACAAAGGTAATAAATGTGATGTTTGCTGAGGGCTAGTGCATAAACCCTGAATAATGCCAGACTTCAAAGAGGTGAGGGTGTCAGCTGCTGCATTAAACTTTCATTGCATTTCCATCAGGAATGGGATGTTGCCTCACCATGTCATGTCTTTTGCAACACTGGCTTTGCCAGATAACTGCAAACTCTGGAGTGGAAACAGGGAGATGAAACAGGGGAAAAAAATCTGGCACTGCCTTTGGCAGATCTCTATTTGACTCCTGCAAGAATCAATGTGCTCTTGAAAAAATCACATTGCTTATTGCAAGCAGAGCCCCGAAGTTCAAATGAAAGAGGATGGGAGACCATGCCTGACTCCTTTTCCTCCTTCACAGCCTGTACCTCTACAGTGTTTCCCACACACATTGCATTCATCCTCCCTGCCCAGGGGAAAGCCCTTGTCAGTGCTCCATCCTCACAGAAATGCTTTCCTACTCCTCTCCTCTCACAGAGGAAAGCAAAACCAGATGGTACAATGAGGCTGGAATCTGTTGCTGACAGGTCCATGGTTTGGGCTTGCAGCAATGTTGCAATCCCCATGGATCCTTTGTGTTTTCCCTTCCTCTGATCTGCCCACAGTTGAAGACAGACTTGCAAACAAGGTCAGAAACAAGAAACTAACAGCCAGTCTTTCCTCAATCATCCCACAGCCAAGGACAGTCCTGGAATGCTGGATTTTACCTTGGGGCAGTAACTTCCTTTATAAAATCCCTACACACTACTCAAATAGAGGTAACAGGGGACTGGCTGCTGGCCAGCCAAAGGACTCAATACTAAGAACAAGAATATTGCTCTAGTTTTTCTGGATAAGAAGTTGGTAAAAGATTTTAGGATATCTGCTTATTTCTGTGCAGAACTGTAGCACTGAGAGGAGATGAGAGCACCTGAGCCCCTGCTCCAAAATGAATAAACTGGACAAGCAAGAGGTCCATTCCTGTCCCTGCAGGAAAGAAGACACAGGGATGCCCTGATGCACACCCTGGCAGCTCCAGAAAAGGCATTCAGAAGGGGGAGTTCAGATCCAGGCTGCAGGTGTCCTCCCCTGTCCCCACTTCCTACAGCAGCCAAATCTGAAACCTCCATCAGGAGGAGAGACTGAGTCACCTGTGGGACTTCAGGGATGCTCAGGGCACTTGTATCACCTGGGCACCAAGGGAAACCAGGCCAGTGTGGGTATTAGGGAAGAGACAGTCCAAATTTTACTATGTACATGTAAATCTCTGCCTTGGAGCTTGAGGAGGTCACCCAGAAATCAAGACCCAGCTGAAGCAGCCTGGGGACCTGCACCCAGGCAGAGTGCCCCAGCCTGGGTGGAGGAGCCCCTCACTGCTTCCATCAGGCTTGGCACTGCAAATGCTCTCCCCCACTAGTTATACTGGGAAGGCTGATACATTTCAGGACAACACATTTGCAGCCTAATATAATGCAGTTTTATTTATCTGTCTGGGTGCAGGGCTGTTTTGACAGATGTATAAATAAGAAATGAGCAAGGTAGTTTCAAATGAATAATTTACAAGACAAACCTGCTCTCTTTTTGCTGTTTATGGCATCACTGAGAGCAGCCCCTCATTTTCTGGATGTATCAGTTATTTGCAATGGCTCAGCAATGTGGTGGCCAGGCTGGTTTTCCAGCTGCTCACCCATCACTCAGCACTGGCGTCTGTGGATTCCGCAGTCACCGTTTGAGCTCCATCCTCCTCTCCCACAGCCTGATCTCTGAGCCAGCAGCTGGACTGAAGAGAAGCTGGATCTAGGTTGTTCTCAGTTTAATTTCTCCTTTGGGAACTGCCTCCAGTTCTGTAATCAGTAGAGCTTAACTTTTTGCTACAGCAAACCCCATGATTTAGGAGTTGTGGCTTATCTTGCAGTTAAAGTGAGCTCAGGGGACACATGCCCCATCACTTCTATGAGAACAAGATTTCCCAAAAAGCTAGTGTCAGACAGACAGGGAGGCATTTACAGCCACAGGGAAAAGGATGATGCCTGAAGGGGACTGCTTCCCAGCAAGCTGGGAGCCTTGCTTTGGAGGCTGATGTAAAACACCCCAGACCCCTGACACAAGATCCCCGTGCTGCCCATCCCTCACACCACACAGAGAAGAGCAGACAATGCTCTGGCAATCCACAAAACCAGAAAAAAGCATCTTATTTCACTAAGCTTCCCCAAGCAGTGCTGTCATCTGGGCAGACCACTCCTTACAAAGAGCAAAGTCATGCATTTTTCCTGGTTTTGGTCTAACTGCTCTTACTTCATACATCTTTCATCCACAGAGACACACAATGGTTTTGCTGCTTCAGCATAACTATTTTGACTTTGTACTCTTCAACAAGTTCATATTTCTGCTGGGTAACAGCAGTATTCAAGTATGTGCACTTGACAGAGTAAACTGTGCTTTTAAACAGAGGTATCTTGGCAATTCTGACTGTGAGACTGATTGGATCAAATCAGACTGTGGGCTGACTGTGTGGAACTGCAGAGAACCCCCAGGGGTGCAGGGTTGCATAACAAAGTGCAGAGGAAGCTCAAGGCAGAAAGCAACAGCCACAAGACTCCACTACTGCTGGGCTCTCAGTGACCACCACCCGTCTGGGAGGGGCATCAGAGTCTGGCAGGCTGCTCTGAGATCTGAGATAAATATTCAGTGGGTAACCTCAACCCATCAGGACTTCTCAAATCATAAAGCCCAAATGTTAGGTGTTAGATGAAGAGCAGCAGAAACAAACCATTAGACCACACAGCTATGCAAAGTCACAGTGTTCCCACCACTTGAGCACTGCATATACTTAAGTCCCCTTACCTCCAAGGTGAAGATATAAATTAATGCCCGTCTACTAAAAGAGCTGCATTATTCTATTGCAATTGAGGATCTGATCACCTAATCTGTGAGTTGAATTAGGTAAGAGTTTTGCATCTTATAATTCAAGTTCTGCAGAGGGTCTGTCAGGCATTTTAACTTGCTGGGAGGAAGCAGAACAAGCCCTCTGAGGACTAAGTGAGCAGGGGACCATCAACACCCACCTGGACTGTGGCAGGAACAGCCTCAGGCACCTGATACTTCAATTCATGAGCAGTTTGCTGAGATTTTGGCAGCAGGAATGGGTAGGACAGGGACCGGTATTTGGGTTTCATAATCTGCACGGGGCGGGGGGGGGGAAAAAAACAGATAAAGAAAAAATGCTTGCAACAGATAAAGAAAAAACACTTGTAACATATCAGAAGATGCCTACAGAGGGCAGGGGGATGAGGCAAGGCTGTGCCTGCCTCCCTGCCCCAGCAGGGGCACCCACACCCACCTTGGTGAAGTTCCAGCGCTGGATGAAGTGCCGGGCGACGTCGCGTGCGGCGCGGCCGTGCACCGCCGAGGAGATGTCGTGCCAGGGCATCCTCGGCGTGGTGTACCTGTCAATGAAGTCTGGGGCACAGGGGAGCATGGCTGAGCCTCCTCACACAAAGGGCATGAATGTGGAAAAGCACAGCACCCCCCTCCTCAGAATGGGATATGGCACCAAGCAGCCCCAAGGCAGATGACTTGGATTGCAACAGCCCTAAAGCCTCTCAAAGGGAGTTTTGCCGCTTTTTCATAGCAACCAAACCAAACCAGCCTTGTTATCTCTGGCTTGGAGGCAGGAAAAATATCATCTGAGACCAAAAAGAAGAAAAAGTCTGGGGGCATGTAAAGACTCCCACTCACCAGCAAAAGGCTTGTCAAGTTGAACCCAGTCTTTAAAGACAAAGTTGCAATAGTCCTTTCCGTGCCAGAACCTGGTTTCCCCAAGCAGCTCTCCAACACCTGTCTTCAGGCTACGGATGGATCCTTTATCTGTCCCAGGCAAACAAAACAAAAACGTGCTCCAAAGTCATGGTCATCCATTGCACACAGCAGTGAGAGACTCACAGCCATGAACAGCACTGGTGGGACCTGCCAGGCCCAAGCAGTTGAAGCTGGATTCTCTCTAGTGCTCATGTTACTCTCAAGGGATATCTGTTAATAATTTTTGCTCCCTATTTTTGTAATTTTTATACAGTCAGAAGAGGCTATACGTAGGAGTCTGTTATGGAAATGAAAAGCAGATGCTGAATTTTATCTTGGACTACATCACCCTATAACCATTTGCCTTTCCCCAGTTCAATAACAACTAAATATTCCCATATGGTAGTCCACATCATGTGTATAATCCACTTCATATATTTTACATTAATAGTGGACTAATTCCATTTTCTCTGCTGGAGAGTTTATTATTTTGCCTCACTAGCAGGGTATATCTAGTCTAATAGAAGTATTTATTATCTAGAATAAGATGTTCATGTTCCCTCATGAAGTACTGTGGGTTTTCTTTCATTTTCTTTCTCGCTGTTTTTCCAAATAGCAGCATCATTTTTGATACAATTTTACATGTTGAACAAATGGATCCTGAATTCCAAATTCACGTTGATTAAAAATGGTCTAAAATATTATACGCAGGGATACTCCCTCCTAACAGGATCCCTTTTCCAGTGCACGTATTTTTGGGCAGTGAACTCTTTTTTCCTCACTCTTAAAAAATCCAAAACTGTTGGCCCAGACCATAAACAGCTAACTGCTGCTATTTCCTGACCTTGAGAGCAGCCTCCATCTGTGACACCAAATATTAACACAGTAATTACACAGCAATGCCACGAGCAGAAACCTCCTCCTAACCCAACCACGCCACCAGGTAACCATAAAACCCCTTGGCACACAGAAAAATCAACTTTTAACAGTCAACAAAACACACACTGGCAGCAGCACAAGACCAGGGGACACAAAGCAAGCCCTGCCAGCAGCACTGTGACCCTGCCAAGCTGAGCCAAGCCATGCCAGGAATGCCATGCAGCAGGTTTGCACCACAGCTGCTTGGGAAGCTGGAGCTCCTAGTGAGAGTCCAGGTGGAGCTGGGGAATCACTGACTCGACATGCTGGGTGGGAATGGGGATGAGAGGGACACAGGCCAGCACAGGCTCCGTGAGCAGATGACTGCACAGTGACTCATGAGTGAGCAGCAAGGCACAGGGGAGACTGCACCTTGTCTCCACAAGGACATGGAAATGCTTTGCTGCCTGCCACTACTTTGTAATCAATGTTTTATAAATGGCAATTAATGCCTTAGAGGAAGATGTCTGCAAGAGGATGATGCTGCTCCTCACTCCATTCCTGAACCCAAAGGCATCTTGGAAAGGTACCAACACTGGGACAGGTGCTTCCAACACCAGTCCAGAGGTGGGAACAGCTCAGTGCTCACAACCACCCAACTCCTGTCTCAACTGAGTGTGCTTTCCTTGGTTTTAACTAGAAGCAAAAGAGGGGACACAAGTCTTTGTCCAAACATAGGACTGGCAGTAGCCACTCTGCTGCTTCCTCTCTCTGTTTGCATATCTTCCTGCATCAGGCTTATTTTAAAAATATCCAATACAGAACTTCCCACTTCCAGTAACAGCTCTTTCCTTTACAGGATGAGAGCTGCTGAAATCATCACATACCAGAATCAGAACTATTTCTGCAACTGTTCCCTGCTGTCATTATTGCAAATTTTTTATTTGCTCCTTTGTTTGATTTTGGTTTGTTGTTGTTGTTGTCGTTTGAGGGTTTTTAATTTGCAATTTCTGGAGAAGGCTCTTCTGCCAGGATGCCCACAGAGGAGGGATAAGGATGCTGGGAGAACAAGCAGTGAAGGCTGATCCTGGCACCCAGCCTCACTCTCACCATGGTTATAATGCAAAAACAACAGCAGCTAAAGCCTGAAGGGTCCACAGCACTGCCTTCCTTCACTTACCCTCCCGAGGCTCAGCGAGCCCCTGTTTGGATTCACTGTGGTGATGGAACATTTTCAGATGGGGCCTTAAACTCTGGATTATATTCGGCTGGCTCCTAGTGGGACTAGAGTAACCTGCAGAAAGTCAAGATGCTCTATTCATGGCAAAAACAAATCCACCACTGCCACCCTGGTGACTGCTCCTGTCTGAAGACACCTGGCAGACAGAGACTCAAACCAGATGTCAGTTTGCTGAAACTAAAGTGACTGCCAGGCAAAGGACCAAATTCAGGACCCAGCTGGTTTTAACCCAAACAGATGTGAGGAAGTACAAAGCCATGGCTGTGTCCTGAGCTGACTGCAATCAAGACCCTCATAAGGAGTCAGAGGCAAGAGAAAGATCTGCAGGGAGGAGATGGAAATTCCAGTAAGTTCCCTCATCTTCAGGAGCCGAGGACTTCCAGGAAGAATTTCATTCTGGAGCAATTGCCAAGCTGATCCTTGTAATTCTGGCACTGAAGTAATCTTTAATGTCGGGAATTAAAAGCTGCATTTAAATATTCAACTGTTGAACAGACTTTCCTCTCTAGTAAATTTAGCATATTTCCATTTAAATGAACTTATTTAAAAACCTAGCTTTTAACACTAGTCTACAAGATGAGATAATCCCATTCAGAAATTATTTGCTTGTTATAATAAATCCGAGTTGAAAAATGAGATTCCATTCTCTCTTGCAGGAATGAACACTTTCCAACAAAACAAACATTAAGAATCACATATACTGTATGACATCATCTGATGGCTCATGAAAATTGCTAATTAGCTAAATAAAAAAAACCACATAAAACCTTTCTTCTCTATTTTGCAGTGACACAAATTTACACGTTGACTACACACACCTATTATTCTGATAGTTAGGTAACTTGTCAACTTTCCTTCCATACAAAGAACACATTGCCCCAGAAATCATGAGAACATGCACATACACCCACCCTCCACCTCCACACATCCTTTACATACATTATTTAGCTGAGCATCACTTACTTGACTCACTGTCGATGCTGCTGACGCTGTCAGCGTGGTGCATGCCATGCTTGTGCAGGTGCTTGTAAATGCTGAACCTTGAAAACTTTTTGGGTTTTCCTACTCCTTTCATTTTTGATGTGTCTGGGGCATCATCAGCATTTCTCTCAAACAAGTGGCTCTCTGGGGCCAGAGTTTGAGGCTGTAGTGGGACATGTTCAGTCGATTCTGCTGCAGACTTAAAAGATATAAGACATGGCTGCAGGTCAGGTATGAAGAGGTTCCCCTTTAATGACAGATTCTTGTGCAGATCAGTGCTCAGAAACAACCATGAGCCAAATTTTGCTCTGTGACAGACACACTTTGGTGGGAACTGTGGCATGTGGTCCTTCCCCACTGCTTTCTGGGCACAGTCTGTATTGAGGAGGCACTTGCCAGGAAAGCCTAGTAGTATTAGCAGCATTTATATCCAGAAACTTACTCTGGATTATAAATCCCCTTGAAATTCTCATCAACCTAGACCTCTCAAATTATTAGAAATTATATGAGAAATAATTATTAGAAATTATATGTGGCTACAGACAGATCCAGGTTAGCAGAAAGCTCAGCAAACAAGGCTGCTGTTGAGTGCACAAACAAACATTACAGAGCACTCTGCAAGTGCTTGCTCTGCATTTCTAAGTTTTGTTAGGAAGAGTGAGGTTGCCCAGATGTGAATGTGGATGCCCCATCCCTGGCACTGTTCAAAGCCAGATCAGGCAGGACATGGAGCAACACAGTCTAGTGGAAAGCGTTTCTGCCCACGACAGAGGTAGAAACAACATAATCCTTAAGATCCCTTCCAACCCAAAACATTCTATAATTTTAACAACACAGACTTCAAATTGTGGCTGCTATTCCAAACTCCTGTGGAAACCTCCATAACCCAACCCAACCCTCAGCTCAGAAGAGGACCCAGCCCTTTCAGCCCTGCTGTGAGCCCACTCACTGCCAGGTTGGCGCTGGACAGCGACTTGGTGGCGCGCTTGACGCTGCCCACGTCGGTCAGGCGGTGCTCGTCGTCGTCCCAGCGCCCGTAGGCCAGGTCAATGCCCCCCACAAACGCCACCGACTGGTCAACGATCACCAGCTTCTCGTGGTGAGCCCACAGGTACACGGAGGAGGACACGTGGTCTGGGTGCCTCATCACCTGGGAGGGAAGCAGTGCTTGATTCAGCATCGTTGTCAAGTTGGAATCCTTCCAGGCAGGGAGCTGTTCTGGTTTTTTTTGGTGGTTTGGGGGAATAAGGAAATGCTGGAGTTGTTATTGGAAGCTACTCAATTTCCCCATGGCTGGTGTCACCCATATGGCAGGCAGGTGTTTCCCTAGGATGCAGGAATCCCAGACAGCAATGATTACTGATGTTGGGATAGGTCACCCTTACAACAGCTTCACAGGAGGACCACAGTTAAAGAAACTGCTTCAGCTGAGCTGTAATAGCTGAGCTTTCAAACACAGAGCCTGCTCTGAAAGAAAACAACATATTGGTGATCTGAGTCACTTCTTTGGTTGTTGCCACCACACAAGTGAAATGAGAAGTCGGGTGGTTTTTTCCCCCCACTTAAAATCAAGTTGTTTGGCATTTGTTTAAGAATTTCCTTTTGACAAATGTCTACAGAACCCTAATTCCTGTATCTAAGCTCAGAGTTTTATTTATGATGATGAAGCCACAAGACCAGCTTCCTGGAGAAAAAGCTACCAAGTTTCACCTGGCTGCTCCCAAAACCTGTGACACAGCTTGTGCATATTGTCCACTTTTGCTGCAAAGATGATGAATGGATGCTTCCCTTTGCTGTGACAACTGATCAAGTGAAAACAAACCAATTATTCTAGCATAACAAGTATCTTACTGCTCATTAAGGTGTATGTGTCTCTAAGAGACTATACTGGTTTGTCTGCCACAGCTGATTTTCTGCTTGGTGCCAGAACAGCAGTATAACAGCACAGGACAGTGCCATGCTGTTCTTCTGTGGTGGGAACATTAATGCCCAGTGTTGACTCTCATTATTCACATTTGAGCAGAAATGCTGAAATAAGACAACACTCTCAAATTTTAATTTTCCATTTGATGTAACCCCATTAACTTGTCACATGAAATACACTTCTTGGGAATTAAGGCAAACAGTTGCTTTGGCAAATCTAAACTAAGTAATTTTATGTTCCATTAGAACCTAAAGAAATGAAGCTGGCAGATGTGGCAGTCACTACATGGATGTGTCTTGTCAGACTATTCCCACTGCAATGGCAGGAAACACTCCTGAACTTGCAGCTCCCACCCAAATACACCAGGGTCAGCACCAGCTATCAGCAATGGAATGCAAACACCCTCCCCACAGCCCTGTGCAATGAATTACCTTGATGTTTGGATGGAGGTGCATGAGGGTCCGCTTGCTGTATTCACTGTTGATCCCCAGGGCAAGCTCCACCTCTTTGTACAGCATAACAAAAATTCTCACTCCTTGTTGCTGTCAGAAATAAAAAAGAACACATGGAATGTAGGCACATCAATGGATACAGTTTGTTTCCAAAGGGAGGAACAGCTAAGAGGCAGGAAATGTGTTGTGTCTGCTGATGGAAATGCTGACTAAGGTTACTTGCTCCTGGTTATGCTCTTTCAGATCCTCCATTGGGACCCCACTGGTAGGCTGGTAGGACCAGCCTGCTTGGGAAAGCTCTCCAGCTTTCTGAGAAGGGCTCAGTACCTGGGTTTGTGTGGGTTTTGTTGCTTTTGTCTGGGCTGTGCCAAGGCCCATCCACAGGTCATTCCTACAGCAGCTCCTTTTACACACCCTTTGAGGTAGATTTTCCAGGCATGATTCACTCCAATCATGCTCATCCACTGAAGTTCAGTGTTCTGCTGCTTCGTGTTGTCCTGAGGGTTGCCCTCAGTTAAATGTCCCTGCAGGATGACACCACCAGTGAGGACACACTGACATCCTCCTCCTGAAGGGGATGTCACCAACTCAACACCAGCAAAGAGGTTCATTCTGCTGGTAGAGATAAACAAGCTCCTGGAATTGAGCATTTAGCAGTGCTAAAAACATGGTGCTTTTTGTGATCAGCATTGTATCCATGGCAGAGATTTTAAGAACTCTTGTTAAAGCATTTTCAAATGTGCCAAGTGCCTCCCAAACCTTGGCAAATGCTGGTCACACACTGGGACACCTCCACTTCCCATAAATCAGTATGGATTAAAAGCTTGCACTAGAGTTTGCCAGCTTAAATTTGGAACCCCTAAACTTTGCACAGCCTTTTGAATTCCTATTTCCAGTAAGCTGCTACCAAGAGCTAAGGCAAATTGTGGATGATATTCTGGTCTCCACTGCACCCAGAGGAGTCCAAGGAAACACTGCACACACAGAAAGGACAGCCTCACCCCTACACCATGACATCAACTTGCTGACTGCCCTGTTGAGTCAAAAAACATCTTAAGTGACAGAGTAAGCATTTCCAGGGGCTGACCTCACTCACCTATCACAATGCTTTTATAGCCATAAGAAAATCCACGTCAAAGTCATAAAAAGAAGCCAAATTCCTCCTCTGAGTGAGTGATGCCTTGTGGCTAGTTTATTTTTGCCAGAAAATAAGAGTAATTTCAAATCAACAGCAGTCAGACACAAAGCTCTCGGTTTTTTATCTAGGTATGTGGAGGGGTGATGATTGTGATGACAACTGGCTTCAAAGGGGAAAGAGTCAAAGACTATTTCAGCATGTCATAAAATCACAGAATGGATTGGGTTGGAAGGAAACTTCAAGACCATCTTGTTCCACTCCCAGCCATGAGCAGGGACACCTTCCACTAGGTCAGGTTGCTGAAAGTGTCATCCAACCTGACCTTGAACAATTCCAGCCACAGCTTCTCAGGCAACCTGTGCCAGGGCCTCACTACCCTCACAGAGAATTTCTTCCCAATATCTAATCTAAACCTGTCCCTTTTTAAAGTCTGTATCCATGTGGACTTCTGCCCTTCTACTACAGCAAGAGTTCAAGAGGTTTCCCAGCCATGGGAATAAGCTTTGTGACTTGCTGCTGATATGGGCAAGCTTTTTAGCCCCAGTGTTATCACAGGGTATGTAAACAGCTGGAGCACTGCCAACACTCATAAACACACCACAAAGTGCTCAGCCTTCCCTGCACCTCTAAATGACATAAACCACATGGAGAGCATGGTCAGCAGCTCTGACCTACCAGGAACTGAGACAGCTGTAAAGCAAGGTTTTGACCTACCAGGAACTGGTAGTTGTAAAGTGAGGCTGAAGTGACCCAAACCTGGGGCAACCAAGAGGAACTACCCTTGTGCCTCTGAGCTCTTCCAAACCCAAACAAGGGGAACAAATCAAAACGTGGTTTTCAAAGGCCATTTAAGAATAGGCCTCAACTCTCATCTCTACCAAAGTGACTGGTGGAAGTGCTCCAGCCCCAGTATGACCCCTGGCAGGGTGGGTGCAGGGTAAGGGTGCAGCTGGAGCTCACTCACTGCTTTCCTCTTGAGGATGCAGTCCAGCCTCCAGCGATTCCCTTCCACCACCGGTCGCTTCATGAAGATTTCTGGGCTCAGCCTAAGAAAATAAAGGTATATAAAAAACACAGCAGATGTAGCCTGCAAACAAAGCACCTGCCTAAATAACCAACTTGGGAAGCAAAGGAATTGAAGTTTAAATAAAGTGGATGTGAAAGCTCATGTCCCAGAGTGATGCATTCTCCAATATCCTGCTCTTTGTTCTTTAATAACTGAGCATTACAGAGGGCAAGGGACATGTCCAGCACATTCATCTTTATATTCAACAACCCATGAGACCAGGCTAAACAGTGATGTATAAATAAATAGGGAAATTTGGACTCTATCTCTGAAAGAAAGATGTAACAAAAGAAAACCCTGAGGTAGTGCTGAAAGAAATATGCAGACATAAAAAAGAAATAAGAGTGGGATTTCAGTTCTCCAGGTACCTGAGTTACCTGTACAGAAGAAACCTGTGCTGAATTTTCCTTGCTGCCTAAAGACAAAGCAATAAGATCTCTCAACAGGACATTTTATTGCTTTAAGGATTACAAGAAATAGTTAAGCATCTCAATCTAACTCCTGCACAGCAAGGTGACAGAATTTCACTCCTTTACTTTTATACCAAGCATGGCAACTTGGGCTTGGATAAAGTATATTGCTACATCCTATTTTTATCTTATACATCAAGACCTAGGCAAGTTTTGGAATTCCATTATACTTTAACAATTGTCTGAATAAAACTCTAAGTAAGAGACAACAGGTCTGAAATGGGATGCTCTTGAACTGCCACTCATGTTACATAGGGGGAATCCATGAGCATTGAGCAGACCAAAGGGACACACTCACGAGATGCTCTCACCACTCACATAAGGCTTCCTAAGGCAGTGAGGAGGAGCTGAAAGGGGATCCCATGCAGGATCCCATTCCAAGAGCACAGCTGAGCATCCCTGTTCCCTGATACACTGAAAGACACCCATACCCCTCAGATTTGCAGCTATTTACACTCCTGAGGAGCCCCTCAAGACACCACATTTGCAGCTCAGGTGGTGCCTCCGTGCAGTTTCAGGCATTTCCGTGGAGGGAGACAACCAAGCTGTTGATCTGAAGCGTGTGCTTTTGCTGCCAGCCCTCCTGAAAAGGCCTTTGAATACAACACAAGGAGAGGTTTGGGTGTGCTGCCAAACCATCTGGCTGCAGGGCTAGCTGCCATACTGTAGGGCTCCAAACAGAGCTGCATTGTCAGGAGTGTCCCCAGAGAGACAGCTGGGCAACACCCAAACATGTCAGTACGAACCACCAATCTGTGATGAAAATTTCTTCCTTAGCAGCTTCCATGGCATTTGCAACGTCTTCAAAGTACCACTTGGCATTGACATACCTGCAAAAGCAAACAGAGTGCAGAGTTATGCCTCCTCCCCTCCATTAAACAAAGTACACAGCTGAAGAGTGATGAAGTTCCATGTCAATGACATTTATGTTCTCTTCTCAAAAGCAAACACAATCCTAATTTCCAGAATCAGGAGAACACGCAGGGGGAATTCAGTGCTGCTACCAGTAGCTTGATGATACAGCATATTAAGGGAATATTAAATGCCTCTTGGCACTTCTGCCAACTTCACACAGTATTCCTGGGTTCTGCTTGACATGCAAGCCAGGTTTGTCTCTTAGGAAAGGATGATGGAATGGTGTTTCCTTTGATTTATGGAAGTACTCAGGCAGAGGTTGCTGCAAGGCAGGTGTTGCAGGGAAAGCACTGCTCTGCTTCCAGCTAGAATCCAGTTTTTGAGGCACGTTGGCTATGGATTAGTGCAGTCAGGTTACACTGGGCAGAAGGATTTCTCAGGGGCTGCTGCTGATTGCATAAAGCCCAGCCACCCTCCAACTATAACCAGTTCTGCATTTGTTGATTCCCTTTTCCTCTCTTTATCCTTACAATAACAAACACCAGCACATTTGAATTTAAACAGAACTTGACAAACGCAACGAGCTGCGACACAGAGCTCCAGCCACCAGCTCTGCTACTCCATCCCTGGTGAAGAAAGCCTCTTTTTTCCACAACTTCTTTAATTATCACCAGTCCCCTATCAAAGGCTGCCAGCTGATCAGAGCTGGGGTGCAGAGGGCAGGCTCACCACTTGGCCAGGGTGTTCTCCTGCACGGCCGCGTAGGAGCCGAAGCGATGCTCCGTCAGAAAGTCCTTGCCGTGCTTCCTGACGAACTCATCTATGCCCTGCCTCCACCACTGGGCATGTCTGTAGCTGTTACACTTCAGAATCAGCGACCTGCAAGAGCACAGGGCAGGAGGATGAAGCCATTTCCATGTAACTGGGCTGCTCATCGCTGCCTGTCCGTGTTGGTAAATGCATCTGTACCAGTCATATTTTATTTACACAAAAAACAGGGACGTGGCTGTTTTGTTTGCAAAAGAATGCACAGCACTGAGCTGCTCTGAGTGACTAACAGTATTGCACTGCCAAGCACAAAAACCCACCCATGTTTAAATTATTAGCACCAGCTTAACGTAGAGTTGGAGCCAGCTAATGTTGTATCTTTCAAGAGATGAATTTATACTGAGCGCTAACATAAAAACGTTAAATATCTCTTTATCCCCCACTAGCATGTCTTTTGAGTAATACTCCATTGGGATGCAGAAGAAAAACATCCCTGCTTGCAGCATTAAGAGAACAGAGTGCCCAAAAAATTACCTAAGTAATTACTGCCAAACCAGACTGTGGAACTCAGCATGCAGGACCCAGCAATAACCACAGGGATGGACAAACAGGCTCATTAAAACATGGGAAATCATCAGCATTGGGGCCAAATCCCCAGCAGGTCTGAGCACACCAGCAGCAGCCACCCAGGCTTCTTAACCCCTCCTGCAGGGCAGCATTGATTCCTCCTTAAAAAATCAAAAGCGAACTAAAATGGGATAAACAAAGCTGTTTTCTTACCTGGAGAGATTGTCAATCTGCAACCCGTATTTAGTTTCTGTTTCTTTCTGGCCTATCTTGATGTTGAATTCCTTATCCACCAGCAGGACAAAGGAAATGGCCCCTGAATCAGGCTTCATGTACATCAGGAACGAGTCCTTCACCACCAGCCACCTGTACAGACACAGCAACCACGTCACCTGCATGTCACACCCATGCCTGGCCTCAAAACATGAGCTATGAAAAGAGCTGATAAAATGGGAAAATGCTTCTTCAAAACACATTCAGGGAAATCTACTAAATGGTAAAAATTATTCTCAGGAGCTAGACCAGGGGGTGGTTTTCTTGAGCAGGAAATTTTATGAACTTGGGTAATGAGTTTTAACTCCATATAGAACTTTTACAGTATATAACTAAATCCTTTTTACAGGAGTCTTTAAAAATACAGGTTGCCTTGTTTAACAAAACCCATGAGAATCTCCCTGGTCATAAACCTTCAAGCACAAGGTAAGGTGCCACAAGGATTCCTCCATCACTGATTTTTATTCAGCTTGTATGCTATATGGGAGTTATTTGACATTTCTAACATTAATTCTGATGCTAGGATCACTTTCACTCCTATCAAAATATATGAACAAGGCATTTTGGAAATCTTTCATTGCCAAGCAACAGGCACCCTGTTAGAAACACATGAGGAGGGATGACCAGCAGGTTTTACATAAATACTATAGCCTGAAGGCAACTCTGGGAAAAAAACCACATTTTTTACTGTGAATGGCATTTATAATTTTTTCTTCCCCTGCAGCGTAGCTGGGGTAACCAGTCACCTCTGTCCCACACAGGTCTCCATCACCAGACCTTTGTTTCATTCTTCAGCACACCCAGAAGCACACAAAGCAGCAAAAACACTGCAAAAATCTGTTCATTCTTGTATCTTTAGTAACAGCCTCAGCTCCTCAGCTACTTCCTGTAATTTTTTATTAGATCCTGTAATTTTTTTTCTTGCTTTCAGGGCCCTGAAAGAGGCCTGGCATCACCTCTCCTTTGGTGCCAAAATACCTCCCCTCTTTATTTGAACCATAATTTCACTCAAACATCCCACAGAGTGTATTTCCAAATATTCTCCCTTCTGTTTCTCCCAGGCAGCTCTGCATGCCTGAGGAGTCCTGGCTGTGCCCATTCACAGCTTCACCCCACCATCCTCCTCCATGTCCTAGAATCCTTCCTTTAAATAACCCTCTCTGGGAAATATTACTGTTATTTGCTTATTTATTGATGCATAAACCATCAGTCCCAGTGGGCTAAGATGGGAATGCAGTATCTCATTTGTGATATTCTGCACACAATCCCACTCAAACACTTCTCCTACCCCCTTTTTAGGCTCTAAAGAAAAATGGAGATCCATCAGAGCTGGATGTGCTACTGTCCCCACTACAGCCTGAGCTCTGGACAATACAAAAAAGGATTAACTGAGGAGTATCAAGAGGAAAAGGATTTTTTCCCATGAAAAAGAAGAAGAATTGGTGACACTTTAACGATTTGACCTGAAAGAAGGTCACATCTTTATCTCCTTTTGCCCTCATTATAGAGATCTTCTGTAAACCTAAATTAAGAAATGTTGGAAAGATTGTGCAGAAATACGACCTTTTCTTCACAAGAATGCAGAAAGGTTTTGTTAGATAATAGTTCTATTAAAGATAAAACTAATGAGAACCCATGGGTGACCACAAAATCCAGAGGTGCATAATACCTGGGGAAGCTCCATCGACTAAGAAATTGTTGCTGTGAGGCAGATATGGCTATTTAGATTTTCAAATGGAAAGATTTGCCTGGGAAGGGCATGCTCCAGGAAATGCATCCTGCATTTTTTGGAGGCTGCCTGGTAACACAGGTACTCCCCCACAGCACACATCTCCCAGCCCCTGGCAACACTGAGACCTAACAAAGAGGGTAAAGGGATGGGAACAGCAAATGATGTCTGTCTCCAGCAGGAAGGGACATGGGAACAGGAGAAAACATTGGCAGTAATAAGCAAGAGGCAATGTATTTAATGCCAAGGTTAATTGCACCAAACAGCTCCTTAGTGCTGCAGGTCACGTCTGATTTGATCCTGCCCTGAAGCAGTCCAAAGTGTGTTTCAATTAATTGATTTTCATTTTGTAAATTGAGGAAGGGAAGCTCAGAAAGCCAGGCTGAAATCTGCCAGGGGCAGGTCACCAGCCACATTCCCTCCTGAAGGCACAGAGCCACCTGTGCTCCTGCAGCTGTCCCTGCTGAAGGAGGTCACTGCCATTTCCATCAGCTCCAGGAAATCCCAGATTTTCTCTGGAGTAACGTGTCCCTTCTGTGAACTCCAAAGGAGAAAAAAAACCCAACCACTACACAGAAGGGTGAGGCAGAGAACAGCCCATAGGCCCTTCCAACCTGAAAATCCGTGACTTTCATAAAACAAGCAGGATTCTCTCTCTCCGATTTTTTAGGAGAACAAGAGCAGTGGGGATTTCTGTGTGCCCAGGGAGCACATGGCACCCCTGGCAGCCCAGCAGTACCTTTTGGACCAGCGGTAGCACATCCTCCCTTGGCCGCAGCAGTTCAGGCCGGGGATGCGGTGACCCCCGGAGCGCTTCATGATGAACCCTTCTCTGCAAGGACACAACAGGCTCACATCAGCCTCACCCTGGAAGCTGGAGGAAGGGCAAAAACAACCCCCCCAGAAGAAAATAATGCAGTTTTAAGAAGTCCAGAGTCCCAGTTTATAGCACAGGAAGCAGAAAATTAAGTGGCTTAACAGGGAGGGCACAAGGAGGGAAGAGTGGAAACCCCATAAGTGCTGCTGCACAAAGCAGCCCACTCTCAAACACATTTCTACAAATTGTAGCATTTCTGTCTGAACAGTAGTAATTTTTCATATCTAGATGGCAAAATATTCTCCAGACAGTTAGTGCTGAGAAAGGAAAGCTATTAATTTTAACAGTATTTATGCATAAAGCCATGCTCCTAGTGAATCACAACTCACAAAGACACAGCTCACAACTCACATGCCCTTTGGTCCCAGGTCGTGGATGAATGACAGCTGACTTACTCCAACAAACTCCATCTGGGAAAGAAAGAGATTCCCTCAACTTTATAACCCTGAAATCCACACTTTTTTTTTGCTTCATCAAAGTGACTTGCCATAAAGACCTACAGAACATCCTGAGCAGATGTTACCCACCATCACTTAAGCATCTTCAAGAAGACCAAGAAAAGTATTTTGGTTGAGTTTTCTGTTCACTTATTTTAGATGTACTTTGGCAAACACACTTCAGTGCAATGCAACTCCAATGTATCACAGGGACTCACTCCCTGGTATTCTCCCTCCTGGATCTTTGGCTGAAATAAGGATCCAAGTTTGACACTGTTCAGGGGTCTGTGGGATCTGTGTGGCTGCCTGAATCCTCTCTTTCCTCCAGGGACTCTCACAGAAAGACTGGAAAGGAAATGAGGACACATGCCTAGAGCTGGGAGCATCCTTTAATCCCCCTGCCCCATGGAGACAGCACAGGAGAGTTCAGCCCCACAACCCATAATCATCCTCCAAAGCCACTGCAGCAGGTCAATGCTGGACACACATCACTGCCCATTTGGTTCCAGGAACTGAAAATCCACAGGAAAACCACAGTGGGGCAGGAGGAGAGCAAGTTCAAATCCCAAACTCAAGGAACCTGCCTCCTCATGGCTCCTCCTGGTTCAGCAGGGATTGCAGGGAACATAAAGCGAGTAAAGCTGGTGAGAAAGCTCAGCACGATGACATTCACTCTAAAAATAGGACACTGGGCAATTTCCACCAGGCAGGCTTTTCTTGGCACAGCAGGACATTCCTGGCAGTCTGATGGATATTAGCCCTGGGCCCCTTTAGCAGGGAGAAACATTCTGCCAGGGTGTCCTGTGCAGGACAGGGCTGGGGCAGGCACGGGAGTCATCTTGCACAGCAGAACCTTGTCTGCACCCAGACACTTCTAATTTATTGTCACATCAAGTTGTCCTAGTGCAGGAAGGTGCTCAGGGCAGGGTGAGGGCAGGTGTCACTGTCCCTTTGGCCAGGCAGCAAGCCAGAGGGAACCTCTAACAGCACATTTTGGCAATGAACCCTGCTGGAGCTGCAAGTCCAGGGCTCAGCCCATGCTCCTGATCACAGCTGGGACAGGAGGCAGCCTTGGTAGCAGCTTCAGGACATGCCCACCCACAGCCACAGCAACTCCAAGGAAAGGCTTTCTCTTCTCAAGGAAAGGACCACTGTCATCTCTCTTTGGCAAACCAGGGCTCTCATCAGCAAAACCCACTTTTGCACAGGAATTACACGGGTAGACCCCTAAGTCTCAAAGGAGTCCTCCTCATGCTCAGCTGCTCCTGGGACCTTCCCAAACTTCACATATCAGCCAAGGTCGTGGAGAAAAACAAAAACACTACTGCTTTCCCCTGAAAATCTCAAGGCATAACTCTCTACTCAGCTGAGGCAATTTTAACGCTTTGATTTTAGGGTGATTTCAGCCTGTTTTCAGGAAGTGTTTAGTACAAGTCATTCCATGCTACTTTACCAACCATCTTGCTCTCTGTTATCCTCAAGTTTTCTGGAAAAGCACCAAGTGTGACCAACAAATGTCTCCACTGTTTCTTGCAGCAACACTCAAAGCAGGGTGGGAAGCACCTGAAAAAATCCAGTGTACCCTACAAGCCCTTATCAGAAGTCCCAAGCAAACTCTCAGGCCAGTTTTTGCCTGGATCCCATTTTAACTTCTTCATGGCATTTCCTATCAAACAAATCAGAAACCCAGACATCTCTCTCACAGTGGGCATACACACAAAAAAAGCAAATAAATGCCAAAACCTTTTGAAAATGCTGGCTGGAACCAGAAAACTGGCAGGAATTTGAGGAGCACTGCATGCAGAGAAATAATTGTCCCCAAAGAAGCAAAGAAGAAAACCAAGAGGAAAAATTAGTTGCAGATACAGAACTACCACTACATAAAAGAAAAAGAAAGATTGTCTGGCAGCACAGCAACCTCCCCTTCAGCCAAGCAGACTCTGGAGCAGCAGAGACAGGAGCTCATCCAACACATTGAGCAAGCATTGGTTTGTAAAAAAAAAACCAACAAACCAACCTTAAATAAATTCCTGCAGTGAGAAGGAAAATTCCTTAGCATAGTGCAAAGCATCTGATGGAATGATTTATTGTTACAATTAGCTATTTTTACTGTCCCAGTGCCTCATCTGAGGTGCTCATCATTCACAGAGAGGCTGGGAGAGGCAGGCAGGAGCTTCCATCCCCGTCACTTTGGAATTCCTGTGCTGCCCAGCTGCCTCCCTGTGAGCTGGCATCCCACTCTGGTTTCACAGTGACCCCCAGCAGGATGTTTTTGGTATGAGATATGGGCCTGGAGAGTTCAGCTTCAATCACATTGTTGTGGCAATGAAAAAGAAACATAAAGAACGAGGCAGATGGGAGTGATGGGCTGAAGAAGGACAGGCTATGGAAGGTGGAGAACCAGCTGCAAGGTGTTCCATCCATCCTGTCCTGCCAGCAATGTGCAGCATGCATGATTCATGTAAGTAAAAATTTCATACAGCATCTGCATTTCAGAAAGGATTCAGTTTATCTATGCTGCATTTTTTCATTTTGACTCTTGTTCTTTATTTAGCGGGTTCAGAAATGCACCAAAAGCTGATCAGCAGCACATTCTTCAGAATGATACTGTTCAGCACAATTTCTTACACAAAAATAAAGTTTGCTTATACAAAAGACACACTAAAAACCCCCTAAATGTGCTGGATTTCAAGTGCAATAGCTAGAAATACTGATGGGTTGGGTGGGGACTTCCACAAAGGTCTGCAGATCCAAGGGCTGTATCAGAAGCAAACCAGTGGCCACTCTCACTTCTCAGCTGCTCTAAATTGTGTTGCTTTCACTTAAGATGAGGTTTTTACTCTTTCTAAAGTTCATGCAAAACATTACACACATACACACACTCCAATCAAATTTTACTTTTCATTTTGCTTGTGCATCTTTTAAGTATGGGAGCTTGCAAAAAATAATGCAAAGGTCCAATTAATACAATTTTTATACAGAATCCAATTAAGCCTCAACATTTTGAGGCTATATTCTTCCAATTCACAATTTTCAGAAATAAATGTGTGAACAGTTAACACACTGAGATTCCCACAACATTCATTTTAACACTAATTGTCTTAAAGCACTTCAGCCCAAAAGTACTATAAAAAGGTTTTGGCACGAAGAAGATGATGAGATTTAATTACATAAATCAAATAATTTTAAAAAATTTATTAAATATAAAAAGCTAGATGATGTACAACCTCTACAATGCCATGTAATCACTGTGGACCTGATCCTTAACCCACCCAGAGACTTCAGGTCTGCAAAACCACAAGCTTGACTTGCAGGCTTGACTGTCTCTGTGCATGGCACATCCTCTAGACAGTGTACAAAGCAGTTTGCTCTCACTGGCAAAAAATAAATCAACCACAAATGCAAAATAAAAGAAGCAAAAAACCAAATTCATTCAGCTCAGATATAAAAAAACATCTCCTCAGAGATGCTATTGATCCAAGCAGGCTCTTCACAATGACCAAGGGATACACTCCAGGCAGATCTCAGCTTGCCCTTGCAACTCCATGCCTGATTTAACAGAACTCCTGATTTTAAAAAAAGTCCTCAGTGCATGGATTTGATGAGAGGAACACAAAGGAGTCCAAATGCTCCAAGATTCAGACAGTTACAGCATTTGTCAGCATCTGGGCAAAAAACTTCTCAGCCACAGGAAGAGCAAAGCCTTCATTTTGTTCTCAGGAAGACAAATACAGCTCCAGGGAAAGTGCCAGAAATGTTCACTTTAGTCTGAGAATGGTGGGGGTTGTTTGGGTGTTGGTTTAAAGGAAGCATTTCCTTCCCTGTGCCCTCTTCCAGCATCGACTGCAGGACCCGTGCCACCACCACGGGCAGCAGAGTCCTCCCCAGACACTTCTCTGTGGTCAAATTCAGAGAAAGCCAACAATAAACTGAGAATTTATGTGCAAAAGGGACATCTGGCTCCAGGGGCTGGGGACAGAAGGGCGATTCAGCCCAGGAGGGAGCACCCCACAGCTGCCCAGGAAGGCAGGGCTGCCCATCTCCTCTCCCCCACTGTGCAGCCTGTCTCAAACCACAGCCTGGCCAAGGCATCACCCACGTTCTCAGAGGAGCAGAAATGTTCCAAAATATTTGAAAAAGGCAACGCTTGCCTCAAAGTGACAAGATGGATCCACACTGTAAAATAACCCTCCCCCGCTCTGCATATGCTACTGATCAAAATTGCCAAGTTATCCTGATCTTGCTTCTAGAACAAAAGATGACTCTTTTCCACATGCACACTCACACAGCTCTTCACTGCATTGGAATTAAACTCCACAGCCTGTCTCCTAAAGAAGCCCTTTAAGGAATGCAGCTTCCTCAGCCTGAAGATTTTCTGCCATCCAGAGTGCAATGGCCAACCCCAATGGGCACTTTGTCCCACGGAGCAAGCAGTGCTCAACACTGAGATCTGCAATACAGCACACACAGATTTTAAGTTTTTATACACAACATCCAGCTATGAGCTGCCCAACATCTCTATACAATGAAAATACTGCAAAACAGAAGAATATCTAACAACAGCAAAAGTGGAAGAGAAGTGGCTGCTACAGAAACCCAAAGTTCAGTACTTTTGGCTTGTTTGAAAACCATCACTCTGTGCTCAGAAATGTCACTAAACTTGGCAGCAGCTCAGTGTGTGCATCAGATTTTGCTGGTAATACAAAAGATGAAGTAACACAGTCATTATGCAGCCAAAAAAAGGGGAAATAAATTACCATCCCCAAGAGATGTCACAGCTGTGGCTGACAGGTGAGGACTTCTCAAGAAACATTCAAGGATGAGTTTCAAAAGAAATATTTTTGCTTAAAATAGGCCTGATGCTGGATTTGACATCTCTCCTAGTTTCAAACAGTGTTGATTTGGGGAAAGAAGCCAATTACCATCTCCCTTTGGAACTGACAAAATACTCATTCACCTCTCTGGGTATCCCACACACACAAACTCAACATCACTGATGTCCAGGGAAACTGCACAGAAGAGAAACCTGAGACAAATCTGCACCCAGAACCACATACAAAGCTCAGACTGAAGGAACAATTAAAAATATGGTTTGAATTCAATTTTTTTAAGTATTTAAAAGCTTAACTTACCAACTTAAACAGTCTGCAGAATTAAACAGAATCTCACTACATCATACATGTACAAGCAGCTGTCTGGACTGGACCAGCTTGAGGAGGTTATCACTGTGTTATACCAGCAACCTCTAACACTGAGTCATTCCTTTGGTTTTAATCATTTTACATCTGTGTCAGAGAATTCAGCTAAGTCAAAACTCTCACAAAACAGATGAAAAATGCTTCTTGCAGAAGCTGCATGTCTTCTTCCAATGAATTCAGCATTTGTAAAGTGAATATTCTTTAGACAATTAAGCACATTAATTTCTACTTACTGTTCCATGGTAGTTCCTGTACATTGGCATTTTCAGGATATTTGTCAAGTAGTCCTCCAGCTGTTTCTACAATTAAAATATGGAAACTTTAGATAGGATGTGGAGGTTTTTCTTGAAAATTCTTGCAATCCAACTGTCTGGCATTAAGAAGCAATCAAGAAATCAGATCCACTTCTCAGTTTGAGTAGATAAATAAATCCATTATTATGTACTCACAGGATGTAATAACTCAGCACCATAAACAGTTTGGTCATAGGTTGTTTACTGTTCATAGTTCTGTTTGTACCTTCCACTAGAAGATCTGTTCTGTGGCAGGGTCACTTTGGAGGTCAACTTTTGTGACTGAGCTAAAGTTTCAGAACAATTTTAAATACCAAATCAGTCCCCATTGTTTCTGACCTACAGGAATCAGCTTTGTGAGAAAATAGGCTCAGGGGCAACTGAGAGAGCCTGTTGAACCAAAACAAAAGGTTCATGGGGTGAGAGACACAGGGACCATGCTGTCCTGTCCCAAGGACACAGAGAAAGCAGTGGCTGGGCCTGTCCTCCCCAGCAAGGAAGGGAGAAGAAAAGAAACCATTGTGGGAAAAGTAATCTCTTACCATCCTCATGTTTAAAGGGAAAAGAAAAAATTAAATTGTCTGGGCATGGAAAGCTGGGCAGAGTCCTACAGAACACAAAGCAAACTGAACGGAAACATGGGCTTAAAAGAAAAAGAAAAAAAAGCATCTAAAAAGCATCTAGAAAACAGTTTTCTTCCTCCTTTAAACCTACATTTCTCCCCTCAAACTTCCCACACATCAGAGAAGCCATGAACAGCAGGGTTTCTGCATGGCACAGCCACAAGACACAATCCTTTAATCCTTTGGGCCTTGAAGTTCCAGTGGCACAAAGCCCAGGGAAGGAGGGAGCAGCAGAAAGACAAGGATAAGCACAGTCTGAACAAACATGGGGTTTTTAACTTGCAAGCAGCAAAGCTGCAATGAGGAGGTAGGAAGACATCCACCCTCTCCATGGAAGGGCCCATCTGTCAACATCTGATGGAGTTACACAGAACACGTGTGCCTGGGCTAAAATTACCCACTTCAGCATCAATATCCTGACTGTCATCTCCTCTTTCAGAGGGGGATGGCACTGAAATCTCTCAGATTTTGATGGCCACGGGGCTGCTTCCATCACACAACTCTGCAAACTGCCCTATCTTTAAACCAGAGCAGGTGGGAGGAGGGGAACCACCACTCCCAGCATCACAGTGTTCCTCAGCTTCAGAGGAAAGCTTTGCCCATATGACCCCCAGGAGCAGCATCCTCATCACTGCACAGCAGAGAATTTGGCATTAAAGCTGGACTTGTCAAAGCCAAACTTTGTCAAGCAAAACACACTGTAATGACTATAAACAAGGTTTTTGACAGTTTGTTGCTTTGCAAGCAACCTGCCAGGCTTCTCTGCACCTCAGAGCATCCCTGTGGCCCCAGAGTGAGGTGGGCACTCACCCTCCTGCTGGAGAAGTGCTCCTCCCGCACCGTGCTCTCCGCCGTGTGCGGCAGACTCGGCATCTGCCTCGGCTCTCCCCTTTTGATGGATTGTCTTCTCACTGTGTGACTGGAAGGAAAAACACACCCCAGCATCAAGCCTCAGGGCTGCAAGTGTCTGTATGCCTCCAAACATAACCCCTCTTCTGCAATGCCTTTATTTTTCCTATGCAAGACCTTATAAACTGACAGGTGGGCAGGAGAGCCGAAAAGACAAACCAGAAAAGATAGTGTGGTGTGCTCCAACTGACTCACAAACAAAAATGAAACACAGAAATATCAGTTTGATTTTTGGCAGCCACAATTTTCCCTTGTAAGTAAAGGGAGCCTACACCCTGTTTTTAGAGCATTCTGTTCCTCCAGCTCTTAACTCCTTATAATTTTACCTTTCCTATCATATCCCAATGTTTGTCTATATCAGGAGGCTCTCACTGACCCACACCATTCTCCTCCTAGTTCTTTTCTCCTTCCCCTTACCTTTCCAGCCATCCTAAGCACTAAGAACAGCCTGGCCAGGGCCCCCCATACCTCCCACATCCTGCTTACACTGTCAGAAAGCCACAAAGCCCCAGCAATTTCCATTAACATTATCACAACCTTTCCCCAAGTTCAAGGTGAATCCAGCTCCTGACCCAGGAGACAATGTTTTCTGCGTCAGCAGAGAGATGTTTTCATCACTTAGATTATGGCTGCTAAACACATACATTAAATATTTTTATTACAGTTGGTAAATATTCACAGAGACTGAATTCTTCTTCCCTCTACTCCTTACAGCAAAGTAGGACCAGAGAAGCCAAACAGATACAATATTAAAAGCCCACAGTGTCCACAGGGATGCACACTCACCTCCTGGTGGGGATAGGGATGCGCACAAAGGCTTTGTACCTCAGCAGCTCCCTGTGAAACTCCTGGAAGTGCTTGAACTTCCTTTTCACGTGCCAGACGAACTCTCCATGGGTCAGCTCGATGGTGTAAACATTGGGGCTTGGTACCTGCAGGGGAGAACATCATCACATGGGATGTAAGTTTTGAAATCAGCCAATTTTCTGCAGCTGCTCATCTAAAGAGTCTTTATTTAATTTTACTTAAGGATTATTCCTTCTCATGATTTCTTGTTCCGCTTTATTAGATTTTATAAACAGACAGAAAACCTTCTCTCCTAAGCGTTTTCTGAGACACAGGCATTGCTGCTTCCTCAGCCCACGAACAAGCAAGCACAAAACTAAGGCACAAACAGCATTTTAAGTATAGTTCTACAGAAATCAAAAGAAATCTCTGCAAGTTCTGACCTTCTTGGTGGAAGTGAAGCGTTCAACTTCCAACACACGCACTCGGACAGGACATCCCGTGAGGTACGTCTGCGTGCCCGGCTCTTTGAACCCATGGGTGTGGTAGATGGCAGAGAAGGGAATGCACACTGCAAGGACCACAAACCCCACAAAACTGTTAGCTTAACAGCCTTGTAGCAATCCACAAGGGTGTGAAAGGTAGCAGACAGCAGTGCTGTAACACGGGAGCATTTGTACAGCAGCATTAATTCCAGCAAAAGAGCAATTTTTATTGAAGAGAGCTCAAAGACAAGGTTACACAGAAGGAACTTAACTTGAGAAGCTCAAGTGTTAAAAGCCTCCTGGCTCTAAATCAGGGTCAATGCTGGGCTTGGCAAAACCCCTGAGGCTGTAGCCTACCTGCCAACAAGTGTTAAAGCCAGGCAGGACACGGGATGAGAACACACGGTGCCAACTCACCGGTGCCTTTGGGGTCAGTGAGCACCTCTGCATCCACCTCCTCCCCCTCCACATGGAGCTCCCTGGTGTCCAGGCTCTCGATGATGTTGCTCATGTCTGCAGCGAGTTTCTTCAGCGTGGATGTGGCTGCATGGCTTTCTGCCCTCAGAGACATCTCAGGGGGCTGTGCTCAGGAGCCAAGGGGCGCTGGGGAGAGACAGGGCAGAGCTGGCACCACCTTCTCTGCTGAAGGAAACCACCAGCAATGCACAGACATCCTGACATCCCTTCACCTACATTCATCCCAGCTATCCCCATCCTACACACCCAATGCCAAATGTTCAGTCCTAAAGCTATAAATCGTATTCACTGCCTGGTCAAATTCCAGATTTAATTCACCCAGAGCTGCATTTCCCAGGTTAAGCTGCATGGAGGAAAAGCTCACTCAGAAAATCAGAAGGCATTTTTCTACATGTTCTTCCTTTGAGTGAATAGTGATAGACACTCCTGGCGTTATTAAGGCTTCCTGTATTGCTATGCTTACACAATTGCCTGTGGTGTCTGCCTACCTCATGCTCTCCCACAGCTCCATCCTCTCAGCAGGCTGAAAAGTTTCAGCTCTAAGGGTTCCTCTCTGGGGTCAGGAGCATCCTGATCTCCACAGAAAGCCTGGGATCAACAAGGTGGATCCTACCTCTTCCAATACTCCTGGTGGCTGCAGGGGACCAGCCCACTGTCCCTTTGTGATGGGGACACAGCCAGGGAAAAAGTGACTACAGCACTTCCCACCTTTATTCCCACCCATCCATTCCAAGAGCCTAAGTCACCAGAAAAATAGGGAAGGAAGAAGAACAAAAAAAAATAAAATAAGGAAACAAAAGTAAATCGATATATGAGGCATGACCACTGATACTAGCACAAGCCTTCCCTGCTTATGAGTATTTGCAAACCCTCTTCCTCCTCCTCCTCTTCCTTCCCTGCATCTCACCACGGGCTGTGCAGCTGCCTGCTGGTCCTTACACACAGCCAGGTTTCAGCTCCTGGGCATCTCCCTGGTGATGATAAAAAGTCCCTTCAATCTTTGTCTTGCTCTGCAATAAATGTCACAGCTCGACAGCTACGCTGAAAAAATATGGATGGGACAAACTGGCAACATTTTACACAGGCCAATACAAGGATGCCCATTTATACTTGTGGAAGCTCTTACACTATGTTAAAGAATGATTTTTCCAAAAAAGTGTGACATTTCTGATGTTAAGTTCTGCAGAGAACACTGTGCAATTATTCTTGAGTGAGCTCCACAACAAGAGCTGCTATGCCGTAACTTGGAAATAATTTAACATTTTAATAAATCATGCATTTAGCTGCTCTTGAAAGAACATTCTTTATTATTGTTTCCTCTTGAAACAAGTCAGTTATTTCATTACTACATACATGCTAGAAGCAGCTGCCTTCAAGAAAAAAAAAATCCATTTGCACACAGACTTGAATTAAGAAAAACTGGGTCAATCTCTTCTATTATACCAAAATAAATGTAGAAGCAACAGCTTCATCTTGGGATTGAGGGCTCCAAGGGCCTGGGTGGCTCTGTCACCTTTCACCAGTGGCAGGGAAAGCCACCAGAGCACAGAAGGCTTTAGGACCAGACCAGGGGATCACTGGGCCCCAAAATCACTTCAAGAGGTCTGCAAGAATAATTCAATAATTCAATACCCACACATGTGGATACCTCCCTTCCCAGTGATACACTGAACTTTGCTGCAATGTCCTGGTTTCAGCTGGGACAGAGTTAATTTTATTATTAGCTGGCACAGTGTTCTGTTTTAGATTTAGGACCAGAACAATGTTGATAACACACTAATGTTTGAGTTGTTGCTAAGTTCTGTTTCCCCGAATTCAAGGGCTTCCCAGTTTCCAATGCTCTCACAATGAGGAGCACAAAAAGCTGTGGGGGAGCATGGCCAGGACAGCTGATCCAAACTGGCCAAAGGGATATTCCATTCCACAGGACACCATTTCCAGGATATCAGCTGGGGAAACTGGCTGGGGGGTGCCAACTGCTGCTGGGGGGTGGTGAGCAATTACTGTATTATGCATCATTTGTTTCCATCAGTGTTATTCCCCTTCCATTACAATTATTACTATATTTTATTTTGTTTCAATTATCAAACAGTTCTCAGCCCACTGATGTTACCCTACCCAGCCTGTGCAGCCTCTCTGCAGCAGGAATTTGGCACTGGCACTGTCACCACTTCATGGAAAGCCAGATCTCCCTCTTGGAAGCCTTACACTTTTCCTATTCTAACAACATACTGCAGGGGACTTCAGTTATTCAGAGACCATAAAGTACATTTTCATTTCTTTGGCATGAAGTCATCCCACCTGATATACACTGGCTTGGGATGTTTGATTTTCTCCCTGGAAAGCAGGCATCCATAAACAGCATTCCCAAGAAAGGCCATGCTACCAGGCTTTCCCAAATAATCCTGGGGATGGCAGGAGGGAGACCAGAGCCTCATTCTGCACCAATACACACATTAAAATCCTATTTCCCACTCAGGACTTCATGCAAATACTTTTTTTGTGTATTTCTAGCTTCAAATAAAGCAGCATCTTGCTTTGAATTTCTGTCTGCATTCACATCTAGAAACAAAACAGAATTAGGTTTTTTTTCTCCATCAGAAGATGCTTTTGCTTCATGGAAACTTAATGTCCTTTCCAAAAGGAGTTTTCCATGGTCAAAAAGAACACAAGCCCAAACACACTCTGGACATGCCATGCCAGCAATTACACTTGAAGGAAACCAGCAGACAAATACCACATCAGCAGGGCTGGAGAAAGAGAAACAGAGAGGAGCTAAGAGGGAGAGAGGATGCTCATCCTCCCTCCTCCTCCTCCTTTCCTCCCCACTGTGCCAGGTACAGCTGGGCTCTTTGTCAGATTAATTGACACAGTTGGTTAATGGATAAACAATTAACCAGTGTATGCAATTATTATTTGCAAGGGACCACAGCAGGGCTCCACAACTCGGGATTTTTTTTTTTTTCTTTAAAGCTAAAGCGGTTTTCACAGCTGGCACAGACAAATCCTGGTATAAAGCAGGGTCCAAACTGAAATGGGACCTGAGTCAAAGCTAGCAGCAAGATTCCCCTCATTGACATTAAAGCCAAATTTTGGGGTTGAGAGGAAAATGTGACTTGCCCATGGCCCTGGCAGCAGCCCCATGAACCTGGGCAGTGGCTGTGCTCCCTGCCACAGCAGAGCCAGAGGACACAGGGCAAACCCAGCCCTGGGCAGGGAGGATGGCACTGGGGTCAGCTGGACACACAGGACACACCACATCCCTCTGAAAGCTTTGCCAAATTGCTTTACAGGGCTCTGCTCTGTAAGAGCTATTTAACCTCTCGAGCAGTTTCCACGTGGACGCTCTGCATTCCCATGGGCAAGCTGAGCAATTCCTGGGTTAATCTGCAACAGCCTGGGTGCAAACAGGCACCATGCACGGATATCCAGGATTTAACCACAAACCAGGCAGGCTACCAAGAAGGGCCTGTCTGTTCAATGCCACTCACCACTCCTCACACTGCTGACAAACTAGAGAAAGGAACTAAAAACCTCTGAAACTGAACTCAAGTGATAGCAGTAAAGCACAGGAGACTGCAAATAATAGATTGAAATCTCTGAGAAGTAAGTGCTGCATTTCAGTATTCAGCTGTTGCCATTCAAGATAGAAAATAAGCAGCAGGTTTTTTAAAGGAAAATAAACCCAAACAACCAAAAGAGAAAAGCCAGGGTCTGACTGAGTCAAGAACCAGCAATCTGAACAAAGGCAAAACCTGTGCCAAGATGCACAAACGGGACTATTTGCTTGTGAGCCAGGAAGGAAGAGATGGTGCAGAACACAGGAAGACTCAGACCTAAAGCATTTGACCTGTAAGAACAGTGTCATTACTGAGAGAAGGCAGAGAAACGTGACAGGAGGCTGCAACTCTGCAGAAAGCTGCTGTGCAGGGTGGACAAGGAGAAATGCTCTGAATTAGAATCACAGGATGGTTTAGGTTGGAAAGGAGCCTAAAGATCATCCAGTTCTAACCCATGGGCAGGGATATTTTCCATTATCCAGCTTGCTCCAAACCCCGTTCAACCTAGCCTTGAACATTTCCAGGGATGGGGCATCCACGACTTCTCTGGACAACCAATGCCTCACCACCTTCAAAGGCAAGAAATTATTCCTAATATCTAATCTAAATCTACTCTCTTTCAGTTTAACTGCTGGTTTAAAGCAGGGACTAGGGAGAATGCCCTGTCTAATGGCAATGGCATGGCACTGCCTGAGGAGGGCTTGGAGAGCCCCAGAGCTTGGAGGAGGCAGGGGAAAGTTGTACCTCAGCACCCACAGCCCAAACCTGCTGCCAGGGCACCCAGGAGCTGCTGCTTGAACAGAGGGAAGGTGCAGCTCCAGCTTTATCTGGATCAAAGTCTGCCTGGGCTAAAGCAGCAAAAAGGAAAACATTGGAAAGAATGAACAGACAAAAAATGAGATGATTAAAAACTGAAAGAGATACAAACACATAGTACAAATCCCATAAAGACTGCTGACACTGCCTTTGTCCAACCCAATTCTCATATTAATTACTTCCTCTTAAAGTACCACATAAGCACTCTGCCTTCTGTCCCAGGCTGTCCCCATAGCACAAGGGTCTCAAACCTCATGAACTTGTAAAATACATACACTGGAAACAGTGACTGCACCAAGAATCAGCCAAGATTTCAGTTGCAAGGACAATGACTCAAAACCCAGAAATTAACTATATTAATTCTTGAACCTTTATGAATATTTTGCAAACCTGTAACTCTATCCTGCAACTTTGCAAGCCCAATAGCTACTTGTTATTTGGCATTTTGGTTATGCTTTAACCCCAAGTTATTACTTCAGGGATCATATGACTATCTCAGCCTTCAGTACAGAAATTATTTTTCTACTTGTTGCACAGGACAACAAAGGCACAGCTTTAAAGGCAGAGAAACTGGAAGGCAGAAAAGACATTTTTTGGTAAATATTCATGAACAGTTCTGTGTTTTGAAGACACTGACGTCCTGATGTGAAAATGTATGCGGCTGGTAATAGCACAGACTATCTAAAACTTGGTCAGCCTGAGTTTATTCTGTATCGTGGCAGATCTGAAACAAGCACAGACAATCACAGCTCCTTAATGAGGTTCCAACGCTGAAAAGCACCACACAAAGCTATAAAACCCAGATAAATTTCATTTGGGAAAAACAGGGGAGCACAGAAGAGAAAATACATCCAGGAAAAACAGACATTTCCTGCTAATGCCTCCCAGGGTTTGATGCTCTGTATCAACTCTTATCCCTATGGTGAGAAACACTATAATCCCTGAAAATTATCTGTTCTCATGACATCTCCCCCAGTACAGTGACCTTTGGCAAGGCCTGTGACAAGTGACCTCTGTTCCCATACTCAGTTTTCTCCTGCAGGCAGCAGCACCCATGCTGGGACACACAAAACCCTCCCAGGCTGCCTGGAGCACAGCAGACAACCTCAGGCCAAAACAGGGCAGGGAGATGGGGTTATTAACAGAAAACAAACAAACAAACAAACAAAATAAAGCCCAAAGAATCTGAGCCATGAATTCCCTCTGTCTCCTCCTGCTGCTGCCAGGAGCCTGGGTGCAATAGGGACACCAAGAGCCCAAATGAAATGCCCAGGAATTCCCATGCACAATGCCCTCAACAGCTTTTTGCACTGTCTAGTGGTGATGAATCTTTTGCATGTAAATATTGCCCAATTCATCCCATTTTAAACCTAAAATTAGCTTTGGACCACTCTGTTGTAAAGAAATACCCTCATATGATAAGAGCCATTTCTGAGGAGTTATTTGCCTCCCCCAGGAGAGGATGGGCTTGTCAGCACCCCAGATTTATGCCCTGGCACACTTTCCTTACACAGCCCTGGGAAGGGGTCAGCCCTCCACCACAGTTAGAAAATGTTCCCTGAGCTCAGGATCCCTGCCAGAAACTGCAAAGAGTATCCTGATTTTCCAGCGCAGGAAAAATCCCAATACTCACACAAAGCAAAACAGACACACTGATTTTATCTTTCCCTCAATATTTAACCAAAAACCCAGGGCTCTTGTATGTTACTTGTAGCATGTTACATTTCCTAACTATGAAACTAAATGACAAAAGGGTTGAAAAATGCTCAGCAGCCTTAACCCTGTTCTTCAGTTCAGTACAAGGAAACACTCAGCCAGAGGAGCCAGCAACAGCAAGTGCAGACTCCGCCTGAAAATCTGCCCTTCGTGATGTTCATACTGCAGGGGCAGTGCAAAATGATTAGAGTTTGTTTCTTAAAATATACAAAGCAGCCCTTGAATAAGAACCAAAGCATTGCTCTTACCCTGGAAAGATCTGTAGCTGGAGAACTGAAATAAAAAACCAGATCAACAATAGACACGTTGAAATATCATCCTGACTTCATTTGCTTATCTTAAGCCCAATCCTCATAAAACCAAAATATTTTAAAATACTGTTTCCAAAACAATTATTGCCACAAAGTGCTCACATTTAATAGCAATACCTCTAAAAGCAGAAACCAATTAGTGTTTCCTGCAGCACAGTTCCCTGGCTGTGCATTATTGATTTCCACAGCCCTTGCCATGTGAGGCTTATTGCCAAGCCACCAGCCTGCCCACAGGAACAGCAAAGTCACAGGAATCCACACAGCCTGTTTGCAACAGGGCACGAGATGCTTCAAGGCTGGGATGGCCTGGAAATAACAGGTTCATCTTTGGAAGTCCCTGCTGCACTATCCCCACTGGGCAGAGCCTCTTCTGCCCCTGCTCAGAGCTCTGCAGCATCCATCCCCCAGCACTTCTGCCAGAGAAAAGGACACAGGAAAGCCAGGCAAGGGAAAGGATGAGTTAAGGCACTGGTGACTAACCCACTGCTTCAGCCAGAAAGCCCCTCCGTGGTTTGTCCCCACACCCAGGCCCAGCCTAAGCATCAGGCACCTCCCAAGGACTTGTTTCATTTGCTTTACAGAACAGTGAAGGGAAAACAACCATCCTCGGATGGGCAGTGGCTGCTGATCTCATGCTGATGTACTGCTTGCTCTGGCTCCCAGCCCCCTGCCCAGCAGCACCATCCCTGCTCCCTGGGCTGCCACAGGAAGTGCAGCCTCCCTGGGAAGCCCATCATTAGGTATTTATTGGTAATTAAGGCTGGCCCTGCACATCCTAATTCGTCACCTTGTTTTGGATTCCTCAGGCATGGACAAGAGTTTAAGCACAGCACTCACACCTCAGGCTGTGCATCCCTCAGGGATCACCAGCAGCCTTCCACTCCCTGATGTGGCACATGGCACACACCCTGCAGACCTAAACCCAGGAGTACTGCACATAACACCCCTGAAAACCAGGACAGGGGATGCCCAGAGCCTCTGGAACCTGGTTAGTCACCCCCACAGACCTTCTAGCACTATAGCTGCTGACAGGCAAAGGAACCAGGTGACAGCACCTTGGGGATCAGCTCCATTCAGCATCCCCAACAACACAATCAAAATGCAAAAGAGTGGTCAATAAAGTCCTGGACTGATGGAAAAGAGGGGATTGGAAAACTGCCTGCAGCAAAGAGCAAATGGCAGGAAGGCCAAAGCATGCAGCACTTCTGGGTGCTGACAGACACACAGAGTTTGGCACAAGAGAGAGCTCACAAAAGCTTTATATACAATCCTAAAAGCAAAGAGCTAGCCAAAGTGATAGTGCAATGCACAGGACTTTTAGAGTGACCATCTCCATGAGGATCAGGGATAACAGGGACCCCACAGTGCTCACAGGATGATACACATGGCTGCAGCTCTTATCTACAGCTGAACACACCACACAAACACAGCACATAATTTAGTGACCTAAATGTACAGGTATCTGCAGGGCTGATGTCCTGTACATCACTCCACACTATTCTGCTATCTCCCAGTGCCACGTCTGCTCCAGCCATCGCCACCTGCCAAGCCACAGTTCCGCAGGGAATTCCGGCAGCTGGGAGACAAGCGGGCACGCTGGCAGCAGCCCAACACCTCCATCCCTCCCTCCCTCCCTCCCTCCCACACTGGGGTTAGGTGGCAGCTGAAAAATGCAAACACAGACCTTCACATATCTCCTACCAGCCAAGGTATTTCCAGGGAAAGCACTGCAGCCTGTGCTCGGGAGGGATTCAGCAACTGCAGCAGGATCTCAGCCCAGCACTGTGCCCTGCACGGGCACTGGATCCTGGCAGCAGCTGGAGATCACAGCAAAGAGCACAGCCATGGGTCAGGAAGCCAATGTCCCTGTTCCTGCTGCCACCCTGCTGCTGATTGAACTGTTCCCATTAAGTGGCAACATGACTTCTCTTTCTCCTGCTCTTTTCTATGTGAAAGCACAGGGAGGTGATTTTGTTGACCCTTTATGTGACTTGCACAAAGAAATGAGAAATTCCTGTGGGTATCACAGCAACATGGAGCAGCAGATTGGGACCATGTATTTTTACTAATAGTTTAACAAAAAGTTTAACACTTCAATAAAATGCTGTTTCTATTGTTTTGACTTCTGGGAGTTTGTTTGCCCTAATGGAATATCTCAAATAATTTCCATTTAAAAAAACCCAAACAGTTAGCAGGGGCAGAGGGCCATAATGGAGGAGAAAAGTGACCCTTCCACAGTACTACAGTGCAGAACTCAAATGTTTCCATGTGAGCAGCCAAGTCCAACTCCCTCCCCTGCCAGGGGAATGCAAGACACAGGCTCATCTCCAGGGTGGCTTCCCCACAACACTACCAGCTTCGAGGACAACCACTGCAGGGTGACCACCACAGTTTTACTGATGCTTTTGTCCATCTTAGAGGCAGCTGCAAGCACAGGGTGCAGGGCTGGGACCCACATGCAGTGTCCCACACTGATCCCTCCTGGCAGTGTGAACCCTGTGACTGCTCACACTGAACATTAACCTGTGCCAAGCTATTGCAGACTCTGCACCCGCTGTACCAGGAGTTCCTCTGGTAACCCAAGGCACGGGATGACCTCTGGTTAATGGGTGTGAGAGGAACTGTGGCACCAGGCTGTCCCAGCAAGGGGATGTCCCAGCTGCTCTCTCAGCTTCCCCATCTCAAACAGGACCTGCACCACCCTGAGAGCACTGTCACCTGCTGTCCCTTCCCAGGGCAGGACAGGCTGGAGCCACAAGTGCAAAGCCCCATTATGTGGTGCAGCCACTCTCATCACCCCAAAATGTTCCTGTGCTCCTGCCTGCAGGCCTGGATTCAGCACCTTTCCAAGCTGAAGCTCCACAGTGATTTTTAATGTTTTATTTAGCAATGCTTTTAAACATGCTTGATGTGTTCTGGCTGATAAGCTCCATAAGAATTTGATGTCTCTGTCCTCATTTGACTGCAGTTATTTTCCAGTCTACTCCTAAAGCTGCAGCACTCAGTGGCAGCAGCTCCCACCATCGAGCTGGGACACCTAGCACAGCAAGCCTGTCATACAACCAGCATCACTCACAAAAAACCAGCAACACCAGGTGCCAGAGGTGACAACAGGAGGGTGCATGTCTGCTCCTGATCCACCTTTCCAAGAACAGCTGTTTTCCCTCAGCATAGCCAGCACTGACATGGGCAGACATCAGCCCCCAGCCTCCCTTTCACACCCAGAAACCTCCAACCAGTTCCCACCTTCATTTGTGGATTTCTGACAACACTAAGGTCCCACAAGAACTGCATTTTCCTTCTCTGTGGAAAAAAAAAAATAAATTGGGAATGTCTCATTTACAAGAACAAAACAGTTTGTTTGAGGAAGTCCCAGAGGTAATTTTAAGAGAAGCAAGCCATTAAGCCAGGCTCAGAGGGCAGAGCTGATGCTGCCCCAAGACTTCACAGAGGGCTCCAGGGGATTTTGCAAACCAGCCTCTCCCACGGACACCCTACATGGTAACACAATATCACTCACCTAAGACACAGGGTACTCAAATTAGTGAAAAACTAATTTTTCTATACCTTGAATATTTGATTCATTATCAGAATTAAGGATGAGTAAGTAATTACAGTAATTGGTTCTGATTTCTCAAATAATTCTGGAATGATGGCTGAGGTTTTAGGCTGAGATAAATCTAGGCAAATTCAATAAGAAACTGTCTGTTATGAAGCAGTAACTTGCAGAAACAGAATAGCTCCCTTATGTTTCTTTCTTAAATACAACTAAACACCTGCAAATTTATGCAAAATAGCTCATTTACACATTGACAATACTGACAGCTTGCTTAGAACAAAATAGATGCCGTGGACAAATTTTTTTTTAATCACTTTCCTAGAGGGGAAAAACAATGCCTGGATCAAGCCTGCACAGGAGCCTGCTGATGGCAGGGAGGGAAAGATGATGCTCATCTCAGAGCTCAGATCAAGCCTCAGCTGCCTCCTCTCCTCCACCCACATCTCCAGACCTCCAGCACCTTACACAGGCGTCTGGGCAAGGCAGACACCCTGCAGCTCATTCTCCTTTTGACAACACCTCTTTACAGTATTTTCCCCACATTTTCCTAGAGGAAATCAGAGTGTTAATATTATGACTTATAAGCTTAATCCTCCAGACCTCAGCACACAGTGAGGCAAAAATTAAAGACTATTTTCCCTTCAACTGCCATGACCTTCTGGAGCAGCGCTGCCCAGAAAAGTGTTTGCAGAGAGTTTTCTACATGTACAAAAAATGCTGTTTGGCAGGAAGAAACACAGTAGTTTTGGGAGAGAAGTAAAAAAGGCTAAACAGGCTCAGACAGCAGTTCCCATCTTGCCAGTTCTTTCTCCTGGTGAACAAAATGGCCCACTTGCCATAACTGCTGCCAAAACTCTGCAGGATCAGGTCTAAACAGAGATTTCAAAGCCACCATGAGTCATCTACTATTCTTTCTTGGTAAGACTCAACGCTGGGTGGGACACAGACACAGAAAAAAAAAATCAATTTGCAGGAAACCTCAGTCATGGAAAAATATACTTCAGAACATCTCACGGGGACTACATAAATAGCAAAAGAGAAATGAGAAAACAAAGTACTTCTATCTGAAAAGACTATGATGCACTGCCTGCTCTTCAAATGGTTTCAGCAGCCCTTCAGCTGTGACAGAGAGGACAGCTGAGCTCCCTGGAAGACACCAGCAGCCATGGGTGCTTCCCCAGGGCAGCCAAGAAAACCACAAGTGAGGCATGTGCTCTTCATGTGAAGGCAATTGCATCTTACTTGAATCGAAAGAGAAAATACAAGTACAAACAATCCAATGGTTTCACCTCTTGTGTGTCACATTCAAATCTGGTTGGGAATAAGAACACTTACTCTTTAAATAAAGAAAAGCCCAACAGCAGGGTTGGCTTTAGCCAGGTAGTGGAGTGCAGTTATGATGTCCTGCCATGGCCACAACCCCTCAGGCTACTGAAAGTGTTGGAAAGATGAAGTTAATTACTCCTGCTGGTTTATTTCCCCTCTGCCCAAGGGCTTCCTGGAGGCTTCAAGCAGGAGTCAGCCCAGCTGATGGTGAGAGAAGCCTGTGCTGCAAGGCTTGTCTGACCCAATGCAACACAGTGAGCACTATGCTCACCAGTGGGTGTTTTCTGGGTGGGTCAGAGACAAGCAGGAAGAACAAGAAATGAGTATTTCTGACTAAAAAAAATCCTGCCAGAAGGCTGGCTGGTAAATTGGGAGAAGTTTCTAGGAAGCAGTTCAGTGATGAGTCAGTGCCAATGGCAAGGAAGGGCCCCAGGACAGAGCATCAGCAGATCCTGGAGGGAAAAGAGAAGCAAGTTCTTGCACAGGCAGACAACCAGAAACTGCAACTGGCTGTGAATGAGCCTCTTGCACAGGCTGGGACAGAGGCTGTCAGAGCCCTGCTCTGTGGGACATTGTCTGCCTGGCACTGCCTTTTGTCTCTGCGCTCTGGAACACTTGTCCCAGAGAAAAGAGGACCCTCTGTGCCAGGACCACCTTCCCCAGCCTTGGGAAAGAAGATGTAAAGTGCCCCCAGCTCACTGGGATCTTTTATCAGCAGGCTTATCTTATTTCTCCCAGGAAAGAGTCCTCATGTGAAAGCTGCACACGAGGGCTCGCTGCACCAGCAGAAAGAAAAATGTAAGACAGGAATCAGGCTCACTCACAGCCTGACCTGAAAAATGCAATCCAGGAAATGCAGTTTAATCCTTTCTTCACCAGCAGGTGTAAGCCAGGAAAATAGATCTCAACACCATGAATATTCTGAATACTTGCTGCTGTCAGTATAGTGTGCACAGGGCTCCCCCACTCAGGGAGAAAAGTCTCCTTCTGTCACACAATCCCACCAATAATGATGAGGATTCTCATCCTCAGCCCTGCAACTCCTCTCCCAGAGGCTTTCTATGGGTGGCCAGTGGAGGGATGCTCTTTCTCTTCTGCAAAATATGCACCCCACCACCATTCACCTTTTTTATTATCCCTGCCCTTTTATTACAGACTTTCCCCCTAAATAGCGAGTTCCTTAGGGCAGAAGAGAATTTATTTTATTTATTCCTCCTCTGCCATAGAAAACAGGATAGAGAAGGAAGGGACAATGTTATAACACCAAGGTAACTAATGCAAACTGGCTATTTTACTGTCAAATCCTACTGGAGGTGTAGCACCATTTTATTTGATAGAGCTCACTGTGGTCCACTCTGCATTCCCAGGGAGCAAAAGAGAAGATTTAAGAGCAAACAAATCACAGAAAACCAAAGAGCACAAAGGTACTAACACCACACACAGCTGACACTGGTTTCAGCGTGGACTTGGCACAGATGGGCACACCCTGCGTGCCAGGGTTCATTCCCACCCAGCCCCACTCCCAGACACTTTTACTGGCATCCAAGCAAGCATGGCAGCCCAGTAAGACTCTCCCAGGTCATTAGCTCAGCATTAAAGCCCTACATCCCATGCTGGCAATAAACCCTGGCCAGGCTGTCACCCTTGCTGAGCTGACACCACGCTCACTGCAGGAGCAGCAGCAGATCCTCTGGCACCTGCTCTACCCCCCTTCCCTGACCCTTTCCCAGCAAGATTTCCCTGACCTGCATCTATTTAGACTTGTTCAAGCCACAACTGTTTTTAAATAGAAGGTTTTATTCTCTGAGACAAAACTGGCCTCCTTCTGGGGTGTGTGGTTTCCTGGTGCCATCCCAGCTCCTTTGGGTCCCAGCTCTCCCATGTAGGAGCAGCAGCCACCAGACAGCTTCTCCCCCTCTCCCCACACCAGCAGATGGGTGCCTGGGGGCTGGGGCTGTCTGACAGACACGAGCCCCACTCCCACTTTGTTATGTAAACCCCCAGGTTTCGGTGTTTATCTGCTTGAAGGATCCAGAAATCACTAAATGCCACCACAGTGTGTGGGCACGAGGAGCGAGGGATGTGCCAAGTGCTCGGGGCAGTGGCGATGGCACACGGTGCCCCCGGTGCTACCTCCCACTGCTACTGTGGGGAAACAGAGAAAACTCTGAATTCCAAGGACAAAAATATATATCAATACAAAATTCATGATCTTCTAATCCACATTTCACTCCTGTTTGTCCACCCCCCCACAGGAGCCAGGGTAAGGGTGAGTGTCCCATCCACTGCAAGGACTGGGATTGCCTCGTGCCACCCTGGACACCTGTGCCAGGAGCTGAGGGAGCAACATGGCAAATATGTTGTAAATAAAACCAGCAAAATGGAGCTTTTTCCATCAGTCCCTCCACCACTTTCTGCCTTCCAGGGTGTCTGCACTTGCAGAGCTGGTATGTACATGTACCAGATGATCTTAAATCCATAGAAGTGAGGGACAGGGCAGGTGCACCTGGCTAAATATCTGTTAAAAACTTATTTATATATCTAAAACAAACAAAAAAATGAATTGACACTATATATCCATCTCTATCCTGCAGCTCAGCAGAGCTGAGGTCTGGCCCTGCATAGGTGGGTGCAAAGAAGCCAGGCTGCACACAAGCTGCACACACATCCCACTTCTCAGAGGGCAGAAAAAGCATAGCAAGCAGCACCTAAATATGGACTGAAAAAGCCCTTATTTTGGCAAAAAGAACCAAAAAAAGGTTTTGCAAAGGGAAAGAAAAAAAGACACAGCAGCAACTCCTGTCAGGCAAATGATCACGACCAAATCTCAGCTCCTGCAAGAGCTTCCAGGGTACAGGGCATGTGAGAGCAAGTTAAAAACACATCATCAAATAATTGCCAGGCAGACAATAGGAGGAAAAGGCATGTGAAGATTTGCTCTTGCCCTCCTCCTTCCTCATCCTTAGCCAACACCAGGTGCTTACTGATATCAGAAACTCTAGAAGAAAATCAAAGTGCTTCTTCAGCTCTGTTATACACAGTTTTAGGACCACTGGCCAATGCTGATTCTCATTAAAGCTTTATTATTATTATTACCATTATTATTATTTCAAATTGCTTGCTACAAAATACCTGAAAAACAACATGAAATTAAGGAACCACCTGTTTGCAGCCAAGGCATCAGAAAGGTGCTGCTCCTCATGGAGCATGATGGCTTCCTGCACAAATCCAGAAATTTCAGACACTGAGTTTCTCCTTCGATGTATTCACTGGGTACAGACAGAGAGAAGATAAAACTGGAAGCCTCTATGAACATTAGCAACTGATATCTTCCTTATTATGTCATTTCAAGGGAATAACACTTGTGGTAATGCCAGCATTTAAGTGCATTCCCCTGGAACTTCTTTCCCTGAAGGTTTGATAACCTGTTTTAAATCCATTTTCAGAGTAAAACCCAAGTTCAGCTGGCTGAACTTTCCCTTAATCATGCAAGAGATTTCTCAAATCACTGCTGGAGATAAAGACCCGCTCCCTTAAAACATCTTTCTTCCATCACAGATACACCTGCAGTCTAAAGAGCACTTCCTAAATTACAGGAATAACAATGTCAAAATTACACAACCCTTTACACTTTATTATTATTTAGAGTAATAAAAATCTCTAGGAGAGGCATGAGATTGCAGCACACTTTGTGAAAGATTAATTTCACCAGCAATGATCACCTTCCTAGTACTTATAATTTCATTTGCACTCATGTGAAACAGCATCTTCAGCAGTTTAAAGAAGCTGCAGTTCTGGTAACAGCACACTCTTTCTCAGCTGAGAGAGAGCAGGACATACCTGTCAACAACAGCGTTTTTTGTGGCAGGAGTTCAAGCCTCTCAAAATAAGAAGAGCATCATGGCCTTCAGGAAAAGTGAATTTATTAAGTCTTTTCTAGTTAGACCAGAGCCTCAACACTAATTTTCAATAGTCCTGAAAAGGATGATGCTATAAATCAAGATAAAACTAAAAACCCAAATGAGTATTTAAATTAAATCCTTCAATCTTCTCTACTTAGGAAAGTTAAATCTTGGCAAAACCAAATTCAACCCCTGTACCTCTCAATAACCTTTCATTCAATCAGCTGAAGCACATCTCTGTAAATTTGAACAGGTCTTTTCAGAGGGATCTGACCTTGGCCCTGTCCCACAGGGAGCTCTGGCCAAGCCTGGGGCTGGGCTCCTCTCTAGAGGGGAGGGCAGATCCAGGCTCAGTATCCTGGCCAGAAAACCCTGCACCAAGATGGGTGATGGGGACACCATGGGAGGTCACCCATGTGCTGCACCCCCAGGGCAAGGAGAGGCCAGACACACTATCCCACTGCAAAAAATCTGATTTTACAGGTTTAGTGCTACCTCATGGCAGGAGGAATGGCCTCTTTCAGCTACAGGCAAGGGCAGGGCAGGTGCACAGGGGGGACAGGCTGCTGCCATCAGTGCCCCGAGCCTGGATGGGGGACCCCAGCATCCCTGGGGAGTGCTCAGCATCACAGGGAAACAGTGATGCTGAGAAAAGGGCTCTCCAGCAGCAAAGGGAGGGTAGCTCACAGATTCAAACGCAGAGCTTTCCAAATTCTAGCTAAGCTGGTCAGGATTTTACCCTGAGATCCAAGTCACAAGGTCAACACTCTGTGAGCATCATGAGGTGGTTGGAAATTAAGTTCCCTGGTTACCTGCGAGCCTCTGGCATGAGCTCACCCTTATCAAATGGTAGAGACGGCACAGGAGGGAAAACACAAATTCTTGAGCGATTATAAAGACACTCGAAAGAGAGCTCCCACCCTTCGAGCTGCAAACACAGCCAGCTCGAAACACAATGCAAACAGGGAGCTTTTGTCCCAGCAGCCATGGGCACACCGACCTCACCGTGACATCCACACTTAGCATCTTCCACCAGGGTCAAACCAGCAGAGCTTCATCCACCCTGTCCCAAACAGCCTCACCGCAGTACGGCTACAGCACATCGTGCAGATGTCCCGAGAGGGATGCGGGGCTCGCACAGACCTGGGCACACAATGGGCATTGTCCTTCTGTGTGCAGAGCCTGCTCAGCCCGGGGAAACGCTTCCAAAGCCAATGGAGCTGCTCTGACCCGAAGCACGGTCCAGCCAGGACCGGGAGGCACCTTGGGCTGAAGATTTCTTAGAGAGCATCACGCCAAGTAACGAAAACCAGCAACTGGCAGAAAACGCTTTCATGCGAGAAACCCACCCGGGTTGTGTCAGTACGTTTAGTAACTCTCAAGGTTTTCCCAAAACCCAAAAGCGGCGGGTGCGGAAGGGACGTGGCAGGGTCACGGCTCCGCCAGTGCCGGGGACACTGAAGTTCACCACATCGCCGAGTTTCCCAACCAGCCGCCCGCGCTGACCGCAGGGCACGACCGCACCGACCAAACCCGCCCATTCCACAGCACGAGAAACGCGTGAACAGTCCCGCGTGTGTCCGACAAACACCTCCCCGCGGCACAGCCTGCCCCAGCAAAGCGCCCGGGCAGGGAATTCACTTGAAAACAGCCGCTGAAGTCACCGCAGCGCCCCGGGCCGGGCGCCCACTCCGGGGCACCCGCGGCCGCGCCCGCCCGCACCCACCTCCGGCCCCCGCGGCCGCGGGTGCCCCATGGTGCTGCCAGATCCAGCGGGTGCTGTCAGAGCCAGCGGGTCCCGTCCCCCTCGCGGGGCAGCGAGCAGCCGGAGCAGCGCCCGGAGCCCAAGGAGCCCAAGCAGCCCGTCTGCACCGCCCCGCCCGCCGGGCTCGGGCGCGCTGCCCAGGCCCGGCCCCCGGGCCCGCCCCGCTGAGGGCAGCGCCGCTCCGGGCCCGGGGCGGGACTGAGGGCCGGCCGGGCCCGAGGAGCCGGGGGAGAGCACGGGCAGCTGAAGGGGAGGAACTCGCTGATTTCAGCCCAACTTTGCAGCCTGTGCCGGGGTTTGGGGCTCCTGCTCCCAGTGCCGCTTCCACCGGGAGCACGGTTCTCCCCTTCGTAGTCCAGGAGGGAAAAGCCAAGGTTCCACATCGGCACCGAGAAACTGCGTTTGGCCAGGGAAACAGATTGGAAAAGCCAGCGCAAATTAACAATTATTAATTGCACATGCCATGCATTTTTTTTTTTTAGCATAAGACAACCCAATAATTACAGTCCGGTGCTGTTTGGATCCGAGCCGCCCTCCCCTGCACATGCTGCATTTACCGTGTTACTTCCCATATGCCCTTTTTAATATGCAAAGCGAGAGAGAATTTTTTTTTGTGCTTGCCGAAGCTTTGAACTGACATGCGGATAAGCAAAATTCCCGGCAGGTTTCTGCTATAACCCAGCCGTGAGCGCTGGTGGAATGCCCAAAATCTGTCTGCAGCACTGCAGCTCTCACTGCTGTGGCTGTATGGGGAGAGCTTGGTGATTTCTTCCAGGGAACTCGGTGATTCCACTTCTAAATCTACAGCAAGACTTCAGCATGATCATTCTGTTATTAGGATATTTTTCTTCCTTAAATTATTTTAATTTTTATTTCTTTAAATCACGAGGAACCATGGTCCTCAAATGTAGATGAGATAAATAACCCAGCTTTGATCACTGCTGGTTCAGAGGCAGCCTCTGTCCCCTACTCCGACTGTACAATACTAAAGTATCACATTCTTAACCAGAGCAGCACCTGCCTTTTTTATGGGCACCCCTGTAAAACGCTGGCTCAGCTTGTTTACACTGGGTTTACTGTGACTTGGCTTACCAACACCTTAACAAAACCAGTGTAAGTGCTTCACACCCAAAATCAAACTTAGAAATCTAAGGTGGGTTCCCAATAGCATTGCAACTCATGGGGCTGGGCTCAAACACTGCTCCATTCAGCACCTGTGCAGAGCTGTGAGTCAAGGTGGCTCAGCAGTGCTGGCTGCACTGAGCAAGGAAAAAGTCAGCACAGACATTTGTAGCACTCAGTGTCAGGAGAGAGCAAAGCAAGAGAGGAAATTGGGGTGGAACACTGCAGAGCAATGGGAAATATTCTGAGTTTCCCAATATCAGTGCCATTTCCACCCCAAAGAGTGGGCAGAGCCATGTTCCAGGCACGCACATTGCCACACACTGCAGAGAGGTTTCATGATAGACATATGGAATAGGAATGAGTGGAGAGATGGCACAGGGAGCATCCCCCAGGGCACCCACCTGCCCAATCTCTGCCATCCTCCCTGGACACACCTCTGTCCACCCCCAGCTCCCAGGTGGCCAGCAGGGGATCTCTGCACCTCCCATCTCTGCACACCTCTCCACTTGTGTTGATGCAATGCAGAGACATATCAGACACAGAGAAAAACAACTTTCTCTGCAGACAGACTCCTGCCCAGAGCTCATTTCAGTGCTCATCCCCTACGTGACTGGCTGATTTCTGGCAAATCTTTCCAAATCCATAAACCTTAGCTCACTTAATATGTATTTAATCTCTCTGCTGTAGGTTTATGTTGGCAGTGAGCAGGGTTAGAAAAGAGAGAAGAAGCAGAAGAGAGCAGCCAGTGTAGGAGAGTATTTTGGCATCTACTTTGCACAGTTTCCCCCTCTGCAGCATCACAACAGATCAGGTTCTCCACACACAGTTATCATCTCTCCCAGGGAAACACCACTGTCTGTGCCCATGTCCCATTAGTGGTTTTCTACACTTCCCAGAACCTTCCCTGTCCCAGAGGCAATTCATAAAGTAGATACTTGGCACATACCCTCGAAAATATCTTGAGCTCTAAAGAAGCACAGTATTATGTGTCAGGAGTTTCTTTGCTTCTCTCCCACCTGCTTTTCAATCTTCAGGAACTTCCACACATCCCTCAGAGGATGCCTGGTGTCATCACAGGAGTGTGAAGTTTTCTTTTTTAAGATGAGACTGGTGCAGAGTGCTCTGAGTGACAGTCAGGGATTGAGGCTGCTGCAGTCTGTAAAACCAAGATGCTGATATTAGCAATCTTTTTAAAAATTGTTATTATTATTTAGTCATACTTCATATTTTTTCCCTCTCTCTCCAAAAATTTTCACTTCCATGCCCGATGAGGTGGCCAAAAGTGGAGCTACAGAGGCATGTAGAGACATCTGCAGAAGAGCTCTTGGTGACTAAAAGCTGGTGCTGCTGCACACCAAACCCAAACCACCAGCTGAAAGATAATACAGGAAAAGAAACAGGCTTTCTTTTAAAATAAGGACATTGTCTTCAATCTCAGTCACCACTTGGCATCACAACACAGGGAGGAGGGGGAGGACCAGAGAGCTGCAGGACACTAGAGAAATTCCAAACGAGATAAGGCTTTAAGGGGGAAAAAAGGGGGGGAAATAAATGCCAAACTAAGAGCAGGCAGGAGTGAACACGTGACAGCACAAAGAAACCATTTTTTCACAACCTGAGAAACACTCTCCCCTTCCTCTGTGGCAAAAGGCAGTTTTGGTAATGGGTTGGAGTACAGGAAGGATCTCAGCAGAGCCACATCGGGGATCTGTCTGACACGTTGAACACAGGTGTCACCTAAACACAGGGTTTTACCCATAGATATTTTTACCACCCATTTGCTTTTCCTTTGTTAAATGAGCCCAGCTACACCAGTACAAGCCCCAGCCCTGGCTGTTCCTCAGCCCAGAGAACTGCTCACAGCAACCAACACATCAAAGACAGAAAAATAAATAAAAACAACCATCAAATTCCAGGGTGAAGCCTGGAGCATCTTTCATATCTGCAGGCATTAAAAGGGTCTTTTTCCTCCATGTAGTTTCCCTTTAGCCATTCAGGGGCTTTCTGACACCAAGTGTGGGTCATGTTGGTGCCCCTGCAAAGCCATGGGGACCAGAGGGAAACTAGGGGAAAAAAAAAGGAGTTGTTTTTCCCCCAGCTCAGTCACATTTGGGAAGGAGCCTGCAGAGCTCCAGGGGAGGGAGGAATCAGCTTTATCACCCTTGGTGAGGTGAGGATTTACTTTGGCTGTGTGTAAAGTCAGACTCCAGCTTGGGACATCACTGTGCCTCCTGCTCCTGCAGCCTGTCCCCAACCTCCCCTGAAGATGTCCTGACTACAGAGCAAAGGTTTTTATGGCCCACAGCACAGTGAAAAAAGAGCTATTTTACTCTATCCCAGAGAGTCACCTCACTAGGGATGGGAAATGTGCTTTGCTGCAGGCATTTCAGAGCAGTGCAATGAGAAAGGGCCTCAAGATCCTCCCAAGAGGGGCAGGAGGGATGGGGCAGAACAGTGCTCAGCTCCCACCCCAACTCCAATGCCCCCACAGCAGGCAGTGGAGCCCTGTGGAGTCTGCACCAGGCATTCCAGAAAAACCCTGTGGATCCACACAGAGGCAGCCACTGGTGACACTGCCAAGGATGGAGCAACCCAAGGCAATCCAATGTGAGCCAGCTGGCATTAAGCCACATATATGCACAAAAAAAAAAAAAAAAAAAAAAAAAAAAAAAAAAATTTTCATTGTTTCGTCTCATAAAACCAGTATTCCAAAAGGGAAAGGCAGGGTTGCTTGTAGAAATCACATTATCAAGTACTTTTTTTCCTGCTCTTCCCTTCAAGGACCACTATTGTCCTCCTAACTCTGAGGGAACAGGCAGGGGAGGAAATTTTGTTGAAAGGCACTTCAGCATCAAGTTCCTGACTAGGCCACAGGGCCTCCTGGGAGTTGTAGTCTTGTCTTCTCCCATAAAAACTGCTTTTTCTGCCAAAATTCCATAGCAGTATAATACCTCCCATGACACAGCAGCAACACCCCTGCACAGTCAGGTGACAGTGGGACCCTGGACTTTAGATGCTACAGGACACCCCTGGGGGCTGCTCAGGATCCAAACCTTATCAGATTTGGCCAGAATATTTCAGTTTTCTTTCACACCCTTCTCCTTTCACAGGATTCCCATGGAAACACAAACAATGGTCTTGCTGTTTGTGTTTGGTTGGGGCTTTTTTTCCTTCTCTCGGCGAGGGGGGGTGTGGATGAAAGTGGTAAATGAAAAACTTTAAAAACTCCAGAAAATTAAAAAGGAGAAGAAGAAAAAAATACATTGAATAATACATGAGATACCACTTCTAGCTTGATTTTCCAGGCAGCAGTGCATCTCCCCTCTGTATCACCCTTTCAGAGCCTCAGGGGACAGAAACATGCCTCAGAACTTAAATAATGCATATTTCTTGTTTCACGAACTTGCTTTTGGGCAGGAAATGCCCGAATCCAAGCTGTCCCACCCTTTTCCTCACTGGAGCATCGTTGCACAGATACCTGGATGCCACCGTGTGGCAGCTGCCCCAAGCTGTGGAGGGACAGGGATAGGGACAGAGCAAGGGAAAGGCAAGGCTTTAAGGGGGAAAAAGAGGAGGGGGGGGTAATAAAATTAAAAAAAAAAAAGAAAAAAAAAAGAAAAAAAAAAAAGAAGGGTTGGGCTTTTTTTTGCAGCAATTCACAAAACTTCAAGGAATGCCAAGCACGTCAGTAGATGAAGCACAGGATCTGGAGGAAGGAGAGAGTGCAAACCAGCTCCGTATGGTGTTGAGCTCAGGCACACTGTATTTCTATTTAAAGCCCTGCAGGAACGTGAGTGCCAGGTTCGAGTGAGCTCAACAAGTCCTGCTGAAAATAATTTACACAGTCCTCTCTACCACGGGGTCTGGTTATCTGACAGCTTTTAATGCCTTACCATTCCCACACGGCAGGATACAACCCACCTTTTTCTGCTGGAGGACAAACTCCTCATCTGAAAGGTGTTTAATTAATGACAGATATCAGTGGGACTTTCCTGGGGTCCACATCAGTTTTGTGATGAGGACATGGACTGTAGAGTGTTTAGTGCCACCCCTTCTTTTCCCCTCCACGTGGGAAACAATGCTGGGTGGTGCCCTGAAGATGAGGATTGTGCTACCAATGCTGTCCCCAGGCACATCCTGCCGGCCAAACCATCATTCCTCCTCTACCAGCACCCTAAAACTGTCTCCTGCCAGGAGGCAGCAAGAAGAAAACAATGCACAGCCCAGGGTCTGGGGTATGCCTCATTCTTCCACCCTCTGCCTCTGAGAAATACCTTATTTTCCCATTAAGTACCTCTGGGGTATGTCTCAGTTTCCCCTCGTCTACCTCAACAGCACTGCTTCTCATTTATTCCAAGGTGCAGTTCATTGAAGGGAGAATTACATGTTTTATCATTTGTCCATAACAGGTTGTCAAGTCACCGTGTCATTATTAGCAATGGGAAAGGAACTAAGTAAATTATTCTTAAAGTATGCAATGAGCACTTGAGTAAGCGTTAAGTAATGAGCGTTTCTTTAGCGAGGAATCCGAGCGAGACACACTCCACCCATTTTGTTAACAGACAAAGGCTTATATAAGCTGGATGTTACATAAAACCCTGAAAGAGGGAGCCGGAGCACTCCCCCACCTTTGGGTGACAGCTTTGTGCAGCCCACGGGTACCTGAACTGACCCCGAAGCAGCTCCCACTGAGAGGGGCAGGCTGGAGCTGGCAGGAGCCAGTGGCAGGGACAGAGGTGTCCTGTGTGTGCTGCCACCAGCCTGAGCACGGCTGAGGTGGCGGGTCCGGATTCCCCCAGCTCCTGCACATTTATCACCCGTGATGATCCAGGAACGTGCCTCTGCTCTCGGGAGGCAGGGCAGGCTAAACACCACCCACCCCCAGGGTGTCATCCCCAGGGAATTATAACTGGTGCATGCAAGAGGGGTATGGCTATGGGAAAGCTTCTCTGCGCCTCTTCCTGTCTCCAGGGATCTGCAGGAAAGGGACTTTCCAAGACAGAAGTTCTGTCTTTGTGATTTCCCAGCTCCTGGCAGCTGACTCTTTCAATAATTTGACAGGTCAGTTCTTAAATTCTCGTGAACTTTCAACTTCTGCCACATCATGTGACAAAACCTACCACAATTTACCATAATTTATCTGTAGAGAAAAAGGGATCTACATCTTGCAACATCAATTACTAGAGCTAAAAAAAGCAGGCTGGGAGGGGGTGCAGCCTCTTCATCACATCTTGTGTGCCTGAAAGCCTGTCTATCTTGAGAAAAATCATCTGTCTCCATAAAGAAAGACTTTTCCTCCCTAGACATCTTGTATCACACCTTAAAATGCACAATTCCAACACTCAGACATCAGATTCAGCTGGCAGCAGCAGTTGCTTCCTAGACACAAGGTAAAAAAAAAAAAAAAAAAAGTCTCAGAGAACAGAATTAGCAATTCTCTTCATGGCCCAGACACCAGATCCTCCAAATGCAGGTATCAGATGCAGTTGCACAAGAAGTTGGGGACACTTATCTGGTTGGGGGAAGAAAAGGAGAGAGAAAGATCTTTAGGCAAAGGGTTTTTGGGCAGGCAGAGCAAAACGTGTCAGGAGTTACTCTCAGAACTACAAGGGAGTCATTCATGGCTGCAATCAGTTTGCTCTGTGGTACTTGCAGGAACATGCCAAGGCTGCTCTGTGATTCTGCCCGACTGACTTAGTGTTTGTGATTTGCCTGACCTTTGCTCTAAATAAATGGGAGCCACACAGAGGGAATTTTGATGCAAGTCCCCCTACATCTATAGCATCCTCCCTGGCTGCAACCCACTGGGTTCCTGGGGCTTTGTTTTAAGGGAGAGACAGACAGAAGGCAGGCAGGAGGGGAAAATGAAGAAATGAAATGCAAGCTGTCTGGCCCACACAATTAAAAAAAAAAAAAAAAAAAAAAAAAAGAGAATAAAAGAAAAAGAAAGAAAAAGAAAGCAGAATAGCCTGGCTTTGTTTTCTGTCATGTTATTTATCTTGCTTCAGAATTAAATCCAGATGACATAGATAAGACAGGGGTGACCCCTAGTGCCCTTTCCAGCTGCAGCTTCCACTGTTATTCCCTGTATTGATATTAGAGCATAAACAGAGGGAAGAAGCGGCACCTTTCAGATTTGTTCTTCATTCACAAAGCCTCTCTCTCCCCTTTCAGAAACCAGATCTCATTTCCTCTCACTACTGAAACTCTATCACTGCAAGGCATTCAGTGCAACATCCCTTTGTCACTGTTGTCTGGGAACAAAATTAAACACATTTACTTGTGTAAGAACTTATTATATTCCATTGACTATTTATCATAGGACATTTATATTTATCACCTTACATAAAAGAAAGAAGAGCTTATTTTGCTAACTCTGGGCTTGTCAATAGCTAAGAACAGCCATTCAAACTCCTGAGAAGAGACCTTTGTCTTGTAAAAAGTGCATTTTTCAGCACCAAGGCGCTGAAAGGAGCGAGTCTTTCCTGTGACAGCCATCAGCATGCACCACTTTTTTTTTTCTTTTTTTTTTTTCTTTCAGCAATGTCAAAACTCTCTGTTCTTGTGAATCAGCCTGCACCAGACATACCCCACTCACTGTGCTGGGGGATGCTCATCAGGGGCTTTTCCTCGTGTTACTGTGAGGGAACAGCTCCTCTTTCACAAAAACCTTGAGACACCCCCTCACAGATTACTTTGGGATGCAGAATTTTTCTTGAGGAAATAAATTATCTTAGGCACAAGGCTGAAAGATTTTTATCTTCCTGTAATGTGAACACTTGGGGCACTTCCTGCCCTGCTGAGGTCAGGGCTGGGCCCACCAGCACCCTGTGTGGGTGGTACCACATCAGCTACATCTCAAAATCTCACACATTCCATGGGCTCTCATCAGGCAAAGAAGCCACCTGCTAACAGTCCCCACGGTGACATTTCTATCCTCAAAAGAGCAGCAAACTCCCCTGTGCAGCATCATAGTCTGCCTCATCTGATGCCTCTTCAGCTCTTTTTTTTTTGTATTTTTCAGCTCTGGCAGTCACCACCACAGCAGTCCTGCTGCACAAAGGCTCCTCTGCAGAGCCCAGACCCTCAGAGCTGGCACCCTCACTGCTTGAGCCCCAGGAATGCTCCAACACTTCCCAAAAGCAATTCTCCAGCTCAGCCTGGGGGAATCCTTGGGAGACACAGGATGTGACATGTTGCTGTCACCCCCATCACCATTCAGCTGGCACCTCCTTCCCCTTTTGCCACCCACCAGCCATTTCTTCACCAGAAACTACTCCTAGGTCTCAGCCAGTCCTTCCTCCCCAACAATTTTTTGCTTTCACACAGCCTCATTCATCCCCTGAGTTCCTTCTTAAGTTTCCTGCTGGCTCCATCACCTCCTCAGGCAGACAAACACCATCACCCCTTTCCCAAACCAGCCCTGTTCCTGATTGTCCCAAGACTCAGCCCAAGTGAGGCTGGATCAGCCACAGGTGAGGCTGGTTGATGCCTCTCTAACAAATGTTTTACTCTTTGCAGGGCTGGGCTGGCTGAAAGTAAAGCAGCTGCATTTTTTGCAGTTTTACTAAAAGTTTATCATCTGCTTTGGATATAGAATGGTTCAGGTTGGAAGGGACCATAAAGATCCTCCAGTTCTACCCCCTGCCATGGGCAGGGACACCTTCCACTATCCCAGCTTGCTCCAAGCCTCATCCTACCTGGACTTGGACACTTCCAGGGATCCAGGGCATTCCCCAGCTTCTCTGGGCACTCTGTGCCAGGGCCTCACCACCCTCACAGGGGAGAATTTTTTTTCCTAATAACCAATTTAAACACACCTTCTGTCAATTTGAATCTAATCTTCCTTGTCCTGTCACTCCATGCCCTTGTCCACTGTCCCTCTCCAGCTCTCTTGGAGCCCCTTTAGGCACTGGACAGGGCTCCCAGGTCCCACTGGAGCCTTCTCTTCTTCAGGCAGAACACCCCAAATGTTTCAGCCTGGCTCCAGAGCAGAGGTGCTCCAGGCCCCTGAATATCAGGGATATAATCCTGCTCTACTTATGTGCCTGTTCTCTGAATCATTTTCCCCTGATTTTGTATTTCTCTGTTCCCATATTCCTTGTTTACATGAAAAGCAACAGTTTCTGAATTGAAGTTCCTCCTAATGTTTTATTTTTAAGCTAGGTTTCAAGGGGGAGGGGAGTAGGAATTGTGCTAGTCATTGCATAATTTTGGTTTTATCTGGTGTAAATCTGATTTTCTTCTGAGATATCCCATGCTTCCCAGCATGACACCAACTCTGCATTGCTCTCATGTCTCTGGATCCAGCACTGCTCCAAGCTTCTCTCTTTATTTCAAAGATGTGCAAATATATCATCCTCAGAGCTACTGTTTGCTTATTTCACAATATTCCACATTCTTTCTCCAGTGAGTTTGTTTTCCTTGTTAGCTTTAGTAAACACCTTTTTAAATTTCTTCATTGCTGTTCTGACTGTGTATGATCCCATACAGAGAAGACACAATAAAATCTCTTTCTATAACACACATATCTTTCTACAGATGCACTTTCCCCTATATTCTTATTTTTGCTTAGTGCTAGCACTTTGTATTCCAGTAATGCTCTGCATCTAAAACAATCTGTCAGCTTACATGTGCCTGTAAGTAGTGGGAGTGTTAGTTTTGAATATTTTCATTTAAACTCTAGCTTTGTTCCCTCACATTGTTAAAATGCTCAGAATTAGCTCATCACTTTAATATTTTATTATCACAGGAATGAGCTTCTTTGCATGCTTTTGCAATATTCCACTTTCCAGGTTCCTCAAATCTTTGTTAATACTTTTGAAAAGTTACTCTTGAGAAGTGAAAATGCTTTCTTGGATGTCACCTGAATGTCAGAATCTGAACCAGGCAATGCTGAATTTGACACAAATCCAAACACTGAACCAGTCCTTCATCAAGTAAAGTAAAATCATCATCATTAAAAAGGCTTTCATTAAAGACAGGAGGTTTTTTCCATCCAAAGGCTACACTGGTTCAAGGAAACTATAAATCCTGTGGTTTGCCTGATGCTACAGGTCAGACTAGATGATCAGAACAGTTTATTCTGTTATTCATGCCGAAAAACTTACAAATATCCGGACAAACTGCATCTGGTAGAGAGATGGTCAAAGGAGATAAGGGAGCTGCTGCTTCTGCTCTTAAATGCTCAAAAATTCGCCTGCAGTCCTGCTGAGACAGTCACTTCTCACCCAGAGATCAATAATGCAGCTGCTCTCACTTGCTTTATTTTTTTATCTGAGCTGTGTTCTAACTTTCAAAGCTTTCCTGTTGTAAGAAAACTGCACTTGATCCTGCTGGTGATGGAAAGCCAATGTTTTACCAATGATTATTGTTGCTTTAGTGTCCCCCCCCCCAGCTTGTGACTCCTGTAAATCACAAGTTGGCTCACTCAGAGGAGTTTGGGAGATGCAGCTCCCAGATCTTGCTCCTTCACACTTCAGCTGAAGCCCCTGTGCTGGGGCCATGAGTTTAGCAGCCAGGATGGCTCTGTCCCCTCCAGCCACCACCCTGACTCCCACAGGGCTGCACACACTGTCTCCCAGAGGCAGGGAGGTCACAGGAAAGAGGATTTTTATGTGGTAGCCCATTGGATGGATTGCAATAGGAAAAAACAAATGGGTCTGAATGAGTCATGAAACTTTTAATACACCATGAGCTGGAAAAACCCACTGGACATGCTGTGGCACCACACAACACAGGGAACATGGGATGGAGCAGATCCCACCCCCCAACACAATGCCCATGAAGAAAGGTTTTATTTTTCCTGCTGAAAATCCATCAGGAAGCATAAAGCTTCTCTCAAAAAAGTCATTTTCCTATTTGCCAAGCGCACATGCAAAAAAGGCAATCAGAAAAGCTGAGCACTGCCTTTCCAGAGTTTAGACCAAACTCAAAGCTGCCATCAGTCCCAGTTCCCTGCACTCTGCTCCCAGTTTGCTCAGGTCCTCCACTAAAGCCAACAGCAAATTCTCTACTCTTCTTTTTCCCCCCCCAATTTCAGTTGTTTTGCACAGTTCAAGTAAAACACGTAAAACCAGACTTTGCCATAGGGTGAAAACTGAAAAAAGGAAACAAGTGAAAAATAAAATAAAAAAAACAATTAAAGAAAGACAGAACCTGGCATACAAAGCCCCAGCAGAGTCCAGTCAATTATTTGTGTTTGTACTCACCAGCACAGGAGCTGCACAGCTCTCAGAAGAGCATGGCTGGGGGTATATTCTCACCTTCCTCTAATTCCATCCATAAATCTGGGAAGAGCAGAGCATTACAAATCTCAGTGTGCTTGGCAGATAAAAACACCCAAGTGCTAAGCACAGGATGGGTTGCCTTCATGTGGAATCCTTTCTGAAGGCAGTAACTGGACACAGGTGGGGCTGGGATCAGCCTGTGGAGCAGAGGTGTGATTACCACAGTGAGTGAAACACCCGTTTGCCCAGCTAACCCATCAGGTCCTCTTTAAGCAGAGGGAAAATTTAAAGAAAAAATATTTACAATTTTTACATTTCACCCAGTTTTTGAACCCCCTTAGCTGCCAGTCAGTGTTCTACTGTAGATTTCTGACAATTATTTACAAACACATGAACAAGAATAACAAACTGAGCAGCCAGTGGCACACAGCCTCAGAGGTGTTAGTCTTTACTAAACCTTCACATGAAAGTGGCCCTGAAGTGCCAGATTCCCATTTTACCCTCTGTCACACTTACAGAGGGAGCATGAACCTGACTCAGAACCGGTTCTTCAGCAATTTAATTGTCAGGCTCACCTACAGCAGCTGATAATAGCAGCACACCCAGGAATGGGATGCTTAGCTTTTACTTTATTTTTTTAACAGTCTTTGGTTTTTATCTTTCTGTCAGCCCCTAATGCATACCTGGATTCCCAATTATTTCAGAGAGGCCAGAGGAAGGTCACTGCTGGAATTTTCTGGCTCTTCTGCATGTAGGTAGGTGACATGAATTCAAGGGGTTTGGTTGGCATCTGCTCCACAGCCCAGTTTCCAACTGAAGGCACTGGAGGTTTCTGTGCCCATAAAGGGGCTGGCATTTATTTGGGGGTCACACCAAAATTCCTGGCATCTCTCCAGGCTGGTCCTTATGCAAATAACCAGCATTTACTTGGAATTTGCATTAATGTGTAACTGAAAAGCTGCTTCTGAGGATGTCTGTTTCCAAGTCTTGGGGTTCTCCCCATAATCAAATATCTCCAGGCTGGTTTAGGGGAGCAGAGGCAGCTGCTGGGTGTGATTCAGAGCTGCATGTCAGTGTTTGGTATTGACTTAATAAACCAAGGGCTGCCTGAGCAAACTGCCCATCCCAGATCCAAACACCCTTATCTCCTGGCAGCGCTGTTCCTCCCCATTTAAAGCAAAATTACACTTTGGAGTCAGGAATGAAACCAAGCTAACAAGGCAGAGAACAACTTCACATCACTTTCTCCTGCTGTCTGTGGAATTCCCAAAATCAACCACGCCATCAACAAGTACCCCAGTGAGCCAGCCCAGCAAACTCCTGCTCCAAGCAGCCAGCACTTACCTGGATCTGACCTGGATTCCCTCCAGAGCCTCCAGGAGTGATGCAAATGCTGCTCTTGGGCGTCAGTCCATGGGAAACTGCGCGATCCCAGCACCGTGCTGCAGACACAGCTGCCTCTGGAGCCTTTCAGGAGGGACTCCTGAGGCAGCCCCACTGCTCTGGCAGCCAGATGCCCCACGAGTGGGTGAATGGAGAGATAAGCAGGTGAGGACACGCCAGCAGCAGCGCGGGATCGCCGGCACAGCTCCAGCTCCGGGCGCTTCCTCTTTCCAACGTCACTGGTGTTACACGGAAGGACCCAACAGCAAGTGCTTCATGGCCCTTTTCTTCTTCTTTTATAATAAGAATGTTTCAATTCTTATTGTTTTAAATGTAGGAAGAAGGGAGTTTTTATCTTGGAGAAAAAAAAAAACTTGTGTGATATTCCTGCATCTAAGCTCACTGAATGGAAAGATCTGCAGTTTTCAGAAAAGCAGGCACAGCTAGGAGCCTGGCCAGTCATTCTTCATCAGTTTTGGAAGATCTATGCTGTGAGGACATTCACACTACTTTACAAGTGGGTGAATAGGGGCAGGCAAGTGTGGGACTGCACAGTGAAGGCTGAGGAAAAGGAGCTTCAGGATTGCAAGAACAGCCAGCCCAGGTACAGTGTGCTCCTCTGGTATGAAACCACTGGGGTGTTTCAAATATCTGACAGGTTGGCTCTGCTTCTCTTCTGCTGCCTCTGGTGCCTGTCTGGTCCCAGGGGAGCCAGGTGCTCACAGCATCTGCTCCCACAGGACACAGCCAGGTCCAGGAGGCTTCCTGGGAACCAACTGAGGAGGGAGCACACTCCACAGTCACTGAGCAAGACAGTTGTGGCATATTTAGGTGTCCAAATACTGATTTTTGTGCAAACAGGTGGCAAGTGGGTATATTTCTTATAAACTCTTGAGAAGTGCTTCAATCTAGGTGTTGGGAAGGTTGTCTCATCTTTATTCTGAATGGTTTTTCTTTTCCATTAACTTTTTCTTTTGATGGGCTGAGCCCACAGAGCAAAGCTCTGCTTAAGCTCAATAAGGATGAAAAGGGATGCTGAGATCTCCTGGGAGAGATCTAAGTGAAAAACCTCCTGGAAACAGAGTAGTGGAGGGAAAAAAAAAAAAAAAAAAAAGATGACGGTGAGGTTTATTTTATTCAGTTGGTATTTATTTAGTGATAATATTTAGTGACTGTTTGAAGGTCAGTGTTTGTTTCAGCAAACTTGCTATCAGTGAGCAGCTGAGTCATCCTACCTTGTGCACACGGGGAGAAGCATCCTCATGCAACACCATGGCTTCTTCATGTTTTCACCCCAAATCTGCTGCATTTTTAAAGCACTGAACACACGATGCTGCTGATTGCCCAACTCCTCTGGCTTGCTGAAAACCCATCCTGGCCTTTCTGCACTGCAAACACCAGCCTGGAACCTTTTAACCTGCCAGTGACACACTCTGCTGATTTTTGGGAGACTCCTTGTGACTCCAAAGTCATGAGCTGTCCATCTTTTGAAAAGCAGATTTTAGAAGGATGTTGTAAAAACAACACCTTTGCCTTCTGATTGCAAAAGAAACCCAGAGTTTCCTTCAGGAGATTACAGCCCCCCATTCAAACAGGGCTGTTTAGGGTGGTACCACTATTTATGGCTTTGCTGATGGAGACTCACACAATGATAGTCTGGGCAAAGGCTGGTTTTAATTAGGAGCACTGAGAGTTGTTAAGTGACCAAATACAGTACTGAGTCACAGCACCGGAACAGTACTGGAGATTGCTTAGGGCCATGGAGTTCAGTCCTGCCTTTAAAAATTTTTCCTAAGGCTGTTCCCCTGGGAGGAGGAAGCCAGTGGGGTATTTGGCATCACCACTTCAGCAGGAACCACAAACGTGTCTGATCAGAGGCTACACAGGAGGATTTTGTGGCCTCTTCAGAGCAGACACGCTGAAATTTCCTTCAGTGGAGACACACAGCTGAGGAGGGCATTTCTAACATCCTCACACAGTCCCAAAAACACTTAATTAAACACCAGCCAGCCCTTCAATCACCACTTTTGCTTGGGATGGTGTAGTTCTGTGAAAGTGGAAGTGACCTGAGATGCTCTCCCCTAACTCTGCACAGAGCTGTGACTGGGCAGGAGCTGTGCTGAGAAGGATTCTTTGCCCCTTACTACATTCCCCTCCTGCTCCCAGTTTGCTGCAGGAAGGCTCATCCCTTCCTCACTCATGGCAGGAGGAAACTTTTAGAAAGATGCAACAGATGCAGCAAGCCTTGGTTCCCGGTTTGGGGGAAGATAAATTGTCTTCTGGGAATTGTAGTCCCAGGAAACACGAATTTGCAGCCTTCCTGGGAAGGTGAGCCAGGAAAGCTGGCAGCCTGCAGCTGTTTCCATAGCCCCAGTGCAAGAGAAAATGTGTTGAGATTGAGGGAAATTTTTATAGGCAACTCTGCTTGGAAATTAGCAAGCTCCAGCTGGAAAACTTGAACATGTTTAGGAGAATTAGATACCAAGAAAGAAACTCTTTCTGCCATGATGAGGGTTGGAAAAGGATGATATTTCTTGGAGTCTCTAGTCATAGGGAAATTAGCCTTGGGATTCCATGGGAGGTTTGAATGCTGCTTGAGGAGAGAGCATTGGCTGGCCAGAGGGCCAGGTACAGATGAACCCTTATGGCTTAACAGGCATGAAAATGTTCTGCCAGAGTTGAAGAAAGCAGGTTTGCAAAATGGAAATGGAAAGTTTGGACCCCAATCTGCACCAGCCTGGCAGAGGACAAGAGCTGCTCTTCCTGGGGATGAGGTGAGGAGCAGAAATATGGATAGAGCTGGAAGAAGAACCTGCTGGTATGAAGGAAGAACTGCCGACAGAAAGTGCACAGCAGTTGGTTGTGGTTTGCAGAAGCCACCACAGTGTTTGCAGGCTGCAAGAGGCACAGGAAGTGTTTCTATGGACTGAAGAGCTGAACCCAACACAGACATCAGGCTGGGAAATCAGACAGCAAACACTGTGCTTGCCCACAGCTTCAAATGCTTTATAGGGCAAGTCATTTATATTCTTATTCTGGAAAAGACTATTATGTCCTTGTTTGTGAGGAGAAATGCTGTCCTCTGGCTATGTAAAATTCTGCACAGCATGTTCTGTGGAAAGCCTAAATGCATTATCCAAAAGTCCTGGAGCCCTCTGGGAGCTCCATCACCCCACTCAAATCCACTTGCACAGCCAGCAGCCTGCACACTGTCCCTCCTGGGGCTGGCCTGGCCTTGGCTCAGTGCTCTACCCATCCCAGGGGCCCAGGCTGTTGCTAGAAAGTCACATTTATGTACAAACAGCTCAGCTGGGAGGGTTTGGTTTCAGCACTGAGGCTGGCTCACGTGTGGCTGCTGCAGTGCATCCTCTGCAGCCTCTCTGAGCTGGGTCAGAGGCTTTGGTTAAAAAACTGCCATTCCTTTTCCTGCTCTGGTGGTTTGGGGTGCAGCATCCATGCCTGCTGCACTCACCAGCTGAACACTAAATAACTGGAAATAATAACCAGTGAAGACATTTATGAGCTGAGTGAGGCCCTAGGACAATAAAGGAAGCTTGATGGTAGCTCATTCATTACCATCTGCACATATTAGCAGTAAAGCTGACACCAGCAGACAGAACCACAGGCCTACAAAGACCTCTTAACATTATTTTCCACTTTTACAAATTTAATTAGCTCTTTCCCCCTCAAGCAGCAAAATACAAAAATATTTTTTCCAGGTAATACAGCCATTTTCTAGGTAAAGAAGTGAACACTAAAGCAGAAAAACCTATATTAGAACTGTTATTCTCATTTTCTACATGGACATTTTTGGTTTTTCTCCGAAAGGAGCAGTCTTTTTGTTCAGTGTCATAACTCATAGGCTTCTAAACCAGAATGCTGATGGATGGAGTCTCAAAAGGTGGGATTTAATCTGATTTCGCACATCTTTCTCTGGCTTTACTGAGCTGCTGTAAGTTTAGACAGGAATAGTCATACTTTCTGTTTCAAGGGTAAGATGTGGTGATCTCTGATTCTCCTTGCCCACAGCTGGCAGCTTCTCAGGGCTCTTGCAATTTTGTAAGGGGACATTTTGCCTTGTACCACAGCACTGAGCAGAACTGTAAGAAAACCTTATCAGAATAAGATAACACCTCCCTGACAGAACTGAGTGGTTCATTCTCAGTAATCAGAGCTGGCCTGAGCAGCCTGGTCCAGCTGCTGTTGACATGAGGGCTTTGGGACAGCTGTAGCCAACCCCAGGGTGTTCCCAGATAACAAACAGATAGCAGTGTGCTCATTCAAGGTCTGGGTTTAGCCAGCAGCTCATGTTGGTATGTGTTGATTCCTGCAGGAAGATAATCTTTGTGCTGCTAAGGCAGATTTTGGTTTCCAGAACAACCTGGTAATGGAGCTATTCTTTTTGTTAATTATGCTGTCCAAACAGAATCTTGTGGACCTGATTTTCTGCTATTAGAAAAAGAAAACTAATCATACCAGCATACACATGACAAGACTGAGTAAAGACTCAGCTATTGTACCAGCAGCTCAGCCTGTCTTTCCCAGAAAGAAAATGATTCACATATCCCATGACACCATCCCACCATGCAGTTTTCCTGGGATCCTGGATTTCCTAATGCTGTGACGTCTGATCCCAGTTTGTGGTGAATAAAGTGATGTTAACTGACCACTTATTCACTATCATCTCAGGAGTAACATGATACCTTCCCCATGCACAAAACAAACCTTAGACTCTGTAAGACTTACCAGCCTCACTTCTGAGCCTTACAGAATTCTTACTAGCATTTGGGAAAACCAGCAAGAAAAGAGGGCACAAACCTTTCAAAGATGAATATTCCTATTACACCATACCCTGGGGGATTTTTTAATGACTTCTCCAGCAATACAGAATGCATTTGTGCCATCAGGTATCTTTTTGATATGTAGGGGCCTGGAAACCCTGCTCATCCCTGCTGTCCCCTCCCCAGGCTGCATTTGGGAATGAGTCATTCCTGTATTTCTACTGAAAGCATGGCAAGGTCCTGTCAGATCCCTGGGTGCAAGATGGGACAAGGGGGAACAGTTTCAAACCAAAAGAGGAGAGATTTAAACTATATATTAGAAAAGGGTTCTTTGTGGGGGTGGTGAAGCCCAGGCACCCAGAACCTGTGGCTGCCCAAACCCTGGAAGTGTCCAGGGATGGGTTGGATGGAGCTTGGAGCACCCTGGGATAGTGGAAGTTGAAATGAGATAATCTTTAAGATCCCTTTCAACCCAAACCATTCCATGATATCCAGAATGAGCAGGACCAAGCAACAGAACACCCAGCAGCACCTCATCCTGGGGACACCCTGGCTTTTCCTCCCAGCAGCACAAGGATGGAAAACACATAGGCACGTTTGCTTTACACAATAAAACAACCAAAAGGCTCCAGCTCTGCCTTTCTTCGACAGAAAAGCAGCCAGAGAACTGCCCTCTCCCACGAGCCTGGTGCTCAGCCTATGAGATAATACAGGCTGGCCTTTTCTTTGCAGCTGTATTGTTTTAGTGCTTTGGAAAATAGCAGCAGGCTGAGCAATGAGTCATCTGTCACTAGATGGGGTTAAAGTAATTTCCGTTTTCTGTTGCCATGGGGAAATCAACGTCCTAAGATTTGTCCTTTCTCCCACTCAAACACGTGGGAGTAGAAAGCCTGAAACCCAGCAGGACTAAACATTTTTTTTTTTTAATTGTTTTTTATATATTTTTTTTTTTTGTCCCCTTATAAACAAACTTCCCTCCGTGGCCTTGCAGCTGTCAGTCTGTTCCCGGAATCGCCCGGTTAACAATGTCATTCCCCTTGGATTGCAAAAAATCCAGAAGCAGAGTTAAGTAAATATTTGACATTCATATAGGAGTTGCTTCATGTTATCACTTGAAGAGTCTCTCTTTCTTGTAAAGTTTTGCATGTGCATTCGAGGGGAAATTATAAACTTGATATTATTCAAATAAAGTTGAAACTTCAAAGGAAAAGTAAATTAAAGTGGCTGCTTCCCCAGCATATAGTGTCAGGATATAGTGACTAATAGAAACAGGAAAGAGGAAATTGCAGTAAATACCATTTAAAAACCTTGATAATGTATAGTTTACATGAGTAGCAGCACAGCAACATCTAGTGTTGATCAGGAATATAGCTGGAAGTTATCACATGCTTTGTTAATGGTATTTTGAAGAAATTAAGTGTTTCCTGGACCATGACACCACTGCCAAGCCCAGCTCCTTCTCCCCTGTGTTCCCCACTGTGTCAGCTCCATGTCAGTGCCTGGGTTAGCTCTGCAGAATGCTCCCAGTCTGCCTGGATCATCAGGAGCATCACTGGGCTTCTGCTTAAGCACCAACTCAAGAGAGCTACAGATTTAAATGTGATTCAGCACCACAGTGGCCAAAACTTCCAGCATCTCAACTGAAACTAGGAAAGCTATTCCTGCCTCAGAGCTGATCCCTTTACCAGCAAACATTGCTGTCAAACTGGCAGAGCACTCAAAGTTACTCCTTTCCCTAGAAATGAGTGTGCAAGTGTAAAATTGCCACTGTAAGTGGTGTCTTAGAGTAGGCCCTGCTTTCACCCTCCTGTATTTCCCCACAAGTGCAGGGATTACTGTATTGTGCAGTTTAAGACTATATATTAAAAAATAAAAAAAAATTGTGGTGCATATCTCAAGACACCTCTTTTTATTTAAAAGACACCTGAGGTTCAAAGTTAAGTTACAGCTCCTACTGCATGAAGTTTGCTTCATCTTCAGTAAGATAATGTCCTTTAGGTTTTCTCAAACAAAACAAAGTTAATGACTGGCTGCTTTCCAAGTCCAGCTGTCTTGCAACTCCCTGTGAACAGATTTTTTGCCACATTTAAGTTTATTACATTATCTAATTAGTGTGACTGTGTAGGTGCATGGAATGCACTGGAGGAGAGGAGAAAATACAAGTGTACAAAATTCTGTTATATAATTTGCTATGGGAACATGATTATTACGGAGACCTGGATTGCTCTCTGGATTGTTTTCAGCAATTTTTGGAGTGAGCAGTTAGGCAAGGAAATAGAAAGGACATTCAAGACCATCACAGAGAACAGGGCCAAGAGCAGGAAAGTCTGACTACCACCTGACTTTTGGGGCTTAGAAATGCAATCACAATTTTAAAGGTATTATTTCTATACTCACATTTGCTGTTTTTACCTTGAGAAAAAACAATTCAGCAAATTCAATGCCTGACTGGAAGTGAGGACTTCAAGCTCATCAGCTATGCTGCAAGGCTGAATGAAAAATCAGAATGAAATGCAGCCTTATAATTAATAGCAAGAAAATACAGATTGTTACCCACTCTAGCCCTGAAAATGACATCAGGGTGTCTGTTGGAAACACACAGCCAGAGCAGAGATCAGAGCTCTGCTTCATGTTATTAAGACATTCACACCACCTTAACAAAATTAAACGGGCAGCTCAGTAACATGAAGCGAGATCAGACTCTCTTTCTTCCTCCTGCATGCATGAAATGACATTTTAAAGTGATGTGTGATCTTTCAGAGCCTGTAAAGGGGTCAGGCAGCAAGCACATCTGGCATGCTGATCCTCTCAATCAGGGGCATGAAGTCATCCTGCAAGCTGCATTGCTGAGTCAAGAATGTGCAATTTTCCATGTGTCACTTTATTCACTCGCACTCTGAACAGACATTAATATTAATTTCATTGAAGATCAGACACATTTAAAAAAATAGCAAACCCTGCTAATTGTGTTTTAATTTAGCTAGAAATAAAACAGTGCTTGGTAAAGGGGGCTGGTATTATTTGAACAAACACCCTCCACACAGCCCACTGCACTCAGCCATAAATCAGCTCAGTGCTGGATTCCTCCTGATGGGGTTAATTTGGCATAAAGAGATTTTCAGAAGGGTGAGTTTAACTACAAAATTCCTACTAAATTTGCCACTCTGCCTTCCCCAGCATGCAGAGGGGACACTGCCATCTCAGCAGCCCGAGGTGCACACAGGCTTGGCATGAAGCACAATCATCCCAGTCCAGTCTGCTTTAGGAGAAACAGGATCTGCTCTGGGGTCTCTGCTTGTGCCCAGTGTCACCCTGGCTGATGGCAGCATCCAGCTGCAGCTGACAGGTCTGAAATGAGTTTGAGGATAGGATTGCAGATGATGAAGTACACAATTGGTTTGGCTCTTGCAATCAAAATATTTGCTGTGGCAGGTAGGGAGAAACAGTGCTCCAGCAATGGGAGGTGCCCTGCTCCAATCCCTCTATAACCAAAGCCTTTTCTAACTGTGCCCTGGAGGAAATCCTCAGGGAGATCTCCCACCTTCCAAGCCATCTCTCTCTCTTCCAAGCCACCATCTCTCAAGGGTGTCAGAGCCCTTGTCTTTCATATTTGGGGCAATGAAAAGCATTAGGTGTGTATGATTAATTTGATTTCAAGCTACCAGCTAATGCCTATTCCCTGTCAGGCCACACACATGACACCAAGAATGACTGTCCTGGGGGAAGGACAGTGCAGGAGGACACATCCCAGTCCTGCAGAACCATTCCTGCTGGCTCAGATCAGGGCTGGGAACAGCCCCTCAGCTGCTGTCAGCAGGTCCTGCCTCTGCTCTGGGAGCAGCCTCTCCTCTTGGGGAGGCAGGGTACAGAGCAACTCAGAAATCACAGGACAGGCTTTCTGCAGCTGACAGGAAGAGCAGTGCATTTGGAAAAAATAACAAAAAACCACCCAAACATTCCTGGGGGTGAAGGAGCCTTATTCACCAGAGTGTAAAACCTTCTGTTTCTGTAGGAACATCTGAAGATAAACAGAATAGTGCTTGTGGTGCCAGGTAAACAGCTCTTGCATGCCATGGCTACAGTCTCTAAGGAGCTGCTGTTTATTATGAGCCATCCCTGCCTCGGCATTAGTGACAAACCCTCCCTGCAAATCCAACAGGGAGAGGCTCACAAGGAAGGGAGGAGCTTGTATGGAGTCGCCAGAGGGATCCTTGTTACCTTTGGGATTACAACCCTTTTATTTTCCCGCTGGATTTTTGCCTTTTCCCCTGTGGTTTTTCATATAAGCTCTGTTTCTTTGGATGGAGTCTCACCAGACCTGTTTAGGATGGACCTGTGGTAGGCAGAACAAAAGTGTTATCAAAGGAAAGATGTTAGTGATCCTACAGAAGCATTAAAAAGTCAACTGTGTCTGAATTATTTATTTCCTAGTTTCTGTGAACTATATTTAAACAGAGAAATGCTTGGAATTACATGATACTAAAGAAAGAGGCTCCCTGGAGGCTCTTGATAAGATTCAAATTTGCAGTAAATATTGGCATATTGATTATTATCATGACCTGCTGATTTTTAATTTCCCTTCTCAGAGAACCCCAAACCATCTCTTTCTTACCCTGATTTGGACTGTTGAAAGGATATAAATGTAAGTTAGGATCACCCAGGTTGTGCTGGTTGTTAATGTGATAATTGTTTAGTGCTTTTCTTTGGTACTTTGCCTAAATTTTTGCATTTCCAAGGGGATGTTTTAAGTGATGCAGTGAGACAAGCACAGCAAGCTTTAAGGAGTAAAAGCTCAGGTAAGGACATGGCTGGGAAATCCTCATCCTCCTCAATGAGGGTACAATACACATCTTCTCCCCCTCACCCCAGCAGCTGGAGAAAGATCTCCAGGGCAATCCTACTCTTGGTTTTGCAGGGGAGTTGATGTTATTCTTGTGATTTCAATGCAGTGATTAAGCCAGGGGATTTATACTCATGTATTCCCACCACCTGACTGGTAAGCCTTGACACAGTCCATTCTTTTCTTTCTAATCCAAAAGGACAAAGAAAAGGTTTTGTTGTGGCACTGTCATTTCTGCTGTCCTCATACCAAGGAGTTCTCTGCAGTACTTTATGGCTTCCCTACCCTTCCATCAACCTTGGGATGTTTATTTTTCTTCAAACATAGCTGTTTGCAGCATGCTAACAAGAACTGAAGATCTTTTAACACTGCTATTTGTTTACTGAAGACATCAAAGCCTTTTTCCCCACGAGCCTCCTTTGAGGCAGCACAATCTGCAAACAGCCGTGCAACACCGAGGTGTGTTCTGTCCCCCAAAATAAAACCACACTGCACTGTGAAGATACAGCTATTTTCTTATCTCAGGTTCTAAATTTAGCACTGCTTCATCCCTCATTCCTCAGCTCCTCAAACTGTTTGTCCCCAGCCCAGTTCCAGCAAACCTTCCTGCTGCCCTCCAGTTGGGTGGAGGAGCACACTGCCAACGTGGACTGTGGCAGGGATGGCAGCTAATCTAAAACAAATATTTCACAACATCTATGATCAGAGGCATTTCCCTGTTTGACTTTGATGGCCAAGATGCTAACAGGAAGCAGCACTCCATTATTTAGTGTTAGGTCCTGTCAGATTTCAGTTCAGACACAGCCTGTGGGTGCTAGGAAATAAACAGTGCAGGAAATGACAGATGTTGGCAGCAAAATAAATAACAAGAGCTGCTGAAAATAAATTCCTAAGAAATGGTGGTGCATCCTTTTTATGGATTTCCTAGATACATTGAGGCTATTTTAAGGCAGACTCAACTCCCACTCCTTACAGTGTAAACAGGATTATTCCCTCTGTGGGACATATGGCAGCCTAAACGTCACCATTTGTGCATCACTGGTATTCCCAGGCATGTTTGCAGTTCTGCTTCACCCTAAATGTGTATCCCATCATTCAGATCCCACAACAGCCTTCAGGGAGTGTTAAGCACCCCAAAAACATCTCCATGGAGGATAACCTAAAACCTGGCCATGCAAAAGGATCTGCTGGGGTGGAACCAAGAGAGCAGCTCCAATGGACAGCAAAGGAGGAGGATGGGACAAGGACTGAGCAATAGGGGTTTTTCTCCACAATGAAGTAACTCACTCTGAGATGCACTGGTTGAAGACAGAGCAGGCAAAGATCCAAGGTTTTCCAGGAATGAGGAAGGATGATGGGCAAAGTCCAGGGCATGAGAAGCTCTGACTGTAGTGGTTGGGAAGGGTTTGTGTTCTAAGGGCACTTCCAGGAACATGCAACTTACTTTTTATTCATCTGCCATGGGTGTCATTCACCCATCACAGGGAGCCAGCCTGCATGGCCTGGTGCTGGTGGCAGCTTTGGAGACCTCTTGAAAGGAGACCCACAAAAGAGGGGCTGGATGGCAGAGGATGTGCTGTTCAGAGGTTTTAAGCCTAAAAACTTGAAAAGGAGATATAAGGGGAAAGCAGTAGAAACTTTTCTCCATCCACTTTAAACCAGGAGAGCAGTGCTAGTACGACAGGGTGCAAAGAGGTTGTGTGTGGGACACAACAATTTAGGCCACTTCCCTTGACTCTGGGTGCTGTAAAAATCAGAGTGTGGCTCAGCAAGGCAGGGCTCAGCCTCCCAGAGGTGTGGGAGAAGAGTAGAAACTGTTCCCCCATGGAGCTGGGAACAGGGACAAGGCTCCCTTGGTGGCACAGCTGGGCTGCTCCTCCAGCCCCAGCACTCAGGTGCATCCTGCAGAGCACTTCCACAGCCTTGCCTTCAGAAATTAAAAAAAAAAAAAAAAAAAAGGCATACCCTCAAAATAAAAACACAATAGTTTTAAGCACATCCAACTTTGGAATTTCTTGCCAGAAAAATTTAAAACAAACTGGAAACTGATCATCTACTCATTTAAATGATGTGCCTGGAGCTAAACCAGCAAGACTGAATAATCTCTGCACTGCTTTCATCTTCCTTCAACTTTTCCTTTGTTCCATCAGCCACATGTGTGTTAAGTGTAAATTGAAGGACTCTTTGGTGAAAAAGCAGATTGTGTAAAGGGCTTGGCCCTCATCTTATAATTCAGCTTCAGTATTACAATTACTCTTAATAACACTCTTGTTTTGTTGTATTATTTATCCTGGCTAGAACCCTCTAGGATCCCCTGAAGGTTTTTTTTTTTTTGTTTTTTTTTGTTTTTTTTCTGGTGGATTTAGCCAACATCCACTCATGGATCCAGATGTTTCTGCTTTTATCCACGGGAATTTAATGGTATGGACATGCCAAGATCATAACTTCAGGCTCAGCCTCAAGACAAGTATTTTTAAAATTCCCTAAATCAAAAAATGGAAAGTGCCACAAAACCCCCCCTGGGTTCTTACAGCATTTTAGCATGCCAGAATGGAAAATAACCACAGGACAATGCTGCTCAATGCCCTGTGCTGGTACATTCTGCCACACTGAAGCAGAAATCACAGCCCAGACCATGCTGTTCTCTGTGATCTCAGACACAGACTTTGCCTTTAGCACAAATCCAGCTCTTCTCCCCCTTCACCAGCCTGAAGTCAGGAGCCCAGACACACGTGGGTCCAAGATGCTGACACTGGGAGAGATTCCACCCCACCAGGCAGAGACAGTGCTGCTGTATTTAAATGAACACATGCCTGTGTGTGTCACAAATGCTCTCCCTAGACAAAACTGGCTCTGATATAAGGACAGGGACCAAACATACCCTGCCCTGATGGGGATTTAGCAGCACTCAGGAACAATAACCAACCCCAAACTCTTTCCTTGTCCAGAGTGAAAAAAGCAGCACAAAGCAGGAATTGGAATAACCCTAATAACCTTTCCTTCTGCACTGCCTGGGATTTCCTTCAGACTCTCCTCTTTGTGGCATCCTGAATTTCTTTCCTGCTCCCCATTTGCCAGCATGAGCATTAAAGATGGAGTCTGGTGATGGCCAGTGCCAGTGTGGAAGGTGTCCTGGCCATGTCCTTCCAAGTGCCCTGAGGTTCCTCAGGGTCAGGACACTCAGGAGCATGGAACAGCAGAGGCAGGAGATGCACACAACAGTTTTCAGTGACCTTTTGGCAACCAGCACTGAACACCCTCTGTGTGACCATGCCCACAGTGAGGACACAGTGCCATGGCTGAGTCCACAAAAGGTGAATTTTAGCCTTTCCTCCAAGGCTCTCCCAGCTGGCTGAGTGCTCACCATGGTCCTGCCTTTCCTGTGGACAATTCAATCCCTTTTAAAGCCCTCCCTGAGCACTGGGCAGGGGAAGAACACAGAGCAATCATTCCAGCCCCAGCACAGCAGCCAGTTACTGCCTGCTCCAGCAGTATTACCGTTCTATCTGCAGAACTGCTGGATCAAAGAAAATTTAAATTATTCCTAAAAGCTCTTCTAAGGCTTCCCCCAGCATAGAAAAGCCTCTGAGCTGGCACAAAGGGTGGAACTGGCTCCATAGCAAACCCCTCCGGGGCAGGGATGTGCTGGGACAAGGAGGAAGCACAAGAGCCAGGGAAGGTGAGCACCCAGCAAAGCTTTTCACCCACCAACCCCAGAGCTCTCAGCCACAAAATCCTGCTGAGGGCAGGGGCAGGTGATGCCATCAGGCAGGGGGACAATGCCTGGGTGCCATATGCAGGAGGCAGGAAGGGAGCAGCAGAGCCAACCTGGGTGATGCATTTGAAAAGAAAACCACTTTTCTTGTTAGTATTGTGGGTCACATGTGCTGAGCAGGGCTCATTGAGGGTGCACAGTAAGTGTCCCACCAGCAGTCAACCTCCCATTTCCTACCACATCTTCTGTTTAATAAGAAGGAATTTGTTTGTATTCAACTGTGCAATTTAAATTTTAAAGGCCACCCATTGTCCTTAAACACTATATGATTGTATACCTGTTCCAACTTATTCTTCTGATATTCTCAGTAAAATATGGTTCCAGTGACTTGGTCTTCCCTGAAAAAAAAAAAATAAAAAGGTCTCCTTTTTTCAATAAGTTCGTGACATTCAAGCTACTAATTCTCTTTACCATCATAGCCTTTTTTTGGACACAGAATAAAGGAGATTAAATGTATTTTTTTAAAAAGGATTTATCCAAGTTGGAAATGAAGAAATACAAAAATACTTTTTAAAGAGCTTGATTTTTCTTTAAATAAATAATCACTCAGCGAGTCATAAAAGTGATAAAATGCTTTTGTCTCCATTTCAGTGGGAAGCCAGTTTTGCCTTTAACATCCTGAGCATCATGAGAGCCTCAGTGCTGTTTGCTCCTGCTGCTACTTCCCTGCTCTTGGCCCATCCTGCTACTGCTCCCTGGTTCGTTTCAGCCACCTGGGTTACAGTCCTGCTCCCTTTTCCCTTCCCAAACCTCTGCAAACACCCATCATGTTATGAGTGGTACCCCCTCACCCAGCAAACACTGAACCCATGTTAGAGTTTGGCTGTGCTCTGTGCAGCTTTGAGTTTTGTGAGGATTTTTGTGAAACTGCTCCAATGTGCTCACTTAACAGGATCAGTCACAGCTGGAAGGGGGATTGCCAGGAGAGTGGCATGGCTGGGCAAGGATCACATTGGGATCAGGAGTATCCCTGAAGCCATGTGGTTCATTCCATTAGATCATCTTATGATCCTTTAATTTGGCCCTTCAGCCCCATTACATCTTTTACATGCATAGCCTGGGCATCTGAATTTAAAGCCTTGGCAAAATTTTATGGAAATGATACAGTTGGCTTTTGACATTACAGGAAGCAGAACCTGGAGATTTGCCTATCTGCCCTTCCTTGTGACTGACAACACTGCTGTGCCAGTAGCACACAGAACCATCAAAACCTGCACAGACCCAGCTCTGAGAGAAGCACAGGTCTGATCTCAGCACAGACAGCAGGAGAGGTGACAATTACCCCATGCAGCATGTGGGATCTGTGCTCCAGCAGAGCCTGGGCAGGAGCTCCTTAGCAGGGGGATGAGAGGGGAGAGCAGGAGGAGAAATGGATCTGAGGGACCCAGAGCAGAGCCCAGCACACCCCCTGAGCAGCTCTTGCATGAGCATGGCTTTGATTCCCAGCCCTGACATTCCTCCAGCACATCCACCTCTGAAAGCTTGCTGCTGGTTCAGACATTCACAAATTCTGCTGTGCTGAGGGAAATCTCACCCTCTGTGCATGCCACCCCTTGGGGCTTTTCTTCCCTTTAACCTTTGGTTGGAGCCAGTCTGCAAACCCCAAAAAATAAGTGTTTCCATGACAACAGCCCAGCTGACTCCTCTGGGGCACCTGAAGATTTAAAGCAGTGCCAGTGCTCTCTCCTGCTCCAGCATCACACCCCGTGGTGCCACAGCCACATCCTGTCCCCTCTCCTGTGCTGCACTGGTCTTTGGGCAGGGCTCTGCCTGCTGTGGCATCCCTGTCACAGCCAGGATGCTGACAACTCACAAGGGCTGCAGAGGCAGGTACTGAACCACAGAACCAGCCTGTGGGGGAGAGGCCAGAGGGGTCTGCAGCCCAAAGGATTGGACAGCTGTTGCATTTTTTAATCCCCTAAGCTTATTAACCAGATTCATAATTTTCATGCCCTCCTTGGTATTTTACAGGGGATATGAAGGGATCCTTTGTTACCAGTCCCTGCTTTGCTCCCAGCACACATCTTTTCTCCTGCCTACATTGAGCAAAGCTCTGGAACTGGATCTAATGTTCCTGTCCCACCCTGGGACCTCCCCAGGACCCAAAGCATCCCCACCTGCCCTCCCTCCCTCCCTGGGCAGGGGAGCAGCCCTTTGCAGAGCCAGGCCCTGCTTACCCAAGAGTTTTCTCCCAATACCTTTCCCAGAGACTGACTCCAGCTGAGTGCCCCATTGATCCAAATCCTCATCCCTTCCCTGCAGCACTCTGTCTGCCCTCCAACCAAGATTTATGAGGCCAATCCATGGATGTGGCTGCAAGAGGAGTCCAAAAGCTTTTACTGCAATGCCACAAAAGGAGCAAAGTGTTCTTTGCATACCTGATCCTCTCTGGAGGGGCTGGAGCAGGACCCTTGCCCATGACCTGCAGTGGGACCAGGGAGGCAGCGTGGGTGTGTGCCAGCCTGACAATGGGGTTTCATTAAACAAGCACAGATTCAAGTGTGGAAATCAAATATGAAACAGTCGTGGCCAGCATTGTCTGCATTCTTGGAGGGGCACTGAAGGAACAGAAAGAAAGGAACTGAGACACTGGCCCAGACATGCTCCAGCTGTCTGTGACTACCTCTTCCCTCCTCCACTCAGTGTAACCATTCTGCTTGTTTTCATTTCATTATTGGATGTTATTTTTGCAACCTGGGAAAAGAATAGAAAAATGGAGGGGGGAAAAAAACATCCTTCAAATGCTTTTGGGTTTATTTTTAAGAACTAGACCGTTTCTTTCCTATCAGAGATAAGTACAGAGTTTTAAAAGTGCACAGGGCCTGGGGTATTATTAGTTAAGCATTTTTTTCTCAAGTAAGATCCTTTATCTCAGAGGCAGCAGCGCTTGTGTTGCTGTGGTTATTCATGAAAGTCTCACTCATTTAGTACTGAGCAACATGCAATTAAATAGCCATATAAACACCCCAGGCTGAGCAACAGCTGCCAACAGGTACCCTTCAGCTTCATGCACTCACTTGCCAAATGTTTCAGCTCCAGTCCTGAGAATCCTCATCTGCATGTGGGAGCAGGGCAGGCCCTTTCCTCCATCACTGTGGGCACAGCCCAAATCAAGATTTTAACGAGCTGGTTTAAAGCCCTGATGCTGCAGATCCCTGTAACACAAGTGCTGCTCAACTCACCTCCTTCCCTTCCCTGCCTTCCTCCCAAAAAGACAGGTTATCCATCTTTAATGTTCAAAACCATTCCTACACAAGACCTGATGACAACTTGTTTTCCCACTTCTTTTTCCTTCAGTTTTTCTTGTGCCAGCACACAGTGCCCATGCCTCAGCTGGGGACACTCCACCCTTATGAAACCAGAGTCACCAAGGGCCAGGGTTATAAACTCCCCATCGAGGGGAGTGGGAATGCCCAGCTGTGCTGGATTTCTCTGGAAGGACCTTTCCTTTATTTTGATGCTGACACATTTCAGCACAGCAGTGCTGTTCCAAGGGAGAAGAAGGATTCAGACTGTTTCTTTCCTTTTATCTTTCTCTTCAGGACATCCACTCACTCAGGAGCTCTCTCCAGCTCAGCTTTTGCACACTCCTGCAGTATTCCCAGCAGGATAAGGTCAGGTGTGCTTCAGAGTGAGATATTGTCTCTCCACACATTGCTTTGCAACATCCAAAGCAGGTTTGTAATTTTAAACCTGGATATTTTAAGCTCCAAAAACATATTTTGAAGTGCATATGCAAAAACTTCTCACTACACACATCATTCCTTCCCAATGAATGGCATTGCTCTAAACATCTGCATGGAGAAACTTTAACTAGTTTTTACCTTATTCCATCTAGTTTTTCAGCATGGGGAGAGTTTTATATTTTGTTAATGAAAATTAACTCTCATACTAGAAACTAATTTCCACCCATTAAAAGATGACAATTTCAAGCAAGGAGTTTCACCTAATCCAGAAACTGTAAACATCTGCTCAACACCAAGCCCAGAAGCAACTTCATTTCCCTTAATGTGTGTGCTTATCTCTAAGCAGGTGTTTAAGTGGTTTGTTGGCAAGAGCTGGAGTGCTTGTGCCTTTCCAGGTGACCCTATTGAATAATTACCAGTATTGAAATGCTCAATAGCTATAAACACAAGGAAAAACCACCCAGCACTGAATCAGCTCTATGCAGAGCTTTTCCAAACTATTTCTGCATTAGTCAAACTAATCTAACAGGGTCAAACTGTTCCATGCTCAAAGGCTGACCCCAAAAGCCACAGGAATCAGTGGAAGGATGTTGATGGGTTCCATCAGTTTGGGGATGGGATCCCCTGTGAGCAGAAACACCTTTCTGTTGTGGCACTGTGACTAAATGGGACAACAAAGGCTCTGTGCTGACATTAAGAAAATTTGTTCTATGGATTGACATCCTGTTAACCTCCAGCTCCCTCAGAGGAAGCTGTTAATTCCATGGTTGCATCAGGGAGATACAGCAACAAAGAAAAGCTCACAGCCCACTGTCAGCATTGACACCTGCACAGGGCAGCACTGACTACAGGCAGCTCTGGACAGAGTAGAAATTGAATTATCCTGCCCTTGACAAGGAGAACACTTGCAAATCTAAGTGATTGTAGCTGATCCAGACTGTACAGACAGAGAATCTCCTTCACAGCAAGACGTCTCCAGATCCTGCAGGTCCTTCCAGTTAAATTCAGTGCAAAAATGGATGGATGAATCCACTCCCACCCTTAAAGGTAAGATGCTGCACACAGTTTTATCTCAACCTGGTGCTAAGGGTTCTCAACAGAGAAGTTTGTTTTGCTATTTGATTTCAATGCAGTTAAATTTTACTATAGTGGTATCCATTTTGCTGAGTATCAAACTTACATCATGCAGATACCATTACCTTCCACTCGTACCTTTGTGTAAGACACTTAAATACACCTAAAATTAAATTCTTGGCCTAAAAATAAAGGTATAAAGACCCTTCAGTAGAGACCTGTAGCAGACAGGGGTGATGCTGCTGAGCTCAGCCTGACAAGTACTGTAATTAATGTGGTGGTAGTCAGGATTCAGGTTGGATGGGATTTAAAATGCAGCTGTGCTGTAAAACCATGGGTTTCATCTGGGGGTGCCAGTGCATCACCTGAAGCAATGAAGTCTTTCCATTGCCTGCTCAGACACAGGCTTTTTTACACACCAGGAAACACCTTAATTTTCAGCAGCAAAGTAGAAAAATCTGGGTTGTTGCATCACTATCAGGAAAAAAACCCTTGATCTCTGTGTGGAAGGCTGGCACTTGCACTCAAGTCCCAGCTCACTGCCTCACATTTTGATTCTTCTACAGATTTGAGCACCACCTTCCAGGCATGAGATCACAGGCTCATGTCCCTGACTCCTGCAGCTCCAAACATCATTCCTGATTGTGGGTTCCTCCCAGCTCTGACTCATTTTCTGTGCCACAGCCCATCACCTCCATTCATTCTGTCTCCCACACAAACACCACTGTCCTTTCCCCAAATCTGCACTCCCTGTCTCTTCAGCCTGTGGCTCAGGGTTAGCATCACCCTGGAATCCTTTATCCCACTGCTTACATTTTCCATCCACCACCTCCTAATGAGAAATGCAAAGGAAAGTTCCTTGCAGCTTCAGCCAAGCTCACCTCCCAAGGTCTCTTTGCCCAGAGGGACAATAACTGCAGCTCAAGCCAAGATTCTATCTCATCCAGACAAGGGAAGTCTGGAAGCCCTGATAGCTAATGACCTACGTAAGCCTGTGTTACAATTTCACTCTCCATAATTCAACTGCACTTTCTAAACTGCATGGAAATGCTCTGTGGTGTTTATGGAAACATTAATGTTACTCAGATTTTGGAAACAGCAATGCTGTTTGCAGTGGTCTTGGTTAACCGGAGTCTTGGGCCATCAGAGTCACTGGATAAATCTTAGATGTGTTGAGAGACATCTCCACTAAAACAAAGGCAGAATTTTTGAGGCATTTCAGGAAACAAAAATCATCCCTGAGTGTGGGTCCTCATCTAGCAGCATCCAGTGCAGGTGTCCATCTGCACACAGAGCAGATGGCAGAGTTAAAGCCTAAACCTATAATCATTAGCCAGGCACAACTACAGCAGGTGATGGTGCTCAGCTGAGTGCAGGGCTTTATGGCAGGTAATCAGCACACTCCTGCCCACAACCTCTGCAGTCCCTGGGGCTTTGACTCAGCACTTCTGCTCCTGGGGCTGCAAGCTTATATTTTCTGTGCAAGTCTTGTAATTTCCATCTCAGTTCAGCATGCTTCCTGATTGACCTGTCACTGCCCATAAATCGGTTTTCCGGGTAATTAATACCACCAAGGCTCTAATGAAGATGCCATACAAGGCTCTGCTACAGCAGTTCCAGCTGACATGACCAGTCTGCCACCCTTTTCCTGCTCTTCAAAAACCTGATGCCTCCTTAGGAGGACAAGTCAGGATCTAAATAGTGCTACAGCATTGAGACACAGGTAATTTTCTTGTTAAAAAAAACCTTTAGCACTAAATGTAGAATTCTAGATAATAAAATCCTGTTTATCACATCAGGAGGAGATCCCCAGCTTTCCACAGGATGCTCTGGTTTCTCTGGGTGATGTTTTCATGAACACCTCACCAGCCACGTCAGCTGTGTTGGTAGCAGGACAGTAAAAATGAAGTGCTGGCAGCTCCTGGTCTGATCAGAGCAAGAGAAATGGAAGAGGCTTCTGAGATTCCCCAGCCACTGTGTGAATGGAAATGGCAGAGCAGGAAGAGTGACAAGTGTGAAGGTTTGTAAAAGGAAGGGCTGGAACAAATTGCCATGGCATGTCCAGTGCAGAGGACTGACCTGAGGCTACTTACTCCTCACACAGATGGAGAGGTTTAACTCTGATAATGCAGCATGTAAATAAACAAAGCCAAATAATCTTTACACAGGAAAAGCACTAAAAAAACTGTCGTCAGCCAACAAGACATTTTACTGAAGAATTGGAAATACTGGACACATTTTCAAGTGTGTGAAGTGCAGTTGTGTTTTCTTGTGTGCAGGGGGGTTATAGGAGTTCACATTCCCCAGGCAGGCTCTGGGTGTGCTGGGGGGTGTGGGGGGTTCCAGCCCCCATCTGCCTGCTGAGCATACCCTGCTGCTTCCATCAGCTTCAAGCTTGCACTTACCTCAGAAAACGCCACAGGCATAATTCTGCTGTGCAGGTACTAATAAGGAGACAAAACACCACTGAAGCCCCTGTCAGCCTCTTCCTCCTTGGGACACCTGATTTATTATTGACAAAGTGCTTCCTGCTCTGTTCATGTCTGACTTTACTGCAAATGCCCAGAACTCAGGAGCACTTCATCTCCTCATCTCTTACCTTCAGGGCAGTGTAGGTTAAAGTCAAACCACATGAAAGGAAACAGTGTGGCTGATTTTACAGCTCTTAAAAAAGAGATTGCCTTTTTATAATATTGGATGGAAATTTTTATAACTGCCTGTGATAATTAATTGGAAAGCAATCGAAGAACAAATAAGGGTGTGTGCCACTGTACATGGGAGAAAGACTACAGAAGAAATTAAAGGAAAAAATTTTGCTGGCAAAGATCAAAGAAAAGTAAAGGCATTAGTTAATGGCTGTATTAAAACAGAAGCCCTGTCTTTGAAAGCAATAGCTGATGAATAAGAATCCGATGAGCCAATTCTTATAAAGATCCTTTGAAACAAGGTACACATACACACTCCAAAAGTAATTTCAGAACACTGGCATTATTATTTATATCTTCTAAAAACTCTTACAGTAACTTCTCTGTTGTGTCAGTAGCCTTTGAGGAGAAGGACACACACCTACTCCACAAACAATCTGATGCAAAGCTGGCTTAACAATTTCTATTTCCTGGGAGTTACCAGTTAGGAGATTTAGCTCAATCCTACTGAAGGCTTTATTTGCCTCCACTGAGCTGAAGATTGGCCCATTTATGGAAGCTCAGACCCATCAGGAGACCAAGATGCCAAAGTAAGTGATGCCTGGCTGATAGGTGTCTGCTTCCCAGGGCAAATTCCCACTCACACCAGGAACACCAAGTTGCTGGAGTCTCCATGTGCAGCAAAATTCATTTACCTTCTAGAAAGCCCCAAGTGCTGAGCCAGGCCACAGGGGCAGAAGGATATTGTCCTGGTTTCAGGCACAGAGTTATTTTCTTCTCAGTAGCTGAGACCTACACAGACTTTTGGTCTGAATCAAACTGCATTTTTGGTGTCTGAGCCTTTCCCTAATTTCTCACCCAGCACTTGTCTCTAAGGGTGTCATGGTGCACCTGAGTCACTTCAACATCTCAGTGGCACCCACACAGGTTGTGTTGGTCCAAGTCAACTATTCCAACCACTTTTCTTCCACCTTGCCTGTCTGATCCCTTGGCAAGATGATTCAGCTCAATAAACCACAGGGTAGAAGAGTGTGTGACACATGCACACCAGTGGGCCAGCCCAAAACAAGTACAGCTTGGCTAGGATTTGGAATATAAAACCTTGGACAAATAATACAGACCTCAAGCACATTTTCCTGCCTTTGGGGGATTGAAATTCCTCCCTGTGTGTCTACACAAGCATGTTCCCCTGTGTGCATAGGAGATCCCCATAAAAAAAAAGAATGCTCAATTATGAGGGATTTCCTGTCCCTTCCTCCCTCACCTATATGCTTCTCTTGGAAAGATCATACACCTTCTCTTGCCTTTCCTAAAAATACTTCAGAGAAAATCCCTTTCTAATTTAAAAATCAGCCTCTCAGCCCTTTCATACACAGGTCAATAAAGAGCAGAAAGCAATCCTGGCACCTTAGCTAAACCTCAGGCAGCTCCCAACAGTTTGGCCACCCCACCCAGAGAAATCCCCAAAGTTTAGTGATGTTTTTGTTGCCCTGTGCTAGGTGCTTCTCTTTACACCTCTAGGGAGGGCACAGAAAACAGAAAAACAAGCCCCAGAACCCAAAAGGAGTTTGAACTTGACATGCCTGCACACACCCCTGTAACTGAGCACTGCCAAGTGAGGCTTCCCAGATTATCACAGGAGGCTCATGCTAGGAAACCTAACCCAGATTTGCTTTCATTGGGAATCATCATCCTTCTTTCAAAGTGGAAGTTTACACTTGGTGGGAATGTGCTAAGTCTCACACATATTGTTGTTATTGTGTGGCTTTCCCTTCCTCTCACAGCTGCTAAACCTTACATTCAGGTAATAAATATTGTGGAATGACTGCAGTCAGCTACAGCAGGGTGTTGGAAAAGCCTCAGATAAGCCTCCAGTGTCAGACATTTGTACTCACTGAAGGCCATTGAGAAAGACAGGCTTGGAAAAAGTGAGCAGAAAAGATGAATATGCTGGATTTTATTAGTCTACACATAGCAAGAAAGCACCAAAACACTGATTTCATGAGACTATCTAAAAACAGACATGCAGGAATAGCTCTGTGCTGAAGGATTCCCACAGATAGCTGAACAAATACCTTATAAAAATTCCAGCAATAAAACACAAGTGAAATATCTGTGTTGATACACAGCACACATCATTAAGTAACAGTGGTAAGAGGTTAGTGAAAAAAATTGATTCTGTTGTTTAAATCTAGCCTGGAAGATGTCTTTCCAACTTTAACAAGCCTGGAGGACTCTTGGGGAGACTCAGATAGCAGCAGCTCACTGAAAATATCACCACTAATTCTTTGCTGTGCTGGAGACTCTGACAATATCATTAAAGGATCAAAGATGAGATTTATCCAGGTCACTTCTGTGGTTAACTCATGGGTTTACCAGTCAATATTCAGATTTAAAGCAATTTCCAACAAATTTGAAAGCTTTGGATTTTGAGGTAATATCCATGGGATATTAGCTGGGAACAGCTAAAACATGAATTATAATTTCAAAGTCCATTCTCATTCTCCCTTTCCATGCCAGTGCTGTTGAGGTTGCAGCTACACTATGGACTTAAGAGAAAATTCAAAAGGAGAGAGCTTTCTTCATCTCACCACCAGAAACTTCAAAGAGCAGAGGTGGCTTTGTGCTCCACAGTGTTTAACCACCAAACCTTGCCTGGGTGATTCAGCACCATGACAGAGGGTGACAGGGCAGTGGCTCAGCTCTGGGGACACCAGGAGCATCATTCCTGCAGCAGCACAGTCACCACATCACAGGGCAGGAGCTCACCTGGGGTGCCCACAAAACCACACCAGGCTGTGCCTCACACCTCAGGCCAAGGTGATGTGCTGCAGGTTCCCACTTCAGCTCCCAGACACACAGCTCCACTTTTCCTAAGTGTGCTGAAGTTTAAGAAGTTAATGGAGCCAGTGGTGCTGAAAGAAATTCAGCTTCCCAGCTGAATAGTGACAGATAAATTCTGTGATAATTAAAAAAGTGGATTTCAGAATACAGCCAGCACCAGGAGCTTCCATTAATGTGCTGAACTTCTCTCTTTTTCATTCCCTATTTTCACAGGAACTGAGGGACAGCATCCTCCAGAGTCCTGGTGTTCACAAGCCCAGAGACTCATTCCATCTCTTAGTGAGCAGTATTATAACAGTGGAGTGCTCACAGGGCTGCAGAGCCACAGTTACTCAGATTTTCACATTCTGTAGGGTGCTGCATCCCTCCTGGTGGGTTTGGAAAGTCCTGGCAGCCTTTCCACATGCTGCTCTCTGCAGAGCTCCTGAGCTGGAAACTCCCATCTGGCTCTTGGATCAACACTGGCTACCAAAATTTGGAAACCCACCATGCTGCCACGAGCCCCACAGCACTGCTGGAGGGGGATCCCTGCTCCAGCTGGAGCACAGAGCCCTGGCTCTCCTGCTGCAGGCTTTCCTGGTGGGCTCAAAGTGGCTCACTGAGCTCCCACAGCAGCACTTGCTTGCACAGTAGTCTCTGAGCACTGCTCAAATGTGAGCTGTGTTTTGCTGGGGATTACTGTGTTGTTACTGCTTCCCCTGATAGCATCAACTCCAAAGTGTGGATGTGGCCATGGGGAATGCTTAAAGAATCCAGATGCAGTGCTCAGCCTTAATGTGTTTTCCTTCCCTCTAAATACTACCACACTTTTTCTGCAGTGACAGCCACAACTAGATAGCTCAGCAGGAAAGAGGAAGAGGCATTTATTTGGGGTCTGCTTGTAACTGAACCCCAAAACCATGAGTAGAACACTTGGCCCTCATTACACCTTTTAATGGGAATTATTTTAATATACTGCATGTACATAGCAGCCTCTTGCCATCAAAGAAGCAACTTTTCTTAATAGTCAAGAATATTCAGCATAGCAATACGTATCCTGCCCTGAAGAGCTTTAGAGAACACCATGATAAAGTTTTCTACAAGATGTGACTCTGGACTAGTTCAGACAAATCTTGCATCTCTCCTTAAAGACCCAAAAGGAGCTTCCACATGGACACAGGGGTGTCACAGGAAAAACAAACAGACTAGGAGGCATTTATATGAAAAGCACTTCAATAATCTAATCTCTGTAGCTAATTTAAGAACTCCTAGGGAAAGAGAAGGTAGAGATAAGGAATCTTAATGAGGCCAGGCCAAAAATCAACACATGAGCAGCAATCAAATGCTTGCTGACTGCTGTCTGTTCATTATACGTGATGAGTTTGACAGTTTCTCAAGAGGAGAGACCATTACAAAAGTAGTGAAGACATTCCACTAAAAAAAACCCACTGAGCCACTATTAAAGACTTAGTCAACAGTAAAAGCCTCCTAAAGCATTGTTAGTCACTGCTAAAGTATTGCTAAGCAACCCTTTATCCTCCTGGACTGGATTAGTTTCATCACAGCAACGACCAGCAGCTTCCATCCTCACTCTCAGCTCCCAGCCTGAAGAGCTGTGCAATTTTCTTTGAAACTCAAGTGAGAGTTGCCACTCCAGCTCCTGCTGAAGAGTGAGGGGGTTGCACATCAGCAGGGGAGCCTGTCTGCAGCTCCAGGGGCTCCAGGAGCCAGGCTGCAGAATACCAGCTAATTCATTTTAAGAAATGAGAAATATTTATTTACTCTCACACTAATTCTTGGCTGATGCAGTAGCAGCTGATAGCCTTCTCAGCACTGATTTTTAAAAGGCCAGCCTTTACCAAAACTAGACCAGCTGCCATCAGAATTTCCACTAAAACTCTATTTGGCTGCAGTAACTGAAATCAGGAAACTCCCAGGCACAGACCTTGCTAGATTATTGCTCTCCGCTAGGCATTGCCTCTATCTTCATTTATATTTTGTTTACCATTTGTGTTATCTCAGCACCTCCAAGAAGCTCCTTCCACAGATATTAGCAATAATGCACTTAACAGAGCAAATTCAGCTGGATATTAACTCGTCTAGTCCAGCCTCTCAGCAGCTTCCAAAGGAAAATGAGAGTGATAAATAAGGGACATGACCTGCCTCAACATGATCTGAAACCCAGCACAATGAGGGGTCAGCTGGACACAGAACCAATAAAGTGAGACTTCAGAAAAGCCAAAGAGCCCAAGAAAAACAAATCAGATGAATCTTGTCTAGTGCTGCCATCCCTGTAGTCCCAGGTATTGGAAAAACAGCATCCAGCAGCCATCCACATTCCCACACCATAGCCAGGAGAAGGGAGGAGTGCTCAGACACCTCCTCACCCTCTCCCTGTCTCCCATTCCACTCTCAGGCTGGCACACTCACACTCACAGCAGCTCTCTCAGCCACTCCTGTAGCCTGGCAGATGTCCTTTGTCACCACCAGACCCTCAGCTGAGAGCCACTCGTAGACATGTGTGCTTCAGTTGGGAAGATGAAGACTTTCCCATTAACCAGAATTACTTGTTCACTCCAGAATTTAAAGTCCACATCTACAAAAGCTTTGCTTGCTAACAATACATTTTATAGCAGAAAAAAACCCCAACCAGTTATATGGTTAGAAATGTCACTTGTCAGTGAAAGCAAGGTGACACTCACAGAAACGTGTTCAGAGACCCTGCCTGTGCCAGAATGACCCTCTCAGAGCAGGAATGAAGTGCCATATAGTCCAGAACTCATTATCTACTATTTTTAGCTCACAATTAGCTGAAAAAAAGTTATGCCTTATTCTCAGGATTACTTACAGCGACAGACCAAGAATCACAGCCAGCACCCAAACTCAGAAACAGGAAAGAGCCCTGGGCTGAGCTTAAATGGGGGCCAAGGGCAGGTGGGGCTGAGATCACAGGTGAGGCTGATCAGGGCATCATGCTCACAAATAAACCTGATGGTGGTGTTGGTTTTAAATACCATGCATGAAGCTAAACTGATTTATTCCTGTATGAGACCAAAGGCAGACAACAGCTACATATCAGGACCTCTCCCAAAATGCTCCCATGATAAAGTCCCATGGCTCTGCTGTACCCCTGGGCTCTGGTGGTAATCCCTCCCAGATTACCTGGGATTATCAACCACCCAGGAGATGCACAGCTGGCAACAGACAGTACCAGTGTGGTCAAACTTAGTGATTTTTTTAACAAGTTCCCAAATTTTTCAGGTTAATGTCACCTTAGAAAAAAACACATCACTCCTTTTAATACCTGAGGCTGTTTCAGTTGGTTTGATTTCCTCACATACCAGTTCCCCTGGGGCAGAGCTCAGAGGAAAAGAAATGCCTGGCTTTAGGCAGTCAGATTTTAATAAGTGCACCATAAATTAATTTTTCCTAAAATCCAGCATGTATAGGCACTTAGCCCACCCTTCCTTCCACATCTTCCCTGTCTGGGGCTGAGCCTTCTTCCTTATCTTCAGCCAGCAGCTCTGACATTCTCCAGATACACTCATGAGGTCAAACAGAGACTTTTTGGCCAAGTACCCTCCTTATCCACGATGTTTGCACGTAAAAGGTTGGGGACATCTCCCCATATTTGAACCAAAGGGAGAGTTTTATCTCTGTGGGAGCCCCAAAGACACAACACAAGTGTTTGCCTTGTGCTGCTCTGCTCCTTAACAAGGCCCTTATGGCTTTCAAGGGAATAGATTGCAGGGCTGTGCCAAAACTGGCAGCTTCCTGCAGAATTTGCAGGAGACAGCTTAAAACAGGTTGAAGGTGAAGAAGACACCCAGGAAACCACCAGTTGCAGTGAAGTGGAATGCTAAAACACAGGACTGGGAAAAAAACTGTGTGCTAAAGTGATGGTTTTCAAACAGCACTGATTGCTAATTAAACTGCTCCTACTCTTTGTCTTTTCTTTTTACAAACTTGCTTCTCTCTGGTATAGAGACAATAAAGAACAAAGCAAAAAGCCGATGTGCCAAATTGTGATCTCAGTGAAACTGGTGGAAAAGCACATAAAACATTCCCTTGGGGGACTGGGAATTGGGGGGTTCGGAAAAGAGCCCCGCTCACACAAATGGAGTTTCATTATTTGGTATGTGAGTTCATTATAAGTGGGTTCAATTATATTTCATCAGTGAAGAGAAAATGGCCTTTTCATCCAATGTATCGAGTTGAGCTGAATGCTAAGCACATCTGACGCAGCTTTTGGGAAAAAAAACAAAACAAGAACAGTAGCCATGTGAAAAAACAAACAAAGTGACTAAGGCATCTCGGCGCCTCGGCGAGCTGTGTTTCTCACGGAGCCATGGTATAAAGAAGTGAATGAAGTACAGTAGCTTAACATGCACCACATGAGTGTGTGCAGTGCCACATTTGCTGATTTACTCACTCGTTTTGTTTGAGGGGCACTTGAAAGGCTTTGACATTTACAGCTCTGTAGGCAAATGTGAAAGGAAAGAATAGATGCTGTATCTGCGAGCTCCCAGCTGCTGGTAAATGTCTGCTCTGAAATCAGGAGCACTCTGCGCCCCCGAGCTTCCCAGGTTTGTCTGCTATTACAGCAAATGCGTCAACGCTCAGGGGGTTAAAAATGTTAATGGGGCTCTCAGCGAGATGTGAAGTCTCTCAATGGGAAGTTGTGATGCTTTTCGCAAGTTTTCTAGGCTGGATGCACAGAGTAGCCCAGTGCCTGGGTCAGCAGCCATGGGTTGTTGAGCCTGCACTGGGTGCCCTGAGATACTGGAGTCAAAGGGATTTAGGATGCTTTCCTGGGCTTTAATTGCAAGAACGGTTTTGTTTCTGTGTGAGTCACTCACTATACAAATGTTTGTTCTGCCCTGTGTGTCCTGTTTTCAGGGAGGCAGCACACACAGAGCACCAGCAGCAGGGCAAGCAAAGCCTTGGGAAGCTCCAAAGGCTGCACTCAGCCTTGCTGCTTCTCACGGATGTCACTTGGCAATTGTATTTGTCAAGCCTGAAAGCTTTTTGCCTTTCTGAATCATTCAGTGGGACCCCTTTGATAGCCTGGGTGTTTTGAAGCTCTTCAGTTCAGCCTTGGCAGGGATTCATGGGTGCAGCATCATTTTCCTACTCTGCCATGCAATGCCCCTGTTCCCCTGCCACTTGCTGACAGGCAGCACTGTGACAGTCTGAAACTATCTGTACATCCACATCCAGTTATCTTCTGCCAGTTCCTCCTGTCTGGGTGGCAGCATCCTGCCTATTCCAGCAGGAATTTTCACCCATGTGAGGAGTAAAGACTGAGGGGAGTGAGGGAAGGAGCAGGGTGGAGCAGGAGGGGAAATGAGATGGGGAAGAGGAAAAGGCAGAGATAACAATGGAGTAGGAAAGCAGTGGAAACATCCAAGGGGAGAAGGCAATGATTAGGACCAGCAGGGAGTGACAGAGAGATGATGACATCTCTTTTCACCAGAGGGATGGGGTGGTGCTCCTTCTGGTAATGTGTAGTGTGAAATATTCTACAGATTTATCATGGGGTCTTGTTCAGCTGGAAACCTGCATGGGGAGTATTTTCCTGTCTTTCCTTTCCATGGAGATTTGAACATGGAGGAAGAGAGTAGAAAGCTGCTTGGATCTAACCCATGATTGGAAGACACTACTGGCCCTGTAGTTTGGGCATAGTCTGTCCTAAATCCACTCACATGGACAGGGAATGGAAGGCAGCTCTATTTTCTGCCAAGCTAATTTGGAGACTTAATCTGAAAGCTGTTTTGAGAGCTGTTGCTCCCAGAGGTCACTAATAGTATCCATTCTTCCTGTTACACTTTGTCCTCTCCATCCTCTCAGAGGCTCCTGTGGAAGACAAACCCCTAATGAAAGTATAGGTCAATTTGCACTTCTGTTCCTCCAGGAAAAGCTCAGCTAAAACCACTCAACTACAAAACTCATTCAGCCTCCCATGGACCAGGCATTATTAAGATTCATTACTTTCTATGTTCAGAGTCACAATCACTACAAAATCAGTGTCAGAGGGATGCCACAGGGCATATAGGCATTTCCATTGTCCTCAGATTCTTTCCCCTGATTTTTCATTTTCAGCCTCACAATTTGTTCCCTGGTCCCTACCCTCCCTGTGTGCAATGGTCCTGCAGAAGAAAATTCACCTTAACTGTTAATTTTTGGGGAAGAGGCATCAAGGGGAAATTAATTCCTTTCCTGAACACTGCTAAAACAATCTCCTATTTCTCACCCTATTGCTGATGAAGTATAAGTCCATGGCTCTTGTAGTGCCAGGTGTAGCATGGTTAGTTGTGACAAGGAAAAATCTTACAGATTTCATTTCTATTTCTATCTAGATAGTTATTTTTAAAAAGTAAGTACAAATTCCCCAGACCTGTTTGCTGAATCACACTTAGCTTGCATGATTATTAAAATATTCACTTTATTTCTCTCCTTAGAGTTTCATATTTATCACAGCTCACTCCCAAAATATTTTTAATTAAGGAACAATGCTGCCATCATGTCCTTTTGCAGACTGACAGGACACAGTGGAAGGAAGGCTGCTTTTCCCTTGCAGATGAATGGCTAATGCTGAGGATGCCTTTTGAAGCACACAGTTGACCACTGCCACCCACCATGCACAGATCAGTTCTGATTCCCTCCATGCACAGATCAATCCTCAGGCTTTATGTTTCCTGGAAATCTCTGTGACATCTTTAGATTGCAGAGAAGGTCACCACTGTTTTTCTTGCCTCAGATGATGAGTTTCTAGGCTTGATCCGTGCTGACTTCTATTAAAAGGGAATATAAAATAGAATTGTAACTGGCCTGATAGGAAAAAAAAAATAAATTAAGTAAAACAAATCATTCTTTTCTTCTGCTCTGATGCTGGCAATAAACATCAGTGTAGCTGTGAAATGCAAATGAGTCAGGGCTTTCACTCCCTGACAGCAGACATCACATCACCAGAGAGATGGCCTTGAGATCCCTGCCAGTCGCAGGCACAAGGCATCCCTATGGCAACAGAGCAGAGTAACACTGGGAAAAGGCTTGTTTAATATGCTCCAGCAGCTGAAAATCAGAGAAAACTCAGCACCACAGGAGCAGCCTGCCTTCTGCAGATCACACCCAGGGCCATGTTCCCCCAGGCAAGAAGGGCTGCTGCTGCAGGTGACAATTCTGAGCTGTGGGGATACTCCCCTGGCTGTCCTGTGCTCTTGGACCTGGATTATTCTGCCCCAGAATGTGAAAACACTGCTCAGCGACCTTAATCTGGCCCAGACACACAAATTTCCTTCCCATGGAAAGGAAAATACAGAGAAAAGCTGGAATTTGGGCACTGAGCTGACAACACACCCAGGCTGAGGAGCTGTGTGAATGCTGTGAAACACTTATTCCTCCTTCCAGGCACGAAACTGCTTCCAGCATGTCCTTTTGCAGTCTGCTTCCCACCCCACTGATACAGGCCTTTGCAGAACAATGGCAAAAAGCTGAAATGCTTCAGAATCTCAGAATTTATTCCTGAGCTGGAAAAGAGCATATATGAGGTGAAGCAGAGCAGCCAAAATCTGTCCTGGATTTCATGTTGCTAGAGGTTGATGCCAAGGGAACTGCAAGAGTGGTCCCACTGTGTGATGCCACCACTCTTCAGAGAATAAATGTTTGACTTTTTTCCTCATGCTCCCAAGATCTTACAGCCAGTAATTGCCCTATGGATTGCTTTTTCCATACCTCCACTTGAATATTGAACAACAGCTACCTATAAGGAGACACTGGTTTTTCAACATCCTCCCCTAATTTTCCTATTGTCCATTACCAATGATTGTAGGGAATGTGAACTTCATGAAAAGTAGGAGTAAGATAGCAAAGCTGATGTGTAAGAAGGAAAAATGATGGACAAGAATTAATTAAACTCCCATAGGAAAACTGATATTTGCTCTGGATATTCTAAATGGAGCCTTCAATAAGGCAGAGGCTTAAATTTGCCATCGTGTTTCAGTGTTAACAGTAATATAAATTACAGTTATATTAATTATAACTGTAATTATAATACATATAACAACATAATGAATATAGATTTATTTAATATGCTTTTATTATATAACAATATAGTAAATATTAACAGGGAATTAGCTGTATAGAAGATGAGTTTAGTCAGGAGAAAGGAAGAAAAGAAGGAAGAAAAGAGAGAGGAAAAAAAAGAAGAAGAAAAAATTCCAGCCAACTGAAGTATTTGTAGCAATTTAAAATAAAGCAGTGAGATGTGATCACCAGGGCAGTCCTGGAGCCTCCCCCTGCTCCCAGCTCAGCTCCACTCTCTGCAAGCAGGAAGAAATCCCAGAGAAATTGTGACTGGCCAATGACAAGGGTGGTGGAGAAAACAGAAGTGAGTTAGGTGAGGAGTCCAGACACATTGCAAAAGGAACTGGGGAGCCAGTGCAGGAATCTGCAGTGGATCACCAGCCAGAGCCACCTTGGAAAAAGAGTTTATTATCTGATAGCTGCAAGAGCTGGGGAGGGACTGGATCACCAGAGGACATCTGCACAGTGTTTTCATCAGCCTCATTGTGCCAACATTAACATCAGCCAACAGGAACTGAGCTCAGAGCACTAAATAAACTTGCCAGTATTAACCTGTTAAAACTCTGAGTGCTGGGGGAGCCAAGTCCTCCCCCAGCCCACCTGGAGCAGCAGTGACCAGGTCAGTGCTCCTAATCCACACTTTGTGGCAACTGCTGATGACACACAGAGTTTTCCACTGTTTCTCCTTCACCCCTTGTCAGTAATGGTTTTCCATGCCTGCTGCCTCATGGAAAGCTTTCCTGAAGTTGTTCCAGTGGCTGTTGTGACTTCATTTCCTTGCAGACTGGAGATCACAGTGGCTGAGTGTCCCCAGAAGTGACAGTGGCTCTGCAGCCTGTGGGCACCAACACACAGGAAACTCCAGGGATTTTTCCCACCACTGAGTCCATGGAGGCTCTCTCATCTCTCATTTCTCCTGGGAGAGATGTGCACCTCTGTGGCTTTTTCACAGAGGTGCATCCTTTGCCATGGGCTTTGCCAGGGTCTGCCAACCCTTCTCTTGTTTCTGTTGTGCTCACAGAAAACAGAGAATGGAATTAGTCTTTCCTGGGAGTGTGGTTTTTCCTTTTTATCTCTAATTGTTTGTCTCTAATAAAGATAAAAGAGGTCTTTCTTCCAATGGCAGATGACAGAGCTCTGCTGTAAAGGGAAGAAGGAAATGGAGCTTCTCTGGAGTAATTATTCTCCCATGCCATGCCTACCTGTTAAAATTCAGTTCAGTGAACCACACACCATTCACAGGGGAGCTTTGGTCTGAGCACCAGGTAAACCAAATTTGCTGTCTGAGACCAACTTTGTTGTCAGGGACATTAAGTAGAGAAGGAAGATGACAAGGAGAAGTAAATATTTAATGTGACTTCACTGTCCTTCCCAGAGAAACAGCCTTCTCCTCTGTGGCCAGGACTGGCACAGCCAACTTCCTCAGTCTTGGTTTTCTTGGCAAAAGCTGTTTATTTGATTGTGTAATTTTTCTCCCAACAGGCCCAATCCCTGACTTGTTCCAAAAGTATTTGGCAATCTCTTCCTCATCACCCTTTGGTTGTCTCTGCTCTGTGGCTGCTGCTGGGGTGATGCATTGCTGCTGGGTGACATTTGCAGACACGTTATTGTCAGGAACAGGGAGCCACAAAGACTTCCTGAGGTGGAACTCCCTGCTAATCTCTGTGTCTGTGTTTGTGGATGTGTTGGCTCTTATTTTTCTTTGCCTTTCATGTGATGTCCAAGCTGTCCCAAATTACATCACCACCACCCTGATATAAATTCCAGTTATTCCCACTCCAGACAGCACTGCTGCTCATATCTCAGGGCTGTGGAGTTTCTAATAGTCTTGCCCCAGATTTGAGTGCTTGATTCAAGCCCATGGTCTCTTGAAATCAAGGTTTATCTCTAAAGATAACTTTGCCAAACAGTATGAATGCAGAAGCATCTGCAAGTGATAAATTTCACAGTTTGCTTAATCTCTTTAAGATACAATTTGCATTTTCCATGCAAAAATATTCTTGTAAAGGATGTCTTATTCCTAACTTTACCAGGACTGTGGTGAAACAAAAGTGGTGCTCTGGGAGACTGAGATCATGTAACAATGGGCAAAAGCAAAAGTTTTTTACATTGTGTGGTGTTCAGCAAAATTCAGAGGAAGTTGAGTGATGGATGCACCATGTGAACAGTGCTGCTGAGCTGCTGAGCAATCCTGGAGACTGCCTTCCAGAGCAGCTAAACTATGAAAAGACTTGAAATTGCATGGAAGACTCAGTTCCCAGCAGGAAAATAAGAGGTTCCTTTCAGGGCTTGATTCATGGGATGTGTCTATATTTAAATGATAAATCAATATAAAAGTATTTTCTAGTTATGTATATATGTAACTATATATGTATATAGTTATGTATAAATATTATATGTGTAATTTATACGAATTCTAATATGGGGAAAATTGGTAAAAACAATGAATTTTTTTCATGTTTACAATTTATCAAACTGATAAAACCCAGTATCCAATGCTCTGCCACTTTGCCCCAGTTCTCTTCCCATTTGACCCCCCTAGTCCCCACAAAACTCTACATTAAGCCCCATGAAACTCCTTTTCTCAACCATAAACCTGAGAAGCCCCTGAGGGTCATTCCAAGACCCAGATTAAATCACACACATATCAGAAGCCACCTCCTTGATGACTTATCTAGCTGAGAGATTCATGCAATTAAAACAAGTTCTATTAGTAAAGCCAAAAAAGGGTCAGTTTTGAAAAGCCAGAATGGAGATGCCCTGGGTTTATGTTGTTTGACCTCAGTATGGCTGCAGTATTTTAAATGTCTATGAAGCTACTGAGTCAAAAAAAAAGCTGAGCTGGTGGCTGGAAGTGGTGGAGGAAAAATGGAAAAGAAGTGGTCCCACTTCTTTTTAATCTCAAGTGTGTAGAATTATTGCCTGAAAATGTATTGACAGTATTGACTGAAGAATACTGAACTGGATAGAAAGAGTAAGATTGGACATGATGTAAGGTACAACATGGTGTGTATGGGAATTAGCTTCATAGTCTTATATTTTTATGTGCAGACAGTTTGGCCCAGAATTAGGAAAGTAAGTTGAGATGTTGTAGAATTAAAAAAAGTAAATTGAGATGTTCTAGATGATATTTGAGGTCCCTTCCAGGCCAAGCTGTTCTATGACACTATGTTTGAGTCTGCCAGGGTGAGCTGGTAGTAATGTGGTCAGGGATGAAAACTGCCTTGGGTAAAAATATAAAGTGCATTTCACTGTATTCTTCCAGGAGCCAAGGCAGGCTGGGGAGAAGCTGCAATGATAAAATGCAAACTAACAAGAAGCTGTTGAATGAGACCTGATCCATGGCCATGCTCATTTATAACTATAGCTTAATAGCTGTTATTTTCTGTAGAGGCACAATGACTTTTCTATGGGAAGAACACATCCTGGAACCATCCCAGGGGACAGCAAACACTGGGGTGACAGCACTGACTGTTCTGAATACAAACTACATTTTTTCTTTGATTGGAGATCAAATTGCAACTAGTTGCTCAGGTCATTTCTCTTTCTGTCTGGATGAGTGTTCCATCTCCAACCAGCTGTTGGCCTTGCCATTTCCAGGAGGAGTTGCTAAGACAGCAATCCTCCTGCAGCACATTTCAGCCTTGCTGTCACTGCTGCCTCTGCAGTGTGTCACTTGCAGTCCATTGCTACCATTTTTTCCTTCCCTGTTCTGGGAGACTTTTCCTAGCAGAGATGAAGTGCTGGATTTGATAAGCCAAATCCATTTTCTTACAGACACCAATTCATGACTGTCATCCATTTCTGCTGAGTTTTATAAAAACTCAGGCATTTCTTTAAATGTTCAGTTCTCAGACTTTTTCTATGCATTTTGTTTACCCCAGTTTGTGTTAATAACACAATAAAATAATAACACAATAATAACACAACAAAAGTCAACTGCCATTATGGCAATGGCACTTTTAATTAAGAGGAAAATTCACTGCTGCATCAATAGGAAACAAAACCCAATAAAAATAATTTCTTAATTGTATACATGTAAGGAATTTTGACATGAATTTAGGCCAATGAACTCTTAATTTTTTTCAAGCAGAACTTGCAACACTTGACCTCTATGATTCTTCTAAATGGAAATATCATACAGGTAATGTTCAAAACAAAGTTGTTAGCAAAAAAAAGCATGAAGCAAGTATAGATTTTTGTTAATGCTCTTAATTAAGCCATAAAATTTCAGAGTATAAAATTTCCATTTGAATGACTCATGTTATTAGGTACAGGACTGTATGTTCCCATGGCTCAGCAATCTTAGTAAATATATCATTAGTGGTCCACAGAGAGAATGGATAGTTTGGTGCTGGTGCTCTTATTTTCAGCAGCTTAATTCTCCAATGGTAAAACTGCCATTATTTTTCCATGAGTGTTGACCCTGTGTGATCAGAGATGCAAGGGGAAGGGATTCACATGATTGTCCATGATTTCCACTAAGGCTTTCCAGAGTCTGTTGAAATCCAGGGCACATTGTGGAAGGTTGAAAACAATTTATACAATACATGTAAACCTTTGGCATCTGCAGTGTCCTGTAGCAAGGAGTCCCATATGTGATGTGAAGAACATCTTATTTGGTTTAAACCTCATATCTGCTCACTCTGTGTGACACCAAATTATTCCTTCTTAAAGTCATAAAATATGAACAATTGGGCTTTATGTTCCTCCTGTGTGTCACTTTACAGTGTAAACCTCTACTGTACTCCTTAGTCATCTCTCTTGGGGACAAAGAGTCACAGTTTACTTAATTCTTATTACTAATTATTATAATATTTACATCAGAAATGGATGGAGGCATGAGCATATGTGCACACACTCTTCTGCTTATTAGTACTGTAATTAATTGGGAGTTGAGGGATGCCTGAGAACTTGTCCCTCTGTGGCTGTGGTGATTTGGTATCCAAAATCATGTGTTCCTTGCTGTGGGTTTAAACTCCTGCAAGCTCTCTCATGCAAAGCAGGCTGAGGAAAGTGCAGCAGCATCACTTATTTACATCTGCCTTGGCAGCCCTGAGAGCAGCATTTGAGGAAGCACAGCTTCTCCCCATCAGGAAGGGCTGCTCTCTTGTGGGATATGTGCTCCCTCCTGCTGTTACTATGCAAGTGAAAATTTGCAGGAGGAATAATGCAAAGTTTTTAAACATTAATAATTAATGCATAAAATGTGCAGTCATTATTTTTGTTCGTAATTGGTTCATGGGCTCTATAAAGTCTTCCCTAAGTGAGGAACTGGGTATTAAACCAAATCTAAAAAGGGCATAGACTGTATCTGACAAATCAAGCTAAAGTGCAGTTGTTCCATTGTGTTTCCTTATATATATAATTTTTAATATGTGTGTATTTATTTATTTATTTATTTATAAACCAGGTTTTGGCAAATGCAACGGAGACCAGACTTAGAAGTTGGATACTGAATTGGCTGGAATAAAACTGTGTTTGGAACTGTTCTAAAGGATTAATGAAGACAGTGCAATCTGTGCTGCCCAAACTGCTCCATGTGAGCACACACACCTTGGGAAGGAGGTGATGGCAGTGGGGCATCATCAGCACTGTGCTCCTGGTGGGGATGAGCACCACTGCTCTCTTCCTGCTGGCACAGGACTAGGAAAAGCACTGCAGAGCTCTGTCAGCCTGTGTGCCATAGTAAATATCCACTAATATTCCCATTCCAATGGAAAAATAAAGCCTCCTGGACTTAGGAAAGAACTTGTTGGCAGCTGTAAATGTGGTTTCATGACTGAGCTGTGTCACAGCAGCTCAACACATCCTGCAGCCTGAGGCTGATCAAAGACCCCGTTTTCCCACTTACCTTATAACTGTGTAAGTTAAAATAACTACTTCCTATTCCTGTCAGGGGTGACCCAAAGCTCCTAAAACGAGTGGTACCTCTTGCTCTGCTCCACTCTTGACTGTGTCTGCTATTGCCAGGCTCAGACTATTAGTCTGTCTTCTCTGATGAGACACTCCAGAGGAAGGAGAAGAACACAAAGCAGTTCCCAGCATGAAATAACTTTGCAATAGCTGCTTCCTGACCCTGGTGAGCATAGCTGGGCTTGAGGTATCCAGCAGAAAGTCTGGATCTGGAACAACTACTGCTTCTGCATCATCTAACTTACATCTATCATTTAGCAAAAGTGAAATTCTCTGTGTTGTGCCCCACTACAGCTGCTGGCAGCTCTGGAGGTCAGAGCCATGGTAAATTCTGGAGGTGAACTCTTGTTTTATGGTATTTAATAGTAGCTGATAATGAGCACAAAACAATATTATAAACAAACAAGCATCCATGGCAATACAGCCATTCACTCTTGAACTTTTCAAAACAGGAGTAATTAATTTAACCTTTTACTTTGTGGTTTCATTTTTGTCTCTTTGGGGGGAGGTTTACTTTTTTCTATTATAAAAGCTTACACAGGCAGATGTGGATGTGTTCTGGCAATTAGTAATCAGCTGAGTCAGAGTCCTTCAAGGGAGCTTGTAAAGGATCTACATCTTTTACAATTAAGTTCTTGTATCCAGAGTTCAAGATGAATTGCTCAGCACAGCAGCTTTGGCTTTAGGGGGCTGTATCAAACAGATCCATGCTATTGTTTCTAAGGAAATGCTTTTCCTATTGCCTTTGACAGTTAAAAACGAGGCAGTGGAGTGTTCATTTGCTGGAGCACCTGAGTGTGGAAGTCACTCAAATCTGATCTGGTGACACTTTTCCCCGGGGAGGGTGTTTCCTTTCTGTTGATATGCTCCCTAAAACTAGACCTGCCCAACTGTCCTGCTTTTGAGTAACAAATGAGCACCAAGATCAACAAGTTCATGCTGGGAATAGGAAGTGAATATGTACTGCTGGGTCATGGCCTAATTCCCAAAACTGCATCCTTCTTTCCAGGTTCTTAGGTGGGCTCCTTGTCTGCAAACCAGACAGAAACATGAAAGGGAGGGTTTCATTGCAAATGCTCCACTTCTGTGGCATTTTATCAGGAAAATAAGAGTGCAGGGTTCTTCCAATGATGGTTTTATTCCAAGAGACCTGTGTTTGGGGTTCCTGATGTGAATTCACGCTTCCAAATGCACTAATACCACAATGACTCATAGTGCTAGCAAAGATAATGGCAGTACTGCAATGTCTGAGACTAATTTGAGGAATCCACTTTATTGTTTTGGGGGCAAAATATCTGCTTCCCTGGGTAACTGAGGGTTATGGAAATACACGGATTAAATCTGGGCTCAAGATTTGAATCTTGCTCTGCACTTCACTGACCTGAATAAGGTAAAAGTGTGATCAAGTTCATCACTTGCTCAAAGAGCTTGCACAGCTCCTTACAGCCTTTATCATCCAGGCCTCCTTATCTTGCTCCATCTGCTCCATCCCAGTGATATTTTTAGCATGCATTCACTGTACAGTTTTTCCAGCCTGGCTGCCTGACCCTTTGGTTTCCTAACAATGCAACTGCAATGGAAGTGGTGCATGAGCAAAGGCTGCCACTGAAGTGGGATTTTTTCCAGCTCCCAGAATAACTCCCAAATTTGACCAATCCTCTCACCTTGGAGCTGTTTTTAACGAGTCAAGCTGGGAGGTTTTTTTTCTGTAAGGTTCTGTTAACCTAGAAATGGCTTCAGCTCTGCTTTGAAGTTAACACTTCATTAAGATTAATTGGGGAAGTTCACACCTCTGCTGGGAGTTTGTCTAGCAGACTGTGAGACAGGAGCAGGCTGATTTACACGCCGATGCCTGGCTTTGTAGCTGTAAAAGGGAGGGCAGTCACCGGCTCCAAGAACAGTGCAAGAACTGAAAAATGACCCTGCTTCCACAGCTGGGCTGCTCCTGAACTCACCGCAGGGAATGGATGCTGATCACAGCTGCCTTGAACTTGCAGCACAGTTTCAGGAGCCAAACTCAGGGCACAAATGGCAGGGGATACATGATTAAATCTTACATTACTGGTGGTGGATAAACCAAGAGGTAAATTTTTCCATTTGTCTACTGCTGCCTGGTATGAGCTGGGGATTATTCACCACAAGGAGGAGAAGGGAAATGGGGCTGGGTCCTGCTGACACATGGGCTGAGTCCAGTGCCCAGTGTCCATGGAGAGTGTCCAGCAGGATGTGGGGGTAGGAGAGCTCTGTGAACCTGTCTCAGGCCACAGGATGGGAAGAAAGAACCCTGCAACATGTCACATCCATCACAACCAGGAAAGCTGATGCCCTTTCAGCTTCTTATGTTTGGTTGGGTTAGGTGTAGAGGTGGACTTGATCTTAGAATTATTTAGGCTGGAAAAGACCTTTATGAGTGTGTGGCAGTGCAGCAGCCTCAGCAGCAAGGTGCACATGTTATTTTATTTCCTCAGCTCTTCCTTCTCTCTCCTTGTGAGGATTCCATTGAATAATCATTACAAAGTAAATCATCAATGGTTGTGCCACTGGTCACTTATTGATGATTTCTAGGACACAATTAAAGTTGAGCTGATCCCAATTAAAATAGCCTCAAACAAATGGATGTTTCATCTATGTTATTTCACATGCAAGGAGTTCACAGAATCAGAGAATATGCTGAGTTGGAAAGGACCCACAAGGATCATCAAGTTCTCCTGGTCCTGCACATCACCATCCCCAAAAGTCACACCATGAGCCCAAGATCATTGTCCAAACACTTTTTGAACTGACAGCTGTGACCAGTAATGTCTTAAAATCACCAGTGTTTCCCTCAGATCTCTCTGGTGGGACAGCACAGTGTTAATAAAGTTGGGGAAAGCTGTGTGATGGAACCTTTTCCTTTGCCAAAGTAGGACTGACAGTACACCAAAACTATGGCATTGTTACTTACAGCACAGTAAATGAGTCAAAGTCCATATTCAGAATAGTTTGTGCCCTTAATCAGCTTTCATTCTGCAGATCAGAAGAGCTGCAGTGTCCTGCACAAGGCAGCTGCAGTGGTTGGAGGGAGCTCTCCCATCCTGCATTCTGCTCACCTTCTGCAGCTCCCACTCCCCAAATCTGCCCAGGGTTTTGAAGGGGCTCTGATGAGCTGTGATGTGACAAAATAAACAATGGTGTGTAGTGTTTGCACAAGGGCTCTCCTAGGTACTGCTTTGTGCAAGATAATCCTGCAGCCTGGAGCCTGGAGAAACCTCCCTTGTAGCTCAGGCAGCTCCTTTGATACAGCTTTTATCTTACCCTTTACTGTGTTTATTGCTGGCAGAAAACAAGAGTAAATGTACAGATAAACTTCAGGGTCTTATCATCTTGGCTAGGAGGGTAATCCTGGCTCCATTCATGTAAACAGCTGAATTCCTTCTGGTTTCATTTGTACCAGGGTTTCATCTCTCTGAGTACTTTTTTCTCCCTCTATTTGCAGTCCTTGAAGCAATCACAGCCTGCTGTCTGCCACCTGCACTCCACCAGCACAGGGAAAATCCCTCTTTGGAAACTTCCAGATCTTTAAACATTTCTGGGACAGGGAGAGAGGTGGAAATTCATGGACAGGGGCTGAAAACCCTTCAGGTACTGGAGGGAAGAGCTGGGGCGAAAAGGGCAAGGCTGGCTGCAAACTCCCCCTCTGATGCAGCTGCTGAAATAGGCACCATTCCCTGCACTGCCAGTGGAGCACAAAAGCTAAAATCTAATATTAGAGACAATGATGAGCACTACATCTTGAGGTTTTAGTGTTTTAATGTTGTTTCTATGGTACCAGTACCTGGAACCTTCAGAAAAATAAAATAAAATTTAATGATAACAACCAGAGAGCCACTGTCCTACTTCTATATATAGAAACCCTCAGTTGTAATATCATGATTTCAAATCTGATAAGAGTGTTTCCAGTTCCATGAAATGATTTTTGCTTGTCTATGGCTCATACAGGTGGAAAAAACCAACATGCACATTCATAATTTATTTTCTGAAAAAAATATTCTGCTTTACTGGAAAAATAGAGATGAAGGTTCAGATATTGGCTGTCCCAGAACTTCAGATCTCCTGTTTGTTACAGGTCAAATATAGATCTGACATTTACAACACAAACCACCCCAGCATTGACCTAAGCAACCAACCATGGCCCAATCCAATGGATCTGGGCTATTATAAGTCACTATAACTTTGCCATAGGAGTCCAGAAGCACTGGAACCAGTTTTTATATATATATATATATATTTATTTATTTATTTTTATATATATATATTTATCTCTATCTCCATCACTTGGAAATTGAAATGCAGCTTATTTTAGAAACAAGTTAGCCAAGTGCTGCTTCAGGACATTGGTTAAGATAAACAAAAAGTAATATCCTATGTGAAATATCATGGGAAATGGAGGTTCAGCTGCCCACGTTTGAGTTCATGAGAGACATCTGGCTCTGGAATAACTTCAGTCATAATTTGAAGGTGAACCTGTGGGATTCACTAGCCCAGACTGGGTAATCTAATGGAAAGGTCTTTCCTGACTTGGAGGAAAAGACTTTGTGATTAAGGAAGAGCTACACATTCTATCACATTGAGCTACACATTCTATCAGAACAACAGCATTGCCCAAACTTAATACCCCTGGTAGCAGAATAGGAGAACATCTTGGGTTTAGACTGTGGTGAAAAGACTCCCTGGGGTCACTTACAGGTGTTCCTCTCAGGGCAACAACAGATGCATTTCTCCTTATCTTACTTGAAAAGTCTCTTTCTGTGCCTTCTGACCAGTGGGCAGCAACGTTTCACTCCAAAAAATTCTTTCCATTTATGAGGCTGCAGCAGAGCTCAGAAATGCTGCAGACAAATAGTTTTACTGCTCTTGAAGATCAGACAGAAGGGAGAAGTATTCCCTAACTGACATGATAGGTTGTCCCAACAGAGTCTTTATTCTAAAATAGTTTCGTATTTCCAAATGTAAAAATCTAAAACAGTGGTGAAGGAGGCTAGGGTTTCTTTTTTGGCTCAGCCTGCTAACCTGGAAAGGTATATCTGTGCAGCCAGTCAGGAAAGTAGCAAAATTCCTGGTTGTAGCTCTTGGAAATCATTGCAGAAGCAAAGCCAGGTTATTTTAATAGAGGTTGTGTTATCATCAGAAACAGTCTGGAAAGAGCATGTTAAGATGTGGGTTTGATTTATTCTAGGACCTAGAGTTCAAGTTCAAATCCAAACCAGGATTAAAAAAGACTAGAGTATTCAGCAGGAGATTTTGGCTTCAAATGATAGAAACAGTGAGGGATCTTGCTGGCTTTGGTGATAGGTCAGGTTTTTAAATTACCTTGATTTTTGCACACCTCCTCTTACAGATAATTGAAACCATATTGTGTTACATATATGCAGCACGAATTTCCATTGGTAACATGTCTTTATCTTGAGAAATTACTTCTTTTTTCCCCTAGTACTGAGACAAAGAAGCTCCTTTTCTTCTATCTTCCAGCTTCTGTTGAACAATCTGGGCCTAATTTGAATTCCAGTGATGAGGAATAACCTGATATTTTGCTTACCTTCGTGAATGAAAGGTTAATTCTGTACATCCAAGATTTATACTGCATGCTAGTTTAAGGGCATTTTACCACACAGCTGGTGAGGGATTTTCACAAATACAAGAGAGGACTGTATGTTATTTAACTTTTCCTTTCAACTCTCTCTTTTTTTTTTTTTTCATTAAGTTCCCAGCTGACTGCATACTCTTGAATGCAGCAATCTGTTTAATCTAGTTTTAGCCTTCCTTTTCCTGTTTTGCTGTTTACTTTTCTTCCCATGCCAGTAGCAATTGAGGCAATACTGTGGGTCCATTATTTGTTTCAGGCATCTTTGAATATATGTGTTGGCTTTGCTCTGTGTGTGCATGCATGAGAGAAAGGGAATAAACATACATGTGGCCAATTAGTTAGTACACTTAAATTAATGAAGAGCAATCTATGAATCTCCTTTTTCTGAGAATTTGGAAATGCTGGGAACATTTGCCATGTAGCTTTCAAAAACTTCAAAAGCAGCTCTAAGGTCACAGTCTAATACTCCCTTCTGTAGACTCATGTCTTTTCTAAAAATATTTCCCAACTTAATCTTCAGTGTGTGGAACAGGAGGGCAGAGGGGGAATGGCAGTGTTTATGACCAAAGTGCAAAGATGAGGAAGAAAATTAAATCACAAAAAAGCAAATCTTTTGATCTCTGCTTCATTTTCCTCATTACCAACTTAACATAACCAGCAGTTATGTTTTAACTAAACACTGAGTTTATGGACCCATGTCTCTGTCTACAGATAAGGGGAGGTCAGGAGGAACTAAACTAATGCTGTCTTTGCTTTTGCACATTTTCCTTGAATTGGGACATCCAAACAAGTCAGTGGGAGTCTAAACACCACCAGTGATTTGGGTGTGCTGCTTCTTGTAGTAGGTAAAATGCAATCAAAGACGTCTGCACTGCACAGACAGTCTGAGAAGAAAGAGTCTCAGTAATATCACAGGTGAAGAGGCCTCTAGGGTCCATGAAACTTGAAAGAAAATAGCACAGTAAACTGAACAGCAGCAAAATTAGCCCAGCTAGAAGAGTTTGGAAGGAAGTGTTAAAAACCCAGGCTTTATGTCCCCTCTTCGTTTTTTTCCTCTTTGGTTCTTGAATTGTGAGAAACCCTGAGGGGTCAAAAAAGCTGCAAATGAGAGGAGGAGGGAGGTGTATGGGGGATGTCTCTGTTCTGTAGGAAATCTCCTCTGTCAAACCACCCTCTGGAGCAGTGAGAAAAACTCCTGTTTCCAGCAATGTGTCTGCCTCTCATTCCACAAAATAAAACCTAAGGAGAGACTGGGTTTCACCCCATTTCTTTACCTGCAAAACTAACCTTAATAATTCCTGCCAACCAGAGGGGTTCCTTGTCAGGTTGATAAACACATCCATTTTTTGAGAACTCTGCAAAGTGATCACATCCTCTTCATCACTGTTGCTGTCCTGGCTTCACTCCTGGCTTGTCTGTTCCCCACACCAGCAGAGATGGTGAGCTGAGCTTGCACAGTGAGTCTGGCAGCCCCAAGGGATGGTCCTTCCAAAACACTGACCTGTCACAATTCATCCTCCAGGTGAGATGACTGACGTCCTCAGAAAACCCATGTGCACCAGAAAGGAGCTTAGGTGTGCAATGAAGAAGTCAAAGAAAATCCACAGGTCCCAAAGAAGAAATAATATATGAATCAACTAGCACCAATACCATCTGAGGAAATTAAAAACCTTTTTTCTTTCTGTGCTTTCTTCCAACGTACAGAAAAATTATGTAGCCAGATTCTACCCTCCTGAAACTACTGAAACACATAAACAAGTAACCTGGTATTGGACATTAAGGAAAACTTACATTAGGGCAATTCCCAGAGAGAAATAGCTCCAAAAGGTATGTGCATTGGAGAAACAAGGCAAGTCCCTTATAACTGGTATCATTTATAACTTTAGGTGTGAGTACACAGCTAATTCTGAAGGAGTTCCAAAAACAAAAGGCAAAGAAAGAATAATGATTCCTGAGAAACCAGTGTGCAGCTCTGACTGCATTTGCTGGCTGCAAACGTGTCTGGGTGAGCTGAATCTGGATTTTAAGCACAGACGGGTCATTTCAAACTGTGCTGCAGCTAAATAACATTTCACCCTGGAGAAGTCTCCCTTCCAAACACTTCCATTCTTCCACACAGGCTTCCTTTCAATGTTGTTATCTGTTCTCACTGGATTTTCTTCATCTTCACTCTTTCTGAAGATTTTGGGATATTCTGAGAATATCCCAAATGCTGTATTAATTTTTTCAAATGTTTTGAGTTCTGTAAGTCTTCACCAGAGGATTTATCCTGATAAGGCATTAACTCCATTAACTTTAAGTTTCTTTATTTGAATAAAGAGAACTGTACACAAAGTGAAGGGTGCTCAGCTGCTTCTTAGACACCAACGTGAGCAATTCTGAATGGAGATCTGTTCAGGTGTTCTGGACATTTGCATGTCAGCGTGCAGAAAAAGCAAGCAAATGCAAATGAATGTTCCTGAAACAGCAGTGGAAAGAAAATATTTTTTTACATACCCTAAAAAGACCTTGTTATAAGGATCATGATAGCAAGAGCCCAATAGCAAGAGACAGCAGTGCTAAAGTTTCAGAGCAGGAGATAAGAATTGGGGCCCTTCCCTTCTACATTGCCTTAAACTTCACTGAGATCCTAAGCTCAGTGTTTTATTAAGCATCCAGAAGCACTTAAGTCCTAGAAAACTAGGTGTAATTTGGGCTGCATAACTCCAAATGCAGGAGCCCCACAGCATGTGGTTTGTGTACATGTGGATGTGAGTGCATGTGAGTGCATGCATGTGCTCATCAGGGAAGCAAAAAGGAGGAACTGAGGCAGCAGGCACATGACTCAGGGTGTGTGGGGATTGGTAAAATAACCCTGCTATTGCAGCAAGTTTGGATCTTCATTCTGCAGCACCTGGGCTTCCTCCCAACAGAAAATGCTGCAGGCTACGTTTATGCTTAGTAGTTAATTATCCACGGGAGCAGGTAAGGGATTAGTGACCAGGTAGAGTTTCACACCTGTCAATGGGGTGAACACTGTAGCTGCTCAGAAATATTTGGCAGGAGAGGAAATAATACAGCTTTTCCTGTGCTAAACCACAAGCCACTTCCACATGAACTGAAGGGGAATTGTCTCCCTTTGGTGGAATTCAGTATGTGATGTGTCTGGATGAGATGTGGTTCAAAATCATGTTGCTGCATGTGCCTGGCAGTAATGCTGGCTTAATAAATACCTGTCCTCCTCTTACATCCATGCCTACCTCTGTACTCAGCCCACACCCCTGCCTTTGGTGCCATTGGAATCCAGCTGTGGAGATACCTGGTTTGAACAGCAAAAATAAAGCCAAACCTTTTTAGGTATGCTGGCTCACAGCCAGATCAATATCCTGACCTCATTGCAGCCCTGATGCAAAGCCCAGGAGTGCCAGCAGCACCCAGGCAGAGCACAGAGGTACCAGCCAGCAGTGAGGGGCAGCAACAGCTCAAGCCTAAATTCCTACCAAAGGCTTTGCATCAAAACCCTGGAGCTGGAACCACAGTTTGGGGAGCAAAGCTCAGCCTAATCCTCTGTTCTGAACAAAGCAGGGATACCACAGGTTTAACCCAGCTTTTACCTTTGCCTTTGGATAAAGCAGCATGAATTTAGGTTTGCATCTTACACCCAAAGAAATCTTACTGAGCAGCTTATTTCTGCTAAGGTAATTAATCAGGAGATGGCAAAAGATCACTTTGTTTCACCCCAGATTTCAAACCCCCATTCGTCTACTCTTCCCTGTCCTGTCGAGGTTTTCCCACATGCTGTGTGTTCTGGGCATCATATGTTCTCTTATTTTTAGCTGTAGGTGATTGCAACACAGCCCTTTCAAAGAAATCCCACTGACACTCTCTGTTAGTATTCGAAAGCAATCAGCTGTTAATAGGCTTTTACAAAAGTTTACCTATCTAAAATTGCTTCTGCTCTCACTCACTTAGCTTTCATTCTCATAACCTGTGTCCCAAGTGAAAAGACACCTGCTCACTGAATTGACTTATCAAAAAACCAGAAGAAAGGTTCTTGTTTTCCCCTTCGTGAGCAACATCTTTTGGCTATTGAAAATGAAGCACTTGTGTTAGCTCACTTTAACTGTGTTTTCTCCATTCCCTGATTAACACATCTAAGTTTAAATGTTGGTTGCATAATTTACAGATTGCAGGAGTTTACTCTTTTTTGATTCAGTAAATGCTGTTTAAAGTACTCAGGTGTCATTTTTTTTTTGTTACTAAGATGTAGTCACAAAGTCAGTTGATGAATGGAACTGAGCAGTTTCCAGGATCAAGTTCAAGCTTGTGAAAGGAGATGAGTTGCTAAAACTTTAAAATTCTCTGAAGTTCAAATCTTTCCCCAACAAGAATAGAATCATAGCACTTTTTCTCTCTTTCCATATGTAGCCTTATAGAATAAATGCAAAGTAAGATATGGGCATCTCTTGAGCATTTGTTGAAATTAGTATTCTGGTCATCACTGGATGTTGTTCATGCCAGACAGAACTACATTTTCCCCAAATAGCTCCATCTTGGCCCCTGATACTGCATGTGCTTTCTTGATTATTCTGAATACTTCAGAGTACTTTTATAGCTCTCTCATAATGAACTGCCAAGTCTGTTTTGAATATGTTAATCTCAGGATTAAGTTAAATATAAATACATGCCCCCAGCGCTCTGAGGGATTGATGCATTTTCAGTTTAATCTCTGAGGGTTTTAGTACCATTCAGAAGAAATGTTCAATATCAATTCAGTATTGCTTCAAAGTAGGTGCATGCTTTCATGAGGAATTTATATGAATGCCATTATAGATATGCTGGGATCCCCATTTTATAGTCACAGAAGAACCAAAACACCAAAGGACAAAGGGAGTGGAGTGACAACAGAATACACCTAGTTTTTGGACAGGATTAAAAAGTGCTGCCATATGAGATCAAGTATTTTCATGGTCTGAACTCTCTGCCAGTTCCAGTTTATTTAAAAATCCTGATGTATTAACTCTGAAGAGTCAAGCTTTATGCCAGATCAGGCCCTGTGCCTGATCCCATCCCCAGAGCAGATGTGGGGTGAGCACGACCTGCACCATGACTCTGACAAGCTCAGCAGACACGCCTGCTCCAGGACAAATGTGCTAAGAACAAATCTGGAACTACACAGACCCAGTTTTTTTTTGCTCATGTAACCCCAGCCTTACAACTTGGACTGAGAAGGATTGTGGTCTGGTCAGGGAGATGCTCCTTGGGCATCTGTGCCTTTTCCCATCCTCTTCCCAGCAAGCAGAACTTTCTAGAGGAAGCTACAAAACTCACGGACAGACTGTGAGACCCTGAGGGTATTTGTGAATTTGGGACAGTAAAACAGCCTTGGTAGTAAAAATGACCCAGTGAATAGCAACTGGACTGCTGAAAGAGTCTGAAACCCAGGTGTAGAGCTGCATCCAGGACCAGAGCTTGGCTGGGGGTGACAGCTCTGGGCTGGGGGTCAGGGATGAGAAGAGATCTGCTGTGCTCTGCTCCAAATGTTGACTGGCTGTGGGCACTGGGAATCAGCTCTGCAAATCTTACAGAGTTTAACTCAGGGAAGCAGAACTGTGGTGAGGAGCTGGTGAAGAGTGTGACCTTGCTCCTTATTTTGTGACTCCATTTTTAAAGCTGAAGTAGTGTGGGGAGAGAGGAATAAGTAACATCTGAAATATGTGTATGAGAACTCTTCCAATCCTTCTAAAAAGTCTATTATATTTATCTTTACTGTATATGGCATATGATTTGCATTGTAACTGGCACATTCATGGCACCTTTCCTCTGTAACAACTTCCTTTCAGAAATCACAAAGCATATTTACAAATGCCCATCAATTAATCTTCACATAATCATTGTGTGCGTAATGGAAATTATTGTACTTGCTTTCCTATCCCTTCTAGATTTGTTTAATCTTCAAGAATTAAGAAAAACAGCAGCAGAAACCTAGGAGAACTGCACTGTTTGGTTTTTTTTTTCCTCTTCTCCTTCTTTTTTTTTTTTTCTCTTTATTTTAACAGGCTGCAATCATTCCTCCATCCCTGTCTCAGCTCTGTGGTCAGCTTTCAAGTGAGATTTAAGGCTGTGTTTGACCTCTCAGCCATGGAATGACTCGGGACTGATGCAGACACCACTTCACATCACTGTGTATCACAGCTGTGATCTGCTGGCTGCACACAGGAAGGCAGGAGCTGACACAGCACCCTGCCTATATTGCCTTCCTTGTTGCAGTTGCTCCTCCCTTGATAGAAAATAAGTCCAGGTTTTGTTGATTTTTAGGGCATGTTGCTAGATCTTAACATGGTTATAAAAAAAAAGAAGGTTGAAAGCGTGTAGAATATAGGTATGATAGTGTATGGGACAGGGCATGATGGAGAGGGTAAGCCTGGCTATTTATTGCAGATAAAAAAGTAATAGAATTGTAAAATATGCATTATTTTTTAAATCACTCTAGCCTGAGGCAGGGTTAGCTGAAGAGGTTTTTTCCAAGGCCATACCAAAACATTTATATTCCAGACTCAATAATGTTTCTATTTCATGATGATAAACAATCTCAGGCATCACCTTTGAAGTCTGGAAAAGTTAGCAGCGTGGTAAATAATTTTCAAAACGTGACTGCTTTTCAAAGTAACACTTGATGTATTTCCATGCAGCTTTGGGGAAGCTCTTGGAAAAGTCATTGATGGAAAGGAATCTGATGTGAAACTCTTAAATTGTTCAGTGCTGCTTTTATTTTTTTTTTTCCCCAGATAATACACTTGAAGTTGGTGATATTTTTTTTTCACAGGGACCTTACACCTGGTATAAAGATTCTCAGTTTATTGCAGATATATAGAGCTTTTGAGGCATTTGTTTCACTTCCATGATGTTTTAGAAGAGGACTCATACATGGGTATGATTGGGCATCTCCATTCAAAAGCACTGAGCCTTCTCTTTTCACACTGTCAGCCAGAGACTTGGAGATGGCTAGACAGGAAAAAAGGCATTATTAGCTTTGTTTTTGCTGCTTTTATAACAAAAAACACACTTAGCAAAATTCTGAAAGGAGGAGGAAACCACAAGTGCACGCAAAGTGTCCAAGGCTCCCTGGATAAGAAGAGCTGGCAGCAAGGCTGGGCTGGCTCTTCCCTCTCCTCTCCCTGGGATTTATGGTCATCCCATGATCTAGGGGCTGGAACTGCCAGCACCAGAGGGGCTTGTGACTCTTTTTGTTTTAAAGTTATTTTTGCATTCACTGCAAGCATTTTGAAATTGCTGTGGGTTTTTTTATCTCTGAAGAGCCCAGACTTTTGAGCCACTGGTGTTGGCTTCCTAATCACAGGCAGGGAAACTCCTGAACTTTAACTAGAAGTGTGATCTGAGTAGTCTTCTTTCAAAGTGACTTTGGGGAAAAAAATCAGTGTTTGTGATTGTTTTAAAAGCTTATACTGAATGCTTTGCTATTGCAGAGCAAAGCTGCTGAGTCACTGGTAACAGTTCAAGTCCAGAGTTGGCAACATTTCTCATGGATTGCCCTGTACACAAAAATCTCCATATTGCTTTGTGTAGTTAACAGTAGATAAGGCTGTTGGGTTTAAAAGATACATGATTGTGTCTGGAATATAGATGTTTTGGTATGGCCTTGCAAAAACCTCTTCAGCTATGAAAAGAAGAAAAATCCTTCAAGCTGTACCTTGACTGATTTAAAATGAAGATGAATTTTTGACAAAACACCATTTGTAGTGTGCAGTATGAAGATTCCTAGTGTGTGGCAAAATGCTTTCATGATACCACTAGAGAAATCAAAATAAAGAGCAGAAACTACTTAGGAATTCACTAGAAACCTTGGTGGGAGCTAGGAATAAAGCCCCCATGTCTAGTGCTTCCACTCAGCAAGAAAAATAAATGTTTACTTATTAAAGCATTTATTTCTAAATTGTCAGGTGTGGCTGCCCTTTACAGGAAAGCGGGTGCATGACTGGCAAGGGAAAAGAAAAAATTAACTGGAAAAATAAATACTGTGAAGAGGAAGGAGATACAGCACAGAGGAAAACTGTGATAGAAAAGGGCAATGGATCAGCAGAAGTTTGCTGGTATGTGCAGAAATGACAACATCTGATTTATTCTTTTTTTTACAGGGAGAAGAAGCTATTAAGCATATTTCAAGTCATTCCTGCTTGTGTTTTCTCCCCCTCTTTTTTTTTTTCTTTGTTGTTGTGGGTTTTGTTGTTGGCTTTTTTGTTCTTTTTTTTCCAACGACAAGAAGATAAACTGCTGGTTGTAAAGAGTGCTGCAGGGGAAACACTGGGGATATAACCACCTAATTATGAATTTCCTGAATGTGCAACATGACCAGGAGCAACTGGACAGGATTAGTGCTGTATGTTTCATCTCCAGCTGTTTCATGAATGCCAATCTCCAAACTCTTCCAAGAAGAACATTTTTTTTTCCATGGCCCTACTTTTGGCTTTAACAATTCAAGCAATACTGCTTTGTTTTCTTTAGAGCCTGAACTGAAACAAGAGCTTTCAACAAAACAAAACCCCAAGCAAACCTAACGAGCCAGAGAGCTGCACAGTGTTAAGGAGATTTAGCTGAAATATTTGTAAAATATCAAAAGGAACATCCTTCTCGTTGGCAAAACTGGAACTAACACTGCAGAGATGCATGATTACGAGACAATAAATGAGAGTATTTTCTTCTGGTGCAGTGGTCAGAAGTTATTGTTTTGAATAAGCACCACTGGTGTGTAATCTTCACGGCGAGCTTTTTGAATTGGTGAGGTGCCAACCCTCTTTGGAAGCTCTTAGCAGACAGGAACTTATTTAAACTTATAAAACCAACGCAGACGAAAAAATGTAAAAAATGCCCCGTGTAAGGCCTCAGCTTGCAAACAGACAAACTGTGAAGACAATGGTGCTTCTCATGGAAGAGAGGGCAGCAGGAACCTTTTCTTTCCATGATGCCTTTGTAAAGATTAAGAAAAGTACAGAATAATATCCCTGACTAACAATAACTTCTGGGGTGTCAGCAATCATGTCTCTGCACTAATGGCATGGGTGTTTAGAGAGCCTCTTCTAGCTGCTGGTGAACTTCTCTGGTCTTTTGTGACTCCTAGTAGAGTTTGACTGGAGATATTTATAGTTATATTATTTATATTTATATCTTGGTAAAATCTCTGTGAGAGGTCAAATTAAAGACTTGTCCATTAAATGTAATAAAATTATGTCCAATAAGCAATTGGTTTTATCACACTGATATGCAATTCAAAGTTATCATGCACTGCACTAATGGAAGAGGCTGAGAAATTTTATTTCAGACTCATACAGAGGTTACTCCTTTGATCTTATCCCAACAATCAAATTTTTGGGGCTTAATTTCTTCACATGGTATTGAGCATGAGAAATCCTGAACTGTGTTATCCTAAAAAGGGAAAAATCTGCTAATTAATACCATGAGCACAAACTCAGTCAGTTCATGAATGCAAACCAGTGAATATATGCTGAGTGAATAACTGGCATTCATTTCCTCTAAATAGAGAGGTACAGACAGAAATCCTGGTTCATGCTCATGTTTACATGCCCTACTTATTTAGAAAGACTGTCCTGCAGAATTTTGGATTCCCTGCAGTAAAAGTGACCATTATACATACACTTACCCAGATTCTCTTGCATGTGCCAGTCTCCACAGGCACTACCTTGAAAATAAAGCATTGTAAGGATTGAAGGAAATTATCGTGTTTTAATCTCTACAATCTAATTTTCCTTTAGTTTTCTTTTTTTTTTTTTTTTTTTTTTTTTTTTTTTGTCACATAGAGTGAGAAAAGACTACCATGACCAGATTGTACTATGTGATTTTGAGTACTCAATTGTTTAAGTACCCTAACTTTATCCGTTTGTGACAGAAAAGCATTTTAAAACAAGAACAGATTATATGGCATTCTCTTAATTCTGTGGAAGGAGTAAGTTATGCCATCACAAGGAGAGGGAGGAGAGGTGAGCCATCATTTTGTTCTGGATATTTTTGTGAGGAGATCTTCCACATCTGCTTTGAGCATCCTGCCAGTGCCACCTCTCAAGTGGCAGGGTGAGGTGAGTAAGGGATGCTTCAGGGCCATGCTCTCAGCCTGAGGAGTCACCAAAGGCAATTTTGCTGAGTACTTCTGTCTTTCTTCATCCAAGTTGCTGCTGGCAAAAAGAAATAAAACAACTTGTGACCCTGGAGCTCTTGCTATGGATGAATGCAAACTTTTAGGACTGAGTCCTCACCCTACAGCTGCTCAGAGGTGTGGAGAGAAGACTCCTGTGGCCACAGCCCATCCAGTGTTTGAGGGGAACCATCTATGCTGGTGCTATGCAGGGTTAAAACTGACTGAGGGCGGTATATCCCAGGTAAAAACCAACACAGAATTCAGCAAATAAATCAATCAAAGCATGCTCTGTATGCTGTCAAACAGCACCAATGCCAAGATCTCTGCCTGCCTGCCCTCCAGAATACAGAAGATGCAGCTTGTGGGAATAGTAACAGTTTAACTCGAATTCCATCAGAAAGTGAGGGGCAGTATCCTGGGAGAATAAAGACTGTCTTCACAACCTTGGCAATGATGTCTGACCTCCAAGGCCACATCCCAATTGTACAGAGACATGGGCCCCTCTCTGGGTTTGCCACTGAGTAGGAGGGGATGGCTGATGGAGATGATGGCAGAATACAGGATTTAGAAACTGCTTTGGACCCAGCTCAGTCAGCAGTGCCAAAATCGTTACTGTGTGACGGAGAAACAATTCCTGCTTGAAAGGAGTCGGGTGTTCTGTCTGGTCCTGCTGCATCTGTGGCTTCAGAGTGACTCTCATGGGGACAGGGATCCAACAGAAAGACCAAAGAAGGACAGAGCACAGCCCCTTCATCCTGCTGCTCTGCATCAGCACGTGTGGGAAGGGAGATGGAAGAGACGCGCTATCGCGTTTCTGACGCCACTCGCTTCCTGAATAAACAGAAAGATCACCCTGTGATAAAAGATAAATATGCATGTTATTGAAAGAAACCTCTCAGACTCATCAAAACAGAAAAATTAGTTCATAGCTTCGGTCTGTATTTATTTGGATGATAGTTTAGGTCAGTCATTTTCTCCAGTGTGACTTGTCAGTCTCTGCTGTGTCATCACTTAACCTAATCCTTTTCCTTTTCCAGTGGCAAGAGAAATTTCCTCTTGGTCTGATTAATGCTCTTCCTAGATGAGCTGGCTCAGGGAGTAAGCTGTTAAAGAAATAGTTTTATCTGTTATTTATGTAGGAACTCTCTGATGGAAAGCCATCCTTGCTTCCCTCTCCCCTGCCCTGTGCCTCGGTTCCTGAGCCCTGCCCAGGCTCCATTGAACCAGATCATTGCTGCTGTAAACCATCTGCTCTTCCAGTTCATCAGGGCTGTGGGGATGAAGAGATGGAGCTCCAAAGAGAAGCCAACATTTGCTCCAGGTCCGGGCTGACCTTGCTCTAGATTTTGTGATTCTTCCCTTCTGCAGTTTCAGGTGAGACTGGAAATGTCCCTGTGCCTGGGGCCCCTGTTCCAACTTTCTGGATAAGGACTTTTGCCCCATCAGATAGAAAATATCCAAATCAGCCCTATGGTTCCATTTCTTTCCTCTTCTTTATTTCTCTTCATATTGCTTTCTCAGGTTTGAATTTATTTACTATTAAATTTTAAATTTAAATTCTGATAATTTGAATTTTATCTTTTTAAAAATAATTTTCCAACTTATGTCAGTGATTTTTCCCTTCTATACCAATGTCTTCACTGTCCCTTCTCTTTTTTTTTTTTTTCCACAAAACAACCAAGTAAAGTCGTTACTAGTGAATAATTAATCTCATCTGGTTTGCAACTCTATCCAGGACCATCAAAAATTTTGCGTGTTTTGGGTCAATAATAAAACAAACCATTTTTCTACTTTTAGATTTTATGCATTACAAAAGTTTTTTGCAATTAACAACGAACAATACTTAGTGCTGGCTGACCATTCCACATTGAAAAATCCTTCCCATGGGAAAATTGCCTATTTGTTATTTTCATAGGAATTATCTATTTCAGATAACTTTGTTTTCATTTTTCTGGGTTTTAGTCATGTACAAAAAAACCCCAAACCCAGCCTATTTGGGCACGATGCTTTTACTCAGCTTTGATGCCAAACTGATTTTTCTTTAGCGTGTGTTTCAGCAAGAAGCAGAACATCAAGGAGTCATATGGGAAAACTGTTTGTGTTGATATTTTAATGGAAGCTGAAGAAAATATACCTGGGCTGCCTCAGACTCCAGAGGGTTTTCCAGTTTTTGAATGGAAACCTTGCTCTGGTGGATAAAGTGGATAAAAGCTGTTGGGAAAAGTAACACTGAGGAATATAGTGATGGAGAGGAGGCAGAGCACAGGACGTGTGGGCGATGAGCTCCTGCAGAGCAAGGTTGGCTTCCCCAAGGACCAAGGCTAAATCAAAAGACCCTTCATAGCACGGCTGCAATCTGTGGTGGGGGTAAGGCCAAGTCCTATTTTAAGCTTTTCCTGTAGCAGATTAAAGCTCAGTCGTGGTCCTGCACAGCTTGGATGCGGCGCTGAGAGATGAATGAACACCATGGCTCCTCCCTGGGGCTCTCTTCCCACCCAGCAGATAAACCTCTCTTCTTTTGGGCTGCACAATTTAATAAGTCAGAGCATTTCTTTAGCCCTGAAAAATATTGCCTAGAGATTTTTCCTCCTTGCTCCCAGCGGATGGGAATGTAGGAATGACCACACTGATGGGAGCACAGACCTTGCCTTTGCAGCAACCAACAGCAGGCACCGAGGGGAGGACATGGATGGGGACAGGCACTGAGCTCAGCCTGGAACGGCTTGGGCAAAGGGCTACCCTGTCAGAAATGGCATTTTGGTGACAACTTTCCAACATCCATCACAATCACACAGCCCTGCTAGGGGCAGGGGGAGGCTCAGTGGGGCACGTGTGGTCCCGGGTGACATTTGGTAGTAAGTGGAGGGTCTACAAAACATATTGTATGAGGAACAGCTGTGGGAGAGTCTGTTTAATCCGGAGAAGAGAAGGATCAGGTGAGACCTCATCCCTCTCTACAAGTCCTTGAAAGGCGATTGTAGCAGCTGGGGGATGCTCTTTTCTCCCGCACCTTCAGTGAGAGGAAAACAGCCTTAAGCTGAGATAGGGGAGATTCAGATTAGACATGAGAAACAAATGTTTTATTTTAAGGGTGGTCTGGCACTGAAGCGGATGGCGGTGCAGTCACCATCCCGAAGGTGTTAAAGAGGCGGCCGGACCCGACGCTGCGCGATGGGGTTTAGCGGCAACAGCGATGCTGCAGGGTGTGCGGCTGGACCGGAGCATCCCGAACCCCGGCGATTCCAAGTAAGCAGGAGCGGACCGCGGCGGGCACGGCGGAACGGAGCGGGAGGGGAAGGATCCGGGGCCGGGCGCCGTGCCCGCCCCATGCCCGCCCCTCGCGGAGCGCCCGCCCCGGCAGCGCGGGGGCGGAGCGGCAGCGGGGCTGGCCCGCGTCCCACGCCCGCCTCGGCCGCCTTTTCGGCGGGAGCCGCTACTCCAGAGTGCGCGGTAGCGTGGGCCGGCCGGGGCCCCATGTGGTGCCGACATCACTGACATGGCGGAATCCCCGCCGAGCCCTCCCGGCACTCGCTCCAGCTAACCGGGACTCGCCGCCCCGCACCGCCCTCCCGCAGGTAAGGACGCGGCGGCGCCGCGGGGAAGCGGGTGCCGGGCGGGGAGCCCCGCGGCTCCGCTGCGCTCCGAGCGCCGGGCAGCCGCGTCCCCCGCCCCGCCGCGCCTCTGCCGGTCCCGGCTCTTTTGTTCGGCGGCGGGACGCGGCCGCACTCGGTGGAAAGTTTCTCTCGCCGCCCCGCCGGCTCCCCCCCGGCGCGGGGAGCGCCCGGCGGGCGGGCGGGAGCGGCCGCGCTCGGGGCTGGCGGCGGGACGGGCGCTCCTGCACCGCCCGGCTGCCTGTCCCCGGGGGCGGCCGGCCCGGCCGCTGTCATCGCCGCCGCCCTCCCCGCCCGCTGCGGCTCCCGGAGGAGAAGTGCGGGAGCGGTCGGCGCTGGCGGGGGCCGCGGGCACCGCGGGTGTGTGCGGGGCTCCTGCCCGCGGCGCCCCCCGAGCCGCGCCCCGCTCCGCAGCCCCGCTGCCCGGCCGGCGCTGCGGGCAGGTGGAGGAACCGGGGGCTCCTCCGCCGCCAGAACGTCGGGATCCAGAGGGCATGTTGGAGAAAAAGCTGGAGAAAGGCGCGACCGTCTTCTCTCGGCCGCGTCCTCCCCGCCCGGCTCCTGGCAGAGGCGGCTTGGGGAAGGAAAGCCCTGGAAACTTTTTATTTTTGCTTGCCAGACACCTTTTTAAAATGGCATGCGACCAGCAGACAGAGTGAAAAAAGAACAACTCTTTTTAAAAGCTTAACCTCTCTTAGGTTAAGACCACAGCTGCATCCCCCCCTTCCCGGTTCTCAGAAATGTGCTATTTAAATAAGGTTTTGGCGGAGGTAGTGCGGCTTGGAGTTAAATGTAACGAACCATTTGTCCCATCTATATTTGTAGAATAGAAGGCGCGGGGCAAGCCTGCCTCTCACCATATTAGTAATTTTGTATTTCATTTGCATTTCTTTGTGTCTTTCTGAGTATATAAAAGTACTGGCCTTAAAGGGGTAGTTACCCCATCGGGGGATGGAGGGGGAACTGAGGTATGGAGAGGTTGGAGTTCCGTGTTGGCGGGATTTTAATTTATTTTATTTAGGAATTTTTTTTATTTGCTATTTGAACTCCGTGCAGGATCTGTGAGAACAGGATTCACTCTCCCAGTTACCTGTGCCCTAACCACAGCTGCTGCATCCCTTAACCACTTACCCTGCAGAACACAGGGCTCAGTACGTTCCTGAAAGGTGCCAAACCAGTCTAACTCGAGTTTAACAATGTGCTAGGTAATGGCATTTCAAACTTCCACAGATTTTTTTTTTTTTTTAAGCTCAGAACACTATTTCTCAACCTTTATTTGCAGCAGCAGAGCTTACTTACAAAAGGTTGCGAGTGCCAGGCCTGGCAGTGCCTCAGTGCCTATCCCGCTCTGGGTCTGCGCTTTGTTCTGATGGGGAGCGGCTGCTCTGGACACGGGTGACACAATGTGTGCTTGGCTGCAAATCCCGATAGAGGCATCGCTTCCATGAGCCTCGGGAATGGCTGAGGCTGCCTCCTGAGCGGGAGCATCCTGCTCCTCCGGCCCCGTCCCCACCTAGGGCCCGTGTGCCTTTCTCTGAACACGCTGCCGGTGCTACCAGTAAGAAAATGATTCTTGGCCGTGTTCCCGGGGTCATTTCGGGTCTCGCACAGAAGCGGTCTGTTAGTGCTTTTCTCTTAATCTTCAGCACTTCTGTGGTTCCCTCTCGTTAGTTTCAAAGCGGTTGTGATTTGTGGTTGTGTTGGGACCCTGCTGTGGCAGAAACGTCTGCTGCTCCAGAAGTATTGTGTATTGTTCTTCCCAGTTCAGTATCTTTTAGCTATTTTGTGCTTATAATGTAGCTCAGAGATGAGTCTGTGTGGAAGGTGATATATCATCTTATTCTTATTTTTTGGGTTTTTTTTATTTTTGTATTTTTTCTGCCTTAGGGACTCATCTGGTTTGGGTTTAAGGTCACTGCTGGGACAGCAATGAGAGGCTTTTTCATACTGTTCGCCTATAGTTGGCCAAAGGATAAGAAATGAAGGTAGTTAGCAGCCAAAATAAGCTGATATTCCGCTATAGCCAAGAAGCTTAGAGCTGTAACTCCATACTGCAAGTATTTTATCTTTAGTCCCAGAAAAGTTTGTAACTTCCAATCTGAAATGTGTTTATCCTGGCCCTGTTTTTTATACGTGTGAAAGTTTTTTCCATCATACCTCTTTCTTTACGGAGAATTTGGGTTTTTTTCTCCTCATTTTATAGTTTCCTTTATGTCTTCTGAGAAAGAGAAGCAGTTAAGGGCAGTCAAACTTCTGCAGTTCATAAATCTGTGCAAGAAAATATATATAGACCATGCAGCAAACTTCTGCGTGTGTGCGGTTGTATTCATGAATAATGAAGTAAGTATAATTGACTTTTTCCCTCAAAAATGTAGGTTGTCAGAGCCAACATTTACAGTACGAATAAATGTTTGTAATGTGAGGATAAATGCCTGCTAAATATATGTAATTTAAATAAAAAGCCCAGAGCCTGAACACACCTGAATCAAACAAATTACTTTCCACAGTGCTTTTCTCCTTGCTGTAGCCTGACTCTTCCATCCAAAGAAAATACATGAGGAAGATGGGGTGACTCCCAGACTTGGAGTTTGGGACACACTGGGAGAGCATCCTGTCACTCCACCAAGGATGTGGTGTCAGCTTTAAAGTTGGGAAATAGCATCCCAGTGCACTGGAATTGTTTTGAGCAGCGTGCCACAAGTTATCGAGATCCCATTTGTTTGCAGTAGCCTTTAGTGTGCAGCAAATAAAATAAATAGCAGAAGAAGCCAGCAGAGCCCTGTGTAAATCTCAGCTGTGCAAAATAGAGGTGAGGCAGAGAGTTTCTCAAGCGTTGCCCGGAGGATTTGTGCCTCAGTGATTGTCTCTGCACTGCTGAGTGCTGCAGGCTCCTTTGGAAACAGCAGTGTCCAAACTCGTGTTGTTTACGGCCAAGGTTTAGTGTCCCTGTGTGATCTGTCCCTGGAGATGGAAGGTATGTGGGAAGAGGGAAGTTCTTCAAACAAGGCAGTGGAAATAGGAGCCGCTGGATGCACAGCGGTGAAAAGCCATCTACAGGCAGGAATGCTGGTGTGTCAGTGATAACTCCAAACAGCTTCCAGTGGGGACGTGGTGCTTGCTGTTTTTATCAGTTTATTCTAAGCACTTCTTTGCAAAATTGAAGTTGGAAGCCTGCTCGCTGTTGGATTCTAGACAGCCAGGGGAAAAAAAAACCGGCGCAAACTAATTAAATGTGATTTATCGTGGAATTTGCAACAGTGTTGGAGAGATGAGTTGCCTTTCAGAAATGCTGCTGTAGATGTTAAATCTGTGCTTTGCTCTGGATGAAAAATGATGGTGCTGTTGAGCAAGTACACAAGGAAAGCATCGTCTGTGTTAAAGTCTGTTCTTGAGCAGGAATGTTCCCTGGAGGTTCCAGGTAGTGCAGCTTTGAGCAAATCTTTGTGGTGCTTTTAATTGGCAAAAGGATGGGTTTCTTTGAGCTTAGAGGTTAAAATGTAGGGCTTCTCCAGTGACATGCTTTCTGTGTTTCATCTGAGGAATCCTTTGTTTACAAGTAAATTGTGGTGTTTGTTAGCAGATAAGACAAAAAGCCAATAGCATAGGAAACATTTTCTATTTGTTTTCCTAGTGGTGACAGTTTATATTGGTGATATACTAGAAATTGGCATGTGGATACTCTTAGTAAACTGCAACTATGTATAGTGTTAGTTTTGTAACATGAAGCAACAAACAGTTCCAAAGTAATTTTGTAACATGAAGCAACAAACAGTTCCGAAGTAATTAAATGTATATTTTCTAGTTTATTTTTGAGGACAAAACTGATATGTGGCATTTGCTTGTTCTGGCATCTGCTCCTCATTCTAGAAGGTACTCAGTGCAGTGACAAGATGGATTCAGAACAGGAGTATCTGCTGTTGTGTTTTGGTTTGTCTTATTTGTTAGATTTAGAATAACTGGAAGCAAACACTTGAATTGTCTGGAGATGAAGGTGATAAGCCTGTCTGATTTTTCTGTGTTAAGTTAGTGTATGGCAATTCTGTGCAGCAATGCAAATACCTTAAAACATGCTTTACATCCTGGTCTCTTATCACTGCCTTATACATAATTATGGACATTTCTATTATTAGGTCCTTGCAAAGAACTCTAATAATAGAATGTGTGCATACATGTATTTAAACATAGACTTCATGCTTCCAGGAATGTTTCATATGCAATACTTTGAAAAGAGAGAAATTCCTTTCAAGAGGTTAATAAAAACTTTAGTGAACAACAGTTTTAGATGACCCTTGCCACCCCCAGAGATGCTTGGGATGTTGTGGGCAGATTTCCCCATACTTTTAATCTAAACTAGCAAAATCAATCTGCACTGCTTAGTTGCAGGTTCTCTGGGCCCCTGTGCAGCTGTTAATTTTAAATGGTTGCCCCTTGTTTTTCAGTCACCCACTAATAAAATGCCAGTGTTTCTAACCTAAATCCTGGTGTTGTCTTTTGCCCCAAATATTTCTACACAATTCTTTAGTCGACCCCAGAACTGTAGTAAAGTAAGATGGAGTGATTATTTTGGACCTTGATAGCAGAAACAGCATGAGAGCAAAGAGCTGTCCTGATTTGTTTCAGGATGACGTTACCATTTTCCTTTAGTGTATGGTTAGTTAGCTGAAAGAATTCATTCCACTTTATAACTTGCCTTTGTTGTAGAAGTATGTCCCTATTCAATGACAATTCACCTAACATAAGTGACCTTATGCTTGCAGACACTTGAACTGATCTGGGTACATTACTCACTGTTACACAGTGCTCTGCTCCTTATGTATTTATTGATGTGGAATAATGCAGAAGAGAAAAAAAAAGGTGAAAGCTTTTGTGGATAATGAGAGCACTGGGTAGCTTTCTTTCTGGTCAGCCTGTATTTTTTGTGGACTCCTGTGCCAGCTCACAGAAGGGAAAGAATTGCTTTCAGTGTCTTGTTACTAGCAAATGTATGGCAACTAGAAGCATCACTTCATTAGAATGAATTAACAGAGTAGGAGAGATCCAGTGAGAACTGCAGAGCTTGTGGAATATATTGGGGTCTGTCATTCCCAAATAGTGGATTTTTTTTTTTCCTGCAACTTCTGATAGAAATAGTGAGTTGGAAAAGCAAAGATGCAGCCTTGGCTTGACTGAATCCATGAAGGGTGTTGCTTTACTGGGGGACTCAGTATTTTCCTATGATGTTAGAATATCAGGAATAATGGCTTAGGTAGAAGTGGAATACATTCCTCCTTTTGTGACAAGGTAAGGCAAGTTGGAATATACCATGTACATGATCCTTCTGGATGCATTTGGACTGGATGCAAGTTTGGGACCTAGTTGCATACATGCTTTTGTGTATTCTTCTGTCCTTGTAGCAGATAGTAATTGGTGTTTGGCTTTGAGGGATGTGTTTGGTTGGCTTGAACATTTTTTGTGTTGGTCTTATTTTCTTATTTTACTTTGCTCAGAACATGCTTATGTCCTGTTCTTTTGTGCTACTCTAAAGCTCTGAGGAAATGATGTTATAGTCTTGTTAGGAGATATATTTTTATTAACTATTAAAAATTGATAACAAGGGTTAAAAATAAACTAGATTTTCTCCCAACCATGTTAATGTTCCCCTATTATACAGCCCTGTATTGAGCTGTAGCTACCTTGGAAGCCACAACTTTCAAGGTGAGGAATTTGTTCCTATTTGGTTGCATTGTCTGAAGGATGGCAACACATTTCTTGAGGGCTGATTTCCTCTGAGTCATCCCCTGAGCAGGGAAGAGGGATGTTCAGCTGCTATCACATCTTCTGCTTTGGCAGGTTAACTAGGAAATTTGTTTTCAAAGCCTGCCTTAGGGAGGAGAGAGCAACAAGTCTTCATTTTCAAATGCTGGAAAGTGTTAGAAGCTGTGGCAGCTCACAGAAAAGCAAATGAAAGAAAACAACTGTTTTTTACTCTGTTTTTGTGCCTTTGACTTGTGCTTTAGGGAGGTTTTTTGTTTGTTTTTAATTCCAAGGTCTGCTTTTCTCAGTGTCATGCTTGCCCATCCTTTCTTTAACATGCTTATTCATTAGCCACCCATGATTCTTGATCCTACAGTAGAGTTTTCCTTCTAATGATCTCTAAGATTTATACTCTGTTGGTTGCAAAGCTGTTAAAGGTGATTCTCAGCCATGCAGTGAGGTTTCTTCTACTCCTGTGCTCCAGGCTGGGGGCTTGGGGTGCAGCATTTGGTCACAGGAGGAGTGTCCCTCCTGAGCAACCCATCTGACAATTGTCTGGGGAACTGAGCAGCTAGAGACACAATCCTTAATTTGGCACAGTGTTTGCTCTTAGCTGGCTTTTCTTGAATGCTTCAGATGTGGGTGAGGGAGGGGCAGCAGATCTGTGTTTGTGGGGCTCTGCATTCCCTTCTGTCCTCTTGCCTTTGCTTCATGCTCTTGCTCACGCCCTGGCTGTGATGTGTGGTCTTTGTGTGACTAAAAGTGCAGGCATGTGGACCTGAGTCTGCTGGGTGGGAGGATGTGTCCACCCACATGTGCAGTGGGGTGTGCCAGCACTGCAGCCCAGCTGGCTGTGTCTTGGCCCCAGGGTGGGTACAATGACCCAGGAAATGTGGGATGTGGTCCTCATGTGCTTCAGAAGAGCTGCAGGGCCACAGGTGCTTCTCCTTGGATCATAGTTGAGGCATTGTCAATGGTACAGGTCCCAGCCAGCTGTATAAGGAGGGAAAATGGGTCACAAGTTTCCTGGCTTGGTTGGGAAGGGTCTTTTTATGAGAGATTGGCAGTATGGTGAAGTGGCCTTGAGTTTTGTGGCAGTGTTGGAAGGAGTTAAACTGCACGTGGTTGTGGAGAACTTAGAACCCAGAAGCAGGATGAGCTGCAGAAAGTTGGTGGTGTTAAAGAAAAGAAAAAGAGATGGCAAAAAATAAATATAAATTCAGTATATAAGTGGTACTTCAGTATGTCTGTGTTGATGTCTGAACATGTACACGTGTTGTCTCCTCTTAAATGAGTGACCTGAGGTGGCTTGGAGGAGCAGAGAAGATGTCACCGTGTCACAAATAATCCCCTGTAGGAACTGTGGAGTGAAACAAAACTTAAGATTCTGGATCAGTTCAAAATGACTCAATAGCCAAAAGACTGATCCCTGTTCTCTTTGTGCTCTGTGACCCTGCAGGCTGTCAGCTCTGCTCTGAAGAGTTCAACCTCCTTTTGTACTTGAAGGAAATGTATGTTGGATGTTTTGAGGATAAAGGGTTAATTTTATGGCATTTCAGGGTATAAGTTCATATGTTTGTAAGTCAGTTTGTTTGGCAGTCAATTTCTCACTGTTCTCTAGTCAGAAGTTTGTTATTTAGGCTGCTGTAGATACTTTCCTGGTCTCTGATAATGCTGATAAAACACTCAATAAGCAGAAGTGGAGCCTGGTTTTCTGATACTTCTGTGTTCTGCTTGCACTCAAGCAGGTAGGTAATTCATTCCCATGGTGTCTTCTTATGTAACTTTCTGTTTGTGTGTTTCCTTTTGGTTTCTTTGTTACAAAACTAAATTACATTTTAGTTCAGCAGCACTTCAAAACAACAGAAGTCAGTATACAGAAACCTTAAAGGACCAAACACAAATGATTTTGTATTTCCCACTGTGGTTGACTTAGATGTTGGTGAGGTAATAATGTTATGTTCAGAAATAAGAAATATCCTATGGATTTCACCAGAGACCTAGACAATGTCCTGTTGGATGACCACTGTGGAGTACTGGGCAGCACTCAGCTGTTCCTACCATGCCAGGAGGTTAAAATGCCATAAATAGGAAGCAGCATAAGGTTCATTGAGAGTTTTAGTACTAGATGGAGTTCTAGGGTCACACTCTTACTTGAAATTGAACATGCAGGTTACATTATTCTTAGCTGACTATAACCAATGCACAAGAAATCTTATGGCTAAAGAGGAATTCTGAGATTTTTTCCACAAAGCAAAAGTTCTGCAGAGTTTGGCATAAAAGTAGTGACTGAAAAGATAGATTTAGCTTAGATAGTAGGAACAAGTTTTTTACTGTGAGGGTGGTCACAGAGAAGCTGTGGCTGCCCCTGGATCCCTGGAAGTGTCCCAGGCCAGGCTACACAGGGCTTGGAGCAGCCTGACACAGTGGCTGGTGTCCCTGTCCATGGCAGGGGGTTGGAACTACATAGTCTTCATGGAACCTTTCAACCCAAACCATTTCATGAATCTATGATCTGAGCCTTAATCCTTGTTTCTTGTGTGTCAGCTGGTGGTGAAATTAACTTGTTTCTTTCTGCTCTGCACATGTTTATTTTTGCAACTCCATATGCTGCTCTAACAGATCTTTATTATTGCTTGTTAAGTTCAGCGGTGCTTTTAGTGACTGCACAAAACATAAACATCCTCTGTGACTTCGTTAGACACAGTGCAAATTTTTGTTGACTTGAGGGCTGTTCCTCAGGTCAGCAAGCACTGCAAGCAGCAGTCAGGGCACTGCACACCCACAACTGGATATGAGAAACGGAGAGGAATTGTCTTGTTACCTCATTTAAGTGTCTTCTCTCTGCAAGCTCTGGCGTGTGTGGTGTTTTATCTTTGCCCTTTCCCCTCTTGGTTAATAGAGCTGGACGTGCTTGTCCAGCTGTTCCAGCTGCCTTGTTCAGTGGGCAGGAAATGGTGATGTGGTGGAAATTAGGCAATTCTACTGAGTGCTACCAGAAGGATCTCTGATCTCTTCCACAGCAGCCACTTCTGGATAAAAGGTAAGAGTCAAGTCATTCAGATACTTCTGTAACCACAATCTGTGTAAGGAACAAGGTGGCTACACTTGAATTTTCATGCACCTCTGAATAGGTTGCTTCAGTGGATGTGTGAGAGCTGCTGTGTTACTGTAAAGGCAATATTTGTGGATCTAGAACTCTGAAGTTAGGCATCAACGGTTTCACTTCCTTTGGGCATTTTGTGATCATGCAGTCGAACAGGATGATATTATGCTCTAAAATGTTGCTGCAAAAAGTTTTTTCATTTTCTCAGGCCTTCTAAACTACTCCAGTCCTGCCCTTGCTAGCATGTGTGAGTCCTTTCTGATCTTAGTAAATCCTTATTTCTCTATTCCCTTTTTTGTTAGATTTTTCTAGATTACAGTGTATTGATTTCAGTGTATCCTCAGTTGTTGAGTTAGTGCAAGGGGAGGAAGACGAGTGAAACGTGAGAATTGGGACAAAGAAAATACAGATATGTGAAGATATGGAAAAAATAGCATTGACTGGATCAGTTTGCAAGTAGACCAAGCGTATTATTATTATTGGCCCTGCTGTAATTGAAGGTTCCGTGACGTTCTCTCACGGTGAAATGCAGTAATGCACTCTTACATGGCAGAGTTCACTTGGGCAGTGCTGGCAGCACCTTGGAGCAGATGGGGTCCAGGCTGCCTGGGGATGTTGTGCTGCAGCTGCAGGGCTGTGGCTGTGCTGGTTGGGGATGCAGTGCTGCAGGGCTGTGGCTGTGCTGGTTGGGGATGCAGTGCTGCAGGGCTGTGGCAGTGCTGCCTGGGGCTGTGGCAGTGCTGCCTGGCTGTGCAGTGCTGGGCTGTGGCAGTGCTGCCTGGGGCTGTGGCAGTGCTGCCTGGGGCTGTGGCAGTGCTGCCTGGGGCTGTGGCAGTGCTGCCTGGGGCTGTGGCAGTGCTGCCTGGGGCTGTGGCAGTGCTGCCTGGGGCTGTGGCAGTGCTGCCTGGGGATACAAGTGCTGCTCTGGCTGTGTGTGAGTGACGTGGCAGCAGCAGCGCTGTCCTTTCACTCAGGAGGGAAAAGCAAAGCCTTGGCCTGCTGCCTGGACTAACCTCACTTGTATTGGGGTTAGAAAGTGTATGGGGATGGCAGATTGGATCTGTCAGCTTCCCTCCTCTTCTGTCCTCAGAAGAGTTATTTTCCATTAATTATGGATGTGTACTTTTTTTTTTTTTTTTTTTTCCTGACGTGTCCTGGCTCTGTAGAGGAGTGAGGTGCAGCTGTGGTCTGCTGGGTCCCTGAAGGGTTCCCCAGGATGGCTGGCTGGGCAGGGGTGCAGGGAGGTCCTGCCTGTGCTCCCTGCCAGGACTGTCCCTCCTCCTGCTCCTATTGCCTGGCAAGTGCAAGACGATTTGAGGGAGCTGTATGCTAAGTGTAGGTGATGCAAATGAAGAAAACTTTTCCTTAAAAATTTTGAAGATTTGATTGGTTCTTCAGTGAGTATTTTGTGTTGGCTACATGCTGTATAAAATATCACCGATTGAGTATTTTTTGCATATCTCTGTTTTTCTCAGAAAATGTTTTGCAATATTCAACTTGTGCATTTATGAAAGGATTTGGCAGATGGGGAGGGAAAGCAACAACTCTTCTGTCATCATACACAAGATACACAGTTGGAAGGAAGAAACAGATAAATACCATTTTTATCTATTCTAGTGTATTAGACAAAGGTTTTCTTTGTTTTTCTGCCAACATCAGCTCTCCCTGACCTCTGTGATCAATATTAGCACTGAAGTTTCTTCAAGCAAATCTGGAGACTTTGTTGTGCAGGTGCTCAACCAAACTGTGAATGTGGTCTGATAGTGGTTATACAGCCGTGAAGAAAGGTACCCACCCAAGGGGGGAATCTTATTTTGCTTTGAATAGAGATGGGAAGGGAGATTAACACTATTTTGCAAGTCCTTCTGGGATTTGTTTTGGAAAGTGTATGCATTCTGATCACCTATGTTAGTGAAAGATGGGTAAATTTGAAGGGGTAGAGTTACAGGCAAGGGTTACAAGCATGACTGGAAGTGTGGAAAGCCCTTCTCGTAAGATGAGATGGGGAAATATTTACAGGAAAGAAGTTCCAATGAACTTTACTATCTCTAAATCCATCAGAGAGGTAAACACTGAAGGTGTACAGGACTGTTTAAGCCAAAAGCCAGTGCTGGCAGATGATTGAGAGGATGCAAGATGTCAATAAATGGAAACTTTAGAATTTGATCAAGCAGCTTAGTCCAAACCAAACCCAGCTATCTAAACAGGAGCCAACTTAATGGCATGAAGAAAGACCTAAGCACTAATGTACAGGGCTTAATGCAAGGCAATTAAAGAATATGGGACTGATATTTCCATATGTGAATAAGGAATGAACAAGGTGGATTTCAAGGACGTGGGAGAACAGAGTACATGGAATATAGTCTGATGAAAGTACTGTGGGCATTCATTGCAGCTGCAAGATTTATTAATTGATAATTTATAATTTATTTATAATTTAAAAATTTTTAAAATTTTATAAATATCCTTACTTTTTTGTGAACTAGCATTCAACTTCAACTGGCAACTTTTTTCAAGTCTCCTGAAGTTATGCATGTGCAGAACTGTACAATACTAGTGGTGCAACTTCAGTATGGCTGCAGTCCTGGTGGAATTTCATTTTCAGCTAGTGTTACTTTTATCGGTAGAAGGTAACATAGTTCCAGGAAAGGAGATGGGCAGCTTTCAAAGAGCTTTGAACATCAGGTCTAACAATAAAGGTGTTTTCCAAAAGTGGTGAATCACTTATCAAAGTGGAGAGGTTTGTATCCAAAACTTTTCCAATGATAATCTCTAGGAAAGAGTATGTTAATTCTTGATAATCACAGACTTCAAAGCAAAATCGGAATGCAAGATAAACTTTTGTTTACAATTTGTCTTAGGGGAAAAAAGGTAACAGTCAGGCTTATACGAATGTGAATTTAAATATTTAAAAATCAAAATGTCTGAATTTGTTTGCTGATAGAAGATGGAAGTGATATGAAAATGCAAGGTAAAAGTTTTTTAAAGTGTGAAATCAGTGAACAAATCTGCAATGCCAAAGTAGAAGTACTACCAGTGATAAGGAAAGGGAAATTTAAATTTAGTCATTTGCAACTTCAGAAGTGGCTATAAAGCCAGCAAATTTCTAGTTCTGCTGGCTCCAGGACTCTGGAAGAGGAAAAAAAATCACCATGTAGAGAAGGTATTATCCAGCTAATTGCTTGGTAGCTATACTGAAATTGCTTTTGTACTGACCTGTGGTGTTCCCCTTTCCCAGCAGAAATGCTTTTGTGTCAGGCAGAAATTAATGTTTCTTTGGAGAGAGGAGAATGCAGAATTCTGCAGACTTTCATCTGAGTCTCTTCATCTGCAATGGGAGTCACAGCAACTTGTTGACAAAGCTGTTTTCTGTGATACAACTGAGATTTTGGTTTGGGGAGGGTTTTTTCTTTTTTTAAAGAGTCCGGTTTTACTTAAATATATTATCAACACTCATTTAAACTTGTGATGTGTTTTTTCCCCAAGCTGCTTGAGGAGGGTAAAAGTTGCTTTAATTGTCTTTATGCTAATGCAGAAAAACTGGGAGCTTCTTTCCATCCATCAGCTGGAAACTGAAACAAAAGCCAAGCAAACTTGCAGATGGTTGCAGATCCTGGATCCCAGCCACTGCCCATGCCTCTGTCATTTGCTGCTTACAAAACACTGTGCTGGGTGTGTGAGTGTGGACTTTGCCTTTGTCAGCAGCACAAGGAGGAAGGTGCAGCCCTGAAAGTTCCCCGCAGGGTCCCCAGCCTTTGGCCAGGGCTCTTTGCCAGTGAGTAAGGATTGGCTTGGGAGTTCTCCAGGGTTATAAAACACCCAGCTGTTGAACTTTTAAAAGCTGTGTGACTGGGCAGCTGGGAACTCGGATGGGCTGGAGGATGAGCTGTATTTGATGGAGGAACAATGGTTTCACAAGCGCACACACGTACTCCCCTCGCCCCCCTTCTGGGGCCATGGGTGTGCACTATCTGAAATCCTGGTGCTAATTAAAAATCACAATAAGCCAGTGCACTTAAAAGTGTTTGGCTTTTTTTTTAGTTTTTTTTATTTTTACTTAAAACTGCTCTGACTGGGCAGTTAATAAAACAACAGAGAACAGCATCTCGCATTGTGGCCACTTGCTCAGTCGTGGCTGAGTTGGTGCAAAGTTTGCTGGAGTTGATTTTTATTGTTCTGATGGGATTTCAGGGCAAAGGAAAAATTAACATGGGCAACAAGAACTCAGTCAGTTTCCAGAGGTGAAAGTGCTGGTGGGAGGCCAGGAGCTGACTGGGAATGGGGCAGAGGGAGCATCCCTGAGCAGGTTGGCAGAGCCAGGAGCACAGCAGAAGTGATCAGTGGGGCTTTATTTAATGCTGGCTGGTTTAGTTTCAGTCTCACCCACAAACTGCTAAGCATTTCCTGATTTAGGAAGGTCAATATGAAAAAACTTGCAGTGTAAAGCTGTAGTTTTTAATGTGAACAGTCAAACAGATCCCATGAAGTGATAATTAGTGTTACTGGCCAGGGCAGGCTGTCAATTTTAGTAGGAAATCATTAAATAAACACTGGTGAATAACCAGTATGTTGGTTCTTCTTCCCTTGGAAGAGACCAGAGCACTAACAGAGGTGATGTGTTTCATTATCCCCATTTTGCAGCTGAGAAAACAAGACACAGAGGTGAAAATACTGGAGATGCTTTTTTCAGTTGAGGCTGGACTAGAAATCTTATTAGTGGTCTGCACATATATGGGGGCTTCCCTCCCCAACACAGCTCTTGACAAGTGCCTGTGTGCAGTTCCTGCCTCTGAAAGCCTCTCCCAGAGGAGGTTTCCTTGGCAAGAGGGCAATAACTACTTGCCTTCTGCTCAGAATACTGTATTGTATCTGTAGGAAGCCTTTGTGCAAGGCTGGCTTGCTGTGGTTTGGGGGCAAGAACAGTTTTCCTTGCAAATGCCAGCTAGGTCTTTGCAAACTAATAAAATTGTCAGTAGGCAGTACAGCATACACCTGATTTAGTAAGGTTATAGTTCTTTCTTAGAAAGGATAAAGTTATCCTGGCTTACTTGTAATTTATATTTCTGGTGAGCACATGAAGTCTTATTTCCATAAGAGGAGGAAATACTGCTCACTTCCCCTGGCTGATTCCATCTACTTCAGTAGCTAATCTTGGGATTTTCATTTCTAATGTTGTGCCCAACTCTGATTTGCCTGGCTCCTGCTTCTGCTCATCGGTTCTTACTGTTCTTTAATGTTCAGTCCTTGTTGAGCCTGGAACTTTATAAAAATGCCAGCCCTTTGGGAGGGCTGCTGTGCCATGTGTGGGGCAGTGGGGCACATCTGCACCCCCTGGCTGATTCACACATGGTGTTATCAGCTCACACATTAATCTGTGGTCAGTTGGCTGGCCAGCTCTTAATACATTGGAGATATTCCATTTTGATTGTGCAGTGTGAACTCTTTTATCAGTGTTGCTTGGTTCCAAGTCAGCCACTGGCTAAAGAACACACATGTGCTAACACAGATATCTCTCCAGCCAAAGGTGTAATCTCAGCCCAGACCACACTTGGATTTGTTTGACAGGACTATTTTATATGGAGTGACAATGCTGATTATGTTCCTATCTTTGCATTCCTTATCAATGGAATCCTTCATTGACTTTTGATTGTTTTATCTGAAAGCTGTGTCTTACTAATGGGTTGTAATTGCCCTGGGCAGCCTGCTTCCCTCTCAGCTGCTGGTGCTGGGTTAACACAGCACCATCCCTCTCTGTTCCATCCCTCTGCATCAGTGTGTCCTAGTATTGGCAGTAGGTCATGCATTTCTGTAAAGGTTTGGATCAAAATTTAATTGAAAGATTTTGGGACTGACTTGCCCTCTGGGGTAAGTCAACAAGTGTGATTAGTGGCTCTTCCAAATACCAAACAGAAGAATTCATTAAACTCTTTTCCCCTGCATCACTAGCCCTATTTTCACTTCTGTTTTGTAGTGGGGTTATGCCACTATTAGAGTTCGGTCCTCTTTAGTTTGTTTTATAATGCAGATCATTTTCTATTTCTTGCAAGTCATGGTTATTTTTCTTTGTCTGACTTGTCTTGACTTTAGCCTTGGTTTCACTTACCAAATTTCACTATCTATTCTTAGCTTCCCTCTTCTACCCATTTGAATCCTGCATTACATTTTTATTGTCTTTTTACCATGGTATCAGGATAGGATTTTAGATTAAGTTTTCTTCTTTCTCAAACAAGAGAATCATAATTTTTCAAGTTGTCTTTTCTGGGGAAAAAAAAAAAAAGAGCTTACAATTATCTATAATTTTTATTTTCAAGTCCATTTTCCCCCTCAGTTTTGGAAAATTAGCATTTATTGTTCTAAACCTAAACTGACTCCAATTAATCTCACTCTAATAACATTTGATTGCTGTGGTAACTCAGAAGTTCTCATGGGATGATTCTGACTGGCTCTGTGAAGATGAAACTTGCAGCTGTTGGGTATTGAGTGCACAAAAGTCACAAGGAGAATAGAACACTGAGGTTTATTCACACATCTTATATAGGTTGAGTGTGTATGGTGCAGGAAGTTTTGTTTGCTCTTGAGCTATGTTTGAATTCCCTTTGTGGTGTAAATCAAATAATTCTCTAAGTATGTTGTTGTCAGTGGGGGAAGGAAATGGTTTCACAAGTGTTTGCTGTACAGAGCTTGGTGGAGTAGTTCAAGTAGTTAAACATAATGATATTAAAAAAGGAGCTGCTGAGATCAAACTCCTTCTGCCTATCACTAGATAAAATAGTACTGATGTACATCAGTGTGAATTTGTGCCCTGATGACACAGCCCTGAGCTGGAGCTGCTACTGAAAGGTCAGTCCTGCCTCCTGCTCCCTTTATTCTTGTTTTGGCTCAGTGAGTCAAAAGTCCCTGGGCTGCTCTGGAAGCCAGCCTTGGATATCTGTCTCCCTGCTGCTGGCTGAGGGCCATCCTGGTACAGGCAGTGAGGGTCCAGCAAGGCTCCTGCTGTACCTGAGAGGGGCACAGTGTGTCCTGGGGCCCCTCCTGTGCCTGCTGCCCCAGTGTGCTGCAGTTCCTGCTGGGGTGGACTGCAGAGAGGAGCCATCCTTGTTAAATGGACAAAAAGTGTATTGTGCTTTGCCTTGAGTCTTTTGGTACTTGTGCTGTTTGAATCAGTGTCAGTGGTTGTTCTGCCTGAGCACCACCTCCCACATTAAAGGAGAAGGGGTGGCAGAAGGTGAGTGCAGAAGTGCTGCAGGTGCAGCCTCGTGGTCTCCTCAGTGCTCTGCTGTGTTGAGGGGGGCAGAGTTGTGGGGTATTCCTCAGCAGGTGATGTGCCAGCTGAAAGAACCAGCTCAACTGCCTGGTTTTTGTTTAAATCACATGTTCTCCTTCAGTCTTTATTTTAGCTACCTGTCCAATAGCTAATTTTCCCTCCTTTGAAGCTGTCTACTCTTGTTTCTCATGTTTGAAGAGATGGCCTTGCACTTTCCCTGTATGAAAGGGCATTAAGAAAGATCTTCCCTTTCTCCTCTCAACAGCTTGAGGCAGAGATCTGTCTTTCTTTATCTTGGCTCACTGCAAAGCAGGTTGCACTGGGTAGCAGCCATCCAACCTGGCAGCAAGAGCACATGGGCTCTGAAAAAGGCTCTGCCATGGGCAGGGGTCCATCCTGTCTTCTCCCATGGACAGGGCATCCCTGGCAGCCCCCTTGACCTGGGTCTCCTGCTTTGTTTGAATTCTGCATTAACTCTGTATGGCAAGGATATCTCCTTAGCTCACTGCTAAAACTTAGTGTTTAATAGCTACTTAGAGGCAGAACTTGGATGGCAAGGAAGAGTTTTATAGATAGAAGTTGGTCATTGCTTGTTAATTAAAGTCTGTCTTTTCTCAGGGATAATTAGTGCAGCACTGGAAAGAGAGAAACAAAAGTTCAGACAGGACACAGCTGAGCTGTAATCTGCTTATGTTAGAGCCTGAAATAGCAAAGGGTGTGTTTGACTTGAAGTGCTTGTCCATGGGTCTTTTATTCCTGGCCTTATGGGGGAAGGGATAGCAAGCTCTGCAGTGCAGGCACAACTCTAACACTGGAATGCCAAGGTGTGAATGGATAACAGAAATGTAACAGGTACTGTAGAGGTGGTGGAAAGAACTCGATTATTAACATCTCCTTTAATGTGCTGGTTGGAAGTCTCAACTACTGGGATGCATAAAAAAAATAAAGCAAGCTGAGATATGGAGCAACAATTAATGAGATCTGTTTGGATTTTCCACCTGGGGATGTAGCCCCTGGGTCATGTTTCTGTGTGTGTGTGTGTGGAGTCTGCCCTTAGAGCAGTGGGCTCAGTTGGGTTTATCTGGGGTGCACAGGGTGCCCTACACTGGTGTAGGTGCTGTGCCCTCTCTGTTATTCCTTGCCCACATTTGGGAGACTCAGCTTTGGCAGCAGGCTTTGTCTGCCCAGGGCTGCCTCAAGGATTTCAGTGGAGGCATGAGAGAGAGCTGGGATGCCAGACTGCAGATGGGAAGGTCTGTGTAATGCAGAAGGAATTCCAAGCATCTTTTTGGTTAATTCTGTTTTTTAGAGGACTGTTAATGTGGCTTGATGGGAAGTTGCACTGAGTGCAGCTTAAGGCTTCTTGAGTATTTCTAAAAATGGTTTTCTAAAGTCTTCCTTAAAATCTCTTTAAATTGACAATTATTGTACTTTAGACAACTCAAAAGAGCCCAGTCTTTTTACCCTTATTATTTGCCAATACTCTGACATTTAATCTGTTCTACTTCTAATGAGAGAGAGCTCTGAGTCCATCTGATTCAATTAAATTCATGCATTCCTACTTAAGGACTAAATTTTACTGAACTTAGTATACTGTACTGAAAGTGCCTTATATTTTTATAACAATTGTTTTGTTTTTATGAGGAAACACCTATTTCCACTGTATTTTCAAATACTACAACATTTCTCTGCTGAATGTGTTGGTGCCATTTCCAGGACACCTGGAAGGATTTGGGATGCTAGGTGTTGTTACTGAAGTAGTGAAGGTGACATGTAATTAAAAAGAAAACAACTAAAGCCAGATGCAGAAACAAACTTCAGCAATGTTCATTGTATTTGGCAGTTAGTGTCTATGAAACTGAATTTGGAAATGTGTCTGATGGGACTTTATATCCTCTGAAATGCTCCATTACCTTTTTTGTTCCCCTCACCTTCCTACAGATGCTTGTTTTCTGTAGTGGTTATTCAGGTTAGAACAAAAATGAGAATTTGACAAGCACGTAGGTGGCCTTTTCTCTGATGCATATCAGCAGAGCTTCATTGTTTCCAAGATATTTATCCCTAAAACACTTAAGTTTTTAAGCTTTTGAAATTGTCAGTGATCTGATCAGCCTGGATGGTTCGTGTTTAGACTGTACATTCACGACTGAGACTGTCAGTGTTGGAGTGTGTTTGAGTGGCAAAGAAATGCAGTAATGGGGATGAAGGTTTTTGAAAGAAATTATCCCCTGATGAATTATTGCCACTCCAATTTTGCAAGAGGCATAATGACTGTGCAAATTGAGATGCTGCTGTGAGAATAAATGCTGAGTGTACAGGAGAGTGTACAATTTCTATGGATATTGGAGAAAACCTCAAAAATCTTCATTTTTTTGATGTAATGTCTTCAAGTGAATTGTGTTGCATAAAACTGTCAGGAGGCAGACTTTGAATCTTGTGAATTTGGTTCTAGTTTGTCGTTTAGCTTCAGTGGACTAAAAAGATTTCAGTGAAACTCACTGGGAAGACTTTAACCCTTTTGTTACCTCCTTAACTTTTTCTCTCCAATTTTATTCAACCATGATGTTTAGTTGGATTGTTTTGATTAAATTAGCAAGTGGTATGGTTTCTTTATAGGTCTAGTGTGCTATACACTTGAACTGAAGATACATAATTAGGCACTTCATTTTGCTTCCATTCTGCATCTTTTAGCTAATTAGTTATTTGGGTTGCTTTATTTTGCATTATGTTGCTTTCATTTGATTAAGTATGCTTCTCTAAGGGTACAGAATTAAGAACATACTAATTGCACAACAGTTTTGGCACGTGTAGATTGCCTGTGTCACCTGAGGACAAAGATTTCTCTGCTTACATTGTTGGCTCTATTCTCTTTGTGCCCTCTGGGCAGATGTGTCAGAGCAGACACTGCTCTCCAAAATCTCTTCCTCGCTCCTGCAGTCTAGTCAGAGCTTGTTGGCTGTGTCTAATGCAGCCACTCACCCTTGGAAATGTCTTGGTTTCAGCTTTTCAACGTTCAGACCCTCTAGTTTGGTGAAGGTTGGTGGGTTTGGAGAGCTCGTGGTGGGATATAAAGGTGATCTCAGAGCAGAGACCCAAAGGTGTAATGAATCCAACATTGTGAGTTATACCTGAGAAACCAGCAAGCTTCACCTGGGAGCTGTCAGAGGTGGAGGGGCAGTTGTGATGCTCTCTACTGGCTGGGAGTAAATTTTGCTTGTGGGCATTGCTGGGGCTATAAAATATTTTGAGCACAATATTTCTAGAAGCAAGTTTTCCCCAGGCACCGAGTGTTCCGGAATAAACATGACTTTATTATAAAGTGCTTGCTCTGTGCTTGTGAGCAGATCAAGACGTCCTTTTTTTGCATTTTACTTTGAACATCAGTTATTGATGTTGAGGCACCGAGTAGACTCTAACCTGTGCCAGCTAACAAGGGGAAGCCAACAGAAATGAGAAACACTACAATTAAACTTTTGTTGCTGCAGTGCTGACTGAAGCCTGAGTGTGTCCAAGCATGTGGTGTTCAGACAAGATACATATTTCTCTCTGTAGAACTGTTTTTCAAAGGGAATACTTACTCTTATGAAAACTGTGGCCAGAGTTGAGTAAATATCTTTAGGTGTGCTCTGCCACCAGAAGAGGTGCAGCTGGTATCTCTTGTGAAAGTCATGACTTCTCTCTTCTATCCCACGTAGCTGCTTAAAACTTTAACTGTATCTTTATATTTGCTGTCAGTTAATCAATATATACTTACACCTGTGCCAAGGCTGGTGTCCAGTACTTAGTGAGCAGTGTTGCTGGATGTTGTGGTGGTCATTGGGTGTGGAATTGAACATTGCTCTAAGACAGAGTTAGGAGAGTCAGCACCTCCCTGTCCATGTGCTGACACAAGGGCTAGTGCACAGGGACCTTCCCTTGGAATGGATCTCCTTTCTCCATGAACTTGTCAGATGTTGTAGGAGTAATTAATTGGCATGAGAATATCCTTTGGCTAAGGCTGTATTAGAACACTCCAAGAAGCGCCATCATTTTTGGCATATTAAAAATGTAGCTGGTTTTGAGGTCTTCTACAGGAGCATTAGCCCCTTGTCTCCAGTGAAACCACAGTGATGTGGTGTTCTTGTAAAGATAAGATATTTAAATAGAGACTAGTGAAGATGTCAAGTGTAAACATTTTTTATTACTGAGGCTGGATTTGGATGCTTATTAAAAGAAAAAGTGGAACTTAAAAACCTTTTGAGAAATGTATTTTAAAAAGATCCAAATGTCATGGCTGGGGTTTTGTGCTGTCAGAATTAGTGCTTTTATTTCTTGAAATGCTTTCTTTTTTTCCCTGTGGAACAGATGCCCTCATTCCAGAGGTGGCAGCCTTGGCTCTGCCTCAGCTGCTCCTTCACATTTAGCTTTGGATTTTGCCTGTTCTCCTCATAGGAGGAGACAGAAAGCTACTGAAGTGTCAGAGTGCCCTTAAGGGATTGAATCCTGATTTTAATGGGTGTGATTGTAAAGATTTGTCTGCTTTTGGTTAAGAAAAGTAAGGTACTGACTACTGCAAACAATTTAGATATGAATCATCGACTTTGATATTGTTTCATGGCCCTTGGAGCTGGTCAAGCAGGGAAGAGTTGCACAGCAGGTGATGGTGGGACTATCCCCAGTACCTACATTGAGTAACTTAGGTGACTATTAAAAGTTTGGGATTTCTGTACAGTTGCTATTACCTGCAGAAGTCCAATCAACAATGTTTGTTTTGCCTCCAGCTTGTGTCATGGGGGCCCCATTTGAGGGATGGGATGAGCTCAGGGGCTGCTTGAAAAGCTGTGAAACTTGTTCACAGCATCAGTCCATTCTCATGACTTCTGGCCCATTCCAGAGGGTGGACTGGCTCTGTAACAGGACAGCTGGTGGGGCTCCCCAGCAAGAACTGGATCTGTGCCCCTTGTCCTGCTCTCCTCGTGCCTGTGCTGTTGGCAGCTGCCTGCCACCACTGGGATCTGGCTCTGGAAGTGGGACAGGATGTTTGCTTTTGTGGAGTGCAGTTGTTGAGGAAATTAAACCAAGGGATCTCTGTAAGGGCAAGCCACCTACATCAGATTAGGCTGTTGAGATGAGGGTTGTGGGCATGCTTTAAAGCCCCTTATCAGGAGACCTTGGGGAGGATGTGCTCCTGATAGCCAGCAGTGCTTGGAAAGCTGCGTTGCCTCACGTCTCTTTGGACCACGGAGATGTCTGGGGCTGAGTACACAGGAAAGGGAAATCTTGACAAACTCTGAAGGAGCTGGTTTATCCAAAGCTGTGAGGCTGGAATCCTGGGGGGATCTGCAGGGGGGGCCCTTCCTGGCCACCCCAAGGCGTTGCACATGCTCTGGCATGCCGGCAGCTGGCCCGGGCAGTCACGGGTCGGGAGGAATGCACAACATTTTAAGTGTCATAAAGCTAGATATCCTTTGCTCAGGATATTTCCTGTCCTCAAGAATGTATTTTTCAACAATATTATTGGCAGAAAATCCACAAAATGGAAGTGGGGGAGGGAAACTTGTACATTGCAGAAGATGAGTTCCTAATTTTCCCATCTTAAGTGGTGAGAAGCTTTGGAGAACAGAAAAAATGCACACCTTTTATGTAGCAGTGAACCACCAGCATGCCCAGTTGCACATTGAATATTCAGTGATTGCATTTATTGCTGTCAACAATGTGCAGCAATTGACCACTAGTTTCTAATAAAAATGAGACTTTTGAACACTGTTGGTTAAAAAGGCATTTAATCCCAAAGAGGGTTGACCCTTGGGACAGGGAGAGCAAAGCTCTCCTTACTGACTTCCACCAGGCTCTGCTGCGTGTTTTGCCTTTGCGTTCATTAATGAATTAAAGCCTAAATCATAAAGCAGGATTTAATTGGTGATTTGTGATCTGGTTAATCCCACAGTGAAAGTAAAGTGTGCTTAGCACTGCTGCCACTGCTCTCCCATTGACGGCGGGGCCGCCGCTGCCAGAGCAGCAGAGAAGTGCTTGTAGCTTCCTGCATGGAAAATACCTTTGTGAGGCTGTTTGTATATGCTTCCTTCTGTAAACTTCAGATAGAATTCACTCAATCCCATGAATGTGGCTGAGTGTTCTGGGGTAGCTGTTGTGAACAAAGACCTTTGGCTATTAAAGACAATGAGAATTTATTGTTTACCGTCTATTTTCCTGTTTGTGTGTGTTTCTAGCAACAAGTTTTTTCATAAAGGATTCATTTTCCTGTAAGTTTCTCAAACTTAGCAACAAGTATTTGGCAATCCAGTAAAACTTGTGGGAGGGAGGCAGTGTAATGAAGAGGTGAGGCATTAGTGAAGTACCCTATCTTCCCCGTGCTAATAAAAAGAGAAAAGAATTTAGTAGGTGTGTGGCATTCTTAAGGTTTATAGCTGGAATTTGTTTTTGGAAACATGAGGATTATGTGTGTTAAATTTACCCCATTTCCCCTGCACCCCCACCACCCAAGAGAATGTTTAGTCAAAGAGCACTGAACTTACCATGCTGAGGTGGCACTTTTTGAGGCTGGAGTAACGTGTTATAACAGAAATCCAAGTTGATGGGAGCATTCAGGTCGTGATGCAAAAATGATCTGGAATCTTTGGTATGTGCCAGTGGCAGGAGCTGCGCTCCCCGGAACGCCTGTGAGGCTCTGGCACGCAGGCAAGCTGGGAGTCAGGGCTCAAGGACACCCTGCCAGCCCTCACAGGATTTGGTAGCAGGTTAAATCCAGGAAAAGAGACAGGGAGAATTTGAGATTTTTTTTTTTTTTTTTTTTTTTCTCTTGACCACTTTAGTAGTTCTTTGAACTTGCTTATTTCTCAACGCGGCTTAAAGCATTCCAAGGGTCTTAGGATAAATGGAGGTATTTGTACCCATTATGTAGGTGAATGTGTATGGATGTGTGTATATGGACATACCTCGTGACTTGTGAGGTGATAGCAAACCTCTGGGATTAGATAGGGGAAGAGTAGGACCCTGAATGAAGTCCACAGGAGATAAAATTCCCAAGAGAAGCTGCAAAAGTAATTACCAGGTTTATTGTATTGGTGGAGGGTGGCCTGACACTTGTACTGAGCAGAAGACACCTTGTTTTGGGTTTGGGGCCACTGGCATGTCTCAAGGTACTGCAGTGTGGAAGCAGCAGTGAATTCTGTGCACCTGTTCTGCATGTTCATATCTTCTTGCAGCTGATTAGGTTTCTTGAATTCATGTTTTAAAAACTTAGTGACCTCTCCCTTGTGTTTGACTATGTGCTAGACTGATTTTAACCTAATAAGCATCTAAAATAAAGACTTTATCCTTTATATGGCATAGCTATTTATATATGGGATGGGGAGCTCACTTGCTGCAGTTCTACATTACTAGTTTGCCAGTGACGGAGTAACTTGATGACAAATGTAGATCCCTGTTACAGTATCAGTTACAGGTCTGACAGCTGGTGTATGATGTTTTACTGCACTACATTTCTTTTCCTGTACTGATTATTCCTAGAGGGAATGGTGACTTCTGTGTGTGTATTTCCAGTCTGTTATCTGGTCTAAAAATCCTACTGGCTCAGCAGCTAAGTATCTGTGATGTTAGATACCTTCACATTTCTTCATTTTTAAAAATCAGCTTTCTGTTAATCTTCAGGAATTCTTAATCCTTTTAAAACCTCAATGATGCTTCAGTATTAATATTGTAAGCAGGATGCAATCAGAGATTGTACAACTGCTTTTTCTTTGTTTATTATTAACCTAAGTACTGTCTCTACAGGTAGGAGGCTCAACCCACTACTGTTTGTCATAAGAAGTAAATTACTAGTAACAGAGTGACTTTCCTTAATTTGATCAATTCAAGGAGTGTTCAAAAAAAGCTTTGAAGACTAATGTACTTTGACATGATCTTAATAATAAACATGTTACAATCTGCTCAATTTAGATGACTATGGTTAGTTCAGGCCAAGTACTCTTTTGAGATTTCTGTACCACTAATGCATATTCATGAGAATGGCAAAAATCAGAGCATTCCTTCAGCTTCAGATTTAAAGACAAAAGTTGTAACAAGCTGAGGTTCTGATGGAAATAATAATAAATCTTATTCTACACTTCCTTGAACAGGGAAGATGCTGAGGGTAAAGCAGCTGGTGGTTGTGCTGAAATTCATAGTATTAATTTCTGAGTATTTAAAACTGTGGTGGCTAAATGATGACTTTCTGCAAAACTGAAGTGCTGGCTTACATATGTTGAGCTCTAACAGGCTCTGTGAGCTCTAAGGCATCTCTGGCACCTGTGGGATGGTGAGGGGCAATCTGTGGTTTAGATTATTGATAAAAGACTTGGTGCAGCAGCACCTAGGAACACAGAGCAAGATTAGAGAAAAATCTTATGGTTGGTGTTTCATCTGGGGTGATGGAAAAAGTCCAAATTCATTAAGGATGAGGGAATTTCCTTAGTGAGCAGTGGGAGGAGGATGAGGTGCTGAACAAGTGTTTGGTGTTGTGGGGTTTCTCTGCACCATGCACCACTGCTCATGTTCTCATCAGCAGGTTAAACCTCCCCTGAAAACCCAGGCTGTATTTCTGTACCAACCTGGAGTTATGATTAGGGACTAGAGAGAGAAAGGGGAAGAGGAATATGTTCATAAGAGAGAGTAGGAGTGGGTTTTTTTTTCTTTGTTTTTTTTTTTTTTTCTTTTTCTTTTTTTTTTTAATTTTTTTTTTTCCTTCTCCTACACTGTTACTTTTGGGAGTCTTTATAAAAATTGTTGCATGGCCATGTCATCTTCCTCCCCTGCCCTAAGAGTAATATGCCATGGTGTGGGTAGAGAATAATATCAGTTTTACTTATTTTTTTAAACCAGATATTAACATGTCAAATGATGGCAAAGTGTCCTCTCCATAGATAGTGGGGAACAAATTCAATCTACTTCAATCTCTGGGACTGTGAAGCCTTTAGCTGGGAGAACTGGTGTTAATGGGTAGGTGTTTGTCACTGATTAACTGTGTACTGTATTGTTCAAGTGGGTATCTGTGTGGGCTCTGTGCTGCCAAAATGTGACTGAACTGGGTCAGAATGTAAATATTAAAGAATTGAGATTGTGCTGTACTTTCCATGATAACACCTGGGTGTTCCAGCTTATTCACACAAACCTAGTGCACCTCACTGGAGCTCCCCTGGGACTAAAATCCTGTTGGGTCATGTGTCACTTATATCATTCAGGTAAAATTGAGCACAACTAAATTTGACTGGGAAAGTTTTTTTCTTGCTTGAGTCCTGTGCTAATGTGGTCAGAACCCTGCAGGCAAACTCCTGCATTTGCTGATATTCTGATGTTTCTGCCTCCACTGTCAAAGAAAAGCTGCTGTCAAGCCACATTGAATTTTTCAAATTTATTTTTATACATATATACTATATTTGTATATTTGACCTCCACTCAGTGTAACATTCTTTGCTCCTTCAGGATTTCTCTGAATATTTTTTTGCAGTAGGCAAAGTGAGATGCATGTCCAGGAAAAGCTGAAGGCTGTCAGGGCATGTGGTGGAAAAATCTTTTATATTTATGAAAGATACTGTAGAAAAAGCCTCCAGAGAATTAGCCTTTCTTGTAGTTTCAGTGTTTATCACTTGGCTTGCTTCCATTTGAGTTATGAGATGGGTTTTCTTATATTTGAAGGACTTGTGTATTTTGTTCTCACCTGTTTATTGAAATTCTCTGGGTGAACTGTATATTTGTACCTTTTCCCCAACCCCCCAAAAACTGCTTGCTGTTAAAATAATTTTCCCCACTCCCATATGCTAACCTAGCCAATTCATGAAATTCAGGTTTACCTATTTTAGGATGCAAAGCTAATTTTTTTCTGTGCCTTTCTGAAATACTTAAATGTTTGAATTCTAGAATTATAAATAACTTATCAGAAAATATCATAGGGTTTTTTTTATTTCTTCCCAGAAAGCTGAAATCCTTTGAATGGTTATTGCTGAAGACTATCACAGTAAAAAAGATTTTGTGTAACAAGACTCAAAGATAAGCTCAGCTTTGTTAGTGATTAATTTATTGCTGCTAGTCTGCTTTGAGCTTGTACAGTGGATCTCTCCCATATTGTTAAGTGGCAAACATGTTGTTTATGCCTGGGAAACATGAAATGGGAATAGTGTGGTGTATCCATGAGACTGGGGATTAATGGTTCTTTTCCAACATCAATGATTCTGTTTCTTCCTCTCTGTGGATTTATCTGTGTTCTGACCCTGGACTCCTGCACCTCTAAAGTTTGCTGAGTGGTTATGGAAATTAATTTTTCCAAGTGTAACAAGGGAAAATGAAACTTCAGGTACATGTGATATGAAGCTTGAAAGTTGGTTTGCTTTCTGCTGCTTGTCTAAGTTTTTGCTTGACTGAAATTTTGTCATCTAAAGCATATGGAAAGTTCACTTGAGCTTCAAGGGTTTAATTAGCTTCATTGGAGTTGTGTGTGCTTGTATCAGTAGGGAAATACAAAGAAGCATGACTGTCCACTTTTTGATTAAATACAAACTTTCCATTAAAAATATTTAAGTTTGCAGGAATTTACTTTATTTAGCTCACCCTGGTTCTTGTTATTGACTTGTGTATATATATGTAGACTTTCCACAGCTTTCTTTGAAGCCCCTTAATAATACTGCTCATACCTGAAAGCTGGAGAATCAAAGTCAATAGGTGAAATAGTAGGAAACTTTAATTAACAAAGACTTGTAACTAATTAATGAATAACTCCTGTAACTGGTAGGATTGGGGTTGCTGTCTTGACTTCACCCAGGGTGGGAAGAGCATCTGTCCTGCTGCTACCAAGCCTTGAGGCTGCTTTTCAACCAGCACTTCTAGGTTTGGTGTAGCTTTAAGAGCTACTGGTTTCCCAGTTCATAAGACAAGCTTTTCAGTACTTATCTGTATTCATTATTATCAAAGACCAGTATGATTCATTGAGAATAATTTTCAACTTTCCATTGCCAGAATGATTTGTCAGAATATGGGAATGAGTTTAGAAGGATAAGGATTCAGAATTAATTTGGATACAGACCACCTGAGAGCTGGGTTGTCCTTGCTGTACAAACAGAACTCTGTTTCTCCTTCAGTCTGTTACAAACTGTTACTTCAGACAGGTATCAAACCACAAAGGTTTTCCCTTTTAAACCATTTAATTGCTACCTTGAGCTTTCTAGCTGCAGCGGGTGGCACATTCAGCACAGCATTTTCTGTCTAGATAGGGACCCTATTCCCACCCTAAGGAAAACAAACCTAATACTCTGCATTCAAAGATTTGGGTTTTTTTCATTAATTGATTCTTTATTATCATTGGAGATCAAAATCAGATACCTGGAGTGGGAGAGGCTTCTTTCCTGTAAGGTCCTGGATACCAAAATTGCTCAGTCAAAGATGGAACAATGCCTTGACTTCGTGTGTGTGGTTTCTTTCTTGCTTGTGAGTTTCAAGTCTTTGTTTAGTGTAAATTCCTGTATATTTCCAGTTAGGAAAAGCCTTCATAGGTAGCATAATGACTTCATTCTTATGAAGCAGTTCAGAAAAATACAGAAATCCTAAAAAATTTACTTAATGCTCTGTGAAACTGAGGGATGGCGTAATAAAACTTTAACTTTTTCTCCTGGTGCTGAGGTTTGGGTGGTGGGTCTTGGGTCAGTTTTACAGTTACCACTGGGTTTTGGGCAGTTGGATTTTGTGAGCACCATGAGAATAGCAAGCTCACCTTTCCCCTGCCATGAGAAGCCTCTGGGGCAGCTGCAGAGGTGCTGCTGGCAGGGCTGCCCCCAGTGAGTGGCTGCTGCTGAATCCCAGGGTGGAATGGGAGATCTCTGCGGGGCTGGTTCCCACAGGAGCACAATGAGCCACTTTGTCAGCCCGAGCCAGGCTAGCGGGGGATGGCGACAGCAGCGAGGGTGCCTCGCACAAAGGTGTGCTGGGACCTTGTTGGAAATGGGCTTTGGTATGCAGGCTTTTCAAGAGCTGCAGATTGATATGATAGATAGCCTTTTTTTTTTTTTTTTTTTTTTTTTTTTTTTCCCTTCTCTGCTTCGTGGTTTAATTAGGGGTAAAAAAAAAAAAAATAATCCCCACCCCATTGATTCCAGTAGATTCCCCGTTGCACAGGAACTCCAGGAGAGATAACCAAGGTCTTTGTGATATTATTGCAGAGAGATTATTATTTGAGAGAGCAGAGTTGAAGGGAAGGGTATTTATCGACAAATGCTGTGCTTATCAGCCTGTAACCGTGATTAATACTTTGGCTATTAAATGGAGGGAGAAAGCAAATAGATAAAGCATACCTGTGCCTTATCTGCCTTTCACCTTTGTGCAGGAACGTCTCTTTGCACAGAGGTTCTGCCCGTGTCCCTGGGCACGTTCTTGGGCTTGCAGCCCTGATCTGGGCGAGTTCAGTACTTAATAAAAGTATTAAAAGTATTAAGAATGTGTAAAGATGTGCTCTAGTGCAAATGTTTGCAGGATCAGGGCCCAGTTTGTAGACAGGTCTAGGTCTGGACTGAAGGGAGTTGTTCCTCCTTTCACAAATTGCTCCAAACAAATAGCAGGTTATTCCAATTGTGTCTAAGCTACTGAAGATCCTGCTAGACCATGTGACTTTCATTTGCAAGTTGCTTTTGTCAGAGGCAATGCAGAGTGCAGAGAACCTTAAAAGGGTGATCATTTAGTTAGTAAGTGTGCAATTTTGTCTATGCACTTAGGTGGAGGGAGGACTCTTGGGCCACTGCCATCCTCCTCTCCTTGCCCTGGCAATGGGGGACCACAGCTGGAAGAGCTCTGTGCTTTCCTGCTGGCCTCTGGCAAGGCAGATGTCATCAGAGAATCACAGAGTTGTTTGGGTTGGAAGGAACCTTAAAGCTTCTCATTGCACCCCCTGCCATGGGCAGGGACACCTTCCACTGTCCCCGGTTGCTCCCAGCCCCATCCAACCTGGCCATGGACATTTCCAGGGATCCAGGGACAGCCACAGCTTCCCTGGCCTCACTGCTATCACAGGGGAGAATTTCTTCCTAATTATATAATCAAAGTCTACTCCTGATTTGCCCCCATCCTCTTTCAAGTGATTTGTGTTCTAGAAAAGCAAAGAGATGCTGAGTGCAGTTGGGAGTGTGTTGTGCAGCTGGCAATTAAACAGCATCCAGAACTCTCAACTCAAATGTCTCTGAGGGTGGACAAGCAGCAACAAATTAGTTTGAAATGTTAATTGCTGCTTGTGTTTTTGGAAGTGCATAAAATAATTTCCCTTGAAAAGAGAAAAAGAAATTTGGAGTAGTTGTTATTTTAGAGCCAAGTAGTGCCAAAAATAACAACACTAAAAATCATGGTAAAAACGTAATTGGCCACTATTGTGCAAGAAGAGTTAAACTCAGCCTATGGCTGCTTAGAAGAATTATTGTGAAATAATGTGAGAATTGTGTGCTTGAAAACTTTGCAGCTACATCCCTTGTGAGTCTCTTTATCCGTTGTGATTAATACGGAGGAAGGTGAGGAAAGAAAGGTGTGAGAACCAAGAAGGAAAGGAATATAAGTAGCAAAAATGACTAACTTAATTTTCAGATTGAAGAAAAAGCAGTGAAAAACCCACATGGTGAGAGTGAGTTGTATACAAGTTGTCTCTGCAGCTTGCTCTTCTGCCAGCAGTGCAGGCTGTAGCTGTGGTGTGTTTGCATGTTTTGGAATTGATTTTTTTTGAGCAGCAGATGAATTTGCTGCTCTAATACTATTTGCAGAAGCGAGAATGCTGTGGAACCATTGGATTAGCTTGTCTGCCTGTGGCTTTCTGCTCAGCCATAGCTAATGTAAGCCTAATAAAAATTTTTGAAGGTCTGTTTCACCTCTGGTGTATTTTATTCCCTTGAATCTAGTTTCACTAGGTTTGCACATGAATATGATGGCCCTCAGGCACTGCACACCCCAGGCGTGGGGGGTGGTGGGAGGAGGGCAAGCTTGCTTTTCCTGCATGAGTTTTCACAAGATTTCCCCTTGGAAAACGAGGGGGAAAAACCCCTAGTGGGGTGAAGTTTATCTTTGGTAAAAGACTCCTTTTTGTGCCAGTTTGCTTTATTCCAGTATTTCACCAGACCTATTATCTGCTGATTAGTTGTATTTGCCTTGTGAAATAAGAGACTGCAGCATGATGCAGTTTGACCTGATATCCCCATTCCTGATGCTCATTTCTGGTACGTTTGAAGTTGGTTATGCCATTTCTTCCCAAGGTTAAGCCAGGAACCAGTTTTCAATAGTTTTTCAGTTACTGAATGACAAACATTTCCTATGAGGGGTGTGCAGCTGGTTACAGTGCAAATTTCTTGTTCTTTAAGATAGTGGAGTTTCAAGCCTGGAAAATTTGAGGTCAGATTTTGGGTCTAAATAAATGCAAACTACTGAAAATCTTCATATCATTACCCTCTGGATTGCTGCCTTGGGAATATAACACCAGTGTGGGGGAAAAACAACATTAACTTTCCTTGATCCTGCGTAGAACTGAAATGTTGATAATTCCATCTTCAGAGATGGAATGTACCACGCACACTGAAATGTGTTGTTGTTTAAAATAAACTAGAGGGGAATAAACCCACTGATTAATTACAGTGGTTAAGTTTTGAGAGGATGTTTATGCTTTTCAGCTTGCTGGAGATAGGATGCAGCTACTGTGGCCTTGTGTCTGTGAAATGGCACAGAGAGCAAGCAGCAGGCATTTCACTACCTCTTCCACAATGCCAGTGGGTTGTGTGTATGTATTCCCTCTAATCTGTTTTCTTTTGTCATAACAGATTTTTAGAATTGCATATATTTCTTCAAAATTGTTATGAAGAAGCCTGTCTGTTTGGATGCTTCCAATTTAATCTACCGTGTTTGTAATTAAACAGAGAAAGAATGTGTTCAGGTTTCAGTGGCGCTGCAGACGGATGTGATTTAACTAAACTAATGAAGGCACATCAGACAAGACAAATTCCAGACTGTTTGTGCCTTGACCAACCATCTGTGCACATACCTCCAGGTACTGCTCATGTCTCAAGAGGCTTTTCTACATGAACAATTATTACCACTCCTCTTTGAATTGGAATGGCAAGCCATGGCAGGAGTCTCTTGAAAGCAGCTGTATTTACCACTCTGCTTTTCAGTGAAAATGTAATTGTGTTATGTATGTTTTAATTAATCCTGAATTTCAGCGTGTGCTGTCCAAAATGCAGTAGCAAATGGGGCAGTGTGTGAGTTTTGCATCTCTTGCACATAAATTCCAGCATCAGCAGGGATGTGCAGAAGGAGCACTCCTCATTCAGAGCCTTCCTACTGGGCTGTAGATGTATCTTAAATTCTTAGTGTCTGAGAATGTGTACAAATAAGACTATGTATACATATTCTCCTTGTACGTACTAGCAATTTTTTCCTAGTTACTTTTCTTTCTTATTCAAAAGATTATTCAAAACTACTCTGGGAAAACACCCATTTCTTCAACTATATAATAACCAGCAGTAACATGATTTGACATGCTAGACTTTGATAGGGTTCTTCAACTGCACATATAACATCCTGAAAAATAACAAATAATTTCAGGACTATTTCTCTTTTTGGAAGAAGAATAAGATATGCTGCAGATAATGGCTTCTGTGAATACTAAATTATTTTTTCTTAAATTCTCATTATATTTTACCATATATCTTTTGAAGTGAGTGTTTGTCTAGAAATATTTGGGTCTTCCCTGTGTTCAGGGCCTGATGTGTTTGACCTCTCAGTGTGCCATGTGGAACTCCCTCTGACATGAACCTATGATTCCATACATTTTTTAACACCATGGTAAAGCCCTTCTAAGCAATTCCTCCTTGTTATCCTGGTTATAACACCACAAACATTTGAGGTTGGTGCAGTGGATGTGTTCACATTGGCTGTGCAGGTGATGCTGGAGGGTTTGGACTGGCCATAGTGTTAGGGATATGGTTTGGAGGATGCAGATCATATATCACAAATCCTTTCCTTTTTGGATCAGAGAACTGCCAATTTCTGAACATCCTCACTATAGAACCTATAGAAGTTGCCTGGCTGGGGGGAGAAACATTTGCCTTGTGACTGCTGGTCACCAGGAGGGCAATTGTCCACACACTTTGGATTTTGGTAACAGCAGAACTGGCTTTGCCCATGGTTTAGAATACTAAGGAAGCTCCTGCTGGGTTGGATCATTTCTCTGGCCAGTGCAGCACCCTCTGTGAAGAGGAGCTCACCCAGCCCATAGAGCATGGCAGAAGAGGGGTTCCTGTAGTACATGTAATAAAGTCATGGTAGAAAGGAGTCTGTTAGACTGTGTAACCCTGTGCATGTACCATCTGTGTGTGAACTTCATGGGAAAGTGGTAAGGGGTTTTTTCAGGCTGGAAAGAGAAGTTCTTCCATTTTAAGTTTATACTGTGTTCATTTCAAGTATTTTTTAAATCAAGGCTAGAATGGAAGGTGGGGTAGCTTCTTACTCTTTCTGCAGTCAGTTCTATTCAGGTAGAATATCCCTATCTCTGCACTGCAGGAGTAAAATGTGTGCTTAGCACTGAATTTTAGTTGCATATTAAATAAACCTGACTATGTGGCTCTACTTGGTATTGAAAACTCTCTGTCCTTGTTGTAGTACAACTTCTGTAATTCCAGATGATTGTGATAAAAAAGCAGAACACTTTGTTCAGGAACTTTTAACGGTCCACTGCAGGGAAATAAAAATCAGGTCTTTGCAAAGAGCAGTCACAGGACTCAACATTCACAACTCCTCTTGCTTCTGCCAGCTTCTCTGCATTTGTCTGCCATAGCTGGAAGAAGTTCTTTGGCTTTGTAAAAGACAGAAGGTAGGAAGAAAATCACAGAAAGAAAAATGTCCTTGGCTTCCAGCCCTATAAATAGCATGGGTGAAATCTTCTAGGAAAAGTGGAATTGGGTATCTTGATGTGGTTCACACTGCTATGGAATTTCAGGAAAACTGACGTAACCTGTTGGGTCATGTTATTTGACCATAAATGGACATTGGGTTTTAGATAGTTACGCTTTATTCTTCTGTGTGTTTTAATTTTCTTTCTAGTGCCATGTGCAACTAATTTATGCATTACTTATTCACATATTGAATTGATTTAAGGAAATGGAGTCATCTCAGGGATCAGTACAAGGCTCTAGTTCTGAATTCAAAATCAAGTTTGTAACAGTAACTTGCAGACATCAAAAGATTTGGAAGTTTTGTTTGGGGACCTGAGACATCAGACTTGGATGGTTATTTCTTCCTTGCTCTACAGCAAAGTGGAAAGCTGTGATTTCCATATTCCTGGAGGAAGCTAGACAGGGTGATGCAGCCACTCCATGTTGGCGTTGTTGTGACCTGTCCCAGCCAAACCTAGGGAATGTTGACGCACAGGAAATATCTTTTTAAAATTTAAATATAGGCAGCTTTCTAGACAAAACCCCAAATTTGAGTTAGTACCTGAAAAAGAGGCTGTGGGTTAGTATTTGGCAGTTCATATTTTAGCTGAGGAAGAATTCTCATATCCTGGAATGTGACCTGGCTCTTTGAGTCGTGTCTGGTGTTTTCTTCCATCGATGTTCCTGATTTGCAGGAAGAAGAAACTGTTTGTGTTCAGACCTCACTTTCTTTTATTAATCAGCTTTGCATCCCCTGAGGGAGTAGGAACTAGGCTTCAGGAGGGGTGTGAAAGCACGGCTAATAAATCTGTTTTAAGTAGGATGGATGAACAAATAAGCTGGAAAAGTGTGTGAAGCCTGTTTCCAAAGGGTTTGGCTTTGCAGTGAAGTCTGCCAGTCCATGGCAGTTATCTTAACTCTGCCTGGAGTGAATCTTTGTGAATTGCTGCCAAAAATTCCTGCCAGTGGCTGTGCCTGGTAGCCAGAACTGCTGCTGGTGTCATCTCTGGTGGGGTCGTACCAGACCTGACAAATAGAGGAAATCCTTTTTATTTATGATTTCTTGTTCTTTTGTTTTCTCATTTCAAACAAGGCAAGTGTAGACACGGCTGTAGTGACAAACCATTAATAAAGCAAAAGGAATGTAGCTGCAACACTTTAAATAATGACACGTAGCAAATAAATGTCAACATATCCGTTGTTATGCCTGGAATGGAAATATTACCAGGAAAATATGTCGCTTCAAGCTACAGTATGAGGCTTTTTTCCTCAAGAAAATAGTGTCAGTGTGGTGCTTAAACTGTTAAAGTTTGGCTTTCAGATTCAGATTAAATGAACCTGTCATTTGTTTGGGGACTGGGGTTTTTTTCATATGAGTTTAAAATAGTTTCTCCGAATGTTCTGTTCTTTACAAATAAATTTTAAATGTTCATATATGTATTTGCACACACAACTATACATGCAGATATCTATGCATCTATACCCAGAATAATTGGAGGTACAACTGGCTGTTGACCAAATCAGTCTGTTTCCATTGAAAGCTGTTTATTCATGTGTTCTCTGGTGATCATTGTTGGGTTCTTTTAGTCCTTTTCTTCAACCCAAGCAGTTAAGAAATGGTTCAAAACCTCACATTGTTTAACAAGGAAGAGGAGACCAACAGAACCCCCAAAAAGTGCAGTTGCACTGACCCACTTGTCCTCCTCCATCCCCAAATCCCATCACCTGTGAATATTGTTGTTGGACTTGGATCTTTCTTGAAATTAAAGCCTGAAACAGTGAAGTAATGAGAAGCAAAACCTTTAGGATGTACCATCCTAACAACAACTGTATCTCAGGCTTCTGGAGAACTTCTGTCCTGTAATTGAGTCTTGGATAAAAGGAGGGATTTAATTTAAAGGTGGATGAAAATACATTGCTTCTGTTTATATCTTGGTGAAGTGATGATTAGAAAAGTGGTGTTTTCTCACAGATGAGAACAGTGGAAAGAGCTGTGAGAGTTGTGCTAAATTTGGTACTGAGTTAAATTAAAACACTGGTCTTGAGCTGTGTGGTTGGAGGTCACATTGCCAGGTTTGCACATCTTCTGAAAAATTCATGTACTTTCAGTCTTTTGGTTCTGCTTAGATGTGAAGGGGCCTGTTTGATGACAGTGAGGAGACAGATGTGATTCAGTCTGTGTGAGCTCTGCCATCACTTCCAAACCACACAGGTTCTCCTCCTCAGGAGCTGGAGGAGCAGCTCTTGGTCAGGATGATGTTTCTGATCATGAGGCTGTGCAGGTGATGGGATTGCAGTGAGCTCTGGAACAGGCTGATGAAAATGAAGACAGTATATTTCAACTAAACTAATAATTCAGTTGTTGAACTAAAAAAAATAAAGATTTGAAGTCCAGCAGCATTTGGGGCTGAGGGGATGTAAATTTTGCAGCATTCATGGAATGGGATGGTCCAACCCTGGTGAGGCTGGCTCAGTCCTTCATCCCCTCTGGAGCAGCTGAATTAAACTGCTGGTTTATGGCTCTCTAATTGAGTCCCATGCTCTTTGCCAAGAATTCTCCTTTCTGTACTCTGGTGTACTCTGGTCATCTTGTGCCAGCTGATCACCTGTGCTGCCACCTCAGTCGCAGCATATTTGTTTTCTAATTTGAATTTGGGATATATAAAAATGTATATTTGTGTTATATATGAAATTGACTTTGGAATCCTCTTGCATGAGGTGCACTAAGGAGGCTGCTCATCACAGGACATTGCTTAGGAGTTGTGCAGAAGTCTAGATAAGCTATGTGATGAGATCATCCTTTTTATTTACTGGAGCTGTGTTATTGCCCCACAAACCAGCATGATGATACCCTTACCACTGAATTAAGACTTTGCAAGGCAGCTTCTCATGTTTTTACTGATGCTCACGTATCACATCAGTTAGTTGTGAAAGGGGGAGGGTGTGCTGGAACTAATTTGTGATTTTTCACAAATCCTTATGTGATTTCATCATTTTCTGTTGCCCTTCCTAGAACAGGGTGTTCAGAACATTGAGGATATTCTGTCTCTCCTGCTCCAGCAGAAGCCTTAATCCTTTTGGGTCATGATTAAATGGAAGTCGGGTCTGGTCTTTGTTTTGTTGTGGTAGTTCACACTGTTTGCAGGGCCCTAGAAAGAAAATAAAGGTGTTTGGCTTTGAAGTGTGGCTATTGAGTGAAATTGCTGTAACATCTTAACCGTGCCTAGTTCCAAGAGCTGTGGCAGCAAGCAGGATGGTGATTTAAGAGCAAAACTGTCTCAGAACCTGCTTATTTCAGCAGTGAGGTTTATAATGGTGGGGAAGAGTGAAAATCTGTCCAGTTGGTTTTTGGAATTCTCACATGAAAACTTGACTTCTCATTCTCTTGATCTAACAGTTAAACCATTCACAACATCGAGCTCCCTTATACCTCCTGGTACAAAACCAGGGCTCAAGTCCCTGAAGCTCTGAAGCCACAGCAGGGTTTCTGCAGGGTCTCACCTGATGTTTCCTCTTGCAGGAAGCCCTCTGAGGAAGTTCCTCCATGAATGTACGTCACCATGATGATGACGGACCAGATCCCGCTGGAGCTGCCGCCGCTGCTGAACGGGGAGGTGCCCATGATGCCCCACATGGTGAATGGAGATGGATCCCAGCAGGTCAGACCCTGCTGCCTTTGCAGAGCTCCTTCTGCCTCAACTGGATGCTTTCAATATGAAAATGGTTTTCTGTAGCACTAGGGAGTGCAGGGGATTTGGGTTGTAGAAATCTGCCTTTGCACAAAGACGGTAAAATGTACTATTAAATTGAGTGTGTTTGTTTGCAGGTGTGTTTGTTGAGGCAAAAGTAGTGGAATTGAAACAGTGGTTACAAATGCTGCATATCTGAGGGCTTTGCAGAAAGTTAGTCTTATAATTTGCTTGTGCTCACTCTTGTCCAGACCTCTTACATTTGTGTGAGATTTTAAGATTGAAAAAATGCTGAGAGGAGGAAAAAAAATGGAAGCTAAAAAAGAAATGGATAATAGCAGTGATGTCTGCTATTCTTTGCTTACCTGAATGCACCTTTCCCAGCAGGCCTGTGTACTACCCTGTGCTTCATTATAAGAAGCACATGTAAATTTTGAGTGGGTTTTGTACAAAGGCAAGTTTACAGTTGATTTTTTTTCTTTCTTTTTTCTGAGAGATACTCTCTAATAAGCTTCATCAGAAGTTAGTGGAATGATCATAAGACCACAGCAATGTCTTCATGTCATGATATAGCCTGGAGGTTCAAGCTGGTCAGTGGTGGATTCCTAAATATGTCACTTGGGGTCAAGGAGTCCCTTTGGAGAAATCTACCCTGGCAGTATTTTTGTGTTTCTCAATTTGATTCCCTTCTCACTTGAGACATTTCAGCAAAGTGTTATGATGAAGGTAGAAGCAATCTGTTCTTCTTGAATCAATATAAAAGGTCATTCTGTTACTTCTTGTTCCCTGGATCATTTGTTCCTCCTTCCAAGCTGTGTTTTGAGCTAGACCAACCTCAAGAGGAAGAATAATTTCTGCTTTCCTTGCAAACTTCTAAATCTCTTTGGTTATCTGGACTCTCATTATGATGGAGATTTTCATTGTTGTGCTTCATTGTTGGTTTTTTAAAGTCATTTTTGCAAAGTGTGCTTTGACTTGAAAAAACAGAAAAGAATGCTTTCATTGGCTGTATTTACCAGGTCCAATGTTAGGCTTAGATGAAGGAACAGTCTTATTCATACTGGAAAGGATAATTGTTCTTGAAGTACATGCTTTCTTCCTTGCTGGAAACCACTTACCAGGTCACATTGTCCTGTCAGTGGGACCTTCTGTATTATAGAAAGAACAAGGGAATTGTTCTGAGCCCTCCTCTGAGATGGTGCTCTAAGCCCAGTCTTTCAATTTCCCCATCTTTGATGATTCAGCAGCCTGGCTTGGCAGATGCCTCTGTTGCCTTTAAAGTAGTTTCTCAGCTAATGTTTTGCATTAAAAAGAATTGCAGGTGCACTGGAAGCACATTGCTTCTTGCTTTTGCTGTGTTATGCAAGCTCTACTCTACAACAGTAGAACAGTTCTGGGCCAGGTCCCTCTTCTGAGTTTGCTGGATGATGCTTTTAGATATCATCTCCTTATTTCTTGAAGTGCCTATAGCTGAAATACCAATTTTCCACAGGACTTTTTTGGCCTCTAGTCTGGATGTCCCCTCATCTATTGCAAAGCTTAAGTACCTCTATGCTTTGTTTTCATCCTATTCCTGAAATTTCAGATCATCTTTGCTTTTCTAAAAATAGAATTAAATTGGAATAAATGTTTTGTTTGATCTTTGCAAATGAACCATGTTAATTACTCTTAATATGGTTTGTAAGGTGGAAACAAATGTGAGGTGTTTGTTGAAAGAGATTTATTTTAGTTACTTGTAAGGTGGGAAGAGCCTTCAGGATAGATTCACACAGGAGTGACTTCCTTAAGAAAGATAGTTTATATGACTGCATAAATAGGTTCTAGCTTTAGGAGGACACACATTTACAGGGTGTAATTACAGTCCCCATTAGAAGCTGGTGGTGAGAAAGCAGAGCTGCTGGAAGATGAGGCATGTGGAGTTCTCCAGGCTGCAGTGGCCAGCAGGCATCAGTGCCTTGTGTTTTGGGGCTGACAGAATGGAGGTTCTGATGGGCTGCTCTGGCCACACTGGCTGCTGCTCACCCTCCTGCATTGCTGGATTTGTGAAACCTCAGCTTGCCAGCAGCACAGAGATGTATTAGGAGCTGTGCCTGGAAATGCTGAGCTCCAGGGAAAAGCCTTTTCTCAAAAGACCAGTTCTTATAGATGTAGAATAAAGCAGAGTAGAGCTGGTGAAACACCTTGGCCTTGCCAGCAGCCAGCTGGAGGGTGATGCAGAAGGCAGATCTGCCAGTGAGCAGGTCTGCAGTGTAGAGCAATTGCATGGGAACATGCCCTTGCTTTATCTTCCTGAGAGTGAGGGCTGCAAAGCTGCACAAGGCAGGGCAAGGAATGTCTCTGCCTGCTTGACAGTAATCCCTCTCATCTAGACTACCCAAAATGGCATTTCTAGCACTGGCTTTCTTTTTTTTTTTTTTTTTTTTTTTTTTTTTAGTTTCCCACACTTTATTTCCACTACTGCTGACTGTGTTTAATGCTTTCATGTTGCTTCCAGAGCTGTTTCTGCTTCTAATCCACTTGTAACTCCTTAGGGGATTCAGGGAGCAATAATTAACCTTTTGGTCCAAGAATTTCAATGGTTTCCTGTAGGTACTCCACTGCAAGCTCTAAAAAGCTTGGAGTATAAAGTGAAGGGGCAGCTAGCTGTGCTACAGCACATCTGTACAGAATGTTGGGCTAATTAGTTGGGGAAGTTTTATTTCAGCTTGGTTCATTCCTTGCTGCACCTGCAGAGGTACAGCAGGTTTTCTGCTTGCCTGCTCTTTGTAAAGCTGTGTTTACAAACCCTGTGGTTTCACCACTTGGTTTAAGCTTGGGCACTGCACATAGTGCTGTGTGTGCTTGTTCTTGTCTTTTAGGGTCACAGGCTTCCAATGAGGACACGAGTTACAGCTGAATGAGGAACAAGATTTGGTGCTTTTCTGTAGCATAACAAGTCTGTGCACCTTGCAAGCAACTCAAGGCACTTTAGCTGGGTTTTATACTGAGCCACAGCATCTGAACTGAGTGAACGAACTTTCAGCCAAAATTTAGTTACTTCTTCATGGTTTCTCAATTTATTAATTTATTTTATTTTTACTGCTTCTTTGGCATGTGTGTTTTAAGGTTTAATAAATTAGGGGGCTCAGGATCTGCCTCTTGTGGATTTTGCTGTAAAGAGTACTCATGGTAAACTGACTGAATTGCATCATGCCCCTATTAATACCTCTTTTTGTCCAATCAAAATAAAAAAAAGTTAAGCTCAGACACTATTTTAAAATTATTAGTTTAAAATTAATAAAAGCTTTATTGTTCAAGATGTAGCATGTTCCCTGATTTTTCTTACTGAAGAGATGCTGTAAGTCTTTAGCCTTCCTGCTCTGTGTGACTGAGGGATGTGTTCCTGAGAAGAGTAATGCATACAGAATGGTGTGAGTTCCCTGGTCTTTTCTGTGGGATGCTCCTGGAAATTACTGGGGCACAGATTTTTAAAGCAGATAAGAATGGATGCAAGTGATTGTTTTGTTTTTCTGTGTTTCCTTGTTTATTTTCCTTCCACTAAAGATGCAATGTATTGCATAAGTTATGAGCCATAAAAATTGTAAATACAGTAAATCTTAATAGTTTCAAGCATTTGTGAGGAATCTGTGAGGATCCCAGGTGTTATCTATGATATTGTACTCCCCAGCTGTATGAGGCATGATAAATCTCATGGAAGAGAGCACTGACCACACTGGAAAATGTTCAGTGTGGGATTTTAATAAGCCTTAGCCCTTCAAGTGGCTCTTTGACCTTAGTGAGGGAAATGTTCTCATAAGGGGGGAATAGTTTAAGTGAGCTCTGGGACTGAATTGCATCACATGGATTCAGGTGAAGGTTATCCTCACTGCTGTGAGAGGCACAGAGCAGGTGGGGGATGATGGCCTGCCTCCAGTATGAACCTCCTTCTGTGGGCTTCAACTCTTGTATAGCTAAACCAATAGTGTGCAAAAGAGATATAATCTATGCTCTTGGTCCTTCTCAGGTGGCATTTCTGCTTTGTGTGAGAGTGTTTCCTCACAGTGGATATGGTTTTATATCATAGAGGGGTTTGGATTGGAAGGGATGTTAATGTTGCTGCTGGGCTAGGAGAGTGGTGAAAGGGATGTAGCAACAATACTTTATGTAGAAGAGAAGATAAAAGCCCTTCATTAAAGAATCAAACCACTTTCATAGAGTAGGTCATGGCAGCAAGGATAGAAGTGATTTCATTGGTGCAGGGAAGGTGGCACCCCTGGTAAACATGCTTCCACCAAAACATCACATCTCTCACACATCCAGCAGGTGCTTAATCATTGTTACAATTCTTTCTCTTACGTTTTCCTTGAGCAGCTTGAGAAAATCCAAGCCTGCTTTTTCCCTGGCTTTCACCAGTATCCCACACATTCAAGCTCATCTCTTTCCACCCCTGCCATGGGCAGGGACACCTTCCACTGTCCCAGGTGGCTCCAAAGCCTGTCCAGCCTGGCTTTGGACACTGCCAGGGTGGGGCAGCCACAGCTTCTCTGGGCACCCTCCCCAGGGCCTCCCCACCCTCACAGGAAAGAAATTTACCCTAATATCAAATCCAAAACTTCCCAGAGTCAGTTTATTTCTGAACCTGCATTAGCTTCATGGGCACTTCAGTCTCTTCCCCTGGCCATGGGAGTTGGATTGTTGGGAGCAAGGGAGGCACAAGTGACACGTGCTTGGCTTGTCATGAAAACTTAGTCTGGACGTACTCTGTGGGATTATAAATATTTATAGTAGCTATGCAACTTGGTAACATCCATCACTGAACAAATGTGACTTTCAATAAAATAGAATGGCATTCTTAAATGCAAAATAAATGCAAAAAAAAGCATTATGGAGATAACAGGGTTTCTCTGAGGATGCAGCAGGTATGGCTGGGCTTCAGCAGCAAGTGGATTAAACTGATAAATTAAACATCCAAGTATGTTTTAGGAGAAAGGAAAGTCCTTTGGGGTTGTGCTGCTGGCGCCCTGCTCCCAGCTGTCACATGTCACATTTTGAATGGGAGGAGGCCAAGGACTGACAGTGGGCTGGGGACAGACCACACCCTGGAGATGCTGCCAGCCAGCAGCAAGGGCTCCAAGTGACCCTTCCAGTTCTTCTGTTGCCATCTCATAATTGTACATACTTGGGATGATGAGTATTGGAAGAGGCATAGCCCAATTAAAGATCATCTGGGTTTGTTTTCATTAAAATAGAGATGTTATCTTTACACTAGTTTTATTGCTTTCCTCAGATTTTTTAATTAAAAGCTTTAGAAGTGAGGAGTTCTCATGAAGTTCCCTTGTGTGAAAGGAAAGAGGGAAGCTGCATTCCAGGCTGCAGAATATGGTTTTGTTGTTTATGAGGACGTGGGGAAGAATAAATCATGGAATTAGTTTTATATACTTAGCGTGTATAAACAAAAGAAGTTGCAGTGTGCTTGACATTATTTGTCCCAGGCAACTGGGACAAGTCAGGGGTGTTGGCTGGAAGGTGCCCCATGAATAATACTCAGCATGTGCTGGCTTTAGTGGTTTGGCCTCAGCTCTGCATCTCTCTGGTCAGTGCAGTGCATTTGTGAGCTCTGGGGGTTGTGTGCAGCATGGGGGGACTGCCTGGGGGGGTGGGTTATGGGGAACACCCCAGTACTCCAGTTTTGGGAAGGAAGAGGCTGGGGCTGGGATCCTCTGGAAGGATATTGCCTGAGGAGCCCAATTGCTGCTCCTGGATCTGAGGTCACTTTGGTTTCATCTCCTCCTTTTGTGCCCAGCCCTTGCTCTACTGTTGACCCACATCAGTCACACCTTGGCTACTCCTGTTTGCTCTTGATATTGCTGCCTTCCCCCAGCAACAGGCTGTAAATGTTTTCTTTGGCTCCCAAGGTGGCTGATTTGAGCATCTGGCAATAAGGACATTTATAGCATTTAATAGAAGCTACTGTAGATAAGTCCCAGGCTCTGCCCACGGGCTAGTGATGGGGGGACAAAGCTGTGTGGCTGCTGCTCTACAGGAAACAAATTTGTTACTGGAACGGCTTGCTTGTCTTAAAACATGTGTGATTAGGCAAGGATGATGATTCTTCAGTTTGACTATTACAAGCAGCAGCTGTGATTGGGGATATCACCTTTTTTTAATGCAGAACCCCAAGGAATTATTGTCAAGGGACAGCTGCAGGTGTGCTCAGGTGGGCACTTGTGCTGGTGATGGACTCATGGGACAGGAATTTGTAAATATTCTGTAACTCTGGGGTGGGCATGTGCCTAGAGTAGGAACAGGAATCAGTCTGTCCTGTTTTAGGGGAAGGATGAAGCTTTTCATGCATGGAGCATCATTCTAAGAGTGTGTTTTGAGGAGCTGGACCAAATTCTTCCACAGGTGTGCAAGTGCTTCTGATTTTATTAATCAAATTTGTTAGTAGATAACCAGCTTTAGGGCTGTTGGTTCAGACACATAATGCAAATGAGCTGATGAAATATTTCTGTGATTCTTGGCCCTTGTGTTCTGGTTTCTTGTTTATTGGTTGTTTAGGTTTTTTTTTTATTAAGCTGGATGACATTGCATTGCTCTGTGCTTCTCTTGACCCGATGCCCATGTCCTGTGGTGGATAATTCACCCCTATTCATAGCAAAAGAGCACTTAAACGCTGTCACTTAAATGTTGATTGTTCAGAGATTAGGGATGGAATGGCTTTGTGCCTTTTATCTTTTCTGAACCATTTATTGTGCTCTGTATGCTGGATCAGATCCACCCTGATCAGTGCTCCCTGAGAAATGATTGTTGCAGACAACATAATGGCTTTCATATGTCATTTTCTGATTTCCAGCTTGTGCTTTAAAAATGTTGGTGGAATAATGGGTTTCTGTAAGATTACTGTAATTCAAAAGGTCATCTAGGTAATAATTATCTTATGCATTTGGCTTAAGGAATTCAGAAACACAACATGAATTCAAATTCTCTCTTTCCAGATTGAATGATTAAATTTTGCATGCAGATGTCCCAGAATAGAAAGACCAGACCTAAATTTAGAGAGAGCTTTCACAAAAAATGTTGATTAATCTTGGTACAAATTGAAAATTTAATTTATATCTTGATTGAACTTATGACAAAGCAGTTAGCAGGAGTGTGTTTAAAGTATTGTAGTGAAAGTTTCAGGAGCACCAAGGTGGGATAAATGGTCTCTAGTTCCCAATGAAACTGTCAATATAAGAAAGGATTCTAAATCCCAGGTTTAAACCAATTGTTTCAGACACCTGAAAATTAATAAAGATGCTATAACATACTGTGAACTGGGACATATTTTGGTGCTTTCTGGTCCTTGTGTGATCCCATCATCTGCAGGATTCAGCAATGGGAGACTGGGGTGATCGTTTTACTATTTAAGTAAATATTATATTTGTTAATAAATAGTTTATTACTGGTTGTGTGTGCAACTGTTAAAATGTGTGTGTGCCTACAGGTTTTGCTTAACTCAGATTTGTTATGTGCAAGACTGAAATATAAATTTTGAAATTATGAAAACATGATGGATCAACTTCCCACAGAAAAAACCTTTTATTCCTGTGAACTTGAAATCCCATTTTGGGTTGGTGCTGCATGTTAGAGTTCATGTACTGTTTTCATGTGCCAGTGGTGTGAAGATTTATGTCCTTAGCCAGCAGCATTTGGTCAAATTAAACACATTTTGGTGTGGAACTCAAAGCCATAATTCTCATCTGTATACAATTCAGTTACATCTTCATTTCAGCTCTTAAAATGTAGAGGAGTAGGTGAATTTTAGATCTCTCCCTGCTCCTGGAGTCTCAGACCCACAAGTGTAATATGCCAGTCTCTTCCCTCCCTGCCTCCCCACCTCTTCCAGAAAAGGGGTAGCCCACTTACTGTTTAGGGGAAATTTTAATTTTTGGAGATCTCACTGAACCAAATGTTTATTTTTCTTTCTGCAGGTCTTTTTGGTTCAAGTTAATCCAGGTGAAACCTTTACAATAAGGGCTGAGGATGGAACCCTCCAGTGCATCCAAGGTAAGAGGATGCACAAAAGCTGTGCATGAGCATTGCTTTATGGAATACCTGTTCTGTCATCTCCTAAAATGTGATGTGCAGCTGTGAAAATGCACTGAAGCACTGGGGAGTGAGAACTTGCAGACGTGGCTGCTCTCTGTATTCTAGGAGTTGAGTATCTCAGAATGAGTCATGCATTTCTTGGAAGTCCAGGAGGATTTCTCTCTCCTGTTATTTATCAGTCCCATCTTGCAGCCTCTTTGCATCTTTTCTGTGACACCCCCTCCATTTAAACAGTGGAGGAGTGGGTGGTTCTTGCTTGAAGTTCCATCCCCATGGAAATGATGAATTAATAGTTGTTTGAGATAGACGTTACAGAAGCTTCCCTGAACATCATCCAGGGTTATTTGGTCTTGATGAGCAATAATAACAGCAATTTAAAGCTGCTTGTTGAGATTTATAGCCAACGTGCTGTGTGGTAAGAAATTGGTCCATGTGGCAATTAACAGAGGAATAAAGCTGGCTACTCCTTTTATTTGAAAAGAATGCTTTATTCTGGCTCAGTACATGAAAGATTTCCATTACAAATATAATTATGACCCCATTTATTTATAATTTTGTTCGTGCTCAAAGTGGTGTTCAGACAGTGCATATAAATGAATTCAACTTGAAACCTTGTGGTTCTATATTCCCAGTAATTTAAGGTGTTTGTGCCAATGGGACTTGTTTGGTTCTCATCAGCAGTCTTTCATAAAATTGATTTAGAATTTCCAGCATAAGATTGTCTCCTTTTATTTGCTATAGCTGCAGTATTGACTGCCAAGGCTCATGTTTATTTGTATACACCCTTGCAGTTTGGCCTGAAAAATTGTGATCTTCTTTTCAAGCTAAAGCTTCTGATTCTACTTTATTGTAAAATATTTTTATTGCTGAACTGCATGCATGCTTCAGACACAGGAAAGCACCTGTGTTGCTGTTGTGGTTTTTTTTTCTTTTCTTTTGATAAAGCTGCATTTGTGGACTTTAACGTTAACAGAGATCTATTACAGAAGATCTGTTGTAATCAGCTTGCAAATAGAGTAAGATTTGGATTCATGACAGTTCTGGTTTTGTGCTCTGAGGTTATTATAGAAGACAGGCTTATTTTGTATGCAGTGTTTTTGGAAATTACACACCCCCTTGCTCCACAAAACTTAGAGCTTTTTTTTTTTTTTTTCCCCTCCAGTGATAGAGTTCTTGGCATGTTTAAAGGTTATAGAGTGTTTGCTATGTTTAAAGGTGAATGTATTCCCTATACATAGGACAGCACTCAGACAATAATGATGCATTTTCCTATGCTCCCACACTGCACTATGATTAGCAGGATAAGGAATAATTTTAGCACTATGTTAAGGCAGCATGAAAGTCTCTTTTTGGGCAGTGCCTCTCAGCTGGTAGCTCCCTGTGGAATAGATGATTCTTGCTTTTTCCTTACTGCCACGTACTCAGGGTTGTGACATAAGATGTGCTGCTGAATATTCTGAGTGTGAAGGATTGCTTTATTACAAATTGGGTGATTCTCCTGAGTTCTGGGAGTGAACACTGTTAATAAAAACTTGAGATGTCAGGCTTGGTAACACTGAATTCTTCAGGATCTACGAAAGCTCTTCCCTTTGGCATGTGACCATTCTGCAGGGATAGCTGACTTCGCTTATGTAGACTTATTTTTTTTTTAGTTAGGCTCTTTTTTTTTATTTTTACTTTTTTGCTTATGACTTTTTTTTTTGAGCTGTATATAATTTGCAGGTTGTGCTTCTGGAGCCAGTTCTGGAAGTCCTGTGAGCCCTGCTTTGTGTCCAGACCCCAGCTTGGCTCCACAGCTGTGGTATATCTGGTGCTGATGTGCTTTAGAGGACTGAGGCAAAAACAACAGAGAAAAACATGACATAGTTCATCTTCATTTGTCTTACAAGATTGGAAGAAAGACACTTGCTTGAGTAAATCCTCTATGGAATATCCCCTGTTTCAAACACCCTGAAGTGTAATTAGCCACTAATTGAGTAATCACTGTTTTAAGCCAGAAAGAGCAGATGCACATTTGAAGGTTTCTGATGTTTTGGAGTGGTGGAGAAATCTCAGATACAAAAATTTTTCCAGTTCCTCGGGGTTGCAGCAGTAAGATAATGAGTGAAAACTTAAATAATAACCCCTAAATAATAAAAAAACAGGAATAAATATATATTTGTAACTGAGGATTCAAGGTATTGCAGCAAGTGCTCTCTTCATTCCTGGGGTTTTTTTTGCATATAGTTGAAGGTTACTTGTTTAAGACAATGATTTATAAGCACTGTAGATCATGGTGTGGGCCTGGATTAGGCAGCTCTTGGAAATGAAAATAAAAAAATAAAAACCCCCACAATAAATCTGGTCTTCTGGAGAAATCCAGCCCTTGAGTGCACAGTCCACGTGGTGAGTTGTTTAGGGAAGCATCTGAACAGTTCCAGGTGCTCTCAGCAGGAGTTGTGTTGTTGTCTGACTTCCTCAGGATTTGCCTTCTCCATCCCATGTGATAGAAGAGATGCTGTGGTATGTGACTTTTGTAGCCTTTATAACAACAGCCAAATAAAGGAATAAAGAAAAGGGGTGTTGGGGATTAACTGAGATTAATTTTTTTAATAGTTGCTAGAAGCTGGACCAAGTAGAAGCCTGTGACCTGAGGCTGCCTGTGTGGATGGGAGGCACGTGGTGCTGCCCAGCTGGGCTGTGAAACACCCAGGGCTTGCTGGATTTTGGGACTGGCCACCTGGCCTGTGGGATGAAGTGGAAATATAAAGCACATCCTTTATTCATGTGTGATTACATGGGCAGTCTTTGTTCCTTTTAGTCCATGGGGGTGTTAATGACAAGTTATTGGTGCTTCCTTTGGGGTTTCCCTGCTCCTCCAGAATGAGCTCAGGGCTCTGATGCAGAGCTGCCCCTCTGGGTGCTGCAGGGGAGGCTGATTTAGGGTCTTCATTCAGTCTCTTTGGAAGATGGAACATGTGTTTGTGCTCTATCAGCAGTATTTTAAAGGCTGCTTTTTATATAAAATTTGATATTAAATACTTCATAAATGTGTCAATATTTTAAATGCTTCATTTCCTTTTCCCATATTCGCCTTTTATTTGTCAAAAACTCAGGACTTGACTGTTGCTAGCTCTGCAAGAAAAGGACAAGGGCAGGGCATATCCTCAGCTATTTCTTTACTCAGCTATTAACTGTAGACCTTGTATTTCCTTTGTATGAAAGATTGCTTCTAGCTACTGCTCTGTGGTAACCACAATAAATGAAATATGGAGAAGGTTGAGAGCCTGGATCTGGTAACTACAAAATGGATTTGAAACAGACCCTTGAAAAAAAAATATTCCTCTTTCTAAATTTCAAAATAAATAGATCTCATGTGAAACTGGCATGTTCAAGAAACTCATTTTCCCTAGTGACTGATTAAAGATGAGTTTTTTAGCCAATATCCTAAGATCTTTGGTATGAACTTTCATTGCTGCTGGAGAATTTTGTCATTCACACTTTAAAAATTCACTGTTTGTGCATGGTTTGGGGCAGTGGAGCTGTGCTTGAGAATCTGTTCAGAGCTTTTCCCTCCTGGCAGGCAATAATGCCAAGCTGTCACACCCACTGTGGTAGGAGTGACATGGACAGAATGATTATTCTGGAGCCACCTGACCTTGCTTGTCACCCACATGTTGAAAATATGTATGTACAGATATACAGGCTGCATATCCACTGATCATACAGAATTGCCCAATTATTGCTAAATGCTCTTTTTATTGCCATCCATGTAAATGGTCCTCAAGCTGGATCTCATTTTCTGCCACAAACCAAATTTTCTGTATGCATGTAAAGCTGCAAAAAGCCTGTAATAAGTTGGAACAGGTAGCAGAAAATCAGCTGATGGAATAAAAACTGGAATTCCTGGTAATTTCTGCCTAACCCATGCTTGAAACTCACCTCTAGCCTTTGTCTTGTATGCCAGTACAAGGTTTGGAACAGTGAACAAAATTTGCCTGAAAACAAATATGCTAAAGGATTAAAAATTCTGCTATAATTCTGGCCTGGAACAGGGGGAATTCACCCTTGAATAAGGTGAGCAAGACTCTGCATTAAACTGGCTTTTGTGATTTATTCAAGGACAAGGTACAGATATGCAGTGACATGGAGGAGTTGTAGTTATGTTGGAGCATAAATATCTGTGTTGCAGACAAGGACCTCAATTGGTTTTGGGTGGTTACATTTTGAAATGAAAACAGGATAAAAACATAGTCAGTTTACTAATACTGATACTTGTTTTAAATGATTTTTTTTCCAAGTATTTTGCCATTGAGGCTGAACTTTAAGTCTTTACTTCTTATCTTGTAAAAAAAACAAAAAAAAAGAATGCAAGGATTAAATTTCAGTGCTGCTTTTTCTGTGGCTCTAAAAGTGAGTAACTCAAGAAAAAGACCAGAAGTATGCAAAAAATCTAGCAGTGATTTCTCAAATGAAAGATTTCCTGGAACTAATATCCTCTTAATTTGGTGGGTGGGTGTGGTTTGGTGTGGTAGTGCAAAGGAATGGATAATATTAAAGGCTTAACAGCTGTATATTTGTATAGGAAGAGTGTGTATGTCAGTGAAATAAGGCTGTTAGTACAGTCCAAGCAAATCAAACAAAGTATGTATTTTTTCCCTCTATGGTATGAGGTGGGAAATGAGGAGGTGCTCATGTGCTGGTGAGATCCAGAGGCTGGAGTTGGAGTCCCTTTGGTTCAGTACCTGCTTCTCTCCAGAGCATCACCTGAATTAGCAGAATTTGGCTCTTGGTTACATTTAATAAAATAAATTTGTGACTTCATTCAAAATACTCTGCAAAGCACTGCATTGATCAGAACATTAAACTTGTCAAAAATGAAGAAACATTGCCCTTTGTCACCTGTGTGTGCTGGTGGTTGGGAGCTGCTCCTGGTCAGGCACATTCCAGGGGAAAGGCTTTGGGGACACATCTGCCAGGGCAGCAGGACAGGAGGGTGCTTGTCTGGGCCAGGGAAGGGAGGGTGAGCTCTGGTTCTGTTTCTCCTTGTTTCTGCAGAAAGTTTCAGCTCTTTCCACCTACGTGCTGGTTACACAGCATGGAAAACTCTCTGTAGGAAATGCAGTTGCAGTTCAGACTGTTTTGGTCATTAGGGCTTGGAGCAGAACAGTCTGTGTGGTGGTGTTTTACAGCATGGCTCTTGGTATTAAATAGCTTTTGTTTGCACTTTGTTTATTAAGCTTTGGCTCAGTTTCTTTCTGTTTACCAGCAAGGGTCCTTTTCATCCTATTATGTATTAAAACATAACTCTTATTCCTCATTTACATCACTTTACTTTGACTCCTGGTACTTGATGTTTAGATTTAATGTTTGATGCAAAAGCCAGGCCTGCAATACCCATGGGTCTCCTGTAGCACAAATAAGGTTTTGATTTATTAAAGTTCTTTCTGTTAATTGACAAATGAGGAATTATCTGCATAAGCATCTTCCAGAGCAAAGCTGTGCTTGAGAACACTAACTGGGAATCCCATGTCAGTGTCTAAACAGCCTTTGTTGTATTGACCAAAATTTTTTTAATGGATATAGCAGAGTCACCATCATGCTTTTAAAGCACTGTCACCAAATTCTGGGTTTATTTCAGTGTTTCAGCAAATTCAGCTCTGTAGCATAGGCATGTACTCAGGCCTGTGATCTGCTGTGCTTTTCCTGTTGGGATATTATCTGTGGTGCACTCCATAGCTATAAACCACCAGTTGTTAATCATATAGTCATAACAGACACTGTTATTTTGTTTTCACATTGGTATTTTCTAGCTGGGTAACAGAGTTTGTACAGGAACCTTCCATCCTCTGTTATTTCTGATGTTTTTGGTGCCTCTCTTTATGTCATAGATGGGCTCTTTGTGCTTTTTAGTGTTTGGTCACCTTAGAAAACTGTGGTCCTGCTGATGTATCCTTTATTCCTCTCGTGCAATACCCAACTTTCAGGTATTGGTGAACCTTGTGTTAAAATCTGAGAGAGCCAAGAGTGACCTGGAGTGGGTTTTTCCCAAGTTATTGTCAGTGAGATCACACCACCATTCCCTGTTCATGTCATGGTTTTGTTTTTTTAGCACACCACAATCAAGTATAGGAAGCCATGTAAGAAGCCAAGACTAAACAATGGGATGCTTTGTTTACTGTGTGGATAATCTTTGCTTCTCCATTTTAAATCCGATAATGCTAAGAATAATTATGGAAATTTATTTTGCATGTGTGTGATTAAATCTTGAACCAGATGCACCTGCACTTGTAGCTTTGCTGGGTGGAATATCTGGTTCTTTACAGTTGGTAGCTGTTATTTGTTATAGCTCCCCTGACACAAGACAAAAGGAAAAATAGTCTTGGCATGTAATTAAATTTTAATTTGGCTTAATCTTTCCGAATCCTAAATTGTGACTCATTGAGAGAATGGGAGAGTAATACCAGCTAAGGCTGGAAATACTTTGGAAATTCTATGAAATGTGGAAACCAAGCATTTCTTGAGATCCTTGCTTTGATGGTCTGTGGCCACCTATGCTGGAGGGGTGGCCAGAGCCTCTCCTGACCCTGCAGGTCCCTGGAGAAGCCACTGGCCAGGCTGGGAGAGAAGCTGGTGTGGGCTCCTGGCACAGGAGAGGGGCAGGGGCTGAGCCATCAACAGGCTGAGAAATGAATTAAGACTTGAATCATTCTGGTTTGTACATATGTAAAAATCAGTCATCCTGCTTCCCAGCAGAGCAGCACCCAAATGAGCAGAGAAGCAGCTCTTGAAGCTTGCCCTTTGCTAAAATGGAGATATTTTTGTTTATTTTTTGGAATGCATAAGAATCTGCTGCTGGGAAATGTATTGATCTCTAGAATTAGGGAAGCAGACTTTAAAGACAAATGTTAGAACATACGGTCTGGGCTATAATTTCAGACTTTTTTTTTTGGATTTGTAAATATGCAGGACTTGTGTTTGGGGTTTGTGTCTGTCCTTATTTTACTTGTGTATGTATGTGTTTATATATATGTGTGTGTGTCTGACAGAATCAGGAATTGTGGTACATCCAAAGGCCTTTGGGAAGGCTGGCTGTTACCAGCATACTCCCAATTTTTAAGTTTCCTGGTATCTCAGGATCTCTCCCCAAAACACAGGGGAGCTCTGTGAGTGTTTGGGTATCTGCAGGAATGCTGGAGTTGTGTCAGCCCTGCTCAAATCCTCAAATCCTCCTAGTGTGGACCCAGTGCATTCCAGTCAATGGTGGCAGGATTTTGAAGTCCAAGATCCACACTCTTTACTCAGGCTACAGACATTGCAAACCCATTAGTCAGTGCTTTTAGTATTTTTACAGTGTATTAGTGCAGCTATAGTTCTGAATTAGTAAGGCAATTGCAGTCAGCTTTCTTAATCTGAAGTAATTATATTTGTTGGCCAGAAGAATCATGAAATTATTCCATTATCCTTATTAAATTCCTTTATTCCTCATCACAGGCAAATATTTAGTTTCCCATGCTTTTTATTCTTTAATGTCTGTGATTCTGGTTCATGTTTGTTGTTCATGTAGGAGATGTGGATCAGGGATGGGGATGAAGCACATTGCAACTTAGAATCTTTGCAGGGCTTTTATTATAATGCTTCTCATTTTTAATTTTGAAACAAATCTCAACTTGGATAAGTGATAATAATGAATTGACTGTAAATGGTAAAGAATGTGAATTGGATTGTTGGTTTTGCTGAATTTGAAATTGTATGGTGTGGTGGTTGTTGAAAGCTGTATTGAATCAGCTGCTGATCCTGCTCTTATCAGATTTCTGGAGCTGGTAGCTTTCACTGACAGTCAAACCCCTTCTATAATTAGATACAATTTATCTGATCATATCTTTAAGACTCTTGTTTGTTCCTTCTGCAACAGTGTTTTCTTGTGGTCACTGCTGTAGGGTGGATTCTGCCTGTGACATCAGCTACTAATTTGGTGTGTCATGATTATTTTCATTAATAGAGGTTTGAAGAATAGAAGATATTAACAGAAATAAATTGCTGAGTCAGCTTTGTAATGAAAGCATCACTGGCTTCAAAACAAAAAGGAAAGGGAAAAGCCAAAAAGCCCACTCAGCCACACTAACCAGTGTGAAATTGCATAACTGTGGACAACCCCAAAGTGTGTAGACTGCCATCCAGTTGTATCAGTAATAGCTGTTTAATAGTAAAGCTAGAATCTAACTTAATATTCCAAATTATTTAGGACAAATATTCTAGGAACAAATAAACCTACACTGTAATTTACTCATTTAAACACCACAAGACTTAATTTTGATATTTCCTGTCTTTGTGGGTCAGAGAGCTTCAAGTACTACTTAAAAATCAAGCTACTCCTGGAGATGAGTGGGAGTTTTGTTGTTTTTTTTCTCAATGTTTAAAATTGAAATTGCAATTAAGTTTTTTATTAATGTACCCCATGTGTTATAATGTAAAGCTGCACCTGCTTTGTTTATAAGCTGGGTTTGATTACTGCTTGTGACTTTTTGCCTTCTTGATTCTATTATTAACTACAGTTTTGATGGTGTGTTTTGGGACTTCTTTTTTCCTTGCTCCTATGTTTTTGTAAATTTGTTCCTCTTATTTCTGTTGGGAATGAAGTAGGGGAATATTTGAGTGTGGATGGGTTGTCACAAGCAGAGCCTTCCTCTCTGGGTTGCTGTAATTTTCTGTTAATATACCCATATAGGAGATCTTAAAAAATGTTTGGTAGCACATAACCATGTTAACTCAGTGTATATGGGAAGGATTGCAAATTACTCAACAGCAAGGTTTATTTTTGCTTCTCCTGGCAAGTGAAGGGTTTGTGACCCTGCAGGTATGGAAGAAAGAACCTTTGCAGAAATCTGGTGTAAGGCTTTGTCAGCAAAGAATGTTCTAATTGTTATGTTATGGGAAGGCTTTGGGATTGCCAGCACTAGCAAGCAAGAGCTTGCAATTTTATTTTTTTTACCATACAGCTTTCAAGCAGAGTTTTTAAGTGACCATTTGGTCTCTAACTATCTGTATACTGTTTATCCAAGCTTAAGCTTAACCTTTGAAGTGGTATAGATGTTAAGCTGGGCTATGCTGTGTTATTTATAAAAATCCAGCCCAAAATTCCTAGAAACTGCTGGAGTTTTGGTTGCCCTGCCTGCTGCTGCTGAGGGTGAGGCTCCCCAAATGCCATCTGAGCAAGGTCGCTCCAGATGACCCCGGTGTAATGTGATAAAAGAACTATTTTTGTCTCAGCAGACGATATTATCTCACCATAACATTTTTGAACATTTCTGGCTGGATTGTTCTGAATGTTGGAGCTGTGCCTGGAGAGGGGACTGAAACACAATGCCTGCCATTCTCAATTGTGTGAGCTCTTGGGTTTGATGATGGGGCTGTGGTGAGCAGGGTGGGAGTGGGGCATTAATTAGGCAGTTCCCAGCACCTGTAGCCTTGAGACTTACAGTACCTCAAATATGTGATTTCTTAACCAGCTAAGTGTGTATGTGTATATATGTTCATCTACTTTTACGTAAGAATTATCTATGTACAGCTGTAAAAATATACAAACATATTTTAAAAAATTGTATTTATATATGGTCATTCCTTTAGATAGTTACTCAGCTCTCCAAAGCTATTCCAGCCATGGCTCTCCTCTGAGTGGAAGTTTTTTTAATCCTTGGTGCAAGCATGGAAATAGCAAGCAAGTGCCATTGGGTGATTTGCCCACAGGATTTTCACTGAGGCATCATTAAGATTACTTAAGTTAGAAGTAATTTGCCTCCCTTGAGGGAAAATTCTGATATTTGGGATGTTTATCAGTCATCTGCAGAACGGAATGAACATAATTGGTGGCTAATTGTTTGCAAGAACTGTGAAATACAATTACGAGGAGTTAAGCTGAAACCAATTGTGTTTATGAAATCTAGCATAAGAAACACTATATTAATCCTGCCTCAATACCAGGAAACGCAATTAGTGTAATTAAGACTATCATACTGTAATTTTCTTGGCGACTCGATGCCTTGGCAGCCGCTTTGCCCTGCCAGGGCTGGAGCAGAGCACGTTCCTCTCGGCGGCTCCTCCTGCCAGGAGAGCTCCAAAATGACTTTGTTTGTTTACCCTGTGCTGGGATGCTGCTGCTGGCTGGAAGAAGAGCTCCAGCTCCTGCCTTTGGGTGCTCAGTGTTGGGCACAGTGTCCTGTTGAGGCTGCTGGCTGTGCTGGCTGCCTGCAGCAAAGGTTTGGGATGCTCACTGGGGCTCCTCCAGCTGGGATTTCACCCAAGGCACTCCTTGGGTTGTTTTGTGCCAGTCCTGCCTTGGCAGCACAGGCAAGGCTCTGTCTCCATCCTGTGCCACACCAGGGGTGCTGAGCCCTGTGTGTGCACAGTGAGAGGCTGCCACCAGGGCAGAGTAAACACAGAGATGAGAACTGCAATTAAGCTCTTGTTAGCATTGCATGCTGTATCAGGAGAAGCACATGAATAAACAGCTGTGTCTGTTTGTATTGAAACAAACCTAGGCATGTTTAACTTGGTGTCAGGAGCAGCAATCATAGATATCTCCATGCTGGTAACAATGTGGACCATCACTCTTAAATCAGCTTGAATATACATCACTGATGGATTTGTTGTAGAATGTGCCCAGGTCAGGAGAAAATGAGTATGGTAACATAGTTGTTATTGTTACAGTTTGTCTGTCACTGCTGTGAATGCACGTAATTAAGGGATAATCAGCATAATGCCTACTTTGAGCTCTTCTTAATGGTTTAATTGCTTCTCTGAGTTAAACAAACACTTTATGCTCATTGTACAAAATTTTCCCCAGGGAGCTTGTCACATGGAAGTGTACGTGCATGTATTTCTTTTTTAAACATAAAGAATAATCAATTATTTAATTAAGCTTCTCCTCAAGTTCTCTTTTGGGATATTCTGTGTTCTTATGAGCTGCTCTGATAACTAATGTATCAGAATAGACTGGGTAATAGAGGTAATGAGTTCATCAGTGGAAAAATGAACATGCATGTTAATGTTATTATTCCAGAATCATCTGTGTGGCCATCCTTTGTGGACACAAGTGCCTGTGCACATTTTTCTGTGCTTTGTGAAATGTTTTAACAGTTTCAAGGTGCTGTGGTGGCTGCAGAGGATGGCTGAGGACTGTCCCCAGGTAAAGTGAGGCTCTGGGTACCAGCTGGTTTGGAAGCCTGAGCATATGCAGATGTGAGGTCTCCTTAGAGATTTCTCTTCTCTAGGCTAAAAAAGAAACTATCTAATTGTTTTGATCCTTCTTTTCTGTTAATTCTCGTTTTGTTCATTTGTCTTTTTAAAGCCTTTATTTCATTGCATGTCACATGTGTCACATGTCCATTGGAAAATTTTCTTTCTTCTGTATAGAAGTCTTCATGTCTTTTTAAAAGATCACCTGCCCCAGAATACTTACAAGGTATATTCAGTAGTTTTTTTAATTACCTGCATTTCTAGATCCTACTCTAGGTTGCAGTTCACTTTGAGTATTATTGGAATTTCTCCTTACAAAAGCCAGAGCCGTGTGCAGCCTGGCTCCTTGGTGAGCTGGTGACCCTGGTGACATTATTTAGCCCAGGAATTGAATGTTTTCCTGCTAAGTTTCTCGGCCAAGTAGCCTTGGTTTACAAAATATTTACGGGTACAGTGCGATTTCTACATAAAGGTTTTCCTTTCCTTCATACAGGGGAATTTAATAAGTTTCTTTGAAATGGTTTAAACTGTTGAATTAATGAATACACTCAGTTAAGGGTGGTGTTTAAACAATGCTGTTGTGACTGTCTTGTCACTTCCCTGCTAGTGCAGAGCTAGGCTGTGGTCCCTGCTCCATTATGATGTGGTAAATACACCACACAGCCAACCTCACCCTGTTTTGAAGCCTGTGCTGTTGATAAACACCGGGGGAATCTCTCTAGGACTGTGAATGTTTGTGTGTGGGTGGTGCTGCTGTGCAGATCAGGGATGTTTTTGTTTATGACCAGGAGGGTGTAAGGACAAACTTTATACTCTGCTGGGTTTGGAGCAGTGAGTGGCTTTGGATGAGCATGTGAGCAATGACTTTTAGTCGAGTTTTTCTCCTCCTCTTCACTCCAGCAGCTTCTCTTCAAGTGAGGCTTAACTCTACAAAAAGGTGGGGGTGTGTTCAAAGGCTTTTCAATTTATTTATTGATGCCTTGTCTTCATTTGAACTACGGCCTTGTACATGTTCAAATAACAGAAGGTTGTGTTTCCCTCAGGGTGAATCTAAGACTGAAATTGTGTTGTTGACAAGCACAGCAAATTGAATGAATTTCAGTTTTAAGGCCAACACAGATACCTGAGCATGAAATTTGGGCGCTCTGCTTTGAAGTGCATTATTATACACAAAAGAAATAGTGGTCTACAAGCTGATAAATGGCATTTATCAACTGCTGCTCATTCACAGTTATTTCCATTCTATATGTAGCCAGAAAAGCTTATGCACAAGATGGGTTAAATGAATTAGCAGCTGGCTCAAAGAGCTACCTATGTCAGAAATAGATCTGTAGCTATTTTCTAAGCCCAGACTTTATAGTTGCAATATTACTTCAATGCTACTATCTCTTCTCTGCTTGCAACTTCTTAAACCCCTTGATTCATCATTTTAGGAGCTGTATGGCAAGGACCATTTTGAATATCCAATTTGGAGCATTATTTTTCTTGCTTTATTTTTATTGTCAAGATGAATGTGCCAGGCACACATAATGGTTAGTCTTATCTGCCTGGGTTTAGTGAGTTGCTAAAAGCATTTTGTGCAAATGTCTGGGCAATTTTAAATTGAACTTTTTATAATTAAAAATGTAATGAGAGTCATTAAAGCAGCAGCGATTCTGTTCTAAGTACAAATGCAGTTAGAGGCTGAAAAATTGCCTTTCAAACCAGATAGCCCTTAAAAGCTGTCAGCATGCAGCTCTGCTGATAAGGAGCATGGGGCTCTTTATAAGCCCTGCATGTTTCCACATGAGTTTTGCTGCTGTTTTTAATGTTTGGAGCAGAGGCTGCTCTCTCCACAGATTTCCCAGCCCCTCAGTAAACGTGTTTGGAGCTGGCATTGACTCTGCAGACAGCTGATGCTTCCCCCATTGGAAGTGCCTGGGAAATGTGTGCTCAGTGGGGTGAGCACTGCCTGCCTTCCAGGGACCAGACACCCTCCAGGTTCCTCAACAGGCAGTGAAGCAAATTTCCCTCCCTCAGAAGCAGTTTCAGAGCACATAAGTGAACTGCATGCTCTGATTCATTGTCCTTTTGAAGAGTGTTTTTGGGTAAAAGAGGGAAGCTATGTGCTGCAGGTCTGAGACTGTGTTGGCCAAAGTAGCATCTCCCAAACATGAGGGGCTGAAGAGAATCGTGCTCAATATTTTAACTGTATTTTTTCTGTACAGAGAGAAAGTGAAAATAGTGTTTTATTTGCAAGTGTCATTTTATTTGGTTTGCTGGCATCCACCAGTGCTGTTTCATTGTACACAAAGAACTCTTTTCTGGCCCTTTCTGATTTCTTTCTTTTCTGTATTTTACCTGTGAATTACTATGTCTTCCAGTATGTCTAACCTACATTCAAACCTTTATTTTTATGTCTCAGAAGGTGGATAATGGTTCTTCAGCCATGCTGTGGATGTGCTGCTGCTCAAATAGCTTTCAGTTCAGTAGAGTAGCTCTTCTGTCTTGTACTGCTCTAAAGTGCTTTTCTTCCTTGTGATTTTTATATTAGTAGGAGACAGTTTTTACTGCTGAAAGCAGTGGTTGTTTTTGACTTTGGAAAAATTGTGGTTTGATACAAATGACCTGACCTGGTGGAAGGCTGCTGCTGAAAGACATGACCTCATGATGTCCTCTCCACCCTTTACATCATTTCCCACTGTTTCCTTTGCCTGGTGCTGGCATTTGCTTGACCCATTAGCCTGGGCAGGAAGGAAAAACTGATCTTCTGCCATTTAGTCTCAGCTCCCACAGTTCAGGAGCAAAAAAGAAGAGGAGGAGGAGGAAGAAATGAGAGTGATACATCCACTTTAGTGGCATTAGCTCACAAACCTATTTATCCAGTCACTAATTATGCATCCTGATAGGAAAATTATGAACTAATGTGAGTTAGGAACATGAGCTGTGTGTTACAGGGGTTAGAATACAAGAAAGCCACTTGTTAAATTATTTTCTTTAGTTTGCAGATGGTTTTAAGTGCTTGTTGGGTGTGTGTGTGTGTGCCACAGGCTTTGGGGACTGTGAGGCATCATCACCATGGGCACCCCAGAAGAGTCTCTTGTCTGTGGGACCCTTTTTATTGTTTCTTTTCCATATGCTCTTGCCGTTGGGCTTTTGAAACCCATTCCATAAAGAAACCATTCATTATACTTGTGTCACCTCAGGCTTCTTTCTGCTGTGAACTAGGACTGATCATCTGCTGAACTGCCCAGAAAGAAATGGAAAATGCAGATGCCTGAGGGACACTTGAGGAGGCAGTCAGATGTCACTTCAGTCCTGTGGAGATCTAGGAGATGTACTGGCAGGACTGTGCCTTTTCTTTGAGTTATCTGAGGGACCATTTGATTTATTTTCAAGGAAAATTGCAGTCACTTGTTGGGGATCAGTAAATTGTGAGGGGTGCACAAAGGGGTTATCCTTGGAGTCCTTGCTCCTCCCTGGCCCTCAGCTCAGGAGCTCTTTCACTAAAGGATGCTGTGTGGACAGGAAATCTGATTTCAGAGCAATATAAATTCCAGGAACAGTGGCCTCTCTTTCTGTTGTTTGTCTCTTCTGTCCAAATACCAGGGGAATCACAGTCTTTTTGGACTTTAGAGAGCTTGCCACATCTTATTTCACATTCAGTTGAGGAATGCCAGTTTGCTCTGCTCTAGATCTTCCTGCCTTGCTTGCACCTTGATCTGCATGTTTTGTACTTCACCATATCAGTGCATCCATTCAGCAGGAAACACTTGTGGCTTCTGTACCTGCAGCATTTTTCCACACTACAGTTCAGCTTTGCCACCTTGGCAGCTGTAAGTGAGAGTGCACATCCTGGCTAAAGCCTTGGGGTGGATGCTCTGATGGGCATCCTGCACCCCCAGCATGCCCCTGCAGCTTCACAGGCTGACCACAGCTGAGGCTCTGGTGACCATAAAAATGCCTTTTTCTTGGTCTGTGCATGAGGCAGAAAAGCAGCATAGAAGGACTAAATTGGTGCTTAAGTATAAACACATGTACTATCTGTGCAGGTTGTGGGTTTTACCCAAGAGCTTTGTAAAAGTGGAAATTTGGGAATTTCCAGTTTGGGAAACCAAGTGGGGATTTTGTCTACTGGATGTTTCTATTTGTCCTTGAATGACAGCGTTTCAAAAATACACATCCAAATAGATTTGCATATCTGGGAATTAATTTTTCTTTCCACCTGGCTGTTTCCCCTTTTCTTTCTGAAGTTTTTGCTACAGCCTGAAAACTGGAAATCTTGTTGGCTTCCAATTGTCTTCTTGAAACCGAGGTGGGGTTTTTTGTGTTTCTTTCTTAGTGTCAAATATCACCATCAGCTTCATTTCACCATTGCACATGCTTTCCTATCCTGTTAGCCATTGTGCTGTATCTGCTGGAAGCAGAGGGTTTTGTTACCTGGGGACAAAGAGAGGCTCCTTGGAGGTGTCTGCCAGCAGCAGGACCCAGCTCCCCACCTGGCCTTGCACACAAAGGGCCACTGTCCTCAGGGTTTGTCTGTAGCTGCAGAGAGTCTGAAAGCTGAGCTCTGGGGGGAAAACTGACACAAATTCCACGTTTGCATTGTAAGCTGGCAGTTTCAAAGGCGCTGCACCTGTAGCCTGGTTTAAGACATTATTGTGATAGTTACTATCTCAGTAGGCTTAAGAGTTGAAATGACTTTGTAAGAGGAAATGTATTTGGTCCAACATCAGCCTCAGATGTGACAAGAGGGTAGTAAGCAAAGACTGTAACCTCGAGCACTGGGATGTTCCATTGGCTTTCAGTCTGTGAGCAGTGATAATCGTTTACTTATTTCCAGTCAGGGATTTATCAAAGAAAGGAGGATGATCATATTTTCCTTTACTTAAAGCTTAAGTTGAAGCCTGAGGTGATGATAACTTCTCATCCTCTTGTGTGTTTATGCTAAAACCTTGGTCAGCACTACCCCTGCTCTCAGCCAAGGCTGCAGAGACACTTGGCACATCTCTGTGTTACCAGTGGGCAGTTGCCCTAGTGCCAGAACACATTGTGATTTCCAGTGAAAAATACATACATGGCAGGGAGAAACGATTTATTTTGACATTCCTTGAAGAACAAACAGCTGCCCTCAACCTTTTTTTTTTTTTTTTTTAATTTTAAAAGCACAGTGGCATCTCCCTGGATAATCAGAATTACAGCTGAGCGCGAACAGCAGGGCATAGTTCTGTGCGGAGTCACTTAGCCAAGTGTTGCAACACAGATGATGGGATGTGAAACAGCTGTATTCATTACTAATAGAGCAATTTGACAAAACACCAACATGGCTTTTTCCCACCATACCAGATGTGTGCACAGGCTGCGACCCCCTCCCCAGACTGCCAGCATCTGTGCGTCATGCCGTGGCCGCACTGGACGCGTTTGTTTTATCCCTCTGATGAAATACTTCTGGTGTGACTAATCGGGATCCAGCGCCTGGAAAATTTGAACGCCTTGCAAGAAAATCTTTCTGCCTTGTTATTACTTATTAGTTAATAATAGTGTTTTGTGGATGCAAGTGTGTTGTAGCTCCCCAACGCACGTCAAGCACATCTGAACTTCCTCCCTTTTTTCTTGCTGTCAGCTGTTACACAGGCAGTGAAGGATTTGTAGCCCACTCTACACCTCTCAAGTTCTCCCTGAGAGCAGTGGAGCTGTTGCATAGCTTGCAGATGGGAAAATACATATTACAGCCAAATAACGTGAGGTTATAGACAGTGAGAGTCCATTTCCCTTCCATCTCCGCCTACATAAGTCAATTTGTTTATTCCACGTTTAAGTTCTCAGTAGAAGCACCTGTGATTACAATAACTTGTTTACAATTAACCTACTCTATCATAGGGGCCACCTAAACATACTAAATAGAATCAGAAAGCTTTTATTGCCTTTGGAGGTCATTGGTCTTTGGAGTAAGAGGAAGGGAGGAGGGAGAGCAGCAGGGACTGTGGAGAGCTGGGGAAGACATGTGGCTTCAGACAGTTCAGAAATAGAATTTTGATTTATTTCTGTTATTTGTTAAAAATATCTGACAGTCCTCGGTGAAATGCAAGGTATTAAATAGCAGAATGTGATCACAGTTATTTTTTTTAGAAGATAGAATGCTTTGATGCCCAGAGAAAAGGAGAGAGGATAATTCCATTTCCCACGTCCCTGCAGTAATGTTTGGGTTTTTTTCATCTGACTAACATGCAAAGTTGCTCAATTTCTCAGTTTTTTTTGGTTTTGGAGAGATTTCTCAGATATTTGGTTTCCATGTCTTAGAAGCAAATAATTTCAAACCCCTGTTTTTGTATTAGCCTACCAATAGTTGTCAGTAAGTATTTCACTGGAGAGAAATGAGCAGAAGGTGAGAAATCTAAAGAATCTGAGAAATCCCATGGAAGCTGAAAATGAAATAACTGAGACAGTTTTACTTCAGGTACACTTGTTAGTCTGATGAGTGTGATCAAAGACATTCAGTGTTTTGTGTAACTCCAGGCAGTCACTGGGAGTGGATCCAGCATTTTGGTTCCCTCCAAAACAGGAAGAGCATCCCAAGGGGTGTTTTGGACAATCAGAGGCATGGACAAGGGTGTTCATGGGCACCTCAGAATCTGAAAATTTGTTGGGATGGATCTGGGTTAAGGTCTTTACAAGAAGCTGGTGGAGATGCTCAGTCCTTGCTGTTTTGGCACAAACTGGGGAGCACAGCCACAAGGAGGAGGCTGCTCTAGACATAGGCACTTCATTTTCTAGAGAGATAAGGATGTGCTTGTCATTCTCCATCAATTAAATACAATACAGTTAAGGTGTAAAGCATGTTTCTTGCACATGCTAATAATTTTAGGGGTCTTTGGCAGCACATGGTTTTACAAAAAAAATACAAATCCCTTCTTAAAAAAATCGTAAAAAAATTCGTAAAAAAATCTTGACTGCAAAGAGCTTTCCAATGTGGATTTCTTGGGCAGCTCAGCTCTTGCTGAAACACACATTTTGTGTACAAAGGCAGCAGTTTTAGGCAGTCTCAGCACATGGGGATGGTGCAGGTGGGATGCTGGGGGATGTCTGGAGTCAGTGTTCCTGTGGCTCTGGGAGATGAGCAGGACAATACCCAGGCAGAGCCCTGGGCACATCAAACACTGTGCTGCTTTCATCACAGCAGCCCAAATCACCATCCTCAGCCAGACATCTCTTGGCACAGGAATGCAAAAACCCTTGTCAAAAGGGGGGCTGAAAGAAACTGTCTTTCAGCATGGTCATTTTTCCCTCACCTTGAGCTTTTTCAGCAGATGTTAATAAAGCTGTAATAAAGCAAATATTTGTTAATAATAATAAAAAAAGCCCTAACTTGATACTTGGAAGCAAAATTGTGAAAATATTTTTTCTGGTTATTCCTGCTTGCAGGTTTTATACTGTAAATTATTTTTTAATATTCAGGTTGCCAGGATAACTCACTGCATTCCTTCAGTAATGTGGCAAAAATGTGTCCTTCAAACTTGTTAACCAACCCTAGGCTTCATAAACACCACTGGGGAGACAAAAGCATGTTGTTTCAAAACAGGACAGTATCAAACACAATCCATTCATTTTAAAGTTAGCCAGAGAAGGTAGGGAATGCCTGCAAATGGTCTTTCATGGTTTCTTCTAGAGACCTGCTTTCAGGAAGGAATATGAGTCAGCTGGACCATTATCCTGGTAAATCCATACTGCAGGAGATGCTCTGAGCTGCTGGCATTAACACATTTCTGTCAGAGCTGCCTCCTTCACAGTGTTGTCAGCCTTTGAATGTGTACAGAGATTTAATGGGAGAGTGTGTGCAGCTGGAAAGCAACATCTGTGATGCTCTAGTATTTTCTTCTGAAGTCCAGCTGATGCAGATAGATGCAGAGCTATGGTTGTCTTACTGCTGATTTATTATCCACATGAGTCCTTGAGAGTTGAAGGCTTGCTTTTCTTTAAAAGTGTAGCTCTTTCTTACATATGCTTTTTTAAACTTTATTTAGGGCTTTGTCTACTATCTGTGTTTTGTTTCAGCCTTCTAATAAGCAGATTTAAATTTAACATCCTAACTGTTTTAGGACAATGTTTTTAGAACTAACCCTAAGTAGTTTAACATAAACATACATGAACCAGAAAATCCATATTTTCCTTTATTTTTCTGCCAAATTTTATGTGCATTTCCTTTTAAAGTATAAGAATTCAAACAGTAACAGTTGCTTGACTTGGAGCATAAGCTGGTAATGAGATTTGTTAATAACACAATGATATTAAAAGTAAGGAAGTCAGACTGCAGCAATTAAGTCCTTTTATTACTTGTCTGGGGTTTTCTTCTGTTAAGGACATGGGACTCCTTAAACCTCTGAAACTACTTTCTTCTTTCAAAGTGGGGTTGGTTTCTAGAATTCCTTCACATCATGTTGAGTCTGTAAGTTGTAAGCTAATGGATCATGATCTGTATCTCTGGTTGAAAATGCAAATAGAGGATTGAAATTCATGCTTATAGATTCATGCAAGTATTAAAAATCAAGGATTGTGGTTTGCATTGAAGGAAAAATGCATCTGTTAAGTCCAGCATCAGAATACCAGACATTCACTTATCATTTGTGGGTTTATTTACACCTTTTCCTTCAGCAGCTTGTTATAAACCTTAAAAAAAAAAGATTTTTTTTTTTATAACTATATGCCAACAAATACTTTGTTAGAGACTGACCTAAATCATATGTATACTTTAGCAGATTATATATTATGCTAATGGTGATTTTCAGTGTCATAGACCCCAATCAGTGCATCTAAAAATCATCCCTAGTTTGCTTAGACTTGTGTCAAATGGTTTTGATACCTGTGGGGATTCACCTGGTGAAGGGGGAATAGCAAGTTTTTGTATCCTTTGTTTGTGAAAGTAAAAATCTACAAACCTTAGTTGTGCATGAAACAATTCTGTCTTCAGCAATCAGCTCAGTTGAATGAGAAGGTGATTCATGTGCAAGCTCTTTGATAATCAGTAATAATATTCATCCTTCTTTTATAAAAATTTAGAAATAGTACTAAAAGTGTTAAAGCTTCTTCTCTACTACCTTTGTGTGTTAATGCTATTAATTTTCAGTCTTCAAATCTGCTTCCAACCTCAGGCTGTTGGTTGAGTTTTGTGACAGCACTGTTCAGAATTGTGTTCTCACTTTCCAGTCTCTTTGGGTGAGTAGTGAAAATTGAGGATATCATTTCATCTGAGTGGGGAGATTGTTTATAAAATTCTTAGAAGTATTTTATGTCTGCTTAAAGTGACTCCAAATCCAGCACATTCTACCTGAGTGCCAGTGGACCCACTTGCCTGTCTGTGCCCTGGTGGTGCAGACTGCTTGAAATTGGTCTTGTAGCTCCTCTGTTGTGAGCTTATGAAATCAAACATAAAGCTGTGCCTTAACTGCACCTGTTTCACTGGGTGTGTTATGTGGAATGACATATTGCAAAGGTATCCTAGCAGGAGGGTTCACATTACCTGAAATCTGAGCTGATTATTAGATACTGCAAGACAAGCCAGGTTAAAGGATAATTTTAGCTACTGCTGTAACAGTGAGTGACCCAGAAAGACATTCTAAAATTTTAACCTCCTGATACTTTTTCATGTTGTCTTTGTAATCCTGCATGTAGCATTGTCTCTCATCATGGTTTTGATTTTGGGATAGTACTTTTTATTTTTTTCAATCTGCACATAGTATGAATTATATAGATTGCCATGAAAATAATGTCATGCTAATTAAAACAAAAGGGAGCTTGAATGCCTCAGGTTTCTGAGACTTAAGGTTTTTCTCTTCCATTAAACACCTCTCCATGTAAATAATAATGTACAAAATATTGTGTTGTGCCTTAGAATAGCTTGGATATATGGATTATTTTGGTAAAGCACATTTGCAGACAGTTCATACCCAATCCAACCTGGGACCAATCTATTTCCATTTCTCTCCAGTTGGGCATCACATCCCAGCTGCTTCAGCTGGGAATGCAGAGCACAGTGTGCTGTATGGTTGTGATGAGAGAATGGATCCATTTCTGGTTCTCCACTATGCCCAGAGCAGCCCCTCCCTTGATTTCTGTATTCTAGCTTCCTCTGTATCTCACAGACTTTTTGAATGTAATTTACAGACAGAAACTGTTTTTTCTGGTGTGATATTTGGGCACTAATCTCAAGATGAGCAACATGGGCAAGAGGTGATGGAGCTCTTGGTCCCTCCTGGCACAGAGGGGACCTCAAATGTTTCATTTCCTGAGAGTGCAATCAAATAATTTTAGAATAAGGTGCTGTTCCCACTTTCCTTCTGCTTGGGAGCAGTTTGTAGTGACTGAGCCAACTTTGTTCAAGAATACAGGTGACATTGGTGCAGCTGGTGGCTGAGCAGAGAGAATCCTCTGCCATAGCAAAAAAGTCACAGAAATTGGCACAAAAATTGTTCCTGGTTTCTCTTTCCAGTTGGGTCACTGGTCACAAGGGAAACCACAATACATTGAGTCTTTTCCCCCAATTCACAGAAATAGTGAGGATTAGTGTACATTCAAGCTTTTATTAATAGAGCAGATTTCTACTTCATGTGCTCTGTTATTTTGCTGTGAAATTGAATATTTTGATTTCAAAACCTTTCACACCATCCTTATTTCACAATGTTTTATCTACATGGCCACATATCCTTATTTTTGCAGTTACTTTTGCCCTGATGCTGAAATGATAGTGCCTGAGCATCCAAGGAATTCTAAACATGGAGTGTGGACAGTTCCCAGGAAAAGCACTCTTGCCATGATTTTCTATAAAAGCAAAAATTCCTTAGATATTTGCATAATTGTCATAACAATTTGCATAAAATCTCCTCTGAATTCTGAAACCAGCTTTTAAAATAAATGCAGAAATATCCTTTTATTTACCAAAGAGATGAGGTGTTTGGTAACCAATCTGCAATTACAAAAAGGCACTGAAGTGAGGCTGCTGAATATTTCATTTGCTTAATGTACAACTGCCACTGTTAATAGCTTTGACACAACTAAAAGCTTTGCTCATTCAAAAGGCAACAATTAATAAACAAGATTAATTTTTAAATTAATTATTTATTTACCAGAGGAAAAGCCTTTTGTTCTTTTTAAAAAAATAGCTAGACAATTATCTCCTTGGTGAGTACATGCAGAAGTAAGTGAGCATCTTCAAAAGGTGTTTGCATACTTATTTCCATTTTTAAGAAGTAAAAGTGATTTAATTTAAATAGAATTCGGGGGAATAATTTAAAGCTAAATTATTTTCCTATGTGAAAACATATTTATGTATTCTTGAGTTCCACTTGCAGGAAGAGTACTGCTGAGGGGGAGAGGGCTGAAAATTCAGCAGGTTTTTTTTTTGTTGTTGTTGCTTGGTGTGTTTTATAATGTTTGAAAAAAAGCATCATCGGTTCTAACTACTTTTTTGTGGGCAGCTTCTTGGGTGATTTTGTTTGTTTGCATTTCTCCCCCTCCCAAGATGCCTTTCCCAGGGGCCTGTGGTAGGATGGAGACATCCCACAAAGATGCCATAAAGCAGCACCTGGGGGATTTTTGGCCCTGCTGTTCTGCTCTTTGCAGGCAGCTTTGTCACAGAGATGCTTCTGATACCCAGCAGCTCCTGGGATTTGCCTGTCCTCTTTTGTCATGCTTTACCAGCTTGCTTTGGAAATCTTCCTGGTGCTGCATGTGCAGGATTTTTGCAAATCACTCACTCTGCCCCATGTCTCAGGAAAAACAGGAAACCTAACAGAAGGGTTTTGTAATTAAAAATTGAATATTTTTGACGTGCATCAAGTATTCTTGCTGTGCAAAATAAATGTCCTTTAGCTGGAGCAGGGATGCACATGGATATCACAGGTTAGTGCTAACCCAGGATAGACATTGGTAATTTCATACATTTTATGATTAAAAGAAATAGTGTGACCTTTTAAAACAGCACCCTGATGGAACTTGTGCTTAACAAAACCAAAACTCATCATCTTGTGCCTGATCACAGACACAAAACAGGAGAACCTTGGCCTTGGAGAAACTGCTGATCAAAGACTCATTTCCAAATTTGTTTGAGTTGCTCTTGTCTTGTGACACTTGAGAAGGGGGCTGGTTTGTTGGAGTGACTGGAAGTCTGAATTCCTGGTTTATTTAGTAACCACTGACCCTGTAAACATCCCCTGCAGTCAGATGAAGCAGGTGCCTCTTCTGGTGCAGCCTGTGTGTGCAGGGGGAACCTTCTGCCACTGAGGTGGGAACATTTTCTTTGGATAGAAGATGCCTCAGTGCAGTCAGAACACTTTCCTGGAGGAGGGTTTTTTTGTTTTTTAAATCCTGTGATTACTTACAGCACCTCTTCTCCCAAAGTTCAAAGTCCTCACAGAATTACTATGGAAGTGAATTTTTAGAAGTTTAAGGTTATTTATGCATTAGTACACTGGCTTGTGTTGGAAACATTTCCAAGCATTAAGAAACTTGGGCATAGAAAAATGCATCTTTATATACTGGAGTAATTGAACAAATGTTACTGGGATCAGTCTCAAGGTGGTTGATTTTTCACATATTTAATGTCAAACTCTTAAACCCTCTGGGTCTCAATCTGGTCTCTACCCTATCATGTGAAATCTGATTTTATATTGTAGTACATAACATTTATGTACAATATTCATGTAGCTGTAGAGACCTTTTTTTGGTTGATGCAGTTGTTGAGGACCTCAATCAATGAAATATTTCTGAGAAATACTTGTGTGACAGTGATAGAGGAAATCCCTTTTTTTTTAGTGGTTGCAGAAGAGACTCTTAGAAAAGCCCACTCCTCCCCAGCCCTGCAGGATGGTTTCTCCAGCTGTTTCCTGGCTGTGAGTGCTCCAGTGATGCTCAGGCAGAAGAGGATGGACAGGGCTCCTGGATGGAGGTTTTCAGCCTGTGCCACTCCTGGTGGTGTTCTCCCACCACCTGCAAACTGTTCTTGGCTATCAGCTGTTATTTCTTCAGAGCTTTTTTTTATCATTTGGGCCCTATTTGTTACTAAAATTGGTACATGGCCTGTAAGATTAGTTTAGGTAATTTTAAAATACAAATTCCTTCAACATCTATAGACTTGTGCCTGATTTATTGCAGTGTGGTCAGTCCCCAGATGGTAGAGCATGGTTCCCTAAAGCCCTGAAATTATCTGATTATAATGATTTTAATGCTGATCATGAGTAGCAGTGGTACAAAGTATCCAGCTATACTTTTGAGAGCTTAAAAAGATCTTTCTTAATAGGCTTTCTTACCAGCAGTCTTAAAATCAAATAAAGCAAAAACAATTTCACTATTCAAAGATGAATGCAGGCTGGGTAATTTTTATCCAGTGGACTTCATTAAATATCTGTGTGCTGCTTGATCATATCAGTGACCTGCCAGCTTTAGGAGCTCTTTTTAAGGGCAGGAGTATTTAGAAGCAATGCTTTCAAGAGAAAAGTTGCTTTGCCCACCCTGTTTACCCTACTTCAGAGGAAAAGTGGGAACATAGCAGGATTAAAGCTACAAAAATGAAATGTCTCAAAGATTCTTGGTACTCTGGTGCGTTCCTCTCTTTTTTGTATAAATAATTCACACAGAATTAGTAAGTGTTGAAACAAATTGTGGCAGAAGAAATTTCCAGGTGTTTTCTACCTGATATTCCTCACATTCTTTTCATGCCTGGTGGGTTCATAAGAAACTGGCTGCCATGGAGTAATTAACAGACCGTAACTCATTTAACAGACATGAGTAGAAACCTTGTACTGTGTAAACTTTCCTCATTATTATGGGACATTTCATGCTGTTTGCATGTCTTTGTTTTTTAATTCTTGTATTTTTAAGAAGTTTTTGTAGATAGCAGTCTCCAGGCTTATGTGCAGCATTGAAGCTTTTTCCTGCAGAGTTAAATCATAGAGTTATTTAGGTTAGGTGGATCTCCAAAGGCCATCCCCAAATCCAAACAGGGCAGGTTGCTCAGAGACTTCTCCAGCTGAGTCTTGAACATCTCCAAGGATGGGGATTCCACAGCCTCTTTGGGCAACCTATCATTTGATCCCACTCATGGTGAATGAATTAAAAAAAAAGTAGTCCTCATTATATATGATTGCAATTTCATGTGTTTGAGCTTGTCTGTTGCCTCTCATCATAGTGCTGTGCACTTTGGAAAAGAGTCTGTATCCTCAGTAGTAATGGATTTTCCTTTAGTTACAAAAGCTATTTTCTCCATCTGGACAAAAGCAAGTTGGTAGTTAAACCCAGGCTGTATTTCCTTGAAGACCTTTCTGAAGTTATACATCACAAATTCCCAGTGTGATGTTTTGAAGGTGGGATGGAATGTGGGTGGTTTTCCATTCCAGTTACAGCTGATCTGCTTCTGTCCATAAATATTCAACAATTCCATTCAAGAATGTTTTAAAATGCTTTCCACTTAGCAGTACTGTGCTTTTTGTGTTCTCAAGCTTTTAATTTGGCAAGTCAGATTCAGACACCTACCCAGAATTGTCGGCAAGGCTGCAGATTAAATTAAGGTGAAATGACCTGGCAGAAGGTCCTGCTGTGTTCTGCTGGGGCACCTCCCCAGTGCCAGCTGCATTTGGTAACTAAAGGGTTCTCTGTGTTCTTCTGCCCCATGGAGACTGGGATTCAGTGTTGTTAAAACTGGAAGGTGAGTTGGAGCAAAGTTTCCAAAGCTTCACCAAAGATCATGTGCTTTTCAAAAGTGTGCTGTTCTTTTAACCAAACAAAGTTAATTTATCATTTACACCTCAAAGATGGGGTGGAGTTCAGCCCTGTGTGCCACCTGACAACACTGGAATGATAAAATTAATGCAAAAAACTTGGATGGATGTTCAGTGCCTCTGTGCAAAGGGAGCACGAGGGCTTCTCCATTCAGTGCAGCATTTCTACCACTCTGTATTTTTAAGCTCCACACAGTACATGTAATTCCATACTTGTGAGATACTGTGTGTGCCTTTGTGGGTCGGTCAGGTTTCTGAAGTCTGAGAATTACATGTGTTCAGGATCTTGCTGGATCAAACTAATTGTATGTATTTATGTGAGTGATTGACAGGCTCACTTAGCATGCTAAAAATAATGAGGCTCCCTCAATTTATTCAGCAGGAAACTTGATATTCCTTTTCAAAAGAAGGGCAATGCTGTTGTTTAAAAAAGCAATGTGATGGCATGTTATTACTTGTGGGTATGTTGTAAGTCTGAGTCGTGGGGCTCTCAGCAGATCACGTACCTTCTCGTGCCTGAAGAAAGGAGAGATGTTCTACCTTGGAATTCCCCCAAACAGATTTCATCTCATCATTTCCAACAATTTGTGGTGTCTTCTTTGAATATTGTTTTCCATTGTTCATTGTTGAGCTGTTCCTGCCTTCAAACCCAGAGGTTGTTTCATCTCTGTTGCAGATTGTCCCCTCCCTGTGTCACACAGCATTTGGTGGCTGTGTTCCTGTGGAAAAGGAGATGCTTTCCTTCCCTGCCTCTCTCTTCTTTTGGGGAGTATTGTATATTTTGGGTTTCTGAGCAGTCTTTGAAAACAGTTGCTTTTGAGGTGGGGAAGATGATTGATTTTAGTGTGTCTTTTTTTTTTTTTTTTTTTTTGTAGCCAGGCACATGGTTTCTAGTCCTCAAAGATGAGGAACAGGCAGAGTTGAATCCTTTACTGAAATAAGGCTTCAGGTCTAATAACTCAGTGTCTCCATGGCCAGAAAATGATCACTTGGTGCTCAGATGTGTCTTCTTTCATGTGCAGCTTACTTCTTAGCTAAAGTGCAGTAGCATCTGAATGCAGAGGATGGATAATTTAGGTGTTTGCATAGGTGTCTAAATGCCTGGATTTGCCCTGGAGTAAATTCTCAGTGTTCAAGTGTGTTAATCGAGGCTCAGTGCCTGGCCTAATTTAACCTAATTTGAAAAAAAAAGGGGGGAGTAAAATGGGTTGGAAAAATATAACAGGGAGAGGAACTAGGTAACCTTGCCTGTGAGGCAGGCTATTCATGTAGAACAATCTGAATTTTTTCCCCCCACCTTTCCCCTATTTCTGTGTAGTAGTCTGATGATAAAGGGCTTTTCCCAGAGTTATTTTCTGTTTGAGTTTAATGTCAGTGTGGAGATTAAAGATGTTTGTTTTCCATTGGCTTAGTAAGTCTAAATCCAGCCTTTGAAGTTAGGTCATTTGAGATTCTTTAGATGAAAAATCAACTCTTTATTTGGTAATCTACCCAACACCCTCAGATTTCAAGCTTAAATAAAATGCTGCCTTTGCTACAAATGATGTCAGTATTGCCTGAGGTTTGTTTAAGCAGAAAGCTGAAGTCAGCTTGAACAAAACTTGGCAAAAGTGAGATGTTTTATTCATGTGGATGATTTGAATAATGTCCCAGAGTTTCCATGGTATAATTTTGTTACACTTAATGTTTAAAGAGACCCCCATCCCCTTCATTTAGGGAAAGCCCTTTGGTTGGGATTCATGTTTAGGCTTATGGTGAGTGGTGTGTTATTGCTGTGTAAATACAGACTTTTTCCATACGTACAAGCTCTCCTAACATTTATGGAGCTCTGCTGAGGGCTGCAGGCAGTACCTGAGAGACATGGTGCTGCCAGCAGGCAGCCTTGGAAGCTAGGAGGCAAATAAAAAAAAACATCCCATGAGTTTCAGGGTTCCCACTTAACTTTTCCTCCTGCTGCTCCTTTGCACAATGCCTTTCGAAGCTTCAGAGAAGGAATTTACCCCCCTTCATTGAATGAGGCAAGGAGCTCATGGAAAGGCTATTCCCGAACTCAGAGTAGAATTCTGCTGCTGCTTTCACTCTGTGCTTCTCCCCTCCTAAAATCCCAACAACAGACAAACCAAAAAAAAATCCAAAAAAACCAAAACAAAACCATAGCCCACCTTCAGCCCAGCTGCTGACTGAAATGGGGTCAAGCACCAGATTCAGAAGAGGACATGGGATCGTGCTGATGCAAGAACTGTGTCCCTTTGTAGCAGTAGTGTGTTCAAGCAGGGCTGTTCTCAGGGATTTTTGTAGTTTTGAGGGTTTTCTCTCAGAATCTGCCACTCCATGAATCTCTTTGAAGCAGGACATTTGATTAAGGATGTAGAAGCTGCAGGTCTCTCTGTTAGGGCTGAGTTAATGAATTCCACGAGTTCCAAATACCAATAGTCTAGATGGAGCACACGTCAGGCAGAGAAAAGCTAATTACTTCCATTGATTGCTTGGAGACCTGGTGCTGTGTGTCAGAGTCTGTATTGCAGAGACCTCTCAGCATCCTGCTGATGCTGTAACCACAGATGGGGTGAAGCCCTGGCTGGCTCCTGCGGGGAGGTGGGTAGAGGGGAGGGGCTGCAGACATTCAATTCCCCTGCTCTCATCCCTGCCAGAATGGCTGACAGGAGGCTGGTGAGGGTGTGTGAGCATCTCTGTGCCCACCTGAGATGTGTTCAGGAGAGGCAGAATCTCTCTGTGCATTTCTAGGGAAGGCTCCCACTGCTGGCTGCTGGTACTGGGTGTAAAAGCTGCAGTTTGCTGTTCCTTGGCCCAAGGGTGTATTTCACTTTTAATTCTCACTGCTGACTTGCAGTGGCTTGGTGATTGTGATTAGTTGCTTTAGAAACACTCAAAAAGCCACAGCATTAGGAACCAGATCAGTATCCACAGGCAGATTTGCAATATTGTCCAGAAGTTTAAGCTACTAAAGATACCGCGGAATTATATTTAAGTGTATTTCCTCCCCGCTTCGCAGCTTCAGAATATTTTACAGGATCCCAACCTAAGGCTGAGTGGAAGGAGGCAGCTTTTTTTTCCTTGAGAAGCCCGTTGGAGTGTGAGTGGGGCACAAAGGGGTGTTTGTTCTGGGGCTGAGCTGGTGGCTGCGGGAGCCCTGACAAGGGCGCGCAGTGCGCCGCGTCCCAGGAATGCCGCTGTTTGCCGAGGGGATGGCTGGGCTCACTGTCCAAACACATCCCTGCTTGCCAACTGGGAGCATATTGCAGTCTCTGTGAGGCACTCCATCACGGCTTGAATAGCTCCTCTTGTGCTCAGGAGCTCTGAATGCGAGACAGAGAGGGAGAGAAATATTCCTTTCAGCCTTCTGCAATGTCAAAAAAGCCTTTAGTGACCGTATGAGAGCGTTGCCTTAATGCAGGGGTTCAGAAAGGGAAGGAAGTTAAGAAGAAGGGATGGGATTTTTACCATTTGTTGCTGTATTTTTAGATTGAAACTTTTCTTCCCATTAAAATGTTGCTGTATCTGCTGTTTCTTGAGGGGAAAAAAATGGTAAACGCACATTTTTAACATACCACTCTGTTTATTTTGAAAAAATGTTTGCTGTCACTAGCAAGTTCATCCCAGCTCTTTTCTAGGAGACTAATATAAAGCTTGTAAAACAATTCTTTTCATCTTCTAAGCCTTCAGCTGTAGTTTGTAAACATAGTTGTGTTTTGGAAAATTACCATAGTAAGGCCTGATTCCACAGCAGCATGTGCATTAATTGATCCATTACCTGTGCAGGCTTATCTGGAGTCAAAGGATTTTATACAAGATTAATTCTGTGCTTGTGATATTTGGTTGTAGATAACTTGATATGATTTTGGTGAATTGATCTGAAAATTATAGTGCATAGTGAAGTAACTTGAGGCTCTTTGCAGCATAAGCAAAATTTCACCCTTGCTCCCTTCCCTCCCCCAAGTAGCATTCTCCCATTCCCGAACTATATTTGTATCTAACTTAAATAAACAGGGATTATAATTCCTTTAAGTGCAGTGCTCATCTATTTTTGTTTTCAGAATGCTTCACAAGCAATTTTGCAATTCCAGAGTGGGGCAGCTTTTTTACATGGAAGGAAAAGATGTTGTGAAGACTGAAATGAAAAATGCACTTCAAGAGAAAAATCCTGACTTTTGCTCAGGACTTGACAGTGTGTGCACATTATCTAAGAAATAACAAAAATGTGTTTGTTCTGGGACTTTTGTGTGCAGGAGAGGGATGAAGGACTTCACTGCTGTCACTGTTTCTATAGTGACAGCTCATTCTGCAGGCAGTATTGACATAAACTATAGTCAATCATTTATAGTGAGAAAACGTAAAGGAAAAAAAAAATAACCACCTAAAAGTGTTTTTAAGCTCTTGACACTACATTATAAATTGTATGTGGAAGTTATTCACTCTCTGAGGTTTGTGTAGTTTGCTGTACTATGAGATGCTGATAAAATATCCGGATGTGGTGCACATTTTTATGAAATACCTGTAAATGGCTCTGGCTAATGGGTTCAGTATGGTGTATTGCATTGTAAAATATCTCTGAGTGCATGATGGGCAGAAATTTATCTTAAAGCAGGCAAAGTCAAATTGCAACAGCAATTTTTACCAGATGTTCCCTTATCTTTTATCACATATGTCTTGATAGTCAGAAGCCAAATGCTAAAGCAGAGCAACCTATAAGGAAGTGTTTAGTTATGGCCACATCCCACCAGAACCTCATTTGTAGGAAGAATGGGCTAAGCTTGAAACCTGAGTGTGCCAGTGTAGGAATTATCCCCAGAGATGTTGCACCACCAGCAAACACAGGATCAGACTGGCTCCAGCTGTGGCTGCTCCAGCTGTGGCTGCTGCTGTGATACCAGCTGTAAAGACTGTGCTACCACATATTGTGCCAAGCTGTGACTTTCTCTCTTTGATATATGAAAACATAATGTATTTTTACCAGAAGACTTGGATCTGGGGCAGTGTAGCCCAGACTAACCCCCAGTTGGCCACAGGTTTGCACTGGTAGGTGCAGGAAGATGCTGAAAGTTCTTTTTGAATTCCTAGTGGATCGTGGGAGAGATTCCACAGCAGCTACTGAATGTCACTTGAAAAGCCTGCCCAGCTCTCATCAGTGGCACTGGAGTTTTCTATTAAATGCAGTTAAGTTTTGGCAAATTTGTGTTTTCTATAGGAAAAGCTCATCTGGAGAATGATTTCAGCTTGCTTGAGAGTTGCTGCATACTGATTTGACACAGTCATATCCTTGGGCTTGGATGTATGCTGGAAAAGTGAACATTTTGCTGTGCATCCAGTCACTTAAACATTGTTCTGAATGGATCATTGTAGGGCATTCTCTGGTATTTCACTTTGGGAATGGGATAGCTGAAAATTATCTATGACCACGAATTTATGGGTTAAAATTTCACTGTTCTTAATTTTTTCAGAATTACTGCATGTATGACAGCATAAATATTTACTATCAGTTTGACTGTAATTTTCAGAATTAGTTCATTTATGACAAGTATGTGTATAACTGTGCACAGACATATAGAAATTAGAGAAAGAAAGGAGAGGAATATCTAAAACAGGTGGTGTGGAACAATATTTCTGTTGCACTGATGCAGCAAAGTTTTTAGAAAATATATTTTCCCTAATGCAAACGATATTGATTTAATTTAACTCAGATGCAGGGCAAAATGTGAAGTAACAAACCACACATTTTTCAGCGAATTTTTTGTTTTTTTTCTTTCACTGTGGCTCTGGTTTGTAATATGACTTATTGAATCTTAGATATTGAGGGAGAGTGAATTAGTAGTTAAGAGAGCTGAGCATCACTACAATTTGTTTATTTCCCTAATTCTTTCCCTTGCTGTCTGATAGCTTCTCTTTGCTGTGCTCTCCTATAAAGGGAATATTAGAGCTTACAAGGTGATGTGTGATGGGGTTTAGAGGTGCTTTAAAACTGTTTTGTGCAAGGGGTAATTTTTGATGCTCAGCTTTCTCTTGGCAAATAAATGTGATTCTGTGGTGCCAGGCTGTTCTGCCAGCTCATGTCTGGGGTTCAGCAGAAAATATTTAATGCCTTGTGTTAATTTCTCTGCTGGACAGCATAGTTGCCTACAAAGCAAAGGCTCATTTGCCTTCCAACCTGGACATAAAATGCAATGTCAGGAGTGTGATGGAGAGTGCACAGCAAGAAGCAGAAGAGATGAGAAGCTCATGCTTAAAACTCTTTGCTTTGGAAAAAATCACTGTATTAGGTCTTTAGGGATGCTGCAAATAAAGACAAGAAGCTTGTTGGAGAAATACATGTCCATGGCATGAAGTAGTTTTTTCTGAATGCATCATCTTTCTTGGCCAGAATTCCATTTCTAGGTCTGAAATAAAAGCACAGCAGACTTACTTACAAAACAGATTGAAGTTGAGTAAAACTGCTCTGAGTTTAACATAATGAAATGAACCTGTTAAGCACTCCCAGCAAATAAAGCAGCCAGTCCATTTGGTGTGTTTCTCCCAAATGCTTCTTTCTGATATTTTCAAACTCAATTTCCTGAACACCATTGCAATCTTAACATTAGAAAGGCTTGTGGTAAACAAGGCAGTCTTTAACCAGAAAGGTTGCTGAGTGTTAATTTCTGTAATTCCAAAGAAAATAACAATGATATTGGGTTTTTTATGTTTTCCAGTGATACTAATTTCTCTAGATTATTTTCTTCTTAGCCAAACCTTATGATGAGTGCAGATTTCACTAAGTTCTTGATGGGCAACTGCATGAGCAAATACAGGGGAAAACAGTTGAGTCACGAGCCTGAGCCCCATGAGAATAGATCTGAAGCCAGCATGATGCAGTGTTACTGAAACAGGGCTTTCTTCAAGCCATGGAGACTCTGAGTCACCAGGACAAATTGTTTTTGTTATTTTATTTTTTTTTTAATTGTGTGCTGGGAGGGCTAATGCACAAACTCATATGACCCAGTGAGTTGTTTTGCTCCCTGTTAGATACTTTTGGATGTGCAGCAACTCCAGGTATTCCTGTCCCTTCATCCACATTGCTATTGGTGGCAGAGCTGCCTGGTCACTGAAATGGTTTACAAACAAATAAATTCACTGCTTTAGTGGAATTGAGGAGAAAGAAAAGGAAGAACACACCTGTGGAATCTTCCTTCTTTTGAGAGAGAAGCACTTTGATTGTGGGTCCAATGCTCAAGTTACACCTGTATGAAGTTTTGGGGATTTAGAAACACCATCCAAACTTCAAGAGGTTTTGAATGAAATTTATGGTTTCTACCTACATCAAAAGTGCATAGTTGTTTAGGTGCAGGAAGAAGGATTTTATTTTCTTTTCTCTTTTTTTAATGCTTGAAAATGAATGAAACAAGGTGGATGAGATTTGTGTTTTAATTGATCAGTTTATCCCAACCCTGGAAGTGTTCAAGACCAGGCTGGATGGGACTTGGAGCAACCTGGTGTAGTGGAAGCTGTTCCTGCCCATGGCAGGGGATGGAACTGGATGAGCTTTGAAGGCTCCTTCCATCCCAAACCATTCTGTGATTCTATGATTAAATTAAAGCTGCTGTGCTCCCCATTTCTGTCAGGGGGCACACAGTCCTTGCACTTGTTTGCATGTGCAAACCACAACCATCAGAGATACGTTTTAGAATTTTTGCCTTTTGAAAATTGTAGTTTCTTCTGGGTGTTTTTTTTTTTAAAATCACACACTACCCATGTTTTCTTAGCTGCCACTTCTCCTCCCTTCCCATTGGACTCTTCACTTCCTTTACTAACTGAGATGTTAGATCCCAACAATAGAGCTGAAGTAGACATTCAAATACTTCAGAGGACAGTTTCTCAACCTGAGCTTGTTAAGAGGAAATCAAGAGCATTCCTTGAATAGTTTTGGGGTGGCTGAATCCCTTCCCCCAGCCCAGTCCTTGCTGCAGATTCCAGGCCCTGAGGGTGGAGTTGTCATGGAGGGCTCCTTGCAATGTGGGCCATCCCTCTGTGACCCTGGGAAGGGCCCCAAAAATGGGATTATTCCAACACAACTGCACCCATGGAGCTCCTGAGCAAAGCAGCCCCTGGCAAGGCTCCTCTGCTGGGATGGAGACCTGGGAATGCTGAAAGGAAAACACTTCACTCCTGTGTTTGAAAACTTTTTAATGAGCTCTGAAGAGTGATGGCCAGTTGAAATACTCACTCCCTGGAGGACAGGGGGCTTTTAATCTCTATCAGGCTGCACGATGAATGTTTTGGGTAGTAAATTAGTTTTGCAGTTGTTACAGCCAACAAGAAACTCCCTTTATTGCACCTGAAAATTCAGAGTATTTCAAACATGCTATGGAGGAACTGTCCTAGAACTGTTCTGGTTAGAAGTGTTATTTGAATAATTAGAATAATTTAGTTAATTACATGATATTTGGTTCTCATTGACAGTTAATTTATTTAGAAAGGGCAGAGTCTCACTCCCCCACTACATCATGCTGCGTGCTAGGATTTTTTTATTTGAGACATGGGAAAATAAGAATTTATGGCTTGTTTTTTGAAGGATGCAATGCTGTCAGTAGCCCAGAGGCATGTTTTAAACACAGCTCAACAAACGTGCTCCCTGCAAAGGCTCAGCTTTAGAAATATGAGAGATGAAGTGAAAACGAGGGGAGGATGACAGGGCCCTTCAAGCATAACCTGGTGACTCACAGCCTTCCTCCTCACCTTGAGTGTTTATAAATGAGAGCAGGATGTGAACAAGTGAGTTAGTGCCTTTCTGGGACAGCCACTGTGCAGCTGGAGTGGAAGCTGGGAGGAGGAACCAGAGTCAGCAAAACCCTTCCTGTGCCTGCTGGGCTTCAGGTGGGATTTGAGCACCTTCCTTTAGCCTGGAGTGACTGCAAGATGTTCAGAGACCTGCAGCCAAGAGAATCAGAGCCCTGTGAACATGAGCTGTGAGGAAAGATTGGAAAATGGGTTTAGTTTGGGATGGGGAAGGGCAGGCTGAGTGAAGATGGGGCAGTGAGGGGTTTCAGGAAAGGCTGTTGGAATAGAAATAACAGAAAGCAAACCTCAGCTTGGAAAGCCCTGGGCTCACCAACAGCATCTCTAAGCCCTGTGCTGTCATGCTCTACATTTTAGCTTTTATTTTTTTCTATGTTAATACTGGTGTAAGTGCAATTCTGTAATAGAACTTGCAACAGAGGGACAGACCATAGTAATATATAGTGAAATTTGGTTTTAATATTTACTGAATATATATATATGCATGAATGAAAAATATGTATGTTGTGTATATATGAAATGTGCTTTTACTCCAGGGAAATGGCAGTTCACCACAGCCTCACAAAATATCCCAACACATATCTGAGAGCCACCAGTGCTGATGATCCTCATTCCCTGCCCACCCTTGCATGATAGAGTGCTTGTTTGTGACAGGTGGATATTAATTGCTGTGTTTTTGATGAGCACATTCAAACAGAGACTTTCAGATGATTCACTGAAGTTCAGGATCCAAACATGTCACAAATAAAACTCGTCAGCCCTGTGATGGTGATGGGTGGCACTGTGGCAGTGCTGGGTGGGGAGGGAGGGTTGGAGGTTTGGTTTAATTCAGTTTTCACTGGCTGATATTTCTCCCTGTGGGTGGACAGGTGAAGAATAGCCATCACCTAATTGCTGCCTTGTTTGGGGCAGGTGGAAGAGAACATTCTGTGAAACTTCATTGTTGGCCAGGTTTGGGTCTGTTGCTGGTTGTACAGTCCTTCTGCTGTTGCCATGGGAATAAAATAATTATATTGTGAATAATTGGAGCATTTTCTTCTACTGTTGCAGGAAAGTGGTGTTGTGTAATTACTGCTGCCTTTGATGGAGCTTAGAGCTGAGTGTTCAGTATTTGTATAAACCTGCTGCAGAGAACAAAACTTTCTGCAAGTGGATGCCCTTTCATAAATGTGGCTGAAAGCTGACATATGCACTCTCCAAAAAACATTTATGTCACTGGAATGTGTTGGAGAGCTGTCTCAAAATTGAAAAGTGGAAAATAACATTTTTAGTGATGTTCTCATGGTTTGTTGTTTTTCTTTCAGGCAAATAGTGTCATATTGTAAGCAAATGGAAATGGTGTTGATAACTGGTGCAGAAGTAAAATAATTCTCATTTCAGGACATCTGTTTCCCTTGAAACTGAGTTCTGATTCTGAGCCCATTGGTTGTATAGGTCTGGTGGGAAGCTGATCTGGAGGGTCCTAATCCTCCTTTAGCTCTTCATAGCTTTAACAGTGTAAAAACTTCATAAATGAGATATTTTTTAAATGCTAAAGTGAAGCCTGATGCTGACAGAGATCTCCCATCAGTTGTGTGGCTTGGCAGTAGTTACTTGATGGGTTTTCCCCATTTCTGAATTCAGCTCTGTGGTCTCCTTTTCTCTCTTGCAGCATCATGCAGGGACCAGGCTGCAGTTTTCTTTGCAAAGTCTCTTCTCTCACACATTTCTTGGTAGTGCTGTTCTCTCTGTTCATCCATGGACATTCTGGCATATTTCTGTCATAAAACAAAGGGTTATGTAAAGGAAAAAGAAGACAGTAGATATGAGGAAGATTTCTTTTTTTTCCAAAACAGAGTATTGTTTCTGCGATACCCTACAATTTTTCTTTTGCAGCCTGAAGTTTTAGTCAGGCTTAAGTATTGCTTTATGACCTAAATCCTATTCTGGGTTTGTGTCCATTTGCATTCCCACAAACTTCCTGTGTGACCCTGCATCAGGCATTTCATTACTTTGTCCCACAGCTCCACTTGTGAAGCGAGGGGAGCAGCAGCCCAGCTCCAGCCAGATGTTCTGGGGATGGATTCGTGAGTCCTTGTGGGGTAACGTGCTGTGGGTCACAGAAATGCTTTTGTGCTCCTGCCTCAGATGTCAGGATGTCATCTTGGGCTAATATTCCTCACGAAATGAGTGTCTCTCCAGTTTCAGGTTATTGTGTTGTGGCTTGTGTGCTAATGGATTAATTTCAGATGTTTTCAAGTAGTTGGTTGTTCTCTTTGTTTCCAAAGTAGTCCTAATTTATTTAACAGTATTTGCCATTCAAGTCAACTGATTTTAGACAGATGTTTGTCTCTTGTGTTTCAGTCTAGACATTTATGATTTACAATCTGTAGCCCATCTGGTGAATTGCCATGGGAATATGCTTATTTTCAATGCTTGAAGTATTGCAACATACTCTTTGCAAGTGTTTTTGCAGTAGCGACTGGGGAGCCAACTATCAGAAAGGGTTTATTTTAGCAAAAGACTCCAACTTGTTTGTTCAGATTAGGACAGGAAAATACTCCACTTCTGTTCCAAACAACAATAACAAAAAATGTTGCACTCCAAAATGTTGCCTGTAAATTGAAACTCTAGAATGATAGATATGTGGGTCTAGTTTAAAAAAGAAACAAAACCCACCTGAGAATATTGAAGAACAGCAGGAGACCTGAAGAATCCCCCTTGTCCAGCTCCATTCTGGAGCTTGAACAAGTTTGTCTAACCTTTTTGAAAGATTTTAGTGAGCTTTAGATTGTCTGAGTTTCTTAATGTGTAAATTTACATGTCATCACTGCAGAGTGTGGTCACTGATGTTTTGTCTCTGGTGTAGGGTGTGCTCTGGGACTGTCTCCTTGTCTCCAGGTGCTTTCTCCTTCCCTTCCAGCCCCACTGCAGGAGGAGAAGCTGAGAATGCACCAGGAGAGGATCTGCTAGGCTGCTAAACAGCCTGTTGATCTTGTCTAGACTCTTCTCTGCTTGTTAAATCAGTGAAGTGTGGTGAACCCCAAAACCAAAGTGCAGGATGGGCAGGTGAGGAGCAGGGCAGCTGTTTATGTTCTCAGGATTAATATCTCCAAATTCAAACCACTTCATGTTTGAAACAGCAAAGGTTTGACACTTGAAAAGCTATTAATTCATAGTTCTGTGGTGGACATTTAAACCAGAATTTGACTCAAAATTTGTGCTGCTGTGTGACTGCTGTAGTGCTGTGGTAGTTTTGGACAGGGCATATTCGGGGCAACTGAGAGCTTTTAGTTAATTTCCTGTTTTTACAGGTTACTGCATTATTTCCAGAATATGCCCCAAACACAACATCTGGGAGACACACACAGCAAACCAGCAGGCTGCTGAGCAGGAATCTTGTGGTTCTGCCATGGGAGCTGTTGTTTCACTGCAGGTTGGACGTGCTCGAGCCTCCCGCTGTGTGCAGCAGGTCAAGCAGCAAACGCCTTTCAAGAGGCTCCAGTGTAAACAGCAAAGGTGCCTCTGTGTAAATAACCCAGCAAATGCTCCAGGAGCTGTCTGCTGGATGCATTTGGCATTTCTGAGCACTTTGATTGGAGGCTGGGTTGAGTGAGCTTGTCTGTGAAACTTTTGATGTTGAAAGCATCGGTCAAACGCAGGCTGGAGCGTGGCTGGTCCTGCTGGCTCTGTGGCTGCACAGTCCAAGGGCTGAACATGTCATTCCAGCCTTTGGGGGTTGCAGTTTGGTCCTAATAATGGTCATGCACTGAAACTCCCAGACACCAATGTGGTTTTTATAAGTTGCATGGGTTTGGCATCTTATTTTTAATTGTATTTACGGCAAATCGACTTGACAGTCTGTGAGAGTGAGTAAAGAACTGCTGTATTTGTAGTCCTGGGATTCAGAAAAAACATCAAGTGGTCATAGAAGTCACAAAGATTTCAAGAAGTGTCTGTTGTCTACATCAAAAGTGCTTCAATCTCCACTGTCAAACCCTGTGTTTACACATGCAGAGGTGACTGTGCTCAGTGGTTTAGCCATGCACCTGCAGGATTTCTCAGTCTGTTTGGTTTTGGTTTTTTTTTTTCTTTTATCTGTTCCATTTGCATTTAAATAGTCATTTGTTGTGATGTCTGAGATAATTTGGAATTCATGGAGCCATTTCTGTTAAACTTGAGGGTTGTGGTAAGGTTTTTGTGCTCTTCAAAGGTGAAGGAATCACTTCATACTACTAAACTGTGATCTGGATAGAAAATAAGCAGTTGAGGTGCCAGAATGTGAATGGGCTTGTGGCAGGCATCCTTTTATTCGCATCTTGGTGTGTAGATCAGGTAGTCTTAAAAATATTGTCAAATCTGTAGGGATAAGCTGGATAAAACTCTGCCTGCTGCCATGGGGATACCCAAGTGCTGGACACATTTCTTAGCATTTATCAAAGCACAGGTAACATTATTTAAGCACCTTTCACTGCCATTGGCAGGTTGAATGGAGCACGAGTGGGATTTTTTTTCTGCTTTTTCAGAAGAGAGAATATTTCCTCCACTATTCAAGCACTTAATATTGTTAAAGTTATTCCTTTTAAATCTGCTGCTGATCAGCATCTAAATACTCGGTCCTTAGATCAAAATAGATTAAAGCAGCTCCACATTAGAGAGAAGACTCTGTGTCCTAGGAACTTGAATAGACACCTGAGAGCTGACTCTGCCTTGTACATGAGCAGAGTTGAGTTAGTGGCCAAGTAAGCTCTTGCTAGGAGAGTGCAGTTCAAAATTGTGGTGATGCAGGTATGTGAAAGCTCTTTACATCCTGTTTTAAAAAGGTTTTTACAAAGTGCTCACATTTGCTTGTACTAACAAGGAGTTCTAGGCTGTGGCCAAAAGGTTGAGGAAAATGCTCACCACAGCTCTGCTGTGTAGGGAAGATGATGAATGGAAGGATCCAGGCTTGGTTTTTTTTTTATATTTTCCTTGTCATCACCTTGTTTAGCCCGTAAGCTGCTTTGAGAATAACCAAGTGGAGGGAGAAGACACGTGTGCCTGACAGGGAGCCTGTTTGTGCTTGTTTCATTGAGGAAATTGTTCCGGAACAGCTGCTCATCCATGTGAAAATGCAAACCCTTGGGTCCCAGCCAAGGTCAGCAAGCCCTGGGTCATTTGTTTTAGCAAAGCAGACCAATTTGCCCTTTAATTATCTCTCCTTTTCATTCTGTCACACCTCTTGCTCCATAGATTTACTTCTGAGAAAAGGCACACGTGAAATACGTGATACGTGTTGTGGATCAGGGAGAGGCAGAATAATTATTCATGGGTTAATTAACTGTTAAGCTTTATAAAACTCAATGCATTTACCTCCCTGGATTTAATTTTTCTGTAGGTTCTTGTTACTGAAATGTGCAGGATTCTTAATTTTCAAACTCAAATTGCAAAATCACTAAATTTCATATTGTTTCTCTGCCAGTGCAGGCATTGTGGTGTGAAATGGTAAATTGGTATGTGTTTGCTGGAAACAGGGCTGAGAAATTCCTGAACTTCAGGAAATTTCCAGTAATTGCTCTGAGAATGGGAACTTAATAACAAAGCCTGGTAGAGTTTGGTAATTGCAGAACTAGAAACTCAGTGTGAAACATATGCCCATGTGCTAGAGCTGGATGTGAAAAATATTCTACAGGGAACATAAATAAAAAGCAATGCCCTCCAAGCACTCATGAAAATGGTGTGGTAAAATGACTTCTTTATCCTATAATGTTACAGGGAAGGAAAGAAATAGGAAAGAAGTGTTGCTGTAGCTGGAGGAACTGAAATGCCAGATTCTGGCTTCTGTAATTTAAGGAAAGAAAGCTGATTAAAGTGATCTTTAATGCATGCATTAAAGGTCACTAGGGAGCAAGGAAAAAAGCATACTTATTCCAAAACTGATTTTGTACAAGCATTTTGAAAGTGTCATGGGTTGCAACCCCAGGCTATAATTAGCCTTGAAAATCTTGGGACAGAAGTTTCTCAAGTACATTGTGACATTAGCCCAGGAGGAATAAAGATGACCAGTCAGTCTCTGACAGGAACATCCTCTTGCCAGGGCAAGTGGGAGACAGAGGTAGAAGGGAGCCCTGTTTTGATGTGCAGTACAATCACCCAATAAAACATGACACAAGAAGGAATAGAATTATTATTGTTGTCATTTTTGTTAGACTGAGCATGCAGGTGTTTTTTAAAAAAGGCAATAGATTTGCAGAACCTTGTTGATTATCTGAAATAGTTAAAATAATCAGTTCTAATGCCATCAGAGGGGTGACAGAGCAGCACAAGGGAATAGGTGTTTGGGAAGAGGAGCAAAGGCTCAGACTGGGGTGTCAAGGTGTTAATTAGTTCTGCCACTATATGAGACCAAATTACTTCTTTTACTTATTCCAAATTTTATCCTGTTAAATATTAACATGTAAGAAATAGGAAAACTCTGCTCTGCCAGCTGCAGACAAGTGGGGTCTGTCCCCTGCCTGGCCAGGTGGACGTTCATCCCTCCAGCCTGATGGCTCCTGCTTTTCCTCTTCTTTCAGAGGAGGGGGAACAATTTCCTTGCACCTGCATTTTGGCCAGGGCAGCCCTCCAGGAGCCAGAGATGTGCTGAATTCCCAGGAAAGGAGCTCAGTGTGGAATTTGGCCACTGGCTGTGTCAGCAGAGGTGGCCAAGCACTGCTGGCTCTGTTTCATTGGGAACTCAGCAGATAATCTGCATTTGTTAACAGGTTAGCAGAGTACTCCAGGGAGCTCACTTCAGTGTGCAGCATCTCTGATAGAATGGATGGACATTTTCTCATTTAAAATAAAGTTTGTATTGCACCACGAGCTTCAATTAAAACTTGCAAAAGTTGTGATTCCCAAGAGTGTGTGTTACTTACATCCATCCTGTGAATATAAGCAGCTGAGGAACATCCTCCTCTAAATTTCTGCTTTTTAACAGGTCAAAACTATTTGAAATAATAAAAAAAAAAAAAAAAAGACAAAACCCCAAACCAACCAACCAAAACTCAAGCCAAAGAAAAGGTATGGTTTTGTTTTAGTGTTAATTAGGGAATGGTTTGATAACAAGAAGAGTCTTTAATAATTGTTGGGACTTGTTGAGCTGTGGAGGTGGGGGTCTTCATTTTACTACCACTTGAAGTTGTTTTGATACCATTGATGAGAGGAATGCAATAATGTGTGCTAAAGTCATTTGGCTAACCCTGAAATCAAAGCACTGGAAACAAAATCTAGCTGCAAATCACCAGCCTGTCAGTCTTTTAAAACTTGTTATCCAAATGACTTTAACAGTTTGTGGGTCAGAGGCAAGGTTAAGACTCATCCTGCACGGTGCACGTTCTGATGATAAAACACAATATTACTTTTTTTTTTTTATTGGAGTTTAAGTGTTACAGTCAACAGTATCAGTGTGGGAGTTTGATTTCTTCCTGCTAGTAGATCACTACTCCATATGAGCAGCTGGCACAGGGTTTGGAGAGACAGATATGAGGCATGCCAGAAAAGTGCTGCTTATTTGTTGTATATTCTACTCTCTATGTAGAAACTCCAAAATTGTTCCATTTTTAAGTTTATTTCCAAGTCAGAATAGCTTTTTTTTTTTTTGGTGAGGTTATGCATAAAGCTTCATTCTACTGAGCAATATTTACATGCAATATTTAAATTGTTGTCTATTTGAATGGTGAACTTGGGATTTTAAAATTTATATCAGCAGTTTTTCTTGCAGTTTCTTGAGTATGAGAAATCACTGACAAGGAATATGTTGCATATTTGTTAACTATTCATTTTGCATATTTTCAAGCATGTTTTTCTGTCCTGAAAAACTGAACAGTTCTTGATAATCCAGTGTGGATTAAAACAGCATCATTGCATGTTCACAATATCAGCATTTACCTTTTATGTGCTGTCCAACTTACTGTGAGGCAAAACTTGGCGGTGTCCACAGACCAAAGTGAATTCAGAGAGAAATAAACTCAAAAGAATTTTGCAGAGATTTTTTTGTTTTTATTGGGAAAACACATTTATTCAAACAGTATTCCTGTTCTGAACCAATTGTCACTTCATATTTTTGATGGATTTAAATAAAGCCATTTAGATGGCAGCTCCTTCCCAATAATCACTTACTGTTCAGGCTGAATTTTTTCCATTGACACTAAAATTGTTGGCTGTCAGGGGAGACAAATATTGTTGTGAGGGCCAATAGGGTAAGAGAGAAATCCATATGAGCTGAATAATAAATAATAACTTTTTCCCCTTACTAGGCCTGTAGTGTAGGTAAAGTTCCCCACATAGTTAAGTGTAGGAAAGTATGAAGTCCAGCAAAACCAGATCCAAAATATTTAAATTTAAGCATCAGAGTTCCCATTTGTCTTTTACGCTTGATGATGGTTTACCATATTTGAAATCTAGATCTGAGTAGTAAAAGCTGTAGGGGCTGGTTAGACTGAAATAACTGGATAGAGAAAACAAACCAAGATAAGAGGAGGTAAAAATAACTCAGATGGATTCCTGCATGTGACATGGATTTTGGGAGGTGAGAAGTTCTGCTGACTGTACCAGAAACAAGAGTATAAAAATGCAGATGGATAGGGAATGACTGCTGATTTAATGTGGACTGATTTTGCTGATATCAGACAACAGACTGTGACTCAGTTTGTTGTTGGAGATTTCATTAGATTAGTCTAAATTTTAGGAGCAGTCACTCCTACAGGCCATTGCATCCCATCTGTGCCTGAAGTGCTTCATATGTTTTAGTGTTCAGCATCCTTGCCTAGAATGTGATATGGTTTGGAGATGTTGGATGGCTTCTCCATCACAGAAGGTGATGGAGTTACCTTTTGTGTTGTCAGTCAAAGCTGAAATTCAGTTTGCAGTGACAAGGAGCAGAGTCCTGCTGAGCTCCTCTCCAGAGTTTGACAGTGGGGGCAAATGGGCTAATTAACAGTTCAGTGTCAGATTTTAATATGTAATAAGGAAGGAATTAAATTAATTTTTCTTTTCCAAGCAGTAAACTCTGATGGCAAACATCTGTCTGATGTTTGGGAGGTTTGTTTTACTGACTGCTCCATGTGATGTTCCTGAAGTTAATGGGTGAATCAATGAGCAGTTGAGAGAACTATTTCCATTTTATCTAGACACTTTCTTTTAGCTGTGAGGCTCCATTTCCAGAAGCACAGTGGTTATGGCACTCACTTTGTTGTACTTGTACTCAGTGCCTCAAAATGGAACTTGCATGTTCAGGGCTGGATTTCAGAGTGGAAACCATAAGCTTCTTGCTTGTATAACCACATTCCAAGGTTAGTCTGAATAGCTGAGATAATGAATTTGGTCTTTGTGCATTCTTAAATAGATAGTTTTTCACATATGTGACTTTTTTTTTTTTTTTTGCTACAATTGGACGCTTTTCTTGGGAGCTGCCTAATTCCAGGCTGCACAGTTTCTGCTTTGTTCCCTGCTCCTATGTCTTTGACAAGAATAACTTAAACAGAATTCAATATAGAAATTGTGGGCTGCTAAAGGACATATTGTGTTACTGCTTAATGCTGTATAAGTTGATCAGTGGGTAATATAAAGTCTATGTTCTAGCTGTTTTATGGTGAAAATATTATTTCAGCAGAATATATGGTAAAGTCATTGAACAATGATCTTATTCTCAGAATGATGGCACAAGGCATTTTCCATATACCAGAAATTAGTGGGGCTGCTCATTTTGTTATTGCAGGCTTCAAAAATAAAGCTATTTTTAACCTTTTCTAAGGAATTATGCTATTTTTTTAACTGAAAAAAACCACTGATATCTTACTACTCTCTTTTTCTTAGGACCAGCAGAGGTTCCCATGATGTCACCCAATGGATCCATTCCCCCTATTCATGTGCCTCCTGGTTATATCTCACAGGTATGCTTCTTGAAGGATTAAAGTTTTTTATTATTAAAATAACAAAAAATATAAATTTAAAAGATAAAGCATTGATCCATGTAGAGAAGTCTACTTGGTTGAAGTTTTATTTGGAAGTTTTAACCAAAATGACAATACACATCTTCATGCTCGTGCTCTTTGCTGATAGTACACCCACATTTGCACAAGTGACCAGGGATGTGTAGCTTCACACCCTGGTATTTGTAGTAGATTTGGGATTTGAGCACCAGCAAAATCTCTGCACACAGACTGAGCCTATAAATGCAACTTGTGTTGTTGGTGAGAGGGGGAGATGTTGGGTAAAGTTCTTGTGAGACAGTTAGCAAGGATAGGAGGCCATGGAAGAGACAGAAGGAGCCACTGTAGCTGTAAAATATGCAGCTGATCCTTGGTATCTTCCCAGCAGAAATCCTGCAGCATACCAAGAACTGGGGGTTTTGGTGTGGTTTCAAGAATAAATGTGATTTAACTATCTATTTATGGAAAAAAATGGAAAAGGTTTCACAAAGCTCTTAGGTTTTGGAACTCTTGAACAGCTACTGCTCTTCTGTGTAAATAACCACAGATTACCAGTCTGTTCCTTCCATCTTCTGCAAAACTTAGATTCTTTCTGAGGTAAGAAAAAAAAAAAAAAAGCAACCCTAAAAGATTGATATAAGGCATAACAGCTGTGAACAATACAATAAATCCAAAAATTTCACCATTTTCATTGAGACCTAGACCAAAAGCTTCCTTAAAAGTGCACGAAGTATTTCAGATATCCTTGATGAATAGCATAAGAACTTTTGATAGATATAGTTTGGCATCTTGTTAAGCAGAAAATAGATGATGTCCTGGAGTCTCTTCCCCTCCCCAGGAAACATGTGAGCTTGTGTAATTCTGAAAAATCGTGGATGGCGTCATGCTTAAATCCCACAAAATGCTGCAATCACTCTGTGGTATTTTGACTTCTGAACAGAGTGAAAACACACTTCCAGTAAGGGGGAATTTGCTAGCCAGCCTAGGAGAGAGGGCAGGATGGCAGGGTGGTCCTGCTGCTCCTCAGCCATCCCAAGGGGAGTGGTTGGAGTTTTGAGACAGCATTTGCTGCTTAATGCTCCTCATGGGCTCACCTCATTTAATAAACTGGCCCATATCATGCAGAGGTTTATCTAAAGATTTATTCTCCCTTTGAAATAACTTTTAACACCTTTTTAATATTAAAATGTTTATGCCTCTCCACCTCTCTGCTAAGATAAATGGTTGGGTATAATTGGAATGCTTTCTAAACCAGAGGGATGAAAGTCTTCCAGCTGTATCTCTGTCTGAGCCCAGCTCTTCTGTACCGCTTTTTGTGGGGCACCATAATAATTCCACTAAAGAAGCCTTTAAGTAGTTTCTTAACCAGAAAAAAAAATCCAACCAAAAACCTCTTCTGAAGCAGTTTTTCCAGAGAGCTGGAAATACATTGTAAAGTTTTAGGGGGAAACTCTGTATTTGGCACTTTTCTGCAGTGGAATGTGTGCTCTGTTCTGTGGTGAGTGAGACTCTTGCCTTTCAGACTGCTTCATATTAAATAGTAGTTGGAAGTCTCTAGTGATGAAATTAGCTCTTTGTTGTAATAAATGTCTCTGCCTTATTTGCTCTTGCTTTTGTCTATTGCTTTATAGTTAAAACTCAGTATTTGATGATAAATAATTAGAACACAAATTTAACATGTAGGCCATAAAGCAAATTAATTCACTCTGGGATATGAAACGAAATATATTTGATTTTTGGTTTGATTTGTCCCCAAAGTGTACATCTAAGAGTCAGGCAGAAAGCAATACCCCTGCAGAGTAGCAACAGTGCCTGTTAAAAAAAGGCATGAAATCTTATTTCCATTTTGTGATGCCAAGCCTGTGTGAGCTGTGTTAGCTCTGAATATTACATGAATTATCAAATGATTGCAACCCTGGATTAACGTGGTGCTTCATCACCTCTCAGGAAAAATTGGCAGGAGGATGTGAGCCCTGCAAGGTCAGCCCCACTGGAAGCAGCACAAACACAGATTCTGTTTCTAGACTTCAAGGACCACGTTAATAATTGTGACTAGAAGCTGGTTTTGTTGATATTAAGGAGATGTTCCCTATGATGAGGCTTAGCCAGGGCAGGAAATGATCCAGGAAAATAATAGAAAACAAACACACACCACCAGTTCAAATCTTTCATGCTATGGTTTTGCTCTCAAAAGACCAGCTCTTCAAAGAGCCAGTGTTTTGGATTATCTTTTCAGCAGACAAACCTCTGTGCCCCTTTGGCAGATATGAGCTATCAGATCAGGGTTCATGTCCTGCAATTCTTTGTGGGCTAAGGGTTAGTTAAATACAGACAAGGGGAGAAGTTCCTTGCTGTGCTCTTGGTGGACAATATCTCTGCTGTAGAAGTTGGTTGTGGAAGGTGAGATGGCAGAGAAATCTGCATTAAATGTGTGTGATGTCACCTTGTTTTGGCTTCAACTGTTAAATGAGATTACAGATTTCAAGGCTAAGGTGTTAAATTGAGGGGCAACTTCATGGGTTGTTGCTCCTGCTTTTCAGTGTATGCCTGGGAGAAGGAGAGTTTGAAGTGTTGTAATCAGGAGAACTAGAGAAATGAAAATATCAAAAAGCAGGATCATTAACTTGTTTGTTTAATGCTACTGGCTGAGGACTGCTCTCTCTGAAATAAGTCTGGAGCAATTCCACTTGAATTTGAGAAGTTGCTTGTCTGTAGTTGGACGTGAAAATTTGGCATGAAACTTCACTTTTGATTTTATATGCAGGTTTGTTAACATGAGCTCTCTGCCACAGATATTTTAAGATAAAAAACAAATTTACTGGTTGGGCCATGAGGTGCACATATGTTGAAAAGCCTCCTTTGGTCATGGGTTTTCTATGGTCTGAAGTGTTCAATTTGAGCCATGGTCCTGCAGTTCAGTATTCCTGCACTAAACATTGGCATTTGACAGAGCTAAAGCAAAACTTCTGGCAAGGGGAATATCTTTAAATAACATTTAAAATGGTAGAAAATTTATCCTATCCTTGAAAATCAGGATTTTGGTTCTGGGTACATCCTGTCCCCTAAGAGAGGGGTTCTTCTCCAAAATTGGATTTTGGTGATGATCTCCTTGATTTTGTGTGGCTAACTGCTCACAGAGCTGCTCTGGGATTTTTGTAGACTGCAGTCAATACAAGCATCCTTTAAAATAATCCTCATTAAAGTTGTGAACACAAGGAAAGTTATACAGATCTCATATGGAGCAAGCCATGAAGTGATGATCCTTTGAATTCATGGGCACTGGTCCTGAAGAACTGTATCATTCTAGATTTAAAGTACCCCAACATGTTTGCCAGCATTCTAGATATTTATCTGTCTATTTTCCACATTGAAGGTGTAGATTTAATTTGGTGTTTGATTTAATACTGATGGATTCTAAAGATAGTGATGCAAACTTGCCACGACTGGCGTGAACTCGGATTGGCATCTTTAAGAAATTAAATTAATAAATAAAATGTTGACATCCAAGTGCCTCGTGGATGAGCTCATTCTGTACTGTTTTTGGGTACAGATTGATTTATGAATGAAGTTTCAAATTTGTTCATGAAGTTCATGAAGTACTGGTTGTTATCCACCCGGTGGCCATGCTCCACATGTCCTTGCTGAATCTAGCACATTAAATTTAAATGAAATAAGGGTTTTTTGGTTTTGTTTTGTTTTTTTTATTTTTTTTTTTTTGTAAGTAAGTAGAAATTACTTGGATATTACCATATAAACTCATACAGTAAGGATGTGTTACAGAATCAGGGTGGTTGTTTCTTTAACTGGGTCTCACAAAATGCAGATACAATTTACCTGTGCACAGTTAACATGTCTTTTTCCTTAGAGTGTAATATTAAATTTCAGTGGAGAAAAATGAGACAACATGGGGCAGTGTGGTATAATTTGAATATGTCAATTATCTCCAGTTACTACAGTGATATCTGCACTGGAAAACAAATAACATTTAAAATGACATTCCCAAAATGTGGCAAGCAATGGGGGAGGCAGTTTTATTGTGTATGAGTAATGTTAACCCAAACTGCCCTGAAAGATCATCACCTACCTCACATAGCAATTAAACTCCCTAAAATATGGGAAAAAACCCACACAGAACTATGCTATAATAGTATTGTTATTGAGTGGTATGCCATTTACACCAGGAAGCACAAAAAAATACCAGCAAAAGACAATTTACCTACTAACTGTTTGAAAAAAACCCACAAAATAATGAAAGTTTATCTCTGAGCTCCAAATGACCTGAGATGTTTGTTTTCTCTAAATATAAAGTGCTAAAATTAGTAATAGCAATTACTTCTAATATTCCAGTTGCATCTAGAGACTTCAACAGGGATTAGGATTTTGTTGATTCTTGGCACTGAAGTAGAGACAGTTTCCAGATGAATTTATGATCTTTGAGACAAATGGTTTTAAGCAGATACAAAGAACTGCAGATTTATCCTTAAAATAGCAAAGTTGAACCTCTCTGAAAAGGTATGTTTTTTTCATTAATGGATCAAAGAATGTTATTGGCGCTCATGGCCTGGGAGGAAACAAATGAAAGAGATTAGTGCCTTGGTTTTTTTACTAAAGTAATTTGGAAGGCTGGCTCATCCTTTGAGTTGGTCTAGTTGGTGGTTGTAGGTTCCTCCCAACTGAAATTTTCTATTCTATCCCCTCATCTCTGGCTTCTCTCAGTCCTGTTGATATTTTATAGCTTCATCTAGCAGGGTAATGTCATCAAAAAGGTCTTTGACAGGACTCTGAGCTTTCCTCCCTGCTTTATAGCTGATAGTTCAGGAAGCTGAGTCCTAATAATTTTAAATATGGTTTACATTATGTGCTGCTCAGTGTACAAGCTTTCTGTCTAAATCTGTTCCTTAATATATTCATCTTTCACCAGAGCACAAAAGGCACATGTAGCTGGTCTAGATGCAGAGATAAGAGCTTGGAGTTGGCTTTGAGGCTTGGACTAGTTAAATCCACGATGAAAACCTCTCACATCAGGATGTAGGAGCTTGCTCTCTCAATTAAGTTCCTGCATAATCTGAGAGTTAAATCCAACATTTTTGTGCATAGTTCTAGAAAAGTAGTTCTTTTTTTCAAATATGTGCTGAATGGAAAAGGATTTCCCTCTTATCCAGGTTACAAGTGCAGGTTTGAGACCTGGCAGCAGGATAAGAGAGGCTGTGGAGCAGAACCAGTGGCAGAGATGGGAAGCCTGGAAATGCAGTAGTTGAAAGGATGTGATAGTCTAAATCTCTGAGGTTCAGCTGTCTTTTAAGGACTCTGCAAAGTCTTTGAAATTTAAAGCTGGCAGCTGACAAATTGCTAGTGGAAGTCATAAATTGTGAGGGTAGAATCAAGTACGTTAAGCCAGACAATTATTATTTTGGTTACTCAGCAAGTGACACATTTTTAATGTGAAATGTTACAAGTGAATGAATTAACTTTCTACAGAAAATTATCTTCTGTAGAGGCCAGCCAAGCCACACCACAGAAGTTGTGTCCTGGTCACATCCCATAGCTAAACAGGCATAAATGCACACATGGGGAGGGATTGGGGAGGGATTGGGTCAGCTGCTCCTAGGTGAATTTTCCCCTGTGATACCTTGCTCAGCTGTTGCCTGAGGCAGGAGCTGCTGTTTTTTGGAGCAGTTCTGCCCAGGGCTGTGGGCATTGCCCCTGGGTAGGGCTGCTCCTGTGTGGCACAGGTGGCACAGCCACCCACGTGCCTATGCCTTCCCTCTGCTCCAGGGTACAGTTGTTTCTTCGTGGTTTAAAGACACTGGGATGTGATGAGAGCCACTGGAGTGTGGGAAATCCACAGCAGAGTCTCTGCTGCTGGTGCTGCTGGGGGTGGATAACTCCAGCTGATGCTCTGCTGATCAGCTGGGACTGGCAGCATCTTGCAGCAGGTGCCTTTGGTGCATGTTCATTTATCTCATACAGCATATTCATCACAAATACTGCTCCATCTGTGTGCCATCAGTCACTTTAGAGAAAATGGGGTTTTCAACAACCTGTTTTGTTGTATGAAATTAGATTATGCTTCCTTCATGCTTTTCTACCTTGTGCATGCCAGCATACAGAGTCAAAGGGATAGTAATTGTTCTTACGTGGTTGTATTTTTCAGTTTAAGAAATGGCAGAAGTTTTTTGAATGAGCTTCAAGAAAAGCTTGGTTCCTAAGTCTGGATTGAAATTTGGCTGGTTGACTGTTCTCCAGGAATATAACTCTGGAAAAATTATAACCTGAAAAACATTTTTCAGCCTAAGCACATTTCCACCTTCCTACATCTGTTTTTACATGCTTTGACTATGGTGTTAGGGGCCAAGGTATGCAAATCCCAGAGCTGATTTGTGTGGATGTATAGACCAGCTCTGAAACAGAAACAAACCCTCTACCCTATGATTTATCCTGAGCAGCTACTTGTTCTGAACAGAGCAGCTCCTTTGCAAATGTAGGCCAGCACAGCAGGCTCCTGCAGAGTACATGTCTGTGTGCACACACACAGCCTCTCCTCAGCAGCAGTGCCAGCTGCTTTCCAAAGTGTTACCAACTCCATTCTCAGGGTGCTGTCAAAATCTGTGGTAGAAATTTTATGGGCAGAATGTAAGGTCAGTCCTAATGAGTGTGCTCATTTTTGGTGCTTTGTGTTCCTTTCCAATTGTTTTCCTCCCTAAATGCAGGTTATTTATTCTGTCCCTTAACCCACATAGTTATCACCAGCAGCAGTACAGCTCCCAGTGATGAGTGTGGATATCTGAGCCTGCAGGAAAAGCCACATCACCACCGCCGTTATTTCTGCTGATATTAATTTTAGAATTGTGTTTATTCATGAAGCCAAACCCAAGGACCAGCTGATGGCCAGTGGGAGGACAGGCTGTAATCAGAGCTGTTTTAGAGGTGTGCCTGGCTCAGGTCTGCCTGACGTGCTCCTTTCTCTGCAGGTGATAGAAGACAGCACGGGCGTGCGCAGGGTGGTGGTGACGCCGCAGTCGCCGGAGTGTTTCCCTCCCAGCTACCCCTCGGCCATCTCACCAACCCATCACCTGCCTCCCTACCTGGCACACCATCCCCACTTCATCCACAACTCCCACACAGCCTTTTACCCTCCTGTCACTGGACCTGGGGACATGCCACCGCAGTTTTTCCCGCAGCATCATCTTCCCCCAACAATATATGGAGAACAAGGTGAGCTGGGACTGACCTTTCACACCTGTGTTCAGCAAGGTGTAAGGGCTGGGGGGACCAAGAGTAGGAATGAAGTGGGGAACTTAGAGAGCTTTTGTTACATGGAAGGAGCCTCCTTTAATATCCTTAGTGAGGGGCTGTAGCTATCCAAAATATCCATTTTTGTTTTGCCAACAAAGAAAACACTCTTTTGGGCATGATATTTTCAAGATTCACACTCAAAAAATGGACTGAATTACAGAAAAAATCAGGAAATACCATGATGCCTGCAAGGTAACCTGCCTGAAGTTAAGAGAGTCATCTTTGGAGATAGAAGTGGGGATTGTATTTTATGAAGTGTATCTGAAGAGTGTACATGATATTTATGATAATTCTCCAGCTTTTTTTAGATAGTTTTAATTCCCAAAGCTTCTACTTCGTGTTGCACTTCTCTCCTTAGGCAGCACAACTGACACGGTTCTAAAGTCTGTTTATAATGGGAAATTAAATTGCATATAATCAAAGGTTGGCAATTTGAAACCAGCACATCTCACCTTGTTCTGTCCAGTCAGGCCCTGAGGAAGAAAATGCTAAATTGCTCTGAATTTATGATCTTTTTTTCCAAACGATCAGTTCTGTCTGGATTTTTGCTTGAAATCTGTGTCCCTGGAACACAAAGACTTAAAAGGAGGGGTAAAAACATCACCCTAATAGTGATATTTTACACACTTATCCAAAGTAAACTTCTGTCATCAAAGGAGCACAATTACTACAAAATAATTGCAAAAAAGGTTTTCTAAAAATCTGCAGGAACAGATAGAATGCAAATGAAATTAGGAGATGGCCAGGAATTTGAATTTGTGATAGGAATGAAACCTTGAGTGATTTTTGTTGTTCCGAGTTAACGCGGGTGAACCGTTCCGTTTCAGAAATCATACCACTATACGGCATGTCCAGCTACATCACCAGGGAAGATCAGTACAGCAAACCACAGCACAAAAAGCTCAAGGACAGGCAGATTGACCGGCAGAACCGCCTGAACAGCCCTCCCTCCTCCATCTACAAGAGCCATATAGGCAGCTGCACCACGGTGTACAATGGGTACGCCAAGAGCCACAACGGGGCGAGCAGCGGCGGAGCCCCGGCCCTGAAGAAACCTGAGCGCAGAGCAAGGAGCAGCCCAAAGTCAAATGAGCAAGACCCACACGGTAAAAAGAGGCTTTTATTTATTTGCAATTCTTTTTTATTGCACCTTTCTGGCTTGTGGCCTCCTCTGTCTGCATCCAGCGGCCGTGCCAAGAAACGCTCCCACCCGCGCGTTAACACGGTGTGAACTTTAATGCAAGTGCTGGGCTGGGTTTGTTTTGTAAGGTGAACCCAGTGCCTCCCCATCTCTTGTGACTGCTCCCTTGGCAGCTGCAGCATCATTCTCTTTTTTTATCTGTTTGAAGAAGTGCATTTTATGGGCGAGGTCTTGATTTTTATTTTGCTTTTCAGAGAGGAATCCTGGCACTTCACAAAAATATTCATGGACAATTAAGCTATAATCAATGTTTGACTACTAGGAACCACTATTTTGCATATCCTAGGTTGAGCTGGTGAAATTATTAGAAAATTTAGAGGTGATGACTGAGAAACCAAGGTGTTCTTTTATGTGAAAATTCAGTGAAAGTAAGATTAGTTGAAAACAAAACTGAGAAGAAATTTCTTAATGTTAGCCATTGGAAATAGCAGTCATAAATCTGGCTACTTTTGAAACTATTTTCTTCAACGTTTTCAGAGACTTGCCATTTTAAAAAATTGAAACTTTAGATTAGCAACCCAATGCTTTAATGTAATCAATTCTTATTTATCACAAGCCATTCTGCACACAGTCAGTTCTACCTAAATTTAGTTTAGTAACTTGTTATAATCCCTTTTACCTACCTGCATTTCTCCTCTCTTTGCTGACTGCTAAAGCAGCAGCTCCCTGAACAAACTTTGATGTAGTAACCAAAGCAGCATGTCCAGGATATTCATACTGTAGCACACTGAAATATCTTGGGTTAATTTATGCATAAGGCATGGGTTTCCCATTATCTACCTGTAGTGTATATTTATATGGCTCTGTACTTTTATGTGTAAGACACAACTGAAAGAAATAGTTATTAAAATTAACTGTATCAATAGCCAAAGAGGGGGGAAAATGTTGCTGGAATGAGGATTTGCAGACGTGCTTCAGGGTCTTTAGAATTAGCAAGGAGCTGCATTTGGGAATGCTGTAATCCAAGAAAATGAATCACTGCATTAGACTTTCTAGTTATTTCTTGCCAATCAGCTTATGTGAACTTGAGTATTCTTATTTATGTTTAGGTGTTTGTTTGAGGTGGAATACATGAGGTGTTTGAAGCACGTGTTGGAAAGACCTGTGAAAAGAAAAAAGTATAGTCTTACAATATTGGTTCAATGGGTACTGAGTCAGCCTGGCTGATCACTTCTGAAATAATCTAGAAATAATTTAAAATCATCTTGTAAGGGTTTCCTGCAACCCTTGTGTTTGTCTAATTCGTTGCCCTGGACTGCTCTGCTGTGCTGCTGCTGAAGAGCACGAGTGCTTTTAAAATGCCAGGAAAATCAGTGGAGTCAAGGTTACAGCACACCCAGTCTTGTCAGCCAGAGAATGCCTTCAGACTGGGAACAGCAAGGGATGGAGTCCTCCCCAGCTGGGGAAAAGTCCCTAACAGCAGGCTGTGCATAAAAGCATCCCTTGTCCCAGCCTCCTGCCTTTTAAAATCAGGTTCTGCATCTGCCCTGCCAGTGGCAGCCCTGGAGTTGTGTGAACTGATCTGCAGCAAGTCCAGGGCCACAGCAGGAATAGGAGAATTAATTTCACATTAAAAGAAAATGAAGAGATACTGTGAGCTCAAATGTGAGGATTTTGACATCAGTGTATTATTCTAGACATACATGTAAACTTACATGCAAATTTCTGCAGAAAGGACACAGAGGTTCCTTAAAGACTCTCATCAAGCAGCTCCCTAAAAAAATTCTTATTTGATATTTACAAGCTTCTAATAATATCTGTCACTTTAAGTTTACCTTTTCTGTTTCTTCTTGAATTATTTGGGGATTTATTGATGAATACCTGACTAACCTCACCATACAGGTAATTAGGGTGAGAGCTAACAGCAGTCTGGGCACAGTTGCTAATTTGATTTATGCTGCTAAAATGACAGTTTTCAAAATAGCCAGAAAAAAATGAATGTGTAAGAAGCAACAAGTAGCAAAGGGGTTTAAATTTACAGGTTTTATGGATGTTCAAGCCTGCTAATAGTTAAAAACTTGATGGTGCTGAGTGGCTGCTTCCCAAAATTGCAGAATAGCTTGGAAAACCTATTTTTAGATGCATAAATATATAAAAATGTATGTATATATATGTATAAAACTTGTGGAGAATTCTTTATTTAGAAAACCACTTAACCAAAAAGCTCTTTAGGAGGGTGGAAGGAATGTATGAATTTGCAGTAAAACTTGGAGTAACGTGAAGGAGAGCTGGAGCTGAGGGCTTTGCATGAATTCTTTTATTGGGATTGTGATATGCTTCACAGCCTGGATGGCTGTGGAGATGATATTTCCTATCTGTCTGTGGGGTGTGTGTGCTCCTGCAGTGGTTCTGGCCTCTTTGGGGTGTTTGGATGATGGAGCAGTCCCAGGATCCAGCTGCTGGCAAGGGAGGGGCTGTAGGAGCCCCAGACACAGCTGGAGCAGGAACTTGCACAGCCCAGCTCTGGTTGCTGCAGAGAACAGGCTGTGTCAGTGCACAGTGCTGCAGCCTGACAGTGATTCCTGTCCTCAGGGATCCTTAGGGGCTGGCTGAAGCAAGGTTTGGGAGCTGCCTCAGTGCTGGAAGCTTGGGTGGGATCTCACCAGGGGCACCTCTCCCAGCAAGGAGTCCCAGCTGATGCTCAGAGAGGGAGCTGCAGTGTCTGCTTTCATCAGCAGAGAAGGATGATCCACACAGGGGTGTTTGTGATGGGGAAGATGGGAGTTTCTGTTCTTGGATCTGTTGCCCCTGTGCTTGGGGTGATGTTTGTCCTGCTCCTTGTTTCTTGGTAGGGATTTCTCTGAGGGGTGTGTTACTCCTTCCTTAGCACACCCACTCAGCTGTGGCTGAGGTTATTACAGTGCTGCAGGAGCAATAAGGGGGCTGGAGCACCTTCCTTATCAACACAGACTGAGAGGGCTGAGCCTGGACAGGGGGAGACCTTAGAGCCCCTGAAGAGGGTTCAAGAGAGCTGGAGAGGGGCTTTTGACAGGGGCATGGGGTGACAGGACAGGGCAGATGGCTTTAAACTGAAAGAGGGCATATCCTCCTTCCCGAGATGGGATACTGGGAAGGATTTTTTCCCTGTGAGGGTGAGGAGGCTTGGCACAGGGTGCCCAGAGAAGCTGTGGCTGCCCCTGGATCCCTGGGAGTGTCCAAAGCCAGGTTGGATGGGCTGGGAGCAACCTGGGATGGTGGAAGGTGTCCCTGCCCATGGTAGGGGCTGGAATGAGAGGATCTTTTAACATACAACTCAAACTATTCATGTGAATAATGCTGAAGAAAATGTCCAGTGTACAATGCAAGGACAGCTCAGCCCTTCTTGCTGAAAAATCACAGTATGTGTGGTATTCAATTTAAAAATGTACTTTTCCATATGAATCTATTCTTATTTAATGTATTATGGCCATGAAATTTGAGTAAGTGCTCAAGGAAAATTCTGCCATGTATCAGTAACTTCCAACTTCCCTCCAAAAGAAGGAAGGATTCCCCAGAAAATCTGCTTCATCACTGGTAGAAGAAATGGGTTATAGAGCATCAATTCTGAATGTGATCAGTACTGATACTAAGTAAATTACTCTGGAGTACTTTTGTTCAGTCACCTCTCCAGTTGTGGATCCAGCTTGTGCACCCCTGTGCTCTGTACAGCATGATGGTTCATTAAAAAAAAAGTTGGTGCTTCTATAACACACCCTTATCCCAGGGTTATTCTATAACAGCAACATCCTCTTTTTACGAGGAAATTTACAGTTTCACATTGGGGTTATGAGTGCAGTTCTGACCTTTCCATTGACAGCATCATGCTGTGTTGGGTGGTGCACTTGTAAATAAAGATTTTTAGGAAACAGGCTGCTTTAAGGCAAAAAAAAAAAAAAAAAAAAAAGAAAAAAAAGAAGGAAACTGATTGCTTATAATTGACTGTAAAATTAGCAATTCTTCTGAGTGGTTCTGGTAGGATGATGGATGGTGTCTTGTACAGGTAGAAGGCTTGGAGGTATGACACTGGGATTCTGATTTAAAATCCATATTGGAGCTTTTCCACAGAGCTGTTTCAAAAGCTGAATGGGAGAGGAGGGAGCAGGGTTGGGTTTTTTGTGGGTTGGGGTTTTTTTCTGTAAAGGAGCCTTGCCATGTAAAAAGAGCTGTAAGCGGAAATCCTGTCCCATTCATGCTGTCCTTTATGAATTTCAGTCTGAGTCACTTCCTCCTCATGCACTCAGTGCTCCCTTCTTGGTCATACAGTGATCTGGTAGTTCAACAAGTTCTGTGTGGCTGCAAGTACTGTGGGAACATAAGCAGCTCTGACAATGCTTTTGCCTATTTCCTTATAAAACATCTTTTTTTTTCCCCTCTCTTCAAATACGATTATTTTTTAAAGTCTTTATTGAAGCTTGAAGAGCTCAAGATGGCCAAAACTAAAGCACTTGAAATGGGTAGAAGTGGGAAGGGGCTTGGATTGTTGTGTGCATCCTGTGCAGGAGCTGGGAGCCAGAACAAACAGAGCCAGCCTGGGCAGGGAGTGGCTCCAGCTCTGTCGCGTGTGCCTTTGTGGAGGAGTTCCTAAAGAAGTTTTTGTCCTCATCTGAGATCTGGCTGCAGATCAGGGGCCCTTCCAGCCCAGGAGTGTGATGAAGATGATGTTGGGGAGAAGCCTGAATGTGTCCCACACACTGCTCCTCCAGCAGCATCCAGACCTGCCAGGCACCAGGGAGGGTCGAGTCCTGCCCAGCCCTTTGGGTGCCCACGCACTGACCTGTTCTCTGTGAATCATCTAACTCAGTTTTGAAAAGTACATTTGATTTCCCAGTGAGGAACACTTGCTTTGGTCTGCACTTCACTGCTCTGAGCAGCTGCTTTCTTGCATGTGGCATTGAAGTGCTTTTAGACCTGGAGAAGGCAGGAAAAAACATTAGAATCAATTAATAGTTCAAAGAGTTGTTGTAGACTATTGGCAGATCATAAACTTCCATTTTCATATGTGTACAAGCCTCAGAGGTGTTGCTTTCCTATTTTGTAAATCAGATTTTGTGCACTGAAGCAGCCTCCAGCTACTCTGAAAGGTGGAAACCATGGCTTCAAATTCCTGCTGCTTGGAGGTTCTCAGGAGATATGGGAGATATGGGTACGGGCTCTGCTCATTTCTTTGAGGGATATACATTAGGAATACACTGAAAATGAGCTTGGCAAGCCTTCCTGACAATGGTGGCTTTAATTTGAAAACATTTCAAAATAAGTGCTTAACTTGGCAAAGCAGAAGTTCTGAGGTGAAGAGCTCTCAGGTATCCCTGGGTGAGATGTGCTCTGCAAGCTTCTGGTAAGTGATGCAGAGTGGGTGACACATGAAAAACCAGAACTGAGGCATTCTTGGTACAGCCCCATCCTGTTCTCTCTGAATCTTCCATGCAACATTTAAATATACTTAGGAAAAACGTAGGTTTTTTTCTATTTTTGTTTAACTGTTTCAAGTTGTTGTTTTAATCCAGAGGCTGTGACTTAAAGGTAAATTGTTGGAGCTGTGATTCAGTGCAGACAGGAACCAGGCGAGGTTCCTCTTCTTACTCATTCTAGATCCTGTCAATTCTTTTCTATTTTGGTCCTGAATCCATTTTGCTTTTTGAGTCATGCATTTATCTGTGCCTGTATATGCTATAGATGTAAAAACTTAAAAGAGTAGTTTCATCAGTTTTGGTCCATGTAAGCAAAGTGCTGAGAAACACTAGAAATACATGTAAATTTTATGTTCTTTTAGCCAGGAGCTGATGATTTGGTACATGCTAATAGTCATTTGTTATACCAATGTAGAAATGTTCACAGACAAAATTGGTCATAAATGTTTTTTCTTCTGCCATACAAAATACCCCTGTGTTAAATGCAGCTTCTCTGGTGTCTCTAAATGTATTTGCTTCTATAAAATAAGGAGTTTCAATAAGATTGTCTCCTGAAAACAATCTGTCAAAACTGACACAGTGATTTTATTAATAGCATTGAAAAAAAAAAAAAAACCCACATGGAAGAGTAAAATACATCTGTCAGGTTAAGTGAATTTTAGTATTATATCAAATAATGCAACATGAAACATAATATTTAGTGGAACCAGAGAAGTGTTGAATCTTGAGAGCATAGATCAGCATCATACATGAAATCTAAATGGTGTTACTGTTCCTACTGCATTTTTTAATAGTTTTAGCCATTAATGCTACTTGTCTGGATTCTTCAGACTTACATCTCATTAGAAATAGATTTTGTGTACTCTGTGCTGTTTTTCTGTGAGTTTTAATGCATGAAAGGAAATAGGATGCATTAATTAGGGCATAGTCTGAACTTGAGAAACAAATGTTCATTTTCAACACCCAGAATTTCAGTGTGATACTTTCATGCCTTGACCTTATCTCCCACATCATGACTGAGCTTGTGCTTTTGTTTGTTTGTGTTTGGAAATATGCCTGCCTCTTCAGCAGCCTTTATCTTTGGTATTTTCTCTAAAATAATAGGGTGTGAATTGCTCATTCAGGCAGTAAACAAAGTGGTTATGAGTGTCAGATACACCTTTGTGTACCAGCTTGAACTCCATTAGCTGGGCCACACAGATTCTCACCAAATAATAATTTTGCTTAATAGTCACATAAAGTAACCATTTAAGTGAGCTTTATATAGACTGATGGCTGTATTAGAAACATATTGCAGGGTTCAGGTAGAGTACATTCCCAAGTTCATGTCAGTCTGTGTGCCTGCAAGAATTTATCCAGATCAGGCTTAATTTGTGACTTTGCTTTAGCAGAAAGAATGGCTAAAATGTTTATCCAGCATCACTGAAATACCCTCTGTTGAGGGGGAGAAACAAATCTGTTTCCTTTGCTGTCTTGAAGCTTAACTTACAGCAAGGGGCCTAGATGGAGAAGGGTGAAAACTGAATATCCCAAATGGTGCTGGAAAGCAAGTCCAGAGCACTCCCTGCCTCTGCCATAGCTCTGCCCAGTTCCAAACCCTGCAGTGTTTTGCTTTGAGCTGCCTGTGGCTGCTTCCTTCTCAGGCATCTTGACCAACTCTTTCCCAGAAGTTGCCTGTGTGCAGATAATTTCCAGGAATTTGCAAGCCTGTGAAATCTTGTCTGCATGTGACCTGTCACAGGGAGATATGCTCATGCTGTGTCCATACTCCAAGAACAAACCCAGAGTTTATGGGGGGCCTGAATACCATGGCAGTCCCACCTTCTTCCACATCACACTGCTTTACTAGCACAGAGTTCTACAAGCTGGGAAAAGCTGACACAGGGAGAGAGAGGAGATACACTCTGTTTTTATGCATTCATCTTGAATGACTAGAGAATCAGCTTCATAACTTCAGCACCAGAAGTTGTAGATGAGAGATTCTCTTCATCAGCTAAGTGGGAGCATCTCCTAATTTAATTGCACAATGTTCTCCCATCATCAATGTCCCCTGTTTGAATGGAAATGCCTCAAACTTGGTTTTGTTCAGACTTTTTGTACTGAAAATGCAAAGAGAACACCAGAGCAGTGTGGATACAAATGATCCAGTGTGGTTATGAGGTGGTGTGGGCTTCATGGCTCTGAGCCATCCATGGGCAGAATGGGTCACCACACTTCTGGTTACATTTTTCAGTCTCATCACAGCAGTTGTGACAAAATAAATCTCTTTAGAAGCTCCCTAATCTTCCTAAGTGTGCTAACAACAGCAAACACAGCTCAAAGTCCACTGAGGAGCATGTAGGGCAATCTGGTAAAAGAGTGGGGGAATTTGGCTCCAGGGTTTGTGTTTGACCTTCTTAGGGCTTATAAACCCTTTTGGCAGTGGTTGGTATTTTACCTCAAAGCTGTTTTCCCCACTCCTGATCAGTTTCTGTAGGTTCTCATAGGTTTATTCTCATCTGCTTTATCCCTCCCTTGCCTCATTTTGCCAGCAGGATCTCCTTGGCAGGCTGAGCTGGATAAGCTGTCTGCTCCATCATTTATCAGGAAGTCAGTGCTAAATGACGTAAGGCACAACCTCTTTCCCCCAGAGGATCTTCATATTATCTCAAGAATTTGCAGCTTCTGCTGCAACTGACAGTCACATCCAGAAGGCTGAAATCTGAACCTTTTTCCTAGGAGTTTACATAATTTATGGGTACCCACCCAACAGAAAAAAAAATAAAAATTGTACAAAGTGCATTTTCATCCTGCTTAAATGCTCACTGATTAAATGCCAGAGACAGGGAGAAGAGTTACACCAAGATCTCAGAGTTTCAGAGCAAGATAAGCAGTGTGTCCTCACCAGTTAGGGGGAGATAACAGGGACCACCAACAAGGGAAGGGAACTGTGTTTCCCTTATTTGGCAAGATCTGGGACACTGAGCCAAAAGGGAGAGGGTATTTATAGGGGAGAGGTAGAACATTTCCTCCCTCCAGACTATAAAAAATAAAATGCATTTAAGTCTAATGATTTAATGAACAACACTTACTTGTGTAGCCAGATGCTCTGAACAATGTCCATCTGTATTTCCAGCTGGATTTGCAAAGGTGGTGAAATGAAATTTCATGTCCCCCTGAAGTTAATGGGATTTGTTTACTGAGCTCTCTTAGGCTGTGCTTCAAACCTTCCTTTTCTGAGGAAGGGTGGAATTTGATTTCTGAAGTTTTTGTGACTTTCAGTATATTTACTTTTAAGGGGAGGAAGGATCTTTATGCAGAGAGATGCCTTGAGTGTTGCAGTTAACAGAAAGGATAAACACTAATCTAAAATGAAGCATCCATTTCAGTTTTCTCCAAGATTTATGATGAAAGATTTTGCCCAAAAGCTTGAGTTTGGGTTTTGGTTTTTTTCTTCTTGTTATTTTTTCCCCCCTCTAAGGAGCTGTGCTTAGAAGCAGCTGCTTTGATTTACTGCAGTTCATGTGACTTGTGCCTGAATTTCATCTCAGCAATGAAATCCAGAATGAGCTGAAATTCCTGTAGCTTTGTTGAATCCTTCCCAGCAAGCAGTAATCAGGTGGATATTTCTGTGAAATATTTTAAATATTTGGAAGGGTTCTTGGTGGTGAAGCTGGTTGTGCCAATATCCAAGATCACATTTTGCCCTTGTCCCATGCAGGACTGCTAATTGCCCATGCACTTCTTCCAGCTCACTAGTAGGAAGTTGGTTCAGACATAGGTCAGGTTTTTTAAACATTCTTGAGCTCATTCTTCCTATCTCAGGCATGAGAGGGCACAGATAAGATTACATCAGCTTTTTTGACTTCTGCATTTTAAAACTTTAGCCCTCAGTCTATATTAAATGTTCTGTTTAATATCCTTCTAGCTCATATAGTCATAGTTCATCCTCCAGACATGAGTGCAAAACAATTTAGCCTGGGATTGCTTGAGTCAGTTGATTGTCATCTGTCACGAGGAAGATAATTTATTTCTGTTCTGCTGTCAATCTGTAGGTGTTTGGGTTGATTTAAAGCAGGGAGGGGAAGCTCTTTGCCTTCCCCCATCTCTGAGCTGTGGTGCCTGGGCTGAGTGGAAAGAGAAAAATGTTATTTAATTTCTGGGATTACTGTGATCTGCCCCGCCACTCATGGCAATTTCATTGTATCTACTTTTCATCTGGAAAAATAGGTCAGTAATTTACATTGGTAACAGAAGAGCTTAGGTTGAGGTTCATTCTAAGAATATTGTAACTGCAGCCCCTCACTAGGTTGCCATGAAAAAATCTTTACCTTTCTAGCACCATTATTTGGAATGGTTGTATTCAAAATAAAATAAAAAAAGCCCAAACCTTTTTTCCTGTGGAATGTAACAACTTCTAAAGATGTGCAAGTAGTGTAAGTAGTGCACAGAAATACAATTTCTGCTTTAATGTAAATGCTTAGACAAAAATCAAGAACAGTGAAAAGATGGTACTTTTATCCTGTTTTAGGGCAAGCTTTCCCTGCTTAATTTCTCACAGAGGATAAACAGCTTGCTTTGCTCTGACTCTGTTCTTGAGAGTGGTTATTGCTAAAACCCAGCAGCCCAAAGCTTCACATTGCCCACCATGAAATCCAAAGAAGGCTTTTCTTCTTTGATTTGAGCAAGGCTGAGAAGTTGTGACTGAGGGCAAAATTTGGCCTCCAGTTATTTTCTTTAAATCTTTAGTTCATGATGGGGTCTGCTGTGCCTCTGCTTTGGGAAGTGCTCTGCTGCCTTCCTATTGTTGTAGCAAACTCAGTGGCTTTGTGAGGTGCACTGCCAAGGAAGTTGTTAATTTTGGCTGAGGTGCTCTGTTTAATCCCCAGCAAGTTTGGAACTCCTATGGAGTCTGTTTTGGCTGTGCTGTGGGATTATTTTTCTGTGCAAATATGCAGTTCTGCAGGTTATTTTGCTAGTTTGGTGTTTGATCCGGAAAATGCTCTTATTGTGTAATAGGCAGATTAGCAAAGGGTTTTATGGCCAGAATTGCCTATGGTCATATTTTTGAATGTCAAGAAGTTGTTTAATTTTGTGTTCAATACTGGTGCCATTGTCCCCCTACACTGGGGATGGTATTTCAGTGAAAAGTATTTCCTCACTGGCATGGGGCAGCAGACACAGGATTTTAAAGGCACACTGGTTATACTGGAGATTTGTCCCTCTGTTCTTTAGGGATTGTGCTTTCCATCTGAGTTCTTGGAGAGTGCAGGACTCACCTCTGCCCCAGCAGGTGACAAAGCCACACCTGTTGTGAGATGCAGTGGAGTTGTCAGTGAGCCAGTTGGGAAGAGAAGATGAATCCTTGGTGCTGTCAAACTTGTGGTTTTTGTCAGTGCAAGGAGGAGTTGTGAGCCCCTCCTTTCATGTTTTTTCCATGATGCTCAGGCTCCTGCTTTGCCTGGCTGTGACAGGTGCCAGGACTGAAGGGAACCTTTTCTTTTGGAGAGGAAATCTGTCTGTAAATGCCAGATGGTGTAATTTCATGGCTGGTGTCAGACATCCTTTTGAGCCAGTTTCACATTTTAGGAAGCCTGGTTATCTCAGCCATGCTTCTGTCCATGCCCTGCTCCTGCTTTGAGCTGGAGAAGCCTGTGGAGTTTTTATGGCCATGTCACCTGGGACAGCCTGGGGTGCTGGTGACAGCAAGGTGCAGCTCTGCAGAGGTTACATCCCCTCCTGAATGTCCTCAGCCTGGAGAACAACCCTTGAGTGTGGCAAAGGCTGGACAGGCAGTCACAGGGAATGAGGAGAAATGAGAGAGACAAAGCATGAAGCACAGAAATAAATGGAAGGAATTAATTGTGAGGAAATTCCGTGCATCCCAACTATTGTGCAAAACTCTGAGGAGTGTGAAGAACATCAGTGTTCCTAGGAAAAGATGAGTGTTTGTTGGCAAAGTTGTAGTGAGGACAAAACGTCAGCCTTCTACCTGGAAACTGGGAGTTAGGAGCTCCAGGAAAGTTTTAGGAGAGACTTTCAGTCTCTTTGTCAAATACTTTACCAAAAGATGGAGGGCTGGTCACTGCTTGGTTTCTCTTCAAAGCTTTTATTGTCTTCTCAACCCCACAAAGCCTGTGAGCTGCTGTAACAGGATAGCAAGAAGGAAGCTGCTGGAAATAAAAAGAAAAAATACTTTGACACAGAAAATAAGCTAAAGCAGGTCAAAATGATGAAAAGAGAACACTCCAAGAGGAGGTCCTGTGTGTAAGTGGTTTGTTGTTCCAGCAGATTCAGCTTGGGCTTCCTCTGTTTGTGTGGGTTATGTCATTGTTTGATTTGGTGTTCCTTCAAACCCAGGCAGCTGCAGCCATCCACAGTGCAGTGCCTCTGTTATCTGCTTTGGGAGATGTACAAAGCTCTGGCTCAAGATGTCAGATGTATGTGATGGAGATGGGGTGGCTGTGTTTTACTGAGAAAGCCCTTTTCTGCCTTCTAATGGACCAACTGTGTGCTCACAGTAGGAATTCCCTCAGATCTCCAGCCAGTAAAGTAGGAGTTGTTTTTGCTGTCTTCCAGCAGTAGCAGTGAAGAAGCAGAGAAAAACAAACCCAACATGTCACTTAGCCTCCATTTGTCCCTTGCATCCAGCCTTTTATTTCCCTTGCTGGTTGCTACTGATCTGATTTTCCTTCCTCCACCCCAATGAAAAACAGAGATCCAAACAATAATGGGGGACAGGGAAGATTGGATCCCCTTATATTTATTTTTAAAACACTTTTTAGGTGACTTCATTGTGTACATCTGGATGTTTCCACATCAGATCCTGATCCATGTTAGTTAGTTCCTTTGGTTAGAGAAGGATGAGCTGTGCATTTGCACTCCAGGTATTTTGGAGTATCCTATCCCATGGACAATAGGACACTGAAGCAGTCAGGGTAAAACTAGCAAGTGAATATGGACTGTGGCCAGGACATCTGTGAAGCATGGCATTAAATTAATGCCTAAATCACAGTGGTGCTGAGGCAAAGCACTTCAGTTATCCTTTGCTTTATTGTCCCAGACAATAAAAATGTGCCTTTCTGGATTTTACACAGGGGTTTTGTTCTGTTTGCCTTCAGTTATTCAGAGAGTGATTTGGCATTGGGGTTTTGGTTTGGGAGGTTTTTTGGGATTTTTTTGTGGGTTTTTTGTAATTTTTTTTCTTTCAGTTTTTTACTAACTATATATTGTTTGGTCTTCAGGGATAAACTCCTAGACATTAATTAAGGTAAGCTAGCAGGAGAAATCAGATAGCAACAGTGGGGGCACTTAGGAATGGAAAAGTTGTGATACACTCATGCACTGCAAGTTTTAAAGAATGAGAACATGTTTTAACAATTGTATCTAAAGCTGGATAACATCAATCTCTCTACCTTTATCAGAGCAGCCACAGTTGTGTTTTATCATTGGTTTTTTTTATTAGCTTTCATTTAATGGACAGAAATTCGAAATATTTAACATTTAGAAATCTAGTCCAGGCTTAATTGATAATCTTCTTTGGTGTATTATAGGTTCACATGGTGTGATTGACTGTTTTGAATATAAATATTTTTTTCATACTTTTTTTATTCTGAAGGTCTCCCTGTTCTGCCCAGCATGGAAGTGGTGCTGGGAAGAGTCTTTTAAAGCCCTGTGTGCTCAGCGTGGCACTGGATTTGCCCTTCCCAGTGTCACATCTGTCAGCCAGCAGCAGCCTGGCAATTTATCCCTGACCCTGCCCTATCCTGGGCTGCCTCCCTGACAGACTGGAGAGCTGCATCAAACTGGATTAGGCAGGAATTTGTCCTAGGTCTAATTTTATTCAATATTTTCATTAAGGGCTTGAAGGATGGAATAAGGATTGAGGATTATTAAATTATAGTCCATATCAGACTCTGATAGGGTTGAGAGTGCTTGATGGGTCAGGGAAGGAGGACAAGACAGAAGGAGAGCTCTGTAATGGCCTTCAAAGAAAAAGTTTGATCAAGGCAAGAGGCATGTTCTGCACTGCAGCTAGTTTAGATTAGCTTTTTTAATTAGGTGGTAGTTCTGGAAGGAATAGGAGATGACAAAGCCCAAGAGTCAAGTTGTTCTGTAGACAAAGAGAAGAGGAAACTTCTAAGCAAGCTCTGTAAATGGGTCCTTGGTTTTGGTGCTGCCAGGACCTCAGCTGTGCCACATCTTCACAAGGATGTAAACCAATTTAAAAAATGTGGCTGAGGACAGCAGCAGGTGGAGTCTCTTAAAGACAGGTATGGAGAAATGAGGTTGTTGGTTAAAGGAACAAATTGCTTTCCTTCACCTAGCTGAGAAGTTTGGAGGTTACCATGATCATTGGGCAGGATGTCATTTATTTGTCATCTACTTTGTAAAAATGGGCTAGGAAGGCATCTCAGAGAAGTGGTTTGGGTGTAGATGATATGTTTCAGTGTAGGAAGGTGGACTCTGTGACTGTGTCACATCCCCTCTGCTCCTGTGACTCAGCTGCTGCTTTGTACAAGGAGCTGATTAATTTATATTTCTGCAATTCCCTGAAAGTCTCTGTGTTCTTCTTGGGTTTAAGCTTTGACACGGGCAGGCAGCTCACAAAGGAGCTGGGCTGTGTTTTGAAGAGTTCATTTTCTGGGGGCTGTAGGTTGTGCTGTACGTGACTGATGAAAGATCTTTCCCAGCATTAAAGCCAGTCACAGCCCCGATAAATCTGGAACAAATTCTGAGAAAGCATGTCATGTTATGACTGGCATATCTGTGAGCATGCAGCTCTGCTTGAGAATTAGACCTAGAGTTTTCAAAGTGCTAGTGCTGATGTCATTCCCTTGGAATGGAAAGGCTGTTGAAACAGTAAATACTTTCTGTGGCCAGAAGCTAAGTCTTGAGCTGGACCTTTTCCTCTCTTCGAAGGAAAGAATGCAGAACAAACCCAAAATGTGTATTTGCAATGGGAAAATCTTAATTAGTTTAGAGCTTTTAGCTATTTCAAACCATTTACATACACAGCTGCTGTTCATGCAAACATGTAAACTATTGATGGAAACTTCAAACTTACCTTGAACTGACATTTTTTCCCCTGTTTTTTAAAGCTGTGCTTGGTGTTTAAAAGTATGGTTGGAAATGTCTGAAAATTATATTTGTGCTGTACGTGCAGAAAGGAACATAGACATGGGCTAACAGAAGCATGGAATAAAAGGCTTTTAGTTCAGCAAGACTTGACACTGAAACCCTGTTAGCACCAAACAGCTGCTGAGAAAGTGTTTAGATTTTAGGGGCATTTACTCCTGCTTGTATCTATAGAGTTTTGTTTATGATTCAAAACAATGAAAAAAGAGAGGACTTGATGAGGTCCAGGTCTTTCAGCTGACTTTTCTGCAATAAAAGATTAGTCTGAAGCATTGGATCCAAAGAACCCTTGGCCTGGGAATTAGAATCTAATGCTGCAGCTTGGGAGTGCTGTAATATCTCTCAGACAGTGAGATTAGCTGGGTAACTCAGATTTTTGTACTGTCCCTCAGAGGACCCCATTGAGCATTCACAAGGAATTCATCCCCACCCCCAGCTTCCTCCTAGGAGGAAGATTTTTGCCATGACAGATGTGGGGAACAGATGTTGAGAGTAAAAGTTAAAATGGGACAATGACCTGGAGTGTTAGCTGGGCTCTTCCTTGACGTGACTGAGCTTCTGTTCCCCATGGCAATGGAGGAAAGCAGCTCCTGCCCCTGACATACAGAGATTTTCTGTCTTCCTGTCAGCTCCTCAGGGCTCAGTCAGCTGAGGGAGAGGAAGGGACCAAGATTGAAATGCAAATCAGCTGTCTGTTTTTCAGGGACTGTTAGTCCCAGGTAGGTGAATCATGCTCACCCACCACCTTTCCTGAGCAGTTCTAGGTAGTTTTTTTGAACCTGAATCTCCTGTTTTACATCAAGACTTGCCCATTTCTTGCTGCTGTTCTTGCCTACTTTTCCACCACTGCATTTGATGTGCAGCAGGTGTTCATGGTGCTCCTTGTCCCTGGATGCTCCAGTGAGCTAATTCAGAGTACTGCACTGGTGGCTGCTGAGTAAGAGCACAGAGCAAGGAGGAAAGGCCTTCAGCAGCTCTGTGTTATCAGACAGAGCATCAGATGGTTTCTTTCATTCTCTGTCATTTATTTCAGAAGGCTTTCTGCTCTTTGTTGGCTTGGAAGGAAGATATTGAGCTTGATACTCGAGAGAGATTGGCAGGTCAGAGCAGCTTCCCTGCTGAGGGAGGGATTTGGGACAGGTCTTGTTCTCCTTAGCTTAGTCTAGCTCAGGAGACTGTGAATAATCATGTTTATTACAGAAAGGAAGTCAGCCATCCATAGAAGCCTGAGGATTTTTTTTTTTTTTTTTTTTTATGGCTCTTGAAATGGGAAACTAAGTATTTGGAATAGTGTAAATACTGTAATTCTTGATAACCACTCCTGAGATCCCCTTTCAACTTGCAATGTTCACTGATGCTGTTATAGACACCACTTGTGGGTATTTATTGCTTTCTGCCTTTAATATTTGCTTTATTTTCACAGGCCATTATTTGTTATTTGTATCTCATTCCTTCCACCTCCAGCTTATCTATATAAACACTTGGTGACATAAATGTCCATACTGACCTCATAAATGTCCACATCTCTGTAATAATCCAAGGCTTCTGTCTCTGGTACCCAGAGCCCTTCTCTGTGTGAACAAGATACATAATTGGGACACTAATGGGAACAATTCCCTGAGTAGGACACTTCGTTGAGAAATTTAATGGAAGTAATTAAATTATTATTTATTAACTAGGTATACCCACCTCCCTTAAGTTTTGGAGTCAGTTCCTGTGCCTGGAGCAGTTTGAACCCTCAGCCCTGACCTGCAGAGGGTTGGAGGGCTCAGTTACTGCACAAAGCAATCACCTTTCATGGGAGAGGGAAAGGAGATTTCTTTGGGCTTCAGGGTTTGTTTTCCTCTCCTGCTCAGTGTGACTGAGCATCCTTGCTAGAAAGCAGAGAGAGGAAAGAAAATTCAGTCCACATGTTTGGGATTTAGGGTTGAGAGTGATTCACGCTCAGCTTCTGGGGGTTGTAATTAGGGGTGACATAATAACCATAAACTTTTGATAAAATAGTAGCAGCTTTTTTGTTACACTCAGAGCTGCAGAAGCTGCTTCTGATTAGCATCCCTTGGAGATAAGCCTGCAGGATCTCCACAGTGTGCAGATCTGGCTCCAGGCTTTTGTGGCACTGTTCAACTTTTTTACTGATGCTGAAAGGAGCCCTGCATTCTGCAACACCCCAAATTTTGACATTTTCACTTGGATAAGCATCTCAGCCTTTTACTTAGCCATTTTAGTCCATCTGTGTAATTTTGAAATCAGTATTACCATATTCTGCCTCAATCCTGCCAGTTTATGCTCTTTGTAATACACTCTGAGGGTTATCTACTATGGAAAAAAAAGAGTGTTATCTTCAACTTCTCTTGAAATATTACTACTCATGAGACTAAAAGGAATCCAGGAATGTGTGCAGCAGGAGATCTGTCATTCCCAGTCCACACCAAGGTGCATTCTTGTAGGGAGAGATGGGCATTTACACTGGAATTCTGCCATCAGCATTCAGCCAATTCTATTTTTTGGCAGTCGAGCACATGGAATTTTTAAAAAGAAGATCTACTTTTTTAAAGCAGGTCACAGACAAAAATAAAGACACATTCTTGGGCTACGAGAAGTAGGTCAGCTTTTGGGGGAATCATTAGTGAAAGCTGTTGATCTGATCCCACCTGTTTATTAATGTGTTTTGCTTCCTATGCCAAGTACATCTGGCTCATTTTGCTTTAGGTGAGATATGCTGTTCTGCTTTGGTGAGCAAACTTTTTGCATTAACATTTTCAAAAAGAAAAATCCAAAAAAACAGGAAAATATGTTCTTGGTTTTCCATTAGAAAATACTGTAGTGGAAAGTGAGGCGTCTCTGTGCTGTCGTCCAAAAGGAATAAAGCTGCTTTGTGTCACCTCATTACTCTAAGCTGATGTTTTACCTCAAGATTGTTTTGAGGAGGGAGGATGAGGGAAAGGCTGATTCCCCTGCTCAGAGGATGGCCCCTGCAGCACCTTCTGCACAATCATCCCTTAATTTAGGGGGAGCATTTGACAGCCTGTAGGTAGCTCTGTGCAAGAGCTGCTGTACCAGGCAGGGAGGATGGATTGCTGCTGGTCAGACTTTGGAATTTTTCTTTATTGCCTCCACAGCTGGAAGGTGGCTGTGAAGGAGTTTTGGGCATTGCCCAGTTTAAGGACAGGTGGCTGCAGGGGCTCAGGGCACCTGTGTGGGTCCCCTGGGTTTTTCCTTCATGGGACAGGGACAGTTGTCCTGTCCAGAGCCCAGGTGGGCAGCTCAATCTGCAGCTACTGGAGTGAGGGTAGGTCTGGTTAACAAACCAGGGATAGGTTCAGCAGGAGCTGAAAAACCCCTGAAACCCTTGGGCTTCTTTCACAACAGCACCCTGGTTTTACTCTCTGAATGTAGATCACAACTAATTTTTTTTTGGTAATATTAATCCATGTAACTGCATGCCTTAAATCCACAAGGCAACTGATGCTCACATGTAGGTAATGTCTCTCTCCCTCCCCTATTTTTATTTATGTAACTGAAATTTTTGTTTAATTTTGGTAATTTATTTCTCTTCCTCTTTCCACTCTCTCTATTTTACAGAATTTGATTCAGAAACAAAAAGGGTTCAAGACATTCTTTCTGGAATGGAGAAACCACAGGTATGTGATCCCAAATTGCCACACAAACGTACAATACCAAATGTGAAAAGTAGATTGTGTCACAACACACTGGTGATTTCACAGGGGAGCACCTCTGATTTTTTTCCCATAGCAGATTGTTGCCAATAACTCATTTTACTGGGATATAAATCTGAAGGATCTGTTGTGCTTATGGATGTTTGAGGACTCTGCCCACTCCTAGAATTGCACCAGTTGTCTGTTTCCAGAGGACAATTCCCAGTATTCATAGTATAATTCATGTTATAGGGAGCTCAATGCACTGGGATGGCTTGCACAGCTCTTACCCCCCTCTCCCCTGGGTTTAATTTTGTCATGAGCAATTTATGTCTTTAATCATGATTAAATTAAGCTAATTCTATTATTCAATGGCAAATTACTATAGTCTGTGTTTGTCTGAGCCATAAAAGCCTGTGAATTATGATGGAATTGAATCACCCTGTAAATAACCCTAATGCTGAGTGTGACTGCAGTCAGGTGAGGCTATTAATAAGTCTGGTTGTAAGCCTTTTTCTAGTTTGGTGTGTCAAATGAAAGCCAGCAGAGCACTGTGGGTCTGAATGAATGGTCCAAGCCAGCACTGGAAGAAGCAGTGATGGGACAGGGGGAGGCAGAAATCCCAAAGCACAGCCTATCTCCTTCACTCTGCACAGCTCAGGCCTTTCTCTGTCCTGCTGGAGAGCTAGAGCACAAATAAGCAAATAAATAAAAAATAGTGGTGGAAAGCTCATGGGAAGACTTGGTTCAGCTGATAGAGGCTGATACAGAAACACTGCAGTGGGAGCCTTGGCTGCACAAGTGGCAGAGCTCAGGGAGAGCCAGGTGTGAGCACAGCCTGAATTTTATTTTTTGGACTCTCTTCTGATGGATAATGTTGTTATGTGAATAAATACAAAAGGTGTTTGGACTTAAATTGCTCCATCAGTAGGTGCTGGTGTTGGCATGGGCAGGAGCTGGTTCGAAGCCAGCCACAATCTAAGCCAGGCCTAGAGATGATAAACAGCAGCCTGAGTTCTGCTCACAAGGAGGGAGTCACTTCACTGTGTGTGGAAACAAGTGACAATACTGAGATGAGGACTTAAGGGTTTCAGGGTGCTCAGAAGGGAAGAAAGTGCACCTAGCACAGAATTAGGCTCATTTGTTGTACAGAGGGAATCAAAATTTTTATACCAAGGACCACCTGAGTGTTACTCATTTGGTCAATAGCTACAGCCAGGTGCTTTTACAAAGATGCAGAGAGCTGACAAGAAAAATGTGTTGTTTCATACTTTTATCTTTAGAGGTAGGAAGAGGAGCTGTTAGAGCAATTTGCAGGATTCTGAGATCTAGACAATTAAATTTATGGTATCCAGAGCCTTTAAAACCAAAAGAAGCAAAAAACAAAATAAATTAAACAAAAATAGTCTTCCTTTAGTCATACCAAAAATAGAATTAAAAAAAAAAAATCTAAACTATGGCAAATGCTGGTTCAATAATAATGACATTTACTGAAGTGATGTTGGAGATTATCTGTTATTCTCTCCCTGTAACTTTGACATTTGTGAGTAATTAAACTCACAGGACTCTCAGCAATTGTGAATTGCTGTGAGTGATTCTCTGTGTGTGTAGTCAGTATTGCATCTGATAGAAATATATCTTATATTCATAAATAGTGATCTTGGTCATGTTTCTTGGCAAGTCTTATGCATATACAATTGAAAAATAAAACAATGTATAGAAAAAAAAAATGATACAAAGAGAAAGAACACAGAGTGGTGAGTCAGTGACAAGTGGGTGATGCTGTGTGTGCAGCACATGGATTTGATTTGTCCAAGTGGGCAGCTCCCTCCATCCTTGGGGGGGATGAATCCATCCAAAGGGATTAGCCTTGTGAGCAGCTCCTGCAGGAGAGCTGTCACTGGGAGCTGTCTGCATCATACAGGTACCTCTCTGACTACAAAATATACACACTTTTAAAATTATTACTTCATGAAAGGTCTGTTTTCAGTAATAGATACTGTTACCTGTTTGAGGGATGTGCTGCTGAGCTGTAAATTTAATCAGAGCTTTGTCCCTTTAACAGACAGAATTTTAAAAAGCACCTCTTGCTTTCAATCCCCCATGGTTCTGTCAACTGAAATATGTTTTTAATTCACGTTATCACAGACAAAGTAAGCATTCTCTGAAACAAATACCTCAGTGAGGGGAGGGAAATTTGACTCTGGGTTTCTGAAATGGCTGCATGTGACAGCCAAGGGGCTGGGGGGGATATTACCCCCCGTGGGGAATCACCAGGGCTCTGTCAAACCACAGCTCAGACATCAGCCTGGCTTTCCACAGGCAGCCTGCTCCTGCTGCTGCCTCTGCAGAGAAACTCATATTTAATCACGGGGGGTTTTGCCTAAAATTGCAGGATTACAGCCATAATTTAAAAGCAGAATCTCAACCCAGTAATAACTGTGAATTCATTTGACCCCCAAGCCTTTCAAACCGTGCCCTGGAGGGAGTAAATGAATGTTGCTTGCAGTGTAGTTCTCACACATACAATGAGCCCCCGAACCACACGATGCCTGTGAATGCTAACCCGGAATTTGGAAGATAATGGAAGTTGTACAGAAACATTTTTCATTACCTGAAAGACGGGAAGGGCTGATACTCATCAGTCTTGTAACCTTATTGAAGTGGTGCAGGAGTTGGATTCTTTCCCAGGGGCTTTTATGGAATAATTATTTACACCACCGAGTTTTGATAGAGCAGAAAGGAGGCATTTACTGTGTAAACTGAGAAGTTTTCAGAAACTAATTAACTGTGCTTTTCACCAGACGTACAGAACTCCTTGTGGGAGAATCTTTTGTTAGGTCTCAGCTAAAAGGCCAAGCCAGCCCTCTTCAAAGCAAGCACAGTGATTTTGGGGACAGATGAGACAGGCTGGGGGAGCTTAAAAGCAACTCAAAGGTTTACCTGCCCAGCCTGGGAAGAGATGCTCTGGCTGCTTATATTTTGTCAGATGGAATTAGTGCACTGTTATTGAACAATAAGCTGTTTTTTACTGATGGTGAAGCATTTCTGTCTGCATTTTCAGAAGGGACATTAAGCCCACCATCGTGGTGGTAGCTGGGCTGTTCCTTACAGCCTGGAGAGGGCTGGTCCAGGTCTGTACCTTGGGAAAGGTGTTTGTCTAAGTTAGAAAAGTTGGAGGTAGAGATACTGAACTGTTTTACAAGTTCCTGCTTGTTATTCTCAGCATATCATAACCCCATTTATTTAACTGAGGTTTTTTCACAGCAAAGCTGGTGCTTCCTGCTCCAGGTAGGAGTTCCCTGGTAAGCTAAGAGGTGGCTTTGGCCATGAAAGGAGATACTGGCAGGTAACTGTGATATGGTATCAGCCTGTTGGTCAGGGAGCAGCAGATAAACCTATCTCCAGCCACACAAATAAATCCATTCCCAGCTGACATGCACAGCCTAGGGAAGGAACAAATTTGCCTTTTTCTGACTTATCTTGCAGACAGTGACCCCTCACTTGCTTCCCTGCACTTGCTGTGTGCTCAGTGCAGCTCAGACTGGTATTTAACAATTTCTGGTGTTTATTTTTAAACCTCCAGCAGCAGTTGCTGTGTACCTACGAGCTCCAAGGCAGCCACTCCTGGTGCTCTGAAATTCTCTGTGAAATTAATGGTGTAGCTGGAGCAGCTTAGCAACTGCCCTTGGACTTCTATCCTCTGTGTGCTGGCTTCAGAGTAATAGTCTGACAGTTTCTAGCAGTTAGCCCACAAGATACTTTCTCTTATTTTAAGAAACCCAAGACCTAACTTTTTGCAGATTGCTGGAGTTCGTGGAGGGCCAGAGTTTTGCTGTATGTGGAATATATACGTGTGTCCTTGGGAGTAGTCATAGAGAAAAACATTTCAAATAGAACATTGGCAGGATATCATGCCTCCAGCTCCAAGTCTGTCTGAATTTATGAAAAACAATTATGCAAGCATATTTCCATAATAAAAGAAACTGCATGTTGATGGGCTGAGCTGGCATAGTAGTAATGTCTGTTAAAAAAACCCCTAAAATCTATTTGGATCTTGTTAATCAGGTTTTTGATCAAAATATTATTTTCAATGTGGATTTTTAGCTTTTCAGTATCTTTGCTACGGTTTCATTTACATACATGTGTATATACATTTATGTGCATATCTCAAAAAAATCAACTTTTCTTACTGGAATCATTCTAGATTCTTATAAGGTATCTTATCCAGTATCAGGGTTAGCTGCTCCAAGATTTTTAAAATAAACACTGATTTCATAGCATCAGAAAAATATGATAAGAAAATGCTGTGAAAGCAAGAAATGCCATGAAAATTCATAAGAAATTTTGCACGTCCATGTTTTTTACAAAGAAAGCTTGATGCTACTTAAACCTTCTTGCCTTAAAACTTATTTTTCACATTAGCTTGAAGAAAGGTTTTCTTTTGTTGGCAAGACTTGGATGTGCTGCTATAAATTAAAATCTCTAACTTTTGAGATCATGGTGTTTATGATGAGACATTTCATGGTGTCACCTACTTGTCAGGCTGTTAAAAATGGATTTATGACTTGCTCAGAAGGAATCTGGTTGATGTATGGGTTTCAGCCACAGCAGTTGCAGTGCTCATCAGCTGGAAGCAATGTGTTTCCACACCAGAAGGTAAATATTCTCCATTATATAAAGATATCCAGAAGCTGGATTTGTAAACAAGCAGTCCCTGAAAGCTGATTGCTGATACTTTATTCCCAAGTAAATTGTGGGTAAGGGTTTTCACTTGTCTCAACAAAAGTTAGGAAATGTGTAACTGAGCACCTGCAGCATTCATGTTACACCTTCTGAAATAACAGCATCTTGCTCTTTGTGTTGCAAAAATCTGACAAAATTATAGATGCAGTGAAATTTGTTGCTTAGGAAAAATAAAGATTATAAACCCCCAGTTTCTGATTCCTCCATATGAAGGCTAACTAAAAAATATTCTTTATATATTCACTACAGTTAAGAAGGAAAAGCACCATTATTTTCATGGTGAAAAGTGGAGAGTTGGTGGCAGGACGTTTGAGTTTTTAATTAGCAGGTTGGACTTCTATTAGGATTTTCCCTTGTGCTTTTGAGCCAGCATAACTTTCCAGGTTGAATTGGGCTTTTCTTCTTATTTGCTGTTGAGTTATTGAGATTTCAAGTGGCAAGAAGGAACAGAAGGACTGAAAAAGCTGTCAGAGTTACATTGAAAAAGCTCCCCAGCAAAAACTTCAGGGAAATAATTGTGTATAAAACAATCCATAGGTTTAAATCTTTGTTCCACTTAGTTCCAGTTCCCTTCTGGGAGTGGCCACAGCAGCAGGTACCTCCAGAGGCATCCTTTGCTGGGTGCTCAGACAGGATGAGCCAGTTCACTGCAGGGAAACCTCTCTCTGTGTTCCTCATCTGTTAGAGATCACTTTTTGCCATGAATCTCTGTTTTTGTTTGTGTTGTTGATCGTTTCTGACCCTTTACTTTTCAGCTCTAGCTCTGAAATTTCCATTTTGCAAGAAATTAGTTGTGAAGATGCAAAAAGCAAATACTTACAGAATAGTGGGTTTTTTTTCTCAGGTTTCAAATTAACTGATGTTTCTTTTGTAGGTTACAAATATTCAAGCAAGAACAGTTTTGCTTTCCTGGTCACCTCCCCCTGGCCTTCTCAATGCAGATAGACACAGCAATGGTTTGCCTTACACCTGTACCTACGAGGTTGCCTTATCAGATAAAGGGAGGGATGGAAAATACAAGACCATTTACAGGTAAAAACCATAATTTTTACACTTTTTTTTTGCTCATTAGGAGTAAATTCTCTAAGCTTTTCAGGGTGTATCCTGGCATGGCCATCAGTCACAAAAGAAAGGCATATTTGAGCATCCTGTTTCCTCAGCAGAGGAGTTTGCAGGGAGCTGGTGGAGTGCATGTCACAAGGTCCCTAATTGTCACCCCATCCCACCTCCCCAGCCCGTGGCAGATCCTGCCTGCAGTGCCATCACTCCCTTTGCCAGTGAAAAGGTTACTTTTTCTTTTGTGCTAAATGTCAAAACCTTTAGTGTACACCATGCAGGCAGGAGAGCTGCCTTCCTAATGGGCTAGTTTTGTGTGGACTTGCAGAATTTAGAGCAGTAAAGTCTTGTTATTTCAGCTAACTAGAAAAATGTGGGGGCTTTGCTGCTTTGTAGTGCCTTGGATGAGCAGAGGAGGGAGTATAGCAGTCAGTAGGTTGCAGAGGCTCCCCAGAAAAACCCAAATACTTGGCTCTCAGCAAGCTTCAGTAAAAGTTCTGAGGGATTTCTCTGTGTCTCCTTGCAGTGATCCTCTGAGCTCACTCTGTGATCAAGCACATATGGTGTTGTGCCTTTCTTTTTCCCTGCTGGTGACGTCTAGGAAAGAGAATTTGGAGATGTGACCTTGGCTATTGTGAAATAGCTAATCCTTCCCAAATCTCATTAAATAAAGTCCAGGTGATAGAGCATTTAAGGAATTACCTCTTGAGACCAAGCCATCTCCTTTCTTAAGATGTCCTGTGAATTAGGATATTCCACTTGGTATGTTGAAGGCAGGTCTTGGATAATACAAAAAGGGTCTGTTAACCAGGGAGAGGCTGCCTGATTTTACTCTTTTTCTGGCATTTACAGCAGCTGTTTGTGAGCCAATGTGAGCATCTCCACAGTCAAGTGTGTGCTGCTGAGCTTTTAAAGTGAGAAGGACACTTTCTAGTACTTCTTGTGCTTGATGGCTGCACATTTTCCCCTGGTTATGAAATGTTGTGCATCTGTTTTAAAGCTGCTGGTGGTGATGTGTCTCCTGCTGCTGGCCAGAGTGCAGCCTTTAGCCTGATGTGCTATGTTCCATCAGGAGCAGCAGTAATTGTTATTACTATAGGCAAAAGAGTCTGCAATATGTTGAATACATTGTCTTTGGAAGGAGGTGCGCTCATCTCAGAGGGGAAAAATTGGATTTGCAGAGCATTGCATTATATGAAATAAAAAATAGAAGGCTTTCTGGTGGATTTCTGGCAACACAGCAGGCATGTGCTTTCTGGTGGATTTTGTTCTGTTGGTTTTGAGACATCTCCCTGTGTTTGTCCAGCTAGCTATGAAATATTTCTTTATGCTAAATTGAGAGCTTTCTTGTTTCCCATATTTTAATAAAATCATGAATAAGCCAAGCTCTTACATGAGGTGACTATTGCTTATTAAGCACTGACCCATACCTTAATCTTCACAGATTTGGCAACACATGACTGAGCCCAGTGTTCATTTACCAATGAACAAGCCAGAGGGAAAAAGAATAGCCCTAACTATGTTGGCTGCTTTTGAAATTAATAGATTGTATGCTGGTTTTTTTTCTTAACATGTCTAAAACCCTTTGCTTTAAGTTGTCTTGGTATTGAAAGAGAGCTGGGTCCAGCTGTTTGGGTGTTAATTAAATGTCTCCTTGCTGTGGTCTTCACAGGGAGTGTGATTCTGGAGGAGAAAACAATAAGTGAAACAGTTGTGCAAAAAACTCTGCTCCTTCCTCTGAAGTTCAATGGGTCACTTTGTATAAAGTATTTTGAATAGAAAATATGCAGAAACTACAACAATAATGTTTGGGCTTTGCTCTTTTCGGCTCTGGGAGGGTTGAAAACCACAATGAGCTTTATACAAATATCAGCAAAATATAAGCATTGAAATAAACCCATATATTTAGTTTACTGAATAAATTGGTGTGATAAATTCTTTTCTCCTGTGCATCTGGAGCTTTATGAAGTCTTCAAGAAACATGAAGTGTGTTGAAAAATTGTTTGCTTGCTATTGTTTCTCTTCAGAGGGATTATTTTTCTTCTTTTAAGTTATATCACTAGAAAATCACTAGCTGTGCTAAGTGTGATACTGCTTTTCATAGTTTATTAATTGGTTGGGTTTGGATTCTTTCCTACAGTGGAGAAGAATTAGAATATCACCTGAAGGACCTTAGGCCAGCAACAGATTATCATGTCAGGTGAGTTAACATGATTTGAATGTCAATTAAAAATAAACTCTTCAATTATATGAGAATAAAAGTGAAAGATTATGAAGTAAATATACAGTGTAGTTCAGGAATTTCATGTAGGTGTGTTTTTCAGTGGTGTCTAAGTATTTTATCATAGATTTTATCTGGGACTGTAAGAGTTGTTTTTGAGCAATATCTTTCATTGTGGTATTATCACTGCTGTAGTAAGAGGCAAAAAGAAGTTCTTGTATCTGTGTTTCTGTATGGATAAGAGGCCTTGAAGTTCTTATGTATGAAAGTAGGATATCTGAGGTCATCTAAAAATTTGACTCAAGCAACTGGTGTTTCTTCAGTTCCTGTAACATGAACATGAACCCCATGATTTTTTCATAAGTTGGCCACACTTTGGGAAGTAAATCTGCTGAATACAGATCCCTCTGACCATAGTCACTGCAGCATTTATTACAAGAAAATAAGGGATTCACACTGAACTGTGTTGATGTTTTCGTAACATATTTATCTTTGATTCTGTAAGTGTATTTTGCACATTTATTAACTATTAACACATTCCAGTTTTGCTCTCTGATGGTTTGAGCATTGTGTTACCTGCTCTTGCTGCTTTTTTTTAAAAACTTTATTTATGAACGAAGGCTTTGAATTTACATCCTGTTCACTTACCCTCAATATCCTTTTTAAAAAAATCCCTTCACTCCTGTCTATTGTTCCCTTCTGTTTTTCCAAACAAGGGCTAGCTTTGGCACACTGTTTCACATCAAGGTTGCTCCTGTTTGTAAAACTTTAAAGAGCAAACACCTTGCTTCTGAGCTCTAAAAAAAAAGAAATCCAATACCAAAATCATCCAGCTTTGATACTATAGATTCTTTTTATTTTTAAGGATAATTTCTAGTGGAGCCCTAAAATTATCTTTTCAAGTAAAACCACAAGACCAGTAGGAACTTTTCATCAATGAGGAAAAGATTCAGCTCCTGAGTGGGGCAGCAGTCTTGGCCTTAGCAGCAAAGGGATGGTAACAAGGAGAAGGTTGTAAAACACTGTTGAGCTTCCTTCTGAGCATTGAACATCTCCTTTGAAGCCAACTTCAAACACCATGGTCACCATGCACAGCTGGGCTGAGGTCTCAGCCATTTTTGGGGGTGTTGTGGGTCTTTACCCCAGGTCCTGGCTGATTTCTTCCTCCCTACCTACAGTTGCTTTCACCTTCTTTGCCAAAATACAGGTTGATTGTGAATAGTTAACAATAACTCCTGTTTGAAAAGGAGGGACTAAATACCAAAGTCAGGTTTGCAGAGCAGCAGCACTGTTTGTAATGGAGCAAGCTGACCCTGAAATAGTGGCTGTTTGCTTTCCACCATAGGTTTGTTTTTTTTTCCTTCACTGAAAATGCATTATGTGTTAATGACTGTGAAGAAATAAACCTGTTGAGTAAAGAGATTTATGAGGCCAGCAGTTGCTTGGGTTTCCCTGACCTTGGCAGCATCTCCCAGAGCTTTGTCTCTACTGGACAAGGTGCTTGTGCTCATTCCTGCCCTGGGACTACCTGGAACAACCTGGTTTGCTCTGAACACCACCTGCTTCCCTTCAGGTGTGTTGTTTTGAGCTGGCTGTGCTCAGTGTTTCAGGGGCTTGCAGAAGATGCCCCCTGAGCTCATGTTCACAGTTTTATTTCCCTTGGGGTGTGTGGTGGATGCTGGGCCATGCTCATTTCCAGCACATGTACCACTTGCCAGATGCAGACTCAATTAATTAATTGCATCTCTTGTTGCTCCTGCCTGCTAACAGGTGATGTGTAAAGCAGCACCAGAGCAGTTCTTGTCTGCCTCCCCCAGAAGGTTTGATTCTATGTAGGTGGCCATTGTACATAAATTGCTCTTATCTACTGAAAACAAATTTAGAAATTGCCCTTTCTTTAGCTCTGCATTCAAGCACACAATAGCTACAGCCAGCTCAGAGGTCATTGTCTGGTCATGGCCTGAACTTTTTTTTGAGTAGAAGACTCCCAATTTGCACTTTTCTTTTGCTGCATGGAAAATGTGAAGGGAAAAATAACATCATTACTTTTTCAGAGAAAAGCACCTCGTCAGGAAGTGCTCAGCTGTACCCTATTTGCTTTCCCAATTATTTGATATTGCATGGTCTATGTTGACATATGGAGGATTTGTCTGAAATCTAATGAGCTTTGAAGATTTTTAGTTTATCACAGCAATGTTGCTGACCTGTGATAGTTCTAGTTCATGGAGGTTCACAAATGTTGATGCCTGAGTTTTGTAGGTCATGGAAGGAGACCAGCAGACACCTGCACTCAACATGGTACATGTGGATCAAGTGTAAACCAGGCATTAAAACTGATACCTTTTTTCTGTTGTATTTCAAGGAGGATTTTACCACAGTGTGTGGAAGACTGGCAATAGGCAAGGAAATATTGGTGGAAAGAAATAACTCAGTATTCTGTGGGAATATTTGCACAAAACACTGTTCCTCTTCTGTAGTTTTTTTGCATTCTTGTATAAATGAAGTGAGGTGAGGATAGCCATTGGTCTGTGAAAATGTGTCATTAGTGATGGTATGGTGGGTGCTTTGGTGGTCAAATGCTGTGCCACTGTAACTGGCAGCACATTTCTAACCCATTTGAATGCTGTTTCCAGGGTATATGCAATGTACAACTCAGTAAAGGGATCCTGCTCAGAGCCAGTAAGCTTCACCACCCACAGCTCAGCACCAGAGTGTCCCTTCCCACCAAAACCCTCACACAGGACCAAAAGCTCCTTAACCTTACAGTGGAAGGTAGGTAACACTTGGGGCAAAAGCAGGGGAAAAGAGCTGGCACTGAGCATTAATGCTGGAAATAATTGAAAGCTGAGACAGTCATTTTTCAGTAAGGGGCTTGAACTTGCTGTACTCTGACAAATCCCTTCCTGTGCACCAACTTGACTTTTATAATGTATGTGTTTCATTATGTCCAGCTTCTTCCCAGCATTCCTTAAGAGGTTGCCAAGCCATGTTCAAGGCTTTGGTTTCACTTGAAACTGTAGTCATTTGCCTGGGGGAGGTGAAGCAGTTTTCTCTTATTCCCCAAATCACCTTTTGTTTATTTTTGTTTGTAGGCACCCATTGATAATGGTTCAAAAATCACCAGCTACCTTCTGGAGTGGGATGAGGTAAGTAGTAACTAGCTGAAATAAATACACAAAAAAGTGGCACTCAGACTTTACAAGGATTTGCTGAGTAAAGAAAAGTAATTAAATACAGGAGAAAGTAGAAATGGGAAAATGAAATCCTGATGGTATTAGGTAAAAAGTTGGAAAGGTGAAAGAGGCAGTGGGGGAACACTTTCCATTCAGTGTATTTTACACAGTGACAGTGTTCTGTTTCTGTACCCTTGAAATATTTTATCCTTCATTTGGTGTGCTTATTTGTTAATCAGGATTACTCACTATTTAATTACTGGGATATATCTTACAGTTATGTTCATGGTCCCTTTCTTCTTCTACTGAGTGCAGAACAAACACTTGTTCCTGCCTTAGAGGAGAAGAGCCATGATCTTGCAGACCTGTCTACAGAAAATGTACTCAGGGTCAAAATCAGTGTCTGTTTTGTAGTGCAATTAGCCCCCTTCCAGACACAAAAGAAAATAAGTTTTCTCCTAAAGATCTTCCATGGTTAGTGAGCACTGGGCTGTTGGGAGAGTGCCCTGAGAGAGGATGTGCAGGATTTGTTGGAGTGTGTTCTTGTGAGTCCTCCCTCTGTCCCCTAATTTCTGCCCCCTTTCCTTTGTGCAAGCCGTATTTCTGCAGAAAGCACAACTCAGGGAGTATTATCTCTGAAGGAAAAGAATAAATATTGGGTGACAGAAAGGGCTTGGACAGCGTGTAAATAAAAGTCATGAGTTGGGAAATGTAGGGTGTGAAAGGGTGTTTGGTTGTAAAGTCTGAGAAACATCTCTTGAGGTCTTTTGTAGTCTAAAAATAATCTAAAGGGAGTATTCTGTTATGAATAGTTTTCCACCATGGCATTAGTAACACATTCCCTGCTTGTTCTGCTACATGTTGGGTGTTTGGAACCACTCACTGTGCAAACATTTATTGTATGCACTGTCACAGTTGGGGGGTCTGCACAATGAGAAACCCTCAGAACCTGAGCTAAAGGTGAACTACAACTTCAGAATGAGTAGCTGCCCCCCTGCACATAATGGAAAGCCAAACATTGTCACTGAAGGAGGAGAAAAGGGGAATGTGAAGTCTGGGAAAGGAGATAAAGAGAGATTTCTCCAAAAGGATGGGCCAGGATGATCCTGTTAGACCCCTGATACCTTGATTGGGCAGTTGTGATTTCTTCCAAAGCTTCCAGTAACTTGGAGCTGAAGGAGCAGAGCAGCACAGAGCAGTGGAATAATGGATGATTCCAGCTTGCAAAGGAAAGGAAGAAACGGAAGGACTTGTCAGAAGGACCATCAGCAGATAGTTAATGCAGTGCAAATACTGTAATGTTGATTTTGACTGCATGGAGCATCAGCATAGTTTTGGGTATATATAGGGCAATTCTAAAATTCTTCTGTCCTTCAAACTCTTTTATTAAAGAGTTTTGTCTTCAGAAAAAAGAATGGTTATGACACTCATTTTTCACAGAACAAAAGCAGTTTGGTTTAGGGTAGTTCAGCAACCAATGGGAAAAAATTAAGGCATCCAGATTTGCTTAGTCTACCTGTTTTAATTACCTCGTTTTCTCAGTAACAGCCCTGAAATCTGAGATTATAATGGATAGCTAGCCAGCATAGATGAAAGAATAATGGCCCTGCACAAATTAATTTGGTACATCTCCAATGGCTTGACAGGACTCCTGGCTGAAATGTAGCTGTCAGGCTCTGAGACAGTTAATGCCACAGGTGTAGCTTCTTTAATTTTTTTTTTCCCTCTGATAAGAGACAGAAATGCAGCTTGAAGCCACTGAAATTAAAGCCTGCTATTAAAGCTTGTGACAGGAATGGTCTGAAGAGGCAGGCTGGCTGTGCCTGGGTTTGCAGGAGCCTCATCACATGCAGTGGTGGGCTGGCAGGCTGCTGCACTCACTTTTCCACGTGCCATGGCTGGTTGTGACATAAAGTGCATTTAGCTACTGGAGTTATGGCACCCAGGTACAAAAGAGAATTCACTTCAGTGCCCTGTAGCATCGTGCTTGGCTGTGGAAACTCCACATAAGCAAATCACTGCCTTCTCCACAAGGCCACACTGTGTCCTGGTGAAATCCAGGAATACATAGATGCAGGCTCAGGAGAAGGCTTGCCAGGCAGCACTGAGCACCCTGCCAGATCTCAGCTAGAGCAGCATTCATTAACTGAGAGGCACAGGGTAAAATATAAACACGGGAAAATCAGCCATCAGAAGGAAATTAAATCGTGGCTGCACAGCAGAGAACAAGAAATCTGTCAGATGATAAAGGTGGGAAAACACCCTGAAGTGCCAGCCTGCCCCTTCCTAGGAAAGAATGGTGTGGAAAGCCCTTGGCACTCTGGTGGCACACAGGTGCTGGGTGGCTCCTGTGCAAGGCTGCAGCTCAGGCTGTGGAAACAAAGCTGGCATCAGGCATGGGGGCTGTGCAGAGTGGTGGAGGCACCCAGGCAAACACTGCCAGTGTGTCCCAGTCACACCAGTGTGCTCCCCCAGGGGGGCTCCTGCAGCCCCTTTGTGCTCCTGGCAGGGTGGTCACAGATGTCTGTCTGTCTGTCTGTCCCTGGCACAGCTCAGATCTCAGTGTCACATGCTCAGCAGTGTCTCACCTGGTTCCTCTTGTGCAGTTTGTAGGAGTGTAGGTGGCATCATTTGTATGTGCAGAAGACAATTTGTGTCTGTAAAGTGGCAGCAGGAGCGCTGTGTTTACAGCCCCAGGATTAGGTGAGGTGGGAATTTTTCCAATTCTGGAAGGTTATTCTGCTTACTATGTTTCTGTGTCAGCCCTATCTTGGCTGCTGCTTCAGTTTGATTCTGAAGTTTGGGGTTTTTCTGACCTGCAGACTCTGAAAGATTGTCAGTACATAAAGGTATTCCAGTTATCGTACATTTTTCTATCCCAGTTTGGATTAAATGGTTTGTAATGTAACTGGTGCTATATATTTAGTTATAAAACACAAGTGCATTCCCTTTAATGATCCAAGTCTTTGAATTAGAGTTGTAATACCTTGCTAATAAACTGTTATCTCTTAAAATGCTTGAAAACTAGGAAGGACACTTAATTCTTAATAGGGGAGTAAAAGATCAGTTCAGCAAATTGTCACTCAGATACACTGGATGTACCCCAGGAAAATTTCCACTGACTCTAAAGAAGTAAGGATCAGCCCCTGTCTCAAGTACTCTGGATTTCATTGAGTTTGGAACATGCTTGTACCACAGGTATATTAGCTGTCTGGCAATAAAATCAGTTAAAATTAATAATTAAGAAAAACTTCACCTTCTGGCTATGAATTTTGCTATGAACTTTTGAATTTACAAACCTGAACTAATCAGTTGATGTCTTGGTGCCAGGACTGATTATTCAGGGTAAGCAAAAAGCTAATGGGGGAAAAAATAGCATTAAAAATACACCAAACAGAAAACATGACTGTAAAGGAGGTGATGCTTTCCCTGATGCCAGCATTCATCAAAATCAGTAAACTGTAACTGCATTGAAAATTGCTGCTGGCACTGCTTTAAGAACCAGCCCTTTGTTACTAATTAGATGTGAAATGCTCGTTGTGTGATTAAGTGGTAGTAAATAAATGTTTCTCTTGTGTATATGGATAGCAAGAGTATCCCATTCATTCTGGATGGGAAAGGGCAGGAATGTTCCTGAGCCAGAGACAAGGACATCCCTCTCACCCAGTGTGTGTCCCTGTTTCTGTGTAGAACTCAAAGCAGCTTTAATTCTTACTCAGTAAGCAGCTCATTTTAATTTACTTGAGAGAGAGACTGACACAATACCACATTATTTAATGATTTGATGATGGATAGTTAATAATGAAGTTTACATAGAGATCAATAGGGATAATTTTGTTCTGTTTTAAATTCTTTGAGGTAGCAGAGATGTTTGTTTATAGGAGTTGATAGTTTGAGGTGGATCTCAGTGGTGATCCACAGAGCTGGATACAGGGAGCTCCATGTTTGTGTTTGTTCACTCACCTGCCCTCTGAGTTTGTTCTGTGGCTGTGCCACTCTTGTGGGACATGCAAGAGGAGAGCCTTGGATAAAATTTGGATTTGTGTATATTTTAGGCATGTTTTATAGGTCTTCTGCCTTCTCAGTGTTAGTGTATAGGGAAAATCCAGTTACTTGCATAACTGGCACAGAAAATGCTCTGCAGAGGTCTGAGGGTGTGTTGCACTAATTGTTGGCAGTTTGCTCCACAGCTCTGTGTCAGATTGAATTTCAGTCTGTTCCTTTTTGTTGCCAACATGACCCAAACACAGAAGCCAAAGCTGGTGTGGCCAGAGCAGATGTCAGTCCTGCATGCTGGTCACAGATGTGGCCCTGAGCTTTGCTTCAGTCGTGTGTAGTGAGACTCTGCTCCATTCCTGCCTTGCTCTACCTTCAGTGGCCTCTTCCTCCTCCTCTTGTGTTTATTTACTGGGTCTGCTGCAGGGAACTCAGTCAACAAAACCCATTTCAAACCTCAAATCCCTCCTTCAATAAATACACTCTCCAAAGACAATCAAGCACCCTGTGTTAAGTGAGCGTGCAGCTTGAAATATTGCTGAAATAGCAGGCAGAGCTCTTAATTGTGTTTAAACACTGAGTTGGAGCATTGTGCAATGTAGAATGGATTTGTGGGGCTGAATTGTCCTTGTTTCCTCAGACAGGCACTGATGGTCCATCACAGGGTGGGCTGTCCTGAAGAGGAAAAGGAACCCAGGCTGGAGAAGACATCCCCAGGCTGGGGAAGTCCCACAACCTCTCCCTCCCAAATCTGGGGATTACAAATACTTGCAGAAATGATACAGTGTATTTTAAGCAACTTATGAAACATTATTTGAAGGATTAAAATCTTGGATGCCGAGTGTACAAAGAATAGGAGAAGGATTCTGGGAAAGCTGTAAGACTCTTGGGTGGCAGCCAGTACCAGCCTGCCAGTTGTTCCTGTCTATAATTATGCCAGCATTAGTGCTTTCATAAATCTTGGGAGAGAGGGAGTGGAGAGGCTATTTCCAGGCTATTAATGCCAGGATAATTAGAAATATCGGCCAACCTCTCCAATTAGTGCCAATAGAATCCAAAATACCAGCCAGTCTGAGTAATCTGAATACCAGTTGGTCTCTGAGTGAGTCTGGGGATTGTACAATATCAGTTCTACAAGAGAAATACATACAGTGTCAGGATTTGTACTCTTATAGAGTTAAGGATACCTTAAATGTTTGGCAATCTTGGCAAAGTTTTAACCTACCAGTTTGACAAACAAGAGTTTGCTTGGCCCATTGCTCTCAGTTCAGGCATTGTGCTATAGGTGACATTTTCAATGATTTCTCTTGTTAGCCAGCATTGTTTTATTGACCACATGCTTAGCAATTGGTCACTTTGTTCCCTTGGAAAAAAAAATTATTCTTTTTAAAGGGATTCTTAAACAGAAGTCCAAAATAAATGAAATGTTTTCAATTATTTATAAGCAGTGAAGTCATGAAGGAATTGAGGAAAAATTAAGGCAACTCAACCTGTAAAAGAGAGTTTGCGTAGGGGAAAAAAATTTATTTTTAGTAGTGCTGCACTGATGAATGGATATTTTACTGAAACATAAGATTTGTAATTAGGTTTTGTGTAGTCTGCATTTTAAATATATTACTGCTGAGCTGAGAAGTATGCTCACCTGTTACTTTTGTCCTAAAGAAATTCTGTCATAGAACTCATAGCACTCTATGGCTTGGGATTTTAGACCTGAAAAAATTTTCATTTACAAAATGGTTTTGCTCTGAATTTCATGATTCTTTTCCAATTCCACTCCTTAATTTACGTGAGCTGTGCAGTATTGCTACAGCTGGAGCAGGTGGGTGAAGCCTAAGGAGATTGTGTGTAAAGGAGTTCTAGAACAAGTGTAGGCTCCCACTGTATAAATAAAAGTTCTGGCTGTTTGCCAGTGTGCTAAATGTCCCTTCAGTGCCTCCACATTGTTGTGCTGTGCTGGAGATCTGGGTGGTTGATTCTAGCCTGATAAACACATTCTGGAGATTCTCTATAAATGTTTCAGGGAGTTTTTCCTTCTATGTCACAGTTCAAGGGACAAGAAGTAGAGAGTGGCAAGGATTGGAGAATGGGCCAGTGAAAAATGCATGTTCCACTCGGGTATTTCTCAGATCTTTAGAGGTGATGCTCTGAGCATGGAGCAGGAGCAGTGTGTGGGAGGGCAGAGGGAGCCCAAGGGGGCACAGCAGGTGAGGCTGTTGGCCTCAGGGGGGAATGCCTGTGTATATAGTAAAATAAACATTAAAAATTGTACAGACACATGCCAAAACTGGTAGATGGCTCAGCAGTGCTTTTCAGGCAGAAGTTGCAGAGATGGGCATCACTCTGTCTTCTGCACATGCTGGAGCCCATGGATGTGCTTTGTCAGGCTTTTGGGTACTTCATCCTGCAATTGTCCAATAAGTTTGTATATGAATAGTGAAATTAACACTCTTTTCAGCTGTTCCAGTTCTGGTAGATATTGTTTATGAGGAGCTGAGCAGTTCATGTCCTTTCTCCTGGAAGATTTCAAACTATTTTCCATGTGTGGCCTAGAATGAGTCCAGGTATTCCCTGTTACTTTAGGGTCCCTGTCCTGCAAACAGCTCAGCTTTATTTCTGCCCCAAGGTGTACCAAGCTCTGGGGTAGATTGATTGATTTGGTTTTGTTTTAAATGTGGTGGGGTTGGGGAGAGAATTTCTGAGTGTCCTTGCGCTGAGTGGTGCTGAGGGACACAGCAGTACCTGAGGAAGGATTTGGGAGCTGCAGAAGTGTCTCAAACCCTCTGGGCTGCTGCCTCATGCTGTCTTTGCCAGGATGGATCATTGCTCCAGGTCATGGTGATGGGAAGCTCCAATAAACCATCCCTCTGGCCAAAAACTTCCTAACAAACTTCCCCAACAAAGTTCCCAACAAACCCTGTTCACTCGGCACATGCCGTGTGCTCTGGGCAGTGGGGTGGGTGCAGAGCCTGGCACGCTGAATATTCCTCTGGGATGGGTAAATCTTGTCCTGGAGAGCAGGGGAAGGTCACACCCAGCTTGTCCCTCTGACGCTGGCCGTGCTGGACCGTGGGGAGCGAGAGCCCTCTTGTGGGATAGGGAATTCCTGAAGCAATCCCAGCGAGGGATGCACACGTGGAGCACAGGGAGATGTTGGCTGCACCTCTCCTGTGCTCCTGTGTCCGAGAAGATTCAGGGATTCATTTCACTCATCATTCTCCCACTTTTTTGTTCCTGAGTGGGATAAATTGTGTTTCAAGGTGGAGCTGTAGACACATCTCACAACTCCAAGAGGATGAGAAGAGGAGGGATCTGACAGCAGGCAGACTGTGCTGTCTGTGTGATTTTCAGAGCACAGCAGTGCTGTCAGTGCTTGCACAGCTTGCTTTATGAAAACATCCCATTTGATACAGCTCCTTTTCAAATGAGCCTGGCGTGGCTTTGTTTCATAGCATCTGATCACAGATTGCTCTCTTTCCAGGGGAAGAGGAACAGTGGTTTCAGAGAATGTTACTTTGGGAGCCAGAAGCATTGCAAGCTGACCAAGCTGTGCCCTGCTCTGGGTTACACCTTCCGGCTGGCGGCGCAGAACGACATCGGTACGAGGTGAGTTCCTCAGGACACTCTTTCTTGAGGAAAAGTGGCACTTGAAAAGTTTGGTATCAATGTCAGCATAAAGAGGAATTTCTGGGGGATTTTTGTTTCTTTTCTCTTCGTGGTTTTGAGTTCAATATCTGACATTTGCTGTTGTTAATGCTTCAAGGTAAGTCACGCTTTCCTTGGTGATATCCTTCACCCCCCCAGGGAGCTGCTGTGTACCTTCAGCATGATGAGATCAGCCTAAGCAGATAGACTCCTTTTGAGGTGTTAAATGGTGTTTTGTGGGCTATTCCTAATAAAAAAAGAATACATCTGTTATGTAAAATTCCCACTAGGGACCTCTGTGAACCAAGAAAAACAAGCAAGGGGAAGTTGAGTTACAGATTTTGAAAGGAATCTTGATATATTTATTTTTTCTGGTTTAAAGCAAAGCCCTTCTGTCTCTTTTCAGCAGTACAGTCCCTTCCTTCTTCAGGACTGGCAGGACTGGCTGATGGGGAGGGAAAGAAGGGAGAGACAGGCAGGACTGAGAGAGGACAGGCACATCCAAGGCACTGAAAGATGGGATTTAGCTTCTGCTTTTCCTTGCACACAAATTGCTGCACTCACATGAAGATGGGTGAGAAATCAGACTTAGTTCAGTGCTCTGGGAGCTGCTAGGGAACATTGGGATGAAATGTTCTGCAGCTGAGGGGTAGAGTGAGCCCAGAGGGACATTGTGCTGCAGGGCAGTGTGTGCTCCTGTGCTCAGGCAAGCAGAGCAGGCCAGGAAAGGTTGAGCTGTGAAGAAGCCAAACATCCAGTGCCCTTGTGTACTCCTTTATTGTCCTTCTTAGCTAAACAGGATCTAATCATTATTACAAGGACACAAAGGAAACACCAGTGGTATATAACAATGTGTTTTGTGGAGGGAGGCTCCTGCATTGTTGTCTCTTCTAAAACACAAGCCTGTCAGTAATTTATGGCTTTAGAAAGCTTCTTTATTCATTTTGCTGTGTTTCCCTGACATGGACTGAGACCATTCATGTGTGCACAGAGTCTCTTTTCCCAACTTCTTGCAAGATTAATTTCCTCTCCATTGAAATAATACTCAGTGTGGAGAGAGAGGGGGCTGAGCTGGAGCTGCTGAGTGTAACTGGAAGGGAATTGGGTTTGGGCACAGTTCTCAGTTCTGGCATCTCTTTTCTTTGCCAGATTCCAGATTTTTAAAATATCTTGGTGCTCCTCCCCCATTCCTCCTTTTTTTTTTTTTCTCCTTCTCCCTTTTTTCTCTCCCCTCAGGCTATTGATGAAGGAGTGAGCTAAAAATCTATTTATGGTCAGCTGCTCTGTGCTAATCTGTGAGATAAGCACCAGCAACACATGCCTTACTTTTATAGACAGCACTCAAAATTAAGGCATGATAATGTCATCTAACACTTCATGTCATGAGATGGCTTTGGTTTGTTGTTGTGGGCTTACCATATGTGATGATTTTTTGTCTTGTTTGGGTTTTAGTTATAGGTGGTTTATTTAAATATAAGTGTATTTAATCAAATAGGTTATTTTTGAGAAAGAAGATTTGGAATAAGGAATCTGGCTTTTTCTATGTGTTAAGTGCACGATGTGACTTTAGGGCACAAAATATATTTTCTACTTTGGAAACAGATTTGAAAATTGCAAGAGTGTCACCTTCCATTGAAACCTTGATCAGAGTCTATAGAATTTGTATTCTGCATATCTCAGGTTCAACATCCAAAAGTTGAGCAGTTGAGGCTTTATTTCCTATACTTTAGTTCTCCTTTGTTAAATGAGATTTTCCTCCACAGTTAATACCAAGTTAATCATTTTAGGCATTCAAATATTTTTTTCCAGTGTTATTGTGGTGAGATCTGTAAAAACAACTGTGCAGACACATTACCCTGCATTTTTTTCTATTCTTAGTTCTGGCATTTCCTAACTATTCATCTTTTCCACCTGAGAAATTTGAACTTTGTCCAAATTTTTTGAAAATGTGAAATATTTTTCTAAGTACACTGAGGTTTAAGTTTCTTAAGCTTTGTGTTTTTGTGGTGGGTTTTTTGTTTTGTTTGCTTTGTTTCTTTGTTTGGCGGGGGGGGTTTGGAGGTTGGTTTGTTTGTTTGTTTTTAATATTCCTCTCTCTGCTGTGTCTCTGAGCAGTGGGTACAGCCAGGAGGTGGTTTGCTACACTGCAGGCAATATTCCCCAGACCCCTTCTGCACCACGGCTCACTCGAGCTGGTGTGACGTGGGTCTCGTTGCAGTGGAATAAAGTAGAAGGATGCACACCAGAGGAAGTGATTTCCTACACTCTGGAAATTCAGGAAGAGGATAATGTGAGTACTGTGTTGCTGTAAAGTGCACTGAGATTTGATTTATTAATTGGAGATCACTTAGAAGCAGCATGGACTGCTGCTTTGGAGGGCCTTCCAGGAGTACTGGGTACTTGGCAGGGTGTGATTTGCTCTGCTGCACAGCAGAATTAGGAATCCTTAGTTGAAAATCTCTGCTGTCATCTGTGATTGCTTACAAAGCCACACAGGATTCTGTGAGATACAGGGCAGCTTGTCCTTAGCTGGGTCAGTCTGCCATGTCCTCCTGGCTGCTCCTTGGTGGGCTTGTGTTCTGTCATCTGTCATTTCCAGTTCTGTAGCAGGTCAAAGTGCCACAATTGGTTTTGTGCTTATTTTGCAGCAAAATTACATTATTCAGGGTAGCTGCAGCGTATTTCTTCTAAAGAAAAAGTATTGTGGCCTTGCAGTTTAAAAGCAGTAGCAATAATAATAATAATTAATATTATTATATATATGTTTGTTCTTGTTTAAAAAAAAAATCAGCTATAAAGCCCCTTTGCTATAACGTGTTACAGGCAGAGACTAGCACAAGGAGCACTTTCTCAGACTCCTCAGTTATGGGAATTTGTTTACTTTTGTATTTTTTTAGGATAGCGTGTTTCACCCAAAGTACACTGGAGAGGAGCAAGCCTGTACTGTGAAAAATCTCAGAAGAAGCACACAGTATAAATTCAGGGTAAAGTCTTTTCTCTCTTGTCATTGTGAAGTATTTTCTGTTTTGGGGTTTTTCCAGGCACTATGGGGGTCCTTCAGTGTTCTTTCCAAAACTGAGTCATCAAATACAAATTTGCTTTATACTGTGACCCAATAGATTAAACTAGTAGTTGTATTTCTGCTTTTATCACACAGGAGGTACTGTTGCTCAGACTTGGGTGAACAATCACAATTCTCAATACCACGTGGGAGGATGTTGTGAAAATGTAGCCCAGGGTGTGAGGTGGTCATAGTGAGCTGCATTGCTCCCAAAAACCTGGTCCCTGGTGGCAAATCCCATCTCACTTGTTCAGAATGCAGCAAACACTGTCAGGTGCCCAGCCAGCACAGTGTGCTCCCCTGGCAGCCACAGACTGAAGCTTTCCTGCCTCATCTGTCTGTTGGTTCTGGAGCTGATTTTAGCAGGTGTTGGTGTCTTCTCTGTGTGAAGATGCTCTGGAGTCTTCCTGCAAGCACCAAGCTCAGTCATTTTCCTCTCTGTGCTGAGGTCTCTGATCCCAGTGCTGGTGCTGGATCAGCTGTGGTGCCACTGTCCTTCCATCCCTGAGTGTCCCCTGCAGTGGCTCCACAAGATGTGCCCCCCAGAGTGTGGTGTCCCTCTGGAGAAGGCCAGAAGCTGTGTGTGAGGCTAGCACCTGGCTTCTCTACAGGAGCAACAAAAACAAAAGAAGAACAGAGTCATAGAACAGTTTGGGTTGGAAAATCACCTGATTGCAGCCCTCCTGCTGTGAACAGGGACACCTTCCACTAGGCCAGCCACACCCAGCCTGGCCTTGAACACTTCTGTCCCTGGGGCATTCACAGCTTCTCTGAGCAGCTGTGCCAGGGCCTCACCACCCTCAAAGTGAACACTTTTTTACTACTCTGTGGGACAGAAGACCGTGTGAAGTTGCCTGAACTACCCAAAGAATTGGGAAGTTTTTGTGTTGTCACTCTGAGATGATGCCTTTTAGCTTAGTGTTGTAAAGGCTGCTGTGGCTGGTGAGAGAAGAGAACCCTTAGTGCTTCTTCGCAGCACTGCTTTCAAATTAAACATGAATTTTACAAAACTGCACTGATATCAGAACAAATCTGTAGCTTGATGTCACTGGCTACAGACACAACTTGGATCTTTTAATTGTGTGATTACTGATAATCTGAACGACTTTGTTGTAAATAGCAGTTAGAAACACAGTTAGAAAAAAAGCAAAGTTGTTATTATAGTCCTCTTATGAGGAATTTTATGAGAAAAATACTGCAAGTTATTCTTAAAAGTGACTTTTTCTTTAAAGGGAAAACCAGGACTGCTTCTATCTTAAACATGTCATAATCTATTGCTGATGGAGGGAGGGGAAGAAATCACTGTAGTTTGTAAAGAAACATAATGACAATCTAATATGTTATTACAATCCCACACACTTTGGGATGTGACATACCTTCCAGTCTGGTGACATTTGTGCAATTACTGAAAGAAGTGTGATGCAGAACTGCCAGAAAAGCAGTTGCAGTGAACAAGGGCAAACCTGTTGTGGTTTTGTTTCAGCTGTTTGCTTCCAACGTGGAAGGGAGGAGTTCTCCCAGTGAAGTGTTGGTCTGCACAACCAGCCCAGACAGGCCAGGACCTCCAACCAGACCTGTGATCAAGGGGCCAATAACATCTCATGGCTTTAGTGTGAAGTGGGGTAAGCCAGCTCAGATTGCTGCAGCAGAGCTTTTTGGGGTCGTAAGAAATTCAAGTGAAATTGCATAAATATGTGTTACAACTTAGATTGTTCATGCTCCTTCTCAGTCCAAAGTTGAATGCGTTTGGAAAACTTGACAGCTTAATTTTTTTTAATATTCAAAAAGACATGTAGACGCTCTTGTGTATTCAGAAGCAAAAATGTTTTTGTTTTGATTAACTCTTACTCAAGTGCATCTTCAGGCTTTTCACTCTCCATTTCATGTCCCATTGCAGCTTCATTCCAGCTGCTTCCTTTATTAATGGGGCAAACCTCCACACATTTTCTCTTTCAGTGCTTTTTCCATACAATTTGTTTTGGATCATCATTATCCAGCAGTCTTAGTTTGATTCATGCTGAAAAATAATGTCTGTCACCCACTTCTGCTGCACATAACCTGGTGTAGTTAATGTGGAGGAGTTTGGAGAAGAGCTGGGTCAGAAACAGGTTTGGAATTGTTTTGTTACCTTTAACTTCTATTCTTGTCTTTGTTTTTTTCAGATCCTCCACAGGATAATGGTGGTTCAGAAATCCTAAAGTATCTGCTGGAGATTTCTCAAGGATGTCCAGAAGGTAAACTTGAGTTGTCTCAATTTCAAAACACTGTGGCTACTATATGGAAGTCCTGAATCTTTAGGTTATTACTGTTATTATCACTAATGCCCTAATAATGTGATTGAAAGAGAGTTATGTACTTTGCAGTATTCCTGGGTGACCTGGAGTTGGATTTTGGGAAGGTTTTGAAGTGGGATTTTTAGGTATCCTCTTTTTACTAGTAATTGCAGAATTTTAGGTTATATGGATAAAGCTAGAAATATTTTTGTGTGCACATATTTGCACGTTTATACATGACATATAATACTCATATTCATTTATATTTGTAAATACATGCATTTGCATGTGTGTCTGTGTTTTGTCTTCAAGTGAGAAATAACATTTATAGTAATACTGATGGTTTTCCTGACACCCATCATTTGTGGAAGACCACACTGAAGATTTTCCTTTCTCCTAGACACTCCTAAATGTGTTGCTTTCCACTTCTTTAAACTTGGATGTATTTTTTTTTTTTTTAGCAAATCAGTGGGAAGTGGCCTATAGTGGCTCAGCTACAGAATACACCTGTACTCACTTGAAACCAGGCACTTTGTATAAACTCCGGGCGTGCTGTATCAGCACTGGTGGACACAGTCAGGTGGGTATTGTCTAACCATAAGGTCTGTTGGGTTGATATTTTTCTGAGATTTATCTGCTAATTTTGATAAAATACTGCTTTCAAAAGAAGGGAGATGTTTTCCCTGTAGCACAGTAAAACTACACTGATTGCAGTTGATCTTATGCTGCAAGTTGCTGAATTTTAGATTTCTATGTGTACATAATTTCCTTTTCAGCAAGCTGCAATTTAATGAGATTTGGTTTCCTCAAAACCAATATGTAGTTGTTTATATTTACATTACATGTTTATCTGATGTGGCCACTTGCTTGAAAAAGGCCACAGACTCATGTGTTGACCCTGTATTTACTGGAGATGCAGAAAGAGGTAGTTTGTTGTAACAATTGTCTTTCATATGGCTGAATCCTTTCAGTTCCTTTTTTCAGACCCCAGTTCCTGTAATTTCCCTCTTTGATTTAAATTCACTTCAGTACTTTTACACTTATTCCTCCTGCTTTGATATGGTTTTTTCTCATTTAAGATTGAGTACTTTAGGCCTTGACATTATTTGGAAACCAAGGAAAATTAAAACAGAGAGCCTAGTATTGAGAATGCTAATGAAGGAACTCTATTAATTGCATTTGTATTAACAGGCTTGATAGTATCTCCTCTCCTTTACTGTTCATATAAATTTCCATGAAGTGGTGGGTGTAGAAAATTTCCTGTGTAAGCTGTGGCTTACTTTGAAGGTGTTGGCTGTGCCAGAGGGTGACTGGGCTGTGATCACACCAGAGGGGTGATTGAGCTGTGATCCTTAGAGTGGGGTGACTGAGTTGTGTTGGTACCAGGAGTGACTGAGCTGTGTTGGTACCAGGGTGGTGTCTGGGCTCTGATGGTACCAGGGTGATGTCTGGGCTCTGTTAGTGCCACAGGGCAGTCTGAGCTGTGCTGGTACCAGGGTGGTGTCTGGGCTGTGCTGGTACCAGGAGTGACTGAGCTGTGTTGGTACCAGGGTGGTGTCTGGGCTGTGCTGGTGCCACAGGGCTGTGTGGGCTCTGTTGGTGCCCCAGGGCAGTCTGGGCTGTGCTGGTTCAGGTTGTGACTGCTCTCTGCTCCTTGCCCTCCTGCAGTGCTCTGAGAGTTTACCTGTCCGTACGCTGAGCGTGGCGCCGGGTCCCTGCCGCCCGCCCCGGCTCCTGGGCAAGCCGAGGCACAGGGAGCTGCAGCTGCAGTGGGGTAAGCCAGGGCAGCATCCTCTGCTCTAAAACTTTGCTTCTGCTGCTCAGCTTGAGCCTTTCTTTCTACTGCTTGTGTCCTGTTCACTGGGAAGTGCACAGCAAAGCCTGAAGAGCAGCTTCTCATCAGCTGTGGTGGCTCAGCTCTGCTTTAGGTCTTATACTCTGCTCCCATTTTGGTTTTTTTAGCCCTGTCCCTCTCAGGGCTATTAAGAATCAGCTTCATTAAAATCACTATCCTTTTATTTTAAAAACACAGTGACTCAAAATCTCTTTTTTTGTTCATTTGCAATATTGGCTTGGCAGAATAATTTTGATATTGCTAATGTATAACTTCTTTCAAAAATTCAAGTTGGAACATATTGAGGGGTTTGAGTGGCATTTAAATCCTGATCCACAGTATAACACACATAATCTGTTGGACCCGTTTTGCAAAGATGTTGGACTACAGTCATGGTGCTAAATTGTCAAAAATTTCACATTTTTCAGAATACAAGGCACATGCCAGTTTCCAACAGAATGCTTTCTTTACAGTGATAATCTTGCAGCATCCAAGTATTTTTGTAGCATCATTTGTTAAGCCAAATTCTAGATAAGTAAAATTTCTAACTGTCAAATATATTTCAACACCAGTATAAAAATTTGCCCAAATGCTTCCTGGAAGTATTTTGGTGGCTGCTGTTTTTCTGATCCCCAGGCAGTTTGATTCTGTGGTACTGGCTTGTAACATAATATGCAGGTATTATCAAATACATTGTTTTTATTGGCCACACAGAGGTGCCCACAACAGAAGAGAGAGGTGTGTGTGTGTGTGTATGTTAGGATACACCTGGGAGCCAAGAAAGCAGCCTTTTCTCAGGCTGCTCAAGGACAAGGAATTATAACAATGATTAAACACCTGCTGAAGATGTGAGAGACATGATGTTTTACAAAAAGCATGTTTTCAAAGAGGTGTTGCCTTCTTGAACCAATGAGCCTTTTCTATTTCATATTTCACAAACTACTCTATATAAGTGTAGTGTTTCTTTAAATAAAAACTCTTTTTGCTTATCCTTTCCACTGCTCAAATGCATCATGTGTATCTATACACAGATACAGAAATACACGTTTTTGTGGCATATGAAGTAAAAAACGGCTCTTCCCTCACACCCCCTAACATTGCTAATGCATTTACACAATCTCTTTTAGATGTCCCTCAGTCAGAAAGTGGCTGCCCCGTCTCTGAGTACAGTGTGGAGATGACAGCCCCTGAAGAGATGGTTTCTGAGGTGTACCACGGGCCTGAGCTGGAGTGCACCGTGAGCAGCCTCCTGCCCGGGGCCACCTACGGCTTCCGCGTGCGCGCCCGGAACGACGGCGGGGTACGTGCCCTTCCCTTCCCTTCCCTTCCCTTCCCTTCCCTTCCCTTCCCTTCCCTTCCCTTCCCTTCCCTTCCCTTCCCTTCCCTTCCCTTCCCTTCCCTTCCCTTCCCTTCCCTTCCCTTCCCTTCCCTTCCCTTCCCTTCCCTTCCCTTCCTTCCCTTCCCTTCCCTTCCCTTCCCTTCCCTTCCCTTCCCTTCCCTTCCCTGCCCTGCCCTTCCCTTCCCTTCCCTGCCCTGCCCTTCCCTTCCCTTCCCTTCCCTGCCCTTCCCTGCCCTTCCCTGCCCTTCCCTGCCCTGCCCTGCCCTGCCCTGCCCTGCCCTGCCCTGCCCTGCCCTGCCCTGCCCTGCCGCCTCTGCTGCCTGCACCAGGGGCAGGGCACACGAGCCAAGGCAAAACCGTGTCAATGCTCCACAGGAACTTCAGAGGAAAAGCTGCACTTTTAGACCTGGGTGTCTTTTAAAAGGAGATTTCGGGTGTTGATGTGATTTGAGAATCAGCTGCTCCCAAATGTGTGGAATCCCTGCTAAAAGTCATAGCTGCTTGCAGGGGAGACACTTTATCCTCATTCTGTTGCATTTCCTTCCTTCTTTTTGTTTTAAATCTAAAGTGTGTAAAAACAAGTACTGCAGTTTCACCCAGGTGGTGTGTTTTGAGGGAAACTCACATTCTGGTGATTTCTTTGTTTCAATTTTAAAAAAATAGGAGCTTTATAGATTTGATGAGATTTTTTTTATTAAATTATTTCCTTGGAAGAAGTTCCTTCCCAAATACATCAGAAATTCTGTCTGATGTCCATGGAGATCTGCACAAAAATCTTTTTCATTGAGGTTTGAGTTGATTATGTTTGCCTTTGTGTCATTCTAGTGGTATTACATAAAGTCCCAGCTAAACTACATGCATTGATGTGTTTCTCCCCAGGAAATCTTGATGACAAATATAACACAAAGGTTTAAAGTTGCTCACCTACAGGGAGAAGTTCTGTTAAAACTTAACTTGGATATTAGAAAAATTGGCAAGACCGTTAAATTGTTTTGTCATAAAAATACCTACTGTTTTGTTTTTGTGAAAAATTAATTAAATGCACATGGAAAGATTAGATTTGCTTGCTGGAGTGAAAGCCATTGCCTACCTGGGAGCTATGATGCCTTGCTTTTTTTCTTTTTTTTTTAGTCCTTTTTCTATGGCAGAACAGTTGCAAAGCATTTCTGGTTCAGCCCTCTGAAAAAATAAGGCTCTAAATGAAGGGTCTGATTCTGGTTTGACAGGAGTTTTCTACCAGATGCAAAATAAGGGAGGATGTCCTTTACCAGACTCTTCCTCAAAAACAGCAGAAGTCAATAAATGCCATTTTTTGACATGTACATTCTTTGTAAGACAAAGCAATCAGTGTTGGCCTTTCCTTGATGGTAGATATTGACACATCTGATGAGAAGTTTTCTGTGGTTCATAATTTCTGTGTCATTTGGCCTTTTTGTAGTGGCTCATTTTTTCATGCTTACTAATATTTCATTACAAAACAACTAAATATCAGTGGTTTTCCTCTAATTGCTTCCAAGTGAAGCTCCTTTGTTCTGGAGAACGATTTCTAATTAACTTGGGGATGTACTGAGCAAACTTCACTCTTCCACTCAGGAGGCCTCAGAAAAGCTGTTTCAGTGCTATCTCTTGTCCTCACACTGCTGGCTGTAGCCAGGCTCCCAGACTGCTGAAAATTGGCTTTTTTTTTTTTTTTTTTTTTGCTAATCTGCATTTAAATGATTCTCCTGCCACGGGCTCAGGGTTTGTCTGAGCTGAGCTGCTCGTGGAGCGGAGCATCCACAGCGTGTGTGCAGCATGTCCCTGCACCTTGTACCAGGCTGGGGCTCCAGCACATCCTGTCCTTTTACAAGTAACTTGGGGCAGGCATTTCATGTAAAAGAAGCTGGAAGTGGACTCCAGGATGTGCTTTGCTCTTGCTGTGCTCCCCTTTGTATCCATGAGAAGCTGGTTATGATACGTGAACACGCTGTGCTAAGGTAAGGCAGAGAGACGCAAACTGTTCCTCAGTTACTGTGTGCTCATTCTCACTTTTGGGCAAATTGGAGGTGGTTTCTGCTTTCATGAGCCACACAGGAGGATGCACAAAGGATGTACAATGCTCTCTGCTTGTTCCTGAGCCCACCTCACACTTCAACTCTGAGTCATTTCTGTGGGCTCCTCCTGAGCTCTGCTGTTTGGTGCCAGGTATTGCAAGCCCAGTCTCTCTTTGAGAAAGTTTAGTGCTCTGAAAAAGTTCATGTGCTGTTCTTGGAAAGCCCTTAAGGACTTTGAGATGGATGTACACCTGTATAATAATAATAATAATGATAACAACACCTTGTTCCCTCCAGTACGGGCCATATTCAGAGGTGACAGAGGTGACCACAGCAGCAGGACCCCCAGGCCAGTGCAGAGCACCTTCCCTGTCCTTCCTGTCCCACACACGGGTCCTGGTCAGCTGGGAGGTGAGTCAGTAAGTCAGCTCTCTGCTGGTTTGATTCCACCACTGATATGCTCACAACAGAACTCAAAAGTGAGCCAAGAGCTGTTTATCTTTTTGTGCAGGAAAACCCTGTGTAGAAACTATTCTATTTTAGAAAATCATCTTCTCTCCCTTGCTCTGAAGAATTACACAAAGTCTTCCAGGCCAAGATTCAGACACAAGGCCTCCTGCACTGGCATCTGATGATAGAAATGCTCTCTGCAAGCTTTTAGTACATCAGCATGTCCTCAACTGGAATTATGAAGACAAATATTTGATTTTGGCTGAAACTGGAGTCTCTGATATGAAATTAACTCTCCATAAATGCTTACAATGTAGGGCTTTTTGCTCCTCAAGAATTGTTTGTCTCTTCCCCAAATATTTACTTTTATTTTAGTTTGTGTGCATTCCTCCTTCATTCTGCAGCATCTTAGGCATTGGGGCTCAAGACACTTTTTAACTGAAGTGCTATGGGGATGATTGGTGCCATTAAAGAAAAAAATGTTGTCTAATTAAGGCAGAAAAGAAAGGATGTTATCATAAATAATGGTATACAGATAAATAATACTGTGATGTGGTTCTGCCACAGACTTCAGTGAAAATCTAGCAGCCATTCCAGACCTGCTTATATTGGGCTCCTCCCCAAAACAATGCCCCTGTTGAGAAGGAAGTCACTGACATTCACAAGATGCTCAAATAAATTGTGCTAAGGACATATCTATATCCAAACATAATCTGCATTTAATTTTATAACAAAGATGTATTTGGTGCAGTTTGGGGCTATTAATATTTTTTGCAACTAGAAATCTCATTTAACCTTCAAATGTTGCCTTTTAATGGTCAGGGATTTGCTCTCCCCAGCCATGAAGCAGTGGTTCTGGTAGGTTCTCTATTTATTTGAAGGATATATTTGTTTATTCTAGCTAAAAATGAAGCTGTGGTTTGCAGTGGTTGTTTTCTTAAAGAGTGTCATTTTTTGGCTGATCTGAATAAGAAGCAAAAACAGTGAAGCACTGTGGAGTGTGGCTAGAGAGCACACTGTGATGCCTATTATGATGCTTTTTTTTGCACATTGTTCTGAAATCTGGCTTAGGAGCTCTGAATGTTCCTGCTCAAACAGCTGGAAGCTCTGAGGCAGAGGAGCCCCTGTGCCTCTGCAGAGTTGTGCAGCAAGGCTCTGGATCCTTGCACTGGAAATTTCATCTTGCCTGTCAAAATCACAAAGTCCTTGCAGGCCACACTTCAGGCAGAGCTGCTTCAGGCCACACAGTACAGCTCTAGGTAGTTCTGTTAAAAACACTGATTGGTTTGGTTTGGGAACTGTGCTGTTTTGCCTGTATTGGCTCATCTCCAGCACGTTCAGGCATTGAATTTGTGTTTCCATCAATAAAGGGATTGCTGGGGATATGTGGAAGGGGACAGGTTTAGATTAGATATTGGGAAGACATTCTGTGTTGTGAATGAGGTGAGACACTAAAACAGTTTGCCCAGAGAAGCTGCCCCATCCCTGGAGTTCTCAAGGGTTGGATGGGGCTGGAGCAGCCTGGTCTGATGAAGGTGTCCTGTCCATGGCAGGGGGTGGAACAAGGTGATCTTCAAGGTCCCATTCAACCCAAACCATTTGGTAATTCTGTGATCCCATGGGAGTGTCACTGTGGATGTGAATGGATCCACACTCCCAGCTCCCCTTCTGGGACTGATGGGTGTCTTCCACAGAGAACCTCAGGCCAGCTCCTCCCTTGCTGAGGTGGTTCTTTTCTCAGCACAGCTTCAGGCTCCAAGGCCAGGGCTTCCAGAGCTGTGTTTTGATCTCTCAGCTAGGCTGCACTAGACTGATGCTTTTTTTTATGTTCTCCATGGTTGAGCTTCTGCCAAGCCAGTGGAGAGACAATTTATTCCTGAGTGTCCTGATGGAAAGCAAAGTAGCTGCGTACACTCATTTCTCTGAATTTCAATCAGGTAATTTTTGTGCAGAATTGTCCTGTTTCAGTAGCCTCTCAGGGAACATTAACTCAGTACATTTCTATTTGCAGCAGTAATGGAGTATTAATTTAAAAATAAGGGTGATTGTTGGGTTTTTTTTTCCCATGTACTTTTTTTCCTTCCCCAGTGAAACACAGCGATCCAAAGTGCTCATTTCTGATCTGAACCACATAAATATTTGTGTTGCAGAGTCCTGAATGTTCTGGTACTGACATCTCTGAATACAGATTAGAGTGGGGAGAAGAGGAGGAATCTCTACAGCTTGCATATAGTGGCACAGAAACCTGCTTTGAAGTCAGTGACTTGTTGGCAGCAGCACATTACTGCTGCAGGCTACAGGTAAGGCAGGGCTGCATGCATTGCCCTCTGAGATCCAAACTGAGTTTCCTTCCACTGCTGCTCTTATTTCATCAATAACCCTTCTCAAGTCGTGCTCTGCAAGGCAGGGCATGCACATTTATTTGAAGCAATACAGACTGAAGTGCTACTTAAAAATTGCTCTTGTGTTTTGTTACTTTCAGTGGCTAGTGCTTGTAACAGCCACCTTGCCCTCTGACACCAAAACAAAATGGTAATGGTTTAGAAAATAAAAAAAACAAAAACTGTTCATTGTAAGGAGAGGCAAATAATATCTACCTTCCAACTAGATATTGAAGATTTCCCTGGCTTAAATAATGAGTAGCAGCACCTGTTTATTTTATCCAGTAAGGCAAAGCAGAATAAATTCCTGTGTGTACAGGGGATGGTACCTGTCAAAAAGTGAGTTCCCATCTTTGCCATTTTGTCTCTTAGATTTGTGAAATTGAATCTCATGAAGTGTCTCTACATGATTCCTTTTTCTTTGATCTCCTATTATTTTCAGTAAAAAGTAGCAGTTAAAATATGTTTTGTACATCTGTATGGAAGTAAAAAACTAGTACTTTTCATCCTTTATGTCTTCTGATAAATAAATGGAAGGTAAAGCAACTGGGAGTGAAATAGAAATATTTTACTAAGATACTCTTGCACAAGATACATTTGCATGTGAAGACAGAACCAACACTAATCCAACCCAAATACCCACCCAGCTGGTAACATGTGGACCACCCAGAATAATCTCTTTGATCAGGGAAAACAAGCTTCTGTTGAGTGTTTCCTTCTTACAGTTTTTTTGTTGTTTTTTTTTTTTCTTTTAAAGCAGGATATTGAATTTTTTTCATTTTTTTGGGAAGAAGGTTTGGAGGAGCTGGCCAGCAGCCCAAGAGCTCAGGCCCCACAGCTCCAAGGGCACTCAAATGTATTTTGTGTCTTGGCCAGAGCTGGTCTGTACCTTGCTCTGGCTCTGTGGGGGAAGCAGAATGAGGGAATGTGTGAGTGGCTGGGAGGTGTGAGCCAGAAAGTGCCTCTTGTTTCTGCAAGAGGGAGAGCATTCAGCATCTGCTGGGCAGGGAGGAGACTCTGAGACCACTGCTGTGGGGAGCCCAAGGAAAATTTTGTGTTAAAAATGGAAACAGGCAGCTGTATGGCATCTTTGATTTCCAGTGGGTGCTTATTTCAAACTACCTGCCACAAAAATGCTGCACAAGTCTACTCAGTTTTTAATGCAGCCAGTATAATTTAATCCATAGGCAGAAGTTACAGGAAAGGCACAGCAGCAAGAAGATTTTTTATTGAAGTGCATCAGTGACTCAGGTGTTACTGTCTGGAGAGCTTCATCCTCTGGATCTGATCCTCTGTAATATGTGGAAAAGAATGCCTTAAAAGATACACCGTAATCTTCAAACAGTTACACAAAAATCTGACTACAAAATAGATATAACATACAAAGGAAGTTAAATAATGTCAGAAATATTAGCTTATTTTATCTATCACCAGCTTTAACAGAAAAATTTCCTTTTTAAAAATAAAGATCCTCCTAACCACATTTATTCATCCTTCTAATAAACACACAGTGCTATATCAGTCTCCAGTAACTCAGTAAAAAAGAGGAATCAGACATATCTAACTGCAGGGCAGACAATTGTCTTTACCGTTGCTCAACTTTTTTCCTGTAATGAATATTCCTGAAAACAGTAGTGGCTTCTGCAAAGGGAAAATATTGTGTCATTTGGGGGTGGCAGGGGAAAGCAGCCTGGCAGCAAAGCCCCATCAGTTATGGAGATGAGATTGTCCAATAAAGCAGTTAAAAAACACCACTGACAATCAAATGCTTGGAGCAAGATACAAATGGCCAAACACTGGTTTAGGGGCAAGACAAATCATATCATTGGCAGAGCACAAAGCAGGGCTCACTTCTAACAGCTCCAGGAGCACTGCACTAAATAGAAGATTTCCCCCGAGCAGGATTTGTTTTGAAGGGCTTTTTAAAGGCTGACAAATGTAACTTTATTATCTCTTTCTCCAGTTGAACAAAACGTCTCCTGGAAAAAACAGAACATGGCTTTGTGTTTGCATTATGCAGAACAGAAATAAGTTATTCACTGCAGTTAAGCATAGGTTAGAAATCAAACAGTTGTTTGATGTGTCATGTCATTGCCATCAGAGTCCTGCTGGCAGTATTGTAAGCCTGGATTTTTTAATTAATTGTAACCTGATGGGAGACTCTGGGCTAACTTTTCCAAATGTAAAGGAAATGTAAATGGTGCTGGGCAGCATCAAAGGTGTTTCTGGAGGTCTGTGCCTTCTGGACTCCTGTAGTTTCTGCTGTACCATGTTCTGTAAGCCCTCCCCATGCCTTGTGTGCTGGCAGGATGCTGGGCTGTCAGGAGGAGCCCAGCAAGCAGGTCCAGGGAAGGTGGGATTGCCCATTTCATGCCATTCCTGACAGCCTGGAATGCCCCATCCAGTGTTGCTCCAGGCTGAAATAGGGATGTTCAGATGAGATATAAAGAAAATATATCACTGTGCAGGCAATTAAGGATCTAACAGTAGTCCAGAGAGGTGTGCAATCTACACACCTGGAATTTTTCAAGACCCAACTGGAAAAAAAGCCTGAGTAGCCTGGTGTGCAATGTCTGATCCTGGCTGGAGCAGCAGTTTGGATGAGATGAGTCCCCCAGTCCCTTCCAGCCTGCATGGTTCTGTGATTGAGTTTATAATAATCCTGAGGAGGTAGCATCACTCAGTCCCTAGGCAATTCCAGTGCAATGGGTACAGCTTTTGCCACTGGCTGAGCATCAGATGATAAAACCCCAGGCCTGTACAACTGTGCAATGTTGGGCTTGCAAAGACAACAGCCTCTAATTAATGAGCAGAAAGGGGCCAGGTTTTGAAGCTTTGTTTCCATTGGTATTCAGGATCTAGGATTTAGGTTGAGAAGCTTGATAAATTGTTACTCTCCAGTTTTGTGGGAGAGACTGAGCCTTTGTGCTTTGATTGTGGTTTGGTGGTGAATTATGACTTTTCCAACTTTAATGATTCTGTGATTCTGGGGAAATGTTGAGTCATAGGCTTAATGCTCTGCTGAGGTTCTATATTTTTATATCAGAAGCTTTTTAGCATGAAATTAGTTATCCATTTTCCAAATTAGGAACAAGGGTAGTTTTTAACAAGCCAAATATCCCTTATCTTTAGGGATATTTTTGCTTGCATGAAGCACCTGTTGGGCCACCCTGCATACTGGGGACTTTGTACTGGGTGGCTCAGTAATTTTGGGTAGCCAGTTTGCTGATATCACCTGTCACTGGCAGCATGACTATGACATTTTGCCTTACTAACCAAAGTTTGCCACTGATAAAAGAGTTACTAAATATCTGTTAAGGGAAAGAGAAATATTCTCCAGTATTTTTGAGACATTCCTAAGTGACAAAGGAACTAATTCCCTAGGATAGCAGAGGTGTGAGTCATGCTCTAGAGAAGAAGCCAGCAGTGCATACCTTCCGAAGAATTAATTCATGCAGCTCTTGCAGGCTGCACAGTTCATCATTCTGAGCTCGATACACATGTGGAGAACACTGGTAAATGTTGATTGTTTTCACACCCAGGCCATTAACCAGGCTGGAGCTGGACCCTACAGCGAGCTGGTGACCTGCAGAATCCCTGCCGCCGTGCCTGACGCCGTCCCCAGCCTGTGCGTGCTGGAGGACGAGCACGTGGCTGCCTGCCAGCCCTCACCCTCTGTGTGCCTTGTCCTGAGCTGGGAAGAGCCAAGCAATAACGGGGCTGAGATCACATCCTACAACATCGAGCTGGGCGAGCTCAGCGTGCCCGTGGGGAAGGTGACGCGCCACGTCCTCGAGGGCTTGCTGCCCGAGACCTCGTACCGGTGAGTGCTGGGGCTCCCCAGCTTCACGTGGAGATGCTCATGGCATGGCAGGGCCTGAAAATGCAAACCAGCACCCCAGAGAACCAGCCTAGGAGCATAGGGAGCTGCAGGCATTCCTTGATGGGATGGATTGTGGTAGTTTGTGTTCAGATGTTTTTTTCTCCCGCCTTTTTGTCCTCTCCTCTCCTTGCGTTATCTCTGATCTCTCCTTTTTGAGTTGCTCTGCTAAGGTAAGGTCACACTGCTAATAATAAATTTTAAAAATAAGAAGTAATTAAAATTAACTTTACATCTCATAATATTTTTCAGCTACATAAAAGTACTCTTCCAAGGGATTAAATTAAGCTATAGATCCCTGAGTAGAGTTAGCAACTTTCACACAACAAACTTTTATTTGTATAGTTGCAGCTATTTTTTGTCTCTGGTATATGGAGATTAATGAAAAGTTGATCTGAATTTAAAACCAATTTATATTGCTTCAGAGTCTAAATTGATAAGTGGCATTGCCAAAATTTTATTAGTTTAATGTTCAGATGTATATGTTTTCTCCCTAATTGCTAATTAAGAAAGAAAAATGGTTCCATGCAGGCAATGAACAGCAATACAACAGAATATGTGACAAAAGAAATTCTATTTTAAGTACTGTTCTGATAAAGACTGAAATTTTGTCACAGAGTTGTAAAATTAGAGATGTCACAGACTTGCTGTAATATTTTTCTTTTTTTTTTTTTAAATTCATATTCGAGGTCACAATCCTACAGGTCTTGTAAATGATAAGTTTATAAATCAAATTTTATTATGTACCCAAGGAAAGAGGACTTGTTGTAGCAAGGATACAAATGCATTCACTAGAAGTTATTTAAAGTGAGGAGCACATTGCTTGCTCACAGATCATTCATATAAAGTTGAAGAGTTTGTCTGTGGATTGGTCATCCAGCTGTGGAAATTCATCATCTTTGGGCAGTTTTGTATTCCCTGGTTTCTCCTCAAATGTTTGTTCAAGCAAGACCCAAAAAAGCTGAAAAGGGAACTTTTAGCAACTGATTCAAGACAGAATGTGCCGTTTAAATTCTTCACCAAAGTCTTACTTCAGTCTCTTTTTTAGCTGATTCTTGATTGTCTACAGCTTCCTTAAAGAAAATGTCTTCTTCAAGGTTTAAAAATGGAGAGTGGAATGATTTTTTTTTTTCATTCTTATTTCATTATTTTGTAAGAAGCACCATATTAAATTACATAGTTTTAGTCTAGGATTCGTCCTGTCTCTGGTCCAAATGAAACAGCCAAAGCCACAAGCATTAACTGTTCTAAATATTATTGTAAGACTAAGTTCCTACCAAAAAAAAAAAACAAAAAACAACACTTGAAGAGCAGAGACCAATGGATGGCTAATCAGAAGTAATAATGTAGAAAAGCTCATTTCTTAAATAGAATAAGAGAAAGAAACCCCCAAATCTTGCATCTCATTCCTGTAAGGGAAGACAAGTAACTACAGTTGGATTGCAAATGCACTTCATCAATAGTTTGAAGTATTATTTTGCTAATCAAAAACAGATTTGTCAAAGTGTTTCAATCATTAACTTCTTCACTGCTATTTCTTCTTCAAGCATATCTTGACACCTGTCTTTGATCAAGGAATGTCTGTCCAGATAAACAAATCCTCAAGGAACAGGATTATCAGGCTGTGTGCTAAACCTTGGTGCATTTTCTGCCCTCCTGGCTGAATCAGAAGAATCTCTCAGAACATCACTGATCTCATTCTCTTCATTTCTCCACTCATCAGTATTCTTTTCGTGTCAGTTTTGTTTAACACAACTTACTCTTCTTCCTCTCAAGTGTTTATTCCTTGCTGTGTTTAAAAACAGTGAACATACTTTTCCTAAACAAGCCAAGTACTGCTGGGTTTGAGGCTCTGAACTCCCTTGCCAAAGTTTCAGCAGAATTTGAAGTAGATCAGCAAAGGGTTTATATGTTTCAGTTGAGTTGGAATTCCACTGTCAATGTTTTTGGTTGTGGGAAACAAAGATTGAAAGCAAATCTTGGTTGTTATGAACCCAACAAGTCCAAAATTGGAAATTTAAATTGTTTTGGATAGGGTGTGAATGCCTGTCCATGTGGGTCCACCCTCTTGGGGCTGTTAGCTTGGGTCTGGCACTGCTTTGCTTCCAGATTCTCTGTGGGAGTGACCATAACAGGAGCAGCCCAAGAGCACAGGGAGAAATCCAGCTCTCTGCAGAGATGGGCTCCAGGCTGACAAGTTGGAGCAGCAAATCCAACCAGCATCCCATGAGAAGGATTTCCATCCCATGAGAAGGATTTCCATCCCATGAGAAGGATTTCCATCCCAAAATGCATTTGAGGCAGGAGGGGCTGAAGATGCCTCTGTCACACTGCAAGTGGCCATGGCAGGGCTGAGTCAGGATTCCAGCTCTGCTGCTGCAGAGCTGATGCCTCCCCAGAGCACTGTGTAAACATCCTGGCTGCTGAGCAGCTGCAGAAATATGTCTGATTTCTGCAGTCTCTCTGCTTTATTGACACAGCCACAAAGCTCTGGAAACTCAGATTATAGGGTAATATATTTGGCCTGGTTTTCTGTGAACTGATGTAACTAGGAGTGAGTTAATAAATATTCCATAATAAATAAAAATTCAACAGTCACAGAAACACCAATTTTCTATTACACTCTGTTCCCAAGCTTCACTTAACACATTCCATAGATAATTGTGTTCTGCTGTTGAGATACTTCACTGCAAAACAACTTCAAATTTTTAAGAAAGCTTCTTCTCTTCTGAAGTTACACAGTGTACAGAAATATATAGTAACATTATTAAATTTTAGTAGCAGCATTTAATTTGGTTTAGGAATAAAAAAAATCTATATTTTTTTTTCTTTTTAAACCATGTCAAGTAATAGGTCATCCAAGATGGAGAGAAATTCATGTGGATGCTCAAATTAGCAAAGTTTAAACAGGCTATGAAACAAAATGTATTTCAGAGTGTAAAGCTAAGTCTTCTTCCAGGAGTCTTGAGTGGAGGTTAGTGGGGCAGTGTGTGATTGCTGTTCATCATGTCCAGGATGCTGCTTCCCCTCCCCTTTGGAAGCCCATGGCATTTTAACTCCCACAGGTTTCCACAGGCACATGCATTGCAACTGGTGGCATTCCTCTTATGGGAACAAGGGAATCGAAGTCTTCTCATGTCCGACTCTAAAATTAATTCAAAAGTTGATTTTCCAGTTTGTTGGAATACTACATGAAGGATTTTGTGACCACTCTGAAAATAGCATCCTGTTTAGTGTGTTTATTTCCCTGGGTCAAGAATCTTTTAAGAGAGAATGGTCTGTTAAAGATCATTTAGTGGTTTCTAAATTTGCCTAGTCTGATTTATGGTTTTTCTTTCTAAATGTTTAAAAATTTTAGTGGGAAAATGTGAGAATGAATGCAAATATTATTGGTCCAGTATCTATAGAATTAGGCACTATTCTTAAATAGTCTTTACATTTCCAAAAAACTTGTTGTCAAATTGTGATTGTCAGATTGTTAAACTGTCTTTCTTTCCAAGAGGATGTTTGGGGTATTTTCACTTAGAAACCATTAGTGGAAAAGTTGAAAGGAATTCAGGAAGTGCTTTTACTGCAAATATTTCTCCTTGTCTGTATTATACTTTTACATGAAAATAAAGAGCTGATTTTTCCCAGTACCAGTTCTGTAAACAGTAATTGGTTTCCACTTAATTGTGGATGTTCTCTTGCCCACCCTGGCTGTGCCACCAGCTGGAAAAGCTCATTGTCACAGGCTGGGGCAGGGACACTAAAAACCACCTGAGCTGGAGCAGAGATAATGCAGTTCAAGGTCCTTTCCCACCACCATCTGCTCTCTCCCCTTCTCCACGTGGTCTTTTCTTCCTTTTCTGTTTCCCTTCTTGCTTCTCCCCTTCCCTTTGGACTTCCCAAGGCCTGATGCCCATTGAGCAGACACTCCTGGGGTTCAGAGGAGGATGGCACCTGGGTTTGGATTGTGCTGCCATGTGCACAGGAAACACAAAATTAGTTGTTTGTGTGTGTCTGATGAAGCTCAGGCCCTGGGAATGATAGTGGCAATTTACTGAGCTTTATGGTGGTGCAATCAGCAGAAAAGAGTGGCCACATCAGCCATGGTAGAGTCAAATAAATCAATTCCTGCTTTCCCAGTGTCACCACTCATTTGTAAAGATGTCTGTCTCTATTTTAAGGCTTAAGAGTTTCCATCAGTGTTACTGTGCTCCAGAGTCAGAAGGGGAGTGTGTGTCTGCATATTTGTGTGTGTCAGAAGGGGGGAGCAAGAACTCTGTGCAGCAGAGAAAAGTGAGAAAAAAAATGAATGAAGAGACACATTTTTGCCTGGTGCAAATACCTGGCAAAATCAAGATAAGTCAGGTGTCAGTGCATGCATATATCTAAAAAGTGTGATATTGCAGACAGGTAAGAGAAAATTAACAAAGCAGAAAGCAGGAATCACTATCTTAAGAAAGAAATAGAATTTAGAAGACTGGCTCAGTCTCAAGAACATTTCCAAATTCAAGCTGCTGTGACCAGGCAGGAGGTCTGCTTTTCTTCTTGATGACCTCAAATAGCTCAAGGGCTTTTGTGCATCTTGGGAGAGTGACTTGGGTCCAGCATTTATTTGATCTAATGGAGAGTTCACTGGCAGTTAGCATTTCTGCAGTTTGTGGCAGAGTGTAGGAGGTTTGTGGATTTAACCTTCTCCATGAGTTCCTCCCAGCAGAGTTTCCTGTGATTAAATAGTGTGCTGTGTGAGACAGTGAGAGAGCACTGCTCTGGGTCTTCAGGGTGTTTGCCAGCCTGGGGATGGGGTGCTTTTCCTGAATGGTTTCACCCAAATTAGCCCATGATCATTGTTAGATAACCATAACCATCCACTGGGGCACTGTGGCTGGGATGGAGCAGCCAGCCCCAGGAGGCTCATTTGTCCCTTGGGACATGTTTATATCAAAAACCTCATAAAAGTACATCATCTAACATTAATCCTCTTGCTGTTGTTTTAGGATCAGGATCCAGGCTGTCAATGAAATTGGAGCTGGACCTTTTAGCCACTTTATTAAAGCAAAAACCAGGCCATTACCACCCTTACCTCCACGGCTGGAGTGTGCTGCAGCAGGGCCTCAGAGCCTGAAGCTGAAGTGGGGAGACAGCAGCTCCAAGCTTCACTCTGCTGATGACATGGTCTATATCTTGCAGATAGAAGACAGAAATAAAAGGTAAGAGACATGAATCTTTTCCTTGTGCTGATAAAAAGGAGTTCTGGTTCATCATAACACAGTTGTGAGCGAAGGAAAAATTTTGTTTTCCTGATTGCTTTGTGCCTGCCATTATGTACAAAATACTGTTTTAATAGGCATTCTGTGCCTGTAGTCTGAGCAGGTTATGTAGCAAAGCTGTAACTGATACAGCATCATGGCATCACCAAGGCTGCAAACACCTCTAAATTGTTGAGTCCAACCCTTAACCTAACACTGCCAGTCTAACAGAAATCAGTCATGTTCTGGTGAAATTTCAGCAAAACCCTCACCTTTCTGCCAGTCATTTTAAAATCAAGTTTCAGTGCTTTATCTTTTGGAATATATGAAACACCCAGCTTGCTGTGTGTATTAATAAAGCCAAGGGTTACAAATCAGAGTTCTAGGTAAAGTAAAACTGTGCAGAACAATGTTTTTTGGGCAGCATGGTGGTCTTGATTTTATAGCTGTAATGTTTTACAGCATTAGAAAATATGAGCTTGGCATCAGCTTGGTAGCTCCATAATAATTTTGAAATAAGGTGTGCAAGAAACAAACAAACAAAAAATCTGTGTTTAGATCAGACAGTCAGTGCTAAGCAAAAACTATCTTCCCATGTGAGCTTTGTATGGGAAGATTTGCTAATGTAGCTCCAAAGTTGTGATGAGATATATTCAGTTAAAAAAGGGAAAGAAAAAAAGACAATATGCAAGTATTGCCTAATAGTCTGAGCTCTTCAATGAATAAATATCATAGATGGTTCATAATTTACTAAGAAACACTCTCAACTACTTCAATTAGCTAAAATAAGGGACTTATTGAGTAGATAATCCTTAGAGACCTTCAGCACAGATCATAATTTGATGTAAATTAGCACAATTCCTTTAATTTAAATAGAGCTATGCTGAGTTTATGCCAGCTGAAAATCTGGCCCAAAAGTTCTAATTTTAATTAATAAACCCACCATGAATAATGCCTTAATACCTCCCAGTATCTCAACTGTACTGATGCAGAGAGGGTACATGCTCCCCTGTATTAATCCTGAGAGGTGTCCAATGAATATAAATACCCATTTGAAAGTCTGACAGGTAAAAACAGTTCCCTGAGAGTGCAGTGATGCTTGGCAGGAGCCCATCAGCTGCAGCACCCTGGGATTCAGTCAGCTCCAAAGACACATCCAGCAGGCTGCTTTGCTTTGCTTTCATGTAGCACTGCAGGTAGGAAGGTGAATAACTGTAAATTGTTTTTAACCTGTCTTTATACTGGGGAAAATAGTAAGTTTCCTTGTAAGAATAGAATGTTACCTCCCAGCAGGCAAGGAATGTTTTTTTCTGCTTTGCTTTGGCACAGAGCTTTAGCATGAGCCTTTGCTTTTGCACAAGCTTTTCCCACTGCAAATGGTCTCTTATGAGCTTTTAATTGGGAGCATTTGAACTTGATACTCTGCTGGATCTTCTTAGCTGTGAATTTGACTTAGAGTCCCCATGATCTCCCAGAGATGCAGAGAAGCTGCTCCTCTCCACTGTGCTGTCTCCCTCTGCTTGAACTGGCTCCCTTTGGTGGCTGGGATTGGAACAATTAACCCAGATAATTCCTGTCATGAAGCAGAGCTGGAATACTGGAATACAGCTCTCTGAGCATCACTGGCCTCTTGAGCTGCACAGCAAACTGTGCACATGTGAGGGAGTAATTAAATAGAATATTTTAGTTGGAAGGGACCTGCAGTGATGCAGTGTCAGTGCTGGCCAAGTGAAAAGGTGTTGTTAAGGGCATTGTCCAAATGCCTCTCAATCACTGACAGGTCTGGGACTGACCTCCCCTTTAGGAAGCCAGTCTGGTGACAAAATGACATAGAATAAATGATCTGGAAGGATGTTTTTGGAGTATTTTATGGTTTGAAGGAGTTGTAGGAAGGTGCTATGGTGTCCCCTCTGCTGGGAGAAGAGACAGACTTGATTCAGGGAAAGAGGTTGTGGTTTAAAACATGGATAACTGAAGAGTGACCTCTGTCCTACCCCTGGTCTTCCAGAGGACATTACTCTGTAATGTATTACTCTATTACTGTGTTCCCTGAGACATCTGAAATTACTGATAACAGGTTTATATTGAAATCTCTCAATTCAGTATCACAATTGTCCCTTCTTTGGTTTAAAAGAGAAGTTACCTTTTAAATGCTGTTGAAGCATTTTCACAAGCAAAAATTTAAAGATGAGCAAGTTCTTTTGCAAAAAGGAAATATCCAGTAAATCCCATCCTGACCCAATAGCTTTAATGGTCTTTTGGTAAAGACTCAGCTCTGGTTTTATGTAATGATAGCCAGTGCTCTCCAGCGTGTCCTGGTCATTAAGGATTGTTTTCAACTTTTCCTTTCTGTAATGAGGTGTAACAGGCCAGTTGTTGGAAACCAAATGTTTCATTGATTGCAAGACCTGTGAAACAAAATACTTGGAAATCTTCTGGCACTGATTAGTGTAAGGGCTTGAAGAGGTGTGCACATCAGAGATGTACCTGTGTTAGCTCCCATTAGCTCTTCAGGGTGTGACATTTAGGAAGATGAAATTAGCATCACTTGTCCTTTCAATTACGGGTAGCACTGAGTGGAAATGAAGAAAAATCTCTTTCTGGAAAGCTCAGTACATGGAAATGTTAGTTGAGAGTAAGTGACCTTTATGTAAGGACTATGAAATTCCTTTCTTTTTTAAATGAACTATCAGTTGTGACTTCATTTTCTAATTGTGGTAATGTCAAGAAATTTCTGTTTATCAAATTGCACTACATTCCAGAATATTATGGGTTTTTTCCTCTGTGGAACAAATGAACCTAATTAATGGTTTTCCTTTTTTTTCTGCTGTACTGGTAATTAATCTTTAGTTGTTCCCACTACTAATTACACCTCTTAGTGCCTTAAAATGCTCACAATATCCAGTCTGAAAAGGAGAATTAGCAAATAAATTAGTAGTGGGTCATTTATCAGTTGCTTGGGTTTCTTTTAGATGACTGTATGTTGCAGCTGAGGTAAATTGTGTGATTTTTGTGTGTGTACAGAATCACAGTCAATACTTACACATGTAATTACATTTTAAGGGAGAGTCATTGGTAAGGTTGACTAAGAAACAGCCTAAACATATTCTTTAAAAATACAATGTAAGGATCATTGGCCACTGTCCCACACTTCTCTTGTCTTCAGCTGGTGGTGGCAGGGAGTGGTTGAGCATATGAGCCTCAGCCATGGGTGTTTTCTCTGCTTTAACTTGGAGGAAGAAACACAGAATGTGCTGCTGAATGTGCTGCCCTTGGCTGATGACTTTGGCATAATCATTCCCTGGTTGCTGCAAGTTTCAAGCAGTCTAATTAAAAAATTGTTTACACTCCTGATTTGATCAAGACAATTTACACCCATTTTAACAGCAATTACTGTTATGTATCAGTCCTACTGGCTTGTGAAATTCTATTAAAATACAAAATCAGATAAGTTAGCATATCCTTGCAAAAACCTGCAGGAAAAAATCATTTTCATATTGTGTAAAACAGTGATAAAAGGCAATTAAGCATGAGCACCAAGACAGATGGCATGCTACAGTTCCACTGCAAGCCTGGCTAGATAGAAGCTTAATGTTCAGGAAAGTTTTCAAGCTAACCTGTGTTTATATTGGTTCATTCTGTAGGTGAGTATTGCTATTAATATTAGTGATATTTATATTAGCAGCACTCTGAGCAGATACTGGGGGCTCTGCAAATTAAAAAGAAGAGGGAGAACTGTTCCCAAGTGTCAGAGTGAAGTTGTTAATGCATTTCATCTTCCTCTCTGGAAGCAGGAGTAAACCAACATTTGTTGCAGGTGTGAGTTAACTGTATGGGTGTCATTATTTGAGACAAAGTGAAAACCATGTTAAATGTGTGAGATGAGGTGTTGCAGCTGTTAGGAAGCTGGTGAGACACAGAGTAAGATGCCACCCCATAAGTATTTTCAAAAAATCCCTGCTTTGGTAAGAAATAAAATTTTCTCCTTTATTTTGATCTGTGCACATCTGCAGGTACTTCAGACTTCATGGGTAACTGAATATTCAGTATTCCAGACAGCAGATCATAAATAAGAGCTGCATCCATACCCAGGATTGTCACTGTAATAAGAACTGGTTTTTGCACACCTGTAACAACCTTATAAGAAAAACAGTGCCTTGATTAGAGTAATGACTTAGTATTTAATCTCTGAAGTATAATGGGGGCTCAGCTTAGTGCAGCAGGATCACGTTGGCCAGTTTTCCAAGAGCACATTTTTAGGTTCCAGCTTCACTTTGCTGAAATTGGTGAGGCAGAGGCTGAGCTTGGCTCCCTGTTGCAGCTCTGCCCAGGCTCCTGGGGCTGGCACAGCAGCAGCTGGGACACAGTGTGCTCACTGAGCATCACTGCAAGGCCCATAAACACTGTTCAGTGCTGCCACTCTGGGAAAGTGGCTCTAATGCTGCACAGGGAACATAAACACGTGTAGGGCTCTAAGAATATTGGTTTGCTGCTCTCAACTGTGTTTGTTCTCTTCTGGTTCACTTATTTATATCTGCTGTTGGTTGTTGACAAGGTGTTGTAGCTGCCTCATTCCTGACTGTATAATTTCAAGAGGCCATTGGGTGCTCTCCCTGATTGCTCCCACATCTTCCACTCCATAAATGCTGTTAATTCCCATTTAATCTGTGCTCAATGTTGTCCTCCTGCCTGTTCCTTGCCCCCAGATGTGGCTGCACACAGGAATCTGCAAGCTTCTGTCACAGTTCTTGCTTTTCTTACAGATGTTTTTTAAGACAGAGAAGTAGAAATGAGTGGAGATGGAAACTGGATGGTGTATTGGTATTAACTGAACTGGGAGTGTTAGTCCAGTGTCCAAATAACAGAAGGAGCTCAAATGTTTTTCCAGATCACTTCCTGAGTGTTAAGCAAGTATTAGTGACCTTAGTCATATCCAAAAGGTGAAAATGTCATTTGAGTCATTGGTATTGGCCACATGAATGACTGGAAATGTACCTTAGCTTGGAGTGAGGGTCTGCTTGTCTGTTAGCTGGGAAGATACATTTATCCTCCCTTGCTCACCTAACTCCACAAATGATTGCAAAGATGTCATTAGTCTAAAATAGGCATTGGATCTTTTTTGCTTTCTGTTGCCCTGGGATCAGGGTCAGTGACAAATCTCTGCACTCCTGTGAGTACTGCAGTGGTTTCTGAGCCAGCTGCCTGATTGAGCTGCAAGAAGTGCAGAGGGAGAGTATCTTGTCTTAAAGCTGTCCTGAGTATGTGTTCTTTGCTCATCACATGGTGAATCTCAGGAAATTCTATTCCATGAACACAGGTTTGTGTCAGCCTTGAAACATGCTGTGGCTGCTTATGTGAGCTTCAGAAATGTGGGAAAGCAGGGAGTTCTTAAACTGGGGAAGCATAAGGTTAAAAAACCAATCTTTGGAAATTGGCTCTAAGCTCTCCCCTTTAAAACTTGTGGGCACAGATCTTTAGTTTGCTATCAAGGTGTGGTTCTCACTAAAACTCAGTGGGAGTAGTAAGTCACATTAGTCTTCAGAGTACATTTCCAGCAATTTGAATTACCTGAATATTATTGCAGATGATTCTTGATCTTTGTTTGTACTTATGTGGATTGCAATCATAACATCATACAAATTGAGTACTGCCCCTGAGAGCTAATGACAGACCCAGTTTCTTTGAAATGCTCAAATTGGTTGTACTCTGTATCTCATCCAAATCCAAAGCATAAAGCTAGCACCTAGATAGGGAGGTCAAAGAAAAATATCTCTTGGCTTCCTGGTGATTTAAAACCTTCTGAAATGGTTGAGATACTTGAATAAGGGTACTAAATAATCAAAAAATAGTATGTGATCCTACACAGCAAATTATCTGTTCTCCAAGGCCAGGACTATTGTGTGCAAAATGTTGTTCCCTGGTGGAGGCCAAGTGGATGGATGCACAGTCTGGGTGCTTCCTCTTTATTTGCTTTCATCCCCACTCTGCTCAGCTCCTGGGGATCAGGGACTTAGAAATTTCTGGTTGACTTACAGCTGTTAGTGAAGAGTATTTATCTGAGCAGAGCAATAGAAAATATAAGTCAGATTCTCTGTAGTAGCTGTATATTTTTTTTTAAGTGACATTGATTTTGTTCAGTGTTACATTGTTGGACAAGTTTGTGTGTGCTCTTGTTTAGTCTTGACAATTGAAGTGTTTTGGGAGATAAGGCAGATAACTGCAAGACACAGTCTTTGTGTCTTAATGAGCAAATGAAGTCCCAGTCCATGAAAGAGTCAACATATTAATTGTGTTTCCATCATCCATGTAAACCAGCAGCCAAATGGTGTATTGGAGCAGGACAGGCTGAATCCATTTTGATTCCATGGCAGTAGGGAACCATTGACAGATGTTCTTCCTGATAATTCATGCAATCATTTTGCAAGGTAATAGTAGTTTCAAAAGGGACAATGAACTTCTGCTTTCCCTGAGCTTCTTATCATCATCAGTGTGTTATTAATGTGACATTTTTATATGTGCATTTAACAGCCCTGCAGGGCACTTGGTGCCAGTTTTCACAAGAAGAATACTTTGAGCTGATGGGTGTAATAGCCAGAAGAGTCAGAGCCTCTCCAGTGTAACTACATACTCTTGTTTTTATTGTTTCAGGTTTATCCCAATTTATAGGGGACCAAGTCACACGTACAAGATCCAGAGGCTGACAGAATCCACCTGTTACTCCTTCAGAATACAGGCAGTCAATGATGCTGGGGAGGGACCTTTCTCAGAAATCTCTACCTTCTGCACAACTAAGTCAGTCCCACCTGCAATCAAAGGTATGTGTAGGGTTTTTGCATGTAAGTAACATGTAAATATTTATGTAAATTGTTAAGTATGAGGGGAGGTTGTAAGGGTTACCAGAAGTAATAACACATGGGAAGAACCAGTTTGTGCTGACTGTAGGTTTCTTTTGAGTTGTGAATGGTGGGAAGCTAAATTACCACACAAAAATAAACCACACAAATACATGAAGGGTATGTCAAAAACTATTGTAATAAAAAACTGTTAAAATGCTGCTGCTGTTAATAGTTTACTAGGGGTTTCTCTGGATTACCACAACATTTATACAAGGGATCTAACAGCTGTAGTGTGTATGGATTCCTACCAACTTAAGCTTTAGTAAATTTTAATGTTTTTCATTGTGTTTGTGATGTCCAATGTAGATCTTAAGGGTTTATTTTTACTTTAGTGTATAAAATTAATTATGATATTTCACATATAGAGCATTAGACTTAGAACTCAGCATGAGTTCCACTAGGAGAAATAAAGGTCTAATTAAATGAAGTTTTATAATGAAATGTCTTTTACTATGTGTAAATTTTGTCCTAAGTAATTATGCTCCTGAGGAGGAGGAGGAAGGAAGGAGCAAAAGTAAAAACCACAGTGAAAGATATTTAATTATAAAATTTCATATAATTAAGTCTTTTGTTCTAGGCCTAATTAGTCCTACTTTGGCCTGTTCCAAAGGCAATGGGTTTGCTCTGTGGGCTGTCAGATCAGCTGAGCTGAAATCAAATGCACCTTTTCTCCTGAAAAGAGAGGAAAAGTCTTCCCTTGATTTTTTGAAACAACTGTCAATTTGTCAGTTTGCTTCTCCATATTTAAAATTTAAAAATTTTAAATTTGGTGATTTTGACACCTTTTGTAACCAAATATTTAGGGAGGGAAGAGCACTGCTGGGGGTGCCTTTCCCTGCTAGATCAGCTGCTCTGAGGGAGAAAACACTCTGCAGCAAAGCATACCTGTGTGATTGAGGGTAAGGATGCTGAGCCAGGGGTGAGTTATCCTGATCCCCACCTCTGCAGGGGTGGGAGATGTGCTGCCCAGCCAGGGGAAGGGAGCTCCTGTGGCCTCACCCTGGATGCCAGAGGCACTGTAGCCACATTTGCACTTTGTTGGCTAAAATCCCATTTTATTCAGCTCACCTCACCTAGGATTTTGTTTTGAGCTCCCAGTCTGCCTGTTGAGTCCCTGTGAAATGTGACTCATCCTCTGGGCTGAGAGTCAAGCTGAGTTTCAATGGTGTGGTGCAAATACCAGGTCGTGTGTGGGCTGGGACCTCGGGTACCTGGCTGTGACAGAGAACAGGGCATGACAAAACTGTGCTAATGAACACTGCTCAGGGGGACTGGTGCCATGGGGAGGAGTGGTCTGATGCAAAATGAGAGTGTTGATTCCCTTCTCTGCTCAGAGAAATAAAAGGAATTTATGTGATAATGTTAGTTTGGCTTTTTATCTGTCAGAATAAAGTGTTTGTTCTCCAATAAGGTCTCCTCATCACTCCCTTAGTGATGCCAACCCTAGAATAGCTTTGTTGTTAATGGCAGTGTTTTGTAAGTGTCAGGCAAAAATCTACATGTATTGAAGTGAGGGATGGAAGGAAAAGGGAAAATAATTGGGATTGTCATTGTCAGCTAAGATTAAGGCATCTATTATCAGTCTCTCAACACTAGCAGATGTGCAGAGAGAAGTAAATGGATATTGATTACATTTGGGCTTTCATGATTCATGTGTTCCTCTTGGGAAGTAACAAATCACTCTAAAATTCATGTAATGTATGCAGCAGTATTCTCTGGTAGACCCTCCTGTTGTCTGTTTTTGTAGGGTTGGGGATCTGGATTGCCTTTAACAAGCTCATGTCCTTGCACATGCACGTGTTAACCACCTGATACAAGTGTTCAGCACTCTTGTTTCTCCCACTTTCATTCTCTTTTTTGGTATTGTGCTTGCTGGCTCTGTCTGATCAAGAAGTTGGTGAACCCTGGATGCTGTTGCAGTTTTTTTTCATGCCTTCCACTGGCAAATGCTTTGTTGTACCTAAAAATGTGCTGCCCCTGTCTGTGCTCTGCTAGGCTCACCTGTGAGCTTGCTGTGGGTCAAGGCACAGCATCCCTTGGCCAAGGACAGCTGACAAATTGAATTTCTCTGGAGTTCTAGTGAGAGCACTACTCTGAGTCTGGCAAGAAATAGCAGGTCTGATTGAGTGGGTGTCAGGCTCAGAGTTATATTCAAGTCCAAGTCTTGAGAATTATGCTTGTCCTTTTGCTTCCCAGGCTGGATTTCATCTCAGATACAGAAGATTCTTTAGCTTTTCTTCTCATGTTCCTTCTCCTGTTTTTCCTGAATGAAGTGTTTGATATTGTTCCTCTCTTTCAATGGCATGTAGCATGGGAGGGATGTGCAGGCATCTCCACTGGCACAGGTGTTTGCTGAGAACTTCTCACAGTAGCTGCTTTTATGAATGCCTGTGTAATTTGTGCATTGGCTTTTGCTTTGAAAAGATCAGTGCACAGCACTGCAATTAAGTTTTGAAAGTTTTCTCTAAATCCACTCCTCCTTTGTAGCAGCTCACAGAGCTGACAGGTAAGAGGTGCTCTACCCTTTTTAAAATGTTCTAGTATATATATTACAGTGCTCATAAAATAAGATTTTGGTGTGGTCTTTATATTAAACATGAACACATTTCCTTTTATTGTAGCCCCTCGAGTGACACAGCTGGGAGGAAACTCCTGTGAAGTTACCTGGGAAATGGTGCCACCCATGAAGGGAGATCCTGTTGGTTATGTTCTGCAGGTACTGGTTGGAAGAGAATCTGAATACAAGCAGGTAGGGAAATGGTCTGGATTTAATATTGTTAAATTGATGGCATAATGGAAATGGTTTTGAAAGTCCACTGTGCTGCTGCTTTCTACTGTATTGAATTACACCCTATGGTGATGTGTCAGATGCACTTTGGTAAAGGCTGAGTCAAAATTAAGGTCTGTAATGGGCTGTTTTCTCTCCTAAGGGACTATATAGAACATTATTATTTTATTGGAGTGATTTGTGTTCTTTCTGTGGTTAATCACTATTTTTAACTGTACTAACCTTTAAAAAGTTACAATTCTGTCCATGCTTGCTTCTGAGCTGGTTGCTCTTAACCATTATCTGGAGATGAGATGAAGCCAGAAGATGAATCTTGCTAAGCCAATTCCAAGACTGTCCATCAGGGTTTTCAGTCAAGCACACGTTAAGTGGTTTGTTCATCTGTCTCACTCCTGTCTGAGGTTTTGCTGCACGTGTAACTGCTGTGTATCCTTTCTGTCACTGTGGAAGCAAAGGCAGTGGAGTACAGCTGGTCCTTCTTTCCTTGTCTGTCTGGATTAGACATCACAAGTGGACACTTGCCCAGAGCACCTGACACAGAACAGCTCGTTCACAGTCAGATCTTTTATTTCATCTGTCACACCTCTGCCTGTGTGATTTCCTGAGCACCTGTGTGCTCTCTTTTTCCTCTGCTTTCTTTTGTTGTCATGTGGATTCCAGATAAATCCAAATTAGGGAAATGAGAGATGCTATGCTAATTAAACTCTTATGCTGTGCTAATTAAGCTCTTAAAAATCAGTTTAAGGTAGTGCTTTCTTTGCAACTGTGTTTTTGTTCCTCTTCGGGCTGTTTCTGAGTGCTACTGTGAGCTAATGAATTATCAAAAATAACAGAAAAAAATGCAAGACAATTCATGGGGGCAATAAGATTGAGAAACCTAATGATTGTTTTTGTCAGGAAACAATCTTTGGTGTAGTGTAGGTAATGAAACCCCTGTGTGCTGTGCTAGCCTCATAATGTCAGGGGCAAGTGGATAAATGGAGATATTTGGCTATTGCTTGATTTACAGAGCAGCTTTGGTGTGTTTCCTCCAGGTACAGCTTCAGTAAATGTAGCCCCAGTGTTTAAAATGTTCTGGTGTCCTTGGGCACAGCTTCATGGTCCTGGGACAGAAGTGATGGCTTCATCTGCACTGTCCAGAACTTGTGGTGGGGAAAAAACAGCAGTGGAGTAAGGAAGTAAAAAATGCTTTCAGGCTCTTCTTATGTTGAAGGTCTTCATTTCTGATGAGGCACAAGCCTGACAATTGGGTTTTTGTGTGAATTATCACCAATAAATCCCTGGATGAAGTTCCTAGCTGGGATGCTCCAAGTGCCACTGGGATTTATGTAGTTGTGCTGGCTGATAACCAGCCATGGGAAAGAGGGAGACTTCCACTGTTCCACCTGCACAGAAATCCCCTTTGCCTATCAAGATGGTTTTTTCTCCATCAGAAATGTGGCCACATCCATGTCCATGAGCTGCAGTGGCTGTGTGCTCTGAGCTCCTGTAATGGGCACAGAAGATAAAATTGTTTTGAAGGGTGGCACAAATGAAATACACTAGATTTTCAGGCTGTTAATGGAATGCAGCATCAGCCACTGATATGCTTTTGGGTGAAGCTGTCATTTCTCTGTAGATTGTCACACCTGAGCTTCTCCCTCCCATGCACCCCAGTGTTTGCAGCTCTCCACAGCCCAAAAGCTGCTGATTTTCCACCATTTGATCTAGCAGAGGTGATACCAAATTACTCAAAAGCCCTTTTTTTCAGACTGGGACTAGAGCCATCTCTGCCCTCCTATGGGAGAATATTTTGTAAATATTTCTCTGCTGAGAATTGCCTGAAGAGCTGGATTTGCTGGAGCTAAACAACATTTTAGCTCCTTGGAAAGTGTATTTTTAAAAATGCTAGCTACTCCTTTCCTTGGTTCTCACACAGTGTATTCCTTTTTGTGTATTTGTATGCTCTATCTTTACAGATAATTTTAAAAAAGCAATGGCATAGGACAGTTCTTTTTAGGAAATCAAATCTTCCTTGTTTATGAATCAGGATGTAAGCCACAGGAAATTCCAGGAATCAGTGGCCTGGATTTGTTTTTCTGTTTCTTGCACTTGTATCCAGCATAGCTGACTCAGTCAGAAATTAGCTCCAAAGTGTATTAAATTGTCTCTGTGTTTGCACAGCTTTAATGTGGATTTAGAGGGGTGGGCTGGGCTGTGCAGCACCTGCAGGAGCTGCAGTTTGGGATAACAGGTTTGGTTTCCCAGTTGAGCAGCTCTGGGGATGGAATCACCCAGAAACCAGGTTCTCCTAAGAACTGACCATGGAAAGTGAGAATTGAGCTTTTTAAAGCTTCTTTATCCTTAAATTGTTTGCCACAATTGTTTGCCACAAAGCAAAATGTTCTACCTTTGAAATTTCCAAGAATTTGGAGGCAGCAGTGTTCCACCAGCTTCTGCCACATCTCTACTGGGAAAAAAAACTCACTTCAAATGCTTTCCAAAAGAAGAAAAATTATGGCCAGGATACACTGGGTGTGTGAAAATCCCCCAGCAGTTCTCAGGTCTGCACTGGAGGTGGGTGCCTGGGAGAGCTCAGCTGGCCTTACCAAGCCCTCACTTTAATTACTATTTTTTATTTGCATTAGATTGTGTAGGCACACAATATCAGAACTTCCTTAGTGAACTGATAATTTGTGTAAAGCTGTAGTCAGACAAAAATTTGGTTTCCTTCTCTATTTTCAGTAAATCAAAGGCAGTTGTGCTGGTCATGAGCCAGAATATGACAGAATTCCACAGTACCTGTTGGCATTTAGTGCCACTTGCACTGGGTATTCCCTCTGCCTCCTTGTGCCAATTTGAGCATCTCAGCGGTGAAGTCAGAGAAGCTGATGTTGAGTTTGGATGAAAGTACAATCCAGTTTCTTAATAAGAAACCTGTCAGGTGACTTAGAAGAAATTGAACTTTTAAAGTGGACATGTTTTTGGCACAGATTGAAACTCATCCCTGGCAGTGTCCCAGGCCAGGTTGGACAAGGCTTGGAGCAGCCTGGTCTGGTGGAAGATGTTCCTGCCCATGGCAGGGGCTGGAACTGGGTGATCTTTAAGGTCCTTTACAACCCAAACTTTTCTATGATTCTGTATTTTTATTAGCACACAAAATAGGCTTTTGCTAATTATTAAAGACATTGGCCATTGCATCAGTGTTCAACAACCAGGTGAGGTTACTTTGCACTTTCCAGTTGTTGCTTATAGGGCAATTGTGGTTGTCATTGTTATTGTTTGGAAAGGAGGGAGAGAGGGTTGGAATTATTTAATGAGATCAGTGAAACTGAGAAATCCTTGCCTGCAGGAATGCTCTATCTAGCTCTATCAGTAGGATCAAATACCATGAGAGGCTTCAGCAGCAGTTTATTACTTGTGGTGATATTTTCATTGAGGGAGGCAGGCAAAAAGCTCATCACATTTTTATTATATTCTCAAGTGTCCAAACCAAAAAGCTGTTTTTAGGAACTGAAAGTGATAAATTGGATAGGCACTTCACTTTGGTTTGTTGGCCACCAAAGCATAATGTGCTACATATAAAATACTATTGCTGCTCCATGGAGTTATATTTGATTTAATATTTGTTCAGCTGATTTAAAGACCTTATCCATAGTTGTCAAGGGTTTTTTCTATTATATGTGTAAAGTCCACTCACAGAGTGCAACTATTTACAACCAAATGTGTTTGTGCTGGGGCGTCCTGCCATAGCTCTGAGGTGCTGCTGCAGCCCCTGGTCAACAATTTAATAATTGTTTACCTGTTACTGACATGTAGATCCACTGCTGGTAAATACTCCTCAAACCACTGGAAGCAGAACAATTTCCATAACTGTCTTAGTGCTACTGCAGGACATGTTTTGTCTTTATCATTGGTGAATATTAATTCACGTAATTTATTGATTTTCTACAATTTTTCAAACTTTATTTACAGCTGTACTCTTCTCTCACTTGGCTGTCTGGCCTTTTTCTGAGAAGTGCTGGTGAATAGGTGGTTTGAGTGAGCTCAGCCATCTGTACTTGTTAGACTGTAATGAAGATAGAGGTCTTTGATTTAGCCAAATTTGGCCTCCAGTTACACTGGTATTCACCACCCTGACAGAACAAAACAAGTAAAAAAGCCAGGATTTTTTTTTTTTTTTTTACTGTACAGGATTTTCTTCAGTGCAGACAGATTGTATATGTGTAGTCCCTAGTATCTCTTTAATGTAATTTATGAAGTTTAGATTGTAAATTTATTAATTTAAATGTGGTTATTCAGATTTTATTGGATTATTTTATTTTGGTTCAGAAGGGGTCATACTGGTTGCAGAGGTTTATTTGTGGCAAAGGCATGTAGAGCTTTTCTGGCTATATGTTTTGAAATTAAATTATTTATTACAGCAGCATTACAGAAATAATTACAGAAAGCAAACCTTGCTGACAGGTGTTTTGTGAGGGCTTTGAGTTGCCCTGACTCAGAATCTAAAGAAATGGGAGTTAGGTGGAAGAATCCTGACTCAATCCTGTGAGACAACACAGTTACCAACAGGTGGGAGTTAGAAATGGAGCTGCCCTTGGAGAGCAGAGTGCCAGAGGTGCTCTTGGCATCAGGGCTGCTCTGCAAACAGATGTTTCAACCTCTCATCACCCTGTGGGCTGCTGCAGCACTTCAGTTTTGTTTTCCCTGCAATTGCTGTAACCCAGTGACACTCCCCACTGGCAAAGGCAAGCAAGGACAAGGAGAAAGGCAGCAGTGCATGGCTGTGGCCAGTGAAGGGTTTATGCGATGAATTTGTTCTAGTCCTGTCACTAGAGGGAACTTCCTGCAAATACTGAGCAGTACTTGAGCAAGGCAACATTTATTTGTTGTTTATTTTTTGTTTCTTGATCTGTGCCTCAGGTCCAAGAAGCATGAGCCAGTTAGAGGGATTTGTGCTTAGTCTGCAAATCCAGACTCACCATCATTCAAGCTGCATTTTGGAAGGGCTGTGAAAGCTGAAAAGTGAAGATGATAAATGAAAGAAGCACCTCAATCTTTTTGTCACAGACCTTCTCAAAAAATCAGCAGCTGCTTGTTTAAGCAAGGGATGAGTCTCAGGGGCAGGCAGGGATGGGAAGCTGAGATCTTTAAGTGCTCTTTAGCTGAGCAGGTTTCTTCCCTTTCCTCCTCATTTCTTACTCCAGAGTAACACACAGGAAATCCTCTCTGGCCTTGGGACTAGTTTCCCAGTTTCTTCCCTTTTCTAAGATGAGTTCTTGCCTCTGGAAGGACAGAGATGCTCTCAACCTTCTGCTCCCACAGCAAATGGAAGGGAAATGGTAAATTTGCAGAGGAAGAAGCAGCTGAAGTTGAGGATTTTTTTTTCCAGCAGACACAGGCACTCTGTGACACTTTTTTCATTTCATAAAATACCAGTCTCAATAACCATCTATTACATAAATTATTTGTTTTCAGACTTTGTGAATATTTCCAGTGGGTTTTTTTTCCATTCAAGTCACAAAATTGTCTCAGATACTCAGTTTTTTTCTCTCCTTTCTGATACCATGACTTGTGCTCTGAGTCATGTGGTACCTACATTTGATTAACATAAATATGTGATGGGTTTGGATTAGTAAATAACCAAACATAATGCAATTATGAGGAAATTTTTCATATCTTAATAATATTTTATTATTTCACCAGTTCTGAAAGTGCAATTTCTGGCAAGATTACTGTTTCTTGAGAGAAATGTGAGGGGAAAATACATTAAAATTACATTTGTAAGCAATTTTACAACCACACATGGAATGACTTCTAAAAACCTCATTTGCAGGTTTTGTTTTGGGGCTAGACAGGGCAGTTATGTCCTAGACATGTTTTGGGCATACAGTCACCCTTTCAGAGTGCAGAAATACATTTGTAGCATTTATCACACTCACAAAAGATTAGTGTGTGCTGTCATTGCTGCAGTGAGTGATGTGTTTGTTGTATGTCCCTGTGTGCACCGTGCTGGGATTTGTTGGGAAGTTCTGGTTTTCTCTGCCTGTGTTTTTCCAAAACCTGTGTCGACCCAGTGAGTTCCTTCCTTTGAGAAGCATTTCCTTAGACTTGACTTGATGCCTGGAGAGGCGACCTAGAACAGAGTCTAGACAGAGAATAAAGTGGGTGTTTATTAAAGGCTTTCAAAGGATACACCTTGGGCAGTGCAGAAGAGGATGGGAGTGCAGAGAGGATGAGAGGACAGTGGTCACAAATTTTTCAGACAGCTACAAGTTTGATCTGTTTGCATATCAGGGCTTAATTATCCAATTACAGCTTCAGGTAATGAAGTCACATCTCCCCAGTTTGCTCCCCCCAATTCATTTTTTTTATACTTTTCGGGTCCTGAGGCTGCAGTGATGACTTGGAAGAATTGTTTTGTCTGACCAAAATGTGGAGAGAGAAATGTGAACTCTATGTGGAGTTCAGAGTGATGCACTAACTCAGTACAGGATCTGAAAAATATAAAAGCTGAAGTCCCAAGGCATCAGACTGAACTGAAATCCAAAATCCCCACGAAATCTGGTGTTGCTGTGTGGGACAAATAGGACTTTTGGAAAGCAAATTAATATGGTTATGCAGAAACTGATTTATTGTTTACTTTTTAACTTTAATTGCACATTTTAAGATTGCTGTTTGCACTATTACATATTTATTGATTGGTGCTTTTATGCTGTTTACGTGCTTTGCACAAGGTTTTTAGGTACAATGATTGGTCGCTGTTCAGAACTTTACTGTCCACTTTTACTTTGGTTCTTTTAATTTTGGTATTCTGTTTTGTACATTATATGTACATATTATGCACATTATATATACATATATGTATTATATATACATATTATGCACATTATATATACATATGCACATTATATATATACACATTATATATACATATGCACATTATACATATACACACATTATATATGCGTATTATGCACATTATACATATACACGTTATATATACATATTATGCACATTATATATACATATATATACATTATCTATACATATATACATATTATACATTATATGTACATATTATGCACATTATATATACATATATGTATTATATATTCATATTATGCACGTTATATATATACACGTTACATATACCTATTATGCACATTATATATACATATTTTGCACATTATATACACATTATATATATAATGCACATTATGTATATACACATTATATATACATATTACGCACATTATATACACATTATATATACATATTACGCACATTATATATATATATATACACATTATATATACATATTATGCACATTATATATATATATATACACATTATATATACATATTACGCACATTACGTATATACACATTATATATACGTATTATGCATATTATATATATGTACACGTTATAGATACGTATTATGCACATTATATATGCACATTATATATACATATTATGCACATTATATATGCACATTATATATACACATTATATATACATATTATGCACATTATATATGCACATTATATATACGTATTATGCACATTATATATATACACATTATATATACGTATTATGCATATTATATATATATACACATTATAGATACATATTATGCACATTATATACACATATTATGCACATTATATATACACATTATATATACATATTATGCACATTATATATACGTATTATGCACATTATATATACATATATACACATTATATATGCGTATTATGCACATTATGTATCCGTTATATATACATTGCTACCTACATTGCTACACCGTTGCGCCGCGGGAGCGGGGCAAAGGAGGGCTTGCCGTGCCTGACCGCGCTGCCTTGCTTTGTCCCCCAAGGTGTACAAGGGAGAAGAAACCACATTCCAGATCTCCGGGCTGCAGGCGAGCACAGACTATCGGTTCCGCGTGTGCGCCTGCCGGCGCTGCGGGGCCACGGGCCAGGAGCTGAGCGGCCCCTTCAGCCCCTCGGCCGCCCTGGCGCTGCCCCGCGGCGCGCCGGAGCCGCCGGGCGAGCCGGGCGCTGCCCGCGGCCCCGCCGCCAAGGCGCCGCTGCCCACGGACGAGCAGTTCGCCGCGCTCATCGTGCTGGGCTTCGCCAGCCTCTCCATCGTCTTCGCCTGCATCCTGCAGTACTTCTTCATGAAGTGACGCGGCTCGGAGGACAGGTTTAACTAATGCTACGCATTATAGTCCACACATTTATTACCCCCCCGCCCCTTTCGGTTTTTGTTGGTTTCGGAAATCCGTGCGTTTTATATATACTGCTCTTGTTTTTTTACGGTTCTAGCTTGAAGAAAGATAAATCAGTGTTTTGATGCACCTTTTTGAAATTCAGAACTAGGAAGTGGTCAAACTGGAGAAACAAGTAAACCAGATACCAAAAGCAAGATATTTTGTTTTTCCTTTACGATTTCAAAATTGTCACCAATTTGCCTTTTCGATGTCGTTTTGGATTTTTTTTTTTTTTTCACTGAAGTTCATGCAGTCTCTTATTTTATCTTACTATTTAGGAAATTTTAATCATGAGTCACTTTTTTTTGTCTCTTCGTGTTCCTTCTAAACATTAGTCACAAGTGTGTATAGTGGTAAGACTAGAATACAGTGTTAGTCAAGTACCAGTTTTTCCTTGAACAGTGTTAGCAATGTTGCCTACAAATTATTCACTACGTTTGCCCCATTTTTTCAAGATAAAACCTAAGTTGTTCTTTTAACTGTTTAGTGCATTTAAATTGGAACAGCATCCTGCAGATGAAAAACTTTTTTAGTTGCCTGTTACTTTTACAAACACTATAAACTGCCTGTATAAGAAATCAAATAACCAAACTGCATTTAAATTACGAAGCATTATAGGTTCTTTTTTTTTTACCATTTTGATTCCTAGCAGTAATTTTAAGTAAGAGGGCATTGTGCAATAGTTAGTTATTCCCATGTTCAGCTATTTAAAAGCTGCTTTAACTTGTCTGTTTGTCATTGTATATAACTATTCCTAATCTAATACTAGATATTATTCTATTACGTTCAGCCTGATTTATATGATTCGAGCTGGTGACAGCTTACTGCCTCTACTGAATTAGGTGAGATTTACACTCAATGGAAGCAAACTTTCCTGTCAGTTGATCTTTTTTTTATTATTATTATTATTGTTGGTTTTTTGAGGGATATCTATTTTATGGAACTTTCTTGGAGGTGTCAGAAATCACATCTGTTCCTTTTAAATACCTTGAGAGGGTGTCTATGCTGTTCTTACCACGGGGCTGACTGAAATAACTTGGTACCTGGCAAAACTGAGAGTCCTGCAGAGGAAAGGTCCCTGCTCTGGTGGCAGTGTCCCCCTCCTGCCTGCCCCTTCCCAGACACATTTTAATCCATTCAGACACTAGATTTTTTAACTCTTGAGTCATGGGGTTATTTATATTACGTCAACATTGTGCGAGTACCTCAGGGACATAAATGAGCTGGAGGTGCAAATAGATTCCAAAAGGGTGCAACAGACACAGTGTATTTCCCTGCCTCTTGTTTTTGTATATTTTTGCTACTTGATTTTGCTTTTGTCCTGGCTTTTTTTGTGCTGTCTCCATCGTCTAAAATTCAGTGTCCTGTATTAGCATAATATTCCCTTAACCAAAGTAATGGGGAAAAAAGCAACATTATTTTTGTTTTTAGGTTTATTTATACTATATACTGCATACAGTACTTTAAATACCAATTACAGTGCAATCTTTTTATTTATTGTAAAAAAAAATAAAAAATAAAAAGTGTACTTATGTACTAATCTAATCCCCCTCTCCGCCCTCCCCATAGCATGTTACATTTTGTCTGTTTTATACTGTTGTTCTTTAGGTCAACTTTTTACCTGGCAGCATTCCTAGTATTATTAATCTTCTTGCATTTTCTTGTGTTTTTGAAGATGGGAGCATCTAGTACATTAAATGCCAAAAAAAACCCCATTATCAGTGATTCAAACGTTTACATGTATCCAAAAACAAAATCATCTCTGGAAAGAAAGTGCTAAGATCAATGAATTATTCTGTGTGCCTCTCTAGATGTAGCAAATATTAGAAATGTTCTGTATTTTGTTATTGACTATAATTAGTTTGATTTAGCCTTGCAAACTAATGGCATTGAGCTAAATATATATATTTTTTTGTTTTTTGCCAAAGTCATGGCTTGTCAAATTTATTTACATCTTATTTAAATTTATTTGTGATATGAAACTCTGTGACCTTGCATCTGTATTTTGTGAGCAAAGAGTATACAGCTGTTTTCATTGGAGGGGAGAAGAGTGTATTTTTTAAAACGATGAAAAGACCGCTAGTTTGGAAAAATCCAGAAATTTGAATAGATTCCTTTTTTTTATTTTTGGTATATTGTTTGAGCAGTGCTGCTATGAAATCTGAGCTTGACACCTTTTTTTAAAAGAAAAAAAAAAAACAAAACTGCTTTAATAAAGAAAGGAAAATACCCACTGTGCTCTAGATCAGCGATTTTGAAAGTTGGAAATACGAGTGCTACTAAAAGCAGTGAGCAGAAGTGGAGGGGAGAGCACCAGTCACACTCAAAGCATCTCTGGCACTGCTGATTTTTGGGTCCCTTGTAGCCACACCAACCAGAGCCCCCAGTCCAGGGCTCAGGTTTTGGGAGATCTGGAGCAGCTGGGACAGGCCCAGTGAATTTGACATTTTCAGTCTGTATCTCCTGCCATAGTGACCTGATTGTCACTAGTATGTCAATGACAAATATCTCTAATGTGACAAGCTTCTCCTCTGAGGGACCTTGTCCCTGTCCCACCACTGCTGATGCCTTGGCCCTTCCCAAATCTCTTGGTGCCCCTGGTCCAGCAGTGGCAGGTGCTGGATCCATCCCCAGGGCACTTTGCTCTCACAGGAATCACCAACAACAACAAAGGTAGAATGAAACACTAAGTATTTAATACCCTTAAGGAAGGAGAGAGATGTTTTTATATTGTTCTGCCTTTTTCTTTATGAACTTGAAGTGTTTTCTAATCCTGTTTGTTGGCTCCAGTAGCTCAGTATTCAGTGTCACGATTGAGAAGTGCCCTAATTGAATGTGTATGAACCTTATCCTTGCACAGTTCTTTAAATTGAAAAAGAAAAATAAAATGTTTTTACCTCACTATGGGAACATACATTCCAAGCTTTTCAACTTTAAAAAAAAAATAATCAGAAGTTTTCTTGTATTGTAAATTTTAGACTATTTCATATGCATTATATTAAAACTGCCATATCAATTTTAATGTATAGATTTTGCAAATACTACACTATGTATGTAAGACTTAACTGTATCTGTAGTGTATATGTAATATATTTATGCCCAATAAATGTTTTAATTCTTTCTGTTTTAATTCTTTATTTTAATTGAACACAGCCCTTTGGGTCCACTTCTGGCAGGTCAGTGCTGTTGTGATCCTTTAGCAAGGGTGGGAGCCTTGAATTTACCTCAGGATGTTTCTGGTTTGTAATTGGAGTGATTTCTTTGGCACTTCGAAGAGTAAGTTTATAGTGATAATCTGAAAGTCAGGTGTTCTAATCACTTCTTTTAAATAGTTTGCATGAAAATTAAAGATTTATACTTACAGAAACATACCTAGGTATGTTCCTAGTAATTAAACACTTGAAATACTCAAGCTTTTAACTTATTAATTATGTGCAATGAATTCAATTCCTCATCACGATGAATTAATCTGGTATGTATACATGTTTCTTGTCAAACACACGTTAATTTTTTAATGCTTTTCAGGTCACTGCTTAAATACAACAATTTATTTGTTTGCTTTTTTAATTGCTGCAGTTTCCAACATGAGTGGGGTTTTCTAGGGGAATACAGTAACTTTTTTCACTTGGTTGCTCAGCTTTTTTTATTTGAGCACTGTTTGCCAAGACAATTTCTTGAACCAAATATTTTTTAAATATGTCTGTAAAATAGTAATCTTTGGCACCTGAGGAGATATTTTATTTTCAGTGCTCCCTGGTTTATTGCCAGGGGTGTCTGCAGTGAGAGCCCATGGGGATGAAGCAGATTTAAACATTTGCTGTTGGAGTTCTGAATGTTACCTTGTGCTGTTATCACCCACAGGTTCTTGCAGAGGTGCTGGGTGCCTTTCCCACACCCAGGCTGTGCAGAGCTGGGTAAGTAGCACTAAATTCACCATGGATTTTGTTCTGTGAGGATGCACAGAGCAAGTTGTAACCAGGCTTGGGTGATGCTGTGTTTACCAGCAGCTGGCAGGAGGAGCACCAGCTTTGAAGAGTTCTGGAAGAGAGCAGAGAGTCTTTGGGGTATTTTTGGGGTGGTGCAGCAGGGGGAACATGTCACAGTGTGAGCAGTGCCAGGTGTGCCCCAGCAGCTGGTCCCTGGGCTGGCGCTGCCGTTTCTATGGCAGCGGCGATTCTCTCCTCTCAGTAATCACAGAGATGCTCAAAACCCAACGCCTGGAATTTGTTTTGCTCCTCACTTCGGTCTCTCCTGGCAGCTCCCAGCACGTTTGGTGTGGTGCAGGGGAGCTGAGCCCCTCTGGAATTGGGGTCAGAGCCACGTGTGGCACGAGCGGAGCCACGCGCTCCCAGGAAGCAAGCAGGACCTGGGCTGACATCAGTGCCTGTTCATCTCCTGTGGAGCTTTTCCACAAACTCACCTGTGTCTGTGAATTTTAGGAGATGCTCAAATCCAGCATGAAGTGGGGTGTGTCATAGTCCCAGTGTTGTGCCAGAGGATCAAGGGATCAAGGCTCTCTTCCCTGTCCCTCCCATCTTGAAGCATAGCTCAAGTATTTAAAATCCCCCTGAAAATTAAATACTTGGGCTGGAAGCAGATGATCATTAAAGCCTCTTCCAACCCACACCATTCTGTGATTCCATTCTATTCCGTTCATTTATGGCCTGTGGACATGGACATCTTCTCCAGCATTGGCATCTACATCAACAGGATGATTCTCTTAGATCTCTCTTTCAACCAAAGGTGTTAGAGACAAGAAGAAATTCATGTGGTAATACGAGGTATAAATTATATTTCCTCTGCAAATCTTTCTCTACAATTATTACAGAGTTCATGATGTATTGTCATTTATTGAAATAGTGTAGTATTATATTCTCTGTCCTTAACCTGGCCTGGAGTAAGGATGCAAATGTTATTTGTATTTTTCTCTGAGTGAGAGCCACAAGTAAGTAGAGATAAATATGGACATTTTGTTTCACTGTTTTTATGGCTGAGCAGAAAAGCCAGCTGAGATCCCCTGAAAGGGCTATTTTATTGCTGCTACATTCTGAACAATTACATCTATTTTTGCTCTTGACAATTGCTCTTATAATGCCCAGATTCTTGGCTCAGTGAAATAAAAAGAAGTTTCACAAGATGCTTTCAAACACCATGGATTAGCCTGGGATCTGCTGTTACCTAACTGAATGTGCTGTTATTAGCTTGAGTAGTTACATTTACTGCACTAATTGGTGGCATAGATGGTCTTGCATGCAATCAAAGCTATTTTTAGGTCTCCTGACATGGTTAATAAATAACTGCTTGGGTCAGTGTGCTCAGTGGATGTCATTTCTTGGTAATTTTATTAGCTCATCTCTCTCACTTTCTGTCATATGAAAGCTATTACTCTCTACAAATAAAATGGGGCAAACAGTAGGGATGCAAAAGTCTTCTGAGGATTAACTTGTGAATAAATTTGAGAAATTCACTCTAATCCAATGCAAATATTGTCTTTTTTTAATTTATAGCTCAAATGCTCTTTGTTTCCATAAGCAGCTTGTGAGCTGGAGGTGGTGTCCTGGGCTCAGAGGCTGTGCAGCACTGGTGATGTTGGTGTTCCCTGGCTGCTCTCTGGGCAGGATGAACTTGGTCCCTGCCCAGACATGGCTCAGCTTATCAGGGTTTGCTGAGAAAATTGGGTCTTTGCACTCAGCAGGGCCAAATACCCCTGGGATGCTGCTGGGTGGAGTTTGTGTTGCTGTAGCTCTGGATTAGTGATTGCTCTGGATCACAGCACTGAAGCCAGTGCTGCTCCTGCTCTGCTTCTCTCCAGGGTGAGGGTTCAGAGTTCCTGTGCTCTTTATGGCTCTGTCCTGTCTTCTATAAGGTGTTTAGTGTTCTGAAACCAAAAGCATGCCAGCTCTACAAACCTCTGGTTATTCCCTGACTGAGCCCTGTCTAGGCAGTGGTGCAAGCCCCTTCCCTTGGATACAGATCTGGGCACAGCCTGTGGCACTGGCACTGCCCTGGCTGTGTGGCAGAGTCCAGATTCCACTGCAGTGAGGGAAATCAGGCACGAGCCCACAGCAAAGACTGAAAGGAAGCAGGTAAGTACAAACCTCTCATGGGTTTTGACACCATAGCTGGTGTGAGGTGACCCCTCTGTGAAGGTGCTGTGGTCCTGGCACAGGTTGCCCAGGGAAGTTTTGGGTTCCCCATCCCTGGAAGTGCTCATGACCAGGTTGGGTTGGGTTCTGAGTAACCTGGGATAATGGAAGGTGTCCCTGCCCATGTCAGGGTGTTGGGACTAGATGGTCTTCAAGGTCTCTTCCAACCCAAACCATCCCATGATTCTGCACACCAGCATTAGACCAGAGATCCTCAGGCATCCAAGGGATGAACCCACACCAGCACTCCTCTCCCAGAGCCAGGGACCAGCCAAGGCACACAGAAACCCTTGTGCTGGCTGCCCACTTCCTTCCTCACAAAATAACAGTGGTTCAGTGGGTTCAAAACCCCACATTCAATCACAACTAACTCAGGAGATTGCACCTTTCACAGCCCCATGCTGGCACCCCCAGCATAGCACAGCAAATTTTAGAAAAATCAATCTCATTGTCACTGCTTGATAAAAGTACCAAGGTGCTATTGACTGGGCAGGATGTCTGCCTGTGTGTGACCATGGATCTTGGCTTAATTTTGGGAGAATTTGTAGTATGCATTGTTGCTGTCTTCTCTCAGATTGCTGTGTTAAAACTATTTAAATCCCTGTTCCTCAGAGCTCATCCTGCTGAGTCTCATTGCAGAGCAGGCTCGAGGTGTCAGATTCCCTGCCTGCCCACCTTAATGAGCCAGGATTTGCAGCACCAGGTCATTAGTGGAAGGAGGCTGTGCAGGGAAGAACAATGTGGATGGAGGCTTGGAAATAGCCATGCCTTTTCTTTCTCACAGACAGTGCTACAATCATGTGAAAATCAATCAGAACATGAGAAAAAAGCAAAGGATCTTTTGATCCAGTAGCATCAAAAATAGGGGCAAGTGCTGGGAGAACATCTCCTGAGCCCTCAGAGCAGTCTCTGAAGGGGAGAGTGGGGTAGTTAAGTTCTGAGAGCAATTTTGCCTTATGGACTCACACACGTCACAAAACCATTATTTTGCTGCCAGTGAAAGAATCAGAGCAGATGTGGAAAGCCATAAAACCCCTTTATGTGGAGAAACACAAAGTGGTTTATCTCCAAGTACAACAGGAGGAGCACCCTGCAGCTCCCAGGAGGGTATTTGTACACAGAAATGAGAGCTGGGGTTGGCAGTGGGCACTGGGTGGTTTGGATGCTGATGTTTAGAAGTCAACCCCTACTCTCCTCCTGGGGGTTGCTGCCATCCCTCGGGGTGCTTTGCTGGGATCCTGTATAACATCTGTGGGGCTCTGCTCACCTTGTGTTTCCTTCTCAGCCCAATCCTGGCCAGCAGTGAGGGCTTGGCAGGGTGTCAGGGCTGGGATCCAGGTGACACTGCACATCAGTGGGTGTGGACGTGTTTGCTCTTCAAAATTGTGCTGCAGAGCCTCTTCCTCTCTCTGAGCAGAAGCAGGTCAGTGTGTCTGCAGGTCTCAGAGAAATGAGCACTCAGCATCACCAGCTCAGCTCCAAGATGAAGCCCAGGTGCTTTTTGTTCTGATCCAGGTTATTGAGTTCATGAGAGGCTCTGAATTTTGGTCTTAGGGGAGAAGTCATGGCATGCACCCATCTACAGCTGAGAGTGAGAAGGGCCATGACACACAAGGACTGGACTTACCTGTTAAAGACCCATGAAGTGTGTTGGTTACATGGGATAATGCTAATGTGCTGTATTGTGTGCTGGAACACAACTGGGCTAAGGCTTGACAGAGTGACTGCAGAAACCTCTTAGCCTGCATTAATACAAGATGGATTAATTTTTCCTTTCTCCACTGTACTTGCATAATCACAATTTAGAGATAAGAGGCAAATTCTGATGTAATATTGGCTTTTCTGCTCTTTTTCCTAAACAGCAGCAGGCAGGGTTGTGGTTTCATGATCTGACAGAGCTGGCACAGCTGGACCCCACATCTAACAACTGCTTTGGGCAAAAGTTTGGCCAGGGATGTGGGACATGAAGCCAAACCCCTGGGTTTTACCTGTCTCTCACCAGAACTCGTGTTTCAGAGGGAAAAGCCATTGGCAGGCACAGCTGCGTGAGGAAATTTGCTCCTGGGAAGTTTATGGGGAGCTGGGAAGGATTCCAGGTGATCCATCAGGTGGGGATGGGGAGGAGATGGCTGAAGGGGGGTGAGTGTCACTGCCCTCTGTGAATGATGCACCTGCCCAAAGGAGCAGAGATCTCCCATTAACACCTCAGGAGCTCCCAGCTCTCCAGGTGCTGCTGGCATCACTGGGCAGGGTGACTCAGCTGCCTGTGCCTGACAGCAGATGGTGTCAAACACTGCCAAAACCCCCGGGACATGCAGCTCCTGCAACTCATCTGCTGGCTCATCCTGAGGATTTTCTGGGAAGCTCCTGTGTGGATACAAACCCTGCTGCAGGTGCAGGGTCACCATGGACTGCAGGGATGCAGAGCCAGGGCAGTGAAAGCAGAGTACACAATGGGGAAGGAACAGCAGGGGCATCCCTGAGAGATGAGTTAGATTTTTTTGTCCCAAATTTGAATTTACTTCTCAAGATATAATTTATCTTTTCAAGGCCACTGGATTTTTGCCGAAGATACAATCTTGATGGAAGCCCATCCAGAAATGTCCACTGGGCTCAGAGCAGCATCACCCTAAAACCAGCAGACCCATGACAGAGAGGGGGTTCTCCTGGATATTTAGGTATCTAAAAAGCCTATTTTATTAGGGTTTATGCAAATGTCATTTGATACAAACTTATATAACTGCTGAATATCTATCAATTCAAATTCTGACAGGAAGTGCTGGTTTTCCTTTTTTTTTTTTTTTTTTTGCAAGAAATACAATAGGACATGATTTTCTGCCTGTGCATGTCTCCATCAAAGGCACTTTTGTAAAATAAATGAAGCTTTCTGATAAAGTCCTTTTCACCTATTTCATCACCAATTTAAGTCATTGCCAAGAAGGAAAATGCAGCCAAATGGTTCTTGTTTATTTGGGAAGCTGTGATACAAAATGTACAGGTAGAAAAGCTTTTAAAACTGTGACTGTTTAATGAATGAACTTTCAGTTATTTTCTCTATGGGCTGCTCACATTCAAGTCAGTAAGAACACAGCAAAATTTTGACTCCTAAAGCCTCTATGCTTTTTTTTTTTCCCATCAGAACTGGCAAGGTTTGTTCCCACAGGGAAGAGTTTCCAGAAATGGAAAGGTTCAACTGCCTGAAAAAACTCTTTCCTGCAGAGCTGCCCTGTCTGCCATGCCAATGAACAGCCCAGTGCCTGCAAGGACTCTTGTCTTCCCCCCATGAAAACTGGATCTCAAAAACCATGTCCAGACCCAAAATTGGATGGGAGGCACAGCTGTGCCTTGCATGTAGGGAAGGCTTTGGGGAGAAGCTGCCAGGAACACGAGGTGCTGCAGAAATGCCCTGGGAAGCAGAGGAGAAAGGCTTTGTCTGAGCTGGGAAATGTTTGCCAGGCTGAGGACGAGGAGCAGCTCTGGTGGGTGGCACTGTGCCAGCATCACTGTGCCAGCACAGGTTGCTTGCACTGCCCTCTGCACCTGCAGCATCCACTCTGCCCCTGTTCATCCTGCCAGAGACAGGGCAGGAGGAGCCTTGCCCCTTGCTGCTACCTGAGACACATTGATGATGCCTACCTTGGACTGACTTCACTGTTCTTAGGTAAAAAACGCTATTCAAATCTTGCTCACTCTTTCTTATTTTTCTCCCAGTGAAGTTATTTCTTCAAACTTGGGCAGAGTCAGGTTGAATGAGGCTCTGAGCAATCTAGTGGGTGTCACCCTGCCCATGGCAGAGGGTTGGGACTAGAGGGTCTTTAAGGTGCCTTTTATGTTCTGTGATTCTCTGAATAACACTCAAGACAAGCAATGCTGGATTCATCTATCACTGCAGGTGGGGACGTGTGTCTTTTTGGAGGCATCAGACAAAAGTTCACTTTATGATGCAAAAGTGAGGGTAATCCAGATTTTCAGGTGGTTTTTTCCATGCTTTCCATATAAAAGCAGTTCATTATGTACCAATTTGAAGCAGCAGTTCCTATTCACCATCTGCACTCAGCCTGTGCTGGTGTGACCCTACTGGTCTTAGAGAATCCATACAGAAAAGTTTTGGTACTGAGGGCAGCAACACTAATGGCTGATGTGTGTTAACAGCTACAGTGTGTTAAATGTCCTATGAAGGTGGCTACTTTTCTTTGATAATAATTTGTGTATTTTGCTAGATTTGTCCAAGGACTTGTAAAAATAAGACCATCTCCTCAGCTGGAAGGAAGAAGTCCTGTCCTCCCTCCCAAGGACTAGCCAGTCCCTTTCTTTCTGACTTTTATGACCTCAGATCAAATGCTTTAAATTTCATTCTATACACAAAGTTGTGGAAATTTTATAGTGTTGGTAGAGCTAACATTTACATTTTTTCCTGATGAAATGTTTAAGCTAAGTGAAATTATTAGTATGTTTGTAGTTTGTATGCACAAATGTGTCCACACAGTGCTTTCATGTTGCAGTTACTCTGGCTAAACAAAATAGCTTTATCAAGCTAGTTATACAGATTTGGGAAAAAAAATTAAAATATAAATATGAAAAAATAAATTAAAATCCAGTTGTGTCACAATGGATCCTCCCCCACCACAGAGCCACAGGGTTATAAAGGGTCTCATCACTTTATTTCTTTTTCTGTTCACATTTAACAGCACAGACACAGCTGAGATTTGAAACACCGATGTGACGCCGGGTGTTTGTACAGACAGGTTGTTACTGAGCTCACATCTGCACCCTCTTTCCATGGTTCCCAATGTCTTGTTTCCCTGAGTTGCATGAATTCTGCCACCAGACCTGCTTGTCAGCCAGTGAGAGAGAGAACAGCGTGGACAGGTGATGTGGGTGGAGGTGGAGCAGGAGGGGATCCTGCAGTGTGGGTGTTTGCACATAAACCCTGCACTCCTGGAGTGGGGAGGGGACAGGCTCAGGTGCCACCAAGGAGCAGCAACCAGCCCCTGGCACCAGCAAAGGTGATAGATGTGGCACTGGATATACAGAAGAGGCCAGTTTCTCTTGTGAGTTCAACCTGAGCAGCTGAAGGTGTAACAGGGGGAACTGTGGCCCATCAGTGTGAGCAGGGGGGGTTGAAGGCAGGAGAGTTCTGCTAACACACAATTCACTGGGGAGAATTAAAATCCACCAGGGAGAAAGGGCTCTGGACCAGCTGGGGTTGAACACTAGAACCAAGTGAGCAGAAAGCTGCTAGCACACATGCATGCTCCAAAGCTCTGTCAGCTCTGTGGGGCACAAAACCCACGTGTTGGAGAGACAATATAAGCCAATACTCATTAGCACAGAGGATGGAACGTTTTCTGGTTTGCCTTGAAACGGCACACTTGAGGTATAAAAATCTAATTTAAGGTGTTTATGAATCAAGTACGAGAATGTGCCTGCCTGTGTCCTTTAATGCAGATTTTTCTATTACCTTCTCAGGTCACGGTGGTTAAAAATGCAAAATATTCTCAATTCAACATTGCAGCAAACAAGCACAAATGCACACCAGGCTTTACAGGGGGCACTGGGAACAGACTTTAAACAGAAACCTGGGGGTTTACAGGCAGGATACCTGTCCTCAGCAAGGTTTAGGGTGTGGTGGGGCAGTTAGGGACAGGTAGCCACAGACTCGTTACAAATATTGAAACAATTAAAAGCTTCCAAGTTCAAACACATCAAGTCATTCACAGTCAAACTGAGCAGAACAAGTACGATTATTTAGCTAGTTAAAAAAAAAAAAAGACTTGCTGGGTGATTGCATTCCACGTTTTTATAGTATCACTGCAGGCCTGAAGTCAGCATTGTCCTTGTCCCACTGATATATATTTTAAAAAAATATTTCAGTACAGTCACGTTCTAAGCCACTTCTGTGAAGGCATTTTTTTCCTTTCCTTTCTACTTGGATGTGACATGAAAGTTATTTACTTTTATCGTGTTTTAAAATTATCCATTTTATATCTTTTTTTTTTAAAGAAATAATTTTCCTCATTCCGAGAAAACCGTGAGCTTACTTAAAAATTGGTTTTATGAAAAGCGTATCAAATTTCCTGTTTACTACTCCGAAAAGACAATTCAGCATTCTCTCTCTAGGGTCTGGTTAGATGCTAGCAAAATTCTTAGCAAAACTAAAGCTAACTGTGGAAAAATTCAGGTGGAATTGGCGCTGAAGTCGTACAAATTTTGGAGTGGGTGGGCTAAAGTCAGCATTAAAAAAACCAAAGGGGCAAAAGCTGCGCAAAAACAACACCCAGTTCCATGACCGCGTCTCTCTGAGTCCCAAACATTCCCCCCAGATGTGCGTCTGCGGCGATGCCCTGGGTGCAGGATGCTGCTGGCTGCCAGCGGGGCCCTGCGCTGCCATCAGGCCGGGCTGGGCTCTGTCCAGCGGGGCCCTGCGCTGCCATCAGCCCGGGCTGGGCTCTGTCCAGCGGGCGCTGCCATCAGCCCGGGCTGGGCTCTGTCCAGCGGGGCCCTGCGCTGCCATCAGCCCGGGCTGGGCTCTGTCCAGCGGGGCCCTGCGCTGCCATCAGCCCGGGCTGGGCTCTGTCCAGCGGGGCCCGGCGCTGCCATCAGCCCGGGCTGGGCTCTGTCCAGCGGGGCCATGCGCGGTCATCAGGCCGGGCTGGGCTCTGTCCAGCGGGCGCTGCCATCAGGCCGGGCTGGGCTCTGTCCAGCGGGGCCCTGCGCTGCCATCAGCCCGGGCTGGGCTCTGTCCAGCGGGGCCCTGCGCTGCCATCAGCCCGGGCTGGGCTCTGTCCAGCGGGCGCTGCCATCAGGCCGGGCTGGGCTCTGTCCAGCGGGCGCTGCCATCAGCCCGGGCTGGGCTCTGTCCAGCGGGGCCATGCGCGGTCATCAGGCCGGGCTGGGCTCTGTCCAGCGGGACCATGCGCTGCCATCAGCCCGGGCTGGGCTCTGTCCAGCGGGGCCATGCGCGGTCATCAGGCCGGGCTGGGCTCTGTCCAGCGGGGCCCTGCACTGCCATCAGCCCGGGCTGGGCTCTGTCCAGCGGGGCCATGCGTGGTCATCAGGCCGGGCTGGGCTCTGTCCAGCGGGCGCTGCCCTGCTTGCTGCTGGCCAGGCTCTTCCCGGGCAGTCCCAGCAGCCGCCCCGCGGCCGCGCGGTACCTCCTGGACAGGATGTTGTACAGGATGGGGTTGATGGCTGCGCTAAGGTAGAAGAGCACGAAGGACACCAGGTTGCAGTACTGGCTGATCACTGCTATCTCCAGGGAGCCGGCTTCGAAGGATTTGGAAAACAAGTAGCGTCCTACGTGAAAAGGCAACCAGCAGAGTATGAACGCAAATACCACCACGACTAAAACGAAAACAGCAGAGGAAAGCGGGTTAAGTGTGAGTATCCGCACACAGGTGATTCACATTCTGCCACAGCTCTTAACAAATTCCTTTAACAAATTAATCACAGAGTGTGAAAGTGCCTCCCCTCGGCTTTCAGTTGTGTCTCAATACATTCTCTGAGAGCACAAATCGCTGATATTAATACACTTGGATCATATCTTAACAGGCTGCCTGAATATTGCCCAACTACTCTGATGTAGCAAACTCTGACCTATAAAACTTATGTTTGCATCAACAGAGCGATAAAGAATCAAAATGGTGACAAAAGAAGCCTAATCATCCACCATCTGCACTGTTTAACAAAAGCAAATTATATGTGGTAGACTCAACACTGTGGTTTATAATGAAGAATGTAATCACTGGGAAGCAAAATTTTTTAAGACAAAAAACAAAATTATTAAAGGCAAAGCCCCAAAATAAAACACAGAGTGGGGACTTGTAGAGCACATATGCCAAGATAAGGAGAGTGGTGCACCCTTCCAGTTTGTCCAGTTTTTGGAAATGAGTTGCTCCCAAGAAGAGTAAAACTAAATGTATAGTATATAACTGGAAAATTATAGTTACACAGTATATCTGTAATATTATATTACTACAGTGGTTGCATTTACATGTAAATATCATGTCTGTATAATAATGGGAATGTGGGTATCTCTGAATACTGACCCATTGGAATTTTCATCTGAGAGAAAAGGAAACTTTCTGCTCATTTCCTGTGTGCCTTTGACCTTTATGATTTTTCATATTGCTCTGAGTGTATCTATTAATATACTACAGAGAGAAAAACCAGAAAACTCGAGCCAGGGTTTCTGACATTCTTAAGCAATTTTTACAGTTAACCTGTTCATGGAATCACAGAATTGTTAGGGTTGGAAAGGAACTTGGAGAAAATCTTTTTCCAAGCCCTCTGCTACGAGCAGAGACACCTTACATGAAACCAGGTTGTTCAAAGTCCAGTCCAACCCAGCCCTGGTGGGCAGGTTGTGTTAGCAACCTGCTTGTGTCAGCAATCCTCATTATCATGTCTCAGAAGATAATAAAATACAAATTGCTGAGAAGAGTGGTTAGAGATATCTTTCCCCAAAAATTCTGCACCAGCATTCCCAAATTTAAAAGGATGCTTTTGCAGGTCTTGTGATATAGTGGAAAGCACCAGAGCTTGAGGTTCAGAATAGGTTTTCCATCTCTGCATCTCCTTGAGCCAACCACTTCCAGTTTTCCCTCACTGTCTTCACTACAGAATTCAGATGACTCCCTAGCTCACCTGGGGATTTGAATCCATGTAATGAATATTACTATGATGGTCATTATGAATGAGCAGAGTTTAAAGCACAGTCTATTATGATTAGAATTTTAAGCACGTGTGGGCATGCAATATCCCCAGTCAGGCTCTTGGCAGTTTGATCTTCATGCATGCAGGATCCCATGGATTTCAATAGGAATGGGGTGTGCTAGCTCATTTGCAAGTCAGGCTATACATTTTAGGTGCTTAATTTCAGATCCAGAAGCATAATCTGTCTTTACAGTTAAAAGAACTGCTGATGCTAATCCCATTTACTTTATGTTCCATGACTTGATAAAGCCTCAGAAAGCACCTTCTAAATTTTAAGCAGGACATTAACACCAGTGAGAGCTGACTGCATTGAGCATCTGCAGCCACTGAGCCCTCACTAACTTCTTTCCATCTTTCTATCAGGCATCAGGCTGTTATCTTTTAGAGAATATTGGCTCTCTGTCAGAATAGAGTCTTGCCACTGCCTGGCTGTTCTCAGACCTTGTAAAAGGGAAAAAGAAAAGGTGCCTGAAATATTGCAATGCTTGTTTGCAATACTTCAGGGCAGGAATAAATTTTATTTCAAAATTCTTTATAGTAAGTATATGAAAATACAAACATGGTAGGAATACATGTAATTTACTTATAGTCAGTGGAAGTTCATAATCCTCCAGAAGTGTAAACAATTAATTATTCCAAGGTCACGCTTACCAGACTGAAGTAATTCTATTGATCATAAAATGTAGCTGAAAGGGCATAAAGAATGCTGCAGGTTTTATTATTCATCCTGCTGTTACATAGTAATAAATTAGGGCATGAACAAAAAGATCACATAGGCTCCTATTTGATAATTAAGGTACTTAGGACTCACTGCCACCTCTTGTCTGCCTCATTAGCCCAGCACTTCAACCCTGCTGAAAGGAGCCTGTGAAAGCTTCTCCTTGCAGAGCATCTCATCCTCCCTGAAATCCACGGGATGACTTGCACTGCAGAGGACTTTTGGCTTGGATAAAAGTATGCAGAAGCAGCAGCAGGATTCTGCAGTTTTCAGACACTGAAACTGCAGGATAACTTTTTAGGTTTGTGTTTCAAGCTGCCATTACATGCACTGACTTAGTATAAAAAAAACCCCACTTGTGTTTCCATGTGACAACCACAAGTGTTTAAAACACTCAGCAGTGTCAATACACAAAGTTAGGAATGACTGTCTGCTGTCCTGATCCTGTTTTCTTACAGTCAGTGATATTTTACAGCATCACAGACCTCAAAGGAGGCAGTGCTCCAGGTTCAGCATACCCTGGAGTTTTGCTAATATGAAAATGCAGATTAATTTTCATAAGCTTACATGGCCATGTTAGGAAATAACTCCAATTTACTAAAACCTTGATACTCTTTTCCTATGAATCTTAAGTGCACATCATGTCCTGCCTGCATGGCTGTAGTCTGCAGCTCAACTTCATGGACTGAGAAGGGTTTAGTTTTGTTTAAAAATCAAATAAACTGTTCTCTGTAAATAACATTGGTATCCACAACCAAAGAGCAAAAACGCTCAAAAATCTCCAGGGCACAAGCTAATTATAACTGAAGTATTTGTCCTTGTCAGGAATTGTTATTAATGTTTGTTTAACTATTTGGGAGTCCCCAGCTCAAACCAGTTAGAAATAAATCTAAGGGAGGGGGAGAGTTATTCTACAGACACCCTGAGGTTTAGCCTTTTGCATGAAACATTTTCTTTCCTTTGGAAGGAACTACAGTAAACTATCAGAGAGCTCCCCATCTTTTCCTCTCTCTCCCACACACACAAGCACACGCATCCTTCTGGAAAAACAGAGCAAGAGGACCCGTACCTAACATTTTCACAGTTTGCTTGTTGTTCTTATCCCTGATGGCAGTGTTTGGACCGATGTTCTTTCTCTTCCTCCTCCAGAGCTTCCTCCCGATGAGGCTGTACAGCACGGTCAGGCAAAACACGGGCAGGAAGAAGAAGATGCTGGAGGTCCAGACCATGATGGTGAGCAGCCCCGAGCGGATGGCGTACTCGGTGGCGCGGCACTCGTTGGTGCTCAGCGGGTTCGTGCCGTTCTCGTGCTCGACCCCCACCAGGATGAAGATGGGGCCGGCGCTGATGAAGGAGATGGCCCAGAGGAAGAGGATGACCAGCTTGACCTTCCCCTTGGTGATGATGACTTTAGCTCGCAGGGGGAAGCAGATGGCCACGTACCGCTCCACGCTGAGCGCCGTGATGTTGAGGATGGTGGAGTAGGTGCAGCTCTCGCTGATGAACTGGAAGAGCTTGCAGAGAAGATCCCCGAAGTTCCAGGGCCGGTACTGCCAGAGGCGGAAGAGGTCCAGGGGCATGCAGAGGAAGATGAGCAGGTCAGAGAAGGCCATGCTGGACAGGTAGAAGTTGGTGGTGGTCCTCATGTCCCGGAACCGCGACACCACCAGCATGGTCATGAGATTGCCGATGATCCCGATGACGAAGAGCAGGACGCAGGCGACGGTGATGCCGGTGAGCACGGGCACGGGGAACAGGTGCAGCGGGGGCTCGGCTCCCGTCCGGTTCTCCGCTCCGCGGCCGCCCGCGCTCCCCTCCCGCATCCTGGCGCCGCGGGCTGAGCATCCCCGCCCGGCGCGGCGCGGCCCGGCCCCGCGGGTGCCCGCTGCTCGCCGGGCAGGTGCGGGGCCGGGGGCGGGCAGGGACGGGCAGGGGAGGAAGGGCAGGGACGGGCGGCCCCGCTCCGCCTCTCCGCCGCTCCCCCCGGCCCGGGGCGGGCGGGCGCTGCCGCGTCACAGGAGACGTGGGCACGGAGCGGCCCCGCTGCGACCCCCGCGGCCGCTGCCCGAGCCGCCAAACTTTCCTCCCGAGCCCCTGGCTCTGCACGGCTCAGCCCGTCCGGCCCCGGTCCCTGCCCCGCCGCCCGCCACAGCGGGTGCCGCCTGTGCGTGCTGTCCCCGGTGCTGTCCCCAGGTGTGGTGTTGTCTGTCCGTGCTCACGGAGCCCTGGTGCCGCCTGTCCGTCCTGTCCCTCGGTGCGGTGCGCCTGTCCGTGTTCCCTTAGCAGGGCTGCGTTCACCAGTGCCGCCTGTCCCTGCTGTCCCCGGTGCTGTCTGTCCGTGCTCCCGGAGCAGGGCTCCGTTCCCGGTGCTGTCTGTTCGCGCTCCCGTTCCCGGTGCTGTCTGTCCGTGCTCCCCGGTGCTGTCTGTCCTCGCTCCCGTTCCCGGTGCTGTCCCCGGTGCCGCCTGTCCGTGCACCCGGAGCAGGGCTCCGTTCCCGGTGCTGTCTGTCCGTGCTGTCCCCGGTGCTGTCTGTCAGCGCTCCCGTCCCCGGTGCTGTCTGTCCGTGCTGTCCCCGGTGCTGTCTGTCAGCGCTCCCGTTCCCGGTGCTGTCTGTCCGTGCTGCCCGGTGCTGTCTGTCCGTGCTGCCCGGTGCTGTCTGTCCGTGCTCCCCGGTGCTGTCTGTCCGCGCTCCCGTTCCCGGTGCTGTCTGTCCGTGCTCCCCGGTGCTGTCTGTCCGCGCTCCCCGAGCAGCGCTCCGTTCCCGGGCAGCGCTCTCAGCCCTGTCCCCGCACACGCGGCCGGTCGCGCAGCCCTGGGTGCGATCGCTGCCTCCTCGCTCCTCTCTTTGCTCTGCCCTTGGATCTTGGCAGGAGCCCGGTCAGGCTCTAGTTCAGCGAAGCTGCTGCAGTCACCCGCTTCTACATGATTTACCTGCAATTAAATTTCGATTCAGCGTGTTACTGCTGTCCTCTGCTCTGCCCCTTGCAGGCACAGACGGAGCCGTGCTTCCCCAGCTGCCGACTCCTGTTGTACAAAAGGACAATACTGTACCCAAGAAATAAGATGTGAGCAGAACAAGGTGAGATCAGAGGTGGTAAAGTAACTTCCCACACATCTGTACAGGGTGTATCTCTCCACCTTTCCTCGTCCCCACGGATTGTAAGGGTATGTGTGCAGCAGCACAGTCCTTTTTCACTCCTATCTGTCTAGAGGGGCTGAATCTCTTCTGTCCCATCTCGCAGAGGGCAACCAGTGCTCTGAATCCACATTGGCATCTACCTTAACCATAGGAATGGTTTGGGTAGGAAGGGATGTTAAAGCCCATCCCATTCCTACACCTTGCCATGGGATGCCTTGCACTAGCCCAGGCTGCTCCAGGCTGCCCAGCTCAGCAGGGAAGCAGGTTTCTGCTGTTCCCCTGGCTGCACTCCAGCACTGGCATTCCCATTCCACGGCTGCAGGCCTTTGCTGGAGGGTAGATAGAGCACAAAGGTGGTGTGACACAATGCTGAGTTACTCTGCCTGTGCCTCTGAATGTGCCTGTGTGCTGTAATTTGTGCCTTCTGTAATAATGCAAGCATTAGTCTTATTGCCTTGTCCATATCCTAATTTGGATGATATATTTTTGCCATTTCACTGGAATCAGTATTCTCATTCCTGCTCGTGAACTGTGAGACAGTTTTGCAGCAAGTTACTCAACAGTTGCTAAATTTTATGAGGGATGGCTGCACATTATTGCAGTTGTAAAGGAAGAAGAGCCTAATGTACTTCTCACTTTACCCAGTTGCCTGCATAGCTGTGTTGCATGTTTCTGAATAAAAATCATGGGCTTTATGCCACTAAGACACCATTATTTGATATTAGAATTGTGTCCCCAGCCTAATTTATATTATGCTTTATATTATGGAACTGCTTCTGTGGTTAGGCTGCCAAATACTTTGCATTATTAAAGGAATTTTCTCACTCATTTTTTTAAATTTCTTTTCCCTAATACATTCTCAGACCAGTGGTGTTAGCTGCAGGACGTTGATATTTACCATAGAAAATGGCCTGAAGCTATAAATGTGACTTTCTATGTAGAGAGGATCCTTCATGAAACTCTGTTTTTGCTGAATTGTGTCTTGTCAAAAAAGACCATTTTTCTTTCCCCGGGGAGAGAAAAGTGTTTGGTTTGGGGTTTTTTTGTTATATTTTGTTCTTCTCCCCAGGAAAATGATTATTCTTTTCTAGAATAAAATCAAGTGCTCCACATAAGTAAGCACCAGATCTGTGCACTCCAGACAACCTGAGCTTGTAATGCAAAGATTTATCCCTGAATTCCTTGGGAGTTTCATGTGTTATGAGCCAATTGATCAGAACTGGCAGCTGTACTTCAAATCCAGCAACATTGATCTCCTTCTTAAAAGGGTATCACGAGTCAAGAGCTCTTCTGGCTGCTTTTCCTGCATGGGGCTGGGTCAGGGCCAGAAAAAAAATCAGTTGAGAGAGAAGAAAAGCAGCTTTAGTTTTCTTTTTTGACTTCTTTGGCAATATCAGGCCAAATTTGGATGGAATATAAAAATATGTCGTCCCACAAAAACTGCATAATGCATTCCTTCTTCAGCTTTGCCTATGCTGAAGGACAGTGGTGCAGATAGTGATGATAATAGAGGTAAGAACTGTGAGAGAAGATGGCTTTAGGCTCCCAAAAAAGTTGTCTACCAGCCCTCAGCTGCAAGAACATTAGTTTCATGTTGGCAACAATACAAGAGTGAAGTCATTGGTCTTACTGCAATGAGAGAAAGGAGCTGAAGTTAAGTACTTTTTATTCTATTTATCCACTGGTTGTAAGAGCAAACCAGATATTAAAAAGATAATTTAGAAAACACATTAAACTGGGCATTTACCTTTCATGGAACTCTTAAATTATTTCTGTTTCTCTTCAGTAGCTTCAAAGCTGCATTGAGCACCGGAGATGAGGTAGAAGAGTTTCTATTTGTGGAGTTTTGAGATCTCACTCCTTTGTTCCATTCTTTCAATTTTCTTCTCATCCAGTAAAGTTCTAATTCTTGTTTATATCAGTGTTTGTTGTCATGGAAATATCTGAAGGCTTTGAATCTACAATCATGATGTGTTTATTGTGGAGAGAAGAAACTGGAAAACAGACTTCAAGGTAGAGATTAATTTTGAAATGATGCGCCTCCAAAACTCAGAGAAAAGCAAATTCATTTTTTTATTATATCCAGGGACAGAAGGTGTTTTGACTGTTGTTATAAATATGGTTTAGAGCAGAAGGTAGCACCTGGTGTATGTTTTCAAAGGTTATGGTTTAGCAGCTCTCATCACTGAGGAGTGCTGATGGAATAGCAGTAATGCAGCTTAATAAAGGAAAACACAAAATGAGCTCAAATTACTTTACAGTTGTTTGTATGGCAGTATTATCTGCCAGCAGACTTCAAAACACTGCTAGTTTATTAATCAGCAAAGCTGTGCTCTGCAGTCACTAATTCAGAGGGTCAAACTCAGCTTTTGGCTGTGCTTGAGCTCAGTGTGTCACTGGGTCACAGCTGGGCATCTTGTCCCTGCTCCTCAGACTCTTTCCCCAGCTGGGCATCCTGTCCCTGCTCCTCAGACTCATTCCCAGCTGGGCATCCCGTCCCTGCTCCTCAGACTCATTCCCCAGCTGGGCATCCTGTCCCTGCTCCTCAGACTCTTTCCCAGCTGGGCATCCCGTCCCTGCTCCTCAGACTCATTCCCCAGCTGGGCATCCTGTCCCTGCTCCTCAGACTCTTTCCCAGCTGGGCATCCCGTCCCTGCTCCTCAGACTCTTTCCCAGCTGGGCATCCTGTCCCTGCTCCTCAGACTCACTGCCCAGCTGGGCATCCTGTCCCTGCTCCTCAGACTCATTCCCCAGCTGGGCATCCTGTCCCTGCTCCTCAGACTCTTTCCCAGCTGGCATCCTGTCCCTGCTCCTCAGACTCTTTCCCAGCTGGCATCCTGTCCCTGCTCCTCAGACTCTTTCCCAGCTGGGCATCCTGTCCCTGCTCCTCAGACTCTCTCCCCAGCTCCAGAGAGAGCCCTTGGTGTAGGGGTTCTACCATGGGCAGGGACACTTTCCACTATCCCAGCTGCCCATCCAGCCTGGCCTTGGACATTTCCAGAGATCCAGGGGCTGCCTCAGCTTCTCTGGGTGCTCTGTGCCAGCCCTCCCCACCCTGACAGGGAAGAATTCCTTCCCAATATCCCAATCCCCTGTCCTCTGGCAGTGTGAGTGCATTCCCCTCTGCCCTGTCATCCTGTGCCCTTGTGAAGTCTCTTTCCAGCTCCTTGGAGCCTCTGTAGGTCCTGGAAGATGCTCTAAGGTCTCCCAGAGCCTTCTCTTCTCCAGACTGAACAAACATCTTCTGCTGTAGTTTGGTAATGGGTAAAGATCAGATGTTTTGCTACTAAATAAGAATTCCCAGTGCTTAAATAATTGCTAAAGCCCAGAAATATGAGAGGTGCCTCAAGAGAAATGCTCTCTGGTCACAAGATCATTTTCAGGGATTTCTTCAGCCTGCTGCTTCCAGATGCTGTTCACCAAGTTATATGAAATTACACAATATGGCATTGCTCAATGGTTTGCATTTTGTCCTTTGCATTGCAACCATTTCTGGCATTTAGTGGATTATATCTGATAGCAATCAATGTCAGGGAAATTATTTAAGACAGGGTTGTTATGAAAGCCATAGGATGACACCAATAACTGTGAGACTAAATAACTGTTTAGTAAAAACATTTTATATAAAAAGGCATGTAGAAAAATTTACAATATTCACACGTTAATGGAACCTATCAAAATTTGCTACATATGTCATTCAGCATAAAGTGAGATGAAAAGTGTGAGTCAGAGCACAAACAGAACTTCCTATATTTTTCCATTCTTCTTCAAAGGTGTCCTGTCTGATATCCCTTGACAATGTTCCCCTAAGATAAGATCTGGCAAACATGCCTTCAGATCACTCATAAAATTATTATTTGGTGTGATTCCTGTTGCAATATGCTCTGCATGCAGAGACTAAGCCTGATATCAGGGGTGAGTCCTGTGCTGAAATCACCAGGCCCAGTCCATCTGCAAGGAGACCCCACAAAAGTCATTTCTCCAAGGTAACAGACATACAGATATACAGGGAATGGCTCTGTTCTCCAGCCTTTCTGGCAGGGAGGAAATTTCTGAATTAAACAATGAAATCAGAAATGAAAACTGTAGAAATGTTTTCTGTTCTCTGTCAAAACAGATGATTTGAGAAGGAGGCAAACCAAAGTGTTTCAGTAAACGGTGAGGAATTTCACATGTTTGATTGCCACTGAAAGCAGTGTGTGTGACACTGTTAAACAGCAGGCAGGAGTTAAAACTCATTATTTTCAGCTTACACTGGTGCGTTTCTTTGCCCTTACCTGCCAAAAGAAAAGTGCTCCTGAAATTCTTCTCTTGCTGCTCCAACACAGGTATTTAAATGGGCCAATGTAGCTGTTTGTCTGAATAGCCAGATGAACTCAGGGCTGCTGTCTGTAAACCCCCTGTTGCTGGCTGGGCAGGAAGATGAACAATTCCTGTTTACTGGTGAGGCCCTTGTGCAGGGGCTGCTGTGATTTAATTACCAGAGCATGCAGGTGAATGGGAGGGTTCCCACGGCAACCCCAGTGCATTCAAAAAACAGACTTTAAAAAAAGCCAGACTTTATCCTGCCATCACTCTGTTGATGTAAAGTAACATTTGCAGAACTGTCCTCCTTTCCCTCCAATTTTTATTTTTGTTTTACCTTTCCCACTGTTTCCTCCAAATCTGGGCAAAATGCATTCATAGTGCAATTTGCTATTCCTCCACTGACAATGCTACAGATGAGCTGATTTACACAACCTGACTTTTGCTATGCACTGAGCCAGTAACTTTCAAATCCTTTTAATACAAAATAGTCATTTTCATAGAGTTAAAAAATATACTGTTCATTTATAAAAAAATGTATTTTACAAAAAACATAGTGAAAAATTCCGATTCCTAAAAATAAAATCAAATATTTACAGCATTACCTAAATAAGCAGCATTTTTGTAAGTACAGATAGTTGTCCCTGCTTTCCTTAAAATGTCAGTCATTGGGGTGTGTTATTCTACATTACATCCTCCCAAACATAGACCAGTACAAATAAACATGGAAGAATCTTGTCATGCCTAACTTGCTGCAAATTTCTCACAGAATTCAGTATTTACAGAAACCCACCTCTTTTTTTCTGGATCCAGTTCTTGCTGTCAGCAAGTCTAACAGCAACTGCATTACTGAACTTACTGGGAGCCTGGTGGGATGTCTACAGCACAGTAATTAAGTAAATAGGCACTGTTACAAAATGCTGATCAAAACACAGATTGATTTCAAAAGCTCCTCACTGCCATTCCAGCAGCTGTTCTTATGTACAATATCCCACACAAGACAAATGTGTTTACTCAAGACATGATTCTGGAGATGCTTAAGCACATACTTAATTTCAAGCATGTGGATACCCTGATGTAGTCAGACTGTTTGTGTGCTTAAAATTAATCAGGTGCTTAAGTGCTTTGTTAGATGAGATGAAGATGTGCAGCTCCTGCAAAACTCCTGTTCAGAAAACTTCTGGAGATACTCTACAGACACTTGGGCAATGTATGTACAAAGGTTCCTGGCACATTCAAGAAAGAGTCCTAATGGAGACCACAAATAAAATTTGATGTCCAGTAGCCTTGAGTGACCAGACCTGGAGCATCAGCCATCCCTTGTGCCACAGCTGAGCCAGTCTGGAGCATCTCTGCTGCAGGTGAGTGCTCACCTGCCCAGGGTTCTGGCCAAAGGTATCACCTGTGAATCCTCACACACTCCCAGCCTGGCTGCCTGTGCCTGCACAGAGCCTTGCCACCCACAGCCAGCTGCTGCTGCTGCTCCTGGCTGCTGGGACAGAACGTGGTGAGTAAGGGCAGGCTGCTCTTGTTGGTGTCCATACAGCTTTTGCTTGTTATCTCCTATTTCATAGGAATTCAAGCTGTCCTTGACTAGGAAAAACTGGGCCATTTGGGATCATGATTTTCATGTTCTAACTGACCATAAAGGCTCCAAAAAAACTTGCTTCTTTGTCCATGTCAACTATGTCACTGTTGCTGACAGAGACAAAAATCCTGTCCTCTCTCTTCAGCTGAAACACACCACCTTGATAGATGGAGTAGAGTCCATATTGTGCCTTTTTAGACCAGCAGCTTGTCCTTGCACTTTTCATGAGCAAAATGGGCTCAGGGTAGTTAGTCAGTTTGTAAACATACTGGACAAGCTGTTTGGGGTTTTTGATTTGTCCCAACGAGTCTGAGTCCTCGTTCTCCTCCTCACGGAAGCGGAAGTAAATTTGTGAGTAGATGTAATAAAAGCCTGTCTGGGGTATCACTAACTCGCCATTTCTCAGCTCCACATTGTAAAGGAAGGAGTGGCCTTTTCTTGATGATTCCCAGTTGTTTATTTTGTGTCCATTTCCTCTTCTGGGCAAGGGGTTTACTTGAGGGGAAAAAAAAAAAAAAAAAAAGAGAGATGTTAACTTAAAAAACAGGTGGTGAAGCCAAGTGTCTGCTAGCTGAAGAGCCTTGTTTTTAATAATAAAATAAGGAAACCTGCTCTTCCCAGCAGTTCATTAGATCCATTCTCAACAATTTGATGGTATGTAAGAAAGCTTTATGTGGGAATTAACATGAACTGCCTTTAATATTTGTGGTCCCAAATAAGGAGAAAAAAATTATGTTTTTACTTAGTAACAAAGTTAAAATATCCATTAGTGTCTGATACCCTTGGAAGCTGCAGAGAGCCAAGCAAGCCCTTCATTAACATGGCCTGAATGTCAAATCTCTCCTGTCTCACATTTCTACTAGGTCTGTCACCATAGCAGCTGGGACTCACACAACCAACAGGAGCAAAGGAAAGAAAAGAGGAAAACTTAACACTAGGAAGGATATTTCACTTTCTTTTCCCCCCATAATGAAGGTTCCAAAAGAAGAGTTATGAAGGCACCCAGAGGAAATGGGTACCCAATATCTGGGACAAGTTTGTTCCCTACCCTACCTCAACACAAGTACTAAAAGGTGTCTGCAAGCAGCGAGGCTGGCAGTGGGAGAGCACTTTCAGTAGTGTGTGGTGTTTAGGTGCTGCTGGAGTGTGTCCTTACTGCGAGGGGCCAGGGAGCTCCTGCTGCTGCTGCTGCTGCTGCTGCTGCCCGTCAGGTGCGCGGCGATCCTGCGCGCGGCTGCGCGCGGCTGCTGCCCCTCGGCGCGCGGCAGGGTCAGCGTGCTGCCCACTGCAGGAAACACACCACATCAGCACTGCAAAACACCCCTACAGCTGAGCTGACTGCACTGAACAGCTGTGCCGCTTGCACTGAATCACGGGCTGGTGGATAATTATTGGTTAATAAGGCTCCAATTCTGCTTTTACTCTTGCTCGTGAAATGTCTTTCTCTGCCTCTCTGTTCCCCTTTTTTCTCCTCCCTCTGCCTTCAAGTTATCAACAAACAAAACAACCCATAGTATTCAATTTCATGGTTAAATATTCCTGGTCTCCCTGTGAATTGTTGTAATGCTTTCAACCCAGCATCTTTAGTGTGAGCTTCAGCAGAGCTGCTCCTTCACTGATCTCTGCAGCCCTGTGCTGCATGTTCCAGGAGCTGGGGTGCTCAAACATCCCCCATGACACGTGGGACTGAGCTCTAAAGGCTGAGTCCACCTTGGTTACCTTGCTCTAAACACTTGACAGTAATTCTGGCTCCTGAAAATTTACCTGCTAGTAATAAGTAATCATTTTTTTGATGACTTGATGCCAGTACAAGATCTTAGTCAGTTTTCTGCACTTTTACAAAATCAAGTCATTATACATCAAGTGCCACTCGTGGCTCCTTTTTACCACAGTTAATAAAATTATTACAATACCATTGATTGCAGATATGTTTTCCTCGTAGTTTCTTGACATCATCTGAAACAAACACAGTGAAAATAAATTAGTTTGTCAGCTAGGGCTGACAGGAGCAGGAAAAAGATACACCTTTTTTTACTCATGAACAAAGGGGACTCTGGATTTGATCAACAAAGGGGGGAAAAGGCACCTATTAATTTGTTGTAATAAAGAATTTCTGTGTTTACAGCTTTTAGGTAATTAAATACATGGGAAAACAGGAGCTCAAGCATAAGTCTGTTGGAAAAATCTGAATCTCATGCTTCTCTCAAATAAGAGAAGTGTCCAAACACCAGCTTCTATTTGCAGAATACTGGGCAGTATGAACTATAGGGTCTTAGATCTGAGGAATTAAATTAAATTTATTTTTATACCTCTACCTATCTACCTAAGCTCTTAATCCAGCATATTTTACTTTGTGCATTGCCCTTCTTCATAACTGTTTGCTGAAACAAACCAGTTTAGTATTGACAGAGGTGCAGCAGCAGCAAGTGTGGTGATGATTTACCTGGGTGGTTAATAAGGCCTATATCACCAATTATTGATGGGTTTTGTCCTGACACATTTCTATTTATCCATCTCTCCTAACAGTAATAGTAGTATTATTGTAATTGTAACTTATTTCTGGCACCCAGGCTACCTTTTCATAAGCAATCAGGGAGCTAGTAGGTGTATTGGATGTGCAGACATCTACCAACTAAAACAATGCTTTAGTGCATAGAACAGTGCAGAAGTTCAGGGACTTCACTTCACTTTGGCTGCCATCAAAGGAGCCCAGATCTCTGAACACAAATAGAGAATCTGTTTTGGACTGCAAGACCTGTTTTTGCCAGGAAATTTCATCTAGAAGAGAATTTCTACGGATGAGCTTGTTTATGTGCTGGAGATGGGATTTTGAAAGCCATTCCAGAAGATTTTAGCCACTGTGATTTTTCAGCCAGACTGACTTTGTTCTCTGTAGCCAAAATTATCTGTATTGTGTGTAAGTCACGCAGGAGCTGCTCTTTGGGAAGGTGCTGTGCCTGATGCTGTGTGCTCACTTCTCTTTCCTCACCACTGCATCACACAGCTCCTGACTGGACCACTCTTTAGGCACCTTGGTGCTCTCCCTGTGTTACATTTAATCTCCCTTTCTCTCCCCAGCCTCCCCATATTTCCAAAGAGGCAGTGACAGCTCTGATAGCACCATCATTTGTATGCTCAAGTAGAAAGCCTTTACCCTGAGGTATTTCAGACAAGCCAACCTATCAGTGGAATTTGCTTAGTAAAAGCTGATATTATTTGCTTTATTGTTTCCTGAATGCAGTGAAACCACTTTCATGGGTTGTTTTTTTCCTTTCCTTCAGTGCAAGCACTCTGCAGCTGGAGCTGTAGCCTGACAATTGCTTTGCAATAAAACAATCTGAACGTCTTTTATTCTGCTATTAGGACTCCTTCAGCTGGAACACCACCAAGCACACTGCTCCCAAATACCTTTTTAATTAACTTTCCCAGGTGCCACTTTACTTGCCAGCAGGGATCAGCCTCTCTGTCCTGGCTTTCCATGAGATCCAAGTTTTGGATGGAGTCTCCGATCTGCTCCGCGCTGAGACAAGCGACGCCGCTCCTGGAGTACGAGTCCTGCAGCTGCAGCACAGGAAAAACAGCATTTGGTATCCATGTTTTTGCAGCTGTGGTATGTCACTAGATTCACCAAATGCTAAAAAACACACTTCCTTTTCTCTAGAGCATTTGCTAGTATGGTGCAAGTAGGGCTACATGAACAAGAGGATTTAATTCACCCTGACCTGACGTATTTAAGTATGAGGGCACACCTCACATGAAAAAATATGCTTGGATTATCTCCATGGACATAAATCTGGTATCCAGTATTCAACTTAATAGGCTTTGTGAAAATACAACACCTAAATCCCTGATGTTGGAAATTCTTTAGATTCTCTAGTTCTGCATAAAAAAACATTTCTTTCGCACAATATTTTTTTTTTATTGATGACTAAATCAAATACTAGAATTTAGAAGTATTTTCTATGCAGTCTTTTCAGCCAATTGCATTTATAATCCAGACCTTTGCTCTTATATATATTTGTACCATATCCTCACCATATCTAGTTTGTGGTCTCTTTTATAGTGAAATAACACTTGAGTCCAAATAAAATCATAATGCTAGATGGTTTTGACATGAAAATATCAAATATCTGTATCCTCTACTCATGGAGAAAACTTTTTTTTTTTAATTTTCTGAGATTGAAGAGTTGGCAGAACTCCTTCTGGCTCCAAGGGAATGTGACTGGGAGTGTTTTCCTAGTGGAAAGCTCTCCCCAAGCTCCCTGTGGATGTGACTCCAGCTGGCGCTGTTGGGCAGAGTGGGAGCACAGAACCTGAGAGCAGCTCCTTGTTTGCCTTGAACTGGGCTCCTGCTGCACCAGCTACAGACTGCTCAGGCTTGTGGAGCCAGCAAAGCACTGCAGCAGCTTGGAGGAAGCAGCAGGAAACATGCAGAGCATTCAGATGCAATCCTGGTAACAGCATGTAAATTTCACTTTTTTGTTGTGGTAGAGAAGCATTGTTTGGTTTGCTATACTGATGGTTTTTTTTTTCTGTTTTTTCTACAAGTACCAGTTTTTTTAGCTGCCTTTGAGACTGGGGAATTGAAAGCAACAAATGGATTTCCTCTTTCACACTCCATGCTTTTTCTGGCTGTTAGAAAACAAAGAGAGAGATTTCCTGCTACAGGGGGAGGAGAGTTCGCCTCCTTCAAGTCCCACCTTCAGTTTGCAGCAGCAGATTCCACTGAGCTTCAGCTAGTATTTGAAATTATGTATTTTGTAGGCAGCAGAAGGAAAAGGGTGTTTGTGAGGGTTTCTGTGTCTTTGCCAAGGAGTACAATGGTATTTTAAAGTCAGGTTTCAAGAACTCTAAGTGATTAATATTATGTGCTCATTGAGGTAAAACTACAAGCTCTGACTGATTTAACTATACAATGAGCTTCTATAAAAAAGTAGTTTGACGAGTTTAAGAAAAAAAGCCAAACATAAGCAAGTTGTGAGGTTACTGTTTATTCTCCTGCAGACTTGTCACAGCTCTGCCCTCCCATCTGGGAGCAAAGTCCTGTGCCTCTGCCTCCACCTTACCTGCTCACTTTTCCCCAAAACAGGTTTACTCTCTTGGCACTGGACCCTGACTTTGTATGCAGTTTGAAATCCTATGGGAATGCAGCCTTACAGCAGCACATTATGGAACTGAGGGACTGGAACTTCTCTTGTAAGATTTACTCAAATGAGGTTTATCTGCAGCACTGAACCCTTTGAGGACATGACTCCTGCAGGAATCTTACCTTAGAGCCTCTCTCCTATGTTAGGAGTGGTTATGGACTGTTTTGAAGCAGAAGGAAGCCAGAGGTTGTTTTCATTGCCCTGTATCCTGAACTATAAGAACTTTATTGTCTCAGTACTTCCTCTTAACTGTTAAACAAATGTCCTACTCCTAGTCCTAATCATGTTACTACAGTAGTAGACAAATCCTGCTAGTTACTAGCATGCTTTTTGTAAGGATGGAAATACCTGCAGTCTGTGCAGCCACAGTCATTTGGTGAAGGTGTAGAAATGCAAGTATTGTTAACAAAAAAAGGGAAGAAAAATGTGCACACAAAAAAATCATAGTTTACCTGCAGAGATTTATTCCACATGCACCATGTGGATGTGGGGTAGCAGCCTGTGCCTAGATGAGGATTTTCCTGTTTATTGTGCACCAAATGGCACATGCAGGAATATGTGGTTAAGGTAACCCCTCCAGAGCCAGCAGCCTTTGTTTGCAGCAAAGCACAACTTCAGTTTGGACAGATTTATCCCTTCACAACAAATGCAGCCTTGCTACTCTTCAGAAACTATGAGTTGTATCTTGGGCAAGTCCCTGGATTATGGTTGTGTCCCAGGTGTATATGTTTAAATAGAGGGAAGGAAAAGATAAGTGTTATTACTAACTACTTAGATTGGCATGTTTGTTAGTAAAGGACTCTGAACTGTGTGCATGAGAATCCTTCCATGTATTTTTCTTCATTAGCAATCATGTAACCTGATTTCATAAAGTAAGCACATTTCTGTGGCTCCCCCACTGGTCAGCCACAGCTATAAATTCAGCAGGAAAATCTGTTTTATACATTATTAAAGTATGAGCATTGGTTTCTATTGCAGAACATTGCACACCCTCTGCCTCACAGAGAACTCTGACATCTCAGAAGACTCCAGCTATTAAATCAATAAATACATATATAAATGTATATATGGAATGGAATAAATACATATATAGCATAACATGCATATCTACATTATTATCAATAATGTAATTATTTATGCATTACTGAGTGCATATATATACACAACAGTAATTCACATTTATGCAACACTTTCTGAAGCTGTATATGTACAGAACACTTACCTGCAGGTAGTTTACCTGTGTGCCAGGACTAACAACATCCAGGCACAACTTAGAGCAGGACAGTCAATTTGGGATAAGACACTGATGGAAACCCTGAGTAACAAGGGGCCTTGAAAAGCAGGGCTACACACACACGGGTCTATCAGCTAAATTCAACTTTCCTGGAGTGTAAATCATCCTTTGCAAGAAGAGGGAAGAGTTAAGCAGCAGCTGGCAGACCTCAAGGGAGGCTGCCGGGAGACTAAAGCATCTAGACTATACAATGGGTTTTTTATAAGTTATTCCGGGGAATTCAGCGGTGTTTGCCGTCTGGTGCAGTTCCTTTAGAGCTAGTCATTAAAACTATGTATTGTCCTACAGGAAGCATCCACGAGGCATTTGAGCTTTCCCAATCCTCCTCGGCTGTGCAGCGCCTGTTCCACCCCAGCACCGCAAAAGTGATGAGATGGCGAATTTGCGCTCTAATGGGAAACACATTTCGGGCTAAATGGCAGAGCTTTGTTTTCTCGAGCCGGACGCCGTGTGTGTGCCCGGCTGTGCCCTCCTCTCCCCGCTCACACCCTCCGCACAAAGGGAGCGGAGCTCTTTGTCCAGCCCAGGGATGCTCTGGCATCGCCCCCCGAGCCGGGCTGTCCCGGGGGCAGGGTCCCCCCGCCGCTCAGCCCCGCACAGACCCGCTCAGCCCCGCTCAGCCCCGCACAGACCTGCCGGAGCTCGCTGGTGAAGTACAGGAAGGTCACGGCCACGCACACGGACTGCAGCAGCACGGCGGCCACCAGCACGGCCCCGCAGCTCTGCGCGGGGCTGGGGCCGCCCGCCGCCAGCATCCTGCGGCTGCCGGGGCTCCGGGGGCTGCCGGGGGCTGCTCGGGGCTCCGGGGGCTGCTCGGGGCTGCTTTGGGCTCCCGGGGCTGCTTTGGGCTCCCGGCCGCTGTCCCGTGGCGAATGCACCCCGCGCCCAGCCCGCCCCGCCGGGCATGCAGCGGGCGGAGCGGGGCGGAGGGACCCTCCCTCTGTCCTGTCCCTCCCTCTCCTCCGCTCTGTCCGTTCCCGCCTGTTTTGTCTCTCCTCTCCTTGCTTTCCCTCTGTCCGTTCCCGCCCTGTTTCCCCTGGATTTCCTCCCTCTGCCGCCGCTTTTTCCGCCTCCCGAAGAGCGGGATGCGCGGGTTTGCGGTCACTGCTCAGCGCTGCTGCAGCGTCTCCGAGCAAACTCTCTGGGAGTTTCCTGAATGTGAGATGTGTAACAGAATCTTAGAATCACAGATTGTTTTGGGTTGGGAGATACCTTAAAGTTCAGCTCGTCCAACCCCAAAGACGGGCAGAGACACCTTCCACTGTCCCCAAGCCCCATCCAGCTTGACCTTGGGAATTTTGGAGCATCCACAGCTTCTCTGGGCAACCTGTGCCAGTTTTTCACCACCCTAAGTGTAAAAATCTTTTCATTGTAAATAACTTCTTTTTTATACCTAATGTGAATCGACACTCCTTCAGTTTAAAACCATTATCTCTTGTTCTACTGAAACTGACCCTGCTAAAAAGTCTGTCCCTGTATTTTTCATAAGCCTCTTTCAGGTACTGAAAGGCTTCATTGAGGATTCCCTGGAGTCTTATTCAGCTGAACAAACCCTATTTTCTCAGCCTTTTTTCACATGAGAGGTGTTCCAGCCCTCTGAGCATCATCTGCTTCACTCCAACAGATCCATGTCCTTCCTGAGCTGTCCTAACCTGTCCTGTCCTCTGCAGCTTCTCCTGTAGAGCTGGTCCATCACAGAAAGGTGCTGGTGAGCCAAAAACCAGTGCCAGGAGCTCCTTCCCAATGCTACCAGTGCTTCTACACCCTGGTCATGACATGATTATTGCCACAATACATGGACATCAGGTATATTTTGAGCTTGCTGTATCTGTTGGCATTTTGGGGTTTGTTTGTTTGGTTTTCAAATCTCTAAGGCTCCTTCTTGCAAACTTTTCTCCAAATTGTTCCACCCAGATAGATGTTTTCCAAAGGCATGTCCGTGCTTTAGGGTGTGTCCATTAACTTTCCCTGGGGCTCTGACACATTCACCTCACACAGACTGTTATAAGCAAATTCATAATTTTCTGCTGATTCTTTTAAATCAGGTAGTGCCTCTGCTGACTGTGCAGCCATGGAAAACTGGGATTTGTAATCCAAGTGCAGACATTTGACTCAGGTCACTTCCATGCTGCTGGCTGCAGGATGGGATGAAATTTTGGCTGCTGCTCAACATCTGCAACCTGAATGGCAGGATGCAGGTGGGAGTTCTCTGTATAATTACAGGAGAAAATTAAAATCAAGATCTCTTAATCTCCCCTGACTAGTGAAGTAATCTTTAGAAGGCGTAACTGCACTGTGTTCAGCCATTTAGAGGAGAATTAATTGCTTTTTCTTCCATCATAATGTAACAAAATAACCCCCCACTCCCTGTTCAACGTGGCAGCAGACAGTTTATTTGTCTGGCTCTTTGAGACATTCAATCTGTGTGCCAAAGCAGTTCAGATCTGTCTAATTCCAACACAAAGTCAGATGGAGAAGATTACTTCTCAAAAGTGAGCTCATGGTCCCCTCCTATGCCTTGTCAGGAGAGTCACTGTGGCACTTTGGACTCCTCCTGCTTCGTTTATCAAGGTTCGTAAATTCCTAAGAAGGAAATTACATCTGGGAGAGACACGTGAAGAATTAGATAAAAAACAGCAAGCTGACCTGGATGAAGTCTCCTGCCTGCTGAAGGGAGCTTTTGTGGCTGTTCATTCTGATTGTTTAGGGAGGTTCTATATCATTTGAAGGAGTTTCCTTTCAAAAAGAATGGAAACAAAAGTGAAAGAGATCCAGTACACTACAGAGCACTCTTGTTCACTCAGTCAGGAGTTGGCTTGGATTCTGTTTTTCCAGCCCCTTCATGGCTTTTTCCTCACCCTTTCAACTTTTAACAGAATTATTTTGTAGGTTAACATACCAATTGAGGAAAGATTTTTTTTCGAGATGCATATACTCATTTTGTTGCCCTCTACCAGGCATGGTCTGTGTGCCCCTGACTCATCATTTTAAATCCTCCATGGGTATTTCTGATTTAATACTTCTTAAATTAGTGCCAGTCTTGCGAGGCAAAATTAATGAAGTATGATTTGAAAAGAGCAATGGGAAAAGCAGACTCAAATCCATCTCTTAAAAAAATTATGAGTTCACTATCTTTCTGAAGATTTAAGATCTGAAAATTTCATTACACAATGATAAACAGTTTCTGAGTTTCCACACTGACATAGAATACTCCAAAAGTGAAACTCCAACAATTTCCAGCACTGAATACACTTGAAAGTCTTTGCTACTTTCAATGTTCGCTTTCCTGGAATTAATTTTTGTCTCTAATAAGTGTAAGCTTATACTGAAAATAATTTGTTTTGAAGGTTCCAAGAGTTAAAAATGAGTGTTTTGATGAAATTTTGCCACGGTAAACCTGGGCCATTGACACCAGTGGGAAGGAATGATGTCAGTATGTTTTTAAACAGAACCAAGTCACGTGTGTTTGTGTAGTGCTAGACCAGAGCATTTCCCCAACAAAACATCTGATACTTCCTGGCTCCTTCATCCTATTAAAGCTTACTCAGTGAGCCAGTTAATTAGAGATAAACCTTAATCAGTCCTGTGCACTTAGGATGTGTCACTTGGCATGTCAAGGAAGCACCAGGCAGGGGACCTGCCACCCTTGTCCCCCAGCAGTGTGACCAGTAGGAATATAAAATGGCTCTGAAAATGTGCAAAAATGAAGGTAGAGGGACTAGAAAAAGTCCTTCAGTTCCCATTCCTCAGTGATTGCAGTGATGAGGGTGATGAAGATGTTTTCAGGCAGGATGTTTTCCAAGGCAGACAAAGCAGAGCTGACTTTGTGGTTTGTAGCAGTTCTTGACTTTGATTTCTCTGCTGAGCAGCAAAGGGGGTCGTGTTTTTCATCCCAGCATGTAATTACAGTGCTGTAGCTGCAGAGGGGGAATGAAGCTGTTCCTCCTTGCCCCCAGCAGACACCTGAGTGCTGCTCTTGCTTTGCTGCTCCAGCTGTCAGTTCCCACAATGAAGCTGCTGCTTGTTTGGCTGTCAGAGCACAGTGGGAGGTTGCTGTCTCCTCTCCTTCCTGAAGGGAAAGGGAAGTCCCTGCCCAGCTCTGCAGCCTCCCAGTTCATCTCTGGGACACACTCAGCTTCAGAGCACAGGTCGTGAAGAGCCTCAGCCAGCTGAGCAGGCACAAGGAGGCTGCAGCCAGCACAGGGTTAACCTTGCAGTGCTTAGCCCTGCACATGTGCTGGACAGATCACATCTGGCTCCTGTGGTTTGTTCATTCCTTCATGGTCCCTGTGCCAGATTCCAGCCTCATGTTTTGCTGTCAGTTGTAAACCATCTCAAATCCATGAGTTCATTGTGATTTGTACTGTCATGGGATCAGGATCTATTTATCAGTGCAATACCCTTTTGGCCTATGGTGTTACAAAAACAACTGTAATGGTTTGGCTGGCTCAAAACACACCTATGAATTAAATTAGTCAGACCTGACATCTCTCTTTTAATGCCCCAAGCACTGGATTTGATACAAAAAGCAGGCAATATCTGTGCATGGGCATGTCACAATCATATCCAAAAGTGCAGTAGAAACAGTACTCCAGATCTAACTTTGAATCTCTCCATTTTGGTTTAGAAAATACTTTACTATAAATAAATATCTTTTGCCTGTTAATATACTGTATATATTTTAAGCATGTTTTTAACTTTGTCAGTTATATAGAGGCACTTCCAAAAGTATATTGTCCTTTATGAGTGCTCGTTATGAAATCTTTCTTTGAGAGATTTAGAATCATCAAATCACTGAATAGTTTGGGTTGGAAGGGAAAGTTCATCCAGTTCCAACCTCCCTGCCATGAACAGGGACACCTTCCACCATCCCAGGTTGCTCCCAGCCATTCCAACCTGGCCTTGGGCACTTCCAGGGATCCAGGAGCAGCCACAGCTCCTCTGGGCACCCTGTGCCAGGGCATCACCATCCTCACAGGGGAGAATTTCTTCCCTATATCCCATCTAAATCTGCCCTTTTCAGGTTGAAACCATTCCCCCTTGTCCTAACACTGGTATTTATTTAGCTTTTGAGCACCAGGGATTGTCACAAGGCACATCCCAGGAAAGCACCCAGGTGTTACTCACTGAATGAATACAGTTGGTTTCACTAAGGTGCCCTGACTCAAGATTCCTTCTCACAGTGGGGGTTTATTAACACAAATCATTCCCATGTCATTGTTTTAAGTAAGATTTATAGTGCCACAACAGAGAGTTTCTATTTGACAGGAAGGTCTCACATTTCAATGTTTCTGTTTGTCTTAGAGGGAAAGATTTTGGTTAAAGGAAAGTTTCTAAATACATCACTTTGGAATAATTGAAACTACTTTATCATTGTAATAATGTATGTGTTCATTGTAAGGGATACAATATGGGTACCTTAAATAAGGATACATTATTGAATACAATAATGTATTCATGCAAGGGATGCATGGTCCTGCTTTCCTGTATTCCCCAGAGATCCCTGAAGTAGCAGCAATTCCTTTAAACTGCAGATTCCAAAGCTGGACCTGGCCATGTGGCTGTTCCCTTATAACACAACCAGACTTGTGTGAAGCACTAGATGATGCTCCCTGGCCAGGGGAGCAAAGAGAATGTTTATAGATGCTCTTAAGTCTCTTTGTGTTACACTAACAAAGTGATAATGTTGAAATAGGTTCATTGCAGTCTCAGCTCTGGAGGGAGCTGTGACAAGATCCATAACACATCCCTCTGCCTCCACAACACTGCAGAAAGAGGAAGAATTGTCCCTGGCACACAGCAAAGCATTGCTATGCAATCAGCTTAAGCCTTGAAGCATGAAATTTGATTTTCTTTGCCATAGGTGAGTGCTTTTAAACTCCACTGAAAATGGAAGACAAATATTTCTCTTAAGGATGCCAATTGTGTATGCAGAGAAATTACTTTTTCTTTTGAGGCTTCTTCTCAGCAAAGCATCAGTCACACACCTGTCTATCTTCATCTGGGCTACAGATTCCTCCTGGGACAGATTAAAATCAGTAACAGGGCTGTAGGTAGAGAAATGAAGGAGATTTCTGTTCCCTTGGTGTGGGAATCTGCCATTGGCAGTCCTCTCTGCTGCTGGCATCACATCCAGCTCTGCTCAGATGTGCTCTCCCAGCTGGCAGCAAAATCCTGGGGATGCAGAGGAGCTGGGGAGAAGCAGGTGGGGATGATTTGTGCTTCCCTGAAGCCTCTTCCCTCTTCCTGGAAAACCAGGACATGACAGATTAATTGGATGGGCTGTGTCTTCTCTTTTCATTGAAAAAAAACATGGAGTGAATTAAATTCTTGATTATATCCAGGAGAATCTTGTTCTCCTGCTATCATAGAGAGGTTTCACCTACAATGTGTTTAATCTGTGTTGAGGATGTGTGGACTGGATTTTGCATTTAAATCAGCACAGTCCTCATGAGAACACACTGATGGAGTGGGGAAGAGGTTTGTTTGTATCTGCAGCTACTCATCTGCAGCAGGAGCACCACTGTGACATAGAAGGTGATACCCACTGCTGAGTGTGCACTTCCTGGGCTTATTCTGTGTCCTGCTGCTGTGGAGGCTTTGGGGCTGCCTGGTGGCTGCTTGGTTCTGAGGAGTGGCACAGACCTGGGCTGCTCTGATCCACAGCATGTGGATCCAGCTCCTGGATGATTGATCAAGTGCTGCCTATTTCACTCTACATACTACTGGAAGACACAAAGGTTCTTCCACTGTTTCATTTATGGCTGTTGAAAGACTTCATGGCAGTAGCTAGAAAAACTCCTCTGCTCAGTCTTCCATCCTCTGTGATCAGTATAAAAAATAGGGAATAACAAGAAGAGAATACAGCCATGAATATTTGTGGCTATTTTACCCTTAGGAAGAGAAATGGGGGAATTTCTGGAAGTGGCATGCAGTGACTCTCAGGCAAGAAACACTTCTAAATCCTTCAGTGTGAGGGTATCTGCAGCACCTCAAATGCAGTTCTTTTCAGCTTGACAGCTGTGTATTCAGGGGAGCTGGCTCAGGGACTAGCCAGATGAATCAGGGTTGTCCAGAGGCTTGTGAGCAGGAAACACAAGTCAGTGGAACCCCTGCAAGACAGGAGGAGCTTGAATTAGTGGTGGAGATTGCTGGGTTATCAGTTAGCTGGAGCAAAGCTCAAATGAAACCTTGGCTGTGGTGAATAAGCCAGTCACATCAGAGTGGTGATAAAAAATACACGTGCTGTCTGTTGTGAAGGTACTGGATAAATGTCAGTTGCAGACATTGCATTAGAATTTTGTGTATCTGCACCTCTGGTGACCAGTTGGTGTTTTCAGTGACACCCAACTGCACAGGTATTTGCTTTCTGTCCTGAAAATGGATCATTACAGGGAGGGAGCAGAAATTCCCCATAGCTGCTGCCAAAGAGAGCATTGAAACAGCTCTGGGGCCAGTTTGCCATAAGAACAGAGACTGAATTGATCTGGAGATGATAACAGATGGCAAATTTTGCCAGATGCAAGATGTTTCCTTGGCCTTGTACAGCACTGAAACTCAGTAAACAGAAAGAGCTCAAGAAGAATAGAAAGCAGAGCAGTCTCCTGGGTCAGTATGCATTTCAGTTTCATCATTCCTACTCCAAAGTTGTGTAATCTTTAACTGAAAAAAGACATTTATAAGTATAGCAATATTTAACCAAAAGCAAACTGCAGTGCACTTCATCGAGCTGCAGTGTATTTACTCTTGGACCTGGATTTTTAGCTTTTCCTCACTAATTTTCAACTTAAGCTAACATTGATTGGCAAAACAAGAACTTGAGTGTCTGGGAACAAAAATCAGACAGCAAACACTTCCCTGGGCTCTTTGAAGCAGGATTTCCTTATTTATGTGGAAAGCAAGTTGAAAAGGGCTCCTGACAATAAATATCTACTATGAAAAATCTTAAGGTAATCTTAAACCTTAAGAGAACATTTTTTTTAAACCCCACTGGTTTAAGAGCTAGTGATTGCTACACAGCAATCAATTTGCTTGTTCTGGGTAACCCACAGCACTTGTCTTTTTCCATTAATTTTTAGCTAGCTCTGAGATGTAACTTAATACAGGAGTACTCCACCAAACAAACCCTGGAGACTTTTTTCATATCTTAGCAGGCAAAACATTCCCAACTTGTGTTTCCAACTTTATACAGTCATTACTCTTATTTGTCTGAATATCACAACAATATCAGATTAACTGCTGCTCTGGTCAGAGTTTTCTAAGTAATGCATTAACCAGAAAGGTGATTCAGGCAATGCAAATAAAGGCCATGTGAAAACAACATTTAAGATGTAAACACTTGGAAGGAATGAGATTGCACAGAGGTGCTTTGAACCTTATCAAAGCATCATCCTTCATTGTTCCAGGTGTCTCCTCAGACCAGGGGGCACAGGATTCAGTAATCCCTTTTATTTTGCATGGGGATCCCAGGTGGACTTTTAGGGTTGTTGGGTCTCTCTACAGCTGGAAACACAATCCCCTCAAACTCTGCACTCTCCTTGGTGTAGCCACAGTTTCTGAACTGGGAGGAGACACCACCAGGTCCTTCCAGGGAGGGACAGGCTGTGAGAAGGGTGAGATCAAGGGTCCTGCAGTGGCTCTGAGCTTTGCAAATCCCCTCTGTCCCTCTGGCTGCTCTGTTTGTGTTGATCCTTGAGCTTTTTTTCATAGCAGTAAGACCAAACCTCTACAAGGATGCAGCTAAATTCACAACAAATTGCATAAGGGCAGAGAAGAATGGAAGGAAACACTTAAAGCAGTTTTTCTGCCAAAGAAAATGTCCATATGATGACATGATCTTGATATAGGTGACCTTTTCTTAGTTTATAAAGATTTGTGGATGTAATAAGGAAAAGAAAAAAATAATCAGATTTTATGGTGGAGGAGGAAAGACTGGAAATGGAGCTAAAGTGTGTGCTGAGGGTCCAAATATTAAAGGAATCCAGACTTGCCTGTAAATTATTTTGCAATAGTAAAATAATTTCAAAACTTTTTAATGATGAGTGTTGGCAACTTGTTTTGGCAGAATCAGTGCATGAGATTGCCATGGAGAAAGCTGGGGAAGATGTTTGGGCCCTTGTTGAAGCTTCATGGACATAAATAGATATGCAGGAGTACAACTTGAGGTCTGTGTCTCAATATGACCTGACTGGGTAAGATAAAACACTTCTTTAGTCTCCTGGATAAGAAAAATTGGAACTGTTGCAACAGAATGTTTGCATTAAAAGAATAAATGCAAAAGTAATTTCTGTATAACTAGGAAGAATTATCACCAAAGAGCACTTGAAAAATAATTGATGACTGCAATCAGCCACTGAAATAGTTCTTCAGCACAGTTAGATTGCAAAAATACCTCCTTGACTGACTTAATTAAAACAATTACCAAGGGGCTTGCCTTGGCTTAAAATAACATGTCCCTTTTTATGACTTTTGAAGGCAGGTGAATTTGATCTCCTTGCCTGCTCTAGGGCTCCTGTCCAGTAACATATGTGGGATAATTAGGTCTTTAATCACCTAAAGGAGAAATATCACTCACCCTGGCAGCAGAGAGCTGTTCCCAGCACAGAGATTGTTCTGGTGTGTGACTCAAGGACTTAATTTTTAAAAATGGACCTTAATGATGCAGTTGCAGTTTTGTGAAAGGAAAACACCAGGAGATGATGATATGGCTTCACAAAAATAACTCTCCCCCTCTGCTGGTGTCAGTGGCAGGAGCAGGATGTGATAATGGGATGGGATCTGATACCCATCACTCCAGACAAAGCACAAATGGGGAGTGATGATCAGGAGATGCAGTGAGATCTTAGATGTGCTCACCCCTTCTCAACAGAAAAAAGCTCCACTTTTGCCTTCTTCCAATTCTGTCCTGACTCTATGGCCTTGCTGCTGACCTTGGATCAGCTCTGGTGCTCAGTGCAGCTCATTATTCCCACAAAGCACCAGAAAGTTCTCTATTGGGCTGGCAGCCAGGACTGGCTCAGTGAAGAGCCCACAAGCCCAGGGCAGTGCCAGGGTGAGGATGACCCTCCCCTGGCCATGAGGAGGGCTCAGCTGCCCATCCAGCATCAGCCTTGGCCACTCCAGAGGGGTTTTGCCAGTGCAGAGGTTGGATCTGGCTCATCTTCAGGTACTGGCTTCTTTTAATTTGGTAGTTTAAAGGAAAAGAGTCAATGAATGTCTTTCTCATCACCCCTGCCATAAATTTTTAAGGAGTGTTTCAGGCTGCTGAAACTTTCCTGTCACAGATTAGTTAGGAAAATCCTGCCTATTATGTAGCACTCATTTTGGGGAAAAACACTCTTTATGAGAAATACAATGGTTATTTCCTCCAGTGAGATTATCATTGGTTTTGTTTTTCCTTTTCTTTGTTGCTAGCAGTTTCATATTTAACTTCAAGGTTCTCTGAAGGGAGTTGCCCACAGAGCCTCAGTTGAACCTGCTTTCTGTTTCTGCTACCAGCCCCATCTTGAAGTGTTTTCCAGCTCCAGACAGCCTCAGTCAGACACAGCTTGAGAGAAATCACCAGCAGCTTCCCTGAACTGCTGGTTTAACCATCCCAGTGGCAATATCCATTTACAGCCCCCACATCTTTTCACTTTGCTTGAAAGAAAAATTCAGTTCCCCAGGCAGGTTTGTAGTTTGGTCACATGAAGAGATTTGCTGATCCCCTCAAGAGGTGAGGGGGTGCAGGGCAGGGTGACAAACCCCATCCAAAGCTGTGGCCTGAGCTGCCCTTTGGTGAACAGGCTGGGAAAATGGGTCAGTCCCTCACACCCCTCCTTCCACCTCAGCTTCCCACCCAGATGTAAAAATTGTGCTGCTGTTACTCCCTGGCAGCACCCAGCTGTGTGAAGGACATCTGCCTCTGTCCCCTGTCCCAGGAGGGTCAGAGTGGCCCTGGGGAAGCACCTCTGGCTTGCTCTGAACGTCATGGGGCAGATGTGCATTTTTAACATGGGACCTTTGAACTCACTGCCACCAGCTGAAACAGGAGGATGGAGAGTGGAATTGCCATCTTTATTTGAGCAGTGAGGCTGCTGTAGAGCTCATCATGTTTGCCAGTGCTTCTGTTCTGCTGATTGCTGATAGATATGCAGATTTTATTTAAACTCAAGATAGCAGAAGACAATGAGGTGCTGTCAAATCCAGAGAGAAGGGTTATTAGGATTGCCCAAGAGCTGATGGGAGTGAAGACTTAGAGCTCAGCTCTGTCCATAGCTTTATTTTTTTTTCTATGTCTTCTTAAGAAACATTTACCACCTTTCCCCCCCTGTCACATGGAAGAGATGCTGTTTAGTTTCTATCACTTGAAACTGATAAAATGTCCACAAGCAAGGGGTGCTGATGTAGAGAGCCCTTTTTTTGCATCTGGTTATGAAAAAGTAATTTTGTTGTCCTTGCAAGATATTAATAGGGAGGAAGTTAAAAATATTTTATAAATAAAACCCCATACATAGCCTATTTATTATGCTCATTTCCTATTTCCTTGCTCAGAAATTGTCTCAGGGTCACTGAGTGTAACTGCAGATGCTCATCAGCTCTCCCCAGGCTGCCATGCCTCCTGCAGACTCACATTTACCACCTGTGGCCACATTCAGAGTGAATCAAATTCTTCCAGAAAGAGTAACAGGCTGTCCTGAAAATGATTGTGTGCAGGTATGGCAAATCAGATATATCCTGGATATTTATAGTAGTAATCTGTTTGTTTTGTTGTGCTTGCCCTGCACAGCTACACAGGCATTTCTTCTCCAGGGAGCACAATAGCTGGATGGGGATAGCAGAGATTGCTGTGATAATACATTTGCAAATCAGCAGGACTAAGCACTAAAGCCTTTGAAGCCTCCCACAAAGAATTCAGCATGTCTGAGTCAGCCAGGGGAAGGGCTGGGGTCTGGGGGAGGGCTATGGCAGCAGGAGATGGAAGCTGGCAGGAGGAGATTTTTTTGGAATGAAGAAAAGCAGATGTGAACACAGGGTTTGTCCAAACTCCCTTTCCAAGCACCTCTTCCTGACTGCTGAGGAGGCACTTTTTTTGTTTTGGAAGAGCTGTGTCCAGCTCAGTATTACAGAACTGAAGCTCCTAGGTGGGTTTTGATGCTGCATCTGCCAAAGCCCACAGAGGAATCCCCCTCTCTCCACCAAACCAGTGCCAGCTTTCCTGCCCCACTGAGACTCCCACCCAGACAGGACCAGCACTGATGCCAGCCCAGATTCTGATCTGAGTGTGGATCAGCAATGCTCCATCTCTGCTAAACATGTCCCTGAGGCTGGTCTCTGATTCCAGCAACAAAAACAACACTGCAGGAAGAACAAGAGCAACACCAGAGTTGCAGGAATCAGGTTGATTCTGTTGCCTTTGGGAATTTTAACTCTGAGTCTGCCACAAGGAAAAAGCTGGGACAAGCTGGGTGCAATCACTCAGCAGTTCCTTTACATTTTAAGTTTTCTTGTGTTAAAAGCCAGTCAGTTTTCTTCAACACTGAATCTTTTTGAAGGTTAGAGGCAGTGATTTACAGAGGCATCATTGCCTTACTCAGAAAAGAACCTGTTGCACATCAAAAATAGGTTTAATAACCTCTTCCCTTCTCTTGCAAGTCTCTCCTTTAATCAGAGAGAGGCAATATTGCCATCCAGCTGACTGCCAGGATCTCCAGAGTATGGTTCTTAAAATGCAATACAGGAAATTCCCCAAATTTAAAAAATGTCCCAGAGGCAAGACTTGCAGGAAAAAACCAACAGCTTCTGCTTCATTTGCACTTTGCAAATGAAAAGAGGGGCCTGAAGGGTAGGCTGCATTCCTTCTTTGTAATCCTGGCTTGCTGTGGGTCAGACTTGGGCTGTGTCTGGTCCTTGAGGTCACATAGTGGTTTTAACTGCAGATTTGCATGTGAACAAAGAGTTGAGTGATGCTCTGTGTTTAGACATGACTTGCAAGTGGGGAATGTGTCTGCAGTGTGACCCTTCAGCTGCTGGTGCTCACTGGCATCCCACCAGATACCAAATGTGAGTCACTGGCTTTCTCATGCCCCTCCTGTTGTAGCAGCCTCCACAGGCCCAAAACCTTTGTCACTGCTCATGATGGAGTGCATGGAAAGAGAAAAAAAATTCCCTCTGACCTCATGATTTCTTGGCTAAATCTGGCTGAAGGGTGAATGGCTGCACCCTCCTCAGAGGGACAGGCTGACAGGTCCCCACAGGTCTAAAGAGAAAACACCTTGTGTTCCCTGTCCTTGCTTTTGGGTTTTTCTGAGCTCTGAACTCCTTACTGTAGTTTTTAGGGCTGGAAACTTGCCTTTGATTTCTTTAAGAAGCAAGCATTTGTGAGTCTGTGCTTGATTTTTCACCTGTTTCTGAGGAGGTGTTTCTGTAGACAGCAAATTGCATTAAACTGATGGAGATGTGAGCCAAGGGCAGATCTGCCAGCTCAGAGCTCCTGGGAGCTGTGCTGGGCTCTTTGTCAGATTTCTCCTCTCACTTCAGCCAGATTATTCAGCTTCTCTTCCACGCTGTGTCACTGTCTTCAAGGAGACCATCAGGTGGAAGAAATCCCAGAACCAATCCCCCCAGGTGGAATTGTGAAGAATTCATGCCTGAAGAGCACTTTGTGGGAATTGACTTTTAAGACTGAATTATTGATGCATAGACAAACCTCTGCTTTCTTTTCACAGGGAAGGAATGTCATGAGAAACAGACTGCTTTACAACCCTACTAATCAGATAATCCTTGAACATGGTGCTGCTCCAGATCTGAAGTCCCCATATCTCTATGGATTTAGAGCTCTATTCTATGAATAGACACTCCTACCTAAACCTGCACACACATATTCAAATATATATATATATTACTGATCTAATTCCTCCTGGTTTGGTGCACTTGGCAAAACTTTGATTTATTGTGCTTTGAAAACTCTGGATTACATTAATCCCCAGATGGAGTTCTGTTGTAGTTGAGACAAATTACCTGTAGGACACCTGGTATTACACTTTCTTAACATGGAGAATGATCATTTTTCAAGCAAATACTGTTCACTGTTTAGTAAGGGTGCAGCTCTCCAAATTTCTTGCCAGGTTACTTTGCTGTTTCTGACAGCCTGGAGCAGAGGTTTGATGTATGTTTAATGTGTGTTTACTCTGACCTGGAGAATTTGCACTTCTTGTAAAACATCTTGTATTCACCTCTTTCTTTTTCTCAGCTTTATGTTGGTAGAGGGTGTAATACCCAAACTGGCTTCCAAAGTTTCTCACCTAATTTCTGCATTTTGGTGGAGTCTCAGCTGTTATGGGAGAGTGCAAAAGTCTTGCAAGGGAAAGAGAAAGTGAGCAGGGTGTAAAAGTTGGGTGATCCTAGACAAGCTATTTATTTTCTGAGCAGAAGTGTTCATGTGCAGGAAGCTTTAGCTGAAGTAAATAAAAAGGCTTTAGGTTGTGTTCAGGTTAAGACACTATTTGTTGACCCAGCAGTATCAGTGCTGACAGATCTGTGTAGCTGCAGAAGGGTTTGTGCTTTATCCTGACACAGGCAGCACCAGCATAAAGGTCAGCCAGTGGTCACAGCATGGAGCTGAATGCTTTCACAGACTGAAGCTTTGTGCCCCAAGGAGCACAAAGGCTTTTAAAGTATGTGGTATCTGCTTTTGAAATCCAGTTTTCAAAAGGAAAAAAAAAAGTTGTGTATATATATATATACACACATATATACACACACACATATATATACACACATATATATATCTATATCTATTTCTGAAGCATTTCTTCCTGCCATGGCACTTTAGCTTTGCTGTGGCTCAGTTCAGTGCTGTGGGTGTGCTGAGTGGAGTGAACACATCTTGGGCTGTGCTGCTGGCAGCTGAGACAATCTAGTCATGACTTGCTGTGACTTTCATGTTATGAAATCACTGGCACTGGATAAACACAGGACATCTGCCTTCCATCCCTTCTAACACCTCCTTTTGGACTGTAAACAAGTGCTTGGTATAGCACTGACCTGAACTGGAAACTGTAAATGTGCAGGTGAGTGAAGGCACCACAGAGCTGTGCACTCAGACATCAGGGACAGGAGTGATCCCTGCAGGAATCCCAGAGGCACAAATTGTGCTGGGGACTCACCCAGATAATGGGATTATTGGGGGAAATGCCCTTCAGGAATACAGTGAGGGGTTTATTGGAACAAGCTCTGCAATGTCAGGGTGCAGCCTCACCCTGCAGCAAAGCCAAGGAAAGGCTTTGGGGACTGTTCTGTCACCCAGCTCATCCCACTGCTTCCCAGGAAACAGAACTCACCTGTCCCTGCCCTGGGTCAGCCCACGAGCAAAACAAGAAATGGAAACAGCTCCATGTAAACAGAGAATAATTTCTTTTGGCAGTTTGCTCCCTGACTGGAGTTTCCCCAAATGTTTTGTTTTCACAGCTGATGGTTTTTGGTGTGAAATATGTGTGAGTGTCTTTGGGACCTTGCATTGGATGTGAGCCTGCCCTCGTTCCAATTCACAGCACATGAACTGCAGCAGGAACAGGCTCATTTTATGGCTCACAGCCTGGAAATACTCTTCTCAACACAGTGTGGCTTTCCAAAACTGATCAACAGTATCACTTTTTTAGGTTAGATGGCCAAACAATCTGTGAAAAAGCCAAATACAGACATGCTTTCCTTCATAGTTAGTAAAAAATGCTTAAAAAAAAACAGGTGAAAAGTTGCCAAGGTTCCTTGAGTTTTAAGTGTAATGAATATTTGCAGTTTAGAATTTATTGACTCTGGCTGGATTTGTAGATCAAACAGGAGAAAACCTACCTTGACTTAAAAGTCAAGGAAAAGTACTTGTCTTTATACTCATTTCACTGTTCAGCTCTGATGGACTTAAAAACAACACTCTGGTAATGTGTATTTGTCTGAACCCATAAAGATAATCTTAGCCCTCAAGGCCTTACAGTCAAACTCATTTCTTTGCAGCTCTTTGGGTGCATTAAAACAAGCTGAGCAGCACCAATGGAAGTTCTGTGATAGTTCACCTCCACTGTACTTGCAGGGCTGATGTCTTAAAAAAAAAAAACCCAGCTGGGTGTGCATAATTAAATCTGTTGCTGCTGTCAGGTTGGTAGGAATGTCTTTCTGTTTAAAAGCCTTTCACCAATGGCACCTGTAATCACAGAAGAATCTCTCCCAGTAAAGCACCTCAGGCATGCAGGGAATGGAGAGCTGCCCCCAGCAGGATGCTGAGTCTGATCCCACTGCTCCCCAGTCACTCTGCTGACAAAGCTTTCTCTCACCTGTGTGAAGTGATGTGAGGGGAGGATTCTGTGGCTCCTGTCCCTCCTGACATTTTCAATGCATTTCCCAGGCCTGTTTTTCCATCCTGCAGTGTTAATTTTGATGAAATCCTGAGTGAATTAAACTGAAATACAGAGATCTCCTTGCTCAACTCATATTTGCTGTCTGCCTTATTTATGTGGAGAAGAAGCACTTGGGCATGCCAATGATCCTGTCATTTATTTGCCTTGTGCATTGTGCCTTTGGCTACTAGAATTAAACTGGAAAACACAATTAAAAGCATTAGCTGTAGCAGACATACAAAAAAAAATATCATTACATGCTTGACGATGTTCTCCTTCATATTGTTAATCCCTGCAGATCTACCTGTGCTATTAGATTTCACATGCAGATTTTATTTTTCTCAGAAGACTACATTTATTGGAATGAACATTCCTGTTTGTACAAGGAAAGAAAAGGAAGATGTCACCATGCTGGAAAGCCTCACCTGACTTTTCTTGGTGAGTACAGTCTAAACTTGAATTGAGCAAATATTATTCAGGCTTCAAAATGTTTGCAGATAGCTGGACAATGTTGTTAGGTAATGTGTTTGGCTTGCTGCACCGTGGAAAATATTTGTGTGTAAACCCAAATTGTTATGTAAACACAAACTTTTACATAAACAAAGTTGGTTTGTGATAAAAAGCAGAGAGAGGCAGCTCAGATGGGATCTGAGCATCTGGATCCTTCCTCCCTACACACCTCAGCAGGGAGCTGGGCTGGTGATGTCTTGCAAGGAGCAAACCTAAGTACTGAGAGCACAAATGTCCCCACTCTTCATTCCCAAATTAAGATGCATGATCAAAGAAAAGCCAAATTCTTACACAGAAAGTAACTGCAGCAAGTTGGAAAGCACCACTGCTGAGCACAGCACTTAAATTTCTGTAGTTCTTTTCCTGTGAAAATATTTTGGGGAAAAAATGTTCTCGATAAGATAAGAAAAGCTAAAATAGTATTAACAGTGCAAATACAGGTTATTTGCTCTATCAGTGAAATTGAGAATCCAATGAATGCCTTATACTTGTGCCTCTCAATTCACTTACGGCCTTCTTTATGGTGAGAATGTATTATCAGTGATATAAATAGTTCACAAAACACTTTAAATATATATCTCTTAACCTCTAGTAGAAACGCACCATTGCAGGAAGACTTTATTGCAAAGACCTCACAGAAATCCCTGTCATGCTCAGTTTGAACCTCCTCTCTACCTGTGACTACCAAAAAAGTATTTCCAAAGAAAACAAATGTCTAAAGAAACAAGGGCAGGAGAAATAAAAGGGTGAGAAAGGCAAATCTGGACAAGTCCAGCTGAGTGGTGACATGTCTGCATCTCCAGTCAGGTGATGGAACACAGACAGGCTGGCACCTCTGAAAAGTTAAAAACAGACCAGGCTGGAGAAAGGTGACATTTTCTTTACCCAGGGTCTGCATTTCCAGCCCTGCATACTGTGCTGCATGAAAACATGCTAAATACCTGAGACATTAAATACCAGCTATAAAAAAACCCTGAAATTACAGGCATTTAGTGGAAGAACAGGTTTATTTGGTTTTTTTGAAGAATGGTAGCACCAGGATCAAGATACCTCTGGCTGTGTGCTATTTTCAGCATTTTATCATTTCTTGTTAGTCCTGATAAAGGCTGTAAAAGAGTGTATAAACCAGGTAACCTTGCCCTGCTGGACTTGTTTCATTTCATGATTACTGCTCAAGGTAGACCAGAGAGAAAACAGAAATGAAACTATTTACACCCAGGGTAAACAAAACTTCAGATTCATGGGACACTTCAAACCATGTTAAAGTAGTCTTTTCCTCAATTGTAAGTGGTTTGGTTTTGGCTGGTGAGGTCTGGATATCTCCAACAAGGTCTTGCTAAAGGGCAGAACTGTCCTGATTTGCACAATTCCCAACATTTCCCAACATTTCTCAAGATTTCTGTGCAGTGCTGTTACCTCCTGGCTCCAGGAGGGCAGGGCTGAGTCAGTAAACAGGCAGGGCTTTTTGGCCAGCCTCCTTCCTTATTAGCTATGAGCAGCAGATTGTTTAATATTTGAAGCACTCTCCTGAAACCACACTGGCTCATTTATTTTCAAACATTTCAGGGAAAAGGAAACAAGCTGAGTGGAGGGGTGGAGCAGATAAGCAGCAGTGTTTTTCCTCTCCTTGGCTGAGTATTTTATTGATACTGTGGAAAGCACCAGCTCTAAAAGTTTTGACCTTACCTGTGTGTGTTGCAGTTAGCCTGCTTAGAAAGGCAAGATAAATTCCCACGTGCACCCTGTTTGTTTGTGCCAGTCACTGCTCTGGTGTCAGAGGTTCCTTCACCAGCACATTACATGAAGCAGCTACAAATAATGTGGGCAAAGCTTTTCTAATCTGAGTTAGGTGTATCTCTATTCAAACCTCACTGACACAGCTTGAGATGCCCACAGACCCCTCTGGCTGGGGCAGCAGCTCCTCTGCTGGGCTCTTGGGATTCCTCTCTGTCAGCAGTGGCCCCAGAGCTCCTCAGGACAATGTCAGTCTCTCTGCTGGGTTCAGCAGAGTGTTGTTAAGGTCCTAAAATGACAATATGCCAGTCATCTGATTTCTTCCTTAATACACAGCTAAAGTCTCCTCAGCTGTGAGCAGTGTAGTGTTTTCAGCTCTCCAAGCAGCTGGATGTTGTAGGAGCATTGTCAAGGATGAAAAGAGCAAACCTGCTCAGTTGGAGCAAGTGCCAGCCCACTGGCTGCGGGTGTGTTTGTGTCCTAAAATCCTTGCCTGAATAAACACTGCTGACACTGTGGTGAACTGGTGCATTCTGCAATGCCTTGCACAGGAGATAGAAATCCTATGGAATGTGTGCTGAGCCCTGGGATGGTGAATCCCAGCCTCAGGCTGCTCTCTTGTAGAGCACCAAAGGAGCTCCCAGGCTGTCAAACCCTCTCTTGTCGACTAAATTCAAATCTCTTCCTGCAAGCCTGAACAAGGAAACACCTCCATTGTTTTGCCTCCCAGTTTTTGGAGAGCTGGCTGGTGTCCAGGTCTTAGGGAAGCAGTGACAGAAGGGGTGGAATTCCCCTGCCATCCTGGAGCAAACAGCCATCCCTGCCCTGCTGGGGCTGCCTCTGCCCATGGCACAGCTCCTGCTCCCAGCCTGGTGCAGACACAAAGGTTTAACCCACAAAAGTTTAACCCAAGGGCTCATCTTCAGCCCTTGCTGGCTTGGTTGCTTTTTAAACTCTCCCCAAACTCCATGCCTTTCTTTCCACCCAGTGAAGATCCCCTGGTTCTTGAGACAGCCCTTGGGGAAAGGATGAAGTATTAACAGGAAAATCACCTGCCTTAACTTGTTATTCATCTGGAAAACAAATGACTTCAGAATTTCATTATGGGTGCTGGCACAGATTAGCTTTTAATGATTCCTGTGCCCTGATTGATTTGGAAGTGGAAAGATAGTTGGTTCTGCTCCCAGCTCCAGCTTTGGGAACTGAGTCTGGGTCAAGGGGAGTTGCTGGGATGTTTGCAGGAACAGTGTGGTGAGTGCTGTCAGCTGGCACAAAGAGGTGCAGAGTTAACCCTGCTGCCCTTAACTGACTGCAGCTTAGCAAACAAGCCTTGTGGGGAAGTTTTAGGAGCAAGAGCAGCACCCAGCTGTGTTGGCTCTGCTGCATTAACATGCAAACAGCAAATGGCTTTTTACAGCTCAGGAGATACTGGTCTGGGCAGGCACAGGACAGGTGATGTGATAAAAATAAATGCTAGTCAAGCTGAAGTTGCATTTCAAAGTAACACTAAAGAGTATGTTAGAATTGGGATTTGCATTTTGGAGTGAAGACCCAAAGAGATTGCATGAGTGGCTGATGAAGTCAATGTATGAATCTGCCTCAAGGTGACAGCTCAACAGACTTGTTTAGATCTTGCTTAAACTCAGAAACTCCCCTGGAAATTCAGGTGAGAAGATCACCAGCCCAAAGGCCAAGATAATGACATGACAATAAAAGCCTTGAGCCCAAATTCATGCCAATATAATCATTTTAGACTGGCTAAAAGGACCATTATAAATCTAGAGCCAGCCTATAATCCTTGATGAAGTGGTCCTAGGTTTGTACTATGGCAATTTATATGTGTGTGTATATATACATATGCACAGGTATAATTTATAGCAACTAGTTTCTGAGAGTGTGCTTAAAGATATACATTGGCTCAAGCTTCACCATGTCACTTATGTGAGAAATGTAGTTCCATAGGCCTTTCTCACATTTGTACCCCTGTCTTTGATTTTTCATAGTTTTACTGTGGAATTGGCCAACATCCAGGTAAATTTGTGTCCAAAGACCACCACTCTGGGATTGAACATGAAATACAAATGTACAATGTCTGATCTCTGATTAATCCCCTGGTATTTCAGCAGATCACACAGGACCTGAACTAAGCAGTTGGTTCGTGCCTCTGGGGCATTGCTGTGGCTGTGAAATAACAAGTGGCATCTTCCCTCCCTTGGCTGTCCACACAGACCACCAAAACCAGGATTTGCAGTGGTATGGTCTTTGGAAAGGCTGGGAAGTTCTGCTGCACTTGTGCAGAGGAGCTGGTGATGAAAAACAGGAATGCAAAAGGAAATTGGGAGTTGTGGGGATTTTTTTTGCAGGGGGTTTTGAAGCCCCAGTGCTGGGTGCAGATCCTGACCCTTCATGCTGAACCTCTCCAGCAGCACAGGGAGGTGAGGAGGCACATCTGACTCCTGCCTCTGCATGCTCCTCAGCATAGGATTTTTTGGGGAGGGAAAAAACCCTTATGAATAGATGCAGTCACAGTAAATGTGCAGTGCTGCTGGGCTAAGTTGTGGCTTTGGAGTGCTCCAGAACCCACAGCACACTTGTGGGAGGATGCAAAGGCTGCTGTGCACGTGGCTGGGTGTGAGAAGCACCAAAGGTAACTCATCTGACAGCCAAAATAACTCAAACCCCAGCTGCTGGCTGTGCCAGGGAACCCTGGCTCCACAGAGCTGAGCATCAGGGCTGCTTTGCCAGTGAGTTCTTGGAAAGGTCATCTCCTTCCAGCACCAGGAGCAGGGGGTACAAGGGCTAAAAATTGTCCTTTTCTTATCATGAGTTGCCTTATGCACCATTAAAAGAGTGAAGATGCCACAGCACAAGGGCAGAAATAGCCCCAGTTCTTCAGGTATTACCCCACACCATTTCCAGGAGCACTCACAGCTCTCTGCAGGTTTTTGGAGATGCTGCTTATGCCTCTATGCAGCCCTCACTGACACAGATGTATGTGCAGGCAATGGAGACAGCCCTGAAAACACAGCTCTCCATGAGCTTGCCCCATGCCCTGGGCACAGAGAAGCACATTTCCCCTGGGTGCACTCCATCACCCTTCTGGCTCTGCAGCTGCAGCAAACCTGGGTCACTGCACACACCCCAGCTGGGCCCAGGGTCTGAACCAAGGGCCAGGTCACCTGGAAAACACCCTCACAGCCTGCCAAGGCTGAGTGGTTCATGCTGAGGAACCACAGAATGTTTGGGTTGGAAGGGACCACAAAGCTCCTCTCGTTCCACCGTCTGCCATGGGCAGGACACCTTCCACTGGATCAGGTTTCTCAAAGCCTGGCTTTGGACACTTCCAGGGATGGGTATCCCTGGGATGGAATGGTTATGAGGTGCTTGTTTGGGGTTTTTTGGGGTTTTTTTTCCCCAAGAACTCTGAGTAATTCCCCATTGGTGTGACTTTCCTGCCTTGTCTGTGCATGAATTCACAGCTGGGCTGCCCCAAGTATTGCTGCAATTCCCACAGTCACACTTCCTGTTTGAAAGTGTGGTTTTAGAAATTGCTGCAGCAGAATTTGCTTTAAACACTCCCTCTGCTGGCTATATTGCAAATGATTGCCTTTTTACTAAAAATCTCAGACTGGAATGGGATTGCTGTGAAATTACTAGGTTAACAGTAATTGCTAGGTTAAAAGTAATTTCCTTTATTCCTTCACCACACCCTGAATCCCACCTCTCAGTGGCCCTGAGTGTACTGCACTGTCCTGACACTGGCACTTGTGTTTGTGGGAGAAGGGCTTTCCTAAAGTACCAATTATTACTGCTGATTTAGGTCTCTTGCTATCAAATTTATTCTCTCCTTTAACAAGTTTTGCCTCTCCTATACCCCTAGACTGTCTTATGATGGGAGGTGTTGGGGTTTGATATTGTGCTTTAAAAATGAGTAATTATTGTAATGGAAGTATTTAGTGTTTTCTACATTTTATAAAATCAGAAAAAGTTATTTAAAATATTGTTTCTGTAAAAACAGCTTTAAAGAAGCCATTGCAGTGTTTCTTTTTGATCAATAAGTGAGACAGCAGGGGCAGAAAATGGGTTACAGGTCAGAAAAAAAAAGTGAATGGAGGGCAAATAAATAATAGGAATGAAAAAGGAACCTGGACTTCTGCTGGCTAAACCAAATTTCAAACATACACATAACCTACAGACACATAAAAATGTTTCTACATCAGAATGGAGAATGTGAGTTCTTCTGTTTATTTTAAGGAAGAACAACAGCACCAGTGCAGGTCTGTCCACTCTTCAGCACCAGCAGATGTGGTCACCACTGACCACTGGGCAGAAATGAAGTACCAGGAGGTGACCCTCACAGCCCATGGACACACAGCAGTCTCCTGCCTTGAAAACAATCAAAAATCAGATTGGAAATGCTCAGAAATACAAAACCAGTGGTCCTGGGAAAAATACAATTAAGTCACAAGTATATTTCACTTTATTTATTTGTTCTTCATTTTGATAGCACATCTCAGAGTACACTTGGTAATGAGATCTTACACATCTTTCCCCTGCTCTGGGGCAAAAAGCAAAAACCAGTCATACATAAAGTATTGAATGCATTCACATCAAGTATGTTGCATGTTGGGCTTTTGAACATCATAAATATGAGAACACTAAACCAGCTGATTTTAGATTTATTTTTTTAAACAATATCATTGTTACAGATCATAGCAGCTTAAAAGGTTTAACTCAAGTTTACCTGCTTCCATTATTTTTATTTTAAAAAGTTTCTAGTAAAGTTTGGTAAGAGATTAAAAAATATCAAGGCCCAAATACTACAAAATAGTGTTTTAAAGATGAATTATTTATATTTAGCTTATAGGGCTTAAAACTCACAATGGCCTTTCTGCTTTGACTGAGAATGCAGTTCTGGAATTACTTAGAGGAAGGTCAGGAAATTCAACTTATTTGTGATTTTTATGCATCATGAAACCTCTTGAAAGAGATCTGGGCTTCCAGAAATGTTGAACACCCATCCTTTAAGAGATCCTCTGCTAGGGAGATAAAATCTCCATCTATTCCTGCAAATATTAGCCAAAATACTGGGGACTCATTAATATAGTTATTAGGTCTACAAAAGCAAGATAAGAATGACTATAGGTTTTGTTATGCAAATTGATTTTTCTTTTTTGTTCTTTTTTTTTTTTTTTTTTGTCATCTGAATTCTTTGATAGCTATCAGGAACAAGATATTTTTGCAATAGAGGGGTAAAATCTCATTGTAGAAGGGGAAGAAAAGCTACCTACAAAAGGTATCTAGCCAAAATCATGGTAAGAAAAGAAACTTACAGAACATCTCCTCCAGAAAGACTCTACCATGCACAGGTGAAATACTGCTACAAACACTTGCTCTGATCCTACAACGTGCCAAGTGCCCTAAACTGCTTTGTGAAATAACCAAGGGATGAAGGTGCAAGATGTGCCTGAGGAAACACCTGGAGATGCAGGAAAACACAGGAACAAATCCAGGTGTTGTGAAATGGATTAATTTGAATCCCTCGCTATCAGGCATCTGCTTTCTGTAACCCTGAGTCAGCTCCTGGGAGCTTGCAGCAACACAGCTGGAAACAACCCTAAACTTCCAGTTTGGGGCACGGGGACTGTGTGCAAATGAGGACAAAGCACAGCAGGAGGAGAGCTGGGGTGGGACTAACACTCCCTTCAAGGTTTATACTGAATTTGATCAGTGTCTCATGAGGCTGTGCACTAAAGGGCTTTTAGTGCAACTCAGACCTCTTTTTCCCCATGTTGTAGGATCCCTCAGGTATCTCTGCAGCTCTCAGGCATTGAGCCAGGTGGCTGCAAGGTGAAAGCAGTCCAGATGCTCTGACAGAAGTAGTTAACACTGCACATCACACCCTCGTGGCGCTGGGATCTCGCAGCAGGCTGCTGGCGGCTTCGTAAACACACTCACTCCACTTAGGAACTTATCACCATTCCTTGTGCCAAGACTTTAATGTGCTTCAGTGCATGAAGGAAATTTACAACCAACTCCATGAATATATATATACACATATATATATATATTCCAGCTCTCCCTTTCAGTTAAAAACAGCAGCAATTATGTTTTAGGTTCGTAACATATTTATAACTTAGCTATAAACAAATGCTGAGCTAAAGCTTTGCAGAAAACTCTCAGGTAAACTTAATTATTATAAGATTTATAGAAATATTAACAATTTTCTTCCAGTACTACAGTTATACTATGACATATAATCACAGTATATCTACATATTATGCTAATGACAGTGAGTAGATATAAATTTTATCTTTTCTGACATGGGTTTACTCTTTAAGTGGGAAATTCAGGAAGAAACCTGCTGTTATAACTAGGTAAAGTGATTTTTTTTTTACTATTTTACTCATAGTTTAAAGTCAGGTAAATGTAGCAGTCTCCATATAAAGGGAAAGGACTCTGGGGCAGATTAGTAACTTGAATAGACACAACTTTGGTTGCTGTCTGTTTAGAGCATACAATCTATGAAGCTGTGTTTATGGGGAAAAGGAAGAAGGGGTTTAAATCCAGATAAAAAGTCTGAATTCCTCTGCAGTGTTAATTGGATTTCTGGATCAAAATTTATTCTAATTCAGATTGTCACTTGGTTGCTCTAATTCCAGCAAGTCTTTGTAAATGCTAAATGGAAGGAGAATCTGGGCCACTGTTCAAAAACTTTGTCTTGTGATCTCTGTGTGAACTATGCTGGGAATGAGTTTTGGCCTGCATGACTGAGCTGACATCCAGGCCTTGTCTCATTAATGGTTTTTCTTAATACACACAACCACGTTAACAACCTGGTGTTTCCATGAAGCAGTGATTCAGCAAAGCCATTCTCCTATTTAATTTAAATCCCAGTGAAAGGGGGCTGCTCTGTATATATTTGAAATGAAGGCAGTTTGATCTACCAGTACCTGGTGGGGTTTTTTAAACAACTTTTCAGAATCCTGCTGTAGGGAATGCTTTAATGAAATTGCCTTTGTCATGATCTCCAGGACCCAGGAAGCCTCACCTTAGGGTTCCTGACAGGAACCAGGACAGAGGGGAGCAAACAGCTCAGCAGGACCCGAGCCCAGCAGCATCCCTGATGTGGGACAGGCTGCTCTGAGGCAGCTCTGGGAGAAGGATGGAAAGTCAAAAGCCATGGGAGCTGCTGAGTGCCTGCAGCCATGTTCCCTGAGAGCTCAGCTTCACAGCTCCTTTGTGAGGTGGGCAATCATTCCCTCCCTTGCAGAAGTGGGGTGTAAGGAGATGATGTTGTTCTGCTGGGGACCCACAGGAAGTCTGTGGTAAAGCTGAAGAGGAATTTGATCTCCCACTCTCTCCTGTGTGCCTACTTTTGACACCACCTTCATTTCTGCAAGATGTGAGCAGCCTGGAAAACAGTCAGTCACAAAGTGGCTTCACTGCCCTGTCCTGCCTGTCTGAACTTTAGACTGGCTCAAACTGCACAGATTTGCTGCTCAGTAGTGAGATCACCTTACCTAAAGCAGGCTACAAGACAGACAAAGCTCAGCTGCAAAGCTCAGAATTACATCTTCTGTATAGATTGGAGCCCACTTCTCTTTGCTTGCTGTCCTCCTTTCATGAAGCAGGAAATAAAATAAAAACTACAAACACAAAATAAAAGTCAATGAACAAAAACTTCTACTATTAATTACAAACATTAGTGCAAACCACACAGCAGACTATTTGTAGTAAGGTCAGTATTTTCTGTAAGGAGGTTGTACAACTGAGGCTTTAAACACAGGTAAGTCACATTCTTTAGCCAAATTTGTAGTCAGCTTTGAAGGAAACTCACCCAGGAAACTTGGATTCTGCTTCTACACATAGTATTTTATCTTACCTATTTGTGTGTATGCTATCATACTTTTTATTGAAAATATATTTAGTCCTGTGCCTTCTAAAAATGTATTTATTAAAAGGCAGTAAAGACCAAATTTCAAAGCTGAATTATAGGTTTGGCTAAGAGACTCATCTAGCACCATTTTAACTGTCTAGAAGAGCTTTTGTGAAAAATATTTTAGAAAAATTTAAATGAGCAGTTTGTCTATGGCAAAAAGCCAACACCTAAATCCATGCTTGTCATTCAAATGCATGGCCCTGCTGTCCAAGGTGAGTGTTCTCACTGTGACATCAGATGCTCAACACTGCTGTAAACTAGCTCATGTTTTTTATGTATTCAGAAGTAGATGAATATGTTAGGATTTATCTCACATCACTTGAAAGGCAGGGCCTTTGTACCTAATTAAGAGTCAAAGCTTGAAGAGTTGCAGCCAGGTAAGAATCCTGCAGGAATCCTGATCTCCCTGCTCAACACACGTTAATGTTTGGCAACAAACACCTGGGAAAAAGTGGAAAAAAAGATTGATTTGAAAAAAACAAAAAGAACTTCTCAAAATGCTTTACTGGGCAAGGCCAATGGAGCTAGAAAAGGCTGCAGTCAGTGGTCTGTACCCCCAGCAGCTGCAGCCAAACACTGAAGTCAGAATTCAGAAAAGTGCACTTCACGCTCGCTCGCTCTTCTGCCGCACGCCCACCGCGCATCCTCCCCCTTCAGAGATTCTCATCCAACCACTTGATGTAGCTGCTCCTGGTCCGCACGCCGGCCGAGAAATCCGTGGGCCACACGGTGAAGATCATGCAGCCGTGGAAGCAGTCGTGGAAGTGGTCGAGGGTGACGGGCACCCCGGCGCGCTCCAGGCGCGCGGCGTACATGGCGCCGTCGTCGCGCAGCACGTCGTTCTCGCAGGTCAGCACGTAGGTGCGCGGCTGCCGCGCCAGCGTGGCGTCGTCCGCCAGCAGCGGCGCCGCCCGCGCGTCCAGCAGCGCCGGCAGCCGCTCCACGATGGCCGCGCTGCCCCGGGCCTGCAGCACCGGCCGGTAGCTCTTCTGGAAGGAGGGCGGCAGCAGCGCCGGCCAGTCGAGGCGCGCGCGCAAGGGCAGCGCCGGCCCCACGTCGAGCGCCGTGTGGTTGTTGACCAGCAGCTCGCGCGCCAGCTCGTAGTCGCCGCTGAGGTAGTCGATCCAGTAGTTGACCATGACGGAGCGGGGCAGCACGGGCATGTTCATGTTCTGCTGGTACGAGGGCGTGTTGAAGTCCAAGGCCTGCAGCACGGGGTAGATCAAGGCCTGCAGTTTGGGCCTGACGGGCAAATCCTCCTCTTTGCTGAGCTGCGCAGGGAAACACGGGACAGAAGGAAGGTTATCGATGTGGAACGTTCATGTGGCAGTTTTAGAGTGAATTCTTCTCTTGTACAGTGTAAGAGGCTAAAATGAGGGATGCAGAACTCCAGGTGGGCTCTTTGAAATGCTGTTTGTGTCCAAATGATGCAGCAATTCACGGGCTGTGGGTGACAGGAGCCTGGCCCACAGCCTGTCAGCCACAGCTGTGGGTTGTCTGAAAGCTTCCTCTAGTTCTGGTTACAATGCATTATATACTTTTCATTACAGAGCATGTTAAAACTTGACAACCAATCAATACCTTTACTATCACCTATAGCCTATCATAACTACTAACATTACCATATTCATGTTATGATTTTCCAATCACCAAAAGTTAGTATGTTACAGTTTAAGCTAGAAGTTGTTTTTCAGTTTTCTTGCAGTGGAAAATTCTGAGATCTTTTCTCCACTTGCAACATGGTATTTTTGTTTGTCTGTGAAAATCTTTTTGCTTGGTAAAAACATCTTTTGTCTGAGGTGGATTTATCTTTTGCTCTAAGTCATAAAAGCCCCTTCCAACTCACTTGCTCTTTGCCTTCTTAGTGACCCCATAAAACTCGCCCAGCAATTCTTTTCTTCTACATCAAAACTTGCTATCATTCCTACACCTTCTTCAGATTCTACATTCAAAGACCTTTCTGTTATACATACATATCTATGAGACCCTCCTGTCAACTCCTTATCCTTCTCAACATCACAGGTAATGTGGCTGCTTTGTCTGAAGGATCAGCAGCCTGATCATTTTCTGCTCTCGTGAGGTGGCTGTTCAGACAGACCCAGCATCCCGTTCCCAACAGAAATCTGTGACCTAAGTTTATTGAAGGGAGTAAGAAATAAAAAATGCAAAAAGTGGCATTTCTCTAACACAGTGCCCAGTTGAACAACAGGAAGATTTCCTGAATCAAAAGAGCTATTCTTGCTATTAAGAGCTTTTCATGGATTTTTCCTCCATGAATTGTTATAATTAGGTTTTTTTCAGCCAATGCAGATTACTACCATCCACAATTTCTTCTAGCAAAGAATCACCTGGTGCAGAAGCACCTCTCTGTATCTGACTCAACCTGCATTTGATTTGAGTCTATCAATTACACATTTGGTGCCCCCTGACTGCCTTACTGGAAGAGTCAGCAACCTCTTTGTTTCATCTTCTACACAAGATACCCAGTGTCCTATCGTGTCTCATCTTGTTTAAAAAGAATTATGCATCAGGAAATCAAATTATGAATGCTCTTCCCAAAGCATGGTACTATCATGTTTATCAGTCCTCAGTATTGAAGCTTTTGTTGTAATTGTCTCTTATTAATTTTTCCACCCTAATTCAATATTGCAAGGTTGTCATGCTAATTAGTTGCCTAGACATGGTATCTGCTTTCTTATCACTAATGGTTATGGAAATAGGAATAAGTTAGTAATAATAATATTTCATTCAACTGTGAAAAATAGTACTTGCCTCGGGTTTCCTTTAAACTCTTTACTAGATCAAATTCAGATTACATTTAAACTGCAGATACACAAAAGAAATTTCCTTAAAATTGCAAAATGCTACAGGAGGAAATTTTAACAGAAGAATTAAGCTCCATTTACTGTATATTTTGTCCTTCATTTCTATTTGAAAGAAATAAAAGCACATTTCCAGACAATTATCTAAAAATAGGCAACCATATTAAGAAATTATGCCTCCTTGGAAAAATAAGAAGTTCACCAGCAAAATAGATTAAAAAATGCATTTAGCTACCTGCTCTTAAACTCTGGTCCATAGCAACTTGTGACTGTAACAACACATCACAACTTATTTGATTCATATAGTGACTGAGTCACTTTACACAAGAAAAATTAGCAGATTCTGGATTTTTGCCATTCTGTTTTTAAGGGTGGCACACCACCTTGTGATGGTGCAGCACAAAGAACCTGCCAGCCTCTCTGGGCTGGACTGCTGTAGTGCAATACAGAACAGCGAGTGGGTGTTACCTGCTGGCACACAGCAGCTGCCAAATTCCCTCCTGCACTGTCCCCAGAGATTGCAATTCGACTGGGGTCCACTGAATACTCAGCTAAGACATCAGGCTGCAGGAAATGCTTTGTTGCACGAAGAGCATCGTTGTACTGCTCAGGGAAGCACACCTCAGGCACCAGCCTGTATCTGCAAAGGAAAATGAAAAACAATTCTTCCCTCTGCTGTATTGTATTGATGTTATTGTACCCCTCCTTTAGGATTGACAGGTGATATCAGACAACCCTTACTGGAAATAAGTATTTCATTAGGATAAATTGTACAGAAAAAGTAGGAGGTGTGTAATACCTATGTAAGAATTAATCTTATAATTAATGCTCTCATTTGGAAAAATTAAAATGAACCTACTGGACATGAATAATACCAAGATAGTATAAAACTGTGCAGCACTTTCCTAGGATTTCCCAATGGAGGATTTCATCATGCATTATAAAAATCAATAGTTAAAACACCCTTGGAAAGGGAGTCATTACACTGTGCCTGGTTTTGATCCAAATTCCCACCTTAACAAGTACAAGGGTGAGTAAATCATACACACCCAATATGCTCCTGTTTGGCTCAGCCAAACACCTAAGCACTTCTGCTTCCCAAACTTTTACTGATTTATTTACTGAATAAACCTTGCTAATCCCTCTGTGCCATGAAATGAACAATAAAAAATTAAGTAATGCCAATTTTCTCCTATGCAACAGATGCAATAATTCCTTTCCTTTATCAGAGAGAGGAGCAGAAATGCACCCATTGGGCAGGTGGGGGATGGAGGCACAGAGAGAGCAAACAGTCTGCCAGAAGAGCCAGCAGCTGAATCCCAGACATGAGGCTTTCTCAGCCTCCAGGTAACAGTGCAGGAGAAATCTGTTTGCATTTACTGAATAATCTGACATCCAGGAGTTGTTACTGGACCTTATGGTATAAAGCAAAGTTTTCGGCTTTTCAAACTACAGATTTTACACTTTCTTAGAAGAGCCTAGTGAACCAAAATTCAGTTCTCTGACAAAACATCTTTAGAGTGTAAGCTAAAGAAGTTTCAGATGCAGAAAAAAATTTTAAACATAAGATTAAAACTTTCAAACTCCAGCTGTGACCTGCTGTCAGAAAGCAATATGTATCTTGTATATACAGGAATCTAAGGGTGTCCTTTGGGAGCTCCTTGCAAAACTGCCTAACAGCAAACTGTGCAGAGATTGTGAAAGTGAGATGTGCAATTAGACCAACGATGCATCTAATTAGACTTGACTAATTGAACACCTTGATTGAAGGACATAATGATTAAGGAGAAGAGGTAATAGTAACTCAGAGCAATAGGCACAGTGATATCAGCATAAATTAGAAAATAAATAATAAGGAACTTTTCAATATTGCAATTGCTGCTTGTCTGGAACAACCAACAGCTGCTTTTTACATTTTCCTTGTTTCTAATAATAAAAAAACAAAACAGTAAAAAGAAAAAAAATAAACCAACCCCCCAACCCTTCAAAGTATACTATAATAAGCATTAAATGAGTAACAAAACTCCATATAATTAAGTTACAATTAGATCCCAAAGCTTGGTATGTAATGAACTGCAGGTGGGAAAATTGAGTAATTTTATCAAGTGGTTTGGTTTGCAAAAGAAAACACTGAAGTTGACAATAAAGATGGGAACAGTACCAATCAAGCTGGAGTCGTCTAGGTAATGTATTTAGCTAATCAAGAGGTTTGTTTGCCTTGGAATTATTCAACATGTTAAAAAAGCAGCCCTGCTTCTCTGTTGTCTGGCAGTCTTCTGCTCTTAAGGGAAGCACAAAGCTTAAAAGAGGACTGGAACAGTGGGAGATTGCAAGAGCAGCAGGAAACTGCCAGACCCCACAGTGTATTCTAAAATAATTAAACTCAAATGAACTTCTGATACCATCCCAATTTGTTGTAATTTTAAAAGGATAAAGGTATCAGACTGGTATAGAAAATTACTGTCCAAGTTAAAGTCTTATGGAGAAGCCACTAGCAAAGAAGAAGTAAAAAAACTGTGTTACATATTTCTAATACCTTAAAACTACTTGATCAGTTTTAGATTACTCACTCAACAGAGACAACAACAGCATTCAGAGATTCAGCCATGATCCTACAGAGATTGTTGTAAAGGCTTGTTCCTGGAAGGGAAGGACATGGTGTTAGGTACATGTGAGTCAATACTCAAAGCTCTTCCTAAGCCTTCTCAGAAAACATAGAGCCATCACACAGATCCATATCAGCCTGCAACTGATCAAGTACCAAATCCATACTACAGCAGAAGGAGGGTAATTCATGCCTTCAGAATCCTGCAGTCTAATGCCTCCTTCCTCCTCTGTTTCTTGGTGACTTCAGACACATCATTTCATGCACCTATCACAATTTTCTCAGTTGGCCAAAATCTAAGGTACCCAGTGGTTTGGGGACTTTAACATCCAGAGAGAGTTACTGCTGTATGAGTCACTGCCTCTGCTTCATTTTACTATAGCATGCATTGCTTTAAATCAAATGAGTTGCCCTATTAATGTCAGCTGAACTACTCATTTAAGGGAGGATTAATCACAGCTATCCTATTTATAAGAGGACTGATTATCTTTAATTTTGTTCCTTTCCAGTTACTCAATTGTTAGTTCTCAGTACTATAAAAATATACTAGGATACTAAAAGTTTTCTAAAGTATCCAGTCTTAAAAGTTATTATTTAGGTGTAGCAATTGTGTCATTATCTTCTGCATCTTGGACTCAGGGACACATCTGGCAAAGCCAAGCTATAATTATCCTGACAAAGTCCAGCAATTTAATATAAACTTTTGCACAAAAGTCATATGCAAACTATTACAGAACAACTGATGCAGGCAGGAGGTTAACAAATATCCTTCAGGCAGGTCTAAGAAAACCCATCTCAAAGCACAATTCCTGTAGGAAGAGGAGTAAAATATTTAACTGCTACAGGTCAAAGAAACTGGAATTTCCAAAGGTATGTGAAGGCCACATTTTGAAGTTATTTAGGAACTTAAATCTCACTCAAATCATGGTCTAAGTGACTTGTAAATCCAGAGTCCAAATACAATCAATATAGTCCATGTTTTGTATCATTTTGTAAAAATTCACTGATGCTCTTTTTCTGTAGAGGAAGCTGCAGAATGCAGCAGGGCTGTGTGGACTTCAGGATGTCATGGGAACAAGGTGGAAGGAAAAGAGAGAAGGCTCTTCCCAGATCTGGATCTCACAGCAGCCACAGGAACCACAAGCCCTTTCTCTCCCAAGGTTGTTTTCCTCCTGCCCAATGTGGAAGGAATCAGTGGTTACCTTATCACTGCCTATAGCTGTACCTCATTCCCTTTGAGCCTGTTTGTGGTTTTCAAGTTAATGGAGCAAACAGCATTAATTTCAAGGTAATAATACTAATGGTGGTGGTTGTCCCTAAGCAGCAACCTTAACCTAAGAGGAACCAACCTCTACCTGTTTCCCTCACACTCCTGTCTGTGCTCAGCAGTGACTATTCCCAGGTAGGTGTTATTTAAGAACCAAACATTAGCAAGGCTTTGCATGTAGTGTAGATCAGCTCAGCTTTCTGCTAATTATTCTCTGAAAATGAGGCAAACCCATGTAATGTCCTTATATGTAGCCACTGGAACATGATCACCAAGGACTGACTTTTGCACATTACCTCAGAAAGTGGGGGACTGGCCCAAGCAGCCCACACAGGCATCACAAAAATTTAATCAAAAAGCTAATTTTCCTCTCAGAATGTAACAAAATTAACCTTTAGGTCCTTTTACAGCTCACATGCAGATAAGATATGCACTTCTGCTGTGTGCTCATGGTATTTTTTTCTCTCTCTCTCATTAGACTTGATCCACCAGAGCGGAGACGATCGCTGTGGAATTCAGGTACATCTCAGCAAAACTGCCATTCCTGGCAGGAAAAGGAGCTTTTGGCTTTTTCTGCTAGGAGAAAAGCAGACTGGAATCCTATTTAATTACTGGCAGACACCTACTTGCACTAGCCAAGGCCCAGCCCCCTCCATGGATGTAAACAACGCTGCGCTTGAGGCTTTCATCTCCCTTCGCAGGAGGTTCAAACACTCTCACTTCCACGCCATCAAAAACTGCATCCGTGATCTTAATGCCTTCAGAGGAGACAGACTTCAGCTTGTCAAAGGTGCAAATCAAATAATTCAGAACTATCAAGTGATGGCTGAGTCTCAGATAGTGAATCAGGTGACACTAGAGTGGGGAAAAGAAGAAGAAAAGAAATTTCTGTTACTTCAGAGCGTATCATATGTGACCATACTGATGAGTAATAACTGCCTTCAAAGGGCAGGTCCTACATTATTCTTACAATATTCACTGGAATTTATCAAGAACCTCTAGTATTTTTAAAGCTGTATTAAAACAAAACGCTGCCCATAAAAGATCTCCTATGGAAAAATAAAATTAAACCATGAGCACTTTGTGTATCACAATCATAAATAAGCAGAAGATCTTCTGAAAGATGCCTTGGAAGGGGACAAACCTCATGTTCCATTAGGGGACCTATGAAGCTCCTCAGAGTGGTGCCAGCAGAGGGCAATACTACACAGGCGATGTTTTTTGGTGGAAAAGTATCAAAAATGCAGCTTATTTCTCTTGTTCCACTGCAAAGCCCAAGTCTTTCTACTTCCAAATTAAGAAAAGTTCCCAAGGACTGCAAAGAAATCTGGAAGCATGAATAATCTTAAAGGAATACAATGGTGTTTTTTGGCTTGTCCTGTGTTTACCTACTGAATTGGGAAGGATCTGAAACACTAGTCAAGAACAACAGTAAGTTAGTGACACTTTCTTCCAACCCCAGAGACTCAAGTGTGTTACTTTTTTATGGGATTAAAACACTATGAAACTGAAGAATCATCTCATCCTTCTGTCTCCTTGTGGCGGGAGACAGATTTTACCCCCTTTAGCTATCCAGGACTTTTATTTCCGTATTTATTTTTAACATTTTGCCCTGACTCGATTAGAAACCTGTTTCTCTTAGCAAACACTGCTGGGATTCAGGGCACTCCTCCTTGAAATGGTCACGACCTGCTCCCCACACATGACCTGCTGACTATTTGTAGTGCATACCTGTTCCCATGCCCTGGATGGTGCACCAGGACTGACAAAAGGGCAGCCAAAGGACCACAGTGTCCAAACTGACCTTTTAAAAGAAAAAGTAGTGGAGTTCTTTCACCTTTAAGCTCAGAAACTGGATAACCAGAAAAGCTTTTTTTACAAAATTCTCAGTCTAGGCAAAGGAGCTGGGAGGTAAAATTAACAGATGTACTTAACATATATCTGTATTAGAAAACTGTCAGCTGGGACCTTTTATTTTCTGTCCAGGCACCAAATACTCAGAACAAGAGGTGTCCTGTTGTATAGGGCTTTTCTAGACATGCCCACTTTGCAGAGTGAATTCTGTCAGTCCCACTAGTGCAGTTCAACCAGCTACAAGGAATTCAAGATGCTGCCACAAAGGCAGCAGGGTCACCAAGGCACTGGTCTAACCACATTCACCTGCAGAAGAACAGACAGTTGCCAGTTTAATCTGTACAAAATCTGCACACACCCCACTCCAGAATAAAAGCAAGCTTTGAAGCACTCAGCATCCTTTCTTCCAAAGGAGTTCTTACAGCCACAATCTCTTACATGTATTTTTTTCTCTGTTCTAATGAGTTTGAATTTAAAAAAAAAATTGAAATATTTGCTTTCATCCAGGTGGTGTACAGAAAAGGCCCTGCAGAGCTCCTACTGCAGACTGCTGTAGAAAAAAAAGAGACAAGTTTGATACTTTAAAAAAACCCCAAAATTTACACCAAATACATGGGCTGTTATGTGACCTGGGAGAGGAATCCACTTCCAAAACAAGAATAAAAAAAGCTCTTTTCTTTTCTTGCTTTAACTTGTAGTAACATCACCCTGCTGAGATGGCTTGGTAGGAATTCAAATTTCAAAATGTTTGCTGCTTTTTGGGTGGGATATAATTTCTTCATACTACAATTTTTTTCCTCTGGGAGAAGAAACACAAAATATCCACCCAGCAGGAAGAAATGCTGATTTCACAAGGATCTCTGAGTTTCAGCCTGTGTTTTTCTCCCACCATTACTTAAAATTCCCACAGGAAACCCCAGGACTAGTTTGAACTCTGAAGAGCAATACATCTATTAATAATTTGGCACACAAATTGGTGGGCTGCCACTAATGTAACCACATAAAGGTCTGATCCTCTCTGTGCCCTATGGAATTTCCCAAGGGAGATAACCACTGGGAAGCAGTTTCAGAAATACTTCTAAAGGAAATGTTCTTGTAGATTTTATTTAGCCTGACTGTGCTGCAATAGACATCTCGTTTTTGTTTTCTCCCAGTTTAGTTTGCATTCTTTGTAGACAACATTACCACATGTTCCCTGAAATCAGGGATGTTTTCTTTCCAAGGCTAGTTAGTGATGTTTACCACAAAGTGTTTTGCCCTGTTCTTCAAACCACAGAGCACCCTGGCAATCTGCAGCCCGTTCTCTTTCATGCCTATTTCTCCTAGAATAGGCCACTCTTTCCAAGAATCCATAAACTAGGAAGAGATGCTTTCTACATCAGGGCACAAATGCAACAGTCCTAATTGTTTATCAGACGTGGGCAGGTTTTTTGCCAAGCATTTATCAGACAGATTCCTTGTTAGTCAATCTGCCTGATCAACCTATTGACTTGTTATTTGCAAGGCATCAGGATTGCACTTTTTGCTGGCAAAGAGCCGGTCTTGTCCAAAGTTCTCACAAATAAATTTCTTCTTTTCCTCTCTCTAAATATATATATATATAAATATCTATCATATCTTAGCAGTCTGTACTAATACTCCTGGCAGAAGATGTACTTGGCCAACTCTCCTCTAGGAGTGCTTTGCCACTCAAAGAACAGCCCTGTCCATCCTGATGCCTGTTTTTCCCTGGCACCTTTCTTGTGGTGCCACTGGAGGCCTCAGAGCATGATCTTGCTGCACCAGCTCAATACAAACCCAGCAGAGGCAGAGAAACTAAATTTCATGTCATCACCTTACTGCGACCCCAAGGCAGGAGAGTGGATGCCTTGTGGCAGCAGCTGGATTGCCTTAAATCCAGTATAAAACTGGAACTGCTCATCTCATGTGAGCAATAATGGATTTGATCTTTGCTAGTAGCTGGGATTTTTTACCACCCTTCCAGTTACAACCTGTAGGGTTGCTGAAGGTTATCAAATATAACACTTAAAAATATTTGGGGATTATGTTTGTAGGTGTGTGAGGAATAGGAATAGGAATAGGAATAGGAATAGGAATAGGAATAGGAATAGGAATAGGAATAGAGAAGAGAGGAGAGGAGAGGAGAGGAGAGGAGAGGAGAGGAGAGGAGAGGAGAGGAGAGGAGAGGAGAGGAGAGGAGAGGAGAGGAGAGGAGAGGAGAGGAGAGGAGAAGAGAGGAGAGGAGAGGAGAGGAGAGGAGAGGAGAGGAGAGGAGAGGAGAGGATAGGAGAGGAGAGGAGAGGAGAGGAGAGGAGAGGAGAGGAGAGGAGAGGAGAGGAGAGGAGAGGAGAGGAGAGGAGAGGAGAGGAGAGGAGAGGAGAGGAGAGGAGAGGAGAGGGAGAGGGGAAGAGAAGAGAAGAGAAGAGAAGAGAAGAGAAGAGAAGAGAAGAGAAGAGAAGAGAAGAGAAGAGAAGAGAAGAGAAGAGAAGAGAAGAGAAGAGAAGAGAAGGAAGAGAAGAGAAGAGAAGAGAAGAGAAGAGAAGAGAAGAGAAGAGAAGAGAAGAGAAGAGAAGAGAAGAGAAGAGAAGAGAAGAGAAGAGAAGAGAGAAGAGATGTTCTCTGGTGAAAAGGGAGCTGTAATACTAAAACCTAGCAGAAAAGAAGAGAAAGCATACGGAAAAGGGGGAAGTGAAGAGACTACAGGAAAGAAGGAGGAGATAAAGATGAAAAGCCTGTGGGCAACTGGCCCAGAACTGCCATGCCTGTCACAGGCACAGCACATTGCTCGCTCTGGGTCACAGCTGCAAAGTCTCCTTCTCTTTCACCAGGTCATTCCCATGCCTGAGATTTTAAGGTAAGGACTATGCAGGCACTCCCTAGGTACTGAAATGTTCAAGACTGACACCTTCCTCTGGTAAATTCTTTGAAATGGGGTGCCAGATACTGAAAGATTTAATTGATGTAGGAGAAATTTTTCAGTAGATGAAGAAAGGCATCAGGGCAGAATGAACAAAGTACTGCAACAGTGAGGCACCACTACTTCACCTTTAACCACCAATACTTGTCCCTAAACTATATAGATTCTTCTATTGGCTCCCCAGCTGATAATTTAATGAAGAAACTCACATCCCCCAGGGACTTGAATTCCATACTTGTCATGTGTTCAGGATTGCAAAAAAGTAACCCAAAAGTTTTTGTTGCTAATATCCAGTAACCTCTAACACTACTGAGCACATGGGGACTCTGTCCTCAGATAATCTCCTTGGCTAAGCCTGGCTCTGCCCTTTAGCCACGGAATTATTGCGACAGGTCGCGCTTGCAGCGCACAAAGGCAACACCCCCAGAGCCACCAGCTGCTCCCTCCAGTGCCCCCCAAACAGGCACAGCCAAGGTCCTGCACTGACCTTTCAGGCCTTGGGGAGGAACAGGAACTGGGCAAACAGCTGAGGCTCTTTTTGCATCCAGCACTACTTGGGACCCAGCCAAATCTCACTCATGACTCGACCGAGTAATGATGCTGAACTGCAAGGCTGAACAAAACCCAATTTCCTACCTTAAAAGACACAGACACTATAGTCAGTCCTGGCATTGCTTGGAAAAGGATACTTCCATGAAGGTTAGAGGCCAAAATGCCAAGACAATGTGTGCAGTCAGTAACAGATTAGTGATAAATAAACAGGATGATTTCCACATTTAGCTGTGTGTAGAACATACTGTTTTGTGTGCATTTTGGGCAATTTACCCTGTTTAAGGGTGATTTTACAAAAAGATTTCTCAATGCAATGTCTTGTTGCCCAGTAAATAACATGTCTTTTTATTACTATTAGAAAAAGACAGTTTTCAAAGACAAGTGCTCTTAGTTTATGAATTTCCTTTAGAACTAAAAAGAAACCAGGAATTTTTCAGTTTTCAGTTTATTAACTAGAAGCAAAATCTAGATTATGTTTTAATGTAAGTATTCAACCATGATGATCTGCTTTTATAGCAACATAAATTATCTGTTCCTGAAAAAAGGACTTACAGTGGGTTCAGTTTCTGCTCAGGTGCCAGTGCTGTGAGACCTACCTGCCATAACTAAAAACCTGTTGTACTGTAAATCAGGTCTAAGATTGTTCTTGCATCCAAAGCCATCAACAACTAACTTCACTGCCTACAACTATGACTTACATCTGCCCAGAAGTCACACACTCTGAAATATAAGAAATATGTGAGAAAATAAAATATTAGAAAGAACTATCACTGTTTTCTTTACTCCTGAATGTTGATATCCCACGGCTGATTTTATTCCAAAAGTGAGTGGAGAAGAAGCACAAAGGAAACACTTGGCTGATGAGAAGTTTTCTGCCCTGTACAGCTGCCTGCCTCCTTCCATATACATCTATCTGATGGCCTCTATGCCAACTCGTTTATACTTCCAAACCTTTGCTAACAGCTGTCCCAGTTCCAAAAAAATCTTCTTTCCTTGCCATGCACCAGAATAGCAAGTATCTTGACAGTGGTGTTCAGAAATAACTTATTTCAAAGGACTTGAATAAACATGTGCTGCTCTTTCCTCCTCTAAGGGAGAGTGGTTAGAGGAAGAAGTGAAAAATGTCTTTTATCAATACTGCTGTTACAGCAGAATTACAAAATGTTGCTCCAGACACTTTGAAACAGACACCAACTGAAAAAAATGACCGTGGTTAAATCTATGGCTCAGTCCCGTAATTAACTTTATGTGGCCTCCCAAATTTCAGCGAAGCTGAGTTCTGATGTACCTGTATATATATATATGTATGTATAAAATTTTAAAATTTCTAATCTCAAATTGAGTTATATCACAGTTTTATGTAAAAATGTTACCATGCCCCATTTTTAGACAAGTGATGGCAAATTTCCTTCTCTTAGGTAAGCATTTTCACATCAATTCATTAATATCATTAAAGTCTCAGTTTCTCTGTTTTCTTCCCAGAGCAGCACAGGGCATTAGAGAGGGCACAGGAACAGGGCTCTGAAAAGCCATCTGAGTTTTCAGCACCTCCACTGAATTTTTGTGGCCTCAGATAAGCATTCCAGTTCTTCCTACCTCTGTTCCCCCCAGTTTAAGACTAGGTTAGCAGTATCAGTTCCCTTCTGCAGTACATTTTGAAATCCACTTAAAGAAACCGCCCCATAAGCATTGCGCACTTTTAAAATCACCTGATTATACTCAAACGTTTGTTGGAGTCTCACCCTGAGCCAGGACACTGACTCAGTCCCAAGCTTGTAAAGAAATTTATAGCTGACTGGGACAAAACTCTATGTGCAAATGTAAAAACCTTATCATTAGGACACTGGAAGCCAGTGACAGGCTATTGTGTTTTATTCACAGTGATTATTAATGCAGTGAGCAAACAAACATATTATCCCTAACAAGAAATGGTCACACTTAATCATCAGAGTCTTGACAAATCCATTTCAAAATAAGCAAATGACAATTAATTTATTTGAAGCATATGAAGTTTGTGGGGAAAAAGTACATTTCAGAGATTTTAAAATTAGAAAGGTGTTTCTGTCAGCTGTCAGACCTATAAAGCAAAGTAATAAATAGCAAGCTGAAATACATTCAGAAGTGGGTAAAAGTTCAACAGTCACACTGAGAGAAATGTTAAACCATTTGGCCTTGAAACAGCTGATAGACAAAGAAAGAGGAAGCTGAGCTCTAGCAAAGGACGTACACTTTATTATACATAAGCACACACAACAGCTGCCTAAAAAAGTAAACACACAAGCTTAACTTTTACAATCCTACCCTGAGTACACCAGAGTTCCTTCCTAATGACAGTCATTTATTCCTGACTGTGCTGCCTCAGTGTTTGTTAGAGAGATTTCTGAACACTTGGAAAGCACCTTCTCTTTCTCTCCAGAAACCAATGCCCCAAGGCTCACCTGCTGTGTGACTGGGGCACCTCTAACAACTCACCTCCTTCATGCTTCTGTGCAAAACTCATTTGTGCCTTTGGTTTGAAAGTGATGTTAAGGAACTGTTACTTGCTTTGTAGTTTTTCTCACTATTGAAGATTTTATTTCTAAGGTCAGAGATGTAAACAATTAAGAAATGACCACTTTCTCCTAATAAAGTCTTCCTTGCCCCAGAGAGTGGGGCAGATGTGGGCACCTCAGCCGTGCTGCCAGCCTGCTCCAGCTGGCACTCACCAGGCTTTATTCCTGCCAGCTCCTTCTGGGATTATGACCTCTAGAATATCTCAAAAGAGATAATCCTCAGCCTCCAAGCTAGAAGCACCAGAATGCATCTACGCCCAACACATCACATAAACTGAATGTGTAGCTGAGGCAGCAGCAATATAAATATATATAGTCACAGTCCTACCATCTTCTAAAGTTAAGTCTCTTTCAGCCAGAGGTTCTGGCCTTGATTCAGGTTTCAGATTCCTGGACAAACCATGACACTGTGTTTTGCAGGCACCATGGCTCCTCTGTCCCTGCTTACCAATGAATTTGGGCAAGCTGAGCACTTGCAGTTCAGTCACTTGAGTTAAAAACATGGAGCAAGTGAATGTGAAGCTATAGATTTTACTGCAGAATTTAAGCTATTGTATTGCATAATTTTTCTATTGTACAAGAGCATATACAAGTGACCAGGTTTTATCTGTACAGCAAACAAGTTTTATAATTTCATCCTAGAGCCATGCTTTGATTCAGCCATACAACTGGACCATAAGATGTCCCAGGGGATTAGATGAGTGATCAATTTAGTCCCAGCCTCTGTCTCCAAAGGTGACAATCAGAGAAGCTATTCAGGCAGAATATACAAGTTTGGACACTACATGGTCCATTGACCTCATGCTCCCCACTATCCACTTAATGTTACTGCATTAAGAATGTAGCAGATACATTCCCACCTAGTCCATTCATGAGCCCTCTGTCCTCTTTAAGCCCTTTTTGAAGGCATCATCACCTGCTCCAAATACAAGCTTTTGCAGATTTCAAAACAATTCAGTAAGCTGAAATCAAAAACAAAACAACTTTCAGTTTTCACACACATAGTGCTTTACATCAGTCCTGTCCATGACTGATCAGTCCTTGTGAAAGATCAGATAACATTAGAAGAAAACAAACCTCACAGCTAAAGCCATTGTCAGAAATTTTGCCATCCCTGTTCTGTTTCATGTCAGCCTAAAAACATTGGCAGAAAATAAGGGAGAAATGATTACGTGACAACCGCTTTGTGACAAAAAGCAAGCATTCACAGAGTTTTCTTTAGTAATAAGACTCCCAATGAAGTTTAATATTTAAAAGAGCTTCCTATATCTTCTTTCCCTAAGGCATACGTAATGGATCAGATTAAAACCCACTAACTGTTTTTTCCTGACCACGAGCCGGCAAGCCGCGCACCAGACCGAGCCCCATGCGGTCAGGCTGCGCCGGCAGCGGCCGGTGCCGAGCGGCGCTCGCCGGACGGACGGACGGACGGACAGATGGACGGACAGGGCGACACCCGGGGCTGTCCCGCTCCGCTGCCGCCGCGGAGCCAGCGCCTTACAGAGACACGAGTCCGCTTCTCCTCCTGCACGCGGGGCCGCGCGGTGCTGCGGAACCGTCCCCAGCACAGCGATGTCACCGAGCCGGGGTGACGGGCACTCCCCGCTCGGCTGCAGGCACAGGGCAGCCCGGTGGGGCCGGGCCGGGAGCGCCGTGCGGGGATACCCCGGGCCGGCACCATGACCGCGCTCCCGACCGCCCCCGGCAGCGGCGCGGGCACCGTCCGCCCGCCCCCCAGAGCCGCGGTGCCGGGGCCGCCTTACCGTCTGCTGCACCGCCCGGAAGGTGGCATCCAGCAGCATCAGCTTCCAGGGGTCGGACACGGCGCCGGGCAGCGGCAGGTACACATAGTACGCGGACAGGGCGGCCAGCGCCGGCAGCAGCACCCAGGCGGCCCGCATCGCCTCCTCCGCGCCGTGTGCGGCCGCCTCGCCGCGCTCCCCGCGGGGCGCGCACCGCCCCCGGGCCGGCCTCCCCCGGAGGAAGTCCCGGCGCTTCCTCCCGGGCAGCCGGCCGTGTGCCCGGCCCGAGCCGAGCCCGCAGCCCGCCCGGCGCCGCCCCGCCCCGCCGAGCCGCCGCGGAGCATCGCCGCGCCTGAGGCTGCCCGCGCCGGGCGGGGGCTCCCGGGGGAACGGGCTGTGCGGACACGCGAGGCGCGGGGTCACGGAGCGCCTCCATCGCGCGTTCGGCCAACAAAGGCATCCTCATCTGCAGCGCTGCCTCCTGGCACCCCGTACCCACTGCTGACACCCCGAATCCATTGCTGATACCCTGTACCCACTGCTGGCACCCCGTACCCACTGGTGACCCCCTGTGCCCACTGCTGACACCCTGTATCCACTGGTGACACCCCGTACACACTGCTGACCCCCTGTACCCACTGGTGACACCCCGTACCCACTGCTGACACCCTGTACCACACCTGAACCCCGTACCCACACCTGACCTCTGTACCCACACCCAAACCCTCTGCCCAGCTCAGGCTGAGCGGTTCGGTGGGGGCTGACCTGGCAGCATCCAGCCCGACCCACAAGCAAACCCCGCCGGTTTCATGGAATCACAGAATGGTTCGGGTTGCAAGGGACCTTAAAACCCATCTCATTCCAAACTCCCTGCCGTGGATAAGGACACCTTCCCCTAGAGCAAGCTGCTCCAAGCCCTGTCAGACCTTGATTCTCATATTTAGGGGTTGTAGCAGCAGCAGATGTGCACAGTGGCAGCTCTCTGCCAGCAGAGAACAGGAATATCAATGCTCAGGTAGGGTTTGCCCTTCTCCATGAGCCCAGAGGCTGAGGAGGTGAGATGAAGGCTGTGACATGGATCAATTCAAGTCAGTTTGAGAGCATCTCAGGTTCAAGGTGTCTCCAGGAACTCAGGGATACCCTTGTTTTACCTGAAGAAATCATACTGTTTCCCATTTAGCACATTACCAAATGATTCCAGAAATATTATTTGTTTATTTTGTAATTTTGTATTGGACAGGGAATTTGTTGGGGTTTAAATTTATTTTTTACCATGGGTCAATAACAATTTTTGGTGTAACATAGGAATATTTCTTGTACCTAAGACAGGAAAAAAATTTAAATATTTTTTTTTCATCCCAAACACTAACAAGTTCAGCCTTTACACAAGTCACTACTTAGTCACAGTTCTATCGTCATCAAATTAAAATATTTATTTAAATAGCCAGATTCACGTACATAATGAATCCAGTGCAGAAAAAGAAAAAGAAAGAATGAGCACCAAACTTAACAATTACAATAATTAAAAATGAATTCACAATACTAAAAAAGTCACATAGAAATATAAATAATGTCCTGGAAAGCACAAGTTTCCTTTAAAAATTGACATAAAAACGTAATATAAGAAAAATATATTTCTAAGTAAAAGGTCAACTTTTAGTCTAGCTTTCCTGGAACTGAAGTACCACCTCACTGATTCTAAAGGTTGCAGAAGAGTTTCTGGAATGTGTGAGGAAGTCAGACCTTCAAGCATCTTTAACCTTTTTAAATAACAATAGCAGATGGATTTTCTGTAGTTTTCACAATCCATTTGGACAGACTACAGAGGAGAAGAAACAAGTTTTGCCAAGAAAGCAGCACAGGGTAAGTCCCTGAGGTCTCCAGATTTTTATACAAAGTTGTGCCTTTCTGTATTATTTTGCCCTGCTCCCCTGCCTCCCTTGCTTTGCACATCCCTGTTCCTTTGCTTTCCCAAGGTCCTGCCCCTAAAACCCACAGCCAGCATCCCCAGTGTAATTGGTACCCATCTCTTCCAACAAAACTCATTGTTCCCAAACCTCTGGCAAAACTGAGCCCCATTCTTCTCTCAGCTACTTATTTCCTCGAAGCAGAGATAAAAAAGGTTGGATGGGATTTTTTTGAGGTTTCTCATGACCCCCCCCCAAATACATCTGGTGCTTAATCTCTCCCCTTCCTCACATTTTGAAAACTGCTGCTCTGGCTAAACTGAATCAATGGTTCTTTGAGAAATTTGTTGTTTTCCAAGTGCTCAAAAAGAAGTTGGTTGACTGAAAAAAAAACCAAACCAACAAACCAACAACAAACCACTGTGGTTTGAGAAAGAACCCTTTGTGTAACAAAATATAAAAGAGATAAATGAAACCCCAGGATGCTTGCAAGCCATTTTACATTTTAAATCTTTACTTACATAAGTTCATACCCTGAAGCCAAGAAAAAGGTGCTGGACCCCAACTTCCCAGGACAACACTGGTCTCCTGGGGTTCCATCAGCTTTTCCAGCCTCCTTTTTGCCACAGGTATGTGATCCCTGCTCTCATGGAGGCGTCCTGGCAGGATTTATTTAATGATTTAATCTCCTGAAACCTTCTCCCTGTGGGTGGCACTGCTTGAGGAAACTATTTAAGTACAAAAGAAATGTTATACTCCTGGGCTACTGATGCCTGCTTAACTGGAAGGAACCAAGTTTCAGCTCCAGGTTACATTTTGCAGAACACAAAATAATGGGTGTTTCTATTTCAGAGCCTAAGACAAGCACTTTGAAGTTTAAATCTCAGACATATGAAGAATAATAATTATTTTGTCATCAGTTCTTTACTAATCTTTAGTGAGGATAAATGCACTTGGTTTGAAAAACCCAACAACTTAGCCATGTTTTTTAAGTGATTACTACCTAAAATGTGTCTACATTCTGTTCCTGGGACTCCAGGTTCACCAGAATAACCAAATTGCTTTATCAGTTTGTAATTCTGGATTTTCAAGTATATTAAAAAATGGGTAATGCAAGTCACTCCCAAATGCACAGGGATCCTCTTTTTATGTACTGAACATCTGGGTATTGATTATATATATTTTTAAACATTTAACTGAGAAGTGATGCATCTTATCACCTCTTAATCCCCTGTCCAAATAAATATAGTTCTCTTGTCTTTGCAGGAGCAACATTGCATGCAGACTTTTTTTGTTTTAAGATCTTGATGTTAAACGAAAATTAATGTGCAATCAATATCTTTTCCAGAAACAAGTAATAGTGACTCCTGTGCTGAAGAACTTGTTGCAAACCCAGGAGAATCCTGGCCCCTGGTTCCAGGTGTGGGGGAAGTCTGGCTGAAAAGGACTGGAAGGGCTAAAAAGAACTTTTTAAAAGTGTAGAGAAGGGAGAGAGCAGTGGAAAAGCCAGTGAAAGTTGGTCTGGCCTGGAGCTGCAAAATGATTGCCCAAGTGTCACTTAAAGGTGACAAAAGGACCCAAGGTAAGGGTGTATTTTGACTGCAAGTTATTATTGAAACCAGTCAATGTGAAATAAAGTAATTGTAGAGCTTGTGTAATAGTGTAGTAATTTGACACAAGTGTTAACATTGAAATGAGCTCCTTGTTGTCCAGGCTGTTATTCTGAAATCTTTTCATCAGGAAAATAATCCTGATTTCTGTGTACCTCATCAGCAAATCTATACCCACTTACACAGCACCCGTTATCATTTTCTTACACTTTTGCCTATTTTGGTTTTTTTCCAAATCATAAAAAGTCAATGAACTTTTACAGGTGCTGGATCAGTCATGAAAAAGTCTGAAATGAAAAAATAAAAATTGTTGTACCAAAAAAATTTGGGAGATCTAAGAACTCAGTTTGGAAGAAAACATTCTAGAAATAGAAAATATACATCTCATTGTATTTACATTGGGACATTTGCAGTGAAATAAATATTGTGCTAAATCAGGTTCCAGGATGCTGAGCCCCTACGACAGAATTTCTTTCTGTGCCAGTAGGATTTAATATCAGGTAAAATTAAAAATATAAGGACGATTTAAGCACTTGACATAATTTGTTTCGGGGCTGGTGCCGTGGAATCAGCTGGTAGATTTTCATCTTGTCAAGTCGTATTTTCCCGGCAGCTCCTGTTTCCTACTGAAAAGATTATTTTGAAACTCAATATAGAGATGCACACCGATATCCTTTTTTTACTTATTAGCAGCTTTACTGTTTTTGTGGTGAGATAGCGACTTTCTCCGGGTGCCCTGGGCTGCTGTGGAGGGCAATGAGCGCTCTGAGGGCTCTGAGGGCAGCGCCACTCCCGGCCCCACCCCGACTCCATCCGGGTCTTTCGGCGCGGCCGTTGGAAGCGTTCAAACTCCGCGGCAGCCAATCAGCGCAGAGAGTGTCCCTCCCGGCAGCCAATCGGCGCAGAGCTTGTCACCCCGCCCACTCAACAACCTGCGCTCCGTACCGCAACAAGCGCTGTGCGTCTGCCCAGGAAACCTCTCACAGCCAATGGGAGCTCGCTCCGCCTGAGTGGCAGGTGCACTGACCAATCGAAGAGGGACGAGGGCGCAAGGCTGGCCGAGAAGGAAGGGCAAGGGGGCGGGGCATCCCGCGGCCGTGGCGAATGAGAGGCAGGTTTACAGAGGGGCGGCGGGGCCGGCAGCCAATGGGCGGCGGTGTGGGTGCGGCGGCTCGCTTTTTGAATTGGCGGCGGCCGCTGATGGCGGATGGCACCGGCGGTGAGGGGGCAGCGGGGCCGGGGGTGCGGGCGGCTCGGAGCGGGGCTGCTGTGTCGGGAACCTGTGGGGTCTGCGGGGCCCAGCGCTGCTCCGGGGCTCCTCAGGCCGCCGGCCGCGCTCCTTGGGCAGGGCGGAGCCCCGGCCCGCCGGCACCTGCTGGCCCGTGAGGGGAGAGGCGGCGGCGGTCCCGCGTCCTGTCCCGTCCTTTCCTTTCCCGTCCCGTCCTGTCCTCTCCTCTCCTGTCCTGTCCCGTCCTGTCCTCTCCTCTTCTCTCCTGTCCTGTCCTCTCCTGTCCGGCCATCTCCCTGCACAGGGCTCGGGAACCTTCCTGGGTGGTTCCTCGGGAGGGCCATGGGAAATGTGGGAGGTGTTTGCTGTCCTTTCCTGGCATTCCTCAAATTACTGGAAGGTTATTTCTGAGTGTGATGCTGTAGGGGGTATTAGCTCTGCCTCAAGCCCGTGATGGAGCTCTGACTTTTGCTCTTTATGTGAGGGAAATCTGTTTTGTTCGTGTCTCTCTGTGCTGTTTGTTCTCTGTATCCTGGTACTTTCAGCCTGTAAGTTTAGTGACAAGTATTGTTATTATCATATGGTTATTAAAATAAGGAATATTTTTAAATACACCCCGGATGGAACCTCAGAAATAAATCAATTGGAAAATTCATAAAGGAAATCAATGCCCAGACCAAAATTATGGGCTTCTTCAAGTATGCAGTGAAGTTCTTTCTAAGTTCATATACAGGTTATTTGGTATAATAATAACCATGCTGATGTCTCAGACTTCTAAGAAGCAATCTCTAGGATTTAAGTTTAGTTGTGCCTTTAACTGGAGCACTTGTTTTCTTTTGAATTTACGTTTTATTGTCCTTGTGGTAATCATTATTAACAATGTGGTTTGACTCTGCCAAGATCATGGTTCCCTTTAACCTCACTGCAAAAAAGTTGGTAACTGTGTCGCAGTTCCTGGTGGTGACATTGTAATATTCTGGCCTCTTTAAAATTGAGGTTACTTTCTTCTCTTGCTCCGTTTTAAGCTGCTCTGGGAAAAATGAGGTGGGTGACTGGGACTTAGGTCTAAGCAGCTCAATTCTGTGAATGTGCACAGCTGTGTGTGACCTGAAATTGAAACTAAGGTGGCAAGTCTGGTAACTGAACACATCTAGAATAATGATAGATTTGTAGTGTTGATTATTGCTCATAGCTGTATTAAGAGCTTGATGATTTGAATCCTTTCCCTGAGTCCCAGATGTGATCTCTGGAAGATAAAGCCTTTTCTGTATAGATGGTATATAGCTGAAGTGCCCATTGCTTTTTGTCTTTTGACTTAATTTTCTGTGTAATAGGATGGTTATTACACAGTTTGAAAAATAGTATGTGCTGTTCTCTAGGGGTTTTAATACATCAAGAGGCCTATTTCAATGTTCTAGTGCAGTATTTGAGTAGCTTCTGTTTTAAAAAGGCATTTACAGTCACAAGAGCATTTCAGTTAAAATGCTACAAAGGGTTATTATCCAACAGCAGTTTGTGCAGCTGCTGCTCCAGGTGACTTCTGCTATCACTGTGCAAACACTGAAATCTGGGTGTGTGATGAATCACAGGACCTGCACTCTGCTTGCCTCAGTTGTGACAGAACATGTGCTGCCTGTTGGGCAGATGTCTTAGAACAATCTTTGTGGTGCAGGATTTGGGTTGGCAGCTCCCAGAATATGAGAAGGTTAAGGATTCTGCCAGGTGACAAGTCTGATGGGCAGGGGCACCCAGATCCATTCTGTGTGATCTATCTGATGATGAAAGGGTATTTCTACTCTATTATAGTTAATGCAGGACAATAGATCAGACCATACTGCTAGGCATATATATGCATATCAACTTTGCAGAGACTCTCAAGCTTTTTTAATTTTTCTGAGTAAACAGTCCTGGCTTTACTCTCTGGGTGCTCATTTCTAACCACAATATCTGTGGCCAGATCACCTGAAAAATCAGATTTTAGAAAGATGTTATGTTTACTCTAGTTCTTCTGCTAACGTTTCAAATCAACAATGCTAATTTTAGTCTCAAGTGTAGCTTATAATATTTGTCACTGAAAGGGACAAGTGCTTTTAGTTTGGTGCTTTGTGGTTAAAGTTTTTAAAATGAGCATCTGAGTTTGTACTTGCCTGTGCTCAGAGTTGAAATTCCCTCTCTGCAGCTCTCTGTGAAGGTAGATTAGAGAACCATTTCTGTAACAGCTTTGTTGTCAGTCTTTTCTATCAGCTGTGTTACTCTTGATGCTCTTTCAGAGCTGCTCTATCAGTGAGTGAGAGTCCAGTAAGAGCCTAAATGTTTTGTTTTCTGAAGTCACTTCTGACAGCCTTGGTCATAGGTTTCTTATAAATGAGCTTTTGCACCTGTAACTGAGTTTGGCCCCTCTACCTTCCAGCTGTTGAAGAAAGAAACAAGGCATAATCATGGCTGACAACAGTACTCTGGTGTCTGAAACTGGGAGGAGCCTCTTGGCTGATTCTTCTGTTCTTGATTCAAAAATTATAGAAACCTCCAAAGAGAATGTATTCCGTGCTACTGTTCTGGATGCTGAAGGTAATGGGGGAAGTTTATTTTAAGACAACTCGTTTTTTGTAATGACTGATTACTTTGCTGGTATTTAGTAGTTTTGAAAAACCTAAAGTACTTTGAGCTGCAAAGTCGTATGTACAGTAGGGAAAAGGGTGTTGATCTGGAATCTTTTCATTAAGAAAATTTGGAGTTACAGACCAAATTGAATGAATTTTCTGGCTCTTGTACAGAAAGCTGTCAGTTCCATTTGATGCCTCTTCTGTGAGATAATTCTCTCCAGGTGACAGTTTGACACCAGTGTTTGGAAACTGCAGCTGCTCTGTTGTGTACAGGTGGACAGATTAAGGTATAAGGTAAAGAGGTGGAGAGATTGATAGAGCCCAAAATTAATTCAAGAACAAATCTTGAAATTAAAGAACAACCACCCATCTTTTCTTCTAAGGTAGTAGCCAAAATCTGCTGGTGGTCTGTTGATGCAAGTGGAGGCAACACTTGTTCTTCCTCCTGGTATTTTGAAGACTTATTAATACATGGAAAAAAAGAACAAGGCATCTAATTTCACTTCTGATATTCTTGGTGACTGCTCAGTTACCAAGAATGTAATGAACCTTGTCAACCAGGAACACAGAAACTAGAAAAGATACCAACTGCCTATTTTTTAGCAAATCTTTGTATCTAATTCTGAGAGGAGCATTAAGCCTGTAATTTTTTGGGGTTTTCTTTTGCTTGTTGTCTTTTTTCCTTCCCACCCCTTGATTTACATTCTTGCTTTGATTGATCTTGATTTCAGATTCATGTTTCATCTCATATTAAAAAGTTTGGGCTCTAAGTCATTTTGGTATGCCTTAATTAAAGGACACTCTTCAGTGTAACATTTATTTTATGGATTGCTCCTGATAAGGAATCTTGAAAGGCTACTATCTGCCTGTATTCTTCTATACATTATTGCTTGATTTAGACATAACATGGATTTTTCTGCTAATATACAAATATTGCTTCTCTCTAAGCAGAAGAAATGCCTCAAATAGAAACAAGAGTGGTTTTGGTTCAGGAAGCAGGGAAACGTGAGGAGCTTCTGAAAGCCTTGGAGGTATGTGGGCCTGAGATAAAACAGTCACTGGAAGGACATGTTTTGCCTGCAGACTTCTGGTAACCAATTTGCTTCTGTACTAAAGTTTTCCTCTTCCACAGACTATTAAGATAATGGAAGTACCTGTTATAAAGATAAAGAAAAGTAGTCCTGATAAATCAGAAGAAAAACTAATAAAAAGTATTATTCATATGGTATGTCATGCAATTCAGCACATGTAATTGCATGCAGCATGTTACACTTCAATGGGACTGAAATGTGCACACACTTTAATTCAAATTAATTTGGTATAATGCTCATAATATATTCTAATGGTTCTGGTGGTGTCACAGCTCATCAAAATTAGCACTTTTTTAGAACATGGAGTAATACTTGGAGCTCTTACCTAGTGGTGTTTTCTAACAGGGGTAGCAAAGTACTCATGGGGACATCCAACTGCATGCTTGTATTCTGTCACACATAAGTTTGTGCTATGAACTGACTTTGCAATTGTTAATGAGCTGCTCTTTCAATTGAAAGCCACATTTAAACTGAAGTGCAAGAAATGCTTTTCCATTTCTTGATGTGAAAAATATAAAGAGATAAAGTTTGAAATTTATGATTGAAATTGGAGTAGACCAAATTTTTTAATCCCTTTAAAATATCAAAAAATGAACAAAATCTGTTTTTGTTCTGTAGATGTTCTGCAGCATGGAGCTTGCTGTTGCAAACTGGATGTTGCTTTTTAGTAGCATTCCAAATTACCCAAAGCTGTTCTGACAGTCTGAAATATCATTTATCTTATGAGCTTAGGGTGTTTTTTCTATTTAGCTACTTCCAGTGCTACATTATCAATGTGAACTGATATGTAAACTGCTAAAGCAACCAGAATTCTGATTCTTCAAAAGCAGGAATTAGTTTGACATTCAATCTTAAAGCAGGCAGCAGTTCATAGCTCTTCTTATGCTAGAGAAGAGTGCATTGCATTCAGCTCTCACAAATCCTAACTTTGTCTCTGCAATACAAATCACACATTTTTCTAATGGTTCAATATATACATCAGCTGAATTTTACACTTGTGCAAATATGTTGCCTGAGTAATGCTTTCCCTTTCACCCTGTGCATGAAGGAAATTAAAATGCCCTACATAAAGACAGACACGATAGAAGAGCTTGGGGATTCTGAATCCCCAGAATTTGAGACGATCTTCGTTGTGTCAGACTTCCAAGCTCCCGCCTTTAGCAACCTGAGCAAGGCAGATTGCCGAGTCATCGGGCCGCCAGTCCTGCTGCACTGTGCACAGAAAGGAGAGGTGTGTACTTGCTGCTGAAATCCCTGCTGTACTGAGCTCTGAGAGTTCACTGTAAAGTCTCTCTGCTCTTCCAATCCGTTATAAACACTCCTAGCAAGAGAATTTTAAGGAAAGCAAATTTCTGATGCTAGAAATAGAATATCGTGTGCAGTGAGAGAGCACAGGCAGACAAAAGGCTACAATTGCTGCTGTAGTTGTGGGAGTTGTTGATCACCAGTTGGGATGGTGCCATTAGGCAAGTCAGCATATAAATGATTCTCCAGTAATAATCACTTTATATTTCCAAAAGTTGTAATGTAGAGCAGGTGGACTGGGGAGGAAATAAAAGGATGGAGTGCTACCTGTTGGACTTGATAAAGCTCTAGTTACTTTATCAGCAGGCCTGGAGCTAAGGTATAACTGAATATGCAGACCTGGACTAGTCTCTGATGCATTTTTAATATTAGAAATGACAGTAATGTATTAAAGGTAATGTGAAAACTTTAATGGGAGCACTGTTCTGCTGACTCACGAGCTTTCATGTTTTCAGCCTTTACCTTTCTCCTGCCGTCCACTGTACTGTGCAAGTATGTTGAACTTGGTACTGTGCTTTACAGGATTCAGAAAGAAAGATGAACTAGTAAGTAATTTATTCTTCTTTGGATTGATGAAACCATGTTAAGTATATTTTCAAGATTCTCTTCTGCTCCATCACCCATAGGGTTTAACCATGGCTCAAGCTTGCATGGGGAGAATGAATTGTTTGTTCCTTTGATGTATAAGCTATATCTTCTGTTGAAGTGAACAAGTTGTTTTAAAAACAGATCAGTGTATTTCTATTTCTGGGCATTTAATGTAATCTTCTGTAACTTGCTTTTTAAATCGCTTTTGCACTGAACTCACTCTCCAAAAGATAATGGAAACTTTTCATCTTCATTTTTCAGATTAAGCTTGTGACCTTGGTTCATCATATGGGTGGAATTACTCGAAGGGACTTCAGCTCAAAAGTTACTCACCTGGTGGCAAACTCAACACATGGAGACAAATTCAGAGTGTGTAAACTTGAGTTGGTATTTCATAGAAACCTTTGGAATTTGGCTCTTGTAGACTGTTCATTATACTTTAGCTCAGAAGCTTCTCTTTTTTCCTCTATTGCAATAGCTTGTAATAGTGAATTCATTTGTCTGGTTCAGCTTTGGCATGATTTTTTCTCTGACAAAATGGTTCAGTATTGATTCTACCAGTAGTTAAGACAGTGATGAACAAATGTCTGCTTTTGTCTGTCCAAACAATAAACTTTGAGGTAACTTGCAAAAAACTTTAGTACTTAATTAGTGCATATATTTAAAAATTATTTTTAACTTCTTATGGGTGAGGATTCAAATACTCCTTTATGCATAAATAGACATGAGTGCTTTTTCTTTTCTGGCTCTAAAAGGGAATAATTTTGGATACTTATGTTCAGTTTAGAAGTAAATAACAGATTGTAGGTTTTTGTATTATTTAATATGACATAGCAATGTCTGTGCCCCTTGACTCTCCCTTGTTTGGATTATTGGTGGGATGTTGCTTTTTTTTCCCTGTGTTTGTCTTTATAATCTTGCAGTTGGAAGAAAAGTCCTGTTTTCTGTTCAAACACTCCTTTCTACCAACTCAGAGGAGAAAATGTAGGAAAATGTACAATCTCTCAAGCTACCATGGCAGTTACCTTTCAAACAGTCACTTTCTCTTTGATAAAAGCAGGATGGGGTGTTTTTTTCATACAAAGTATCAAAAGAGAAAAAAAATCCATATTTTACTGGAACAAAGATTTGATTTTGTGTTTTTTGTGAATGATGAAGGATATCAGACTAACAAAATGGTACACTTTTGAGGAAATGTCAAAATAACTATTGATCTGATCTCCTAGTCACTGAATTTGATCACTCTAATTCTGGGGAGCTGCAGTTGGATGTGGCTCTTGAAGGAATATATTCACTTTCTGCAGTATCTGTCTTGAAAAGTAACAGGAAGGTTACAAATTTTTCTTAATGTGGGAAAGATTTAAATTAAATATTTGGTACAACTTATGCTTTTCCTGTTTTGTAGATTGCTGTAAGTCTTGGCATTCCTATTGTGAAAGCTGAGTGGATTTATAAAGCATGGGAGAAAAGGAATGAAATGTAGGTTTTTATTCTCCTCCATCCTTTACCTTGCATCCTGTTCACCTGAAATGTGAACTTCTTAAATACTGACATAAGTCACTTATTAAGTGACCTTTCTGTGCATCTTCTTTCTTTCAGTGACTTCTGTGCAGCTGATGATGACTTTAGAAACCAGTTCAAGGTTCCTCCCTTTCAGGATTGCATGTTAAGTTTCCTGGGATTCTCTGATGATGAGAAAGCTAACATGGAAGAAATGACAGAAATGCAAGGTTGTTGTTTATGAAAACCTGTGGGAAGAATGGGGTGGAGTTTGTAATGATAGGTGCCACAGAACTGCTAAGTGAGATACTTACTTCTAACAAGAATATTCTTTCCTCTTGCTAATTTGCTTTTTTTTTTTTTTTGTCTAGGAGGGCATTATTTACCAGTTGGTGATGAAAGGTGTACACACTTGGTGGTTGAAGAAAGTACAGTAAAAGATCTTCCATTTGAACCTTTAAAAAAACTTTATGTTGTAAAGCAAGAGGTTAGTGCTGAAAACTCTTTAGAGAATGCTGCTATGTAGAACTGTCTGTCTTATTCTGAAAAAAATATCTTCCATTCCAGCTCTGTTACTACTACAGATTATTTTGAATATTTTTAGCTTTGGGTGAAGCTCTGTAATGGGTTTATAAATGTGTGTTTTCTTTTTTCCTTTAGTGGTTTTGGGGAAGCATTCAAATGGATGCCAGAGCTGGAGAGTCCATGTATTTATTTGAGAAGGTATGTTGAACACTTACACAATGCACAGTGCATTTTGGTGGTAAAATTAGCATGCAATGTAGTGTGTGTGTGTGGGGGGTCAGAGCTCAGCTGGTTTAAAGCAGAATTTAAATTCCAGATAATCCATTATAAATTTTATACATGGAATACTAATTTGGAATAGATGATTTTTTTTTTCTGTTTCTCAAAAGTTTTACTTTTAATCAAACAAGCTGTCTTAGCTTCCCTGTGAAGTTTCCTTCTGTGCTGTGTGTTGATTTCTGTAATTAACTAATCTCTGCACTGAGTTGAACTGGGCACAGAGGACAAACCCACTGAGGGGAGTTTTCTTTGCCTGCAGTCGGAGAGTCCTGACTTCAAGAAGTCGGTGTCGCTGCTTTCGCTGAGCACTCCCAACAGCAACCGCAAACGGCGCCGCTTGAAAGAGACCCTGGCACAGCTGACCAGGGAAACAGACGTGTCCCCTTTCCCTCCTCGGAAACGCCCCTCAGCTGAGCATTCCCTCTCCATTGGCTCCTTGCTGGATATTTCCAACACCCCAGAGTCAAGCACTGCCAATGGAGGTAGAGCTAAAGCCTTCCCGTTCAGCCACACTTAGTGTTTAACAGCTCTCGCATGCAAGTGGAAATGGTGGTGGTAGGGAAATCTTACAGCTTCTTTCTTGCCAAGTAATTCCAGGCTTTTGCCTTTTTAAAGTGTGTAGGAAAAAAATTGGAGTGAAGAGTTCATACACAGGCCAAGCTACCTCTTGTCATCACAGTAAGCATTTTCATATCTGAAGGAATAGATACAGAGGTGATAAATAGGAAGTACAGTTGAGTGTTACTCCAAAATGTTTCAAAAACTCTGTTGGAAGTCTGCAGCAAATTAGCAGCATAGTCAACAGTAAATTATCTAAAATACTCTCCACAGGATACTTGGAGAGGAGACAAAGATTCTTTTCTAGAAGGTAAAGGGAAAATTCCTGCAGGGCCAACTCCTAGGTCTTTGAAATGTTCTGTTGAGGCAACACCATTTGTGCCAGCAAACTGTCATGTCTAAAACTTCACAAGAATATAAATCATCAATGGGTTTGGGGTGAATGCACAGAGTTTTAAATATCTCTGCACATGGCTCTTGTGAAGAGAGGAACTGCAAAATTTTGGGTTAGTCAAAAGCTGGATACCCCCAAGTGTTTTTAAAAGGTCTGTTTCTATCATATAGAGGAGGCATCTGGAGCTACTGCCACTGCTTTAAAAAGGCAAACTCAAATCACATAAGAGCTCCCAGTGAGGCACAACCTGTAAGTGATAATTCAGGAATTCAGGGAAGATCAGTCTTCTTATACCATGGTAGTGCTCTTGTTACCCCTGGTAGGGAATTTTCTTCTAATCCAACAGCAGCAGTCAGTCTCAGAATCTTTGGAAACAACATAGAAGGTATTTCATTATTAACTATGGCAGAAATGAGCTTTGATATCAAAAAAGCCAGTATAGGTCTCTGAGATCCAATACATGAGCAAGTATTTGAAACTCACGTCTATCTTGACTTTAGCTTTAAGAGGAATTACTTTCTTGAGCCTTTCCTAGGATGGATGGAATGTGAGTGTTGTATGCAAGGGCTGATTTTAGTCAATGGTTTTGAACTGCACACCTAATGCAAGGATGGTAGGCAGTTGAGAGTTAATTGTTTATATGGCAAAGTGAAGTAGAAAAGCTCTTCTGTACTAGTGTATAAATAATGTTCAGCACCTAATCCTTGCTTACTGCTATAAGGTACTTATAATAGGGTCAAATCATTGACCTGCCCATAAATGGTTTATTAGTTTCAGTCTAATTTTGAGAAATGATATATTACTGTTGTTTATAAGTAGGCTGTAACAAAGAGAGCTAATATCTTGAAAGAGCCCTGGTAACTGCAATACAGACTTTGAAAAAAAACCCCCAAACTTCAGTTAAAAATTCTGAAGTTGGTTTTTTGTTTTTTTTTTTTCTTTTTTTCTTTGAGGATGAGATTTTTAAGGGACTCTGTTGTAATAAAGCTCTATTTTCTTTTGGGAAATCTCTTTATCAGAAACACCAAAATCCTGTGCAAGACCTTCCAAAAACTCAACTCCTCTTCCTCTCAAGCAGTCTGCAAGATGGCAGGTTGCAAAGGAATTGTACCAGACAGAAAGTAACTATGTTGATATTCTGACAACAATTATTCAGGTAAGATGGTTTAAAGCCAGTCCAGGTCAATTGCAATAAAATATCCAATGTTTGCATCAATTAGTATTTTCAAGCTGTGATCTGCAGGCCTTTGCTTCAAAGCTTCATAGGGAGATGACTGACAAATAAAAATACTCAGTTTCAGGTTGGAAAATACAATTTCTAATCTGGGATCTGCAGTGGTATTGCAATATATATGGAAATTAAATTGGAAGTGTCAGGAAAATAGGATGTTCATGACTAATATTTTAGATATTAGTGAATAGAAGAGAGATGGCAAAGGGAAAAATTTTTTTTTTTTTAGTTATTCCAAGAAGAGCAGAATAGCAAGCAACTTACAGGAAGAGCTTAATTTCTTGAAAGTTTATTTCTACTGCAGCTGATTATCTACTTAAAGAATGAGCCAAGATGTCTGAGTAGAAAGAGATTAGAGGGGATTATGCTGTAGAGATGTATCAAACTAAGTGTTTGTGTCTTCAAACCACTCTCCAAAATCCACTCTTGCTGAATGGAGATATCTCAAGATTGTGACTGCAGGAAATTATGATCTAGAAGGAAAACAGTGTTGCTTTCATTACTATTTCTAATACAATGTTGCCAGTTAACTTACTTTTGCCTCTTAATTCATCAGTTATTTCAAGTTCCGTTGGAGAAGGAGGGACAACTTGGGGGACCAATCCTTGCACAGGAAGAGATCAAGACCATATTCGGCAGCATTCCAGACATTCTTGATGTGCACACTAAAATCAAGGCAAGCTGCACCTTCTCCCCTGCAGGGGAAGCTGTCATAGAGACTTTGAATCTTTTCTGCATGTTTTCAGTTGCATCTGCTGGGCTGGACTGGTATAAACTCTTCCTGTTGCTGATTCCTACTCTTTCAAATAGTGGCATCTTCCTATTCCTGGCAGCATTTCATTGTAGGCTTTTAAAATAGAGAGACTTGCAGGCTACCTGTAACTTGGTGCTTTGTTTGTACAGTTTTTGTTGGTTTTTTCCAACCAGTGGGGTCCAGTCTGGTTAATCACACAAGGTATTGATGTGTGCCCAGTGAGACAGGGATGAAAGTAGAGTTGTGTGTCTGTGTGTCAAATTGGAGTCACCTGCAGCACTCAGTGCAGTCAGAGTTGCTTTGATGTAGGACTTGTGTTTTCTTTCATCTTTATAAAGATATGAGCAGTGACAGCAGCAAACCAATATTAGTGATAAATCCTTTTCACCTAAGGTGAATCTTGAACCTTCAGCTGTGCCCTCCTGTCTCTTATTATCTGATGATGATTAAGCTTGATCCTTATCAAGCTCATATAGGCTTAACAGGCTTGTTCTCACTTTCCTTGACAGCCTGGTGTAGCAAGTAAGTGGAATCTATCCTAGTTCTATTTCAATCCCATCTTATAGACTTAAGTCCAAGATAAGTTTTGCAGTCTTAATTAGAATTGTTTCAACTGTGTTCTGTGTATCCTTTTTCAATATTCCTTTGGGATGTGTTATGTATTGTGTTGGATGCAGCAATGTCACTTGCTGCAGAGTTGGCTACTCCTGACATGCTGCCAGGTTCTACCTGCAGTGATTTACACCTGTATCCAAATGTTCAGTAAGCCAGAGATCTCTTGTTTTCAGCCCTCAGTAGACTGGAGGGGCTGAATGTGAAATTGTACAGCTTTTAGGTTTGCCTGTTTTGTCAGCACAAAAACACACCTAATGATGTGTTTGGCAGAATGCTGATCCCATTTAATGTCTTTATGCTCAGCTTGTTTTCTCCCCCATCCCTGCATTTATTCTAGGAAGACCTGGAAGATCTTATGATAAATTGGACTGAAAGCAAAAGTATTGGTGATATCATTCTCAAATATGTAAGTTCCTGTTTTTCTTTATGCTTACAAGTATTATCTTGCCTTACAAACAATCCACTTCTAGGAGCTAGCAAACACGAGCAAAGCACTGCTGAGAAAGAACTCCAACTTGTATCATTGTCTTTTTTTATTTAGACTTTTCAGTTGAGTTAGGTGATACAATCCATGTCAAGTTTTAGTGTGTATGTCTGTTCACAGGTATGAAGGATTAAAACTACAAATAGCTACAGTTTGAGAACTGTCATTTGCAACACTACAGACATGCTTTTAATCAGACATTAAAAGCCACTTCCTGGGCCCTTAGCCATCTGCTGCCTCTGATCAATAGTAAAGAACTAGGAAAAGAATTTTCCACGAAAAATTCTTATGTTTTCTTCAAGACTTGAAACATAGAAGTGAACAAGGAGTCCTGTGTGGATCAGGAAAGCTAAGTCTGGGACTGAAAAGTATTTTAACATAAATAGGCTGCTAGGTATCTTGTGATTTTGCTGATCTGATGATTTTGAGACAAATAGTGCTTGCCATTCAAAAGTTATCATCTAAGGTATTGCTTCTGGTGGTTTAAAAGGTGATTGCAGTAACTAGTGAAAATACCTGTCTGAAATTTCCAAAATTCTCACCAAAAGCCTCTTGCTAGGTGAGAACCTGCCTCCCACTTGAGTTGCTCAGCAGCTTCTAAGATTGTCACATATTTGCTTGATGCTGGTGAGAGCAGCCTGCATTTAATCAGCAGCATCAGTCTGGGGCATCTGGCATGCAAAAATGTCTTAACTTGTTCTGGGAACACGTATGGGTTTACAACACATTTTTTATTATTCTTTATTGCAATGTGCCTTTGAGCAGCTTTGTATGGCTCAGGGCATAGGAACATATGTACAGTGATACAGAATATGTAAAGCAGAGCCCTAACAGTTGTTTCTTTCAGTCAAAAGACTTGCTGAAAACATACCCTCCATTTGTGAATTTCTTTGAAATGAGCAAGGAGACGATTACAAGATGTGAAAAGCAGAAACCAAGGTTTCATGCCTTCCTAAAGGTAAGTGTCTGCAGAACTAAGTCTGTGAGAACCATGTTCTACTGAATGCAATAGATGGAAGATTGTGAAATTTTGAAAGCTTGAAGGAATGCAAACATCTCTTGGTGAGACAGAAATAGGAAGGACTTGAACTTCAATCCCTCAAGCTCCTCATAAGACTCTTTCAGAAAAAGCCTAAGTTCCTCCTCTGTTAAACAGCTTTCAAGGTGATTTGATTATATGCATTTGTTGCTGGAAAAAGTTCCTCCCATATCCATGTCTATTCCTTTCTGTAGAGATAACTGGAGCTGCTGCTTTGACTAGTCCCCTCCCTGTGTTCGTGAGACTTGTATTTCTGAAACAGCTTTTAACTTTCCTTGGGCAGCTGTGAAGCTCCAGGGAGGTAGAATTTCTCAGCCTTCCTGTGACTAATGAATAGGAGCCTAACAGTGGAGATCTAACAGGAAGAGGATCTTCAAAGAAACTTATCTCAAGATGAGGCTTAAGACTCTTGATCTCTTCACATATGTGTGTACTGTTAATAATGCAGTGTAGCTTTAACACATATATCTAAATAGTCAAGTAGTCACACTGACAGTTTCAGCTCATGTTTCCTGAGGAATTGCATCCAAATACTGATATCTAAAAGATGGGGAATAAATAAGATAACAGGCCATCCCCAGTCCCACTCCACATTAGCAGCTGGTTTTATAATGTGGTTTTTAACATGTTCTGTTAATGACTGTGGTAAACAATTCTCATACTTGCATAGCAATGCTAATTTCAAGGAAGGCAGTTTTTCATCTTGTGCTTTTCTTGTGTATATGTGTAAAAAAAAAAAAAAAAGCAAAACAAAAAAACAAGTAAACATTATTTCTTCCCAGATAAATCAAGCTAAACCTGAATGTGGTCGCCAAAGCCTTGCTGAGCTCCTTATCCGTCCTGTTCAAAGGCTGCCCAGTGTTGCCCTACTACTAAATGGTAACATAGTGGTGTAATTTTTATTAGTTTGTCTGTGAAGGTGTTAAAACCACAAGATGATGTCTACTTTTTGTCATCATTAGCAACAGCTTTTTTCATTTAAAAGAAGCTGGGTTATGTGAGTTAACCGTGATCCCTGGCAGTCAGTGAGACCCACTACTGAAGGAAGCATAAATTCTGACTAAATTCCACTTGTTCATACATTTGTATGCAGGATACAGATAGAGGAACAGTTTGCACTGACAATTCTGTCTCTTCAAACAAGAATATAATTGAGATTCAAATGATACTAACATAAACTAGGAGCAATTCATATTGACAAGGCTCACAGTTTCATGTGTTCCACCTCGTATCAACAACTTGCTGTAATAATGATTTTGTTTAAAAAAAAAAATCCACATTTCCCTTTGTTTCAGGTAGAAAAATACTTCTGCGCTTTAATTGAATTTTTTTAATAGTTTAAGGGTTCAGTTTCTGTATTATATGTGTTTTTTTCCTTAATGAGGTCTGGACAGCTTCTGTTCAGCCTAGTTCCCCACTTAATCAGTGCTACTTGGATTCCAGGGTGGGTACATCTGATTTCATCAGACAGCTTATCTTAACTCAGTTTAAATTTGAATTTTTCATATTTTTTTCTGGCACTTATAACATGTGTGGACTTTTTATTTCTTTAATTTTTTTAAATTGTAGATATTAAGAAACATACAGCAGAAGAGAACCCAGATAAAATAACTCTAGAGAGAGCTATTGAATCATTAAAGGAGGTGATGACGTAAGTCATGTTGATTCTATGAACATACTGTTAAACATACTGCATTTAGATCCCTCTGCTCCTCCTAAATTGTCAGTGTTATGTTGTCACAAGGAACAGTAAGTAAACATAACTGTAGGTGTTCTTCAGCCTCCTTTTGGCTGCTGTTGTCACTTTGGTGTTCTGTGCCAGAGCTCTGAAGGAGTCTGTGACATTCCCCAGCACCTGTACCTGAACCTTTGCTGACCCCCTGCCTCAGCAGGGACTGGCCCCAGTCCCCTCTTCTGTTCCAACTCTTATTTCTGTCTCTTCCTTTTGGAATGGAAGAGATGGGTTTTGTCTTTAAATCTTTCTTCTATGCATATATCTACTGAAAGGACAGACTTTTGGTGGGAGATTGGTTTTTCTTCTGGTCTTGTATTAGCTCTTCTTGGCTCTGTTCCATGAGTTAATTAGCTGAGAGCTGAAGTTGTTTAGATTGTAGTCTCACCTCTTTTGAAATGTAGCGTATGTCTCCAGCAACAAGAACTCCTGCATTAATTGGATAAATGTTTGTCCAGTTTTAACAACAACTTTTAAATTGTAATTATTCTTGCATCTGCTTCTTGGTGAGCTGCAGTCTTGATTTGGGGGGTGAACAAAATGCAGGCTATAAAGAACTGAGTTGTGTCAGTCTCTGGTTTAAAATCTTGCAAGGCAGGGGAGGGGCATTCTGTTTTAACTGATTGGTATGTCAAGTGCTGGGAACATGACAAGAATAGTATTCTAGAGCTGAAGTTTCCTATGTGATTTCATGTGGTATTTGGCTGTTTTTTTCAGGGAAATGTGGCAAGTGCTGCTGTATAAATTCTATCCCTGAATGTTTAGCTTTATTATTTTTTGTATGCCTTAAATGCAGTGCATCCATTTACAGTTTCTGGGTATTGAAGATTAATATAATATGCTTTTCTTAGACATATTAATGAAGACAAAAGAAAAACAGAGGCCCAAAGGCAGTTCTTCGATGTCGTCTATGAAGTGGATGGATGTCCAGTAAGTAATTCCTCCAAAGCTGCAGATCTGTTAAATGACTGCAGTACTTTGTTCCCTTTGCAAAAGTGTGTGAGGCTACAATGCAATGGTGCTGCTTTAAAGAGATTGCCAGTGCTAAGCTGTAAGCAAGCAGTAATCCAGCCCTTGAACTAAATGCTTAATGAGCTTTTTGCTTGTGTTATTTAGGCCAATCTCCTGTCCTCCCACCGCAGCTTGGTGCAGCGTCTGGAAACTGTAGCACTCGGGGACGACCTCTGTGACAGGGGAGAGCAGGTCACACTCTTTCTGTTCAATGACTGCCTAGAGGTAAGATGAGTACATCTCATGAACTGACTTGTGAAAGGCTTGACACTACACATGAATATAAAGAAGTAAAATTTAAGAACTTTTGAGGCAGAATTCTAAGTCGTAGATTGCTGATAGGTCAACACATGCTGATGTTTCCTTTCCATTAGCTACTGTATAAGCCAACATAGTTATTAGTAATGTCTGCATAGGTGGGAAGGGCTAATGTAGCCTTTAATGTCTTGCAGCCAGAGTAAAAACATAAAAGCATCTTAATATGTTAAAAAATGTTTATCTGAATAGCACTTCGAGTAGCACAAATGGATGAAAAAGTGCTGGAATCCTTGGCTCATCAGGTTGTTTGTCCTTGTAAAGTTGTATATAATGGGAGTGAATAGTGGGCCTCTGTAGATCTGTCTGTTCTTAGGCTACCAAAAAAACCCAAAATCATAATAAATGCCTTAAACTAAAAATATGTTAGGAAGAACTAGAGGGGAAGAATAATCTAACTGGGTTTTGGAGACTTAACGTGGAAAAACTGAATTTATAAAGGACATTTTCATAAAGTACTCATTGTTGTCTGCAGCAGTGAAGAACATTGTAGAAGACCAACTCTAAAATAATTCAAAATTAGTGCTGTCCTAAGCAGCACTTGGAGACAAAAGCCTGTTCTTGTGACTAGTGATGAACTCTCTCTGGGAGTCGACTCAGTTTCATCACTTCTTGTAAAGGAAAGAAAGAAAAATAAAACCATTTTTAATAAAGCTTCTTGGCTTGTCTCTTGGACAAGAGACAAACAACAAGATGCATTACTTTAGCACACAAGTACCTTACATGTTTTTATGCAAAGCCTGCTCAATGACTGCATGCATAAGCAACAGCAAGTGATATTTCTAGGACATAACACACCACACCTTAAGTTGGTTCATGCATATAGATGTTGTCTTTTGTGTTTAAATCTAGGCTACCTTGTGGTAGATTTCAAAGGATCCTTGTTTGTTATGCAGGGTAGAATTGAGGTCTGTAAGATGAAGTTACTTCTTCTCTAGGTATTTTTAAAAAATTTATTGTTTTTTTCAGCTGAGTGTTTTGATGCCAAGTAACAAATATTGCTGGGCCACTTGGGCTGTTGGCAGTGAATAGTGAGATAAGTGAGTTCCTTTAAGATTTATGTGGCAGTAGCAAGATATTCTGTGCCTTCTTGGATAGTAGAAGGTAAAAAATAGAGAAAGGAAAGGAAACAATGGCAAGAGAAATTCCAACTGACCCTTTCTATTCTATTCTATTTAACTGCAGATTGCCAGGAAACGGCATAAAGTTATTGGAGCTTTCAAGAGTCCCCATGGCCACACAAGGCCTCCTGCATCTCTCAAGCATGTTGTTCTCATGCCTCTCTCCCAGATCAAGAAAGTCTTGGACATCAGGGAGACAGAAGGTCTGTGTATTTTCAAGTGCTATGCTATTGAACTGTTTTAGAATGTGAAGGGGAAGCTCTGCTGTTGTGAGATGGAATGCTAAGATGTGTTTATTGTATGGTGTATTAGGTATGTGATCTTAGTAAAAGCTTCTGTTTGAATCTCTGTATGAGCTCGAGAATTCCTGGTACTGATGCCTTTTGGCTTTTCAAGAATGCTGCAGGGTGCTGAATTTGGCAGAACTACTAGATGGCATTAGCATAAGCCAACCAATTGGCAGTGTGAAATAAACAGAGTTAAACACTTGACAGCTCTGGATGTACAAAATAAAACCAAACCTCAGACTTCAGCCCAGAGCATTAGACTGGCCAGGGAAAAGTGCTGTTGGTGTGAAACCAAATTTTCTTTTAACTGGTGATGATAATGCTCAGGAGGAGCTGTGCTTGGCATCTTAAAAGATGACTTAATTTTTCTGCCTGCTTTGCTGTATTACTCCAGCTTTGGTAGTGACATACAAAGAATCTTTTCACACCATTTTCTAGATTTCTATCCTGGCAAGATTTGGTGTTTCACTGTAAGTGATGATATGCACATCATGTGTTCTGCTTTATGTTCTCTGAAGCACCTGAACATAGAAACCAAATTAAGAAGAGAAAAGGCAAAGAGGAATAAAGCTAAATAATCAGCTATTGCCTGAAATGCTGATTGCAGTCTCTTGATGATGGCTGTGGACAGAACTCTGCTCTTGCAAGTGATACAACAACTATTGTGTCAAAGACAAAATCACTGCCCCAAATCATGTCTGTAGCTCCAGCTCCTGGCAGACAGAGGGTCGACCCTTCCAAAGTTTTCCCCCTAAATTACATGAAAAAAATCATTATTCTTTTCATTAACTCCTTGCTTTTTCTTTTAATAAACTATAGATTGCCAGAAAGCTTTTGCCTTAGTTGTGAGGCCACCTACAGAACTCAACAACAAGCTGCTCAGTTTCCAGATGACAACTGAAGACCCTGGCAAGGAGGACTGGCTGAAGACGTTGTGTCGACACGTGGCCAACACCATTTGTAAAGCAGATGCAGTAAGTACTCTGGAGCCATGCTGCTGATGGAAACATTTCCCTCTTTGGGGCTTTAAGCACCTGAAGCTAAAGAAGTTAATAGTGGGCATGCCTGAGGTAAAGTAGACAGAAAACATTTGTGCTAACATGTCTGCAAGGAAGAGGTTAAGAAGTATAAAAGGAAACAGCCTGGAAGTTAGTCTGTACAGAAGCTAAATAGTGCTTAAAAATCAAAAATTATTTGTAATTAATTTGTGATGGTAAAAGGATATGATTCAACTCTGCCCTGTAGTTCTAACAAGAATGGTTTTCAGCTTCTTTCACAGCTATCTTTGAGTTTACAATCCCAGTGTTGGTGATCATTTGTGTTAGATTTAACTGTGTTAGGATGAGTTCTTTGCTCTACACCTTATCTGCACCATAATGCAAGAGACATGAAGCATCTTCCTCCCATAGACAGAAATCTATAACTTTAAAACAAGGAAATAAGAAAAACTGAAATAAAGGAGGCACTTGCCTTGTCATATTTCTAGAAATTCAGCATGTGGATTTCCTATAGTCAGAAACTCACTAATCTGAGGAGTAGATCCTCTCCAATTACAGCAAGAGGCTTTCAGTTAATGTTTTAATTATGTAAAAGTCTGCATATCAGTCATCTCAATTTGCTGAAAATATGTGCAGTACAGATAGCTGAAGCTACTTGGTGTAAAATAGAAATGCTTTATGTTCTGTAGTGTATTCTTCCAGTACAATACTTGGTTGTGATTTTTAAAGGCATGCTTGTTACAGGAGAGGTAATTAACTAATGAAAACAGCATCTTAGTTTTATTTTGTGAGTCTTATGATCTAAGGACTTAGGAATAAGACTTCAGCTTTGTGGTTTCCCTTTTAGGTACTGAGTAGGAAAAGTGCTGATGTGGAAGTATTAATTTACTTTAGTCTGTGTGTTGCCTATCTTCAGTATTTTGTGTCACATATAACTTGGATTTTTAATAGAAATTAAACCTTGGTGTAATAAAGGTATCCCTCTTGCCCCAAGACATTCAGAATCACAGTGACCAATTGTAACCTACTTTGCTGAATCCCATTAGTTGTAATTTCTGTGCCTATTGCTTTGTACTGACTATATAATGCTTCTTTCTTGCTGATTTAAATGCTAAATTGAGCTTCAATTTGAGCACTTTTGCCTGGTTTTAGACTTCTAGAGCATTATGTGAATGAGATAACATTGGCTTTGCCACCTGGTGGCAGCAAAGGCTTTGGCTAATCTTTCTTAGGCTCTAGGAATGGCCATAAAAGTCCTGCCTGGGATCCTTTTGAGATTTTTTTTTTTTTAATGTAAAATATCTTTTCTCAAAATACAGACAACAAACAGCAAAAAAAAAAAAAAAAAATCATCCTAGCAATTTCTCACTCATATGTGCCCCCTCTGCCCCCCAGGTTTTTTAAGTTGGTAGCCAGAGATTTCTTTGTACATGCTGGAGTTTAAGAATAAGGCATGAAAAGACCACAAAACTTGTGGCTGTCCTGCAACATGTATTGCACTTAAGTTGAAAGTCTTTATTCTTAATGTTTGACAGCTGGAGTTCTCAAGATTTCACTTCAGAAATGTGCTAGATGTGTCAGTGGAATAAAGCAATGTTTATCTTGGAAACTCCCTTGGGATGCCTCAGAACTACTGCCTTTAATTTGGTCAAGCCTGGACTTGAAACTGAATCAGACAAACTGAATGTAAAACTATTAATGAAGTGGTTTCACAAACTGATTGTACCAGCTTTAGATCTAATGAAATAGTTTGAAAATAAATAGCTGCTGGACTGTATAAGGGGTTAAATATGGAAAAATATGGCAACTAAACCCTCTAAATTTGATCTAATGGATGAGAAAACTATATTTTGGCAAGTGCTGATATTTGATATTTTTGTCTACAGGAAAATCTCATTTATGTTGCTGATCCTGATTCAGTTGAAGTAAATACTAAAGATATGGACAGTACTTTAAGCAGAGCATCCAGGGCAATAAAGAAAACATCAAAAAAGGTAAGATAGCATGAAGGTAGTGCTTTTTATTCAGAGAATTGTGCTGGGATTCCTCTTTCAGGTGGCTTGTAGTATTTACAGTAGTGACAGGAGAAACTTAATCTGAACTAAAACTCTTAACTATAATCTCCTTAAAGAAAGAAGGTGAGGGATGTTTAAGGTTTTGGAATATCTGTATATAGAGTCTTAAGTATTACAGCCATACCTATTATGTAGTCATTTTGAGTCTGTTATGGAACTTATGCTGTTTAATACTTTGAGTCTTTTAAATATAATGCAAAATTGAGAGCAACTTAAAGTGGGGGAGGCTGACTGTGCAGGACTGGGGGAAATGGGGAAGCCTTGGTGACCAGACCTTGCATTTGCTTCTCCCTGAATCTCTGCCCTTCCTCTCTCCCTCCTGTGTTGTCTCATATTTGGACAGAATGAGAAGAACAAGGATGATGGGGAGCCTTTAAAAGTCAGTTCCCTTCAGGTGTGGACGTTTGGCTGGTTGTGATCCAGCCACCAACACTTGATACACATCCTAGAGATGTTCAGAAAGTAATTATTACAGCCTGGTTTTTGTCCAACTCCTCAGGTCACAAGAGCCTTTTCTTTCTCCAAAACACCCAAGCGAGCTCTGCGCCGGGCTCTGATGTCTCACAGCGCCACGGAAGGGCGGAGCCCCAGCTCTGCTAGCGAGAGTTTCATCGGCAGCCGCCTGACCAGCACCTCCTCCCTAGCGGTGAGTGACCTGACCTGAGGGCAGGGAGGGCAGCTTCTCACCACACTCCTCTCTTGTCTGCTGCTGCTCTCACTCCAGCAATCCCAACATCACAGTGGGGAAAAATTATTAACTGTTTTCATAGGAGTATTGTTTTAAGAGCTGTGTAATGAGAAGCCTTATTTGCTGAAAATGCAGAAAAATCTTGATGCACTCGAAAATGGGAATAGCCTTATACATTTAAGTTGAAAAACTCCACCAATCTCTTTTGCTCAGGATGGAATATGTTTCCTCTTCTGAGAGAGTGAGAGAGTTTCAAAACAAGCCTTGTATTGGTTCATGCTTTTGATTTTGAACACTAAATAGAAATGTGGGGTGCAACCCTGAATAGTATGGTGAATGTTTCAGTCAAAGTAGGGAGATTACAGACATCCTGTGAAACAAACTGGGAAGGAAGGGTAGCAAAACATAGATGCTGCAGCCTGCAAGTCTTTAAAACAACAAGGGAATTATCTCCTTGTAAATGTTTAAGAAAACTTGATAAAATAAAATATTGTTCTACATATTGCAGCTCTTCTGCTATGCCTGGCTGCCTGCAACAGTTTTCTTCTGGTACATTAGGCCAAACTCAATTTCCTAATACAGTCTAGTAAAGCAGACTAGATTTGGAGGAATCTTTTCATCATCTTAGCTTTTTATTATAGCATTTGAGTAAATTTGAGTAAATTTGAGTAAATACCTTCTTCTTAGTCTGTAATATGTGGGACAGAAGGCCAAGAAAAGGGAATGATGTTGATCTCTCTACTACTGACTGATGTGTCAGTACTTTAACATTGAGGTAATTCAGTATGTTTGAGTGGTCATTAAATTGTACAACATAAAGATATAGCCCTGCTCTCCCACATGAGAAAATATGAAGCAGGGAGGAATGATCACAGCAGACTCCCTTGCTTTAGAGGAAATTAAAAAAAAAAAAATCTATCAATGAGGCTATAGCCTAGTTTTCTGTGGAGATATTTTCTTCCTTTATTATTATTATGGCAACAGTTGTTTTTGCATTTTAATTGTCTTTGTTTTTATGCAGCACTGTGTCTCATTTCTCATCAACTTGCAAGTCATGTACTTTTCTTTTTGTGCATATCTACCCCAGACAAAAATACTTGTTTTCCACAAAATCTTAGAAAGTTGCAAAACCATGTTTCTGTTTCAGATTCTTCAGAGCTCTTGCACCTCTGTGGTAATAAGCTGCAGCTTGGCAGCAGATTGTGTTGTGTTATTTTAACCAATGCCACACACCACTAAACTTGCATAAAGCCTTTTTGGTTCAATGATAATGTTGAGGGGAAAAGAGGTTTGGATTCCAGCCCCTCAAGTTGGAATATCAGTGCAGTTGTTGATAGGAAGCTAAAACTGCAGGGAACCTGTCTGAGTCCATTAAGAGTCAAAGCTGTTATTCAGACATTTTGTTTTATTTAAATTAAGTCCTGGCCTTTGCTCATGTAGGAATTTTTTGGTGCAGAAAAAAAACCAGAGTAAAAATAGCAATAAAGCTTGGATGCTTGAGTTTTTTGGTTTTTTTTTTTCCAGTTTGAGCTAACTCTTAAATCCTTCCTAATTGTAGATTGCTCGTTCCACTTCCACGTGCAGCCTAAGTGGATCTGCCAAATGTGCTGTTAATGTCCATCACTCCAGTTCTATTGATTGGAGCTCTCACAATTCCCAGCCTGGACCTGTGCAGTGTCCTGGCTCTCCAAGTACTCATCTTTTAAGTGCTGTAGAAGCAAAAGCCTCTTCCAACTTGGAGAGCTTAAATGGTCATGCCTTGGACAGACCATGTGCTTTCCCTGTCATTGCTGCCACTTGTGCTGATTCTGGAGATGATAACCAGCGTGGTGCTGGGAAATTCTGTGCATCAGATCCTGACTGAAGTGAGCAAGAAATCCTGAGTTCTCTAAGCTAAGAGAGCATGGTACAGCTCCAATGCACAAAGGGCTTCAGATGGTGTTGGGTTCTTCTTTAACATCCTCTAATGCACAGGTTGGAGTCAGCATTCACATGTGGTTCTATTTCTGGTTCTGGGTGCCAACTGATTTTTTTCACAAACTTTTAGATGTAATTTTTTGGAGGATTTTTTTAAAATTTATATACAGTTAAATTCCTCACTGTTTCAGTTCAATTGTCCAAATGGCCGTGTAGCTCACTGGCCAGAGTTGTGAGGAATTTAATAACTTGAGCTGCTCAAGACTTCCTTGCAACCATATTACCTTTAGATTACAGAAAACTAAAACCATCTGTAAATAAAAAAAAATCTGGTATAAAATACTTAAGTCTAATAAGAGCTGCTTTATAAAGAGGAGTTTAGGTTTAAATTTTCAGATATTGCTATGACTGCAAATGGAGGACATGCCACAAACAGACATAGGGTTTATTCATAGTGAGATGTGTATATCCTTAGCTGCCCAAAATATCCCTATTTAAAAGATTCTTGAAGTATGCAGGTGCACAAGCTGCCTAACTACCGTGACCTGTTGATGTGCTGAGAAGCTTGACTGGCTGTTAAGAGCAACAGAGGATTGCTTGTGAAAGTATCTTGAGGTCTAATGTGGAAAGAATATAAAATCTCAGCTAATCCAAAGAGGTTTACTTTTAGTGCTACATATTGATGTGTTGGTTTCACTGTAATTAAGTCTCAGAAGCAGCTTATTCTCCAAGCATCAGAAAAGTCAGCTTCTTGCCTAGTGTGTGCCCATCCAGGCACAGCTAAAGCAAGCTCTGACAAATCATTGGGATGTCTGCTGCCTCCTGCAGCCAAGGAGACATGTGTTCAGCATCTCATTTGGGGCTCAGAGCTGATCATAATACAGAAAGTTGTAGGATTGGAGGGGGAGCTCTGTTTCTCCAAGAGATTATCACAGTGTATCTTGCCTTCGTTTTGGAGGGAGATTATTACTGCAAAAACTGATGCAAGATGTGTACTAATACTTGTTAAAAGCTACTCTTCAAAAACATGTTCTTGCATTCCAAATCTCAGGCTAGTAACAAAAAAAATATCTTTCTTCTGCAATTTTAAAAATGTTTGAAGTTTCCTGTTCAAACTCTAGAAATGCTGAATCATTAATTTCAAAAGCTGCCAATCTTTGAGATCTGCACTCACACATTCCTTGTAGGGTATGTCAAGGTTGAGAAATGACTGCTGCACTATCAAGATTGGCTCATAAATGATCATAACTTTTTTTTTTTTTTTTTGTCCACCAGGGTGTTCCTTCTCCTTCCTTGGTCAGCCTTCCCTCGATCTTTGAAAGGAGGAGTCACACCTTAAGCCGATCAACAACCCACTTGATATGAGCAGGTGGGAAGGACTCTGCTCTGGGAATGACTGACAAAGCAGGTGGCTGGGCAGTGACCTGTTAGTGACATTAATGGTACCTTAGTCATTAGCACTTAGCTATGATTAGCAAAATGCTAGATAACACTAGGTAATCACAAGGGGGGATTAGTTGTGTTGAAACAGACCAGCCAATCAGTGGAATAAGTAACTTGGCCTTCATTTAAACACAATGTTCCCTTGCACAGATTTATTTCCTTACCAGCATAACTGAAACATCTTCTATGGAAATTGTCCCCTCCAGGCACTAAACTGGTTTGTCAGATCTTGAAATGAGGATGATGATCACATAATTTACTGCTAGTTTGGATGACTCTTATGCTTGCCTAACTTCATCTACTGGCAGAGCACTATAATGTTTGAATTGTGGATTTCTTAAATGGAGATTCATTATGAAGTACCTGACCTTTCAAGTATGACAGTTAACCTGTTGTACAGCTGCTTCTTCCAGATATTTTTATACATGTAGTTGTTTATAATTAAATAGAATTGAGTTTTGTGATTATGATCTGCAGCCTTATTGTAACACAGTGGTATGAGGAGCTTTGACCACCAAAAAATTGAATTTTTCATCTTTCTTTGAAGTGGAAGTCTGAGGAAAATAATTACACTTGTGTTTAGTAGGGTTGTTAAAAAACCAAACCCCCATACATTCCCCATACTTGGTTAACCAATCATTATTTAATACATGGAATTATTGGTGTAATGATACATCAATATATACAGGACACTGTAACTTCAGGGTCCAATTTTGGTGTGTAAAAATTTCAGTGTACTACTCCTAAGGCTTTTAGGCTTTCTCATGTATTTATGTCTTCCTCTAAAACTCTGTCTTCACTTCTGTCATCTCTGAACAGTTTGTACCCTGCAATTCACTCTCACAAACTATCTAAATATGTGAATTTCTGCATTTCATTAACAGTTCAACTGTTGGTATTAGCAGGAGTTCACAACTTCTGGTTTCTTTTTAACCACCTGTGTTTTGTCTTGTATCTATATGTAACTAGTGATGCTTTTAAATGTGTCAGACTGCACTGTTTTTTATATCCTTTTTTTGCCAATCTGAGCAATGTAAATAAACTGTTTAAGATAACACTGCTTCTGGCTTTGCTAAACAAGCTTTTATGAAAGTTTACTTTTTTATATGGGAAAAAAAAAAAAAGCATTGTTGGGCTTTAGCCTACAACTGTACTTTGATTATCTATGTAGTTATTCCTAATAATTGATAGGCCTGAATATTTTTTTGTTTTTTCTTAATATATTCATGAATCTCCCCTGGATCTGTGTGTCCAGTCCATGGTTTGGTTTTTTTGTTTTTTTTTTTTTCTTTTGGTCCTTGTCCATTCTGAGCTGATTATGCACTGACACTTCTATCATAAAGTGGCTCTAGAAAATAAACTATTCAATAAATACTGAAAATCCAACAACAGTTTCTGGTTTCTGTTTGTCCTTTTTTTTTTGTTGTTATTATTGTTAGGGTATCTTCAGCCTGGTAACTTCTGTACAAACTTACAGCACTATCAGCTTCAGTTAAGTGCTGAGCCCTCCTTTTCTCCAGTTGTTGCACATTTTCATAGAGGAACCAGTTCTGCCCAGTCTTGCTAACTCTTGGAAGAGGAGGAAGGCTGTACCAGCTTCTGGTGTGACTTTATCCACTCCTACATTCTGGATGCATTACCTTAACCTGTAATGTCAAATTTCAGCAAGAGCTGCTTCTGCTTTTATGAAAAAAATAGGTGTGCTGTTAACAAGTGTTAGGATTTAGAAGGGTCTGCTCAGTATTTCTCTTGACAGAGTGGGAAGGGAAGGGGAGAGAGTTTTACAGCTGTCACACAGCAGCAAAATCTTGAGTAAGATGACAGAACAGGCTGGGAGGTGGAAATGAGTTTTTGAGTTAAAAAGGTGATCCAGAGTAAGAGAAACAAGCCAAAATAAGGAATTTTTACAAATGAGAAGTTTGCCCCACCTTTTCCATTTCCAATATTCCTTGTACTTGTAGCAATGGAATAAGTACAAAAATTTGGAGGGTATTTTGAACTCTGAGGTGAGACTGCTTCTCCAAACCAGAATTTTAAACAATATTACTTTTATCATCTCACCTCATGGGCTGTGACTTACTGAGTAGCAGTAAACATCTGCTTTTGTACAACACCTAGCTTCAGTCATGATACAGACAATTCACATCTCCTGAATGATTTTTTTAAAATTTCAGTTTAGTTTAGGAAAATTCAGTATAATTTCCTAAGTCTTTATATTGAGATTTCTGAATTGTAAAACTAGAAGATCTGTTCTGCAACTCTTTTAAGGAAAAAAAACTGGCTTAAAAGGACATTTTAAAATCTCTGTGCTACAGAGTCAGCCAACACATATTCAGCATACAAATTTTTTTTCATTCAGAAAAACTGGAATTCTGAAGAAGTCCAAAGATGGTCTTTGTTTAAAATACAACCTTTTCTTGTGGGCTGTACAAAAACAGTTTATTGAGTAGTTTGCAGTGCTACAAGAATTCTCTTAACCATTGCTCTAAATTTGTAGTTGAAGGACAGCTGTCAAAGGAAAAGATCTTTTGGGTGGGAGTTTTGTGGGGTGATGTTTAAGGAAGCAAAAGTTCGTCTGCTTGCTTAAAAAAATTAGAAGAGCCCCACTGACACACTCAAGACCAGACTGGAGGAAGTCTGGAATAGAGGTTGGAGCCATTCACATGCCTAGAACTCATAAATGTACACTCACAGACTATTGAAGCATTAACGGCTAAACATGATTAATCTTTTAGAGGTTCTTGTTCAAAGGGAAAAGGTGGAGATCTCACAGCTGCTCGAGAGCACCTGTTTGCAAATTTGTGGTAGATTCAACAGGACAGCTTGACCTGTGCTTTGCAGAGAAATAGTTGCTGTTTCAAATGCAGGAGCTGCAACCTCCTCTGCGAGATGGATGTTTCCAGCCCTGAAAGGCAGCCATCAGACACAAAGGGGCAGCTAGGAGGTACTTTAAAAACACAAAAGCTGTTGAAAGCTGGAAACGCTGGCTGAGTGCTCCTCGCAGCTGACATTGGAAGGGGAAAGGCAAACTGGTTCTTTGCCTTGGGACCGGTTTCAAGAGCAGAGCCAGAAACCTGCCCCTCTCCCAGCACTAAGGAAAGCTGCGATGGAAGCGGGAACACCATGAAAACAAACTAATTAAGCATGTGGTGAAATAGATGTCACTCTGTCAGATGTTAGGCAAACAACAGCAATTTTTTTTTTGTAAAGAACATTACCACTGCTGAGGGCAGAATTTTCAGCTGGCACAAAGTATCCTGTCAGCCTCTATGCAAATGTAACCAGGCCTTTGTATACTTAATTTAGGCAGTTAGAAGTGCAATTACCACCCTACCTGCAAACTGTAATTAGTTTAAGCTGTGTTGGTGCTTTTGTCAGCTGATCCATACACTGACAATGACTTCAAGTACAGAGCCTGACTATTATAGGAGCTACCTTCTGTTTCTGAAGTAAGTTATTATATATAACAATATATGTGTTTGTGTATTTTGATAAACAAAAGGTTCTTACAAATATGTATGAAGCAGCCTTTTCTTTTTATGCCCTGTAGGGAGGCCTAGTGAATGTACTTTATATGAGTGGAAGTTCTGGTATTTATACTAACATGGATAAAAAGAGGACAACCTCTACACCTCATTCCCTCTCTTCCCTCAGCTCCTCAAGTTCTTTAAGGGTTGATGAACAAGGAAGGGGCTCTTGGCCTAATGCTGGAGTGCCCAGTTTTGCTGCTCAGCTTCAGGAGTGCTGTAGAGCCCATCCTGGCTTGGGGGAAGTAAAATCTTGCACCTACCAAAGCCCAGAAGCAGGATGTGTTCTGCTGTTCTTGCTTAGGTTCCTCTGGCAGCTCTGAAGATTAGGCAAAGGAGGACTTTTTACACTTCTCTCACTCCTGTCTCCATCCAAAATGCAGCAACCTGGTAAGTTTGCTATCAGTTTATTAATAGATCCTTTCAAATGGAGTTGAGTGGAATATAAACTGCCTGAGCTCTTGGAGATTTTGAGTTGTGTACAGTTAACAAAGGTAATGCTTATTAATGTTTATCTGTCAGTGTCTGGACGTGCCAACTGCCTCTTGTAAATAATTTGTGTCTTCACCCAAACCATTAGTGATGCAGTGGTTGTATTGGACTGTGAGGTCCTACACAGTTTCTGCTGCTCTCTGATGGCATTTCAGTTCTTTCTCCAATGTTTCACCCTGGAGGGAATGTAAATATGAGCATAAATGGTTTTGAAAGTGTGCCTTTTTTCTGTGTTTCAATGGCTCATGCATTAGAGTTGGTATGGCTGACAAATCAGCGCTGATTGCTAATTAAAAAGTGGAATATATTAAGGAGTTTCACACTTCCATTTCTGCCTCCAATTGAAACCCTGGCTGTATGAGTGTGTGCTAGGGAAGGTCTAATGGATACAGTCTAATTACTTGCCATTTTTGCTTTGACTTAACAGTTCATGAATTACAGTAACTGACTAACAGATCACTGCTGATTACTAATTAAATGGCAGAATTTGGTTTTATGCACCTCCAGCTATTATCCCCACAAAAAGTGACATTCCACATTTTAATAAAAAAAGCTTTTTCTCTGCTTGTTTGTCGATGTGTAAAACCTGATGTTATCGTCCCTTTGAAAAATAAAAGCTCTTTGGGCACATTTAACAACAGCAGTTGAAAAATGTATTTCAAAAGTAGAGTTACTGCTATAAATAGGGCTTTGGGGGAAAGCTTTTCAAGGCAGCTGTGCTGGTTTTGGTTGGGGTAGGGTTAATTCTTTTCCCAGTAACTGATGTGTGGCTGTGCTTTGGATCTGTGCTGGGAGCAGTGTGGATAACTCAGGGGTGTTTTGGTTATGGCTCAGCAGGGCTTAACAGAGCTGAGGCATTTTCTGCTCCTCACCTCAGTCCCAGCAAGGGGAGGGGGATGCACAAAGATTTGGGAAAGGACAGAGGCAGGACAGCTGACCCCAATGACCCAAGGGATATTCCAGATTGTATTATGTTCAGCATAAAGCTGAGGAAGAAGAGGGAAGTGGGAATGTTCAGAGTGATGACTTTTGTCTTCCCAAGTCACTGTTGTGTGTGGTGGAAAGTCGCTGATACAGCTTTTGGCTGAACACATGCCTGCCCATGGGAAGTGGGGAAAGAATTCCTTGTTTGGCTTTGCTTGTGTGCATGGCTTTTCCTTCTCTTATTAAACTGTCTTCATCTCAGCCCACAAGTTTTCTCACTTTTGCTCTCCTGATTCTCTCTCCCTCCCACCCAGGAGAGCGAGTGGCTGTTTGGGGCTGAGTTAAACACGACAGCAGCACAAGGACTCCTTGGTTCCTGCCACTCTCATTCCCTGTGGATCACCTCAGCCCTCCTTAAATGAGCACACAACCAAGAGAGTTCTAAAACTTTATCTGCAGGAGGGCACAATTCATTCACTGCCGCAGGGACTCCCCAGGTCACCCAGACTGTTGAACAAATCCAGGAATGGATTGATTTCCTTTCTCTTTATTTGCCATTTCTATTCAACATACCCAGAATTTAATCTGATTCTGACAAGATCAGCCCTCTCCTAATTTGTGGTATGTCTTAATTTGTGATAGTGATCAGTAGAGATCAGCTGTTGAGGTTGGCAGTCCTTCTCATGATGGTGTCTGTCTGCTGCTGAATGCACTGGTAGAGCCTGTAAATGGCATAACTGTGATAACTCTTGCTGAATGCTCAGAAATATTCAGTTTTATCCCAGATATAGAATTAGAACTCATTAAAGTTCCCACCAATCTTTTCAAATTAAATATATGGCAGCATGATAAACTTTTCTTTATGCTGGTTTCACCTGTTACAGAAACAGAGAAAAACTTTTATACTAAAAATAAAAAAAACCAGACTGCTCTTCTGAAAAGAAATTATGCTTCTCTAATCTCTTTCAGTTTGTGAGCAGGCCCCAAAGCATGTGAATATTTTAATATGCAGTTTGTAAAAATCCATCAGAGATAGTGCTCAAGAGCAAGGGTCAAAAGAAATGGTATGATACTTGAGATCCCATATATCAAGAAATGCAGTGTAAAAATCCTTGGCATATAGGTGATCCTAATGGTCCCTTCTGGACTTAAAATGTATTACAGAGAGAAACTATCAAGTCATTTTTATAATTTAGAGCTTTATCTTTTCCCTGTTAATAATTCTTCCTGTCTGAATATCATTGGTCACCTTAAGCAAAATAGAGAATATATTATTAGTGGAAGGTAATAAAAAGGGCTCTGCGTTATTGCGGTCAATACCCGTAATAAATGTAAAATTTGGTGTTGCAAAGGGTGTCAAAAAGGTCCTTTTCTCTGCTTCCATCTAAAGTATTTCATAGCATTGCTAGTAATAGTAACTCAGATATTTCCACAAAACCAAGAATGTGGCAGTGTCTGAAAAAAAAACTTATCCCAGGTCATCATAAATGAACCACTGGAGTGTTGGTTAGGAAATCTTTATGAGCAAAAGAAGCCCATGTGAAATGGTGAAATTAGGACTGTTGACTGCAAGGCTTCAGAAAACAGTTTCTGATACTTACCTATAACTCTGTGTCATCCATAGGGGTTTTATCTTTTGAAAAATAAGGTATTGGGAGACTTTAAAAATGTGTAGATATCCAGAGAAATGGGGCAGTTGCTTTCAACAGGCACTTCCACTGAGCCCTACTGTGCCTCACGTTCTCCATGTGCCAGAACATGTGAGCTCTGCCTGTCCTCACAGTCTTGGTGAGTTCTGAGATGAAGTTTTCTGCCCACAGGATGTGAAAATTCCAGCATTTGCTCTCTTTGAGTAGGAGATGCCTGGGATGACTCAGCTGGAGTAGTTAGTGTAGCAAGAGTGACCTTTGGAAGAAGGCTGTTGTGTGGAGCTGCTCTGCCACTACTCTCTCCAATTTTCCTTTATTCAAGAATGGTCAGCTTCAGAGAAAAGGTTCACCACTTTATCTGAATATTCTCCATATTGAGAGGAGTAAAAATAAACATTCTTCTTGGTTTATTCACGCATATGCTGGAATCATCCAAGTGTGACATCTGAGAGGAGCTACATGATTATGATCTGAGAACAAAGTTCATCCTGTGTGAATTCTTGTTTTTTCCCTGCAGACTTTGAAAGAGGAAAGATTGCAGAATCTTAATACCCATTGAAGCTCAAGAAAGCCAAGGCTGTGAGCTCCTGCATTAACCTTTTTAGCATTCTGCTGGCTAATTGTCTGTCCATTGCACCTTGGTCCCAGGTTAATGGGGTGGTTAACAGGGAGGACAGGAACAGTTGGCCAATCACACCACAAAGCAAACTGAAAAGGTCAGAGCAACGTGCTGTATTATTCATGGGCTGTGCCCTGCTGAGGTATCTCAGATCTCAGTCTTCTCATGATGAATTACAACAACAAGAAACGGCCCAATGTGAAATTGGCTCTTGTGACAATAATTGTGGTTCAGATCGAGAAGTGTAAAACTGTGGCCTGCTGCTGTTCTGGTTTTTGAGATTGAGGGTGTGTGATCACATCTGCCACTGAGTGAACAGCAGGTTACATTTGTATGGCCTCTCAAATTTAATACCTTGTATCCTGGTTCTTCTCATTTCAGCCATGGACTTTGTTTTAGAAGTAGTGTGGTGCCTAATATCCCTCCTGTATCTATAAACTGATAACTAGCTTATAAATATCTTAATATCAGTCTCTTTTTCTGTTATGTGGTATTTTGTTTTGAAATATTAATATGCTAAGTCCCAAGAGGCCCTCAGGAGTGGGCCATAGAACAGTCCTTATTCTCAAGAATTTGCAATCTATGGAGTCAAATTTGAAATTTTCCTTCATCTTGGATGTGAAACAGGAGATACTTGCACTGTGCCTGAGGTGCTTCAAATCATTTTGAGTGCAGTCCCTCTCACTGACCCCACAGAGCTCAGCCACAAGCAGAGCACTGCTTTAATCCCTGCCAGTGGATCTCATTAGTGCATGTCCTTGTTTAGTCCCAACAATTGGATGTCATGAGCTCACCTCATCTTGCTCCTCTGGTGATGTGTTTCATGCAATACTTTAGGTGTAGACATGCTTTGAACCATAACCTTGTATTTTCCAAGTGTTTTTACCATACCACTTTGACAGGAGAGACTTCACAAATAGTGGAATATCTTTTTTTTAGAACAACCACTGCCTGGTCTACCTTCTCCAAGTTATAATTAATGTTGTAACCCAAGGGTATACCACACCTAGCACCTGGAGGAGTTGACTTTGTGTCTCTTGCAGGGAAGAGTTACAAGGCAGTCTTGGAGGGAAGGACTTACTTTTACCTTTTCCTTCCCTTTCTTAAAACTGGTTATAGTGTTCTTCTCTTTTCATCGAGTGGTTTCAACTGCCATCAGTTGCCTGGGGGCAGTGAACCTGGCTGTCAACAGATAAATCATTCCTGTGACAAAAAAAATTCTGTGATGGAGGGAAACAAGTCCCCATCATTCATTTGGGAACGGCTCTTTGAAAGAGAAGTGACCTGAAAGTGGAACTTGTGGGGATGGTCTCAGATGTGTCCTTGTGCATGGGACTAAAACAGCCACAGAAACCATGGGCCAGGCTCTTTAATGTGCCCTTAGCCAAAAAATGAGGATGAGGAGTCAAGTCCAGCTTGTAATAATATTTCCTGAATGAGAGAAACTGTGGTTTATATCTTTACTCCATAGAAATTGCCAGCTAAGAGGATTGTTGTAACCCAGTCTGTAGTTTATTTAAAAATCAAGTTTACCTACTTCCCCTTCCTTCAGCTTCCTCATTGTCCAGCCAAAATATAGTATATCCATGGAATAAATAATTGCCCTTTTTTTCACAACTTGAACCTGAGTAAAATCCAATGCACACTGGGGCCTGGGGAGCTGTGCATTACAGCTGGGTATTTTTGGAAAACAGCAATGCCCTTCTCCACGACAAGAGGCTTCTTTCACATTTGCTTTGTGCTGTTTCCTGGCTGACTTCATCTCCTGACAACTGCTTTGGTCTGAGGCTCTCTGGGGGCTAAAGGGCACCGTGGCCTAGATGTTTCTGACACCCTGCAGATTGATTTGGGCCGTGGCCTCTCTCCCCCTCTCTAAGTGATGTATTGATCTGCAGTGTAAGACAGCTTTTCCGCCCTACTTGATATCTGAGAAGTGAAATGTCACATCTTGCCTCGGATCTGGGTCTCTCCAAAGCTCTGAAACGAGACTGCAACATTTCTCTCACTCTGCTCGGGTCTCCACTTGTTCTTGTTGCACACACAACTGGTTTTTTTTTCTTGGCAATGCTGCTTTTTCTCTTCACAGGGATCACCTGCTTCCAGTGCACTTTATTATTTTCCAACATTCCAGATAAAAACACCTGATTTTCATTAAATATTGCAGAATTCTAAGCCAGCTTGAAACGCATTAAGGGTATTTATTTAAGAGCCTCATGATTTAGCAAGGCGTGTGCTGTGGCTCGGTGATCCGTGGAGAGCAGTCTCTCTGATTTACTGTGTGCCTGCTCATCAAAGATGGATGATTGCCACTATGTGTCATAAAACTTCATCTGACAAAACCAACTCCATGGCAAAATAATGCTGTCTCCAAAGGGCAATAACTCTTCCTTTCTCTGTCCTACATATTTAAGGAGCTCTGATTTTTCTCAAAAAGATTTCTTTATTCTGTTAACAATGAACAAAGGACCATCAAAGCTTTTGCCAGTTCTTCTTATTTTTCAGAAATCTTTCCTGAGAGCCTAGGAAGGCAGTCTCTAGCAGCTAAAAGCCTTGGACTGTCTATGATAAACAGATAATGGGAATTAAGTGGCTAAATACCTTTTGAGGTCCTGGATTTTTAATTAAATCTTAGGGCTAGGGACTGGATTTTTCCTTTCTTTCTATCCTTTTGTTTTAAAATCACCCTTGAATGAGAAAAAGCAGTGAACTGAATGCTGGTTTTGTAAGGGTGAGGTTATTTTCCTGCAAAGAAACTGCACCAAAAGGCACTGCCAGCATTAGCAGAACTTGAACTTCAGCTGGGCCAGCATCACCTGCTCAGGTGATCTCTGGCTGAGGATCCCTGTTTTCCATGCTGCTTGGGTGACAAACAAGCAGGGGTTTATAGTTTGGATGCAGAATATTCTGACAGTAGGAAATTGTTTTTCTGCATGTTACTTACAATTTAAAATGCAATACAATTGAATGGAATTGAAAATTAATAAAAATTAATGCAATTTAAATATTAATTAATACAACTTAAAGTGAATTCTATTTAAAATAAGCCTTTCACAGACAGCTCAGACTAATGAAGTACAGGATAAAGTCTTGCTAAAGGTAATCCATAGAAAGGGGAAGGATCATTAAGTAGAAAGATGGCTCTTGTTGGCCCATCTACCCAATACCTATAAAATCTATAAATCTCCTCTTTGGCTCTATAGCTAAATGTTAGGGTCAGAAATGTACAGATTTGGAGTCAAATTCATGTTTTCCATCTAAGCTTTTGTTCCTTAAGAAATTATCTTTTGCTGTGTTAAAATAGTTTTCGATTAGTCCAACATGCAATTGAAAAGAAGTTGTGTCAGAAGAATGTCCCTTTCCCTCTAGAAAAATATTAACAACTTTTGCAATCAGTTCATTTCAAAACTAATTGTCATTAGAAAGCAAAACACATGAGGGCACTTCTCACAGAATTGGCTGCTGTAGCAGTACCCAACTTCATAATTTTTTTTTCTCTTTCTATTTGGATTCAATGACTTTACTGCTATGGAATAGACTCTTTCATTGAAATCTGTTCATTGAAACCAGGAATTTATCACAACTCTGCCTTTAAATGGCATTGAAAAACAGCCACTTTAAAAGGAAAGGATGATGAGGAAATTAATCTCGGGCAAGTTTTTCTTGATAAGGAAAGAGAACAGAGGCTTCTGGCATTTATATGCCAAAAATCAACACATGGAGAAAAATGAGTATTCCACACTGCTGTGGCAAGAAACATTTTTCTATTAAATAAAAATGAAGTTCTGAATAAATATGTTTTGCTGTGAATATAATACACTAGAGAATACAGTAAAAGAATAATGACCTCAGCATCCCCCCCCAAATAAAACAGTAATTAACCTAATAAAGAGCATATTTAGGTATTCATCTTCCTTGCAGGAGTGATTTCCAAAAAAAAAAAAAAAAAAAAAAAGGAATAATAGTACTGTGTACAGGTATGCTGTAAATACCAAGCATTCATAATTTCCTGCCTCCCTCTCCCCAGCCCTTGCCTTTATTCATTCTCTTTGTCAGCTTTGGTGACACGCAGCATCTCTGGAAGGTGAAGATGAGAATCATCTCCCTTCACACTGAGTTATACTCTAGACCCAGACCCTATATAATGTGAGGATCTAAAGAATCAATCTTCCAATTGCATTTTAAGCTGAAATAATCTTGGAAAAAAAAGAAAAAGTCTGAATCTATCATCTTGACACACGTTCAGTGGAGCGTTGTTTCTTTAGGCACAACATGGAGCAGCTGACTGGGAATTAATCCAAGTGTGGCTTCCCATTGTTCCTCATGTGTTGAGCTGTTACCAAAGTGCTCCTCAGCCTGAGCTTGGAGCTGTGCTGCTGCTCTGGCTGTGGTTTGTGCTGTGGGTGTGTGAGAGAAAAGCCAAGGCAAGCAGGAATGTTTATGGACTATTCCACCTGCTCCCCTGGGCTGCTGGGGGCACAGGGGATGGCTCTGGCAGAGGAGCTCTGCCTGCTCCATGGAGCATTTCCAGGGATCAGCTGTGCTTAGAACAGAGCATGATGCTGCAGGAAAGAGCTTCTGCAGTGCTGGTGAACCTTGCTGGCTGTGCCTGGGCTTCTGCTCCCTTGTTGCCAGCAGACCCATTGGAACAGGAGCACAGAGAGGCTGGGGCTCTCTGAGGAGCCTCAGGGGCTGCCTCTGCTGGGATGTGCTCACCTGTATAATCACATGGAGGATTAGAGGAAAGAATCATTATGCCAACCTCATTTTTAAGGAGGTGAAAATAAAAGCTTAGGAAATTGTTGATCTGGCCAAAAGCACATGGGAAGCCTCAGAAAAACTAATCAGTAAGTGCTGAGCTGCAGTCCAGGGGCTTAGCCATATTATAAACAGCCACTAAACCCCTAAGACTCTTCTCCAATAGACCAAATGAAAATATCTACCAAACTTTCTTCAGCAGTTAAAACTCACCATTTCTATTTCGGGGTCTGCATTTGGGTGAGCACAAAGAGTGAGAGGAAACAAAACAGGTCCTTAGTGCTGGGTAGGGTGTGGGGTGAGGGCAATGGTGACACCAGAACAGCAACAGGCTTTACAGCAGCTCCTTCAGGACCATCCATGAGCTCTGGCACCGCTGGTGATGTCACCAGGGAGTCCCAGGGGAATGATGTTCCTACCTGGAGCCGTAGCTCGGCTGCTGTTGTGTGCTTTTCATACTGATAGAATACCTGTCAGCTCCAGCCCCCAAAATAAGTTCTAATATGGCATATCAGGGGTGGAAATAATAGTGGCTTACATAATTGCAATGTTACTGACACAGCTGATGAGCTGATGATGTTATTTGCACAGCAGTGATGACATTCAAACCCTTGCCGACTCACAATTACACGGTGCGCGCTGAGCCCGAGCAGGATTCAAATTACCAGGAGCACACAATGAAAATACAGTCTCTTGACAAGATAAAGGGGGGGGGAGCAGTGGAGAATGGCTTAAAAATCTCTTTTTGGTGGCTGCAGCGTTCACTAGTGCTAATTCATGGCTTTTTACCTTGCACATTTCATTTTAAGAAAGTAAATTGGAAGCATTATGTTCTGCCTTTTTGCCTTGATTTAAAACCTGCCTGTGCCTGCTCCTCTGCTGCCTGGCTGTGGTGAGGCACCTTTGGGGCTCTCCCTGGGAAATGCAAATTTCTTGAATCAATAGCTTCACTTTTTTCTTTTATCTTCTTTTTTTCCCCTTCCCCCCCTCCCAATAGAAGTTTAAATAAGAATACATGTGGGTGGGAGTAGGTAGGACACCGTTTGTAGCCAGCCCAAACATGATGAGTGTTAGAACAAAAGCGGAAGGAAAATGGATTTTGGAAAAGGTTTATTCCCAAGCAGAGTAATAACTGGCTACAGACTGATGCTGAGATGGAATCCCAGGGATCTGTGGCTGAATCCTGCAGCTGCTCTCAGGCCAAAGCAGCACTGAACCCCAGGTGAAGAGCTCTGCTGGGCTTGGCTCACAGCAGAGCATTCACTGCTGGTGTTATCAGTGATTCACACGAGGCTCTTTTCGGGCATGATCCCAGCCCACACACATCAGTAACACCAGGTCAGTCCTTTGCACAATTTGGATTTGGATTATGGTCCTCACCTGTCGTGCCTTGATCCCCACAAATCCCCACGTGTGCCAGCCTCAGTGCTTGGCAGAGCCCATCTGCAGGGCTGTGCTCAGCTCTCTGTGACTCAATTGCTGCCTCACATCCTTAGAGTGAAGTCCCTTAAATCCTCTCCTGAGTGTACAAATCCACACTTTTCCCATCTGCTATCCTGTGGCTTTATGGACTTTTCCTCAGTGCCTGGTGACCTGAGAACTTACGGAGACAAACTGGGCATCACCCATTTTTAATCCTCTGCTACATCATCTTCATTTTGGAATATTCTGAGTATTCACTCCACCTCAGAGCATTCCTTCTCTGGATCAGTGTCTGCAGCTTTGGTCCAGCTGGAGGCTCCTCAGTGCACAGCTGCTCCACCTACTCAAGTTCCTCACCTTTCTTTCTCATTAGCTCCTGATTTCAGGCTGCTCCTGACCCTATTTCTCCCTCTGGATTTTTCTCTCTGTCTTTAGTCTGTCCTCTGTGATCAGCTGGAAGGAGCAGGAAAAGGAAATGAACAGAATGAAGAACAAATAAAAATGAAAGATGAATTTTAAGCTAATTGCATGCTTGGTCCACAGCACATCCTTGTGGTGCCTGTAGGTGCTTTGGGATGAAGCCAAGCAGAGAAATGTAGGGTTTTGGGGACAGAAATCTGAAAATGAAGATCCTTAGGGTTTATTTTGTGCTCTTTATTTAGTATTGTATTTATTTTACATTGCCCCCAAATTATTTGTGTATCAAATTCTTGCACCAATAGTATGTTGTAGAAGATATCAGTGTTGGAAATTGTTTGATTTGGGGAGAGGCAGAACAAGAATCAAGGGAATTATAACACCTCTGGCCTCTGCAAGAGCACATGGGTAGTGTTGGTGTTTTCAACTCTCTGCCTTCAGTTCACACCCATGAGTTATCTGGGGGCCTAAGGCTTAGGGGAATTAGGACAGACAGATCTCCAGGCTGGTGGCTGAGTGAAAACATCAAACAGGACAAGAAAAATAAACTAGTCTGGCCCACCTGGAGGAAATCACACATTTTTTACACCAGAGGAAAGCTTGGGAAGGACAAGGGCTCAGTGTGTGCCCTTGGACCCAGAAGCTGCTGTGCTGGTGGCACAGCACAGACCTGCAGCACTGACAAGTCACATCTCAAAGGTTTCTGCTTCTTTCTTCTTGGGGAAAATCAGCCCAATGAGCAAGGTTGTGTCTGCCCTTCCTCAGTGCCACACATCAAGGCATTTCTATTCTGACATGGAGTGAGAAGGTGAAAAGCATAATTAGTGCACCAGCAGTAGCTGGATGGACTGAAGGTCAATTAGTCTGCTCTGAATCTCAGTTCTGAGTTTGCTGGGAAAAGAAAATGATCTTTGTGAATACTGGGCTGATCAGCTCATTCTTAACTGAAATGGTTTTACATTGCTCTCTGAGGCTGGGCAGAATCTGGAAATGCTTCTGCTTTTGGTAGATGTCTAATGCAGTTTCTGCCTGCAGTGAAGACACAGGGCTCTTTGGGTAACAGGCACTGCAGCAGGATTAGCTGGAGGGATGAACAGCAGAGGTTCTTATCAGGTGAGACAAAATGTGGTGCCCCTTTGGCTTAGGGTTTGATTCAAACCTACAGGAGTTCTTGAAAATGACATCCTATAGATGCACACCCAGATAAGGATCACACAGGCCTTGTTTGGAGCATATAGAAATATTTCTGATCCTGCCCTTTTGTACCTGCTGGCCAGTGATGGATAAAGGGGAGTGCCTGGCTGCTGTGAGTGCTGAGCCCTGCTCTCTGGATGCCATCCTGATTGATTTGCTTGTGCTGTGCAGGGAGGTGGAAGCAGCACTTGCTGGCTGCAGCTGAATTACAATCATGGCATGGTTTCTCTGTAAGGGACTCTAGAGGTCACCTGGACCAACCTTCTCTTCAAAGCAGGGCTTTGCGAGGACTTTATTCTCCACTTCTGAAAAACTCAGTGCATTTCTGGTGACACCCCAATCAGTCCCTTCTGAAATTTCTTGGGTGCACATGGTTGTGCCCTGAAACATCCCAATGCCAGAATATCCTTCACTCTTCCTGGGCACTCCTCAGGATAAGACATCCCACAGATGGTTCCTAACCCAGAGACAGGGGAACTGTGTGAGACCATCCATCATTTCATTGCTTTTGTCCAAGTCCTGATGGGCCACAGATGTCACAGAACTTGTCAACCTTTGCTGTGAGGGGCCCTTCCAAGGAGCAGATGTCTGTGTTCAGTGACTACTGACTGTCCAAAGGAAGCTCTCATCCAAAAATGGGGGAGCTGTTCTTGTCACAAGCTTGAAAGCACACACAACTTTTAACAGACCAACCTGAATTTATTTGAGTGCAAATGCAAAATAGCAGTTATAGAGTCTGCTAAAGAGTTTAGAATAAAATGAGAAAGAGGCAGAATCCAACAAGGAAAAACCTCCTCTAGGGAAATAACTTTGTTTAGAGAAAAATTTAGTTGGATAAGCAGCAAGCAGACCCTGTAAATTGTTGTATCATTAAAGTATGTCTCGCATGGGTGCGTGTGTTTGCATCCTCTGCAGTGTGGTGCCTAAACATCCAAACTTCCCAAATCCCAGTACAACTCTGAGGACTCATGCTCAAGGAAGAGACAGGTGCTTTTGAAGATGTCTGCAGGAGCTATAAATAACAGGTAATGGCAAAAAGGATCTTCTGGCATACAGACTCTATTACTTGGGAGCTCTAAGTAATAGAAGGTAAAGGAGCTGCCTTCAAACCCAAAACTCCCCTCAGTGTTTTCCTTTGTCTCTCATAGGTGCTTGCTAAAGCTCTCTTTGGAGTGACTATAACCAAAGGAACAATACTTGAAGGGTCTGTGAGTGAGCAGGGATGGCTATAGAGGGTGTGGAGGAACAGCTTGAGAAAAGCTACTGATATTTTAATAAAGATTACATCCCCATCTATACCTTCCATGAAAGTTAATTAGAACAGAGGTTGCTAAGCATGGGGGGGAAATGAGCTCCTGATTTTTCTGTTTGTTTTAAGTGAAGCACATTTGTTCTGTTATGGTTGCTTTTGCAAGGGAGGAGGTTTGCCCAGGATCTGAGCTGCCCTGGGCAGGGCAAAGCCTCTTCCCTGCATTTCTGTGAGCACCCAGCTCTCACCTTGGCCCTGCTGCTGGTGTGCTCATAGCTCAGATGCAGATACCAAAGACAGACCTGCTGTCCCTCGTGCTCCCTGCCTGTAGTTCCCCCTCCATGCCTCGTTTGCATGCACAGCCTTTCTCTTTGGAGGGAATTCTGACAGACAGCTCTGCCTTCCCACCGTGCAGGGATGAGCTCAGTGAAACATGGAAAAACAGTGTTTGCCTGCAGGTCCTTAGCACAGCAGCAAAGCCCCAGTGCTGAAAGCAGATGGTGGGAAGAGACTTTGTTGATGAGGAAAGGAAAAAAAAATTGATGTTGCTAATGAATTACACTTAATAACTACCTAGAACTCAGAGAATCCTTTAGTTCTTCACAAGCTCTTCTGAAACCCCTGTCCAGCACAGTATTTACTATCAGCAGCCTGGTTGACTCACAGTGTTTTTCACAGCAGTAGCAATTCCTGCTAACAAGTGTTTATAGGGCTGGAGACCTTCTGTGGTGGAGGGCAGCAGGTGAGCACGCTGCCTGTTTATCACTGACACACCATAGCAAGGGCTGGGGAAATATTTACCTAAATCCTTGTGTGGGCACTGGCAATGCCCAGAATCACCTGTGATTTAACTGCCAGGCAGCTGCAAGCACCTACATTATTCCAATTTTAGGGCACTTACTGCTTAGTTGCCAGATTTGCTGCTATTTAAAATTATCCCAGTGATTTATCACACCTTAGATCTTGGTGGAATGGACCAAAGGCCTTCTCAGCACAAAACTCCTCCCTGATAGCATTAGCAGTGGTTTTTGGAGCAGTCATGGCCCAAGCATTATGGATATAGATGATATGAGATTAGTTTGATTGATTTAGCTTTTTTAGGAGTTTTCAGGAATTTTAGGGGGAAAAAATATGCCTTTAGGTACAAGGAAATTTTATTTCCTTCTGGTGTAGCAGAAAACTGAAAACTTCCCATGTTTCCTTTGGATCTGAATAAAACCTTGTGTGCTCCTAGGTTTCCTGTTATTTCTTTTGCATTTTCTGACTTAATTGCACATTAGACTTGTACTCCTGCTTCAGAAAGTGTGCTTTTCCTATCCTTTCCCATCCTTTGCTTTCCCTTTTCACAGTGGGTCCACAGAATCATGAAACACTCATCTCCACAGCCCCAAGGAGGGAATAAACCAGGAACTGGTTTCCTACTATCAATTTAGGAATAGCCAAGTTTGAGCCAAGAAAATGCACCAGAACTCAGGGACTTGTGAATCCTTTGTGCAGCTCCCAGTGGCTGTGGCGTGGGCTTGGATGACTTTATCAGGTGTTACAAAGTCATATCCATCAAAAGCTGTTGGAGTAGCCAGCAAATCCTATTCAGCAACATGTCCAGTTCCCATCAACATCCCATGAATCTCCCTCCTTGCTCCTTTGGCTGACTGAGAGCCAGAGTCTGTGGCCCTTTTCCATGGCTTGATTTTCAATTAAGAGATAATGTCAGTGGAAGAGCACAGTTCATCAGTGTCCCCCTGCTGCTGCAGAAGGCAGAGATGTGGTGAGCAGAGGTCAACTGCTGAAAATCTACATGCCTGGCTAAAATATTATATAATATGTTAGGCTAATTTTACTTCATTTCATATTCACATATATTAGTGCAGCCTTTGTTATATTCTTATCCTTATGTAAGTTACATCTGTTCTTTTATTCACTCATCCATGTTTGCTCTGCTTTCAGATTTATGAAACAGGCATTCCACTGAGCTCAGCAAATGATGGGCATAATAACTTATCTAAATTGCAAAGTATGTGATGCCCTTGAGGTAAACTCAGTTGTGAAGGTTTTATGAAGTGTCTCACATGTGGAAGTGGAGGAAAGTGTTTATTTGCCAACTCCTGTCTCTCCTTTGGCTGTTCAAATGATGTTAAGAGGATCCTGTGAAACTGCTACAAAAGCCTGGGGGCTAAATGGAGGAGAGAAGTAAAGCTGCATTATTATTATCTTGGTAGAGCAAGCAGAGCCATCCTGGCACTTGCACTTACACAGCTCTTCCCTCCTTGGACATCAAAAGTTTCTGGTTGACAGGCTCTAAAGTATCTATTTATTTAATGAAATGCCTCTCACTGTAACAATATTGTGAGGCTTTATTAATGAATTTATGGTTATGAGATAGGGAAGCAATCTCTTTATTTTCCTTTTATTTTCCCCTCTTACAATACTGCAGAGGGGCAAAGGCTCTGTAGAGGAAAGGGAGGTTGTTTTATGTGTGTCAGATATTCCAACCCCTCTGCCTGTCTGTGGCTGCTCTAAAGTCCTTCACTGAGCATGCAGAGTCCTGATTCCTTGAGTGATTCAGGGCCAAGCTTTACTGCCAGTCCCAGCACTGATGTACACATCAGATGTCACCTTGTGTGTAACTCTGTCACCAAAGCAGCTCATCAATAACAGCCAGACCTGAGAGTGTCCCCTTCTGCTTAATTCTCAGTGCCTGGACTGAGTTTTGTGGGACAGAGCTGAGTTACCATCCTAATTTCCATCAATATCTCTTGGAGTTTCCTGTTCATTGCTGCTGAGCCTCGTGCATCAGAGATCATTGCTTAAATTACTGGACTAAATAAGACTTGCTATAATAATAAATTCAAATATCATCTGAATTAAGAAGAGAATTTATGCTTTAAAATCCAGTAAGAAAAAATACATTTCTACCTACCTTGACTGCTGAAGACTTAAGCCCCTTTTAGAAAGAGGGTTTGATTCTCTTTTCCTTAATGTTTCCTGTTGACAGCTTTAGGTGGGATTCCCATGCTTAGGAAGGGCTGCAGAGAGGTTCATTCTCATGCAATCCTGAAGTTGTGATATTTAAATACCTTCAACACTCAATTTATAAAACATTTTGGACAGAGCCAGTGACCAAAACAATAGTCCTAAGCTTTAGTATGTTGCCTCAAATCCTCTGTGAGCCAAGTGCTCTGGCCCACAAGCAAGTTGAGTTTGGGAATTTCTGACAACTATAAAAAGAAAGAAGTTGATAAATTTTTCTTATGAATGTCCATAATCCTGAAGTAGATTGTGACTCAGTCCCTCCCTTAATTGCTGGAAAGTTTTCAGGGTCTCTGCTTCCCCCAGCTGCTGGCCAAATTTTATCCAGGGGACTGTGAACAAAAGTGTCAGTAAATTCTGCAGAATAGGGATTTTGGGAGACTGACCAGACCCATTTTCCCTGCCTCTCTGGCATTCCTCAGGGATACCCAGCACGTGGGGAAAGGATTTGTGGGAGGGTGTTTCTTAATTTCCCAAGGTAATCTGGGCTTTCCTAGGTCAGCTCTCCTCGTGGCTGCAGTCACAGCCTGGTAATACTGACAGAAGCATCTTCCATGCACTGATCTTCTCTTTTTCCCAGCTAATTATGAAGTAATTTGTCATTTCTTTGTGTTTAAGCTCACAAAATAATTAGCCCATTTAATAAATTAGTTGGCTTAAAGATGTAAATCTGTCAGTGAATTGGATGAGCAGTGCAGCACCCAAAACACTTGAAGCTACATATCCATTACTACTTTGTCAGCCCTGGAAATTCAAAATTGTTCAGATTAATTCCAAACTAATTTCATAAACCCTCCACTATGACAAGAGGAAAAGTGTTTGTGTGTCAGGCTTTGTGCCCTTTGATGTCAGATTTCAGCCTGAATGAATTTTTTATGGCTGACTCTAGAATGCAAAACCCTGAAAACAGTGGTTTGTATTGGCAGTTCTGACAGACCCTTTAACCATTTGGAAAATAGGCACTGCTATAACCCTGCTGCATTAGAGAAAACTGTTGAGTGCTTTCATTAGGTGCAACAGCTGTTTTCTGTTGCAAAAGCCAAACCTCACTGGTGGGAGCATAGCTGTCAGCTTTCCAGAGCTTTGCATTTATAGCTGATTGTATAAACTCCTTTATGTTCTGTTCTTTTGCTTTCCAAAATATGGAAATGAATTCAATAGCAAAAATACAAATAACTACCTTGAAACTAGATATGTGTGAAGGTTCTTTGTAGGCTCCTACAATCAGTGTTAGGTGATGAGTGAGCTGACAAATTCTGAATTTTTGGAAATGGTTCTAGCTCAAGTGATGTGATAATCCACACCACATCAATTTTTAATCACCAGATTTAACTCTCCTCCTTGGTAATGTGTTAGAGATATTTAACCTAATGTAACATTCTTAATTAGAGCTGATTTAAAAAAACAACAACCACAAACCACCAAAAATCCAACAAACCCCTCTTCCCTGAGCTCCCTGAGTGTTCTCCTGTCTCTTCAATTTAAACAGAATTATTTCCTAAGAACATGCTGAATATGCTGAAATGCATTTTTTTTTTTTTAAAGTAAAGTTGATGATGCTTTTTGTTTCTTTGTTCTGACATAATACAGAAAAATAGTTTAGTATTATGAAACAAACTGTGAGTTCTGCCTGGAACAAGATGTCTCAAATCAAATAGTTATGTGAGTTGTCAGAAATTAAATGCAAACATATGCTCAGAATGCAAACGAATTTTGAAGCACCAAATTTTGTAATGGCAGGGAGGAGGTTTTAATGCATTCAGTAAATTTCAATCCCAAATATTGAGTTATGCACAGATTAATGTGGCATAATATGGGCTACCAGTTCATTTTTAGATGTTAGCTTGATTTTTGTTAAAATTATAATGAAAACAAAAGTATCCAGAGAAAAATGATGTACATACATACAAACACACCAAAACCCAAGCTTGTTTTACTGAATTTGCAATGAGATATTAGTCACTTTGTGGTAAAAAATATGGAAGTAACAAAATTTTAAGGAACCTTTAATAAATATTTAGCTGTCTCTGTTCAATCCATTCTCAACAGCCTGTGGTCATTCACAGTTGTGAAAATCAGACTGGTTATTCAAACACCTGGCTGAGGGTTAAATTCTGACTTTTGGAAAAATTTGGAAATCTGTCTGATATTTAAGTCTACTGTCTAAAATGTCAAATATTAGAGAAGTACAGGGAATAGGTTATTTGTAGCTGTGTCATTTACACTCATCTAGGTAACAATATTTATTATATAAGGCAGGAAAATATATGCAATTGTATAAGTATATATAATTTATATCATGTGCAGTATTTGTGTTGCAAAAGGTTCTCATAATCTGTAGGCAGGTGTGAGAAATTTAGAGACTATCCTGGTGAAATGTAAAAAAGTATTTGTCCTTTGTTTTGCCTCACAAGCTTTTGAAAGAGATGAAACCCCAGTCTGTCTATAATTTAGGGCATTTAAGATTTGATTAGTTTCAGAAAACATTCTGTTCTTGGGAAACTTTATTAAAAGCCACTGATCTGACAGCTAACTGAGGCAATACACACCTACTCAGACTTTCTCTAGGGAGAAATTGTTTTGAAATTGTAATTCAAATAATTTAGGAATATAATGAATATAATCATTTTGGAAACACCTTGACCTTCCACCCCTGTGGTGCCTTTCAAATGTCTGAAATGTCTGAAATGAGACATCTCTGTTCAGGCAGGGTTTGGGGTTTTCAGTGTCTTACCTGAGATCTGTCTGCAAACCCCAAACCCCAAAAAAGGCAGTTTCAGGTCCTGCCAGTGCAGAAATCCAAATCCTTTACTCACCAGGCTGTCATTGCATCCACAATCCAGAGTGAGAGTGCATCCCTCTGGGATCTGAGGGAGCTGCAAGAACCATTAATAACATTTTCCCTCCCTGGTGATGTGCAGCTATCCTTTCCCTCACAAGGGGCTGAATGTCTGTGATGGTGAATGCCCAGAGCTGTGATTTGCTCTGGTTTGAGAGACTTTGTGAAAATGCAACATACTCCTCTTCCACCCCAGCCTGACCCATCATTCATTCTGCTGGGTCAGACTCATCTGTTCTGAGAACCAACAAGGCTCCCTGCCTTCCACAAATCCTTTCAGAATTAAATTGACCAGTTGCTGTGCAGAGACTCCAGAAAGGCATTTACATGTCTTTTACCTCTCACATCACCAAAGCCTCATTTGAGCTCCACTAACAGACCTAATTTGTTGGGCTGAATTTCATTCCCTAACAACTTCCCCCCACATCCAATTAGCACTGTACCACACATGACAAAGATAGAAGAGAATTCTAATTATCAGCCAAAAAGAAGCTATTCAGGTTGGGATTTTTGTCTTTTTTTTTTTTTTTTCCCATGTGTTAGACAGCCCTATGAGACTGTTAGTATGGACAAAGTTCAGCTGTAGGGGCTAAATCAAATAATAAACATGTATTTGTGGTCAGTGCCTGAGCACTAACAGAGTTCAAGAGGTGCAGTCAGATTTCAAATAGCACTTACGTTTTTTTACCTTTCAAATAGATATGACTCAGGTGGAATTTTACTCCCCAATGAGCAATATATTCTCCTGCCCTTTGCTGCTGCTTTTTGCCTTCTCAATTTTAGCCCACACATGATCTTCTTCACTTTTCCCTTCAAGGATGTCCATGGCATCAACCATTAGTGACTGCAGCTGTGGTACAGAGATAAAAATTATCAGCGTGGAATTCACACAGAAATAACTTCTCTAAATACACAGATTAAAACCTAATTAAAAAATCATTTGTACGCTGATGATTTTATTACTCATCTTTCACACAATGAGCACTGCCACCTCATCTTTGCTTCAGCCATTGCACTGCATTATTGGGATCTAAAATACTTCACAATGGGAAAAAAATCCTCTGGAAAATTTGTACTTAAGCCTATACATTTTAATGCAGTAAATGTTTATATTTAGTAAAGGAAGGCTGGGGTTGTAAAGAATAAAGGCTCCATATTTTATTCTTTAGCTGTCTGAGATATTCTGTGTCGTACATGAATGCTTTTTAGTATTTTCTCCCAAGGCTAATGTATCATCATTTAAAGCAGCATGTAAAACCTTACAAGAGGACAACAATAAAGCTGAGATGCTTTTACTGTAGCTGGAAGTATCTAGCTCATTTCCCCTGCTTTTACTATCCTTTTCCTTTGGCAAACCCTTCCTTCTCCCCATCATTCAGCATAACAGAGCATAAAACCAAGGCTGACAATTTCTAGTGTAAACTATAAAAAGAAGCTGAGGGAAAATACTTGGTAATCAGTCCTTAGTGTTGGAAGGGGGGCTAAAATTCCAGTTAGCTGCCTCCTTCCAGGTTAGTCACAGCATGGCCTCACCGTGCACCTTTCCCAAACACCTGGAAATGTTTCAGCAGCTCTTAGAAAGGGAGACACAAGGCTCAGATCCTTGAGCAGGCTCCTGTCAGCAGCCATCAGTATTTTGGGACAAACTGGGAGAAACTGGTGTTTAATACCTGTCACGTTGCTGTGGTGTAGTAGGTCTGTTCCAAAATGTGTAGTGGCTTAAAGAGAATGCAAACAATAGTTTTTGAAGTCTCTTCTCAAATCCATTACTCATTACAAGGAATTGCACAATGTAAGCATTAGAATTTATGGAGAAGTTATCTTTTCCTTCAAGAAATTGTCTCTTCTATCTGTACCCAGACAGGCAGCAGTTCCCTGTGCCATACCTTAGGACTTTATTTAGTTACAAGAAGATATTTACACAGAAGAGTTTATAACTGAAATGCCTTTGGGATCCACGTGAGTTGTACTGTTATAAATTCAGTGTCTTTTAAACTTCATACAACTTATTCAGTATGTGATAATAAACATTTGGCATCTTTAGCCCTTTCTAACTCACACAATTTAACTGCCTTCCTTGGTCATAAAGTCTTATCTCAGTTTTACCAGTGTAAAGTCAGAATGACCTCAGAGGAATTATTTTCAATTTTTATTAGTCCAAATGTGATTAGAATTTGTCCAGCTCAGTTTTCTTCAAGGAAAAGAAATTAGAGCTCTCTTAGAAATGTTGAAGAGTGAGAGTCCCAGGGGGTCAGTGTGGGTGCTGTGGCTCTGACCCCAGGGACAGGAGCTGCCCCTGGATGCCCCTGAGAGATGAGGACACCAGGACAGCCCAGTCCTGCAGATTACCCATCCTGGGGACCCCAGGGGGAGGAGGAGGAGGGTGGCAGGAGGAGGAGCAGGTGAGGGTCTGTCCCTGCCCCTTTCCCTGGCTGGCTCAGGAGCACAGAGCCAGGGATGCTCTGTGCTCACTGCAGCTGGGATGTGGAGGGAACCCATCCCTGCTGGCACAGGAGAGGCCTGTGCCATGTGGGCTGGTGTCACCAGGGAAGATAAACCCCATTAATCACTCCCTGGTGAAGTTATTCTGCAAGTTCTTGCCTGCAGTCTTGTGCCTTCACACTGTGGTGCCTTAACTTTACTAAAATATTCCAGTTACAAAGCAACAGAGCTTCCATTTGCACACAGAATAAAGATATAGTTTATAGCTGGGTGGCAGAACAAAGAAAAATAAATGAATTCTGAATTAATGCACTGTAGCTGGTAGAGATTTTATGTCTTCTTTTAAAAAAGCATTTTTACCTTGAGCTCAGTAAACAAAAAATACACGTTTCATTGAAAGATTTAAAGCCTGTCACATAAATGTCCCAGCACAGACCTTTGTTCTGCCCAGTCCTACCCTTAAGAGACTGAAGACCTGTCTTGGGTGGCCTAAAGCCTCTCCAAAAAGCTTTCCAGGGAGGTCAGGTTTATGATTACTACATGACAAGATACAGACAAGAGAGTGAGAGCCTGTGCTGAACGTGTGATGTACTGAAAATATTGTGCCCTGGAGAAAAACCCATCACTGAAATATGTACCAATAACTCAAGACCCTTTAGTCAGCCTTGAAATGTGGGCCTGCTGAAGTTTAATACCAGAGAACTTGAATCAAAAGGAGAATGTCTTTTAATAACAGAGTTTCTTTGCAATGTCGTTTCCCCTTATCTCGAGCCCAGACTTCAAAGTCTGGCAGCCACCTCCTGCAGTTGCAGGCTGCTGCTTCTCTTCCCTAAAGCAAGCTGCTGTGAAGCCTTAATTCTGCAGAGCTTAGGAGCTTTGCAGGACTGCAAACAAATGGCAAGGGACTGGCTTTGGAAAAACCAGGAATTTTTAGTTGGATCATCAAAATTGGACTGCCTTTAAATGCAAGGGCTGTGGAGAGACTTTTTTTCTTTTTTTTTTTAATTTTTTTTTTTTTTTTTTTTTTTACCCTAGAATGAAATGCTTAAAATTTACATGTACCTGAGCTTCTCTTTCCCCCTTTGTAAAACCTGACAGCCTTGAGGAAGAACAATCATATGGTACTTTCTGATTGCAGCTTATTGATGTGCTATCAGGCCTTTAATGACTCCAGTCCCAGCCCTGCTGGCATCTCTGCCCTCCTCTCACAAAAGGAAAACAGAGCATGGCAGGCACACAGGATTATTCAGAGACAGGGGTGGCAGCAGGAAAGGAAACCTTTCCTTTCCTGCTCTGCTCAGCTGTAGCTGGGTTGGGCCTGTTTTGCAGCAGGTGGTTTCTGAGGTTAGATAACTTAGAGTAGCACAATCTGAATAATTGCAATCATTTTCCCAGACTGATTTGGGGAGGTTTGGGGGAAAAGAAGAGGTTTTAAAAATATGCCCACAGATGAGTCATGCTGGTTCTATAAAAGTGATCCTTGCAGGTGATCAGCACCTCCTCTGATAAAGCACTGAAGGACGATTTAAAAACTACTTCAGGGCTGCACACTGGAAAAATGAGTTATGGAGCAAATTGCAGTGCAGAGCTCTGGCCCAGCCCTTTCCTCCCTGGCTGCCTTCTTCTAGAGGCCAAAATAGGAGTTAGAAATAAAACCTGACCAGTTCTGCACCTTCCCAAGTGCCTCCCTGTGGGCAGGGCATGGTCCCCAGCTCAGCCATCACTTGATTCATCACTTGGGACTGCTCCTCCTCCAAGGAGGTTGGTAATGGAACCTCTCCATCACACTGGACAGGAGCTGTGCTTGCCTTTTTTTCCCAGCAAAAGCAGGGAAAGGAGGAGAGTCACAGGAAAAATAAAACCCTTGTCCTTTAAGCCCTGCCCCTGGAGGCTTCTCAACCCTTGTATTTGTGCAGGTAATGCTATAAGCAATATGATATCCAGCACCTTAAAGAAAATGCTGCTGACAATCCCTGAACTGGGGGAAAAAATTTCTTACCACACTCTCTCTAGTAGTAGTAGTAGTAGTAGTAGAAGAATAAATATGCAGTCATAACATATGTGAAGTGGGGACAGCAGATAACAAACTTGAATGCAATTTTCTCATTTGGAAATGGCTTTTCTATAATCCCCTCTATTAAATATTACCTAACTTATATGGATTGCTTTTAAAGTTTCAGGGAAGAGGTTGAGGAAAATGTGCAGTGTGTCAACTTATGGTTTGTTTGCAGACTAGGCAAATCCAGAGTTTTCAAATATATAACCTTGAGGGCCTAAAACCTGCAGAGGTGGGTTCTGATCCTCCAGGCAGCCAGGCACATGGTAAATTTTAAGTGTGTGAATACAGAAACTCAGCCAAGTGCTTGCATAAAATCTCAGCACCTGCTGAAGTGTTTGATGGATGGCAGCCTTGCCACCATATTTTCAGAAGTATTCTGATGCCAAAAATGCAAATAAGCACCCTACTGAGATTTTCAAAAGCAATTTGGCCTAGATTCCCTACGAGATGGAGCCATTGCATATCTGAATGCTCAGCCCTTCAGAGTGAAATTTCCATTCATCTAATCAGGGTTTTGAATGCACTTAAGTGCCTGAAATTCCAAGAACTGGCATCAATTTTCAAAGCCACTTCCAGTATTTTTAGCAGACCTTTGTTCTGGCAGCTCCATATGGTGGCACCCTGATGCTGCCATTTCCATGCTCTTCAGGTAGGTGATTCTAGGTCCAATCATGAATTGAGCACAGTGAAAGGAAAGTTTGGAATGACATTTATTTTTTCAACAAACTCTGTCCTGTTTTTAAATTGAACCCCGTCTTCACAAAGAGTCTTCATCACTTGGTTTGATCTTGGTTTTGCAGAAATTTGCAGTGGGCAACCATCAAGTGTTGCCATCAAGTGTGAACGTGGTTCTTTTATCAAGGCTAAGAATTTAATAACAACTCTGATGCTGCTTTCTATACCTCTTACAGGAGCAGTAATGGAAAAACACTCAATTTTCTTTAACTTTAAAAAACCACAATCCTGGCACAGTTAATTTTACACCTTTTAATCTAACACTTAAGATAATTGTGAAACAGTTATATAAAAAATAAAATATATATAATATATAAATAGAAGACTGTGTGCTGGAGAGCAGCACAGTAATGGAGCTGTAATCTGGGAGCTCCAGATGTGAGAGCAACTGGGAAAGAAAGAGCTGAGGCAGTGGGCTGGTGTTTCCATTAGCTGGAGGAGAGAATCAGGCAGTGCACAGGGAAAGGGAGCTCTGGTCAGCAGTTCCCTGGAGGATTGCAGCTAGCTCCCATCAGCTGTGTTTGGAGAGGTTAATTGAAACCCAAGCACCACAGAGCAGAGAAGCCAGCACGGTAGGAGATACCTCTTTTGAGAGAAGTGTGCTTTGATTAGTCTATTAATGAAAATGCCAAGAGCTTATTATTCTTCTCAATAAACATAATGCAGGGCAGAATTCCAGAGAGAGCAAACAACTGAAAAGCAAAGGAGAGATAAAAGACAATGATAGCAGAAGGACCATTGTGTAAAAATAGGTACAAATAAGACAGTTAAGCTTCTGATAATTCAGGTGGAAGGTCTGCAGTGTGCTTCACTCAGAGCAGAAAAGACAGAAAGCCTGAGTAATTCTAAGAGGGATTTTACTCAATGTATGAGTGAGATATTTGGTGAAACAAAGGTTTATAACAGCACATGACCTGACTTGAGGATGCAGGAGAGTCCTTCTAAACCCATCTGCTCATGAGCTGTTAACCCATCTCCAAGAGGGAAGACCAGGACAACCTCCTTAAAAAGTACATTTATCACTTGAGGAGTCATTTTCTGAGGACCTGACCTAGTATTACTAGGAAATACCAGCAAAGAAAAAGTTTTCTGTGCTCTTTAATATGTGAAATCTATATCTAGTCAATAACAATATAATTCTGATCCTATCTTATAAATCTGACCCTATGTAGTTAATGTGGTGCTGAAGAAAGGAAGAATTTGGAGCTCAGATTCCACCCAACCACTGGTCTCTGGAAGCCCCAGGCAGAGCTGTGTGCATTAAAAGGAGAAGCAATCAGTTAATGAGAAAGAAAGAGAACTCTTACCAGCACCAAATAGTCTCACAACATTTGAGATGCAGCAAATGTTTTTTTTTTTTTTTTTTTCCCCTGCTATTCTTGAAATCCACCCAAACCCTTTTTGTGCAAGCACTAAGAAATGAGCATGTTGAGTCATCAGCTCAGAAAGCAGGTAACAATCCTCTCTCATCATGCTGTGTCTGGTGGGGGCTTCTCCAGTGATTAAGAAAGTAAAGGCTAAAAGAAAACAATTTTTTCTCTGCTTGACTCTTCAGAAGAATATAAAGGCAGGCCACGTAGCTCCATGAAACAAATTTGGCATCTGAGCCAGCACTCACTCTGTGGACACAGCAATGCTATTTAAATTTAGAGTAGGTTGGAAATAAATAAATAAAAGACTCACAAGGTTTTTTTAAATTTTTTTTAAGGGATTAGAGGAGGTTGAACATTGTCAGAGGTGGTGTTTCAGTGACAATGAGAAATGCAGAAGGAGAAAGTAAATAACTGCTGCTGGCAGGAAGAAAATTTCCACTGGGAGCTGATCCGCATGATGAGAATTACATGAACTGTAGCAGAATTCAAGGGGCTACTAAGCTGCAGTAAAAAACATAATAAAGTGACCTGGCAATCAGATGAAAGTGAAACCAGCCCAGGTTGCCACAGTGAAGGTTAAGCAAGCAGCAAACTTAAATGGAGACTTGATGGGAAAGAGAAATCAGGTAGCAAAGGAACCAAAAATGCAGTATATGGAATAAGAGTTGGATTCTGGTTAGAAATTCAGTAACATACTCAGATAAGAAACAGGTAAATGATGCTGCTGTTACTTTTGGATGTATCTCACCCCTGTTGACTAGTATTTCAAGAAGAATTGAAAAGAAAAAGTAAAAATAAGCAATTGGATTTTCTGTTGAGTCTTAATTCATAGTGGGCAGTCTTGCAAGAGGGAGCATTCCCTAGAAAATTTTGCTGCACAAATTCCCTTTAAACTAGAACCAAAAAGGCTGTTTATTCCTGGAGGCATTTGAAGACCTTCCTGCTGGGAAAGAAATAAGGTCCTGCTGCCCAAGGATCAGCCCTGTGACATCTTCCCTCCTCTGACCTTGGGATGAAAAATCACCCACACAAACAGATCAGCCTCTGCTGGATGGAGCTTACCTTAGCTCTTGCTAAACACCCAGCACCAGCATCCAGAACAAAGCTTTCATTGGAAAAAGGAGCTGCAGAGCATGTGAGAGGAGTGAATCCTGTCCTTTCATGAACTGAGAACTTTGGGGTGATACCCCCACCTTTTCCTTTTCTCTGCATGCAAGAAAGGAGTCATCCCTTCTGCCACTTCTATTTATAAATAAACTCAAATTGCTGAGTGCTAAAAAACATAAAAGCAAAGCAAAGTGTTTGGTCAGCCTGGATTTTAAGTGGGATGTGTCATAGCCAGCACTCAGGGCATGTTTAAATATCAGCTTGAAGAACAGCACTTTGCAAAAGTCTGGAATTTTGCTTAGTATTTCTTGTCTACTGTGAAGTCCTTTCCACTGTTTTTCAGCTCAAAATTCTGAATGAAGTTATGCCTTGCAAGCAGCTCTGTAGCCCATTGCAATAACAAGCAGGAAAAAAATCCATCATAATGTTTCTTTAATGCCCCTGGTATCCTTCAGGAAGTGTGTGCAGTAAATACTTACCCTCCACTTAAAAAATAGACAGCAAAAGAGTGAGATCTGTAAATGTCAGCATCATGCTGTGAATCATGTGGTAGCTTTTGCTCACCTTTATAGCATGAGCAGTCTAATAAACCCCTCTGGCCACTCTTTCTCCTCTTAAGTAGCATCATGTGCCATCAGCATGGGACTACAGCAAGAGAAAGAAAAACTTGGTGTGTACAAAGCAGCAGAAATGACCCCAGTGAAATCACTTAATAGAGTAACTGCTTGTGAGTGCTGGGGTATGAGTAACTGCAGCTCTGACCAGCAGACATCTTCTAAATGAAATAACCAATAATCCTTGTGCCAGGGTGTTTCTGGGTAGATGAGGTTTATGGCATTTCCCCAACAGTGCAGAGGAGGGGCAGACTATGATATTCTTCCTCAAATTTCTTTACAATAACCAAATGTTCCCTTGATTTAAATGGGACTGGCTGTTCTTTATGAGGAGGGGGAGGTGGAAAGAGAAAATTCTCTGCTTTTTAAACCTCTGACTTCACATCATACCAAGACTGTATGTTGTATATCAACAGTGTATGTTTATACACTGTGTGTATAAAGCACATAACTAACTCTAGGTTGTGTGACTGCACAACTGAGGTTGCAGAATTGCCTTGAATATTCAGTGCTGCCCTGGCTTAGTAAGGTCTACTTTAGCCCTGGGGTGATTTTGTCAAAAAAAAAAAAAAAAAAAAAAAAAAGAAAATCTGATCAGGACAAGAATTTGGATTGCACATTTGCATCTTCAAATGAAAAAGAAGACAGAAAGGAATGTTGGTTCTATTAAAAAAACCCAAAGGTATTATTTTATCTTCTTTAAGTTGTAAAGCTTAAGTCTGTAGCTGAAGTTTGTTTTGCATGTTTTTAATTCAGTTTGTGTGTGACAGAAGTAAGATGGAGTTGTATTTCTAGCGTAAAGAAAATTTTGGAATACTTCTAAAGAAGCAAAATTGGCCAAATCTGTCAGCACCATGAAATGCTGTCCTCAGCAGCAGAACAGCTCTGTGTCTGTAATTGCCATTGTCTTTTGCTCTTTGGCTCTGCTTGAACCACGAGGTCCTGCTCCTCCAAATTCATTTACAGAATAGGATCATTTTGGAAAATACAAAAGATAATCTATTTCAAAGTTTCTTGCTACTCTTTAGAGACTGCACAACTGTGATAGAGGAGTCTTACCTCTAAAAGCTCCGTGCCACACCCAAAGAGAGAATTGTGGAGTCAATTATTCTTTCCAAACTGCAGTTTTACTGGGGCTTTTAGAAAGGCCAGGGGTTTATTCTGTACCCAGCACCCAGCCCACTGCCTGTTTGCAATTGTGGCTTCCTGAAGTGCACTGAAGTGCAGTGCCCACAGCAGGAGCAGATATTTCACTTTCCCAAAGATGCCACTTCTATCAGCCCACACATCAATAACTCAGGCTGTTGGTCACCCAGGGCTTCAGGAGAGAACTGGAGAGAGGCAGCTGTGCTTCCTGGGGGATGTGTGACCCTTCTCCTGCCTCCCAGCCACGCAGACACTGTGAGCTCCCATTTTGGAAAAGCACTGAGCACCTTTGCCTCCCACCAGCCCTGGGAGTTCAGGCATCAGCCTTGCTCCAGCAGCTGCTCTCTGGGACTAAAGGAGACAGAGCTTCCTCAAATATCCAGCTAATGTTTCTTCCTTGCTAGGGGTTGCTAAGTAGCAGTTTTTGTCAACCTCCTATCTAAGAATATAAATCCTGTGATTTGCTAAGACACTCCTGACGAGAAAATGGCTCTGATTCCCTGAGTGCACAGAAAACTCCAACCCAGTTATTGCTAGGGAAAAAGCATTAACATTAGCATTCACAATCTGGGGAGGAGGAGAGGCTTCTTCCTCATATTTTCTGGAGAATAATTTAAGAATTGCATTAAAACAGTCTAGTCTACATGCAAATTTGATTTTTGACCTTTTGTGCTAATCAACAGCCATGCTCCTAAAAAGCTGTGTACATTATTGCAGAAAGTATGGAGTAGAATTAACTAATATACCTTTAATATGGCTGTAGCAGATTTGAAGGTTATTTCACATATTTTCCTACACAGGGATCAGGATCTGAATCATCAGAAATGCTTCAAGGAGCAATTATTGATGGAGATGATGGTAGAATGTGTAGTATACTGTGGTTATTAAATATAGTGGGTAGTTCTGGTGGCTATGTGGACAAAGGATATGATACATCAGGCCATAAAGATTTGAGAAAATTGCATGTTAAACAATTTAAAATAAACTGTGTACTGTTAAATAATTAGGACTACTTTTATAAAGTATCTAAACCCCATTTGATCTCAGCTCCTGGTGCAGTTTCTGGACATGGGAGGGGCATGTACAGCATGAAGTACCCACTAAAAAGCACAACATGATTCCCACACAGAAGATTCTGCCACCACACATCACACACCAAAGAGAGGTTTTTATATTCACATTTATTCTGGTGCTTCTTATAAAATCCATTACTATATTTCCCCCAGTTCTTTCCCCATATTGTTTTGTTTCTTCTTCCATGGTAGGACTGACTTCTGATTTAGGAAATGAAATAACAATACCATAGACTGTGTTTTTTCATATTCAATTTCTGTAAAGGATCTGTCAGACTGAGGATAAAGTAGAGGAGTGAGGAGGATGGGGAGACTTCTCTGGCCAAAGAAAAGGGCCCTGAGAAACTCCCCAACCAGCCCTTCTCCTCCAGCAAGGATTGTGGACATCACCCTTGAGCTGTCCCAGCCTTCAAGCAAGGGGTGCACCTCAGAAAATTGGCAGTTTTCTAGTTACAGACCTTTCCAAGTTTTTTACCAGTGTTTTTGTTTCTGAAGCCCACAGTCAATAAGCACTGCTGGGCAGGCAGGGATTCAGCCATGTCTGGCCAGGTGTAAATTCCATCAGGATCTGGAATAGCAAAATGGAGATAATTTCCACTGTGCCATTTCAGTTGGAAGAGAAGCTACTTCTTGGTTTTGGAGGAAAAAAAAAAACAATCCAAAACCAAAAAGGAAGTCTAAAAGGGACGAAATGGATTCTAGAAATCTTGCCAAAACAAAAGAGACCAAACCAGTTCACACAGCTCTTACAGGATATTGAAAAATCCAGACTTTGCAACCTTTTGCATCAACAGCTTAAGTTTTTGCTGATGTGCAAGATAAAACTTTCTTCCCATCTATGCACTTTTCAGTGCTGATCATCCAAAGCATCAGGAGCTCAACCCTTCAGAACACATCAGCTCTTAACTGCAAAAGGAGCTGTTTTGTTGTTCCCTGAATTTGTGAGGTTTGATTTCCTACAGTCTGTGCTTTTGCCACCACCACAGTCCCAGGTTTCCTGCATGTCCTGTGTGATGTCCCCAGCTGGCACAGGGTGTGTGACAAACCCCTGTGTGTCACTGCCCAACCTCAGCAAGGACAGATGCTCAGAGCACTTGTACAAACCACCTTTGTGTAGGGAGCTGGAGCAGCTCTCTCCTCCCTTCCCTTCCCCTGCAGAAAATAAACCTAGATTGAATGTCAGTGTCACTTCTCACAAAGGAGTGCTCTGTTTGCAGGGAGCTCTGCTTTTAAGATGCCAGGCTGTGTGGTCACAGTGACAAATGGAGAACCCCACTCAGTGCTCTCCAGACTTACCCTGACATAAATCAAAGCAAGTGGACCTGATATTTCCCTTGCAGCATATTCTGCTGCTGATGGATTCCCAATTTCGTGACAAACTGCATTGCACACTTGGATTTCGATGTGTATCTGCTCCTTTTCCTTGGCAATAGGAAAACTTTGAAACCAATTCAGACCTTGCACTCCAGCAGAACTTGGGCTAAAATTGGACAGATATTTGTTGCAGAATTGGAAGGGTATTTAAAATAACATGTTCGTGAGATGCCTGGTATTTACACCCACTGCTAGAATAGGATTTAACTCCTATTTTTAATTTCACCTGGGAGAGATTCAGACCTGCAGTTGGAATGCTCAGTGGCAATGAACTAAACTTGTGGCTGGTGATGTCTTTTCTTTTGGTGGGCACTATGATTTTAGGTTAGATCTGAATAGATAAGTTGAGTAAACACTACAGATTTGGCTGACTTCACCTAATAGCGTTTAAAGTTATCCCAGCATCAAGTGAAGGAAAAGGAGCCATATCTGCTCTAACTGAGAGTGTTCTCAGCCTGTTATACAGCCCTTTTATACATATGATTTTTTTTTTTTTTTGTCTTTGGTACCATTCAAATCCCAGAAATTTCAGTGATCCCAGAACCTGTACTCAGGAAAAAAAAACCTAACAAACAAAACTGAAACAATTCTTTGAGTTGATAGATTTTTGTAAAGAAACATGTCAAAGCAGAATTGGCTCTACTTAGTCTGTTTTAGAATTGAGTAAAGCTCTATAGAACTGGGATTTTTTACTCCCTCCCTTATTTTTTGCCTTTTTCCTCTTCCTTATTGGAAAAGGAGGAGTGAGAAAGTGATTGGTGGCATTTTCATTCAGTGATTTATGAACACAAACTGAGTTTCAGTGCAACACTTGCACACTTTTGCTGCTTATGTGCTCCTGAAAGTCTCACCCTTGCTGTAAATTGAGGGAGTTTTATTTTATGCTCCTTTTAATGCCAGTACTTTTGTCCCAGGAAATTCTCCACAGTCCCATCAGCAAGTAAATGGAAGACAGGGATTTTACAACTGTCATGATAGATAAGTTCTCATTTTCTCTCTTTGAACAAGCCCAAAGCTCCTGCCAGAATTCCAATACATGGGTGGTCTGCAACTTGCAAAACATGATCTAGTTTTGTGCTGGTTTTCTAAAGCAAAACAGGAATGAACAAAAGCAAGTTTACTTGTGCTAACTACATGCTTAGTTTTATGGTGAACACTTAAGTTTCCTAATTCCTGTTTGTGTTTAGAAGGAGATTTTATTTTCTTCTTTTCTCCAAAAATGCAGCCTGTCTCCTTTTGGAAGCTCAGCAGGGTTAGGACTCTCTGACCTGGGTTTGCAGGAATTGGGCAGCCCCTCAGCCTTTTGGATTGTGTTGGAGGTGGCAGTGAGAGGTCAGCTACACCCAGTTTGACTGGCAAAGGTGGAGGATTTCCACAATCTGACGTGGGAAATGTACTTTTCCCTTCGTGTTTCTCAATCACCAACCCAGAGCCAAGCGTTATCAGGGACAGCAATGTTCCAGGTCAGCAGGTCAGTGACAGAAGAAATGTCTTTTATTCCCCTGCCAAAATGTCATGCCCATTCTTCTTGAAACAAGGCCACAGTCACCAGGATTTGGGAATTCTTTACTCCAGGGGAGGCTATTGGAGTTACTGTACAAAGAGGGCTGTGACAAAGCCCTTGCTCACTCTGCATCCTGCTTGCCTTCAACAGGCTGAAGCAAACCTGGCTCTCTGCTCCCATCCCTGCAGATGAGGAGCTCCCAAGGGTGGAGGGCAGCCCAGAAGGGCTCACAGAAGGGAAAGGTGAAGTTCCTGCTGCAGGGATGACCCTCAGTGCCCATGGAAATCCACAGAGCTGGGAAGGAGCTTGGGTCTCCCTGTCACCCCAGCACACTGCAAAGCTGCCCCTGAACAAAAGACTGGTGGCAATGATGGGATTCAACAACACAAATATGGCACTTCATGGCTAAAAATTGTATTTATGGGGACTTGCAGTGTGAAGTCTGTACTTTGCCTCAGAATTCATTTGATTACCTAAATCATGGACAATCAGAGCAAATCTCAGATGAGAGTTTTCCCCCAGAAGTGTAGAAATGTCTGGAGCTCAAGCTTGACTCTCTCAGCCTCCTCTTAAGACACAATCACACCCAAAGAGACACACAGTGCTCAAGGCATCTGCTGTTACCTGTGAATATGTGCTGTATGTAATCAGGGTGCTCTTTAGCAAAGTTTTTATTTGCCTCCTTTATTTTGTCAGCTTTGTCTCCTTTCACAAATGGTGTGTAAATAACTGAAAAAGATACTTCTCTCTTGAAGGCTTCTTGAGTTGCAGACTAAAAAAAGCAAAGAAATGATAAATTTTTTGTTGGGTAATGGCTAGTTAAAAAAAACCACCAAAATCCCCCCCTACTTTCTCTGATGATATTTTCCCTCTAATAATTGCACAGTCATGCAAAGATAACATATTTTGGTCCTGAATATTAATTAGGGAGGAATTCAAATTGGCTCCAAAAAACATTGCCTATCTATACTCAGAAAATCAATTTAATGGGGAAAGAACATTTGTAAACAGTTTTCAGTGCAGTGAGCCTCTGTCTTCAATGAGGAGAAAAGTATTAGCCTAAATTATCTCCTAGATGAAAAGAAAGAGTGATTCCATGCTCTTTGAAGGTCACAGCTTTCATCTGAGGGTTTTATTCAGTCCTTGGGAGCTGGTTAAAAAACACTGAGCATTCATATTACCCCTTGGGCTGGCACGAATCAGACACTGTGCCTATACGGAATATTAGTCTTAAAATATTGCATTTAAGCACCGTTTGCATCAAGAGTAAAATTCACTCCTGTGAACCCTTAGAAATGGCTGAAAGTGATGCATGGTGCTGGGGTGGTGCAGAGAGGTGGATTTCACACTCAAGGACCCCAGAGGAGCTGCCAGCCTGGAACAGCCTCGTTGGCATTTTATTCCCAGAGCAGGGGAGGCTGAGCTGCAGCTCCTGCTGGGCTGGGGTTTGGGTCAGACCACGCTCAGCCCCTGCCCATGACAACTTTATCAGGAGGGGGGCATTGCTGGGAGCTTCATCCTGGCAGGGCATAAACGTGTTTGACTGTGCCAGCACTAACACAGAGTGAACAGGCATGGTCAGACCTGCAGGAGAGGAGAGGATATCTGCATTTCAGCAGGGGGATGAATCTCCCAGGTCCCCTGGGCACTGAGGTAATTCACAGAGAGTATCACAGTGGGACCAGCCCTGTGGGCTGCTGACAAGCCCTCATTTTTGTTCTCCAGTCTATCCCCCACCTGTGTAAAATTATCCAAGGCACAGTGTGGCTCTGTGAGTCATTGCTTCAGCTGATGACTGCTCCCACCACCCCAGGATGGGAGGCTGAGAGTGCCAATTAGTTAAGTATCCATGTCCTTCTCTCTAATGGCTTTAGACAACAGAACTTCTGATAAGGTTCTTATGCCAGTTTATTTCCATCCTGTTGATTGATATGGGGCGTGCAGAAGTACTGTTACAGTTGTTTTGAGTGGATTTTAGGATAGGCTGCCACAATGTGCACCCTGAGTGCTCTTACACTGATTACTCTGCCTGGATCTCGAGGGTATCACTGGGGATTTGTTTATATTTCAGATTTCTATATTTAGCCAGCACATTTATTGGGATGGAAACAGGCTGGAGTAGCCAGTTTAGCCCTGGAGAATTGACAAGCCTTGAATGTGTGTAATAGTATCATGGCCACCTGGGGCAATAATAACATTCCACCCAGGGGAGGAGAAGCTCCAGCTTTCCATGGGCAGAACCATGTTATCCATGGTTAATGCCACAGACCTGGAGGTACCAGACCAGAAAATAACAAGTGTGTCCTCCTGCCAAGAGCTTGGGGGACACATGAAGAGATCTGTGCCCATTCCTTCCTGTGGTAAATTTACCAGTCTACACTGATTTACTGGGAAGTGATTTTAGGTTTTCTTATTCCTGTGAGCTTTATGACCTCGTTGTTCAGAGCCTTTAGAGGATCATGCAGCAAACAATGCCACCAATCTAACTTTCACAGATGCATTAAAAAAAACCCCCAAACTTTTCCAAGTTTTTCTGAATTTCATGTGTAAATATAGACATGGAATTAGGTCAGCCTAATTTTGTGTGAGATGTTGGATATTCTGCTTATTTTCTATAGGTTGGCAACCCTTTCCTAATCTGGATTGGTATGAGCATGTGAGTGTGGGTTTGGGTGTATCCACACACTTCAGGTTTAAAATAGGTGGAGTGAGGAAGTAAGATGAAAAAGTGAGTGGCTGGACCAGACAAGCTCTGCAATCCACAAAGTTCACTTTTGGATTTGTCATCCCCAAGAACACTTCAAAGTCACACTTTGGGATCTCTGCACTGCTTCTACCTGTGGCTACTCTGCACAGCAAATAGTGAGGGCAGTGATGGTGAAATGTCAGCCAATGAGGAAAAGAACAGATTCATCATTTCTGGTCAATACTGGTACTGAAGGCACTCTTATTATTACCCAAGAGCATTTCCCCTCTAGACTACTGACCCTGGACAGAGACACTATTTGTTTTATTATCTTCTTGGATTTTTATGGAGTAAAGTCTTTAAAGATATAAAACTTCAGCCCATAAAAACTTTGGAGGAGAAAACTTTATATGGTGAAATCCCAGAGGATTTTTCTGCTCACGCCTTTATGTACTGAAGTCTGTCACTGTGGATGAATATCTGGCAGCATGTCCAGGAAGCAGAGATGCCTCCAGAACATTTGTTGTGCTGTGCATATCACTCAAGTTATAGACACAAGGAGGAGAGGATGGGAAAGGCTCAATGGACTTCCAGGAATTCCTTGCAGAAAGGGTTGGGCAACTGGTTTTTCCCCATTTGCACGAGTTTTGATGTCCTTGCATCAGAACAGACCTTTCTAAAATGTCCTGTCAGGTGCAAGGAGGAGGATGTTGCTGTTCTGGCCTTGAGTGGAAGAGTGGAAGGAGTGTGAGGCTCTCATGAGTGTGGGGGCAGCTGCTAAACTGACAAAACCATAAAGAATGATGATTTTTTTTTTTTTTTGCATATCTTGCAACTGAGCTCTTCAGCAAGTTTCATCATGTAGAGCTAAACTCCAGCCCTTAATTCCAGAACAGTTGGAAAACCTGAAGTCCCTGAGGTGATCTTAAAATATAAGGAAGATCTCCTCCAGCAAGGAGCAATAATGAATGTCAGGGCTGTGACTGACACGAGGCCACTGAGTGTGGTTTACTTCAGCAGGTGGACAGAATCTATTTCTCCAGCAAAGATGCAAAAACTTGCTTAAAAAGAGTCTGCAGAGTAACCTGGTGATAGGGAAGATTTCTTTTTGCAGTTATGGGACTGACTCATGCTCTGCTGTGTCAGGAGGTTTATATCCCTGTTTTGGAAGTGTGGGGAATCAGAGAAATTCTGCAGAGAAACCATATGGAGACAAAGTGTCTCAAGGGGTATTTATATTGTCAGCACTTCTATTAAAATACCAATTAATTCCTTCTCAAAGCACGAGCTTGAGGGATGCCTCAGTTACAGGTTTGAGGCGTGTGCGTTGCTATCGTGAAAAAGAAAAAGCCAAAAGACATTCTTAAACAACAAACTTTGGATTGAGGCTTTAAACCCATATTTGACCCAGAACTGTCTCCAACTCTTTTCTGAGCCTCTTGGCTGTGCAATATCCAAGGATTTCTTCCCAGTGAGGGTGGTGAGACCCTGGCACAGGGTGGCCAGAGAGGCTGTGGCTGTCCCTGGATCCCTGGAAGTGTCCAAGGGCTGGACAGGGCTTGGAGCAACCTGGAACAGTGGAAAATGTCCCTGCCCAAGGCAGGGAGTGGAAGGAAATGGGATTTAAAGTCCTTTCCAACCCAAACCAGTCTATAATTCTGTGATTCAACACTCACTAAAATTCTGTTAAGAACTCATAAAGTGAATAGGTAGGTGCACAAAAAAGGAACCTTCCCTGTGCCAGCTTCTGATGGCAAATGATGTAACTGCCTCAATATTTTTATGAAGCTCTTGCCATTTTGCATTAGAGCAGATGTAGAAGAAGAAAAATGGCACTGTAGTGAGAAAGTCTTCATAACAGTGACAGTAGCTTTCCCTGCCACAGTCCCTAACCTTAATCCTCTTTAACTACAGAAAGGTTTAATTTGCAAAATCCAATTATCTTGACATCTAGAATTAGCCAAAAATTTAGATATCTTTCTAGTGCCTTATCTTGCAGCTGCAGTGCACACTCAGCCCCTGTCTCATTTACAGTACAGCAGGAACTGATGCTTTTATTGATGATTTTTATTAATGCAATGGTATCAGACAGGGTAAAGCCATTACCCTCTTCTATGAACTGCTTCCACTCCTAGGCTGGTAGTTAGAATTATGGGTGCACTGCAGTGCAACCTATGTGCTTTCCTCTATATCTTTCCAACCATAAAGAAGTCTGTGGCAGTCCTGCCACTAAGTCTGTGGCTGTTGTGATACGAATATCTTCTCACCAGCATGATCCTCTTACATAATTTTATTTTATATTCTTTACTGTGGGAAAAAAAAAAATAAGCAGAAAGAATGCCAGAGCACATCCCCTTCTCAATATGTTTATGGCACGAATAAATCATGTATTACACAACAGAGGAGAACTTTCTGCTTATCTGCCATGTAGTGCCTCCCCATTAATGTAGGTCACATCAAATATCAGCTTATTTGGGGTCTTAAGCTATTAAGTATTTAAGTCTCTGTGAGTTAGTTTGGATGCAGAGTGTTTGAAAGGGGATTTGCAGTGACAGATCCGTGTCCTCCCAAAGCAGAGGTGCTGCTCATGGGTTACCTAAGGCTTCAAGGCCTGCTTGGTACTCTAATAAGTGTCTCTTTATGTTTGGGAAGAAAGGAAATCCGTGTTTTACATCCTTTCAAAGAGATCACTAGTCATTAAAGAAAAATCCTGGAATGCACAGCGTATGGAAAGGCTGGAGGCTGCTCTGGAAACTCCTTGCCTGTGGTGTCTGTGAACAGGCCAATTATCCTCTACATGAAGCTGGTGTCTAGAACCAGAGTTTCAAACCAGTTTTGTTAACAATGTCCCCTTTTAAAAGGTGTTTCTATAGTGAGGAATACCCCAATCCCAGTGAGGCAATTCCCTGTGGTGGCTCTTGGCTCTCTTCCAGTGCTGGAAGAAGCTTTTTTTGCTATTCAAAGTCCTCAGCAGGTGTTGGGACAGCTCTGCAGGGCTCCTGCTAGGGCAGGAACAGGTCACAGCTTAAACAACATGTTGTTTTTGTGCAAAACAAACAAACAACAACAACAAAAAAACCAACAACAACAAAAACCCCCATATATATAAACTGTGCTCAGCTGAACAGCTTTGGCAGCCTGGGCTCAGACATCTGAACTCAGACAGGCAGAGCCAAAGGTTGAGCAGCACTGAGTGATTTAGGGAGACATAGTCAGAATCCCCTGGCCAACATCTGGATCAGCATCCATCAGGAGGTTCAGGCAAGTGCTTGAGAGACAGGGAGCAAGCCTGGCAAGGGAATACTCCTGGAGAAAGATGGGATATTTGCTGTAAGGGGTTTTTAGGGCTTTTAGCCTGAGGAGGAATAAAAAAACAGAGAGAAAAGAAGAAAAAGAAACTAGAATACAGAAACTAACTGAAGGAGATGTCAGTCCTTCCCAGCACAGTGCTCAATGTCTTTTGGGAACTTAAATGTGAAGAGATGAATCAGACAGCCTGAGATGGTGACTGATGTGGTTAGCCTGTCAAATGGACAGCACTGCTCAGAGGGTCAGTGGAAAATCATGCCTGAGTCATTGCAATAGCAAACTACTTTATGTGCCTGAATGGCTGTTAATTTAGTAGAAGCCGAGTTGACTGTGTATAGAGATGTTTCTGAAAAGTGACTCTGTCTATTTTTGCATAGTGTGCTCTGCAGCTCCTCAAGAGCAGGTGTGCACATCACCAGTAATGATCCCAGGAGCAGCACACATTCCTGCCTGCAGCTTCACTTCCCCAAAGAAATACAAAGAAAGGGAGGAGGATAATGGATGTGCAACTTCTTAAGGACCTTTGCAATTCAGGGGAAGAATGAGGGCCTGAGAACAGCACAAAATAGGTGGGATTTTATGCTGGTTTTTCAGTTTTCCTTTGTAAATCTTAAAGCTCTGCTTTGCAACCAGTAAAATACAGAATTAATGGGAAATTCTGCTTTTGAAATATGTACATTACTTTTGAGCTGCCCTGTGGGTTTTTTAAATGGTCTAGAGTTTTGCTGACCAGGTTGTTCCTTTTGAGTATCCTTGAGACATGATTTATGGGCCCCTGTTAACAGTTACAACCCTAATTGGGTTGATAATTTGTTTAATATTGGGATTTCAACAGCTAGAAACTACAGCAAGGTATGTGTTGCCTATTTCATTCAGCTAGTGTTAAATAAATCCATCTCTCCTGAAATCAGAGACAATTAATCCATCTGCTTTAATAGTTGTGACATTTAAGCTAATACCTTCTCTTAGCGTTATGATTCAAGCAGTATTTATTCTATCATAAATGATTTAGCACCAGAAAAATACAAGTAGGGAGAAAATATGTGAAAGTAGATATTATTAAAGAAGAAAGGATGCAAGAAAACTGTTAAGCTGCTTGGTTTTGTACATGCAGAATTGTTTCTGAAATGGAAATATCAGCAGTAACAACAGCAGTGAAAAGCTCCCAAATCAGTATCAATGTGATAGAAACTCTCTGTTATGTTATTTTATTTGTCTTCTCAATCCAGTTTTTGATTACTTCATATTTTTACTACTGTACCTGAGAGCAGAATAATGCTGATTTTCTGCAGCTGAGAGTTATGTCTTACAAAGAATGTATTCCAAAGGCAGAATCCCTGAAATGCCATACATAGGAAGGGGCCCATTCTATCCTGACAAAATGTTATTAATTTTAATTTTAACAAGTTGCTTCAGTCATGATGCAATGGGTCATAGGAAATGGGACACAAACTGGTCAGAAGTTGCACTGAGATCATCTGGACACCAGTGAGATGTCTTAAGAACAAACTGATCTTCCTGCTCAAGGGACAATTTTTGTTCTAATGACCAGGATAAGGAATGTAATTATGTCCAAATTTTCCACCAGGAAATGAAAAGCTCAGTGCTTCAAGGCAAGAGTTGATATATCTATATGACCATAGATGTAAAAAAGGGAGGATTACCTATAGGCATGTATGAAGAGCTATAAGGGAAATTTTCTCTCTTTCTGGCATGAGAAAATTTAAAATGAATTCTTAAATCAGCAACAAGCTCCACAGACCTCTGGGACAACACAGGCACACCAGACACCTCCTTCTGCCAGTGCACCCCAGACCATTGACCTTACACAGATTCCCCCAGATTTGATTAAAGAAAGGACTTTCCTGCAGTGAGGTGTGGCACAGCATGAGCTGCTGAAATAGCTTCAAGAATTAATGAGAAATTCGTTTTGTCAGTGCCATGATGGCCAGGCTGCCCAGAGAGGCTGCCTGTCAGCTCCTATCAGTCATTCCGCTGGGAGCACTGCAAACATCCCTGCCTCTGCCAGCCTGGAGAGCTCAGGCTCCCCAGCAGGGCACGGGTCAAGAGTGAGCACACAGACTGCTGACAGGCCTGGGCACAGCTGGGAATGCACAGGAGGCTTTGGCCACCAAGAGCTTGCCCCTCTTAAGTTCCTTGCCTTGTCTTCTCACCCCTGAAGGTGTGAGATGAGGCTGAGCTCTACAGGAGCTGACAATGCCTGAAAATATACATTCCAAGCTGACATATGATCAGATGAATGGGTTTCTTTTCATAACCCGCCAGAGATAGGCACAGGATGATTTGTGTGTTGGCTGTTAGATTAAAAATAGATGAATTAAATAGACTTCATCACAATAAATAATAATGGAAAAAATTAAATGTATTGCAGTAAATATCTTCATAGTAGTAGCAGCAAGACAAAGTTTAAACTTGCTTATTACTGTAGTCATGTAAGCTCACCAGCATTTCTTGTCTGCAATGCAATTTCTCAGCTGGTAACAACAAAACAAACAGTAGGCTTGTGATCTTTCATCCCACAGAAAGAATCCCTCTCCAAACTGTTGACTGTGCTGGAGGTGCTCAGCTGCCTCTCAGGGCTGGGTAATTTGTTTTCCTGGGTGGGGTGTGTGCTGCCCTGTGCCTGCAGCAGCCCAGGGTTTTGGGATGGCAGCCCCTGGTGTTCACAGCAGTGACCAGAGTGCAAAGCCAAGGTTTGAAGGCACCCAGACCTCCATGTGCTGCTGGAGGCTTTCTCTGTGGTGCTGAGTTTAGCTGACAGAAATATTCTCAAGTTGCATTTTTGGGGTGACAAGAGCAGCTCTGTGGTGGCTCAGTCTTGTTCAGAACACTGAACAGGAATTAAAGGTAAAAGCCCAGTTTACTCCAATGCAGATTAAAGGCTTCCATTTGAGCTGCAGCAAATACTCATTGGCTGCATTCTGGAATTAAGGTTTTGAGTACAGATGGCCATGGAAGTGTGCAGATAAGAACATACAGACTTTGAAATTCTTTCCTGGAGTTCTGTTAGCTTCAGCAACATATCATGGCTGGTGCAATGGCATTTATTGTAAGACTCTGGATAGGTGGGATCAACTTTGGATCTAAGTGCAGAGTGGATGCTAGAGCTCAGCTTTTAGCATAAAATAGGCCACATGGTTTTCATGATGGAACAATGAAAGAATTTAGATTTATCATGTGCTAATGAGTTAAGACTGAGATATTTATAAAAGAGGTAATATTTTATACTAAAATGGGAGTGCCAGATGTTGGTGAAGTCAGGCTGTGACTTTCAAGGTTTCAACCATGTTTGACAACGTTGGGCTTTTTTGACATTGCCAGAATGTATGGGTGTGGAATATTCTCATTCACAGAATAAAATATCCAGTTTATATTGCAGAGTTTTTAGCCAGTGGAATTGTTTGCCAAGGTGTGAGTAAAGCTGGACAGTTTGGAGAGGGATTTTTTCTGTGGGATGAAATATCACAAGCCTACTGTTTTGTTGTTACCAGCTGAGAAATTGCATTGCAGACAAGAAATGCTGGGGAGCTTACATGACTACAGTAATAAGCAAGTTTAAACTTTGTCTTGCTGCTACCACTCAAAAGATATTTACTATAACACGTTTAATTTTTCCATTATTATTTATTGTGATGAAATCTATTTAATTCATCTATTTTTAATCTAACAGCCAATACACAAATCATCCAGTGCACATCTCTAGTGAGCTATGAAAAGAAACCCATTCATTTGATCATATGTCAACTTGGAATGTAGATTTTCAATCCACAGAATAAAATATTTGAACAGAGAAAAAAAGCCCAACTTACTGAATAATATTGTCCATTTCAAATTACTTTTCCACCCCTTCTTGGCATTATACCTTTGTTTCAGAGTAGAATGGAAGTTGGGTATTAATATTAGGTACTGCATATCACTGTACAGAAGATCCAGAAATAGATTATTTATTTTTAAGGGGACAATCAAAGAAAGCTAATCAAAAAGAATATTTAAAGTTGCCTTGATCATGATCCATGGGTACATATACAGGGAGAGGGTAAGATGTGCTAAAGGATCTTTATTCTTTCAGAAATTAATGCATAATATGAATTGATGGAAGTTTAGACTGAATGAGTAAAGCTCCAGTCCATAAATTAGGGCAAAAAAGGGGAAAAAAACTTGCACCAAAATGATCTATTAGGTGATGGTAAATATTCTAATTCCTAAACTGTTTAAATGGGCATTGGGTAATTTTCTCAAAACCAGTCTCTGCTTTTCTCTTGTGGCACCAATGCAGGAAGGCAATTCTGTGGTGTTTTTATGCAGAAAGTCAGGTAATTCATTAGCATGAGCCCATGTGGCCTTAAATATTTAGCAGAAAAAACCTTGGAGTGTGCCTAAGAGGAGCTACTCAGTCACATGAAACAGGTTAGTGCCAAAGAAGAAGAAATATGTAAAAAATGATAATGGAGGGAACAATTTGGAAGTTTTAAGAATGGTTTAAAGAAAGAGGACTCCTGGCAGTTGATATCAAGGATAGGAGAAGTTCAAAGGAAAGCATAAACCCCATATCAGGAGAAGAAAACCAGAGGAGATACAAGATAAAGACTGCTCTGAGCACGAGGAGTAGATCAGGAGAGAAAACACAGTGACTTAGAAGTAGGATAAATATTAAAGAGCTTTGTAGATGAGAATTAAGGACCTGAATTTTTTGCAGTAAAGATGTCAACTCAGGGATTCAAATGGTCTGTACAATATTTTGAAGCCATGACAGAAATAGAAGACTTTTCCAGCAGTTAAAAGAATCATAATATGAAGAAACAAAAGTAGTCAATGCCGAGCCAGAAGGTTTTAAACCTGACCTACTAATCAAAGCAAAGAGTGACGTATTTAACCTATAAATCTTTCTTCAGAGAAGGAAAAAGCAAACCATCCTGTCCCCTAACTATTCCCTTTTCCTTGGAAAATGTTGCTCATGGTTGTGAGGCAGTGCTGGGGCAGAGGAGGAGTTAGCACGAAGCGCGTGCATCAATAGCTGTTGCTTTGGTTACAAAGGCACATGAGCATCTACAGTTGTGACAAGTTATTTTCAGCTTTTACACCATGAAATAGAGAGAATATTAATAAAAAAAAAGAGATTATGCTACCTCTGCTCAGTCTCTTTGTGGCAGAAAGTCCCAGTGCAGTGTCACAGGCTGCATCATCCTGATAATTGCCGCTGTGTGCTCTGATGACTCTGAGGGCAGCCCTGGTGCTGAGGGCACAGAGCTCAGCAGCTCTGGGAGGGGAAAGGCTGCCACTGGTGCTGGGGGAAAGGCTGCCACTGGTGCTGCAGAGTGGGAGCAGCACCCAGCTGCCTCTCCTGCGTGTGCCACTGAGCCCCTGGCACAGCCCACGCTCAGGCACACCCACAAAAGGCACAAAATCTCAGAGCAATCTCTGTTTCCTGCTGAAAACCGTGAGCAGCAGGGGATCAGACAAATGGTTTGATCTCTACTGATGTTTCAAAGCTTCTGCAGCTGGAGGTGAAAGCAACTTGGGAGAAAGGCAGGGAGCAGGAGCAGGGCACAAACACCAAGGTGGTGCCTCTTGGTACCACAGGGGTCCAGCCAGGCTCACACAGGAGCTTTCTGCCAGGAAGAGAAATGAGCTGTGAGCTCTGGAGTAGAGTATTGATCAGCCAGAGTCCTACCAATGCCAACATCCTTTGGCCCTTGCTCTTTAGCAGATGATGGTAATGACTGGAAGCAGTTCAGTTCCCCCTTCACTTCTGGTTCATCCCCACCTTAGCCCAACCACAGCGTCTGGTTTAGGCTCTGCATGGAGGCACTGGGATGAATCTTGTCCTTCACACCACTTTTCCAGCCCTGTTGCATAGCAGGATGGCCTGAGCCCCTGGGGGAGAGGACAGCTATGACAGCTCCTCCTTTAAAGGGTTATTCTTTGAAGCCTCATGTCCATGACATCAAGAAGGGAAGTCAATGGATGCCAGTGTAAAGAGACAGAAAAAGACATTCCATTTGAAGAAATGACCCCTTCGTAAAACGTGTTTGTGAACTCAAGATTTTAAATGAGTCTGACCCAGTGGGGAAAAAAAATCAAACTGTTCTGTACAGAAGAAATTCTCTGCTGGAAAGCACATACGAAAGTTCACAGGCACTGCAAACAGTAGCCCAGTGGGTAATTCTCTGAATTAGATGCACTTTGCACTCACAGCAGTACTGAAATTCAGCAGCTCCTGGGACTCAGATTTATTCCATTTTTACCAATAAGAATGCAACTAATAATAGTTGAAAAAAGGAAGAATTTGTCATGTGAGGGAAGATTTAAAAAATCACATTCTGATCTTTATTACTACGGCTTATGTCAGACATTTTTTGCACCACTTCACATTCAGTACAGATGTAACAGGTGTTTCACAGAACAAGCTAAAATAAATGGGATCAGAATCAAACCCTGACATTTTGTTGCATGGGGCATACACTGTTCCCAGAATCCTTAAAATCTTTGTATGGAAAAAGAGAGCCTGAGCACCAGGTCCATTTTGGGAGGCAGGAGAGTTCTCCACCACCTGAGGCCCAAATGCTGCACATCCCTCTAGGGATGAAGGCTGGGTTTTCACTGGTGGTGGCAAACTCCTGCAGAAATGAGCATTTCCAAATAAAGGATCCATTTACCACAAAATTTGCTCCTCAGGAAGGAGTAGAAATGCAAGTAGAAGGAAGTACCCTTGAATTTGAATTCTTGAAAATTGAAAAAACTTGAATTTGTGCTGATGGGGCTGAACAGCCATCTTAAATGAGTATCACTCAAGGCACGAGTCTCATTAAAGTCAATGGTCTACTCCTCACATCAGTAATCTTGGTAGAGTGGGGTCTTGCCTACTCATCCTTCACAGAGCACTGCAGGTTCCTCTGAGACCATTTGTTACAGCCATTTTTTGCTCCCCTTCCAGTTGAGGAGTTTGGAAAGGTGTCAGAGGATTAGTACCATGCAAATTGCGAGAGGGAAGTGTCACTGTGGTCGGAAGACTTCACAAAAAAATAGCTTAGGGGGCTATAGAGTATCTGGAATTAAATTTTATGGCACTCCATAAAATTGAAGTATGAGTCAAGGGTTAACAACCTTGAGTTTTGCCCTTAAAATTAGTCCAAGAAAATCTACTTGGTTACAAGCACGGTGGTACTGTATGGTGTCCTGTTGATTGATATGCCCAAGAGCTGCCTTTGTCGGCAGTCTTTTAAGCAGCAATCCTTCATTTTGATCTTAATAGTGAGATAAGCACCTCCTTCCTCATTGGGCTATCAATTTCTAGCTGCCAATACAGATGGATGGGGTCTCTTGTTGCACACACGGTGCCTCTGTCATGATGAATGTACAGTCAGCAATCACGGCCCTCCTCGTGACAAAAGCAGAAAAAATGAGTGGCCAGGGAGGGAAGGATGCATATAGCAATATTTAATGCAGGTGGTATTAGAAGAGAGCAGCATGAGTTTTTTACCAAAAGATTACACATAACTCTCAGTCTTTGTCCAGCCTTAAGACAAGCATTGGTGAATTTTTTAAACTACCTGACAAAACGCGACATTTTATTTTAATAACTTTCCAGTATTTTGCTCTAAGCAAATATTAATGGATACTATACAATATTTTAGTCAGGCTTTTCTTTTTTTTCCTTTAAAGTACTTGGGGATGAATATCTTATATTTAAGTATATTCCTTCTAGGACAGCATCAAGCTGTACAATACCCTGTGTCTTGGCGGTGCTGGAATATCACTTGTCTCGGAGTTCACCTTTGTTTAAACTACAGCTTAAAACCTACCCCAAACTAAAAGTAATCAGCTGTCTTGTCACCTAATTGAGTACATTTTAGTACTCCCTCTGCCTGTGACAATCATTGCATTGCTCTTTCTAGGCTGAGGGATATTAAAAAAGTATTGTGCAAAGGATATTAATGCAGTCTTAACAGACTTTAGAAAATCAGTTTGCTTTTATGGCTGCCTCTCTACTCTGCTTTCTGTTTCCTTTCCTCTAGAGATTCCAAATCCAATTAAATGTGACTAGATGTAATTCCAAATTGTCGCTTTAGTCAATTAAACATATAATAATCTTGTGTACCTAATTACTAGCTCCAAAAGTTTATTTGTTGATGTAGTGCTATCAATGTGTACTCCTGCATGTTCGCCTTATCATTGCCTATATATTAATTGTGGTTTGACATTACTGTAAATTGAATTTGAAATTTCCCCCTAGTTAAAAGTCTCTCACAAGCAGTAATCCCAATCCGGTTGTAATACCCTTTTCAGAATGTACTTTCCAAGGCTGTATTGTGTTCTTAATGAGATATAGCAAAAAATACATGGATTTAACAATAAACATTCCAAACAGGCCCAGTATCAGGGGGTAACATATTGTTACAAACAGGAACTAAATCTTCCCTTAGATGTTCTCATACAGCTTCCATTAATTTCACTGGGAGAAAAGCAATTCAGTAGAATCCATGGATTTTTGCATAAGGACTGGATTTAGCCATAAGCTTTATCCAATGCTCATTCAAATCATTGGCAAGAATCCTCTTGACTGAGCTAGAACAAAGAGCAGTTTCTAATTGAACATCGTTAGCCCAGCCGGCACAGGATGAACAAAGGATAAAATCCTCATTGCCTTGAACATAACTGGCAAACTGCTCGTGGGCTCCAAGTGGAGCCAGGGTTTAATCTCAGGAATGACATATGGACCCTGTGGATGAAGCACAGGAGGTGAGCAAGGCACCCAGCTTTGCCTGGTTTTGAGGAAAGACCTTCAGTGTGTCCTGAGCTGCAAACAAGAAATAACCCTGTAGCACAATATGAGGGAAGACTGAATGGATGTGTCCTGTTATTCCATGCCTTTGACCCACTGCAAAGCTCCCAGCTTCCATGGCAGTGGCAGTGCTGGTCCACAGCTTGTACATGAGTGGTGGTTGCTCCTGCAGCCACCTCGACAGAAATAAGGGACCTCCAATCCAAATGGAAGCCAGTCTGAGGCACTGAAACCTTGTACTTTTTTGCAGTCAGAAGCCATTTACAAGTGGTCATTTACAATCTGGGATCCCATAGTTATATTGCTGTCTTGACTGCTATCATTCCAAAGGTTAAAACTGTCAGGTCCTTAGCCCTGAGCCAAGCCTTGCCTCTCCCAGCACTGCTCCCAGAGGTGCACAGAGCTCTGGACAAATCCTTGGACAAGTTGTTTCATCTTTTGCTGTTTCTCAGCATCAGCTGTGAATGCAGACACTCATATTTGACTGATTGACTGATTTGGTGTTGAGTCCCCCTGGCTCAATGGTTTGCTAATCCTTCACAACCTGCACAGCACAATGTCACTCTGATCATGGCTAAAGTCTCCAGGCATTGCTGCACTCCAGTTAAATGCCTTTTCTCTTTATTCTTCCTTCTTAATTTGTCCTTATTTAAATAATCAGAAGCACACTTACATTTCTGGTGTTTGTGTTTAGTTTTTCAACATCTGCTGTTATCCCTGACAGGTTTCCCTGTACTGCCCTGCAGTGCATCAGGAATGGTGAGGCACACACACAAAACCCCCTTGGAGCCTTCTGATGCCCCCATCCCAGTTTTGCTTCTCAGTTCCATGGTCAGGGAACACACACAGGTCAGGACCAATGCCTGCTACTGTGACCTCAGAGCTTATGAAGGAAAATTCCACTACTTAGAAAATTCCACTTTGAAAAGAAACACATGGATTAAGGCTCTGTGTGTATGGCCTGTGTTCAACCCCAAATGCACCCAAGTCAGAGACTTTTTGTTGAAGGTCTCCAAGGCTCAATGCACAGAACAAAAGTAACCTGTGAGAACTGTGAATTTCCAGAGGCAGAGACACAGGTGAAATTATCCTGTCTGAATATGATTACAGGGCTGGGCACTGAAAAATATGTAGGGACCTAAACACTCAAAACCCAAAGACCCCATTGAGATATTTAGGAAAGTTAAAAGCCTTTTTCCCACTGAAATATGTGAAGGCTTAAAGCACTGAGCTGGGGTCCTGATTCCTGGTGAACACCTCTCCATATGGCCCATGGAAATCCAGAAAACAAAGATTTCCACTAAGAGACTGATGAACCAGTGAGACACTCTGAAATCAGAGTTAAGGAAAATATTTACTTAAGGAAATACCATTTATGAAATTATTAATCAAGATCCTCAGACAGTGACTCAACTCATTAACATTTTGAAAAAAGAAATCTCCCAATACATGGACTGATATTCCCAAACCAGGATGAGGGACCACTCCCTGTCCTGTCACAAATCAATATCATATATTAAATAGGATGTGTAATGTTATGCAATGGGCTCAGTTGCTCTGTCATGTGGAGATTTTGGATAAGTAATATTGATCAGCATCAGACCTCACTCTTTGTACCTCAAGTAACTGAATAAGAGTTCAACTGAGCACAAGGAACAAAAGAATGGGAAAATAGCTTCTATTTAGACCATGTAATGCATCTTTCTGCATGAAATGCCATATTTCTTTTTTTTCTTTTTAACAGCTTTTAAAGTTGGAGGGATTAATCTCTAAAGAACAAAAATATGTACTTTCTTCCTACTTCTGACACAAGCACTTTATTGATATTCAGAAATATTTGCCTTGTTTTTACAGAACCATCCACCACTAAATTTGAAATATGCAAATTGTGACTGAATAAGAACTGAAGCAGTTTTGACAACACACCTTTAGGAACATCTTAGGGAATGTCAGAAAAGAAAAAAAAATTAAAGAGTTTTCTTCGTTGAAGATGTGAGGCTTTATATCCTGTGTTTTTTTCCCTATTTGCCAGTTCAGGCCAATATGGAGTTCCACAACCAAACCCATGTAGGTGATGTGGCAAGCCTGGATCCCGAGGTGTTCTGCAATCTCTGCTCCATCTGGCCACTTGGTGGTGCAGAATTATAAGCTATATTTCTCCACGTGCTGGTGAGGAGCAGAGCAGGGCTCCTGAACCATCTCAGCCCATCTCCAGACATGCTCAGGACCTGTGCTGGCAGAGCAAAGGCAGCTCCTGGCTGCTGACACCAACAGCCTGTGCCCAGCCAAAGCCTGAGCAGCAGCTGGGACAGGAAAATGGATTGGTGAGGGTGTAGAAATAGGCAGAATTTTCTGGAATGCACCAAAGTGCTCCACTTCCATAGAAGACAAGGAATTAATGTTGTTGGTAAATGTTTGTGTGCTCGTTTACCATGGTGAATAGTGGGAAATTCATGAGGGCAGGACTCAAGGTCAGCTCCTTAATCCTTGGCTGCTCCCCTTGAGCTGCAGAGAAAGGAGACAAGCCCAGGAGGGGAGAGGAGGATTTCTCTGCAGATGGCAGAGCCTCAGGAATAATCACAGCCTATGCACATTAGAGTAACTCTCACTCTCCTGTGCTATCCAGCCCTAATTGCTGCTAAGATCAAGAGGCTGAGAAATGGCTGAAAATCACCTGTGCATCTACCTCAAGTGAGCCCACCTGGATCTGCAGTAAGTGGTACCAACAGAGGGCCACAGCCCCTGCACTGGTGTCAGCCCAGTGCAGAACTCCTGTTTGGAAAGGGTAAGTATAGCTCTGCTTTTTCAGTTTAACAGGAACTTTAATATCCCTATTCAGATCAGCTCTGATGCAGACACCTGGGCATGTAGAGATCTCTAATACAGTATCACTGAGATATGAGATGCAAAATAAGCTACAGCTCTCTTCTGGATGACCTTTCTTATTTTCTTCTGAGATGAGAAAAGGAAAGTGATGTTTATAACAGGAACAAGCAGAAGGTAGTAATTTTAAGGCAATTATGCTATTTGAAAAGTGTACAAAATAATAACACTTAATTTTTAAATACCTTCATATATTCTAATTACATGTAACCTCATTACTTTGATGGCATGGAGATATTTGGAAAACCATTACATGAGAAGAGATAAAAAACAGAATACTGAGCAGATATGAAATAGATACTGTCTGGTTGGACTTGTGTGTAGAGTAGCCCCAAAATGGGGCAAAATATTGTTATATGTGTGCAATATTTTGATGTTGCTAATTCCTGCAGAGGACTGACTAGAAGTTACTTTTGAGCATTTCACTACTGAGCTTTAAATGCATTGGGGAACTGCTATCAAACACTTCTGTCCTGCCAAACCCTCCCAGGTTGGTGATGGGCTACACTTGCTGTCCTTGCTGAAGTTTCTGCTTTGTTAGGGCTGAAATAGGTTTCAAATGAGGAAAATGGCTCCTGTATTTAGAATACACTTATTGTATTTATTATTATCTGTCCCATGGTTGCATGCAAGGAATAACTTTCTGCATGGTATGGAGATTTCTCTGTGATGATGAAAAGCATTTCTCATTTAATGGCAAGTGCCACTTAAGGACACAGAAGCTGCTTTCCAAACGTGAGCTGAGAGATGCAGAGGGAAATCAGGAGCCTTTTAAAATGACAGGGGATCAGCAGAACAGCTCCCTAATCCCAGTGAGAATGGGCTTGCCATGACCTGGGAGGAAACAAGCACTAAGGATGGTTGGGATGGACAGATCCCAGGAGGTGTGGGAGGAACCTGTGCCAGTGTTGGTTACACAGTGGAGCTTTTTGGGGAAGGGATGGGATGGCTGGGAGGAGCTGCTGGTCACAGAGATGCAGTGAAACATCCAGAGGGACAGTCCATGCTTGTTCTGGATTTGCTCTGTTCCCTGAGTTAGGGACAAGCCTTGTACTGTCACAGTTTGGGTTTACTTCTGTGGAAACACTGGAGTTGAAGGCTTCCTCTTGCCTCTGGTAGGATCCTGTCTGATCAGGATGATGCTTGACAGCTTCAGGTGATAAAGAATAAGTGTGGCACAGAGATAAGGTTTGGTAAATTTTAGACATAGACTAACATTGTGTGTTGGTGTCATAAAATATAATAGGCCATGTGGGCTTTCCTTTGGGCTTGGGCTGATGCCAGCACTAGCAGAGCTGTTTTCCTAGGCCAGGTTTATGAAGTGCTCCCAGAAGTGCTGCACTTCTGGGGATGGAAGTCACAAACCATCAGAAGCTCTTGGACTCTTTCCACATGGGGAAAACCAGATCCAATTTCATTCATTTTCCCATTTCATTCCTAGTCCTGGGCCATGTGTCCACCTGGCACTGGGTTTTGGGATCAGTGCTCTGCAGCCCCTGGGTGGTCAGTGGGCTCTGAGCCAGCAGCTCCTGAAATCATGGTGCAAAATGAATCTCCCCATCTGTGGGAGCACTGCCTGTCCATCCCTGTCCCTGCTGGTGAGCCCGGAGGATTGTCTGATCACAGGTGGGTGGGGAGGTTCTGTTGCTATAACAACAGATTTGTTTGTTTTTTTACTAGAACTGGATTCTTTTTTTTATTATTTTTTTCAGTTTAGAAAAACTGAAACAATTAGGATAGAGGCAGAAGATAAACTTTCCTGTTTTCCCAGGAGGAGGCATAGGCAGGATGCACAGGCAGGTGTGGGCAGGAGGCAGGCAGCTGCTATCCCCACCCCCAAGGATTTACACCTCTTTCCTTAGCACAACTGTGTGCCTCATAAAACAAACCCAGGCATAAAAACTAACCCAAATAATTCACCTTGCCTTCTCTCACTACCTTTCTGAGACAAAAAGGGGACACAGACCTGAACTCTTATGGAGGGCTGAGGTTTGCTGCTTGCAGAGCTCGTTTGCTGTTCAGCTGATGGGATTGTATAGATTATATGATTTTTAATTTTTTAAAAAAAACCAGAATGTCAAATAGCTGAGTCAGCCATCCCACAGCTATTAAGATCCTAAAACTTCTTCCTCTTTATGGATTGCTTACCCCTACTCCATGCAGTCAGATGAAGATGAGTTGTTTGTTCTGGCAGAGGGACAGACAGTCTGTTTTCCCCTACATGTATACAACTAATTTCAAGTCACTGGTGTTCCAACTGGTGATATAAGAGCTATCTTAAGCTTTTCACAGAACACAGTGACACTGTTAAATCAGCACAGCGTTTTGATTAGCAGAAAGATGAGAGCTATACAGCTTAATGAGGAAAAGGGGCAAAATACCTTTTGTACTTGGAGGTTTAAACCCCTAGTTTTAAAGGAAATAGGTGGCTGTATTTTTCTGTAAGTAGCACATTTTCATCTTACTGCTGATCCAAGGCTATTCAGTGTCAGAATAGCCTGCCCTGTTTGAGTAAGGAAGAAAAATTGCTCTCATGCCTTGTTGCTCATCTGGTTAGACCTTTTCCTGTGGATGTGTAACAGGCAGCTGTGAGAGCACAGCCCGTGGGCTTGGGGACTCAAAGGACACCCAGGCTCTGCTAACTCTTTTTCAGGAGCTTTGAGGCTCACATTTTGGTGCATGTTCCTTTTCTAGGACTCTCATCCTTGGAAGTAGGGCTGGGTGGTGTCTCTGCTGTCCTTAGAGACAGCACAGACCTCTGAGGTTCTTCTGTGGCACAACCCCTGGCACAGACATGGATTTTCTTCCTGCTGAGGTTTAAATCTTCACTGTGTTTGTCCAGAGTAGTATTCCAACATAAGAGATACCAAAAGAGGGAAAATATATTTACTAAGTGGCACCTTAGGGAAAGTGGTTTGGAATTGTTTGCAGATGCTGTGACCTCACAGAGGTGTTTCTGGGACTGCTTTGCAGTGCCAAATGGCCTTAGGCTGCACTCTGCATGGTGGCATCCCATCCCTGTGCTATCCCAGAGGGATCCCTGTGCAGCTGACAAAATTCAGAATACATGCAGATATCAGTCTTTGCATTAATTTAGACCTCCTTACATTTAGGGTTCTTCCTGTGCTTATTCTCCTGGTACTGGGCTGTGGGAGTGAAAACTGCACTCAGAGGACTTTGAGAGATGCTTAAATTACAGCTGACCCCTCTCTAACCTCTGACTTTCTCTGAACCTGAGAATTCAGTCTGGCATGTCTTCAGAGACAAGATCTCAGGGGATCTACTTGATGGGTAGGCTGAGTCAAATGTGATTATCCCTGGTGTTTGTGCCAAGCTGAGCTGCTCCCAAGCAGCCACTGCTGCTCACACACCCTTGCACTGCACTGGGGGTGCTTCATTTAAACCCAAAAACTTCAAATCCACAATGAGGGGTGAGAAGGCAAGGGATGCCCAACAGCAAAAAAAGGGAATAGAATGACCACTTTCTCATTTTAAAAAAGGGCAAGCAGAAATAAATGATGGCCTGTGCTAGCAAAGCCCAGGTTTGTATTGCAGGAGGTAACTGAGTGTCCCCATGGACTGTGTGATGAGCTCAGGGCACTCTGCATGAGCAGGGACTGGCTGAGCCCAGTGACTCCAGAGACATGACAGAAGTGGTGCTAAGCTTAGTTTAACACAATCTGCAGAAGCAGCTCTGCACAGTTTCTATAACACTGTGTTAAACTAGGCTAAACTCTGAGTACTGCTGCAGTCACTGCTTTTGGAACCACCCTGGAGTCTGTCTGAATGTTCCTCTCCTCTACAAAATACATAATTGTGTTGAAAATCTAGTTTCCTGAAAGCTACTCAATGTGGGGAAAAAAGGCTGACAGTGTTCCCTCCTGCCTGCTGAGGTAGTAAATTTATTGATTCCTTATCTGCAGTGACACCACCACAAATTTATATTCATTTTTGAAATCATATTTATGAACAGCTTCTCTGTTCATATCATTTTCTCAAATATGCCCACTTATTTGTATTACTTCTCAAAAAAGCTTAGTTTTTAAAAGCATATTTTGAAAAAAACCCAAACACTTTTTATTGCTACTATTTTTAAAAATCCTCAACCTGACTTAAAGGGAAAACCCTCCTTTCCTTCCCTGCACTCCAAACAAATCACTTTTTTAACTTTATCTGTTGGGATACTGGTGAATTTAGGGGTTTGAAAGTATCCTGGGCAGGATTCCCCACCTGTCACAAAGGAACATATGGTCCTAACAGAGCTCTAAAACATCTGGCTGAGCAGTGAGCCTCACCTGTTGATAATTCCATAGATGACAATTTCTGCTTGAATCAGCACACCAACAAGATTTCAGGAAGAAGAGACAGTTCCCAGATCTCCTTTTCCATCTCGGTGATAACAATCACAACACTTTATTGTTTTCCAACAAAATTTCTCTCTCTTAGCTTGAAACAGCTTTGTCTGACTAGTGAGGTGTGTTTTGTGATTAAAATACAAAGGTTGGGTGGGTTTATGGTCAGGAGAAGTGTTCCAGATATATCTGAAATTGCATTTCTTAAGAAATTTAGAAAAAATGTTTTGTGTTTCTTGCTTGGGGAGGTGATTTCTTCTGTTTGTACTGCTGAGTGAAATCCAGGGGAGATTACTTTGACATAATCTCAGTGTGTGCCCTGCTGGAGGAAAAGTGCTTGTCCTGTCTTTGGCAGAAGTCCCACACAGAAAATTGAAGTTCATCTTCCCAAATCCTCTCTGCAACTCTCTTGTCTGCCTGGTAAAGTCTTCTCCCACTCCCTGTGCTGTTTTGCTGCTGTTTTTGTGGCTTCAGAGCTGCACCACCAGCATCCATCTTAAAGGATGAGCAAAGTGACCCTTTCATTCTCTTGCCTAATTCACACTGGCTGCTCTGCCATTAGTTACCTAATGATTTGTGAAATATTTTGTGATATACCTTGTGGTCTTCAGCTGAACAGTCCCTTGTAAGTGTCTAATGTTAGGAGTAATGGTGATACATAGCAAGTCACTGTTGCTTTTCCTCATGCATTTCGCTTTCATTTAAGCATCTTAGGTGGTTAAAAACTTCTGTTGCATGGTGAAACTTTGAGGTTTTTTGGCAGTGTCAGTGGAATCACACAAGCAGAGTTCCTCTTGCAGGCTTTCCTCCAGCCAGCAGTTCCCATTCACACCAGCAATCTCTTCAGCTGCACACAGGCTAAATTTTGCAGCATACCACAGTGTACCCTGAGATCTTGCCTATTTTTTTTCTCTCTTTTTTTTTCTCCCTCTTCCCACCCTTAATTTTGAGCACATCTGAGCACACCTTCCACTTCCAGGGAGTGGAAGGTTCTTGTGTGGGTGTAACTTTTATCCAGCACAGATCTGGGACCTGATCAGAGCTCACACCAGTGCCCAAGAATGAGTGAATGCTCCTACATGCATTTGCCTAATCATAACTAGGGATGTAATTAGGATTATTCATGTTATGACAGCCAGGAGGATTGGATCATGTGCACAGAGCCAGCCCAAAACCCCCACTGATGCTGGAAATGCTTGGATCTAAGATGACAGCCTTACTACTGAGAGCTGGAATGAAAGGGATGTAGAGAATCCATTCAGGAGCCACAAGCAGTGACTTTGAGATTCAGAATCTGTCTGTAAGCACCAAGAGAAAGCAGCTTGGTGTAGGTGATTCTGGAGAGAGGTTGGTTGCAGAATAATGCACCTTTGAAGGACAAGCAACAAATAAGTGTAAATTTTTATTTCTTAAATCATTAAGAGCTCCTAATAGTCACAGTTTAAGATACATACTCTAAGTTCTTACTCTACAGAACTCCTCACTGTCTCAAATGAAATATGGGCTCTTTCTCTTGACAGCTGTGATATAGGAACAAGCATTATTAAAATTCTTATTGAGGTTATATTATAAATGCAATTTCATTAGGGTTTTGTGCATTGCTCTAGGGAAACAAATAATCCCGTGGTAACATTTTATATTGCTTTTAGCTTGTAGATAAGGTAATCAAAACTGCTGCAGCACGACTTGGTGTTAAGCCCTGCCTCTGCAAACATGAGTGGCAGGTGCCTGGCCCATCCACCTGGAGAATGTGTGCATCTGGAATGCATTTAATGCCAACTTGGAACACTCTGAAACACTTTCTGCACAAGTGATAGGCTCTGCGTGGGTGGACCTTGGCATGTTTCTTAGACCTTAACTTTCATAGGTGCTGTTCCAGGTGTAACAAATTACAGGCTTTAAGTCAATATCAGAAAAGATAAAAGGATAAAAATAGCAGCAGCTGGATTGGCAGGCAGGGTGGCCTTGTGATGGGAGCAAGGGGAGGGCAGCAGTGACAGCTCCTTCTGCAGCCAATTAGTTCCACCTGTGGGATCTCCTGGAGTCTCAGGCCAGCAGCAATTCTCCCAGTCCTTGGGAAAAAAAGCTAAACAGTGTTCTAACACAGAAAGTTTAGTATTTGTCATTTCATACATGAAGTATTTAATGATAGATTGGGACTTCAGCAAAGAGATTACCACTACATTATGTTACAATGAAAACTTGCAAACCAGCTCTTGTTTCCTCATTGAGAGCTTTGAATATCATGGTAACATAAAAAACTACTGCCTTTATAATTTCAATATATTAATAATCACAGACCTAATCCTTTTCCTAACCAAGTCATCGTTCATCCTCTTGAAATTATTATATAAATATAGATGCAAACACATTCAGTTATGAATTCTCATTTATGGAAACACACAGAGCATTTTAGAAGACCAATACCTGTCTCTTCTCTAGGTATTCAACACTTGTGGCCTTCATGCCTGTGGTCTTCAGATGGAGCTTCTTTTAAAAGAAGTTAAAACCTAAAAGTACCTCCAAGATGAATCAAATTAGCTCTGGAGGTTTTCTCCAAGGCACACAGGAGAAGGCCTGAAGCTCTGAATGGTTACATTTGCATTTGCCAGCAATTAGATAAATAAGGATATTTCAGTTTTGGCACAATAAACTCAAAACAGAGCTGCTCTGTGCCTCAGAGATTCAGTCCTGAAGACCACCCTGATCTGCTGTAGCATCTCAGAATCTCAACATGTGAAAAAGATGCTCAGAAAACTGTTGAGAGAAAGCATCACCCTGCAGGAGCTGCTTCCCTGGGAAGAAGGCGTGTGTGGAAAACCAGTGACAAATGATCTCATAACTTCAGGCATTGCTGGAGGAAGCACAGCACATAGTGACTGGGGGCACATCTAAACACTCCACTAATACACAGTGCAAGAAACAGCACAGGATGTTAAAAATTAGTTGCTCTTAATGAGGGAATGAGTCACTCTTAGCAGTAATGAAGAGAGAAAGCCGACAGCAAATACTGCAGCTCTTGGCCAAATGTGGGTTAGATGTGAGGTTTGGGCAATATTGATGGCCACCAAATCAAAATGACAAAACATCAAATGATATCTGCATTTAATAACTTGATCAAACCACTAATACTTTATGTAGATGACAACTGGTACTTCTGCAAGCTGCTTCACAGGAGATTATTGCTGCTATAAACTGTAGTCACTACTTGATAATGATAATATTGATTTTTTTTTTTTTTTAATTTTAACCCTTCTCTCAAAGTTATGGCTTCTACCACAGCTAAGCAGTAGACCTATAAAGGGAAAAAATTAAAAAATCAATGATTCCCTGGTAGTTAGCAACACATTTTCTGTAAGACTTAGAGCAGGATATGCTGGGATAGGCTTATCATAAATATAGAACTGGCAGATTTTCATAGAATTAGATATCAGCTCTCCATTTTTCCATCTTTATTTTTTTTTTTTACTCGTCTCGAAGAGATCAACTGCTTGTCTCAATCTATAAATTCTATACTCAGAAATAATACAGCATGCCCTAATATCTTGAGCAAACAGCAGAAAGCCACCTTTGACTCCTGGTGTTAGGATTGATTTTGCTACACTCTCTGAAACCTATACACTAGAAATAATTTCTGCTGTGTTCCTACTTTCCCACAAATGGGCCCTTTGCTGTGCTGAGGCTGCTCCAGACCAGTGGCCTTTGTGCTCATTTTTTGCCAGGTGTGCACCAAAGCTGCCACTTTATTTTTTAAATCTGACTCTGATGTGCTTCAGGTGATTCTGGGGAAAAGAAAAAAAAATAAAAAAAGGAAAGAGGAAGCAAAGGATTGTACAAGCAAAGGTTAAGAGGAAAACCCTAATTCCAGGAAGTTTTTCTTCAAATAGGAGCAGATGGTGAACCCATCTGGCCAGGCAGAAATATGCCAGGCTGGGCATACTGAGAATGGGCCCATGCTCCAAGATCCACCTCCAGCCATGAGCATCTTGATGCTAGGCTGGTTAATCCAGTAATTAATTAGGAGGGCTGAATTTCAAGAGTGAGGCTTGAGAGGAGGATTGGGAAAGGAGGAAGGTGGTGGGCATGGGGCTGCAGCAGAGTCAGGACAATGTCTGTGTGAGCTCTGTGCCATGAGCAGAAGCATCTTTGGTCATTTTACTCATGTGCCTTTCATGGGAGCTTCACCTAAAAAAAAAAAAAAAAGTAATTTCAACAGAAAACATCTGCAAATGCTCTGAAAAACTCTTATTTTGCACTGAGAAGACTTTAATCGGCAAAACTGCAAATAAAGTCACTACATCTGAAGATTAAAACTTGTGTTCTTGCCAGGTTTTGCCCTCATCTGTCAAATGACTAGGCTAAAGTAAACTTGAAATAGATTTTCATTTATTTTTCATCTTCACTGTAATCCAAAGACTGCCCTGTTAAAAGCCTTTCGTAAATCATTTGGTCAGTTTTTCTCAACAAAACAGTCTTTAAGTAATGCTGTATATCAGCCTCTTTTTTGACGTTTTCATTTTTTCATCTTGACATCTTCTCTTAAAAATAATACAGGGTTTGTCCTATTATCTTTTTTCAAGCTGTGAGGAGAAGGGAAGGAGGCTTCAACTCACTCCCCACCACAGCAATTGGAGTATGCAAATCAAAGGCACACACTTCACCCTGCAGTTTTATTTCCAAGTTTTCCTTTCAATCTCACTGCCCTGTGTTAGAACAGGTGTGTCAAGATATCTGGATTGCTACATCAAAACTGGATGATGAAAATCACATTGCCTTTTTTCTCAGGTGTGCAGTCTCTGTCTAATTCCTTCCCAAATGCAGCTGGGGTTTAACTCTAATCTGACTGACCTGAAGAATTGCCTCTGCTAACAATCCACCACATCATTTGTGTTTGGCCTTTGCAGGCCAAGAAGAAGTCAATGATGGTTCTATAGATTAAATAAGTGAAAAAATGCACTTCACTACTCAAGCAGATAAACTAATTTTTCTTATTAGTACTGTGAGTAAAAGCTGGTTGGTTTGTGGATGTGCATGCAGTTATTTCTGTAACAAAGCCTTTTCTTTTTCCTAGTTATCCACACTTTCCTGAGATGCTGTGGGGTTTAATAGTCGACTGTAATTGACTGTTAGACAGGAATTAGGGGATTTATCAGAAGTAAAATGCAGTTCTAATGCAGCCTGTGCTGCTGCAGGGGTGGGTGGGTGTTTCAGGATGCACTGAGGGCTGCACAAATGCTGTCACTGAGCTCTTCATCACCTTAAAGGCAATGTCAGTGCAAGAAATGTGTCAAGCAGTGTTCAGCAGAGCCATGTCTGCAGTTGTTGTAGACTAATACAATGCTCTTGTCTTCAGTGAACACTATCAATCAGAACAGCTGGTGATCCAGCCCCAAAATATTCATGGATGAACCTGACAAATCCTGTGTAATTACCATGAACTTCAACTTTCTTCTTTTTCCTTGTTTCATCTCTATGGCAGGCAGATTATTGTGTGCTGTGTAGGTCTAGTCTTACATCTGTTTGAGTCTGCTGTTCTCTGCTCTGTGATCCCAAGGGCAGGTTTGAGAGTTCAGCTCTACCAGGGACAGCCAAATTCCTGAACCCCACAGCAGTCAGGAAACAACCTCATTGAATTTTTCTGCAATTTGCATATGCAACGATGTAGAGACTTTAAGTTTTATTTTTATTTTTACAACCTCATGGTTGTACACTTGTTTATATCCAACTTTGTGTCCTAAAGCATTTCTCCTCCCAGTGCTGTTGTAGGCAATTAAGAGGGATGTGTCTTGGAGACACAAAACCTTGTGAGCATCCTTCCTCTGTGTGAGGTTTACCAAAGGTGATGTCTTGAAGAGGGGAAAACCTGTTTGAACAAAGTGCTGGAAATATTTGGTTGTCTTGTGAGAGCAGCCATGCAGAAACTCTTTCTGCAGAGGACAAGAGTGAGGTGGTTTTGGTGCTGGTGGGGATTAGCAGCTCAAGGCAGAAGTGGATATGAGGAGAGGTGAGGGAGGCAGAGCCTTTCTCCCAATTTTGATTTCATTCTCTTGGTGCCTGGACAATTTCAGGCCCATTGGGGAGTTTTCTTTCTGTTGGCACCAAATGCCTGCTGTGACTGTGCCCACCCTGCTCTGTACCTGGGATGTTTTTCCCCTGGTCCCCAAAGGAGGGAGTCCCTTCCCTCCCTGCCCTGGCCACTCCTTTTAAAGAAGTGAGAAGCAAAATCAGATGACACCTGAATTATAGAGAAAAAAGATGGAGGACAAAGGGGTTGGCAGATGTATCTTCAAGAGGAGCTGCATGGAACACTGCTTATCCAGGCAAATTTGGCAGAGTCCTGAATGAGAGTCTGGTAATCTGATAAATCACTAGGAATCCCTTTTAATATAATCATCAACACTAAGCAAAACAGAAAGGCTTCCACCTGGGTGGATGAAAGAAGAGGACCAAATCCTCTTATACTGAAGAAGGATGCTTGAATTGTCTTTGTGCAGTTGGATTTTGGTTTTTTTTTTTTTTTTTGCACAACCCATCAGAAATAAATGCAGTTATGGCATCTATGGGCAAGGACTGTCAGTGCACAGAAAAAACCATCTCATGATTTCATATTTAAACAGACAGGAAGGGAGGAAGTGTGTGTTCCCAAAAAAAGGTTTCACACAACGCCTTTTCTCTGTCAGAAAAGTGAAATATAACTGCCATGCTAAAAGGTTTTGCAGCAGCAATTTGCTTTGAATTGCAAGCATAAGATAAATGTGCCATACAGGTCTTGATTCCTGAGCTGTGAAGGTGGTAAAAAGGAGAATGTTCTCTGGTCCAGAACAAAAAGATATTTAGAAATATCTTGTTTTGAATCTCCCAAAACATCTTAGCACAAGTGGAGACACTCTGCATTCCCTGTCTTGTTCTCATAATGTGTTGCCCTCTTGTTTTCCAGCTGTACCACCAAACTTCCTGATGCCATTAGCACTGCTGTCATGCTCAGTGTTGTCAGACTTTTCTTTCTACAAGGAACTGTATGTCTTCCAGGTTTTTCACCCCCTGAATGTGCATTTTTTTAATAGGATCCCACCACGAGTTGCACAGATAAAAGTTTTTGCAAAGTAGCATCATCAAAGTCAAGGGGATGCCTTGGCTTTGGCCACAAAGGAGGAAGGCTCAGCCCATAAAATGAGAACCAAATGTCAGTGATATGTTAACCTGGAAATAACATGAGTCAGAGTTAAGAATCACAATCCAGAGCATCCAATAATGCTCATTCAAAAAGTAATAAAAAATTGAAGTACATAGAAATATTTGAGATACTGCATGAGAAGGAATTATTTTTAAGAATACTTCTAGTTTATATTATCCAGAGCATCTCAATGGAATAGCTCTGTATTAATAATATCTCATCTATTATGTATATTGCAATATGCCTAACACAATTGCTGAAGTAATTTGGTGTTGCTAATTCTTCTCTTTCTTTTTATTCCCTTTTCTGAAGGGGTAAAAAGATTAGAAGAGTAGTTTAGAGCAAAGTATACATTGCACTACAGACTTCCCACAGATTAGGAGTACTAGTCATTACATTTATTGTTTTTCTATTTCAGCCTGAAAATCTCTGTTTTTCTAGAGCTCTTCTATTCTGCCTCCATTTTAATGCCCACTGACTGCACTGTATCATCACATCATTGCATTATTTATTTTTTATTATTTAATATTTCACTAGAATTCCATTCTTAAGCTACTTTAATATAGTCCTGTTTTAAAGATGTAAAACAAGGAAGCTGTGGAATGCAGAAGCAGCTGAATATTGAATTTTTAGTTTGAAATTTTGAATAATCTGGGTTAAAGGGTCCTGTCTGATCCAGTCTATAATACACTGACCAAAATTACAGGTTTTTTGAGATGGCTTTTCTTCTGACAGACAGTACAGGAAGCTTGATCACTATTAATTATTTTAGACCTTTTGTAAGTGTTTGAAAAGACACTGGGAAGAATGCAGAGGATTTAGAAGTAAATCCATGAACCTTCAGCTGTTTTAGACTTTTCCCCCCACTGTGCCTCCATGAGAGATTCCCTCTGTTAACTCATCACTAAAGCAATCGTGTGCTACTTAACAGAGGTGCTATTTTCTACTTCATGTGTCTCCCTATGAATTGTGCAAGAGGCATTAGAGAGCCCTGCCTTCCTCTGAACACATAAAAAGGCAGAGCAGAAAAAAGCTTTGCAGATTTATTGCATTTTCTGTGCACAGCCTTTCTGGCAGGGAGGGAGAGAGTTGGCAACGGGTCATTGTGGAGCAGAGTCTGCAAGGACACAGGAAAATCTTTGCTAACCCCCAAAGATCTCGAATAGCTCCTTAAAACACTCCTCATTACCATATTTTCCAGGCATTAACTAGAGGTAGTACTGAAGAAACACATTCTAAAACCTGGTTACTCCTCCTTCCCTCAACCCTTTCATCCACAATTTCCAGATCAAGGGAAGGAGGGCAGGGAATGCAGTCCAGGGATGCTCTGCTAGGAGGCAGGTGACAAACATCCTTCCAGGGGACAATTCCCAGTGCACCTCCCTCCACCTATGGCAGGAGAGCAACCCCACTGGGAGGAGGTGGCACTTTGCATCCTGTGGTGACAGCCTGTATCCTGGGACTTCCAGAGGAGTCCCTGTGTGCCATGGGCACCAGGTGCAGTGGCAAAAAACACCTTTCCCATAGAAAGGTTCTGTTGGATTTTCCCAAGTGCAGACAGCAAGTCACAGGCTCTCAATGCAGATTTATTTTATCTTGCTTGGAGGGTGAAAAAATGAGATAAAACCCCCCTGAAAAACCTATAAGGGATATAAAATCTCGTTGAAAAAGTTTCTTATGTTTTGAGGAATCTCTATCTTCAATTGTCCTGGACTCCAATTTCCAATAAAATTGAATATTAATGAGCTGTGCATGTGAGACACCAAGGGTTGTTTTTTTCCATATGCTTTCCTGTGGCTTTCTGGGTGTCTGTTGTGCCTGGTCTCTGAAGAGCAGGTGGAATTGGGAGACTGTTCTGCTGAAATGCTGTGCTCTGCTTCAAGGCTGTTTTCATTTGGGGCAAAAAATTCAACCATTGACATTATTAGGCTGAGCAACATAAGGCCTAAGTACTAATCTGAGGTTTCTTAGTCAGTTCTTGACTTCTCAGACCTTCACTGTTTTGCCATCTGCTATAATTGAAAATTGCCTTCTGCAACCAAAGGGAAAATCTAATTTCTCAGCAAGCCATATGGGGTTATTAAGATCATTAAACCCTGGTATGCCATAATGCCTGGGCCAAAAGGACCACAGGGCACGTAAATATCATGTGACTCATTTTATAGCTTCAGACTGCAAGTTAGGAATTATTCTGATGGCTATCTAAGGATGAAAAGTGCTGGTCAGGTGGGTTGCAGCAAATGTTGCTTGAGGTCAGTCCATGGCAGGTTTGCTCAGAGCTGTGATGGATGAGAAGTGGTTTTAATAGTTTTTGATCACAAAGGGTAAATCTTTTGAATCAGCCTGACAAATGATCAGAACCCAGCCAGTGTCCTCAATTGGATCAGTGATGCTAAAGGCAGCCTTGAATATTAAGAAATTAGAGAAGACAATTTCCACTTTTTAGCAGGACCCAGACTTGTCTTCTTACACAGGACCTAAAGCTGATGATATAATTTGGACTCCCTTTCTTAAGAGTAGGAAAGCTATTCCCCTACAGATGCCTATTTATGAACACTTTAAAACTGAGGTTCCTAATTTTTGGTTCTATTTTCTGTTTCTGTAGTTGTGATATTTTATCAGATTTCTCTCTAGCAAAACCCACTACTGTGTATTTGATGCAACTATGGGGGAGAATATTAAGGCTGATTTTTTGTTAATAGGGGCTTCAGAAATGAATGCAGGAGCTGTGAAATTTACATGAAATTAAAGAAAGAATAGCTCAGTAAATGCAAATAAATGCAGGAACAAATATTTTAATTTGGATTCATGATTAATGCCAAAGGATTACCAGCAAACCATTACAATGTGGTGATGACATAAAACCTCAATGGGAATAAAAATTCTATATTCTATATGCACTAGTTAACTGATGGCAGGAAGCTATTTTTAGCAAGACAGCTCAGAGTAATTTAATCTTTTCTTTTTAAAAAAATACATAGCAATTGATTGTATTTCAGGTTTTGTCTATGCTAATTATGTCTCAGAATATTCCTGCTGGTATAGTATTGTATCAGTTCCTTCATTGTAAAATGTGCCCACTATGATCAATAGATTTATTCCCATTCTTCAAGTTATTAAATGAATTTTATTGAAAACAGGCATTACTGATTGCCACTTTTCCTTGTGCTGTGTAATGAAAGGAGTTAAGAACAAATTGGTATGATTATATATAAGAATTACAGATAAGGAAAGGAGGGAAAAATGTTTCCCTCCTTCAGTTTTCCAGTGATCTCCATCTGACTGCATTTATTTTCTCACTGTGTCAGGGGTTTCTGGTCCAAGACAATAGAAACCAAAGTGGGTCTGATAGGCTTTAGTTTCTGTAGCACTGGGGTCTTCTTATCTTACCATGTTGAAATCAGGATAAATTAAATGAGGAAAAAAAAAGTATTTCCTCTTCTATTTTATCTGTCCAAATGGCTTTTGCATTTGAGTGTTCTTGGAAGAATAGTTAGAATAGTTAGAAACAGTTAGAATAAGACAGCAATGCTTATAATTTTCTCCTAAATTGGGATTCCACTCAAACTTTATAAGTTTTTTATCCCTTTTCTTTGAGAAACCACGAAAAATCGTGGTTGGTTTTTCATTTGCACAAGGTATGCATTTTTTTGAAGCTTTTGTTGCTTTCTAGCTACTCCTGGGCATTGGGGCTGCCAGACCAGAGTGGTACTTGAGAGCAGTCTGAAGGATGCACACCCACATGTGCAGGTGGGGATGGGTTTCCAAGGCAGGACTGCTGGGGAAAGGGGTGGGGATGGGAGCTGAGGACCTTGGCACTGGGTCAGGATGCTCAGACATCCCATCAGAGTGCTCAGACATCCCACCAGGATGCTCAGCCATCCCACCAGAGTGCCCAGACATCCCTGGCTGTGTGTGCAGGTAAAGGAACCTGCTGCCACCCTGGCATTTCCACACCCCACATTCCCCCTCCCTCTGCCAGGAGCATGTGCCTCCTCCTCTGCTGCAGTTTCTGTGGCTGCATTAATTTGAGATGAGTGTGTGAAGGAGCCCTCACCCTGCACTAATTGCAGTGTCCATCTTCAAACATCTCAAACATGGGAAAGAATGAAGTGTTTGCTGGCACAACGTGCACAGAAATTATTGTTGTGCCTGATTGCTAATTAAAGGCAGCACAAACCCAGCAAAGTCCTAACTCATCTGCAACTAATGGGAATTTTATCTCCACCATGTGCAAGTTTTGTTTCTGGCTTCTTTATGCACTGCTGGTAGTGCTGGTCTTTGATGTGGATCACAAGTGAGCCCAGGAGGGATTATGCAATGGAAATATTTGAAGCCATCCCTGACCTAATCTGGCTTGAAGGAGATCAAGTGCTCATAATATTGTTACTGTCATATGAGGGTGAGCATGTTTGTGTTTGTCTCACTTCAGTGTGCCATGGACTATGGAAGTGTCTTCCCTGCAATATCCTTCCCCTCTGCATTATCAGGGCAGTAATGCATATGTGGCTGTTGTGGATGAATGTCTCAAATTCTGAGAATCAGTCCAATCTAAGCACCAGTGCCATGGGAAAGTTGTGCTTTATTGATTCCTCTTTTCTCATTATTAGACTAATTCCTCCCACACAAGATTTATTCATAGGCTTTGCTTAATTTTTGCTTTCAGCCTTACAGACAGTGTATCAAATCAATATTTATTTTCACCTGTGTGAATGATTCCATAGAAATACCAGGCTTCCCCAGTTTCCAAGCAGCAGATTAGAAGCTCTGCCTCAGTATCAGGGGCAATAGTGGAAACATCTGGAGAGGTTTTCAAAGGATCATTGACAGCAATGCCTTTAGAGCAAAGCTGTACAAGAAACAAAGCCACTATAAATTAATGAGACACCATTTTTTAGAAGCAATTTTGGTAACTGATAAAAGGAGAAAACTGAAGTAAAATATACCCTGGTTTTAACTAAAATTAAGTACAGAAATCAGTGCAAATATATTGGAACATAACACAAAATATGGTGTGATCTTCCCAGGAGAGACAGACAAGAAAGCAGAGACTACACTAAAACCTAAAAAAACACTGTTGGGGAAAGATATAGTTTCTTTCCTATTTTCAAAAATTCAGGCTCAACTTCAGGCTCCCCAAATCTGTGTCTGTCTTCGTGTCAAGGTCGAAGGAGTTGTCAGAGCTATTTCCTTACTTCAGTAAAGCACTGCTGAACTCTGCCTTAGTCCCACAGGTGGGAAGGCAGAAAATGAAACAAGGCAGGGAAAACAGAAAATCTCCCCCTCATTTAATGGGAGGACCTGTCCTTCCAGCAAACTGCTACAGAAAGTATAAAAGGATAAGATCAAGCATCTTTCTCCCTTCTTGAGCTGTACAGAATTCAACACAGAGAGACATCATATTTTCTGTTAAAAAAAAAAAAACTCTTATCCTGATAGATAAAACACCTGCTGTTCACCACAGCTGGTGACTTCCTCATTAAATAATGTTCTATTTAATAATGTGCATCATTAGACTTAGATAATCCAGAACTTCTTAAAATGTCAGGGGGCTCTGAGCACTGGCAGAGGGGGCAGGGCCACTTTCAGTCCTCAAATCTGTTTTATTGATCTGCAGGCAACCTGAATTTGTATTGCCAGAAAGTAGTAAAAATTAACTTTTAGTTCTTGAGAAAATTCAGCTCTAAGAAAATAGATTAAGTCTAAGAGCCCTGTCTTTAAGGACAATAACCATATAGTGCTGCTAATGGAAATGCAATTGAACACCCTTTGCTTGGATAAGCATCCCTAACAGGATTGTTTAGTGTGCAATGATTTCATCTAACTGACTTCACTGAAAATCAGCTTTAAAAGTGGATTTCTAATGAAGATTAACAAAGTAATATTTATCTGGGCTGTGTGCTTAAACTCTTGGATCCTGCTGAGCACCTGGAGCCTGAGGTGGATGAAGGCAGCCTCTCCTCCAGGATTATTGCCAAGGATTCTCCCTTGGGTCTGCTTTGCCCCTCACCACAGCTTTAAAGTAGAAGAAGAAGCATCTGGCCTGTTTGTCCAGCTCCTCATCCCTAATGAATTTGTTTATAATAATTACTTTCTTGTGCCTCTGTAGCTACAATCCAGTGGTTGATCTTTAGGAGGTGCAATGTCAACTCAGCAGGTTGAAATCTCTTTAGATGATTAAATCTGTCAGGAAAAAAAAAGCTCTTCAGTATATGCATTTTCCTCCTTGTATGTGGTCCTTAAAACCATGAAAGGTGATAGATTGATATCCACACTTGGCACCTACAAAACTAACCCTATATTTAAGATTTTTTTTGTCCATTGGCCAGCTCAATCCTTTACAGGCAACAAGGGTCATTCAAAGAAGTGTCCCCTCAGTTCCGGTTGTGATAAATGGTTTTGATTTCCCATCCCTTATCTGCTGAGTGAAGTTACACAGTGTATATAATAACATCCATATTTTTAAGATTTTCTATCTTCTTGTTATCAGTAGAAGTAATAAATCAGAATATTCATCACTTTTAACTCTGCTCATGGTACCATATATATCTGCTGAAGTGTCTCTGTGGATAAGGCAGGCTATATGTAGCTAAAAGACCCAGAGAATTATGTTCACATCAGTGAACATAAAAGTATCATCAAGTTTTTCTGTAATAACACTTTTCAGCTGAATTGGCCATGCTGTGACCTCTGTTAAATTTATGGGAATGAGAGATTTGAGGCTACTCCTGGACTTTCAAGCTCTTGAATGATTGTGAGAAGAAAAGAATCATTTAGGGATCCCTTCAGTATAAAGTGCTGCAATTCAGAGTTTCCTGGAGCCTTGGTGCTGATAGGAAGAGTTATGTTTAGACCTGGGTAACCCTTCAGTTATCTCTGACAAAAACCAAGACATGACTCTCTCTGAACCATATCTGAACAGATAAAGATTCAGAAAATATGTATAAATAGAGTGAAGATTGGGTTCTGCCAGGCCTTCTCTAAGACATCTCAGAGTTAGAGTTCAAAGAAACGAATAATAACTCAACCTTTAATCCCACAAAATCAGAGTAATATTTTTGCAGGGATGTGCCTGTGTTTGTGACCATCTCAGCTCTACAGTTTTTATATCCCAATCCCTCTCCTGATTTCTGAGTAGCATTTCCACAGTAATCCAATGACTCCACACTTGTTCTATACAGACAACAGCAACATGCACCAAAACTAAGATTCCACGTAGTTCTGTAAAAATGGTTCTTTCTGTAGGAAGCAGGAAAGTCATGAACACACAAAGTAGTGTCTGTATAAGTGAAATGCACAATTCCATCTGCTCACTGCTGCAAGGACTTTTTTTGGTGGCAGTATAGACCCCACTGGGAAAGGCTCCTGTTGGATGTACCACCTCTGGTGGTACCTTTTGCCAAGGTCTGGTGGGGGTGATGCTTTTTGTGTGTGTGATTCACCACCCATCACTGCATTTCCCTGGCCTTTCTGACAAAAGGGCTTGGCTCTGCAGCAGGGGAAGGACTGGAACTGATGCTGGGTGTTGGGTCTGGCTGAGTGTTTTTGGTGGCTGAGGCAAAGACTGTGCCAGAAAGCACCTGAGGGATCTCACCTGGGGAACTTCCCAGGGCAGGAATTAGAGGGGAAGGAGAAGCAAGGCTTGGCAGCATGGGGGGTGTGGAGAAGAGCTGTGGAAAGATTCAAATCCGAGTTTCAAAGGGGAAAAGATAAAAAGGGACATTTCCCAGGGATCCAAAGGAGCTTCTGTGGCTACAGATTGTTACCCTGGGAAACCCCACTGGAGTGAGAGCAGGGGAGGAAGAACAGCTGAGCCATGCACAGATAATGAGCAGGGATGAGATTTGTTTGTAATTTCCACATCTCACCTGGCAGAACCAACCTTTCTTTATCTTGCTGCAGTCTGCTGTCCAACAGCACTAACTCTGAAGTTTAAAAGAGCTGTTGGTGTTTTGGGGTGCTTTAAGCAAAAGGTAAAAACATCTCCATTACACTCCTCTGAACACCTTAAGGTCTTGTCACAATTTAGGTGTGGGCTTGGAGAGGTGGCTCCATTTTGTGCCATTGAAGGTTTCTTTTCCCAGAGTTATGTTAGAGAAATAATTTTAATTCCAAACTGGGAAATTTGAAGGTACATCTTACTCAGGACTTTTAGTCTGCAGAAATCTTGTCAAAATCTTAAAGTTTATGGAGGCTATGGAATTGAAGCAAACAACTTAAACATTTGAAGTTTTACAGCCAATCTGGGGTTAATAACTTGAAATCTAACATTTCATATCCTTTTTTACCATAGCTGGCAAACTTTTTACTTTTAGACTTAGATTTGGGAGTAGTCCATGCAGTATCAAGGGATATTTTTTCCAGAAATAGTTTAGTTTTTGAAAGGGGGTTTTGTTACAGCTGGAGGTCACTGTATAAGTTCTGTGTACATGCATCCTTTAGAAGATTGCTGCAAACCATTCAATCAGCTACCCAGTGTATAAATGAAATGTAAGGAATGAAAGCACTACCTGGAGTTTTTGCATTAGTGGTGAACTGACTCTAATTATGTTTCACTTTCACTGATAAAGGAGGTTTCTCTTGCAATAATAGGATCCTAAAAATATACTGCTGAAACCACAGTTGTGTAAACACCTGTGATAAAGGACTTTCTCAAAGGTCACAGAACAAGTCTGTAACCTTGTGACCTCAGCATAGATCTTGTGGTATTATGGCTTTAATTTTGGCAGCAGCAGGCAAGGAAATCTCATAGTTATTAGTTAATAAGAAAGAGAAGAAAAGATCTCTCAAATCCACCATGGCTTTGGTAAAAGCCCAGTGGAAATGCTGATCATTAAGGTTGCTCCTAGCTAATTTTCTTTCCCTAGTGTGTAATTTGGAAGACTAAAATTAGAATTCTGGGGGTCTGTACATTGATACATTGGAGGTTTTTTCACTGAAACCAAAGTGAAAGGATCAAATGTCAGAAACTGGCAGTGGTAAGAGTTTACTGATCGCTGCAATAGGTTTGGTGAATGTTCAGTTCAGGAGTACAGGTTGCCTTAAAGAAGAGGGTGCCAATGGATACCCATCTGCATGTGTGGCTGTAGACACATTTTGATAGCAAAATCATCTTGGGGAAAAAAAGTAAATTTGGTCAAATGATGCATGGCAATGGGATTCTTTGGCAACTTCCATAAGATCACTCAGGCTTTCCCCTGCCAGACTGAAAGGCTTAAGAGCTAGTTTGAATCCAGCAAGAACCTGCCAGCCTTGCTGGAGCTGACTGCTTTCCTCTTCCTTGCTATTTTGCTGTTAGCAAAGGGATGTTTAATCATGCCTCTCTATTTTAAAGATAACTGTGTGGCTTTCCCTGGGGTGATTTTCTAAGTGGTTAATCAGAGGGACAAACCTGAAAAGGCAAGAAATATTTAATTAGTGCCTTTTCTTCTACTCGCCAGCAGTCCTAACCAGATGCCTTCACTTCAGAGCCATCCAAGTAATCAGCCTGGTAACATCACTGCATCTCACATCAGGCACCTGGCAAGTCCAACACTAACTGCATCCCAGAAAATGTCTGCTAAAGAAGGCTACTCCTGAAAATCACTTTCAAAACCTGAGAGGGAGCTTCACACAGGGCTGAAAACAAACTGCTTTTTGTGTGTTGAACTGTAATCCACTACTAGGCACTGTTGAAAACCCTGCAGGAAACCAGCAGAACGAAGAACTAGTTAATGGTGGTTTTGTTTCAGTGGAGAGAGGAAAAGAAATGTCAGTACAGAGAATAAAAGGTGTGAGGGTTTTCTCTCAGTGATGTGATTTCATGCAGCACAGCTTTCCAGCTTCTATTCAAAGTCACACTGACATCTTGGTATGCAATTTCAGCCAGTCGATCAGGAATTGTATATAAACCCTCTGTCTTTATTCCTAATGAGATTTACGTAAATAACTTGCTGGAAAATGTATTGAAAGCATATAATTCACTCCTAGGAATGAATGCAGAAGGCAGGTAAGAGGAACTGGATTTAGTAGCCTTCCTGCAGCGTGCTCTGCAATGGATAATTCAAATATATACATATGATATTTTTGGCATATTAGCTGCTCTGTGCAGAGCCAGCACTGGATTTTGTAATAATGATGTGTGTGCAGGACACATTTGCTATCTTGGGCACAGTGTTGGCTGGGAGCCAGCTATACCTCAGGTATGGTAAGTTATGAGAAATGATCCTTATTTCTATTCAGAAAGCCACTGCTTTCCAGAAAAGCATGGATCTGGAGAGTGTTGGCTTAAGCAGATGAGTTTACCAGGCTGCTTGCCCTCACCTCTGCTGGGGTGGGGTCCAGCCTGCCCCCCACACATGGGCTCTATCTTTACTCCTGTCTGGGTCCAGGCCTTAGCTCCTTCTTCAGCCACAACCAGCAGGAACCAGGGGCACATGGAAGGCATTTGGTGATCAGGAGGGGCAGAATGTTAGAGGAGTTGAAAACCAAATTTTGTGCTCCCCAAAGGCTGACAGGTTTTACCTCTCTGTCACTGTTCTGGCCTTTTTTGGAATCAAGAGCTCTCTGCAAAAATGAGATTTCAAGTGCCCACCAAATTCAGAGGATATAACATTTTAGTTTGTGCCCATTTCTAGGTGGATGCTGCTTTATAAAAATAAACTTGACGTGAATCTCTCCCTCCCACTGAAGATAACGATGCTCCCTGCAGCCCTCCTAAGCCCAAGTCATTCCTATTTTATTGGCCCAGCTTCAGATGAAGGTTTTACCTCCCTTCCTGTGCAAACTTTGAGGTCATTCTCTTATAGTAAATAATTTGCTTTAGAAGCATTAAATCAGGAAAAAATATATTAGGAAAATATCTGCTTGACTTCAGCTTAATCTGTGTTCTGTGCTATAAATCTGTGCCTCTTGCTACCAATCTCTATTTTATGGAGAATTCCTGTTATATCAATTCTGTCAGGGTAAGAGGAGTAATCATAGAAGAAAAAAGAAAACAAAAAATATACCCCAAACTCTAATGAAACATGCATTGTGCAATCAATATACTACAACAGTTTCTGAGGAACTTTATATTCTGTACAACAGACCAGAATCTCCTTTATAGATTGCCCTTGTAAGGTAAAATTTGCCAGTCCATCCAAGATGTAACCAAGATGGTAATGGTGTAAATATTCCCCATGTGAGAACCAAACAACCAGACAAAAGTCAAAACTGAGACCAGGGCTTCCCCTTGATAGGGGTGCAGTTCAAAAATGCTCTTGGACTCTGAAACAGGAGCATCAGTCTGTTGATAGTGTTCACAGGAGGAGCTGGCCAAAATGAATGGGTTTTTTTATAGGCAACTGTCAGCTGGTGTGATGTGAGTATATTGTAGCAAGATTCTGAGAGCTGTCATGATTGCTTGGAAAAAGCAATGTAATTTCAGGCCAACTAATTTAATCCTTTTGATGCCAAGAGATTTGCTCCTGCTAAGTCCAAACACAGAGATATCTCACTAGCACTTTTATTAAGGCAAACTATGTGAAAGGTTCACTCCATTTTGATGGACAGATTATTAGGGAAAAGCAATAATTTGCTGAAGCCTTATTTTCATGCCAGTTCTGGGAATGATATTAAAGTTAGCTTCAAGGCCAGCTCTCACCATCTCAGGATGGTGTGGATTTGGTAAACTCCACCAAGAATCCTCTCAGTAGTACTGTCAGTATTAGAAACACAGCACACATCCATGCCTCAGGAATAAACAGAAATAAAGCTCTTCCCTAAAGTAACCTAACCAGAATTCATTCCCCCCTACTTTTTATTGTTTGGTTCACCTCTGTAAAGCTTTCCAGCATTTATATTCATTTCACACTGTCAAAAGCTGAACAGAAGTAAGATAACAAATGGTTCTGGTAGCAGCTGTCACCACCTACTGTCTGTGTATGCCTGTGTGAGTCTCTAAATGGAAATAAAGTACTTTAATAACACATTTTCTCTAAACTGTCCTCATGGATAAAGTTACTCTCAAATCAGTCCATGAACACTTTCCAATTCGTTGCCCACTTCAGGCTGCATCTCTGCCTCTCCTCTGCAGCCTGGGTAGGTATGCAGCAGTGTGATTTAAAGACATTTCAGATGAAAAATACTTTAACAGCACACCTTCTCTGGCTGCTGCTTGCCTGCTCATGGTGTTGGAGCCTTCTCCCAGCGTGCCTAATTTTGTGGCTATAAATTAAACTGCCTGCCTATTGCTTTTTTTTTTTTTTTTTTTCTCCCTTGGCTCAAGCCAGGAAGTGTCCAGAGCTACAAATTAAACACGAGCTGCTCTGCCCTCCCTGCTCCTGCACCATTCCTTCCAGGAGCAGATGGCAGCTGGGAGGATAAATACCTCCAATTTCTTAGGGCCCTGAACAGAAAAGAAGCTCAATTTCAAGGTGAGCTCTGAGGTACTGCTTTCCATGGAGAGAAATGGGATCTTTTAGGTTTATTCTCCTTGGGTATCACAGCCTAGGAGAGATGCAGGGAGCTGTGGGGTTCAGCCCTAAAGGATTTTTGGCTTGGAGAGAAGCCCTTTGTGGGTCCATGAGGTCACTCAGGATGGTGACTTTTGGGCCAATATCTTTCAACATGGCTTAATGCCTCTCCCAAGGTTGTTCTAAATATTATTTTTTCTCTTTTCTCTCTCTCTTTTTCCCCTTTCCTTACCTACTGAGCAATCTTACCACACCTCCTAGCCTGCATTTCTTGATGATTGTTAAACCAGTGGTTTGCATCTGTTTAGGTCACTGAGGCTTTTGGTTGTAGGTGACAAGTGGTGGGTGATTATTTTGCATGGAGTATACTGCTTAACATTTACAAAGCATGGAGAAAATGCTTGGTGCTTTTAAGCCCCTGTCACCTCCAGGTAAATCATTTAAAAGCATGTGAGGAAGCAAATTAGAGTTAATTAGAAATTGACTGATCTGCTTTGGCATCAAAATTATTGGGAAATATGGCTTGTCCCTTCTGGAATACAGGCTTTGCTCTTGTACACACACACACACGAGTGAGAAAAGATGTTTTATGGTCAACTTTAGGTAGTATTCCTTTGAGAAAAAAAAGCACTTTATAAACCATATATGTAAGAGCAGTTGAGGCAAGAACAGGAGCATGAATCCTGACAGACACAGTGCTGTTTCTCAGCTTTATTTCACAGTGATGGGCATGCTGGAAATGTCTACAAGATTAATAGATTCAAATTCAGTGATCAGAAAATGGGAGCATGTCCAAATGGATCATTACAATAGATTCCCACTTTATCTGTTGCACAAGCCAGGTTTGAGCCATCTGTAAGCTTCACATTCCTGGTCTAAAATCTTCTGTAGCCATAAAAGACAATAAGTATCAGTAGGGAAAAAAAAAATCAATTTCTTGGCTTTGCAGCCTAAAATATAGTGATGGGACTATAAGGAGAGAAAAACTGCTGATTTTTTTTTTATTTTTCTTTTTTTAAGCAAGTGAAATGAGTAGGCTGTATTTAGGAAACAACTTTTTTATTAGAAGTTTAAAGAATATTTCTGGAGAGTAAAGTCAGTATCTTCCACTCAGGCTTTGGGGAGGGAGGGGTCAGTGACTGTCATTTGTAATTTTTGATGTTCTGTGTCTAAGATCAAGTGTACTCCCAGGAATTTTCTAGAGGACCTGTGCTGATGATAATCTCTGAATCTGATTTTTACCTGCAGAAAATGGATTCTCAAAATAAATTTGTAGCCTTTAATGTGCTCTCCCTTGAGGACTTCCATGGTGTCAGGCAGAGCTCCTTCAGTGAGAGAGGGCTGGGAAAGTTCTGTAAGTCCCACCTTATACCCTTTTTTCCAGGAATTCCACCTTATACCTTTTATTTGGCCAGGAATTCCAGTTTGTGTGCTGCAGAAGGAAGGGAATACACATTGTCCTGCCCTGGTGGCTCTTTGGCTCAGGCCACAGCTGCAGAAGGAGGTGAGGATGGGCAGAAATGTGGCTGTGCCCTGACCCAAGGCAGCACATCCAGAGATCCTCAACCCTGCCCTCGAGCAGGGATGGCAGGAAAGCTGCCTGTGCCTTCCTCATGTGCCCCAGCAGCAGACACACTCCTAGAGATGAACTCCTGCTCATCCAGGTATTTATGGAAATACTCATTTTTTGCTTCTCACATTGGGAAGCTGATGGAAGGCTGGGTTGAACCATGCTCCACATGGGTGTGAGATGGTGTCCCCAAGGCTCTGGTGGCACAGCCACTCTGCACATTTCAGCTTCCTGCAGATATTTATTGCCTGGAAGAGGGTGTGTGGCTGTGACAAAGCCTTCTCTGTGAGCAGTGAATCACAGGGCAGTGAGCCACAGGAAGGTTATCTGAACACACAGGGTGTGCAGAGGACATGGCACTGATGCTCCTCTGCTGTGGGAAATGGAGACATCCCAGCCTGTGCAAGAGGCTGGAGCATCACAACAGCACCCTGGTGAATTTATCAGGAGCTGCTGGAGGTCTTTGTGGGAAGTGTTTGGTGCCTCAGAAATTCCCCACCAAAAGCTGTGTGCACACACACTGTGGGCTTCTTCTGTGCACAGCAGCCAGGAACCTTTCTCATTTATTTCTAAATCACAGGGGAGGATTATTTGCAGAACAACAGGGTCTGAAGTATAAATCTGGGCAGGTTTTAAGCAGACTGATGTTTCTGAAGTTTGTTATGCTGTCTGATATTAGGAGATTAGTGTGAGACAAGATCTTTTGATCCTCAGAAAGGTTTAATGTTATTTTGTATCTAAGCTGTTAATAATTATCTAGAGGTTTTATAGAGATAGGTATGATATGGTTTCCACTGAGGTTTTAAGCTAAAGAGTGATTTCTCACACCCTTCATATCCCAGACCAGATGTTCAAGTCCTATTTCCCTACATTCCAACAGATGGATGCCAAAAATTTAGGGAAATTTGTGATGTTTCTCAATGTAGTGTATTTATAATATTCTCTATTCCAGAAGAGTGAAGACTATGCCCCAATTTCTGCAGTTATTTTCCTCACCAGCAACAGAAAGCACTTAATTCTTAAGCCTTAACAGTGAGAGTTCTCCAAGGGAGCATTATTTTTTCCTCTTTCAGGCCAACTTTAATGAAGCTAAGTCCCTCCTGATTAATTTAATGGTAGCTAAATAGTGCAGAAATAGTGAGAAACCACCAATTCTTCTCCTGATAACTCTGCCTTCCTGGTGTCAGTGGTGATCAGCAGCATGCTGTCCAACATATAAAACCTCTAAATTAAAAGAGCATTTCTATTTTAATTTCTAATAAAACTGTCTCACTTTTTTCCCCAATCCAATAATTTCAGTGCTAGTTATTCAGAAATGCCTGTTATTTGCATGTTTGCAAAACCACATGATCTAAAGAATGATAATATGACATGAATATACAGATAGATGTAGGAAAGACATTTTGGAGGCAAGAAATGCATGATATTTGCAACATGTAAGTTTGCACTTGCTTTAGGGATATTATTCAAATTTAATGTTACTCACACACTTTTCTGGATCAGGATCTCTAATTCAAAATTTTTCAATGTAAGAATAATTTCCTTAAATCTGAATGATCTCTGGAAACATTTTGCACCAGAAACCATAATTTTGAATTTCCTGACCTTTGAGCTTGTTATATCTCATCTCTTCACCCCCATGAAATACAGAGAAGTTTTTGTTGTTGATTTTTTTAAAAAAACATTGAGCAAAACAACCACAGTTCCAATCCAGCAGCTCAAGCTTGCTGCTTTTCTCTGCACCATCTCCAATTTTTCTCCATCCAAAAAAAGAGGCAAATTGGAGACAATACAAAGTAAACCAACAAAAATAGAGAGGTTTAGAAAACATGGCCTGGGAGGAAATACTAAGAGCACTGAATCTATTCAATTCAGAGAAGGCTGAAAAGAGATCTGCTAAGAGGTTGCAGAGAGAATAGGGTGGCTAATTGCCCTTCATGTCAAATAAGGATGCTAAAGCATCACTGGCTATTTTACAGCATGAAAGATGTGGAGAAACTCTCTATCAGCTGGCTGATACAGAAAAGCCTGTCTCACTGGAGGTTTTTAGAAACAATGCAGAAGTGTCTTTCAGGGATGTTCTGTGTTTTGCTTCAGAGGAGAGCTGGATTAAGAGACTGCTGAGAAACCCCAGCCCTACAATTCTGTGATTTCCCAGTCACTCTGTCTGCAGTTCCAGGAAGAAATTCTATAATCTCCAGCCATTCTCTTGCCACTTTTTCATTTCCTCTTAGGAGACAAGTCCTTCTTCCTTCTCAAGTGACAACTGTTTCTGTCCCCATCACAGATAATTTCTTAAGGTAAGGGGAGGAAAAAAGCACTAGGAAAGGGTGACACTTTCTGACCTTACTCACTCACTGCTGTAATATTTATTGCTTTAAAATAAAGTGCCTTCAGTATGGTAAAAAAAAATAGGGATAGGATATTTGCTTGCCAGCTGAAAACCCCTACCATTTCACAAATTCTTTAGAATTAAGTTTGGCAGTGCAGTGCTGAAACAAGTGTAGCTGGACCCTTTTTCAGGATGTCAAGTGTAGAGCTGAAGTGATTGGGGTCAGAGTGGAGATAAAACATTACAGAGAGTCCAGAGAGTGCAGCTTGCAAGTTCTCTATTCTCATCACCAGTCATATTCCTGTAAAGTAGAAAGTGGCTCTTTCTTTTTTTTTTTTTCTTCTTTTTCTTTCTTCCTCTGTTTTATTTTATTTGAGAGGCAGACACTGGCCTTTAAAAATCCTTACAGCTACTAAGGGTTTTTTTGCATCATGTATTGTGGAAAAAGTCAAGCCCTCATCTGCACAGTAAATGTTAGCAGCCAGGTTAATTGTGAGGATATAGGGCATCTTTCAAGGTTTATAAGACAGCTGAGCTCTTGGAGATATTGTTTGCACAATGCTCTAATGCTGCCTCTTTGAAAGCAGCCTTTGGCTGCAGAGTGCCACTATTTAACAGGTCTAATACTGCTAAAAATCGAGACACTGATGCCATTATTACATTTCATTCTGCACACAAGCAAACAGTTTATCATAGTCTGTTCCCAGCAATCGTAATCCAATTTTTGTTATCTTACATTGTTTAAAAAAGAGGGAGAGGGAGAGAAAGATACTGTACATCAATCTGATAAAAATGTTTAAATAACTGGTACTTTTTTGTGATTATGTTGGGTTTATAGCAGCATTATGGAAACACGACAGGGTAACTAAAATCTGATTATGTCTAAGTCCTTGCCCATTATGTGATTATTATGAACCATGACTTCTACTGGCACATTATGAATTACATGGTCATAATACAAGGGATTTCCAATATAATTAACCGAGATTAGCAGCACTGGAGAAATCTGGGAATAATGATACAACTTTCAACAATCAGTTTTACTGTAAGTGCTGCTGGCTCTGGCTTCCAGGAAACAGGAGGCTGGTGGCTGGAGCAGTGACCCACCTGCTGGGCTTTCCTGCACCTCCTTCTCCTCCCTCCCTTCTGTAAAATTAATTGCAACCTTGCCAGGGTGGCAGGTACTCACTCTTTTACTCTTTTCTTCTCACATTATGCTGATAAAACTCAAGGTTGGATAAGAGATTTTGAATAAAGTCAAAGGTCTGTAGATCCATCCTTTAGGGGGCTCAGCCTGAAACTGGGAAGGACTCTGCTTTTGAAAGCTCAGAAATAACACTTATCAAAGAACATGACTGCTTGAGACAGCTCCACTTTGAGTACTTAGAGGCAGAAAGTCATGAAAATCATGGATTAGTTTCAAAGATCATAGCCAAAGTCATATTATTCCTTTAGTATCTCAGGCAACCAAGAAACCTTTTCCCACAAAACCCAGCTTTTGGATTCTTGGCTGCTGAAGACAAAGCCATTGAATCCAAAGGGGGCTGCTCACTATGGGAGGAAAAGGATTTAAATCCAGCAGCCACATTCTGCCTTTAGAGGAAAAAGGGAAACAGAGGGCATGATGGAAATACTCTAAGGGGAAAAGAGGCTAAACTGGACTATTGTTTAAGCAAAGGATTAAGCATTTGATGCACTACTGTATGGACAGCTGGGGCAGAGTGGGAACTTCCCTGGCTATTGAGATATTGATCCCTGATAGAGCTGGGATTAAAAATACAGTATTTATTTTTCACTTTGTGTCCTTTTAATTTCCCCTATACATAAGTACAGTAAGAACCTTAGAGAAAAATAGAAAGACCACCTGAGATTTTTTGGTTCAGTCCAGTGCCCATCTTCTACTATTTATGAACAGCTCTTAATTTTCGGATTTCACATGCAATTGCATCTCAGGATTTTCATTGAACCCCATGAATCCCAGGCCTGTGCTGCTTGTTAACAGTGATTTTGTTGCACCCAGTGAGCACAAGGAGTGCTCTGCATTTCCTTTATTTCACCTCCAGGGCTGGGGGGACCTGGCCACTGCTGCTGCTCCTGCCTGGAGCAGGTGCTGCCTTCCAGAGGGTCCTGGGAGCTGCTCCTCAATGTGCTGCAAAGTGCAGTCCTCAGGGGGTTTTTTGGAATGTTGACATGCTGTTTGTGTGATACCAACCCTCACAAACTCGCCTAACCCAAGGGAAATCTCCACCTCATCAATTCAGACCAACTCTGTTTCTATTTCCATTAGTTTTGACACAGAAATATGAAGTGGAGGTCTTGGGAATATCCACTTGCCAGTCTCTAATGGGGTTTCTTCTTTTGTCCTAGCTTGTTTTTCATTGTTTTCTGATTTTGTTCAGGGTTTGCTCTATCTGCACACTTTCTTTTGTTGTCTTTCTGTTTCCCTGCCTTCTTCCATGACTGAAAGAAAAATAGCGAGAGGTGAGGGGATAATTGTGTGATTTACAGTAATTTCAGCAGACTTTTTTCAGCAATGTGCTGAGCAGTCACAGCTCCTATTGAGTTCAGTGGGGATGGAAAACCACAGGCCCTTCCCAGATAGTGCTCTGCACTTGTCAGAATAGAGCTCCAAGGAATCATATTTATAGCAAGCTATTTTGAATGGCAGCAGTAAAGCAGCTGGAGAAGGCTAATGTACTTGCATCTGGCAGCAATTTTACCTGTTTGTAAGACACTCAATCCCATTTTAAAACAAACCATAGCACAGCCTAAAGATTGGAAGCTGCATTTTCCAGCCCTGGCTTCAGCACTGGGCAATTTAGGGAATTATGATTTATCTTGACTGTGCAGTGGAGCAGAGGGACTCAGGCAGCCCCTGCTGAGCTTGTGCCATGTCCTGCCAGGAGTGTCACACCTGGGCCTGTGGATGGGGCTGCAGCCTGGTCTGGAGGGATTTGTCTTTACAAACAAGCTGTGGATCTGCTGGTAGACAAGGTTAGCACCGAGAGATAAAAGAAAAAAAATGAGATGGATTCCACTGATTGATGAATGGAAAAAGAGATTTGCCTTTACAAACAAACTGTAGGTTTGCTGATAAATGAAATTGGATATTGGAAGATGAAGGAAGCAATGGGGAAAAACTATGAATTGTATAAGAATTAAAAATTGAAAGGGAGGGTTATACATTAGAGGAGAATCTCAGGTGTTCTGGGAATTCTGTGCCTCTCAAGTACCTCAGCCCATGGGGAAAGAGAGAGGGAAAGGCAGCTGGGAAAACAGGATAAAAAGGAGGCTGTGTCCTGCAAAAATTCAGAGATCCCAGGGGAATGCCCCATGGCCTCTCCCTTTATTGGAATAAAGCAAACAGGAGTCCTCTGTCTCCTATTTGGACATAAACCTCTGGTGTTTGTGGAATAATTTTCCTGACACTTTCACAGCCTCCTCTGCACTGAGGCTCTGACAGAAGTCTGGAAAATGAGTCTGTGTCAGATACAAGTTTGTAGGAGTTCCCCTCTGAGCAGCCACATAGTATTGAGAAGCCTTTGAGGAGAATTAGTGGATTTCTCACCCTGTCAGAATGCTGCCAAAGGCAAAACTCTGTGTCTGATAGGGGGCTGATACCAGTGTGAATGGAAAATTGGCTGGGCCAAAGCGAATTTAAAAATAATTTACTGTAGAATAAAAAGAGAACAAACTGTGAAATGCAGACCAAAGATTCTTTGGTCACTTGCAGACACTTCTCTGATGGACCAAAGAAGTTAACTTTGCTGTAATAAGTGGATTTACACTGTTTCTGTTATATTTTTAGTTATTCAAGCTGATTACCATGACTTTGGGCTGTTCAATGGAAGCATTTAGTATCAGGCAGACTCACTTTAATCACTATCTCAATGAAAAAATCCAAACCCATGTCCAGGGAAAAGCTTACAGAAAATCATTATCTTTGTCAGTTCCCAAGACTTTTGTTAAAATGTCTGGCTTTTATTTTGGAAGTGTTTAATGTAAAATGCTTCTAATGAATCACTAGGCAGGGGAAAAAAAAATATATATATAGACAATTTAGTGCTATAGTCAGAAGGAAGCTTCTCTAAATTTGTGAGCTCTCAGGAATGATTTTACTGATCTGTGGTAAGAAAATTCAGCTTTCTGCAAATCTGAGGGTTGATCTTTGCTAATATTGTATGAAACTGGCACCACCAGCTACTACAGCCAAATGTTTTGATGGGTCTCTCACTAAGGAAATCCCATGTCTCAAAATGAAGAGGCTTACATGGAGAAAAAAATATGCATGAAAAATGGAAATAATATAGTTTGTCTTTTAAAATCTGCTGGTTTTGTCTGTTGATTTTCCAGTCTATCTAACAAAACCTTCTTGGGGAGAGTGGCCTGCCTACTAGATAATGTAAACTTACTTGTGTGCATAATTTTATGAACCCATTACATATGCTTTTTGTTCTGTATCTAGTTTGATTCTGCTTTCAACACCTTCTCCTATTATCTCACATCAGATTAGAGAAGAACCTGCTGATAAATCACACTGGCATTTCAGCTGGCACCTAGTTGCTAAATTCTTTGCCAGTTCTTTGATGAGCCCTTTTTTCTTCAGGATTTAAACTTTGATTTCAAGCAAAAAAAAGCTTCTGGCCTTGCAGATGTGAAGTAAAACCTTTCTAAATACCAAAGGCTGCAGTGCTTTCTTCCTGAATCTACATATAGCAAGGCAGAACCTTTCAGCATTGATTGGAGTGGAGTGACAGGAGAGAGGAATTTCTTTCAGTAGTTCCCAGAGGGGATTAAGCTGCTTTGAAACTGGACCATTTCAAAGCTGTTACCAGCTCTTTGGGACGTGAATTCTGTGGGGCTGTGCTGCAGAAAAAGGTCTGTTTTACCAATCTCAGTAAAAGCTGTCAGTAGACAACACAAGCTGCTGTTTCTGAGGGTCACACTTGCCTGTCACCACAGTCTGTGGAGGAAGGAGTAAATGCAAGGAGGGATTCCCTCTGGAATCACACTGCTGGGTCATACCCTGGTGGGATTTGCAGGTCTGGGGAGACTGAATGGCAGCTGGGAAGCCAAAAGGGGATGCTGAGCACATTTCTTACTCTGAAACACGTTCCTTACTCTGAAGCACTCTCCTTACTCTGCAACATGCTCCTTACCCCAACCATGTGGCAGAAATCCAAGGAGAGCCACGATCCAAGCTGGAATGCACCCCATAAAATGCCCTGCTAGAGCTCAGAGGCAATTCAGGCACTAGATCTGGAGAGAGCAGTGGTCCTCCCTCCTCCCACCCTGCTCAGAGCTGGCAGAGGTTGCTGTTGCCCCTGTTTTTGTTGGTTTGGGTTGGTTTTCCCCTCTCCTGTTCAGACTGGCCTGGCTGGACCTGCTTGCTGCCCCAAAGCTCCAGTCATTAGGGACCCACCTGAATTTTGGGCTCTCTGCTGAGAATGCTCAATGCTGCATGGCTTCTCAGGGGTAACATCACAGCATTTTTCATCCAGAGCATGGTTGTACCTGCAGCACACACATTTTGTGCAGAGATGCCCCACCTGTCTGTCACAGCCCCAGCATGGCCAATCCCCCTGCCAAAAGGGACAGCTTCCACAATGGTGTGGCATTAGGCAGGCATGGGACTTTTCCAGAAAGTTAAAGGAGCTGCAGTCTCTCGTCTAGAACAGTCCCTTTGTCCCAGAAGGCTGTTTGAAATCACAGGGCAGTCATCTGCCACAGCCCATTTCAGACCAAGTGTTGGAACGGGCAGAACTGCGTCTGCAAGTGTGGAGCAAGAACAGGGAAATGACACCACTGGTGCTCGTGTTATGCACTCCAGTGTCCTCTAGGACAGAGAAATACAACAAAACACATCCAAAGCCCCACTACAGACAGGTCGTTAGCTACCCTCCTCTATAATAACTTCACTTATATTGAATTCCAGATATCCTGATCCATCTTAAAGGTGAGGATGGTCCCGTTTCATCACTTAAAAATGAAGGAAGATTTATCTGAATTAGATTTACAGACAGACTTTCTGAATGAGCATGTGCTCTGACAACAGCTATGCTGAGATCTGAACTGGGGATTTTTCCAGTCCATCTTTCAGCGGGATGACTTTTTAAGCACTTCCTTTACTGCTGAATACCACAAAGGCTCAGACAATCTATTGATGATGAAGGTCAGCACCTCCTTAGCAGCCCATAAAGTGAGTCTCTCACAATCAGGTTTCAGACTTTTTAAGATTCTAGCCATTTCTTTAGGCAATGAAGCAACCTAGTTCTTTTATCCTGCTATTTTTATTGTTTGAAAGCCTGAGTCACATCTGATCTTTTTTATTTTTAGTTTTCTTTTGGGAGGGAAAAAAAAAATCCAACCCTTAATGTATCTTTTTTTGTTCAGTACTCTTGTTTCTTTGTGATAGACATAAGTAATGGCTCATTCACTGCAAATTCAGGACTCCTTATATTTTTCTTGCTGTGATAAGGGCACACTTGCCATTATTACAGCTGCATTGTCCACATTGCTGCAGTAAAGGTTTTGTCAGCACTTCCACTCTAAACACTATTTTTACTCACTGTATTTAACCAGTTTATTAAAAAAAAAAAAAAAAACCCTAAACCAATAAATTTGGCTCTGGGCTAAAATTTGGCAAGGTTAATCGTGTTTTTTTCAGAGTAATTTGCAGGAATTTAACCATATTACCTTAATTGTTATTTGAGTCTGAAACTTCTGTTTCAATTGTTTATGTGAGCACTAAACTCATTAGGCTATAAACATAAGAGAAATATTAAACTGTATTAATAATTACTGTTCACAGCTAACAGTTCCCTAGGCACCCATGCAAAGACAATAAGCTTAGGGTCAGGGTTAAGTTTAGGCTTAATATTCAAATTAAGACAACTCCAAATCCTTCTGTTGCTCACAATAGCTTGTGGTAGTTAACTAAAGTTGAGGCTAAATGTGACAGAACCAGAATGTAAGAAGCAAATCCTGGGTAAAATGCCTATGGTGTCTTTAAGGATAACATGGAAAATTAAGTGGGAAATGCGATTAAAATAATGGAGAGGAGTTTTCACTGTTAATAATGTTGTTTCTTGCACAGTGCTCAGTGCAGAAGGGAAAGGGCAGCATGAATGTCATGTAATGTGTGCAGTGAGAAAATGAATGAATGCCCTATGAAATATTTGGGTATTATTTGGGCAAAAAAAAGAGGAAAAAATAGATAAATCCCTTTTCCTGAATAGTAATGGGATTTGTTTCCTCTCCCTGAATCCTCCCCCTTTTCCCCCTCTCTATCTGCCTTGAAGGAAGGATACAGCCAGGCACGGTCCTGCAGGGCTGCCCCAAGGGATTTAAGAGTCTGCTGGTCAATTCTTCCCTTCCCTTCCACTGCTGCAGCACCCTGCATTTCTGTGCTAATTAAAACAACTCAGGGTAAAGAGATTCACTAAAGTACCTGGGATCCCAGTTAATCCATTTCATTTGGCACTGAAACAGGCTGGAAATATTTACTGACTAATGGGAGAGGGGAGAAAGGGAGAACCAGGAAATTCCTGCCCTTTCTCTATCCTCTGACCAAAACCCATCACCTTGGTTTGTTGGGTTAGACAAGGCTGCATGTTTGGGCACATGGCTGCCAATCTATTACCAGCATTAAGACAATTTTTTTAAGCTTTAATGAAGTTGAAACCAGGACAGGCAGCATCTTTAAAAGTTCTCATACTCACTGAAATGAGTGAGCCAATCTCACAAAATGGCTAAATAAAGCTCTTAATATTTTCAATTTCACTGGGGCCTCCTCTTCCCCACCATGTATTCCTTAAAGTGTTATTTTAAAACTTAACTTCTGCTACCATGCTCAGTAATATAAACTGCCAACAATTTAACACAAAATTAGGCACCTCAATTAACTATTTATTGCTGTAGAGATGCACAAGGATCTTACTAACAAGTTGTTTGAATAAAATTAGAGCTATAAAAGGATGGTAGGCTAACAACTACAATTATAATTCAAACCCAAGAGGAACCAATCTCCCCAGCAGCATGTCTCAGGACAGTGAGGCAAAGCAAACACAAAAAATAACATCACTGATCACAACCTGGAAGAAGGAAAAGGAAGATTCAGAGTGCAGTGAGGGCTCAGGATATGTGTTTGGTAACTAGCGTGACTAGGGGAAAAAAAAAAAAAAAAAAAAAAAGAAAATTGAAGATATCTTCTGCATATGTTTTTCAAGCACTGTGTAACTGTCTTCCTTACACTCCCTCCTAGGGATACACTTCCTGTGAAAGTGTGGGAGAAAAATGCCGAGAGACAAAAGAGACAGCAGGGAGAGCATTCCAGCTCCCAGTAGTGATGTCATCCCATTAGCACAAACCCCGCATTGTCAATTAGGGAAAAAAGGTCAGCGCTGCCTCTGACGGGATGTGAAGCCCGGCCAAGCCTCCTCCTCTGGATTCAGAGGGAGCAGAGCAGCTCAGGTTCATGGCTAGAGCCACAGAGAAGGGAAGAGGGAGAGAAAAATGGAAATTTTAAAATGGGGAAGGATTTTACAGCAGGCTGCTGGAAAGTGGAGTTGTGAGAACAAATAATTGCTCTGTGTGAGGAACAGGGATGTGTGCGTGTGCCTAAGGTATAAACAGAGCTGTGAGCTTAGGGTAATCCCTAAATGAAAAGGAATACAAAGATTGGTCCTACCAGTGAGACAGTGTGATGAAAAAGCTCGAGATTTTTTTCTATATTATTTTTTTTTTTTGGTACTGCAATATTTCCTAATTCTGTTGGGAAGACAAGAAAGCAATTTTTGAAGAGATTACAAAGCAAACGTCCAAGTGTCCTACTTGCTCTCATTCTGAAGGAGATGAAGAACTATTGATTTTCTGAAAGATTGCTTTGAAATGGTGGGAGCTGAGTACTTGTAAAGAAGGAGAGCAGAGGGGCAGAGTTTGGTTTGGGAGGGTTGCTGCAGACTCTGCTGTGGGCTTGATTAGGTCTGCCCACATGCTATTAGGAAGTCTGAGTCTCAGAACTGCCCTGGGCAGCCCTGCCTGCAGGATGAGGCAGGAATTCAATGAGAGCTCACAGTGCAGAGAGGGCTCTCTTCACTTCACAAGATAATCACATCCCTATGGGAGCCAGGCTTGGAACGCCCAGACCCAAAGGAGATGTTTGCACACCCGTGGTGGCTTCCAGCCCCTTGTGCAGTTCACAGAGAACATCAGCTGCCACACCTGTGGCAAAGAAGGTGCTCACACCTTGCATGGGCTCAGACAGAGCCAGAGAGGTGGGCTGGGTGCAGATCCTTCTGCTCCAGCCCTGCTGACAAACACCTCACCCTGATCAACCCCAGCCAGCATGGGTGTCCCCTGACTGTCCCCTCAGCTCTGCTCATTAATCCTCAATAATTGAGGAGAGGTGTGTGAGGTCAGAGTTGCCATTTTAGCTGCTTCTGCTCACCAAATGCAAACCACCACCATGAAATCTTGGGGGGTTTTGTATGGTAAATAGTCAACTGCAGCAGCCAAGCTCCCAACTAGAACCACCCCATCAGAACAAAAGCAATTCTGGTGGAGGTACTTTCTTCTGATTACACTTTGGATGATGCTGGGGTGTAAAGAAACTTAGCAAATCAATGAAAATACAAATAAAAATACAAATAAAAAACATTTACTAGGGCTTGTAATGATAGGACAAGGGGGAATGACTTTAAACTGAAAGAGAGTAGGTTTAGATTAGATAGTAGGAGAAAAATTCTGTAACAGTGGTGAGACCCTGGAACAGGTTTCTCAGAGAAGTTGTGGATGCTCCATCCCTGGAAGTCTTCATGGCCAGGCTAGTAGAAAGTGTCCCTGCCCATCCCGTGGCACCCAGATGAATTTTAAGGTCCCTTCCAAGCCAGGCCATCCCATCATTCTGTAATAAATCAGTGCTAGACCTTCAGTCAGTAACTGTGTTGGAAAATAAGAAATCTAGTATCTTCCTTTGTGTGTCTAATTCTTTTCTCTGGTGATAACAAAACCCACAGCAACTCCCTAAATCAAAGTCAATCAAAAGAAGTAACAGGAGGAAAAGGAAGGCATGAGAAGGGGAAGAAGAAAAAGAAGTCAGTAAGAATGGCACTGAGAAACTAAAAGAAGGTTTAAAAAAGGCAAAGTGAATTTTACTGGGCAGAGGGTCTGTCTTCTTCCTCAATGCCCTTCATATTGCTTCCTCACCAGAAGGAGGAATCTCCCTGGATAGGTATCATTAACTGGCATCTCTATTTCTCATCTTTTATTGTTGTGGCCTTTATTTCTTTGGTGCTGTAGTGCTTTATGACTGTTCTATCTGATTTCCAATGTAAGTGCAATAAATGGAAGAAGAAGTGTGAAAAACCAGCAGGGTACAATTCAGAGTGAGGGAAAAAGGGAGCAGAGTGGGTGCTGCCAGGTCCCTACTGCTCTTGTCTTAATTAGGATGCTCATGCAGCAGGGATCCATGGAAAACACAGAAACCTCATAGAGCTAGTCCAGATCCTCCCATGGTATAAATTAACATTGATGTGTCCCAAAAATTTTATCAAGTCCAAAAGAGATGACAACTGATGAACTTCATATCTACAAATGAGTTGCTATGATCAGAAATTTATCTTTGCCAAGAGGACCATTCAAAAACCCACTCCTTTATCCCTCAGCAAACAAAACTAAGTTCTCTTTTTCCAGGTTAGCTGCTGAATTTCTATGACCTCAACAGCACAATTTGTTTTGAAGCTTCTACTCAGATGACCCTTAAAAGCAGTAGTGAAATTCTTCTGCTTGGGTTATGGAGTCTAATAAAGACTCTGAGAACTGGTGGGAGGGCACTGAAGCATGCATGCATATGAAATCCCATGCACATCTATAACCTGGGAATTCTCTGATGCCATGGAAAGAAATGCAGAGCTACTGGTGCTTAATTATCTTGAATCTTCAGAACTGTTTCTCATCTCCTGTACTTCTGCAGTGAGTGATGGTTAAAGAGGATGTTTATCAAAAATCCCAAACTGAACAAGGTGGAGGTGCTTGTTTCCAAGCCAAGAAGGCTTTTTAGTCACCTTCAACAAGTTGTCTTTACAATTACTGCTCCCTGCAGGTAGAAGCTCACCTGAAACCTAGAGCTGGGTTTATTGAGGGTGTTACATAAACAGCAATGAAATCTGCAGGGTGCAAGTGAGGGAGAAACTTTTCTGGTGGCAATAAAATCTGTTGAAATAGCCAAAGCATCATCATCAGGGACTAATCTGGCTTGGAGCCTGCTTGATTAAAAATGAGAGACAATAATTTTCTTATGGCTCTGTAATTCAATTGAATAACTTGGTTTGTTATCTAATACTACTTTGTCATACAGAATGATCTGTATGTTGAAAGCCCTGCTCAGGCATAAACTAATTAATTTTCATGGCAGGACCAGTCCTGTGAAGTGCTGTGCTTCCACAATGTAAGAGGAATTGAGGAAGTGCAATAACTCACAGGGTGAGGCTGAATTTCACATTAGATATGTAATTAAATCTGATGAGTCCCACTGGGGTGCAGAGATGGTAAGCAGAGATATTAAATGAGTTAGCCATGGCTGTGCATCCGTCCCTCTTTGGCTCCTGACTCAGAGCACAGTGGTGGCAGCTAAACTGACCCATCCTCTGGACTCTTCATTCCTCCACATCTGCCCTCTGGTAATGGCACAGCTCCCAGGGCTCTCAGCTTAGTATTTCTGCAGTAATGCTGGACAGAAAGAGGAAAATTCAGGGGTCAGAATGTATGATAAGACATTTGGAAACTTAATCTATGTACTTTACTTCACTAGCTGCTTTAGCAGATAGTTGAGTTGTGCTTATTCCATTTCTCACAGTGTGAAATAATGAACTTTAAACATTCATAGGCAGAAAAAGCCTATAAGGTAGGAAAAAGAGAAAGATGAAAGACTTATGTGACACCAGGTGAAGCACATGTCAGTAATTCGGGGATTATACTAATTAAAGAGATATTTTAATACTTTCCAAAGTCATCATTACAAACCTAGAAAATGTGGAGTTAGGGTTTCTGGAGTTTTTTTTAACCTGTGTATTACAACTCTGCATTTCACCCTAATTGCTTTGTAATTTGACATGCAAGGGTTTAATATGGCAGCTGAGGCAAATCCAGTAACAACTGGGAGCTAAAGCACAGAAAAGAGCTCCTGACAGGCAGAGCTTCAATTCAGCAACTCTGTACAGGCAATAGAGCTGTAACATAAAAGTTAGCAGGAAAGAAAAGGTGCTGAAAAAGGCCTGGCTAAAATAGCTCAGATTAATATTCAAGGCAGTTCTTTGACAGCTTTTAGTTTCTTAGTATGGCTTTTGCTTTTAATTTCTTCTTTTAGCTTGGTGTCTTCATTTTTCAGTGTAGACTCTGTGAATGTTTATTACCTCTGCTGCATTATTTTTGTCAATATGGATTTTAACCTCAAAGTGCTGCAAGAACAGTAGTGAAGTTTTTATTTTCTTGCTAAGCAGAAAGGTACACAGCACAAGTTCTGTGGGTACAGATTTCTCACTCAGGGTGAATGAGCTGGACTTTGCCATGGCTTTGTGCAATGACACAAATCTGCAACAGCAGTGACAGCCAAGGGGAATCCAGTGATGGTTGTGAGACACTGACAAAAAAAACCCCAGAAACAAAACAAAAGAAAATCAGATCCAAAAGTTGATCCTAATATGGTTTTGTTCATTTTATTAAATGTGTGGTTGGTTCTTGCTTTTATTTCCTAAAAATTACACCGGGACTGGAGCCAGTGCTGTCACAGATTAATGCTGATTGTGTAGCCCATGCTTTTGTAACCTTTAAGTTACACTACTCTAATGTTTTATTTTATGACCTTCCTGAGAAAATTCTGCAAAGCTCCAATGGATGCAAGGAACTGCAACTTGAATACTAACTTGTACTAAAGTGACTGAACAACTTCCATCAGTTGAACAAGAACTGCATCAGTTCTTTCTCTCAAGTTGATTTTGCCAAGAGAAACTAAAGTGTTTGGTGTGGCTCCATCACACAAAGCTCAGTTTCAAAATTATTTAAATTTTTTTTTAGCTGATATCAACCTGTCCATGAAAGAGCCAACAAGAACCAAAGTATCAGTCATCCTCACAAACCTGAGATAAAGGAAATGGGGTGAGGATGGTGTCAAATGCCTTTGGGATTGCCAAAATCTGTGTTTGCTCAGGGCCCAGTGTATTGCTGCTGCAATTCACTCCTGTCACCCTCTGTCTGCATGGATCAAAAAGCAGAATGGGGGATGCTGGATTTGCACCTTGCTCCAAACCTGCCTGCTGGCCACACAAAGACAAACATTTTGAGATGTCAAAATCAGCTGAGTTCATCAGCTCCTACCCAAAGGCATAAATGTCTTTTTAAATACCAGAAGCACAGAGATGCTCTTGTACACCTGCACACCTGAAGTGTCTTTCCTCCTTTTTGATGCTCTTGTTTTCTTGACTGTTACTGTCTTAATGTTGACTAACCCTGAAGTGTTCATTTTGAAAAACAAAAATACAAGCCAGCATTTTCTACTGTCAGAGTGAGTCTGGTTTGCAAAAGACAGTAAATTCCAGGATTTTCATTTGTGAGGCAAAATAAAGCCCTTGAAGCTTTAACCCTCAGTTATTCCCAGCAAGGCCATCCCACCATTTCTGAGGATGCTGGAATTAAGATAATAAATAAGAGAAAAAAACAAGCCCACTGCAGAAAGCTAAAGGCAGGGACTTTGATCAGAGCTTGCTTTGCATCCTGACTTCTGTGAATTCTTGCTGCAGCTGCAAGAGCAGCTGCATTATTTTCAACATCAATCTGAGCAATGCCATGTAATAGCCTCGTTACACAGGGAATAAAGAGCTAACAGAATCCTAGAGTCGTCAGACTTTTTATAAAATTTACATTCAGAAATACCATATTTAAGCTATTTTTCAATGTTTGAATTTAAATGGGCACAATTAGAGTTGATTTTTGTTTTGTTTCTCAACTGGTAGTTACTGCATTGAGCAAGTGTTGCTCGAGGTCACAGCCCTGCAAATGCACAAATGCAGCATCTGAGTTCCATAGGAGAGAGGAGATTCACAGAGTGGCATAACATTAAACATGCAAACAAGGAGCTACAGAGAGAGAGAGAGCACTTGCATTTATCAGGAAGAAATGTGGAATTCAGCAAAACGTTTCACATACATCGAATTTTCTGCAGATTCTTTCAAAACAGCAATGAAATGCAGAATTTTCTCATTTTTGGCCTCGCTTACCACTTCAAATGGTTGTTAAGAGCCCTAATGACTTTGTTAGAGCAAAGATAAACTAATGCAAAACACTTCAAAGGATTCACATGTGTCCAGAGATTGCCCATTAAAGTTTGTCAGTGGCCACATTTGAATATTATTATCACAGGATTTCTCTATTTCCAAAATAATTTTGCAAGCTTAGGTATGGATATTCTGGCAATACTAGCACTTTGCACAGATAAAATTAATGACCTTTTAAGGCTTAGGCACAATAAAGGGACCGTATCTAATAAAAAAACTTGATTTGAACTTGGTTTTTTCAACTTGATTTGAATGTTACATGTGACAATATTATAACTCCTGAAAACAATACAATACTAAGCTGTGATCACCCTGAAATACAAACAGATCTCCCCTCTTTCAGCAGGCTGCTAACACCTCAGCTTCCACAATTAAATGACAATCTCAATGATATTTTATCTCAGTGATATTATCAAATAATTTCTCTAGCCCTCACATCTGTAGGAAAAAGCTTGAAAATGTAACTCATGTATCAAGTAAAGGCTCAGGAAATAAAAGGAAAGATGTAAAAGAATGTATTTATAAAAAAACAAAATCAACAACACAACTTTTTTATCTAGTTAGATATCCCTGGGTGCCTGAGGATGTTTAATATTTCAGGTTAGAAGTACTGGATGACAGAGGGAGCTTTTTACTGGTTAAGTACTGCAATAAGAATAACTTCTTTTTTTTTCCACTCTAATTATAGTTTACAAGCCCCTTTCTGGTAAGTGTGGGCAGACCATGTGATTTCTGTGCCTCATGGAGCTAATAAGACTTCAGTGCAGCATGGATCAACTTACTAATATTTGTGAAACACAAAGGAATTAGAATGATGAACACCCTATAAATAAATAAATGCATCTCCATTCATTAGCCAGGAAAGCTCTGTTTTATTTCAAGAATTGATTTCTGAAAGTGCTTTACCATGTATTTTATCAGCAAACAAGATGACATTAAGTGGCAATATGTTAAAATTAGTTGCCTTTCATTCTTTTAACTTTACTGGAAAAAAGTTACATTTTCTTTTCAGATTGTATTTCCCCAAGTATAAAACAGATGCATTTGGATAAATAGATTTGAAACATATTATTAAATTAAATGAAGAAAAGGAAACATAATGAAATAAAATCCAAGTATCTGAAAAAAAAATTTCTTTTCACAGGCCTGCAGTAGAAATCTAATGTTCCTTCTCTACTTTATCCTAGTATCAAGATGACAGGTATTCTATCATCTTTCAAAGTACCATCTGAGATGCCTCCTGTGATCTGAACAAGAATGGGTGTCCACTCAGGAGAACCAATTTCAAAATCCAGTTAAATGTATTAAATCTATTTCTATATGGAGCACGTTGTTTGTGCTCAGTCCATTTATTACCATTATTACAATAAAATTAAGTAGTGCCATCTGAGATCAGGTTCCTGCTGTAGTTCTCCACATTCATTGCACTGGATGTTTTAAAGCAGACCAGGCAGAGGCTCCTCTGAGGTGAGATGGGGACACAGAAATCAGACACAGAGAAATGAACCTGTGGCCAGTGGTGCAGGGGCTTTGCACCACTTAATTAGTGGTTTCATCAGTCTTGACTGTTTATCTTTAGAGCTGGGATTAACAAAAACACAATTGAAACAGTTTTTTCTCGTGTTCAGGCTTGGATGATTATTATATTTTATCAGAAAGTACAGAGAGTGCAACAGCACTTCTCACTTCTTTCTGAAAACAGGGAAAAATGGCCTCAAGTGAAGTTACTACAAGGTCTTGTAAAGCTAAACAGTTTAATAGAGAATTAACACCAATATTATTTATACTTCTGACCCAATAACTAGATTCCCATGACCTTTAGAGGGACACTGACTGATCAACCAGAAACTACTACCTGAAATCCATGAAAAAGAAGGAAGAAGAAAGATGAACAAACAAAGAGACAATGCCCAAAAACCTCAATCTTGTCCCATACCTATCACTATACTACAAAACACCCAAATTTAAAACCTGTCACCCTGTGAGAGCACACACTTCTGTTTCACTACACACTTGTGATTTGTACCTCATCACCCAAATTTAGAAGCCTTCTCCTGATTTTTGGGATCCAACATGAGCCCTCTTCAGGGACAGAGGGCAGACCCATGGCAGAGCAGCTCCTCCCTTCCAGGGAACTCCTGCCTTCCCCAAATCCAGCTCAAAAACCATCCCAAACCAGCTCAGCACAGTTGTAGTCACCTCAGGGGGTCTCCAGGGATGTCCCCACTGGGGAAGAATTTGGGAAATGAACCCTGGCTCAGGCCAAGCCCTTGGGCATCCTGGAAGGACTCAAGAATGAGCACACTAAGATTGCCTGGCTGTCCCTGGGGCAGTCAGTCCTAAATGTTCACAGCCTGCCCACACCAGGCATTCCAGCTCAGCTCTCCTCTCCTCCTTGGGAATACTTCCAGCCCAATATTTGGAACAGAGGAAAAAAAGAATCTGCTGGAAGGTGTCTCATTTTATATACGAGAAGGGATTATCTATATTCTGACAACCCTTCTTGTTCCACTTGTGTTTCAAACCACTGAATGTAAGTAGAAGTTCCTTCCCACCCTGGAGCACTGGAGAAGGTATATCCATGTTCATACTATCTGAGCTCCACTAATGTATGTGGTTAAAAAAAAAAAAAAATTCTAAAAGATGTTTTAGAAAAGTGTTTTAATTAAATTCCTTGTTAATTTTCTTGGAAACTAAATTGCTGAACACACTTAAATCAGAGCAACTTGATAACCTTAATTTCTAAAGAAATTCTGCTAATGCATTTAAAAAATGCAATATATTATGAAGTCCCTGCTGCTTCTAACCCAGACAGAAACCTTGTAACTGCAGGCCACAAAACAGAGGAAAACACGATGGAGTTATGTTCACAACTGGAACACTGCAAGGGCTCAACAAGCATTTCAGAATAGAGTGGGAAATGGCATAAACACCTCAGACAGCAGCCCCAACCCAGTGCCAAGCAGTTCTCTCAGGGACTGAGGGCTACAGAATCCCACAGCCAGAAGGAGAAAAATGAATAAGAAACACAAAGCAAAATCAGCACAATTAATCAAGTAACTAAGGTACAAGACCTTGAAACACAACAAATGTGCCATATTGCTAAAAATGTTGTTTCGCAGATAAGTGAATAAATTTAATTCCAAGTCAGGCTTTTTTTTTTTCCCCCAGTAGCTTTAGCCTTATTTCTTCCAGTGCACATTTGCTTCCCCAGGTACAGCTTAGATATGGCATCTAATTTCCCTGCTGTAGCTATAGAGTTGAGGTGAGAGCTAGAGGGATGAATCACTTCATCCTGTCCATGCTTGCTGATCTTCTGGCTCTAAATGCAGAGCAAAACACTCTGGGGAAAAAGACAGCAGGGCTAAAATAACAGAAGGGGGGAAAGAAGCATAATGGAAATGTCTTGGGGCTCAGTAAAGAGGGGAGAGCACTCAAGATCTGAGGAAGCAATAGATAAATAAGAGGAGATGATAGGGTGTGAAATGTGTAGTTGGATGATGAGTTGAGCTAATGAAACTGCATTTCCTGAGCCTGTGTAGCTGGGCTCTCTGGTGCCTAATAGTGTGATCTCTGATCAAACCTTTCCCTGCAGTTGGAGTATTCCCAGTGTCTCTCCCTTGTGTGGTTTCTATTTAGGGGGTGGTTCATGGTGCAATAATTTGAATATAGGATCCAGAGAGATGCAGATAAACAATAATTAAGCCTTTTCCCTAAAAAAAAAAAAAAAAGGATAAACATGGAAGGAAGATGCAAAATGGCAACAAAACTGGAATAAAAAGGAAGGTACTTCCCCTAAATCTTCAACGCTGTGCTTTGACACCTAAATGACAAAGGGAGAGGGAAAAAACCTCTGGATGGAGACATTGGAGGGTGGTTGAGACAAGAGCCTAAGATGATTGCTCTTGCCAGATGAGATTCTTGGGTGGAAATGGCTCAGATATAAACAGATTGGTTTTGTCTGATGGAAAGAATCAAGGGATTTTGGGCAGGTGGAAGAGAGGTGGATGGAAGAAACCCATTGCTGTCTCTGGAAACTGCTGAGGCTGGACTGTAAATTGGGGTGAGGTGAAACAAATGAGAAGCTGCTCCCTCATTAGTCCCCACTCCCTTGAGAATGAGGGCAACAGGGGGAGGTGTGGGTTTCCTCTGGGATGGCCAGGAGCTCCCCATGTCCCCATCATGTCCACACCCCTCACCCCTGTGGTGAGCCCCCAGTCTGGGATGTGAGTTTGTGCCTAAAAATAAAGATGGGAAACCCACTGCAAATTAATCCTCCCAAGGTAAGTCGCAAATTCAGCCCAACTCAAAATGTTTATTGTGAGTCCTGGCTCAGTAAAAGGTAGCAAATGTGAAATCATTATAAACGTGGTTGAGATTACTACTGTAAACCTGCTGGCTGGCAATCGAGATCTGATCAATTTTTTTTTTTTTTTTAATTAGCTGTATGTTATTAGTATAATGGAAATGGGAAACAAAAAGAGGAATGAGAATTATAAAAGATGAAGTAATTAGCAGGTTTATTGTAGACACTGTCAGGTTTCTCATGTCCCCTGATTTAAGTTAAAAAAAAGAAAAGAAAAAGTACTAGTGCAGATGCGTTGCTTATAACATGTATTCAAAGTTGCTAGTCCAAACAGCATAATTTTTGAGTCTAAGCATTCCCTATACAGCAATGTTAGAGCTGAATGCTTTTTATGGATGCACTTATTTCGTAGAGTTGTGTGATTATGCACGTGGGATCTGATTCACAGGATTTGTTCTTTCTTCCTTGATAAGGAAGGTAAGAAAAAGCCTAAAAAGGTTTGAGCTGTTTAAAAATATTCATGAAACGTAAAACTGCAGGTTTAGAAAAACCACAGAAGGAGGAAAAATTGAGTTTCTGTATCTTTTGAAATTTCTACTGTGCAAAGAGTTGTAGTGTTTAAGGCTCATAAAATAGATTAAGAATCCAGTGACACACAAGAGTGGATTTTTTTTTTTCCTCTGCTCTCTATTTGGTGATATATCAATAGGTCTTCTAGGCAGAAGAAAAGTCTTGCTGACTACATCAAAGATTCTTCACTAGGAACAGACCTTAAAAAAAAAAAAAAGTAGACCTGCTTGAAAAATGTTCTCTAGGTAATTTTAGCAGAGATTTTGCTTCTTCCCAAAGAATTTGTAGCCCTGCAACAAATCTATTTTTTTCCTGAAAAACAAGCAAGAAAAGAAAGTAGTTGTGTTTGGTTAAAATTTGAGTTGTCTGAGATACAATCTGCAGTTGTCTGTGTAAGACACAGCCCAGGTAGGAAGAACAAATTAAATCAAAGGACACAAAGTGTTGAGATCACACCGCTCAAGAGACATTGAAATGAAATTCTCAAACCAAAATGTTTTGCTTTTCAGATCCAAAATATCAAGTCTTAAATACCTCAATTTCTAAAAATTCCAGATAGTCAGAGGTAGCCAGGGGAAGGCTTTGGAGAGAGGTTGGGAGAAACAGAGAAACGTTGAGTTCCAGCATGGACAACCTTTGGATGGGAGCACTCACAGCCCTGGGTGAGGTGACTCCTTCACTTCCCTCTGAGAGCAGAAGAGAAAATAAACACTGGCACAACGTGCTCTTGCAGATCTTTTCTAGTCAAAAGCTGGGCTGCTACATTATTTACTGAAATGATGTCTTTTATTGCTCTGGGGTAACTCCATGGCTGCTCCTCCTTGGAAGAGGACGTGACACGACATCCGTGTGCTCAAAGTGTGTATTGATCACTTGGGGTAAATAGTGAAGGACAACAGGAAAAACCAGTGATTTGGGAATTGGAGAAAAGATGTACTGGACTGGGAAGGTCACAAATGTTTCCTACCAATCTGTCTGTGTTTATAACACAGCGTTTCCTGCTGCTGACTGGCTTCACCTTCCCCAGGTGATTCATGCAGGCACTTGTTACAGATCATACACCAGCAGCAGCTTGTGTTTGGACTTGGAACCCTCTGAAAAGCTCCTGTTAAACCCTTAGGGAGGCAGTTACCTCTGGTAGCTGTGCCCTTCATAAAGCAAAAGCATTATTGGTAGATTTGCATGTTCCCATGTCCAATAACTCTGAGTAAGTGGCATATTTAGAGCATCTATCATAGCATTAAGAACAGGTTTCTGCCATGCTGTAGTGATGGAGAACATTTTGTGGCACCCTGGAATTGAATTCTCCTGTTCTGAACATTCCCTCTGGCTTTGGATACCTTCATGCTTGCTTCTTGGAAAACAAATTAATTTTGAGGTCTATTTGTTTTAATGCCTTCAACTGCCTACGTCATTCCTGGGAAAGGATGGAGCTGTGATATGTTGGCACAGAAATCAGTATAATGCAGGACCTAGTTGAAAGCAAGGAGTGTTACTAACACTTGGGTCAATGCTGAGGAAACTGGGGCCTGAGGAAAAACAACAATTTTGTTCTCTGCAACACTAAAAAAAAAAATTTAAAAAATCAACAGAAAGTTGAAGGAATTTAGTCCTGAATGCAACCAGGATTTTGCTCTTCCCCTGCTTGCAATTATGAAACAAATTATTTTTACTATTACCTAGATATTAATCTTTTAGATTGGGCACTCTTCATGCTCTAAAACTACTTTCCAAAAATGTTTTAATGGGTCTAGGCCCAATCCCACTGAGGTCAATTAGATCCCAAATAAATCCTTCCTTCTCCTCCTCCATTAGTATGCAGCCTGTAAGAGGGCGAACACTGGTCTGTACTTTTATCTTAAAATAATCCAGAAGACAATTTTCCTATGGGAAGAAACTATGTAATTTGTGGGTGGTACTTACAGGGACGTTACTCAGGTAAAAACACTTATCTTTAATTTAGAACCCAATTTTCAGGCATGCTGGACACAATTCTGCCTGAAGTTAAATATAGACTTGGGTGGTCAATACTTTGGGAAAACAGAGGCATAATTTTTAATGTATCTCATTTTGTCTCAGGCTTGTATTGTCCAGAATTAGGTTTAAAGTGATTTGGAAGTGCAATTTCAATGTGTTCTTTCTGTAAATATTACAACAAAATAAAGTGGTATATTAGGATAAAGTATGTTCTATTTATTTCTTGACTTCATGCCTGTGAGTATCTGACTTTCATTGAAAATAATTTTTAACTGAATCCCAAACTTTAAATAACTACAAGCATCCTTCTTCCCAGCAAGAATAGAGTAGGTCTTTGGTAGGATATGCCATAAAAAGATAGAGGATGAGCTGTAAAATACTTTGGGAAATATTGATTTTTTTGTTTGTTCATGTTCTGGGTGGTGAACTGGATAAATACTACTACAGCTTAGTTCAAAATTCTCTTGTACTTCTGAACTTGGAGTATGATCTAGGGCAAATGTTTATTGGGTAAAGCCCTGAGCCTTTGTGCTCTACCTCTGGGCTCTGAGCCCCAAAGGTCTGGTAGTAATCATGAATACTTTGAGGGTACTCCTTCAGTGCTCTTTAAATGCAACTTTTATAAGTACTTTTTGGCAGGCTTTAACTGCAGTCTCACATTTTTTCCATCATGTTTTAAGAAATCAGAAATTATTTTTGGTATTTGAAACCAAGCTTGGAATTGTGCTGAAAACAGTTCTCACAGAGACTTTTCAGCTGGATTAATTAAAACACAATCAAGCTGTGGCACGTGGGGCAAAAAAACATCTGGTGCTAACCTTGGCTGATCTTCCTGTAGATTGCATTCATTACTCTGAATAGTTTTCTCAATGTTTTGATATAATCATTTTGCCCTTTTTCAGTTTATGTACTTGTGATGGTTTTGGCCATCTTGACAAAACAAATCCCACACTTGGGTCAAGGACTCAGCAATCATCAGTTTTTAGTGAGAAATTACTTCTGGACTCATTATATGTTTATTATCTAAGGGTCCTTGTAATAGGGATTCTGTTTTGTACATTAGAATTGTACATCATTAGCTTTCTATATTCCAGCTGAAACTCTTACATCTTCCTCCAAGAAGAGAACTTGAAGCAGTTCAACAAAAGAAATAAGAAATCAAGCTGTACTCTTCTTTTCATTGTATTCTTGTTACGTTATAAATATATGCATATATGTACTGAGGAAATTTAATGGCTAAATAGCATAAAGATAATTCTGGCCTTTTCAAAGCAAGTAAAAAAATCATCACTTTGTGAAGCTGAACCAACAAAAGAGCATTGGAAAAAAATCCACATATGCCCAATACCTACATTTCTTCTTTTATTGTTGTCTGTCCTGTGCATCAGCAAAATGTTACCACAGCAGTTTGGTACTGTTCTCTGTCCACCCTGATGAAGAGAAAAGCATGAGAAAATACGCAGACAAAAGCCAAACTGCTTTAGATGTTGATGTCTTCTAAGTGCCAAAGTACCTCTGGGGCTTTAAATTTTATAAACTTACAGTTCTCAAACGCAGACAATCTGAAAATTGAAAACAAAGACAGGTTAATCATGCACATAAACATGCTGAGCCCCAAGTTTCTAACAAAATAAAAAATCCTGACATTTGCTGGAAGAATTATTTTCACTTGATACTGCCACTCTGACAGTGAGGAGCAGCTTAATCATACTGTTCTCATCTTCTGAACCTGCACTTTTGTGTCCGCTTCTCCTGAAGCATGAAACCATCTTGACTCGGGCAGGCTCCAGCTGCAGCGCTGACAGCCACTTTTCAGTGGAGAAATCCTGTGAAATGGGTCCATTTGGGATGTGTCCCTGGCCTCTCTGCTCTCCTCATGCGTGGCAGGTTTACAGCACAGTGAATTATCCCACGGCAGGAGGAGCCCAGCTCCGGGATCATCCCGGTGCCGTATCCATGCGCTCCGTGTGTGGCTCTGCTGCTCACCTGCTGCCCTTCCCTTTCTTCCCTGCCACAAACCCAGCAGCTGGGCTTCTGCAGGGGCACCAGTTTGGGTGGGAGAGGTTCTAAAAGGCTGGAACAAATATGACAACCTGTTTGCTGTAGGTATCACATGTAGCGCTCCTTGTGCTTCCCCGAGGAAGCTTTGTATAGAAAATCTATACAAACGTTGCCTCCTCTGCCAAATAATTCTTTTTTTTTCTTAGATCTTCAGGTCTTAAATTTCTGTCTACCCAGATTTATGACACACTATATTTATTGTAAATTATAGGGCTTTTGCTTAGTTGCTGGTAGCTACAGGATTTTAACAATGAGTAAAATTTGATTGCTGACGCACTGCTTAAATAAGGTAAAAAAGTCTATAAAATCCCTTTGACCTTGATGGTACCCACAAATCCAGAAAACTGATTTTACATGAGGTTTTAGAGATACCAGGGGCATATGCATTTTAAATTATACAGTCAGCCCAGGAGAAGACTGGTTTTCCCTGCCTATCATATACATCTAGATATGAAATAAGCATCTCCTGATCCTATAAAGTAATAATTCTACTTAATAAACATGGGCCTGATTCTCTTAATTCACTGGTGTAATTTCACTGACTGTCACTGAACTACTGCTGCATCAGGTCTATGAAAATGATAAAGCCAGCACTTCTGCTGATCACAGTATGTAGCCTAGAGATACAAGGGAGACTTTACTTAAAAGTCTCACGCCAGTTGCATTAAATCCTGGTGCAAAACTGAGAGTTAACATTTTAAGAAATGTGTATTATAAATAGTTTATGAAGAACTTTTTCTGTTTCAGTTACTGGTATTCAAGGCCTCATATAATTTGTGAGTTTCAACATAAAATTCCCAAATATGGTGTTAATATTTCCCTGGGGATTTTATGTATTTATGTATATGAAGCCTGTTTTCTTTAGCTGTATTTGAAAGCTATTTCACAGTACAATGAGGTCCTAATTTTATAGCCAATCAAAGCTGTGCCTTCCATGTAACCAGCTCTTTGCTAGTATAGCAGAACAAAGCAATGCGCTATGAAAAATTAAGTTGTATTTATTTTTTAATGCAGTACTCAGAATATTAAGCATATGAATCACAAAAACCTGAATCTAATTAAATTATCAGTTCCTAAAGCAAGTTCTACATCTTCTACAAATACATCTATAATTGTGTTAAACATATCCCTGCTTAGGAATTCCCCAAGCTAAAGCTTTTGATGTTGCCTGCTAAATTCTTAGCGGAAATTACAACAATCCAAATACTAACAGGGCAGCTGAAACCACTCTGTTGGTTAAACAACTGTATTTTAAAGCAATAAATTCTGACTCTCCAAGTCGTGCTCCTATTTGACTACCAAGTATTTGCAAACATGGCAGGGTTTTCTGCTCCCACTGGGCTCGTGTCTGGCACAGAACTGTGCAGCAACAGGGAGCAAACTAATCAAAAACCCATGCAGGTTTTTATGTGTGCTTGTCAGGCTGCGTTTTCTGGCCTAGGCCAGCGGGATTTGGTGTTAAGAGGGTGTGTTTGGGAGCTGAAGAGCTGGTTCTCCAGCCCATTAATCATGGCTGGATGTGCAGCAGGTCTCACACAGCTCCTCACCTGCTGCTCTCCAGGCTGTCCTGACCTGCTGCTCTGAGCACTCGGACTTCTGGAGTCCACCCAGGAGAACTCTTCACTCAAACAAAGCTGTCCATCTGGAACTATCCCACCACTGATTTTTAAAGTCTAAACAGAGAAGGAAAAAATCTTCTAAAGATACTGCCCCTTCATTTTCCCCCTGGCTAAATCTCAGAGCTAAGTACAACAGCCTTCCTACCTTTAGGTCTGTGTTCAGCTTTGCAATTTCCTTCCCTTTGCAATGCTGAGCCAATGGCAGGAGAAGTCCAGCTGCAGAAGAAAAGAAAAAAATCTCAGTTAGTTTCAAATTCTTGAAGTCATTCCCTTTGTATTCAGATAAAATTTATGAATGGAAAGTACATTCCAGTCATAGATATTAACCGTGAACATAAAACCTGGTGAGTAACAGCAGCAAATAATCCTCAGAAAAACATGTACGTGCAGGCCATGTCTGCACAATAAATGATACTGATTCAGATCCCACACTTGAAAGAGGCCTCATTTATAAAAATAATTGTATTACAAAATATATCATATAAATGTACTTGTCTTGAAGAAAAAAAATTGCATAATAGTTTGGAGAGTTCTTTCCTCTTTCCAATCATCTTCATATAGCAAAAGTTAAGCTGCTCCTAAGCACTGATATGGAATTTTCATGTGTCAGGGACCTTTATATGTGCACACACAGATCACAGTCAGCTCACAAACATTGGGGCAGATAAAGTGATACAGGTAAGATTAAGTTCATCAAGGCTATGCTCAATTTCTCATAAATGATACTGGCCCTGAATTACTCATGGTTAGATGAGACATAGAAACCGGTGGTAATTCTGCATGTAACTTAATTTATCTTTTGAATACACCTTCAAAGAGCCTTTTGATGCAAAAGCTGTTTGGGTTGTAATCCAGGGGTTGCCCTGAACAATGTTTTGTCTGCTTGCAAAACTTTGAATATGAGTATGATACTATTGTTAATTTATTTGCCTGGTTTCTCAGAGGGTGTGAACTAAAGCTGAACTTACTCTTACTCATCAGTGGCTAACACAAGTACATTACAACAAATAGGCTAGCTCCATTTGAGCACATTTCAGGGATTTCCTTTGAGTATTCAGAAAGGACAGGCAAATTATTTCAAAATTAAATGTGTAGAATGACCCAGTTCATTGCAGCTTAAATAACTGTGGAATGCATCCTTGAGAAATCCCAGATCCATAGAAAAATACATTGCCTGCAAGGGTGCAATAATGCTGAAGGGTTGGCCATTTTTCCTAAGCTGGGCTAATTCAAGAGGAGTGAGTGCCTTCTCTCTGTAGTAAAATACAGCCTCATGGTCACACAAAAAGTCTGTGATGGGCCATGAAAGTAAATCTACAGCTTAGTCCCTCTGCAGTATCCTAACCACTGAAAAAGAGGAGCCAGCAAAAAAATAGAGAAAGCAAGTAGAGAATAAAGGAACTTCCTCCCTAGTTATCCTCTCACATTTTATGTCTTGTATGTTTTGAAGGCCTAACAAAAATTTTTCCTTGTAGCATAGTTATTTCTACACCAAATAATCTGATACCACACTTATCTGCAATTTTAGAAGCCTTCATGTGCCACGTTCATATCTAGCAATTGTTAGAATGATGATTTTATCAGTTGCCAATATTTGTTCATTCAACATGCAGCAGAAAGTAATCTTGGCTCAAAGAGTTTTTAAAAATATAAGTTAATGCCTGAAATGCATGAAATAAAGTTCAGTATAATTAATATAGTAAAAGTCTCAGTCACCAAAAGGAAATTGCAGGATGTGGGTGTCGTGCTGCTACCTGTTGCCTAGCAATGCTGCATACGTGTGGCACAAGATTGATAGATATCACCCACTCAGATCCCTGGATCCAGACCCTGGCACTGGGAAAAACTGCCAGGAGCTGAGAGAAATAACAGATGGGAGCAGAAGCCTCATGGAGTAACTTTTTCTCAATGTCCAGCACTATACTGCCCAAAAGATCAGGGATGTTCCATTTTATGGAGTCTGTTTTTTGCTCTGTGTAAATGTGCACTTGTGTATAAATATATAAATATATATATATATATTTATATAAAACTTTCTTCCTAGCTAGGTGTATCTGGGTCGTGCAAAGTAGAGGCAATGATATCCTGAAATTAAAATGGCAATACAGTTTTATAATTTTTAGTGACTCATACTGCATTACCTTTAAGTAGGATGAACAAAAATTTCTCAGATATTATAGATAATTATAATGTTATTACAGCATTCCTGATAGCAAATGCTAAAGTTAAGATGCAACACAGCATTTTAAGCAACTCATACCTTCTCAAAATATACTTTTTGCTAAAATTTTCCATGATCCACTTGGCTTCAAAGTCAGCTTTTTTTCTGAGAAATCTTTCTATGGAATTAGTTCTGCCATTTTTGAACCGAGTCAGGAGGCTCCATATGTTCTATTTTAAATTCTGGACTTGCATAATTCCAACAAATGACTAAAGATAGAAGCCTCAGACCTGACAGGTTTTATAATACTCATTAGAGGAAGAAAATAATCGTGGTTTGAAGAAAATTACTTGAATTTTTAAAAATAATGGCATCCAAAACAATTTCCTGCACACGCACAAGTAGAATCTGAAGATGGTTTTCAGGCCAAAATGCTGTTATATGAGAAGCCCTGCTCTTAACCATTAAAAATCATTAGACTTGAGGAGAGCCTTTTTTGTTTAGCTACATCCATTAATAAGGATTCATTAAAATAATACAAAGCACCAGAAAAAGTCTAATTATAAAAAGACCAAACAATCAGTCCAATAGAGCATGAAGTGAGCAGCCATCTGTTGAACAGTCCTGTTTGCAAAAAACTCAACATCCATCTTAGTCGTGGAAAACAGAGGAACTAACAACACAGAAAACAAGGAGGGCTTGGGAAATAGCAGCCAGTGAGACAAGTAAAATAAATGGGAATTATGGTTGATCCTAATACTCAGGAAATGTGGAGATTGCTTTTCAACAGCTGACCACTGATGGATGATGAGAGAGTGAGGGTACCAGCCCAGACTAGCAAAATTCACTGGGATGGGATGGGATAGAATGGGATGGGATAATGGGATGGGATAATGGGATGAGATAATGGGATGGGATAATGGGATGGGATAATGGGATGCAGCAGATAGCTGCAACCCTTAGCCTGGTGTGTTAGACCTGCACTAAACCTGGGCTCAGTGCCTCCACATGACTGACAAATATCTGGTCTGCAGCTCATTTTAGGGTGAAAACACCCATCATCTCCATTATATCCTGGTTTGGTGGTGTTCAAAGCACTGAGATAAAATTTTCAGAAGTTATCAAGTGACTTAAAACCTACAAGTATCAGTGAGCTGCCTCCCAGCCAGCTCCTGAGACACCCACACAGCAGTTGCTGCTCACCACAGTCAACTCCCACACTGGGTTTGGGATTGGGGTCGCTTACACAGAGCCTAGAACCCAAACAAGGCAGGTGCAAGAAAAGCTATTTTGAGCTAATTAACAGCAAAAGTTAAAAGGAGAGGTGTTTAAGGGGCTCCCCCTTTCAGCTGGGGTGGTGGACTGGCAGCTCCCCTTGTGAGGATCAGAAGCCCAGCAGTGCTGTAGCAGGTAGGTAGTTATGTTGCATTTTTTGAGTGAAAATTACTAGTTACGGCTCTATTTTCTTTTTAAAACACAGCAAGAGGAAGAATTTGTAGTTTTATTGCCTTTTATGTAACCCTCCACAGGTAGAGTGGCTGAAAAATGGAAGATTTTGTTTGTTTGCACGTGTTGTGAGTGGTTCTGAATTGTACCTTTGAGCATGTGGCTTTGAGTGCAAAGGAAAATGAGGAGGGTCTGTCCCCTCTGATGAGACACCCAAGCTTTGTGGCAGGGAGTGCAAACTCATGGGCTTGTGCAGAGAGCACACAGGAGAGCTGCAAAGCTAAAAAGGAAGGGGAGCTGTTGTATTCCCTACCCTATTTTTAGCTAATACTGTTATAATGCAAAATGTTTTCTACAGACGTGAGAGCGGTTTTAGAAAGAGTAAAGACACAGAATTACAAAATTATGAGGAATGGGGATTAGGGCTCTAATGAGAGGATTTTGCTGACTTTTCTGTGCTGTTTCTTGACCTCGACATGACATTTGTCTTTTCTTTATCATTAATATGTGTCTTCTTGGCAACTGATGATAAAATATTATGGCTTTTTTTTTTTTTTTTAATTGAATGCAACAGAGGAGAAAGTATTGCTTTTTGCTTATAGCTAAGGGAGCAGAGCTATAAGGGAGAAGCTGGTCTTTTCTCCCACAATGTGGGTATCCTGAGAAAGCTGAGTCTCTGTAGAGCAGGTGCCATTCCTCTTAATCTCTTTGTGGGTCTGCCACTATCACTAGGCAGAATTCTAGCTTGGAGTTTATATTCCACTCAAATGTAGTGATAACACTTAATTTGAGAAGAAATGAGGTGAGGGAATGGACCAGCTCAGCCTAAGTTAATCCTGTTCCAAGGCACCCACATTCCTGGCTGAGGAACGTGACGTTTTCAGCTCCGTTCTGATGACAAGGAATCCTTTTCTCCACTCAGAGGGTGGAAAGGTGCCAAGAGCAGCCCCATTATTTGGCAGGCAGGAGGTAACCTTACAGTAAACAGCTGTCAACCTCACAGTCTGGCTGAATTTTAATAGCTCAGAGACTAAAGAGAGTTACGATTTTGTCTGACCCCACGGGGTCTGGGCTGAATTACTCTGGGCTACACTGGAGCTATCACATTAGGGTCAGGTGACTTGTCTATATAAATTCTTCAAACGTGCCATTAAAATGTCAGTTCTTAACTTAGCCAGAGTTGTAAAGCACTTCAGCACAGTTTAAATCTCTGATCTCGTATAAAACAATCAAAACAGAATAAAAGGAATATTGTGTGGCTGGAGGCACTGTCACTTTTAGCCATGTGCAGGTGGATGCCATTGCTCCTGATCATTTTTGGTTGCTCTTGCTCTGCATGGAACACAATGAATCTTAGTCCAGTTAAAATAATGCATCATTTACTAGAAAACCTAAAGAATTTGGCTTTCTAACTTAACTCCAGTGTGTCAATCCCTTTTCTCATTCTTGGATGTTCATTAAAATATAAGAAGGATTCCCAGGTACACAAAATATGGACAGCTTGAAAAAAAACCTCTCAATTTTAAGAAAAATACGGTGAATATTAGTGCTCTCAGAATATTGATAGAGATTGGAAAGCAGAAAGGACCAACTTTTACATCAGGCCAGTGGCAATCACAGCCTGGAAAAAGGGGAAAATAAATCCCCAAACACTCCATTTGGAGCAGATTGTGCTGAAGCAATGATTTATGACCATTTCTTATGCATAAAGAAAGAACATTTAAGTCTGTACTGTAATTCTGCAGTTAGGCAAGTACCTTCAGTTGCTGCTGTGGAGCAGCACAAGAACTCACCTATCTGTCAGTGACAGCAGACAATTAAAGCAGTAATTTAATTGGGGATTGTGGAGCAAAGAGTGCTGGGAAGAATATTGATACCTTAATAAAGGCTGAGGCTGTGGTAATGGGTCCTGGTGGTAATGTGCAGGATGATGAACTAGGGTTTTGATTTGAGGAAAGTTATACAGAGATGCAGAATGAGTGAAAAATTACAAATTGCAGGTGACTGGCTATGTGTGGTGTCAGAATCAGGCTTGTCTGCCTGCACCTGGTCTCATGAATACACACCTGCATGGTATTGCTGCTTTTCTACCAGTTTGGAGTGAGGCTGTGCATTTTATAACAGTGCAGCAATGCACTGTCTGTCACAGGAGGGGAGGGCAGATATACTCTCCTCTACTTATGTTTTAAGCTCTAATCTTTATATTATTCTGATACTCCTGTGCCATAGGAGTCAAAAATCCTGCAGCATTTCTCAAAAAAAAAAAAATTATCCTGCAGTGCTGATGAGTGCTTCTTCAAAATGGATGCTGTTTGGAAGATAAACTTGTGCCCTGCAGAGAAGATAAAATGTAGATTTATTGAAGCAAACAACAACAAAAAGCTTTATATTGCATTTTGAGTCCTTTTTATATTTTAGGGTCTATAAAATCAGGCTCCTTGCCCTTTATACAGCAAGTCAAGCAGGAAAAAACATTGAAAGTTTTCTTGATCACCCATCTTTTATGTTCCCTATAATCAAGCATATTCCAAATTTGTGTGACTCGAAGAGAAATATCATAATTCTTCAGTAAAAACAAGGCAGAGATATAAAATTCCTCCCAATGCCTTATCAGTAGTTTTCTTTCTATATCAGTGTAAGTTCATTTTCTCAATACCTCGCCAAAGTCATGGAGGCACCTTCAGTACCCCAAGTTTATTTCCAGAGACTTGGAGCTCTTCACTTAGGACTGGATTTATTGCCTCTGAAAACATGCAGGTAAGGCAGGCTTTATGCAGAAGAAAGTGGCAAAGCAGGAGGATTGGGAAGAGGTACCCATGGAAAATGCAGAACAGCTCCTCCATAGCCAGTCCTGAGTCCCCTGGCTGAAGGCAGCAGCTGTTACAGCTGCATTCCCATATATTAAAGCACAGCACTCCTACTTTCCAGAAATTACTTACACTTTGTGTCCTTGTTCCTTTCCCAGCTGGATGCAAATTCCTCCCTGTGCTGGCCTGTGTGGAGCCATGGTGAACCTCAGTGTTGTGTGGGGTTTGTTCTGTTAAACTGGGTGTGACAAATCACAGCCAAAGCACGACACTGAACACTCCAGCCTTAGCTGGAAGTTCAAATATTGAGATCTTAGCTTACTTATTGCCATGGCAATCACCATTAAAAGTATTTTTAGCTTATATTAAAGGTAGGAAAAAAAAAAAGAAAAATCAAAAAGCATTTGAAATGTGAAGTACAAAGACTTTAATTTAAAAAAAACATTCTGTATCCTGTATCACTTCAGTGAGGGGACCTTTTATAAGGGAGCCCTGGGTCTGACAATTTTGGATGATTAAATTTTATATGAAGTGTCTTCTTGGGGACAAGAAAAAAAAAAAAAAAAGGTACAGCTAGGCTGGAGCTGCTGCTGGTCATGGTCTGATCTTGTTTTTATGAGACAACTGATCATAGCCTGAGCATGTTGCAATATCTCTGCCTTGGATAACTCTGGTGGCCCCTTGCTGCCTCCTCCTATCTTTCAAATACAGAATTTAGCAGTAGGTATTTTAATGCACCAGAATGCTGTGGTTTAGTTAGAAGTTCTTTTTTTTAGAGAGGTCTAATAATATTTGTCAATGTTTTGCTTCTGGGCATTTCACTTTCTCATTCCAAGTTCACAAAAGATGGCACTCCCCAAAAGTATTGCATAATGATTTATTTCAAAATAGAAAAGTAATTAAAAAATCTGCATTCCTTGTTACAGTGTCTTTAAAATGTACTGTCTAAAAGGCATGATAAAAGAGAATTCTCTTGTTAGGGATGTCATAGGGGATAGTGAATGGATACAGGTAATTACTATTTCAAATGTCTAATGACCTTTTCACAAAAGCACAATGAACTTCTATCATGCTCTGTTGCTCTTGGTAGAATATGTGATCTTCATGCATACAGATGCACAAAAAAAGTCCTTGATTTCCTCACAGAGCAGTATAATTCAAGAACTTGCATTGTAGTTCCTATTTTTTCCCAGATGTTGGAGTGGGATGTTTGAGAAATAAATGCCTTAAGTCTGTATTGCTCAGACTGTGGACAGAATTTGCAATGCCTGGTGTTTCCACATCATCTGTGGTGAAACACAGTGAGAATTGATGGATGCCAGCACAAGCTGTAAAGCAGACATAGGTGGTAGAGGCAGATCAACAGGAACATTTGCACCAATGCAATTCTCTGCTCTTCTAGGAGACAAAAGACAGTGACAGGTGCAGCATTTGCCAAATTGAATTGTTTGTAGTGTGGCAGCCAGGAATATACCTCAGTTTGCTCAACAACAAAAAGTGTTTAAATAAAAAAAAAAATTGCATTCAAAAGAAGATCAAAAATACCTAATTACCATTCAAACAATAAGCTACAATTCTGAAATGTTTCATTATAAAACGAACAATAAAACTTCTGTGTTTTGTGTTTAGGGACAACCTGGAAAATTAAGAGTTCTGAGACAGAAAAATCAAACATATTGAAGGCTTTTGTGCTCCAATTCTAGGGGAAATGACAGTGCCTATTGTTGCTGTCTGTGTTGTGAAGATGTGAGTGATGATTAGGAGGCAGCGGTCCCTGCCAAATAATATTAGAGAGCTTTTTTATATAGAAGTATCAGAACTATTCTGATGATTCTGATCACACCATTTCTCATTGCTTTCCAGTCTGGGCTAAGTGGAAAATAGAAAGGTGGAGTCAAAATAACCTGTCAGGAGAAGCACACTTTTACTTGCTGCATACATTAATCACAATATATGGAGGCTCAGCAGCTTGACCATGACTCGGGTGTGTGGGAGAATTGGGTAGAATCACATAAGATTTGTAAGTGGTTCCTTCATTCTGGCTGGTGCTATATCCATGCTGGAATACACTGAACACTATAATGCTTTTCATTTAAAAAAAACTTCTCTGACTGTCATAGTTCAGTCTTAGAAAAGAGTGGGGGGAAGAAAAGGATTTCTCACCTACTCACAGAGAAATTTTGCTCATTAGCCTTTGATTATAGCACTGTGCAGTGAGAACAAAAAAACCTCAATGTAAGCCATTTTTTTTGCAAATGAAGAAGTACATAATTTCCTGTTTTATATGCATGGTGCCAAATTTGAACCACTTTCAGTATTTATACTGAGACTGGGAAGGCAAAAGGTGTCCTGGCTCAATGACTGCACTTTAACCTCCTGTGTTGGAGGACTATTCTATAAAGGTGGCAATTTCTGGACAAAAGGATTAATTGAGTTAATAACCTGAACAGTGAGGTAAAGGGTAATTTACAGTCATAGCTAGTGTGAAAGCCCTGTTGTTTCTTTAATTGTGGTATTGACTGACATTGCACTGCTATAAATTGTCCTGCAAGAATGTATGTACACAAGCTTGAAAGTTTAGTCTGTTGTGATTGAGACAAAAAAAAGACCTGATTTTCAGAACTTCACTGGTCTGTAAAGTATCTAAACCATTTTCAAGGAATGAGAAAGATGGTGTGATTTGACACACATTAAAAAAAAAAGAATATTGAAGTTATACTTCCATTTAATTGAGCCATTAATCCTAGAAAATTGGCTCCCACGTGTAACCTGAAACTATACCACATTCTTTTAGTTATTTTCTGATATCACCAACTGAACATATATCACAGAAAATAAATCTGCTTTCTTGTTCAAAATATGAGCAATTTCAAGAGAAAACACCAACTTGAAGAGAAACCTGAAGGAAGAAAACGAAAAAAACAGTAACTGCAACAGATAAATAAAATACCTGCCTCTAACTAATAAACTGGGAACCTGAGTACAGTGTTTGACAATAATATAGGAACTATAATTTGGCTCACAAACCTCTCAAGAAGCAGTAAAAGCTGGTATGTGTTTTCTCTAGGAGATGCTGGGTATGTTGTTGACCTCATCATTCTAAAATGTTTCTTGTGCAGATATTCAGAGCACACAGCACTTCATCAGAAATCCCTTGTTCTGATTGCTGGAGTGTTACACAGCTATTTTCTTGTACAATTGAAGCTATGCAGGAACCAAAGCACAGATCCCAAGCATGAGGAGGTAAAGGGTCCTGGGGAAACAGACAATAAAATGTGCACTGCAAACACTGAGACAGTGAAAAGTGGCCTGTTTGTCCTTCTGCTAATACTCCCCAGGCCATCTGTAAGTGGCCTTTATGCACCACCTGTCATTTAGGCAATGGTTGGTTCACTAATTAGTAGGATAGTCACCAGACCATGCTGTTGGACAGGCATTTTCTGTTAATGCTTGGCTGCAAAGAATACAGAGTTCTTAGGCTTCCAATTGCAAGGTAATTCTTTACAGAAAGTCAAGTGCTAGAAGCTTTTCTCATAAAACCAGGCACAGAGGGCACAGACACTGACAAGCCAATCATCCCAATTAATTTTAGGGCTGAGAGTTGGAGGTTTTGGTCTTCTGAGCAGAGTTTGAGTTTGCAGCCTTTAGGGATGCTGTCAGTGGGCATTGTGGTGCAGCTGCACCCCAGGGTTATCAGGCTGGAAAGTTTGTGGTGACGCTGGAAACAAAATTGGTTCTTTCATTGCATTCTAATGGCCTACATAATTTTGCTTGGCACATGGCTTACCTTGGATCCACCCAGTTGCTCGTGATCTTGGCCAAACCTCAGTTCCTTTCTTTGTCTGCTATGACTTTGATTCTCCTTTATCATTTCTCACTGGCAAAGGATGGATTTCTTTCCTGCTCATTTAATGCTAGGTAAGGAAAGGTGTTCAGGCACCTAAATTTGAAGAGAGATCAAGTATGTTTATTCTGGCACCTAGTTTTTCTCTCATAAACCAGAAAAATTTCCTTGCTTTTGGTGAAATTACATCTGCCCTTCAGGAGTAGACACCTGCATTGATTTGACAGTTAGTTAAGGTCATTTAAACCACATTAAAATATATGTGCTTTTACTGATTTTGTGTGCTGTGAATTGCCCTAGGGTTTCAGGACTGACTCTTCAGCTGATGGACATCTGGGAAATTTCCTGTACCTTTCAAAGAAGCCATGTCAATTTATATTAGCAGGAGATTTGGTCTTTAATTATTTTCATAATGAAATATCAACTCTGAATACAAAGGTCCACAAATACCATCAGTAGGTGGGGGTGGAGTGTCCAAAGATATCTGAGTTGTCCTTTCCTGTCTACATCTCTTCATGCAGAAGTATTTCACTAAATATTTCTCTAAATATGCATGGGAAAATTTGAGCAGCAGATAGAATCTATAGTGGAAAGGCAGTTGTGTATTTTCATGCAGAATTGATGACTAGTTATGGGAGGCAGAATTACCAACTCTAGAGAACACAGATGTTAACTGGCATAATGCCCTCTTGATGCAAATAAATACATTAGATGCTATAAAAGATTTTAAAACAGGAGAGCTCATCTTGGCAGGAGATATATTTGCTGGATTTGTGCTATTCATTTTGTTTTATAGAATTGCTGTGGATTTGGAATAGACTATTTGAGGAGCTTCTAAATGCACCAGTGGAAAGAGACTTTAAATCCATTTTATTTCTGATGTTTTGTAAAGGGAAAAAACATGCTTAATTTGTGCATAGACACTTCACCTCCCCTAGTACCCCAAAGTGTCTGAGCTACATGCCTGGTAAACTAAGCAGAGTGATGGAAGGTTGGACAACTGTTCAAACATGCAGGGTGTGTCTGGAGCCTGCAGAAGGGAGTGCTCCCTTCCCATTCAGAAGCTGGGCTATTTGCATTCTTCCTCCATCATTAATATTCCTTATGAGTAAATATCACTGTTATCCCCACCAAATTTTTACCACTGTCACTCAAACTCTTGCTTTGGTTCCCATGTAATTATTTGAATTTCTTCTAAGTAAGACCTAGCAGAATATAATGTGACCCATCTCCTCCTAGAGTTCTTTTTTTAATGACAAAAATAAAGGAGATTTTATTCAAAGTCCATCTTTGTGTCCTTTTACAAGCCAAGGAACATGGGCATCTATTTAGGGCAACAGAATTGAAGGTCAAAAATCTGGTTACAACTGTGGGGAAGTATTGGTAGGGTAGTTTAAGGCAATGCTATACATGCTGTTTGCAGTGGATTTCTATTATATATTATTTTTCTGAGGACAGTGAAAAGGACCCACACCTCAACTGCCCACTTCTGTACCAGGGGATGAGAGCAAGCCCAGAGAGAGAGGAGTGGAGGAGATGGACACTGGTTTGATTTGTGACAGCATCTCCTCTCTTTGAGTCTTGCCTTTCATTGGGATGAGCAGAGCAGAAGGCAGCAGGGCTCTTCCCTCTCTCCTAAGTGCCTGTCACACTCCATAGCAGCTGCTGTTACATCTTGCAGTAATTTTTTTTCCAGGACAGGTCCCTTTTAACTTCCTGATCTCATTTTTCAAGCCTTTTGAAGCATTTTGCCACCTCCTATTGTCCCTCCTGTTTTCCCTGATGTTGGTAGTTTTTTCTTTTTGTTCCATGCTGTTGTTTCATGAAGCCTTTGCCTCCTAATTGTCTGTCTCCAATACCTGCTACTGTGAGTGCCTTTTACTACTATCTGTATTTCTGTGTCACATCAATCCTGCAATGTGACAGATGCAAATCTGTGTGAAATAACCTGTGCATGATGCATGCAACCTGAAAATAAACATTTATTTCAGTGTCAGGTGCGTCATACCTGCAAATAACCTCATTTATCTAGACACATTTATTTTAATGCTTATTGTATAAATACCAGTATCTCAGCATACTCTACAATACCATCTGCCACTAGCTCTTCTATTATGCATAATTTAATATAGTCCTACATTACTCCAAGTTTTTATGTTGCTGGGTTCATGCATAGCTACAGCCTTTGAGGAGGATACAAGTGCGGTATGAAGATTACAGAATATATTACACTGAGGTTTAAGTGGTGCTTTTGGGCTAGAGGATGTTAATTCAGACCAGGTATCTGACATCTGCAGTTGCACAATGTGGATTGGTGCAGTATTTTTCCATACTTGTTTTGAATCTTCTCAGTATCTTAAATAACTAAAGGTAAAATTGGCAGAATTGTATGATAAGAAATACAGGTATTTTCCACTCACTGATTTTCCAGTTCTCCCCAGGCTAGACAACTCAATTCATGTCTTCACATGAATTAACCTATAACTTCCTGGATTGCTGGAGTGCTTCTGTGGACCATTATCTCTGACAGGGCACTGAAATGGTTGTATTTGTTCCTGTTATTAATGCCTGGCTCTTGAAGAAGCAAATATACACAGTAAGGAGATAGAGCAAGTCCTCGACTAAGCTGCCATTAACCAGCATTAGTTTCTCCTGTTACCATAACTTGGTTTAACTTTTGAAGTCTGAGGTTATTTGCACCCTTGTTTCACATTCCAGGGCATGCTCAGGCATTTCCATTAACTCCAGATTTTTCATAACAGTTATACTATATTAACACTCTGAATAGTAAAAATTTGCAACAGCTAAAGCTTGGTGATTGTTTTTAGGGATTATGACTTGTTTTGGTTGTTGCATACCCTTCCTCTGGCATATCACTGCTCTTCCACAAGTTCTAAAATGTTAGCAGCTGGGAATGGTATGTCAGGTAGTTCCTGTGGTGCTAAAATAATCTAAATCTAGTGACAGGACAGGACATAGCCTCAAGGTGTGCCAGGAGAGGTTCAGGTTGGCCATCAGGGAAGATTCCTTCATGGTAAGGGTTGTTGAGTGTTGGAATGGGCTGTCCAGGGAGGTGGAGTCACCATTCCTGGAGGTGTTCACAAAACAACTGGGTGTGGCACTTAGAGCCACAGTTTTGTGGATAAGGTGGTGATAGTCAAAGGTTGGACTTGATTATCTTGGAGATCTTTTCCAACATTAATGATTCTATGATTCTAAATTAAATCAGCTTCTGCTGACTTGAATACCTCTAACTTCTTTTCATGCCATTTTACCTCTCCATGGGTTTTGGTGTGGTGTTCCAAGGCCAGAACTAAAATTCAAGAGCTTGACTGAGGACAGGACTGCCATGAGCTGCCACTGAGCACAGAGCCCTCCCAGGAAATCCCACCCAGAGCTCACCAGATGCCTCTTCCTGACTGGGCTTTTCAGCAGGGCTTGTGCTCAGCCAGCCTCCATCAATTCTGAAGCACTTTGTGCTTGATCACTGGTAATTTTTCATGTTTAAAATAAAGCAGCTCTCATTGCCCCCATTTCGCAATCAAAAAAGTGATTTTTAGAGGAATATGAGAACACTTGTGCTTTTTTTTGTCAGTATTACAATGAACTTTATTGTTGAAGCAGTGACCAAGGTCTGATCTGTTTTTGATACAGAAAGGGCTGATTGGATAAAGAAAACCCCACAGTGTGTGGGGAGTAAGACTTCAGAATTCCTATCCTCATTGACCTCAGTAGAGCTTTTCAAGACTCCATTAGTAAGTATGAGTCTGAGCAATGTGTTAGTAAATTCAGTGCCAGCTAAGCAGTGGGTAGGTTTGGCTGATCTTAGAGCCCTGAACCTATTAGAGAGAAGCTGTATATATTGAGCAGATTTTTCAGACCAGAGTGTGAAAACTCTGGATATTAAGGTGCTCAGTTGTGAATTACACTTGGCTCTGCTGCTGCTGTCCTAAACCATTTCTTTCCTTTTTTTTCTTTTTTTTTTTCTTTTTTTTTTTTTTTTGTGATCTAGAGCTCCATGTTGCTTTTCATCTCAGTTCTATAGTGGATTTTTTGGATAATGTGGAGAGTGCATAGAAAAAAAAGGTGGTACCAATATGCAAAACTGAATTATGGTGTGTCTACAGTGGCTGGGTGCAGTGTTTTAGCACAGCTGTTGAATTGGGTTATTTCTTGAGGAACATGATATGGAATAGAACAAACATCAGCTTAACTGGAACAATATTCATATAAATGTAGATAGTGCAAAATAGTGTCATGGTTGCTGCCATAGATACTGAATCCTCTTCCCCCCTCTATATTTTGTCATTTTTGGACATGATGCATAGTTTTTCAACTGAAGTAAGAAAGTACCATGCTTTTGTATACTTAACTGCAAGTTAGAATCTTCTAAGGCTCAGAATTGCTCTGTGCAGTATTGATGAAAGATGTTTAAGTGAAACTGCACAAAGTATTGCAACTATAATGAAGAACCAGAAATTATACATTCTTTCTAATTTTGCACTTGAAGTTAAATTGAATCTACTCCCATAAGCAACACAAAGATTGTATTCACAAGGAACATTAATGGAGTGTCCTTTTGTGAGTCTGTATCTCTCACTGAATGCTTGTATCACCTATTCCTGATCATCACATTTCTCAAAGAAAACTAAAGCAAGATTTCCCATGTATTTGTTTGAAGTGATGCCACAATATGCCTGCTCTCATTTTCAAGGGAGTGTTAAGTAGGCACTTGTATTTATATTGTGATTTTGTGTTAAATAACAGGCAGAGGAGCTGGGCTAAGGCATTTAACACTGTTCCTGATGGTCTTTCAGGTGGCAGAGGAGGTGTGACTACTGTGCCTTGCAAGTCACACTCACAAGTTTTGCATAGTCAAGGGCAGGATCTCTCTGAATTTTCAAAAGTGTTGAGTATTTAACAATGTCCAAAAAAATGGAATTTACCCTGGCTTTGATAATTGATGTAATTGGCGGTCACAGCCTGTTTTCTACAGGAAAAATGAATCTCATTTTACTTAAAGTAGAAAGAAATTTGTTCTTCTCCTGCTTTTTTTTTTTTTATAGGGTACTTGACTACTGCATACCCCTTATGAGAAAATATTTTGCTAAAGTTTTATTTTTATCTCCTGTTTGTTTATTTTTAATTACTACTTCAATACCCTGGGATTCACCATCGATCTTCATCTGCCTACCCAATTATCCCTAGCTTGCTGAAGGGTTTGTTTACTTTTTAAGTTATATGAGTTATATGTGCTCTGTTAAGGTTATTTGTGTGTGTGTCTAAGTATTGGTAACAGGGAGATTCTGAGTTACAGGAGGAAAGATGAATTGATATTACTGGTGTTATGAGGGTGTAACTCAAAGAGAAGATGTCTGAATGCTGTTGCTGTCTTGGGGTGATTTTCCTTCTAACAGCCTCCTGGGGAAATGCACACCATGGAGTGAGATATTCCTGCCCCAAGGTTACCTAGGGAACACTGTAACATAAAATGTGGGAGGTTAATGCCTTTAAGAGTGTTTTAAATGCACTGAAGTTCTTTGCACAGCAACTCCCACTAGCTTGAGAAGTATTTCATAAATTTATGAAAATGAATCTGCAACTTCACAGGAAGAGACAGTTCTAACTTCTCACAGTACTGGAGGGTATCCTCTGTGTAGGTTTTGCATTATCACTTAAAAATGATTTCCACCATTTTGTTTTAACTTAATGAAGTCTTATCTTTGATCAGTAGATCAGTGTAATTCAGCTGATATAACCTAAGGTTCTGTCCCCAAATTAATTTCTCTCCATCTGCAAAGAAATTACTTTTCCTGTACAAGCAAATGGGGAAAGCATTTTTTGTCCCAGTTGAGGCAATATTGGCAGCAAAACTCTGTACTTTTCTTCAACTCTGAACATAGTTGATATATTTCTTCCTAACTTTTAAATATATATAAATGTTCAAGGCCAAGTTGAATGAGGCTCTGAGCAGCCTGGTCTAGTTGAAAGTATCTCTGCCCATGGTGGAGGGATTGGGTGTGCATGACCTTTGAGGTTCCTTTCAACCCAAACCACTCTAATTTTATGATGTACAAATTTGTCTGGTCTTGAAAAGGGTTAAATGTGTGCCTCAAATAGGATGAGCTGTGGCTCATAAGGGGGCTCCTGCACCCAATGGTTCTCCCTGACAGCTGCTGCCCAGTCCTTGTGTTCGTATTTGCCATTTATTTACTGAAATCAACTTTAGTCTGTAAATTTTGGACATCTTCCATGGAGGTACAGGAAAGCAAATTCAGTCAGATTAAAAAAAAAAAAAAAAAAAAAAATTCAAGAGAAACTTTAACTTGAACCAATACCAATGGCCAAAGCTAAGAAACCAGGGAGTACCCATGATGATGCTCCAAAGGCATTTATCAGGTTATAGGTTTGTGCTGGGGTACACATGGACATGAGTGATGACCCAGAACTGGATGAATTGACACAGTTTATACACTATTGAGACTCATGGCCATGGCCCTAAAACCTCTATGGGGTGAGGTCTCCCACTATCTGGGTGTCCTCTGTGTTAGCCAGGAGATCTGGTCCTTCTCATTGCCACCATCTGAAGAATGTGTGGTGTGCCTACCACAGCCTTGGGGTGGGGAATAGGGCTGGGAAAGGCTGGAGGCTGTCAGGGAGCTGTGGTATGTAGGGAGGTGTGTGCTTCTGACAGCACTGCAGTAATAAATAGCAACTTCAGGTTTGTGATTAATCTGAAAGCTGCTCTGAATCTCTCCCATGTACTTGCTTTCCAAAACTGAGACCATTTCTAAAAGGCCTGACAAAGAATGTTGATCATTGAATCATCCTGTAAAATCTGAGAGAAGTGTAATTATAAGCAGTAGGGAAAATCTATAGAAAAAGAGATAATTTCCCATTAAATTCAACGGGGCAGTTGTCAGCTGATATAAATCAGTGAGTTTATTGATTCAGTGGAGCCTGTTTGACAATACAAGGGTTCAGTCCCACTGGGTTTGGGAGCAAATTCTGTAGAACCCATTTCGTGTCAATTATATTCATTTTTATTCTGTTCAATATGACTAATTACTGCTTTTCCCTCGGTGTGAATGGACCAAAGAGCTCCTGTCAGAGCCTTCTGCTGGAGTGACTCACTCAGGAGAGTGAGGAGCAGTGACAGATCCTGCAGCTGAGCAGGAGTGCCGGGGGGATTTGTTGTCAGGAGCAGCATCACACGTGCAGGAGAATGCAAGTCACTGCTGAGAGAGCCCTGAGCTGGCTTCTCCTTCCTCACTGTGTTGTGTGCTGCCACAGAGCTCCAGCCTCACTGCAGGCTGTAAAAGGTCTGCGTGCTGCACAATTAATCTAAATTACGTGTGCCTTTTGGAATGTGTCACACCGCATCATCTGAGCCATCATACAAACAATGGCTGCGGTTCAGGTAGAGTTCACTCCCAAAGTTTCCACTAGCCCTAAGTAAAGATCCTTTAATTTTGTAAGGGAAACAGTGGTACAGACCCCTTTATTATCTCTAACACATGAAGCCTGAAACAATTACAGCTTACTCTATAAATCCATTTCTCATTTCTTCTCATTCTCTGCAATTCTCAGATTTCCTTATGCTCCCCTGACTCAGGGGAAATATTCATTAAGAAAGCACGTACAGTTTCCCTAAGTATATCAAGTTTGAATTGCTGAAGCTAGTGGCTGGCTCCCTTCCACAGAGTTTGTAGGAATTTTTAAAAGAAAAATCCAACAGCTGATCGTGCAACTAATCCAGATTTTCATTCTTTCATCCTAAGTGAGGGAAAAAAGTGCTGACAGTTGAAGTGTCTCCCTCAATTCCCTTCTGCAGCATATTACTGTGGGGCACGATGGTTTCTGCCCCATGCATGCACTGCTCTGGGCTGTGCTGAAGGGTGCATGGTGCTTTCAAAGCCATTCCCTCTCCCAGGGCATGAGCCTCTGTGCCTGGGGCAGTGTTGGACATTTGTCTCTTGGAGCAGCAGTGCTGGAGGGGGAGAATGGAGATGGAGGGTTGGGGTTCACTCAAGTTTCTCCTTCCACACCACTGAAGGACAGCTCCACTAAGGCTTTGTAATCTCTGCTGAGCCATGTGCAGTGAGCTTCCACCCAATATCAGCATTTCTGATTGATGATATTGGCTTGAATTTTCGACATTTTTCTCTTTCTTTTTCATCTTTTACTTAGAAATATGTATGTTTTCTTCAATTCAAAGGGAATGTAACTTCTCTTGCAGTCAGAGATATTTCACAGGTGAAAAAAACCAAAGTTGGGGAACCTGGTGATGCAAGGTGACTCAGAGTTATAGGTGACTGCATCTGCAAAGACACCACAAAGCAGATTTCAGGCTGCTGCCACACCTATGAACAGGCCATGGTTGGTAAAGCCTCACTCTCAGCCACTTGGTTTTGGGACAAAAGGCACAGAGCTGGGAGGTGTGGCCATGGCAGCCCGTGGTATCAAGGGTATTGGGTTCTCATTTGTTGCCAGACAGATTCTGAATGGTTCTTTTTGTGGCCCCATGCTGTGTTAATGGTGGTGAGCAGCAGAGCTCAAGTGTTGCTGTTCTAATTCCTTCTCCAGCAGAATTTCCCCATTCCTTTACCACTGCACTGTCTATGTTACCCTCTTGCAGGTGTCCTTCCTTGCATCAGATCTCATAGTTAAGAACAAGAAACCAGAGGTTTGTTTTCTCTGCTGTGGGAGGCAGAGCACCCTTCTCTTTCCCTGAAACACAAATCCTCAAACTCCAGCAGTCCAACCACAATCCAGTGCACTAACATTTGGATTTGGAAGCATTTTGCATGCACAGATGGGGCTCCACAAGGTGCAAAGCTGTGAAGAATGTTGTAAATTGTCGAGTCAGGTTAAATTTAAAAAGTGAAAAGGGGAGGAAAAAAGCAAAACTGAGGGAAATAAAGGAAAAGACTCCAGATGTGGGTCGGATAGGATCTGACTGTGTTCCAAAGTTTCTTCAAGGCAAGCAGGGAAAAGTCAAGTCTTCAGGCAATGTTTTTTGAGAGCTCCAGAGGGGATGAATTAGGGACAGTGTGTTTTGGAGGCACATCCTGCCCATGAGATTCATCTGTTGGGGGAAGCTGGAGCCCATCCCTCCAAACCTCCTGCACAGCTGTGCAGTGCTGAGGTGATGCTGGCTTGTGCCCAGCCTCTGGAGCAGGAAGGTGCAGAGGGAAGGGAGGGAGGGAGGGATGGATGCTGCCAGGGCCTGCAGACCATGCTGGGATTTGTAGGGCCATGATGGCAGGGCAGGAATGACTGCCCTCCACTCCCCATTGATGGGGTTTGAGCCAACATCTCTGCCATGAGGGTGGCACACAAGGACTGGGCAGGTCCTGAAATGAAGGGAGCTGAGGGTTCACCTCTTGCTTTTTCCACAGCTCTGTGTCCTGAATGAAGGTGAAAGTAATTGGTAGTCTTTTCCTCACATCTCTCTTTAATACTGTAGTAATTCCATTTCAGCCAAGCTGTGTACTTTTATCTTCCTTAGGGATCTCAAACAAGCTTTTAATTTTCAGCAAAACCTTTGGAGATCACCTCTGAGATCAGGAGCTAATTTTTTGGTGTCATGCCTGAGGGAGATGGATTGGGAGGGGTTCAGGTCTTGCAGGTTTCAGGAGGGCTCCTCATGCCTTGGGTGCTGGAAGATGGTGCATAGCACAGAATGTGGTGGAAAGTGCAGCTCTGTTCATTCAGTGAGTTCAGAAACCACTGAAACAGGGCTGTAATGAAGCAATATTGTAAGAAAATAAGAAACAGTGGGCCATGCCATGGACCTGGGCTTCCTCTCAAGTTAGTAAAACTCAGTGGACTTGTCTCATGACAGCAGTGATGAGAATTTGTTTCTTTCTTTCCTTCCTTCTCCTGGTGCTGCACTTTTATCTCACAGGTTGGTGTGTTGTGCAAACCTAGGAGCTTGTTTTGGCTCTGTGTTTGATGGTTTGATGGTTTTATGGTGTCCTTTAGTGGGAGCCATAATCCATCCTGCAGTGGGGTTATGACTCCAGCAGGGAGCCCCAGCATCCCTCCCCAGTCACTCTGTCCTGTGGTCTGGTGGAGTCTGGGAAGATAAGAAATGTAAATAGAAAATGAATCATGGAACTCTGAGAGATGTGAGGTTAAGATAAAACAACAAAACAAACCCCTCCACCCAAACCCCCACCCTACTACAAAGAAATCCCAAACAAACAAAAAACCTGGAAGAAAACTCCAAAAACATTTTGGTTGGTGATGTACAGGGGGAGAATATGGTGTTATAAATGTAACTGCTATGACTCAGGCAACAGAAGCAGAAGAATTATGTAGAGCAGAAGAGATTTTAAGTTGGAAAAATGTGATTGAGTTAAGACGAAGAAAAATTTAGGCTGCATCTCATGAGAAAACAGACTAATTGTGAAATCCTCTACTACACTTAGATCTGGGCCCCTCGGGAAATAATGGAAAAGAGTGTTTCCTGGCAGTAGAAGCCCCTAGACAAAACACCAGTGCTTTAGGAATATGTTATGCATAGCTGCAATATAGTTCAGCAGCCGCAACCCCATTCCTCCACTAACAGGAAAGAAGCAGCTAATTTATCAATAATAACTTTTGTGTTTCACTGCTTCCATATGCCAAAGACTCTGCAGTTGCTGATGGATGTGTTTGGGTGCAGAGGTGGTTTTACAAAGTGAGAATTTATCTACTAGGAGCAGGTCTAAAACTAATGGTTCATTTTGCATAGGCTGCCCAGCAGCCACCAGATAGTAACAGCTGCTTGCTTCTACTCTTGTCTTAAGGTGGATTTGAACTATTAAATTAAAGGCAAAATAAAATCTGAGGTATTTCTTTAAATGATTCGGTCCTCCAGGGAAGGATTTGCAAATGCATGTGTATTTATCATATTGAAGCTTTCCTATTGCTTAAAAATATCTATTTTCTTGAGACACCTTATTGAAAAAGTGCCTTAGTGCTTTTCATCATTCACTGTATCTTTTTTTTTCAAAGCAAAAGACAGTGTGTGTATTGAAAATAATTGTTCACATACTATTTGGCGAGCTTCAAAATGCACCTAAGGTTTAAAATTAAAAATACTAATCAAGACCATGAAATGCAATTTCAGAATTTGAAATGACATTTCAGACTCCTCTGCCCATCCTAAATTTGTCACCTGTTTAAGGCTGCTGCCATTTCTGTGGCCTTGGAGCAGCAGCAACCAAAGCAACTCAGAGTCTGCCTGTACTTTCCACTGTGGGTGAATGTGGTTGGCTTTACCCCCAGTAAAAAATGTCAGCTCACACTTTCCACCCTTAAGAGATCCAGGGCAGGATGGTTTCCCAAGCTCTCTGTGTTTGATTTAGGCTTTTGGTTTGAGCTGGAATTCTTCTTAATGCTCTTTATCTTGGTTTTCCATCAGTGACATTTTGATGTTTTTGCATGAGCTCAGGCTAAGGGAAGATTCCATTTTCTTCTCTGTCCTCATTCTTCCACCCTTGCTCTCTGGGCTTATCAGCACAGCTGCTGTCAGCTGTAGCTTTTATCTCTACCTATCCTTGAGCCAGCTCAACTTATTAGGTCAAAAACAAAAAAAAAAAAAAAAAAAAAAAAAAAAAAAAAAGAGCTTGCAAAAAGATGGATAATTTTTGCTGGATTTGTGAGTGGAATTGAGAAAACCAAATGATGCCAGTGCTGGGCAAGGTGTGGGCTGAGCATGGTGAGGCTGGAAGGAAGATGGGGAACAACACCTGCCCCAGAGCAGAGAAGCTGAATTATACTGTTGAAATTGGAGAGATAGACCTTAAGGAACAGCTAAATGACAAAACCAAAATTCTCATATTTCATTTTTTTTAATCAAGAAATGTTTTAGATAGAAATAAAGAAATGTTGCAATAAGTACATAGAAACCTGCTCAGACATCCTGTTCAGTTCAGAGACAAGAAACTTGTCACTGAATTAACATGCAAATATACATATTATATTCACATCAAATAAGTTATAATATTTAGTTTTGTTAAGGAGCTTTTGATGTAAAATTTTTGCCCAGAGTACAGACAGGACAGCATATCTGCTGTTTTAGCAGCCAAGAAGACAGGTAATGACTGATTGTAATTAAGTGTATTTTAGTGTGTTGCCTAGTATTATTACCTAATTTATGCCTGTTCCACACCATCACAGTTATGCCTGAAACAGGATAAAAATTATGTGTAAATTTTTCAGTACTTTATATTGAATATATTTCCATTCATAAAAAAACCAAAAACCCTAACACATAGCAAAGCTGTAACTGTGTGAGGTATGAAAGGAAATGTCAAAAAATTTGTTTTCTGGCTATGATTTATTATTTGTTTGTTTCCCATAATGAAATAGCAGGAAAAATATGAGAAAAAGACTGAGAAATGGCATGTTACCCATTCTTTTTTCTTTATAACTATTAAGAAGAATTTGAACTGTCAAAGTTGACAGAAATATTTCTGTGCATATTCATTTTGAATGATATGCAACACAAAAAGTACTTTTTCAATGTGCACTCAGGTAGATAGTCCACCTCTGTTGCCAAACTTTGTAATTTTAGATCATGAAATAGCACTATCCCAGCAGGTTAAATAATGCTGCAGGTCATATCTACATTCCAACAGTTTGCTCAGTGTAGGAGGCTCGGTGTAATCAAGTTTAATTAGAAAAACAAAAGCAAAATTGCCATGTGCTTGATCCAAAGCCTATTGAAGCTTACAGGAATCTCTCAGCTGGTTTCCTAACTTCTGTAAGTTATCTCTTATTAGGACTGACTCAAACTTGGTTTATTCATGCTTAGCAAATTTGGGTTTTCAGTATCATTAACAAGATGAGAAACAAGCTGGTGAGACAGTATAGTTTTTCCTCTTAAAGACCTGAGTCCTTGCTTTAGACTTCTCATTAATTTCTCGTGCAATTAGGTGTTTACATGCAAGGATAAACCACATCTAGCCTTTATGGCATATCTCAATCATAATGGTGAAATTAGGGAAGTTCTCATAAGCTGGTGGTTCTCTGTGGTGGAGACTGTCCTGTGTAAAACAGCTGGCTAAAGGGCATAATTAATTTAATTCACAACAATTGTTGTTCACTGTCTAATTATTTCAGGTTCATCTTGATCTGTTTTTAAAATGTTATGCATTTTAACATGCAAGAATTGAAAATTTTATGAGCAGTGGCAAAAAGTACTTATAGCTTGCTCTCATTACTTTTTAAAAGGCATATGTGACCACAGGACAGCTGCAAATATAAAAATTACTTCATGGATAATCTTTCACAAAGTAACTCTTGAAAGTGAACTGTAATAATGCAAAGAATTTTAAAACAGCTTTCAAGCAAGTGATTTCTTCCATCATGGTTCATTCTCATAATCTTCTTCAAGTATTTAGAGAGTCAATTGCTCTTAATTTTAGATTGTTATTAAATTAAGTGGTGATGATGACTGTGGGTAGGATGTCTTTTACTGTCTAGAGTGTCACAGTAGAGTGTAATAGTCCTAGATTTGAAATGTTTTCATCCTATTAAATGGCTGTGTTAAGTTAACATGGAAAATGAGCACCTAATTTATTTTAATCTTTCATATTCTTTGAGCTGTTTTTCTTCCTAAGTGTTTTTGAGTGACAAATGAGAATCAGAATCTGCTGTTGATGCTTACTTCAGTTATATCAAGAAGACCCTTATCTAGAGCTGACAAAACCCAGCTTTCCTTAAAGTAGTTGCATTTCTTTATCTCAGAAAGACAACATAATCTATACACTGTAGTTCTCTGTGTGTTCTTGTAAATCTCTGAATATAAACCTTTCTGTAGGCAGTGCTTTACATATGTCTGTCAAATAGAATTTGTGTTCTGCTCACACAGTGATCTTGATTTTTGTGCCATTTATTCATCATGTACCTCCTGCCGTGCAACCTTTGTATAAATTAATAACAATTGTGGACTGTTTGATACTTTTGGTCATATCAGTGCTGTTTGTAGGCTAGACAGCCTCTGTCTGGAATTAGAACCTCTAAATGTTACAATTAGCTTACAGGAGCAGAAACAACTGTAAAATTTTTCCTTGCAGCTTACATTCCTTCTGAGACCATGCTTAGCTGATTTTATTATGTATTACATAAGAGTGCAACCCTGCAATGGAGAAGATTCACATCCCCACCCTTCAGTGGGTATGAGGCAAAACAGGAACTTCACCTGCACCATCCCTGGATCAAAAAACTAGCATGTTCTGCATTTTAGGAGGACTGCAACCTGAGCCTCCTTTAGTTGTGAAAGAAAATCAATCCTATACATGAAAACAGTTAGTAATGGTATTACTTGAGCTTCACTTAGACTGAATTATTCATGGTTGAGTTATCCAGGGCAAACATTACCTGTGCAGCACAGTGTCTGAATCGCCTCTCTTGCTTATTTTCATTGGGGTGATTTACTTTAACAAGGACTGCAGGACCAGGTTGTGCATTTGCTGGACATGAGAATGCTTCATACTGGGATCTTTCTTTGTTTGATTTTTTCCCCTCCCTCCTGGTGTTGTGTTTGTTGTGATGGATGGTTTTTTTTTTTTTGGTTTAGGGCCCCAGCAAGGGGTCCCAAAGAGAATGTTAGTGCTTTTGAATCTCGATGGCTCCCCGTTGACATGCCATCTGCAGATGCTCATGTAGAGTATGTTTTAAGCAGCAAACACCTGGGGTGCTGTATTAAAAAATGCTCAGCATTTCAAAATCCTGGTGATGGAGAGTGATATGCTCTTGATATGCCTCTTGCTGTTAGAACTATAAGCTGGATCCTGCTAAGTCCTAATGCCTCCTGTTGGAGTGAATGATAGCAGAGAATACTTAGGACTTGAGAGATGTATGACTTTTCAGGTGTATTAAAAGGAGTTTAACTCTGTCAAAACTCCTCTTTTATTTAGACACAGTAATTTCATACTCATCTCCTCTGCTGTCTTTTTGAAGGACTATAGTGTAATAGCCCTTGAGCAAGGGGATGAGCGGGAGTTGCTACCAGGCCTTTAGCCTCACATGGCACTCCTTATTTTAGTGATTTGAGTTTGAAAACATTCAAGCTGTGTCATTTTATGGTGACAAAAAATTTCAGCAAAATTGAGTGATTTTTTGATGGATGTCTTCCTGGGAGCTATGCTGAGGCACATGGAGGACAGGGAGCACGATTAGACACAGGGAGCACGGCTCCACCAGGGGCAGGATTTTCCTGCCTGATCTCATGGATTGCTGTGATGGAGTAACTTCACCAAAGGACAAGGGAGGAGTTACAGGTGCCATCTGCCTGGGCTTGGTGCTGCACCTGGGTTGGGGCAGCCCCTGGAATCAATATAAGATTGGATGAAGGGATTGATAGAAGCCTCACAGAGAAGAACCTGTGGGTAAATGCAAGATGAAAAGCTGCATATGAGCTGTCAATGCACACTTTGTCCAGATATAAATAAATTCTTTAGAATGAGGCCCTGGCACAGGTTGCCCAGAGAAGCTGTGGCTGCACCATCCCTGGAATTGTTCAAAGCAAGATTGGATGGGTCTCTGAACAACCTGCTCTAGTGGGAGATGTCCCTGCTCATTGCATACATAACCTGTAAAGGCCCCTTTCAACAAAAACCATTCTATGATTCTCCAGTAATATAAAATTAAAAACACCTGCAAAAAAAAGCTCTAAAAACAGGTATGTATAATATCAACAAAAGATACAATTATCTAATGTGATTTTTATAATATCCTACTTAATGGCTAAAACGATAAAAATGAAGTCAGTATATATTGAAGTAATTTTCAGATTAATTCTGTGAGAAGTAAATACAATTTGGGTCATGTTGCTTTTCTTGACCCTGGAACCCCATTCAAATAAGCACTATGGATTTTAAAGATCTACCATGTCTTTGTTGATGTATTATTGATCGTGGTTAGTCAGCACTTCAGCTCTTCTTGTTCAAGACCGCCCAAGGCACTAAGATCACTTGTTAGCAGGTTGTAATGCTCAGGTACTTTCTCTGGGTTAATATTCTTTTTAAGGTATTTTTGTTCCTAAAAATTATGAACTGTCTTCCTTTTAAATTTGAACCAATGATTATATGCAAATGCATTACTAATACTTGTGAGGAAATGTCTTTTTCCTTTTTTTTTTTAATGTTCATTACCCGTGTAGGTTAAATTTCACATGCTTTACAACTCAATTGACATGAAACATAGTAGACAGAAGTCTAAGTGATAAATATGGTGAATTTCCCCTCTAGAGTAAGTCTTGTGACTGCAGCTCCTGAGACTGATGCAAAGTGTATCATATATCTGGTTGGTTTGAGGGGTATTTTCCATCTAAAATGGTTGTGTGAATTTAAAAAGAACAAAGTAGGGTCTTGGAAAGCTTTGGTGTTGGTTTCCTATTTTGTTTTGTTTTTTTTTTTTTTTTTTTATACTTTCAGTTTGTTGGTTTTCTTTAAGTTTCTGGTTTTTGTATCTTGGCTGACAGTTTGATTCTTATAACTTTATGGCTGTTAGCTTGTGGAGGTTGTTTTTTTGATCAAAACATTCTCTTTTAATGAGGCTGTGTGATCCCTATTCTATTGTTGTTGTACTAATTAACTTTCTGAGTGTTTTGAGCATTTTGCAGGATGTCATTTGGGTTTGTCTTCTAAAAAAGCCCCATTATTTAAATAAGTGAAACTGCATGTAGTGAAGTTACTCAACTCTTATGCAGAATTAAACCAGGTACTTGTTATTATGTGAGTTACTAACTCTAGGGTTAAATACAGCCCCTGAAATGGCAGCCCCAGTACCTGTTTGTGCTAGTAAACAATAGGTGCAAGAAGCAAAACAGTGGATAGATGATCCCTGATAATATATGCAGTAGTCTTTCTTTTATAAATCACAATATAAGTGCTTGGATAACATGGTATCTCAGCAACAACTTGACAAGAGACGTATAATACAGTCCCAGAGAATAGAAAAAACATCATTTGTCACCAATAAAGGTGTTTAGCATTCTGATCCTCCCAACATAAATTAATTTGCAGTTATACTAGCAGTGTTTTTACATATGTATTTTGCATTTGCATCAAACTACTTCCAGTCCTTAGGAGCACTTGCTGCTTTACTGAGTATTAACTGTTCAGAATGTGGGTACAGGTTAATGTGCTGAATGCCTTAGGATCAGCTCTGGTTTCTCTGTTACACAGTGCATTTAGTCTTCAGGGGATTAAACACATTCTTCATGAATGAAAATGAATATTTATTAAATGTTGTATCAGGATATGCTTATTCATACAGAAAATTCAATATGTTTACTTGAATGGTGTACAGGAATCTGAAGAAAACTTGGAGAAGCTTTTTATTCCAGTAGAAAGTTTGTATATTTATATATTTTTTAATTGTTTTAAGACTTGGGCGTGCACTTTGAAAATGGGTGCAAAAGAGCAAACCAGATCTAAGAAAAACAGACTTTTAAGTAGTCATCCTTTTAAACTGGTGACAGATTTAGAAGATTAAAAATTGCAGACTTGGTTGCCAAATGTACCTTGGAGCATATGACAAATAAAGTTACACAACCAGGCAATTGTTACAGCCTGGTAGATGATTGCAACTTTGCAAAAAACAACTTTTTAGGGAAAAAACCTCAAACAGAAAAACAAAGTAAATGTTATTTGCTGTCTTTAGTATTCACGGGCTGTACAATAACGATTGATTGTTACTGAGTATTGTTTCTAAAGCTTTGTGAAGATCAAAAATGCTAGGTCTGGTGGTTTGAAAAAAAAAATACACATTTACAACAAAAAAATGCTATTGTTTTCTCACATCTGTAGCAGTATTTATAACTGCATTGTGTTTTAAGGGAGGGGGAGCTGGGAAGATAATGAAAAAAGAAAAAAAAAAAAACTAGTTCAAGGCTCAGACCTTTCTTTGATGAGTTCCTCCATATGTTTTTGACACTTAAAACAAAGGATGGCAATAGGAGATGTATTTCAGGACAAGCACAGAGACTGACTCTATCAAAGCCATACCTGCTGTTAGCCCCAACAGTACTTCAGGTGGAATATTTTTAGTTTGATTCTATGCCAATTTACTTGTATTGTTTTCAAGCTGTGTAACCAATGTTTCAGCAGACCACCATGAATTGACATATTCCTTTTTAATTATAACTTCTTCTAAGTTTTGAGGTGTTTACATTGATTGTGTAGCCTTGTGAAATCAGCAGCACCAGGGCTGGTCTCTGAGGGGAGCAAGCAGAGCTGTAATAAACTCACTCTGCAGACACAAATGGGAACATGCTAGAACTCTTTGTTTGACTGTGGCATGGGCTTATCAAGATGCAGAATTAAATAATTTTGTGTGTAGAATCCAGCAAGCAAGGATGGAGGGGGAAAATGTTGAGTATTTGGGGCAGTTTCTCCCTGGCTGATCTGTGTGCCCTCTCCCCCAGATGCTGAGGTACAGCAGAGCAGGACAGGGCAGTGAGTTTAATCACTGTGGTTTGCTCACCTGACACCTCTAAAATTATCAGATATAATCCTGGCTGAGGGACATTTGCCTCTTTTTCATGGTTTTTGCTCAGAGCTGTAACCTTGCTGCACCTAGGCCAGGCAGGCCTTGCATAGCTGAAGGCAGGAGGCCTTGCTGTCACAGGCACCAGGCCTGCAGAGCCTTGAAATCTAGAACTGGCAAGAGAAACACAATAACCACGCTAAAATCATCCCAGCTCTGTACAACACTCATTTCCCTTCTTTCTCTCATGTCTTGCTTGCCTATGAAGGAAAAAGGGCTGCTGGAAGGCTTCTTCTAGGGTTCTGCCTTGGCTGTTTCTATAGAGGTGAGTCAGAATAAAATCATTGAATGACTCTTCTAAAAGCATTGCTAGAACCATTGAAGGAGGTTAATGACACCTCTAAAAGCATTGCTAGGGAATGGATGTGGCTGTGGAATGCACAAGGGGTGTATGGCACCCCTACCTGCCCCATGGGATACAGCAGGGATTGTGTGGAACACTCCAGAGCTCTCATCCTCCCATGGCAGGGACACAACTGGCATGTCAAAAGTAATAAAATACTGAAATAATGAATTATTATAAATGCATTTTATGAGTATTGTTTCTCCGTTTGGATTATGTGATTCAATAGAAAAGAGAACCCTTTGCCTAGTGAAGAGCCTGGGATCTGATTCATCCCTGCTTGTTTGGATACCTCCCCTTATTCCAGATTTGAATAAACCTTTAGGGCTGGTCCTTACTGTTTGAATAGAGAGGGATGTGAGGTGAGCAGGCTCATGATTTAGGGTTCTTGTTAGGTGCCTAAAGCTAGCCAGGATCAGAGCTGAGCAAGCTAAGAATAAACAGCAATGACTACTCCAGAGCTTGGCTTGGGCAACTGCTGGAGCATCAGCCACACTTGGAAACAGCATCAACAGATTGAAGGGGTTTGGCCTTCAAAACTGCAACAGATTGAAGGAGTTTGGCTTGGGAAAACTGTAGGAACAGGAGCAGCAGTTTGTGAGACAGCCTGGCTTATGCAAATGTAGAAATGGCAGCAGCAGGTTCTGATGGGATGTGTTGCTGGGGTATCTCCAAAAATTTTTAAACTGGCTGCTCATGTAATACCAGGGCCCTATCACCTATATGCTCAATTTATCACTGCATCTTGGAACTTCTCCATCAGAGTAGTAGAAAGCAAATGTTATCCTGCCATATAAGAAAGAGAGAAAGCAAACCCACTCAGCTTATTATTTACAGACCTATCTCACTGCTTCCAACTCTATCCATAATAGATAATGAATAAATTGGTTCACAAGCAACTGTTTAAGTACTTGGAGTTAAACAACATACTGAATGATGCTCAGTCTGGATTTCATTCTCATTATTTCACTGTCATTGCACTAAGAAATTGTTGGAGATGTTTTCTCTGCCATGGATCAAAGTCTGTTTATAGGTGCAGTGTTTATTCCTCTCTCAAGGTCCCTTTTGACATGACCTGCCATTTCCCCATGTGCAAATTCATTTGAAATCAGTTCAAATAAAAGTAGTAGACAATTGTTTTCAGTCAATTTTGCCTTCCAGGACCCAGATAGATTGCATTAGCAATGAACAGTCACGTATGCAATATAATACTGAAAAGTCTTGCAGCTGGGTACCACACTGGCCATTACATGTTCATTAAATTTTTTGTGCATGTTAATGGGAAGATACAATTCTTTGTGGTTAAAACACATGGAGTGGAGCCAAATCTCTTAAAATTGAAAGTAAGTCTGAAATCAGAGCCTTATATCTTACAAACAGCATCTCATATTTTTTTTTCCCCCTTCATATGTTTCTGGAGATAGATATAACAGATATCCAGGAACAGCATAAGTGGAGTTTTGCTATAGGAAGCAAAGAATCCAGGAGGAAGGAGATATTTGAGTGAGAATGAGGTGCTTTAGTATGTCCATGGAATTTCTTGTTCTCACCAGGGCATTAGAACAATATTAAAACACCAAATATTCCAAACAGTTTTGCCACAAGAAAAATATGTAGAACTGTCTTTGTATGATCAGGTGTATGTAACTCACAGCATAAAACAGAGGCTTGACTTGTGCTGCTGATTATTGAGTCACTAACCAGAAGCTTATTGAAGTTGAATTATATTCAATAAGACTTCATCACAGCTCCTTAGGTGTTGTTTTAGTTTGAAGAAATTCTGGGTTTAGTATGACTGAGGTAAGCTGTGTGGCAAAACTGAAATACAGTTCAGAATTAGAGACTGGAGGGCTGGAGATTCAGATGGTATTCCTGGTTTCACCAAAACCTTGAGAAACTGTTTCCTCTCTTTTTTCCCCATTTGTATTTTATTTTAATGAGGATTACAAGTTTATGAAACTTTATTTGAATAATGTTAGACACTTAGACTACTATTTCCCATTGTCTGGCTAAATGCTGTCATGGGAGCCCAGTGGCAGTAAGGGTGGAAATAGCTGGAATTTAGGCTATGTGCATTCATCCATTATTTCTGAGATGAAGAATGGACACTGCTGAGTCTCAACTCTCACTTGGTATTCATCTATTTATATACACGTACAATTCATTCCAAGGATTAGGAATTCTGATAAAAAGTTTGAAAATATTGACTTTTAAAATATGCATGTTGCATTTCTTTCTTCTTCTTTTCCTTCACACACATCTGTCAAATGAGATGATGAGAACAGTGCAGATGCACTGGTATTAGATTTAATTTCTAACTCTTAAAAAACTCCCAGAAATTAAGGCTCTGATTGCAGTGCAGAAAACTTGGGGGAGTTAAAAAAAATAAAAAAGCCCTTGCAGGTCCCTTTTAGCTTGTGTTTGTACATTTGTACATCCTGTGATTTCTTTAGGTCCAGACTCAGGGTAAATTGGTGGCTGTATTCAGTAAAGGGCATGGGAGGAATCCATCTCCCCTCCTTCTGGACAGAACAACTGATTCTGTGCCAAGAAGGAAATTAATTCTTCTAATACAAGGCAACAACAAATTATGGTTTCCAGCCACAGAAGGTAGAAGTGAAGGGAAAAGTGTGTCTCTGAAGAACAATGTTTCTTGGGATTGTGATTGTATGGTGTTTCTGGGGGCTGTTCCTGCCAGTGAAACAGTGAGTCCTCCCTCTCCAGGGCTGCTCTATGGGGTTGCAACTGAGCCATAAAGAGATCAGGCTGCTGCAGGAGAGCCACATGTCACAGCAGAAGCTTTACCTGAAAAAAAAAACCACCCAGGACCAGGTCTCTGTGCTCAAATAATCTGAACTCCTTTTGTTTTGTTTTGTTCTGTGTTTATTTTTAAGGAGAGTTGTGGGGTTTTTGTTGCTGTTTTTTTTTTTTTTTTTTTTTCTCCCCCAAAGAACAGACAGATAATTGCTTTTCATTTATCTGTGACTTGAGTTTGGATAGGAGTCCATGTGTGTACATCCCTGAAGAAAAAAAAAAAAAGGGTCAGATTTGAGCAGTAAGGACAAGGGGCTTGAAAATTCATATCTTTATTTTGCTGAGAGAAAGCAGTAGTACCTGGTGTGTTAGAGTTTAAAATAGAAATGGAGATGTCTGTTTGTTGTTCCTTATGGACTGTGGTGATACTGAGAGGACAAAACAAAAGGGTTTGGGGGTTTTTTTACTTCATTCCCCCCTTTTTCTCAGACTAATTCAATAATACCTACATGATTTGTAGGTTTGTGCTTTTCTCCATTCCATCTTTTTTTTTGTGTATGTCACTGAAATATATATGCAACTGTAATGGATTTCAGTACAGAATGTGTATCATACCTCTTGCTTTGTATTTTTATTCAGTGGCCTGTCTGTTTAGGCATCCTGGGAAAGATTCCTTCTTACAGACATCTTTATCTGTTTGTTCTCTGAGCCTCCATAATGAATCTGGTTTTGTACTCTCTAGAATTAATATAAATTGTAAAAAAGCTTTGTCAGTTCCTCTTATTTACTTTCCTTGGAGTTGTTATATTTTGCCTTTGATGTCATAAATTTCATAAGCTTAAACACCTTAGAAGTTCATTTCAGGGAGTTTATCAGCAGAACATGAAAATCCTCTATTTTTACCTAAGTTACCTAGTCAGCTATGTGATTTATCTTTATGCTTCTGTACTTGTATTCTCTCTCCAGTGCTGAAAGGATAGTATTTCTATATCAGCAATTAATTAATGGTTAAGTGTTCTTATTGAAGTGTTGGGTTTATAATTGATGGTGGAGTATTTCAGTCACGGATGCAAATGAGATCAAGCACCAAAAAGGGTCTAGGTTCTTGTTCAAAATCTATTTTGAAAATGGATTCCATTATTCTGAGGAATCCTTATCAAAGGCTCTCCAGCAGTTGAAAAATCCTGTGGAGGCATTCTCTCTCACTCTGGGTGGGCCAGCAGGAAAGCCAGAATGGAATAATTGTCCAGAAGTCATGCAGAAAAGAATTAAGTGGGCATGTTGTTATTCAAAAATGTTTGTTGAGCTACCAGTTCTCTTTCAGGTGAAGAGAGGTTATTTTAACATTTTAGAATGATTCCCCATGTAACAGCCATAATGGATTTAATGCAGGAATTTTCTAGTAATAAAAGGAAGGTTTATTCTCCGTTGGCTGAAGACGAATTATTGTGCATTTCTTTCTGCAGCATCCCGTGCTTTAAGCAGTGCTGCTTTTCTCTGCCATCTTCCTTCCTGTTTAAAAACTCTGGCCAATAAGGACCATGCATTCTCAAAACAGACTTTGAAAATATGATAGCAGGGCTTTGCTGGCAACAAGAAGGAGGAAAATGTGGAGAAATGGGAATTGATTGTGAAACAATCCTTTGATGTTGAGGAAGTGAAATGCCTCTTCCAGCAGCAGCAGCAAAAACTGGACATCTTATGATGTGCTTTTGTGTCCTAGAACATTTCAAAGTTCCTCATTAAATGGCTTTCTCAAGAACAGCAAGGTCCCACTGAACATTGCAGTGGCTGCAGAGATTGGATTTCTGCTTCAGCACCAGATTTTTTCCTCCTTGTCCATGCCTTTGTGTAAAGCTCAGTTCTTTTCATGTTTTCGAATTCTTGCATACAGAAGTTTAAAACCAAGAACAGAAGGTCAAGAAAGTTGTGTTTCAGTGGGACTTTCTAGTCTGTATTCCCTCAAGAAAACTAGTGCTTGGAGACTTATCTGGAATTTTGATATCAAGCTGCTGAAATATAATTCATGACTTCAGGAAATCCATCCAGACCATATCTTCTTTCTTTGATGATTAGCCACTCATTAGTATAAAAATAAACTCAATCTTTCTCAATTTGGGAAAGATCCTGAGTTTAAGGAGTTTGTGGAATGGACTCCAGGAATGATTTCTTCACAGACAATTCAATGCAAGGAGATTTCAAATTTCTCTCTCCTGAAAACTAGACAAAATATACAAGGGAAAATCCTGTTCTGCTTTCAGACTAACATTTGAACTATGTCATTAAAAATGTATGAACTCCCTGAATATAAATCATCTGCTGAAGGAAGGATGACAAGTCAAAGTTCTGACTCTCATCTTCCAATATTTCTTTACAGACAAGATTTATAGGAAGAAGTAAAAACTTCTATTATCCTGAATGGATGGTTGAAAACAACAGGCAAGGATTTTGGGCATATGAAACCCCTTGCACAGTTATGAGCTGAATGTGCTGGAGAGAAACGGGCATTGGACTTGGAAATTTGTTGACCTTTATCTCCAATTGGAGTTTATTTAAAAGGCAGAAAAATTGGCCAAACACATGTAAAGAGAAACCTTCACCAATGAAGAGGTCATTCCATATGCTTGTCTGGTATCCCTGAAAAGAAATTATCTCCCTTGGCTTCTGCTGGCCAGAGAAACACATTACTGCAAGAGCTGACATAATGAAAACATCTTCCTGATGTGGTTTCAGCTTTGTGTTTTCTGTGAAACACGGAGCAATAGCTGCATGCTCATATCAGGGGAGACTGTGCATTAATCAGTTTGGGTTCATGGTTAGCAGCATGTGCTTCCCCTCTAGAACAAAAAGCCCTTGGGAACAGTAGAGTGTCAGTAGAGGCTGTTTCTGATGCAGGTTTTAAGGTGAGATTATTTCATGTACAGAATGAAGATTGAGGCTTAGAAATGCAGCAACTGAGAATGGCTGGATAATGTTTAGTGTTTGAAAATATGTCATAGCACCAAATACTGGAAAGGTGGGGTGTTTTTCTTGTTTCTTTCATCTCTGGTGCCATGGATAAAGAGATTATATAGAAACAATGGAAGGTTTTTTTAGTTTTGCCTTTTACTTCAGTTCCACTGAAGGAACATTGAGCCTTTTGGCAGAGAATAGACTTTAAATCTTGCAAGTGACCATATCACAATTACCTTTCCAAATGGAATAGTATGTCTCTGCTAGTGCAACAGAAACAGCCATGGACTGTAGGCTATGCTTTATTTCTTTTATTCCAGATATCAAACTAAAACTGTCTTTAATGACTCCATCCCCCTTGCTTGGACTTTTATTATAAGCTGTCAATTACCATTTCTTTTTAAAAATAAAAAATTCATGGAAAACAGTTAGTAGCCCACAAACACATGGCCATCAAATTGCCGAGGTAGCTAATGTAAAAGACATTTAAAGCTAAGAATCTATGTTAATCTAGTTTTTGATGTGGTTATAGATTGAATAATAATTTATGTTGACCTGCTTTCCCCAATGCCTCATATTTATAAAGATTATAAATAAATTGTGGCTGAGCATAGAAGCAAATTAAGTGTTCAGATGCAGTGACTTTAGAGTGTATTTATGGAATTAACTTCCTCTTTGATATACGTGTGCCAGTGTTTCATGAACTGTAGGCAGATCCCCTCCCTACACATTTGTCAGGACATGACCTCCAATCTTGCAAGTTTATTTTCTTCACAAAATCTTCCTCCTAGCTGCTGTGACATCATCCATATAAAGTCTGAAAAAGTTTTCATCTAGCTTTCCCTCTCTGTAAGGCCAGAGGAAAAAAAGCAAAGTTTTTTTTGAACTCCTTGTAAAGTGCAGAGTCTTTTTCTGGGGAAGCTCATGCTGGTTCCTGTTATGCTGGTGAGTTTTGTGAAGGGAAATATTTTCTATTATACACCAGCTTGATGGCAGTAATATGTTTAGCATAAAATCCCTTGACTTCCCCCCCGCCCCCCGCAGAAGCCCAATTGCAGCAGACCCAGAACATGTAGGTGGTAGTAGATTTTTATAAGACTTTACATGCCATAATATTTTGGAATATATGTTACAATAGGGACAAAGGTAATGAACACATCCCTGCATAGACCCAGGACACTTCTCTGAACAGGCAGGCTGCCACTTGCTCTTCTCTCCCTTTAAGGAAAGAGGAGGGAAAAAGAAGGTCTTGCTGTAGGACAGCAGTAATGGCTTTGAACTGAGGGAGACTCATTTCAGATTAGGTGTAAAAAGACATTTTTTACAATGGTGAAGCATCAGAACAGGTTTCCCAGAGAGGCTGAGGCTGCAGCATCCCTGGAAATGCCCAAGACCAGGTTGCAGCAACCTGGGACAGTGGAAAATGTCCCTGCTCGTGGCAGGGGGTGGGACTGGATGGCTTTTAAATGTCCCTTCCAACTCACCCTGTTCTATTTTATTAATTCCTCAGTCTGTCATAGCCTTCTGCTTGATCTATCACAACTTTCTAGATGTAATGCCCCATTCACTTGGAACTTGGGAATGTGATTCATTTAAACTTTTATAAAGAGATAATAGCATGTAAATAAATTTTACAGTAACTCATAATGCTTTTAATTGCATAAATGTTGATAGAGTTTTTCTCCAAAGTCCCAAGCATTTTATAGAGTTACAGCTACACTATTAAAATAGGAAAAGCCATGAAATATAGAAGGTGTGTGTGGCAACAAAAGGAAATTAATCCTGTGTGAATCTGTGAAGTGTAAACCAGGATCTTAAGAGATATTATCTTCAGGCTAAGCTTAAAAACATAGGTGTATGAATAAAATATTTATTGTTGATTTTGTGAATGAAGGCTGGAACTTAAAAGCAAATTTATTTTCATTGAAGCTATTAAATAGGCAGTTATTAATCATATATTATTTCAAAAATCTCCAGTGCAGAGTTTAAAAGAGGGCTTGCTCAGAAAATGGAATCAAGATCAGAAGTTTGAACAACTGTGTGGCCATAACTGGATGTTAGTGTGTCTGTGAAAGCTCCATTCTGTGGTACCCAGTTGTGTCTGAAACTTCATGCAGGTTTTCTTCTTGGCTTAGTTAAAGGTGCATTTTTTCTTGAATTTTCAAACCTTTCAGCTTCTCCTTTTCCATTCCACATCTGCTTGAGCACGTCCTGTTAGTGCCTGAATATCTGATTTAGCAGCCTGCACAAGATCTATCCCCAGAATTTTTAATAAGTACCAAGTATTTGACTTACTGTAGTAGATCCTTGATGAATTATGCTGGAATATTGATAGAAAAGAGATAAACCTGATTTGGAAAGGTCAGGCAAAAAAAAAAAGAGAGTGTTACTTTGAACTCCATCATTTGGCAGATGCAATCTTGGGGAAAAGAGGGAGGGGGACAGGCAAAAGGAGTTTAATAGATTAAAGATATTAGGACTTCTTGGATCAGATGGGGCTTTAACTTCTATCAAGGACAGCAGACAAATGGTCTGTAGAGATCTGGGGCCATTAGTCATTAGATCTAACAAGTCAGCAGGAGGTGGATGAAAAACAGACAAAAAACCAAATGCAGTGTCTGTCTTCAGAAATGATGCAGCTCAGCCTCAACTGTAAAAAAAAAAAAAAGGTAAGAAATAATTAAAGTACTCTGAAGTAACTCTAGCACTGCAGAGAAATACATAACTGCTGGTGTGGCTTTACTGAGAGCACATCACATCGAATGGGTCTAATTTTCTTTTACAACCAAGCAGCTTCTTTTGTGGACAGGTAAGAAGCTGCAGGTGTTAGAGACTGACAGGGCTTTGCTGAGGCCAGCCTGTTTTCATGGCATTCTCACAAGGCAGCCAGAGAAATGCTGGAGCTGTGCTTAATGGAGTGCAAGACTGGCTCTATTAATGCACCCAGAGGCCTTAGTAAAAGTTCACTTCAAAATGGGGGACAACTTGTCTCCAAAGACAGAACTGGGAGTTATGTTGGGTCATGAGCTGAGCAAGCCAAGCTTTGATGTGCAAGATTTACAGTTAACTCTTACAGGTTACAAGTAATCACCCTGGTAAAAGCTTGGCTTGATGTCTGTTGTTTGATTTTGGGTGCTGCACTTGGAGCAGGATGCAGCCCAGCAGCAGGAGTGATCAGAGCCTCAAGAACAAGATGTATAATTACTGATTGATTAACACAAACCAGAGCTGAGGGGATGGAGGAAGGGAAGGTTGATGGAGGAATACACAACTTTAAGGATCTTGTAGGAAAGAAGGGTCTAAGCTGTGTTCTGTACTCCAGGTGATAGGGCAGATTGCAAGGAGTATCAACTGAAGCAAAAAAGATTCAGACTAGATAATAAAAAAAATTATCTGCAAACTGTCTAAGGATGCACATTTCTCTGAATTGGTCTGTAAAGTGTCATTAGAGATCTGTAATTAGACAGATATTTGACTGATGCAAGTAAGTTTATTTGAGCCTTTCTTAAGGCAAGGAGATACACATGATGAACTTTGAGTCCATTCTTCCATCATTTTTCTGTGATTCTATTAATCACTTTAGGAGATTTTCCTCACATTTTGTTGGAGACTGGTAACAAATCTTCCAATTCATCATACTATCCTGTGAGCTGGCAGTCATATCTCTCTGCTAAAGCATTTACAAAATGCAAAATGAGTAAATAGTCTTTTAATGAAATGTATCCATGAAATGTAGGCCATTTCCTCTCAGAATTGAGTTAAGCTTTACAAGTGATCAATAACTAGATTTCTGCATCTACTGAAAAGCTCTGCTGTAGAGTTATATAAATAGTTCAGAGTAAAATAGAATATGGCTGATATTTTATCACTCTGGCTCTGGAAACATCCAAAACCTGCTGGCTGTTTTAAAAGATGTGTGACTGGATAAATTGATCCTCTTTCATCTGTAGGTTACTGGGTCAGCTTTAGCTTAACCCCAGAATTATGGGTCATGCCTTCTATCACAGGCTACCAGAGACCTCTGCAAAAAACTGAAGAATCCTGAGTAGATTTCTGAGGCTCTGACAAGTATTCATTATCCCTTTTGGAGAGTTAACAAAAGCACTGAGTTAAAATCTGCAAGAATTAAGGCATGTAATTGAATATATCACAACAAAAGCAGCTTTAGATACTGTGAGCCTGTTTGGCTTTGACTTTAATGGTCTTCCCCCAAGCTGGGTTAAGAACACTTAGTTGTGGACCTGTATCAAGTGATTTTGCTGTTCCTGGTGCTGTATTTCTTTACAATCAAGAAAATCCCTTCAGTCCATAGCTGAGTGCCACTGGTCCCAAGTGTCAACTCAGTGTCCAAACACAAACATCCCTGAACAAGGGAGTGCATCATTTTCTGTAATAAAAAGCTTCTTAAAAAGATTAATCCACCTGCTCTGGTTTGGGGTAGACATTGTGTATCATAAATGGAAATGTTTTCTATTTCAGAGCTTCCTCTTCAATCAGAGGAAGTTTTAGAAAGCTACTTATTTGTTAATTAATTAAGAGTCAGAAATCTGTCTGCTGTGGGTATAATGGGAACCTAATATCCATCAATGCCACCAGTAGAGACAGCTATTCCTCCTTTCTTTAGGTTATACATGCTTTTAGATTTTAAAATGCTTTTATTGCAGTATTATTCAGATGTTAAGACTTACATATTACTCACTTGCCTCTTCTTTAACCTTTAGTTTTAGTGAGCTGTGTGTTCCACTGTGTAAATTGGGTCTGTTTCATCTACTGCTATTTATGTGATTGTTTTCATATTCCATTTCTTGCTCTCAAAGTGGTTGCTTATTGTGCTAAAAGGACTCTTTCAGTTCTCCCAGCTCCATAATGTGCTCACATCTCCTGCTTTTTCTGAAAGGGGCAGGCGGGGTCAGAGTCACTTGGCAGGGAAGGAAGGACGAAAGGTGTTTGGTGACAGTGTGTGTTTCCATTTCAGTTTTGTACATAATGGCAGTGGAGAATTTCAAAACTGTGGATGCAGTTGCACTCTCCCTTTAAAACAGCTTCAGATAACTTCATCTTCTCATCCCCTTACTCCTCACTCACCAGTGAGCAGGGCACGAGCTCTCTGACTCCTTTCTTGTCCTATTGAGAGCCCTCTGGTTAACTGTGCTTTCCAGGCTTCTGTTCATTGTTTCCATCTGACCTGCACAGTTGTCTCTTCAATTGCTTCATGGTGTATACCAGAGTGTTTTAAGCTACCTGACTATTAAGGGATGTCTGTATTTTGCTACAGTGCTTCTCATTTTCATTTCTGTTTTGTCGCTGTTATAACTGGAAGCCGTAATTAACCACGTACTTCACATGTGTTACCTGTTACCAAGGCAATATTGTCTTTAAATCTGAGGAGGTGGATTTGCTTTCTTTATATCCCAAGTGCTCTATTCTGATTTCAGATCTGCACCTGCTTAGCAACAAGATGTGTGTGAGGGGCCAGCTGTAACTTTGGCTTAAAAGTACAACTGAGTCGAGGTGTGATTGTCCTTAAAAACACCAAAGCTCAGACTCTAAGTATTTAGCAGTACATCCATATGTTAGAATTATATTAGACTCTTAGACCCTACTGGGGTCTATTTCTTTCTTTAAAAAACTTCATTTGTTTTGCATACAAAACTGTAAGTGTTGGCTTTTGCATGGAGTAACTAAATTGTTATAAGTCATGATTAATGGAGTGATCTATATCTTTATTTTATATATATATATGTATATATATGTATTACAGTATGTACTGTGTCAGAAATCCCCATTGCCTGCTATAGTCTAAGTGGCTGAAACATGCAACATATTTTTCCTGCTGGAGTGTAAAGGAGAGGTAAACAAACCTTTCCCATCAACTCCAATACTCTTTTTTTTAGTGTAGGAATATTCTTTCTTCTCAGTTGCATTATGTCCATCTGCTATTTGCTGCCAGGCATCCCAGCACATTCACAGTTGTACCAAATAAGTTGCCCTCCACCTTACCTTATGCTGAAGAGCTATTCTGGCTTCTCTTGTTCTCTACTTTGAGGTCTTTAACTAAACTCTTCTGTGCCAGGAAGAAATTTTGTGCAGATGAAAAGCAGACTGTAGAAGGACATAATGATTATACCAGCAGAAAAATGTCAGCAGACTAATGTAGGTCCCCTATAGGGGTTTGAATCATCTTATGAAAAGTGAAGCCATTAAATAAAACAAAATGTTAGAGATTTTGTTGGGAGTGACAGAAGCAGCAAAATGTTCTTCCTGCTGTATCTCTGACGTTCAGCAATTTTTGGCTGAGTGAAAACAGCAGGCTATCTTTCTGAGTTAGCAGAGCTCAGATGTATATAAAGGTTTCTTAAGGAGAAAAATGTGAACCATGCCCTGGCAGAAGTACTTGTTGGGTATTTTATAATAAATTTAAAAGAAAATAAAATAATCTGCAGCACAATCCTAGGAACAAATGAGCTCAGAGGTGCTGCAGAAGCTTGCCAGGATCATCTGGTTTTTTCCCTTTGGATGCAGGCTCAATTAAAATCCAGAATTTCAAGGCCAATCTATGCAGTTTTGTTAATGGGGGAGAAAATAAAATAATCAAGTGCTGGGAAAATATCTAGTCATGTATGACCCCCCACCCAACAGTTCTTATAGAATCAATAGTCGTGATTTTACTGTGTTTATCCAAACTTACTGTTTATAGCTACTTATTAATAAGTCTTTTGAAACACTCCTGAAATTGCCTGTGTTCCACTGAAGGAGAAATGGAGGCTCTCTTCACAGGATTTCTGTGAATAGGCTCTTGCTATTTGAAGAGGAAAAGACATATTCTTTGACAAGTGTGCAAAGAGGAAAAAAAAAAATCTGTCTGTGAGTGGGAGTCCAGTTTTTTCCCCTGTATCTTACTGAAAGACTGTAAGAAAGGATTCTTACATTACATCAGCCACAAATGACACGAGAATTTTCTTTAAGTTACTTCTGAAGCTGATACCCAGGAGAATTGTTCATGCAGAAGATATTTTTAAATTTTCAAAGAAAAGTCAGAGTGTAACTTTTGTTTCATTCTCAGAGTTCCTTTTTAATCTGACCTGTCTCTGCTGGGTCTAATGTTCTTATAGATGAGTCTTTTTTGTATTTTTGGTCTCTCCTTCCTAATATAGTGTTAATTCTCTGAGAATAAAGTCTTTGATGCTGAGGTCTGTATAAGGCAGGTGTTCCTTCACTCTATACCAGGTAGCACCAGCTCTCAAAGGGATTTTTCCAGAGAACACAATAGCTCAAGGAGAAACTTCTGGTTGACCCTTTAGAGGATGTACTGTGTGAGCTCTTTAATCAAAGCTGTTAACAGTGAGGATGTAAAAAAATCTTCAATGCCAGGATATCTTACAAGACCTGCCCCTCAACACAGTAATAAGAAATTGTTAGGATGGTTGGGGTCATTATTTACTACACCTGTAATTAAACTGTGGCTGTAAGGGGGCATCACAGTGTTGATGATGAGAGGTGGACATGAAGGACTGATAGAAGGTGGGCTAGTGCTTACTCTGTAAGATTGTGAAGAAGAAACCTGTGGCCAAGTTAGTGGAAAACACAGCCTTGTTTCTACCTTGATTTTTCCTGGACATTGTTGTCTTTGGGAATTACTTCATTTGTGTTATATCCTACTGGTAGAGCCCAAAAAGCTTGGGCAAAGGAAACCCAATCTCTGTTCTGGTTTAGTTATCAGTAAATAGCTCTTCACAAGCCTTGTTTTTTCACATTCCTATTTGCAGCATGGGGTGGTTTCTGCATCCTGAGTAATGGAGTTTGGAGCTGCAATATCTTTATGGCAGTGACTAATGCAGGAGCCAGAAAACATCATTTGGTTTGAAGGTCCCACAATCAGCCACAGCCTCATCTGAGCCATTTGTGTCATGTAGTAGAATTCCACCAAAGTAAATGGTTTTATTCTGGATCTTAATACAGTGTAATTGTAATCAGGTTCTGTCTCAAAGCATACAAGTCTGACATTAAAAAAGCAAAGAACTAAAACCATACATTTTAAATTAAGCAAAAGTTGTAATGATGATAACAAGTACAATCACCAGCTCCTTGATGACAAAACATGATATTTTAAAGAAGAACCTTACAGCATCTTAACTGAGTTTAAACCACACCCTTGCAACAAGACAAAACCTGAAAATCAACAGCTCAGAGTGGCCTTATCCATTCATTCTTTTATAAAGAAGGCTCAGGTGACATAAAGACCTTGTGATTTTGGTTGTCTGCTCAGAGATGTGACAGCTTCAAGTATCTTCCAGTTCCCATAAAAATAAATGAGAATGATGTGTGGTGTTTGAATGCATGGCCTAGGTAGGACCCTGCTGCAAGAGCAGCTCAGCAATGCAGGAGAGTGGAACAGATTTTCCTATGCCTGGGCTGAAAGGTGTTCCAATTACAAACTACATTTAGCAGAATACAGCTAAATAAAAATTGCCTACGTCATACACTGCAGCTAGATATATTCCTGAAGCACTTTAAATTAAAAAGCCTTTATGATTCCAAACAACCCATATGTCTGTCAAAGCTGTCATTGTGCTGCAGCAAGTAAAGAAAACAAAACTTAATTTGTGATGAAGCTTCCACTGGCTGAAAGCACAAGTCTTCCCCATCCTCTGCTCACAATTGCAGCTCCCTCTCTCTGACTCCCTATAAAATGCTTTGCATTTCCTTTTGAATCACGTCAAGTTAATTTTATGGCGAACAATCTCTGTTTTCTGAAACACAGAGAAGAAATATAATTATTGCTGGTTGGAGGGTGAAGGAAGCAAACTGAACAGGATGCTGGTAATTGTTTTTTGGGCACTGGTGCTGGGAAGATTCCAGCCGCCTAAGCAAAAAATATCTCCAAAATGCAATTAATTATAAATGGGCAGCTTTGTGGTATAATCCCAAGATCAGAAGGAGAAAGCAACTATCAAAAATAATAATAAAGATCCCCAACAAACATTACTCAGCAGATGATCATTTTGGTAAATGATGAACTGTTTGGTTCATTATAGTATGTAACTAAAGAGATGTTCCCTTGCTTCTGTTTTCAAATTTTTTGAAGGGACAAGGTGAGATTTTAAGATGTCTAACTTTGACCTCATTCTGTTCCTACTGTGATCAGTGGGGAGTTTGTCATAAGGACAATCTGTTGAGGCCAAATCAACACATTGGCAGCTCTTACCCAAAGGTGTGATCCTCACATCAATGTGCCATTCTTGTTCCTGTAAATCCATCTATCCAGTCAGTTCAGCTCTACTTGCCTGTATGGAGGCAACACAGAGATCAGCATTGACTGAAATGCTCTCTCTGCTTCCTTTGCTCATGGAGACCTTTTTAACTTGTTTGTTTTGGTGTTTCTCATGTACAATTGTTTTCAATTACTTTTGATGTAAGTGGCACTACAGGCAAACAAGGCTGGCAAGATCTAGTCCTCATTGCAAACATTTCACACTTGTAATCATCTAAATTGCCTTGTGAAATTGTTCATTAGATAAAAATTAATAAATCCTATAAACGAAAACCAACGCACTGTTAGGCTGTTGACATTAAATCTGGTATAAAAACAGTTGTAAATGAAGTCATCTGTGTACACATTGATTTGGGGCCAAACCTTGAGGTCCTTGAACAAATTTTAAAGCACTGTTTACTCTGGAAAGCCTATTGAACAGGAGTGAAAACAGTGGCCTAAGTTGTAGCTCCAAGAGCTGTTTGTGGAGATTTAATTTTTATGTGAAAACATCTCCCTGCTGCATGCAGGGTGCAGGATCATGAGGAGAGTGGACTTCTCCATTTCCCTGATTCTGACTATCCACAAAATATCAATGTGTAAAATAGTAACATTAGAGTGATTTCTGTGCAAAACTTCCTCTCTGGGACCTTAGAGACTCAGTGTTTGGGAGGGTGAAACTGAAAGTGGCTGATTGTGCAAAATTAGTGGGTAGCACCCAACATTGGAATTATTTCTTATTGTCCTGTTTGAGAAACTCAGAGGATTCAGGTTGGCAATGCTGGTCACCACTGGCTGTGTTTCCCCCATCAAATATTGCAGGTTTTTATGTACATATATACTAATGTTCTAAAAGCATCAAGCTGTAGTTTGGTGAGAAAGGGAACTAAACTAAAGGTATATATTTAATTGGAATAGGAATGGGAGAAAAATGCTTTTCTCATTCGTTACAGGATGAAACCCAAATAACACTTTTCAAATCGATGAAGCTACTTCACAGTCATATAAACAGCTCTGAAAACTGAGCTCTGTCTCAAACTTTGGGGCTTGGTAGTCACTGTAGGGAAAAAAAGGCTGTGAGTTGTCTTGGATGAATTAAAAAAAGGTTAGAAAATGAGTGATTCTGTAAACATAATTTTAGTCTATCGACAGATGGGAGAAATGGAGAACAGGTTGTAAAAGTATAAGCTCAAGCATTATTAATATTGTACTGTTGCTGAGCCAACTCGTAGAGGAACTGAAAAAACCATCCCATTGGTTAAGTAATCACTACACATATGCTTTTGGAGATTAATACTTGGGAGTTTTCAAAGCTTTTATATGTGTCAGTTCTGCTAAAAGGATGAAACTGCAAAAATGCACTGGTAGCAAGTTTAAAGCATTAATAGTGATGTCAGATGCACTTTAAGGATAATCACGACTCCTTTACATCCAGTAGACCTCGTAGTCTCAGATATGGAAATCAGACTCTTGACAACCAAAAATGTTTGAGAAAGTGGGAAAAGACCAAAGAATGTTGAATAATATTTTTCAACTCTGGTAGTTATTTCATGCTTTGGTTTTGAGTGCTCTGTTCTACACACAAACTCTACTGGTGATCTTTAAAACTGGTTGCATAATTACTGGGGCTTCATCTATTTCCTATCAGGGTGACTGAATTTTTAGGGTCACCTTTATTTTCCCATTTTTAAGTAATAGCACTACTTTATTACAGGAGAGTACTAAGATATTTCAATAGTCACAATTACTGAATTTAGAGTTCTCAAAAACTACTTCCATAGAAGTTACATCAAATTTGTGTCTGGGGTAATATCACTGATTGAAATTTACTTGCATCCGTATGATTTGCCCATGTGCTCAATTCCAGATACAGTTTAGGTGTGTGGCAAGATGTGCAGATGTAGAAAACCAGAGTTTTCTACCCATGATTTTGGAATAATGGTTTTGGAATACCTTTATTCCATGTTGTAGTCACTAATGGGCAGCAGAACTCTTTCATCACAAATGAAGAAGGGGACAAAGCTTAGCTAGTGAGTTTTAAGATACATGATTTAAAAATCACAATACAAAAGAATATTTATTTTGAGTGAGATAAAATTTGGCCTTGATTTAAGCTTGTTTATTAACAAACTTGAGTCCTTTGTGAGAGCCAGATGGGGAAATCACCAACACCTCACAGGCTCACGCCCCCTGCTTGAACACTCATGGTGTCAAGCTGTGCTCATAGGGATTTGTCAGATAAGAACATATTTAAGTGTTCCACCAAATCTCAATGTATTGAAATATAACAGTAAAAACCCAGGGTCTTATTTTGATGTTTTGATTGTTAATGATTAGTGCTGACTGGGACTACTCAGGAAACTGCGTCTGGGTACAGAGGTGCCTGCAATTGTGATGGAAACTGGGTCAAAATTATCAGCTTTTTAAAATCTCCTGAAGTGTCTATTTGCCTTGCTGGCAAAATATTAATCTGTGAGGTTTGTTTGTGGATATCTGGATTCAATGCCTGAAACCTGTAGTGGGAAACTGCAGAGTCCTGATTACATAGGAGGCAAATCAGGCCCACAAGAAGCCTTTTTCTTTTTTTCCCCCCTTACTTATACCTAAAATTTCAGATGGAAATTTAACTTTGTGACACAATTGACCTAAGAACAATATTATTGTTTAATATGATTATGAGTTGCATGAATCTAAAGAGTTATATGTGAATGTGTCCACTTTGAACCCTAATACTTATATGGGAAATAAAGCCAATTGCTAGATTAGTGAATTAAGGTAAAAAAGACAAAGCTCCAGGAAGGAAGCCCCAGGATCTCAGCACTAGAATGTTTGCAACTTCTTCATTTTAATGCTTCCATTTATTATTTCTCTAGTATTCAGTAAAGGCCCCTTCACACCTACAGAAGGAAGAAAATGTTCTCACACTGTTAAAACAGTGGCCACTAAATACAGAAGTATCTTTTTATAGTATGCCCAATGTATTCCATTATATTAATAGAACAATATGTCAGTGGCTATTTGAATTTCTCTGTAAGGTTGCTCAAGAGATTTATTTAACTCTTGACAATATCTGCTTTGATATTAAAAATAATCTCAGAATGGATTAAAATAATTCAAATAAGATTTTTAATTTTCTGCTCTAGTAATATATAAATTTATTGAAATTTTAACACCTCAGTATTTCATCTATTCTATTACCCTAGATGGATCTTTGATTCCATTCAAGGGAAAAAAACATGGAATATCTTTGGAATCACACTTGCTTCTACCAGAATCATCATCAAATTTGTTTTAGAGATTAGTATGGATTACTCAAAGAAGATGAAATAAATGTTTATAGTCAAAAGAAAAAAAAAAAGGAAAATGAAAACTAAAGTTTAAGCACTTCAAGAAACTGTTGAGAATTGTTTCTGAGCTAAGTTGTCCTTCACTTTTCCATAATTTACTGTCAGGAGGCCTTCAGCTGCCCAGAATGCTAGAAAATAAAAACATTTTCACAAAATTCATGTATGGAGTTCTACTCCTTTCAATATATTTGCCAATAACTTATTGATATTTAATATGCATACTTACATACATCTAATTAATGTAACTCCTGCTGTTATGAAACTTTAAGCTATAATCATGTAATGCATAAGTAATTAATCCAAAAAGAAAATATAAAGGACTTATCCTTTGCCTCAAGACTCCTGGGCATCTTCACTTTGCTTTGGTTGTGAAAAAGGATGTGAATTTTGGAGCTAAGCAAGCTGACAATTTCTCTTCAAAGCCATCCCTTCTGCAATTCATTTTCAGCCTTTTCAGTCTCCCTTGGACAGTCACAAAAGACAGCTTTATTATGCAGTTCTCTTCCCCTATTTTTGTACATATCATTTTCTGTTTGTCATGTTTAGGGCACCTTCATTTCCTCTGTCTCACAGAAGCAGACATGATTACATTAAGTGTGGAAGTCTTCACTTTTTACTTTTGGTCAGTAAACCACAGAATTATTTTCCATTAATCTTCATAAATTTTGGTGGGGTAGTTCTGGTTGAGTGTTAATGTGGCAAGACCCATATGGTAACAAAGAACTACTATTACAAGCTGGGGTAGGGTAAACTTGTATTAATAAAGTGACTTTATGTTGTCCTTGGGAGATATATTAGGTACTTGCTGCCTTACAGCATCTTCCCTTCCATATAAATCCCCACCAAAAGATGTAGGAGTTAGAAGAGACTGGAATATGTTTTCAATCCTGTTTAATCACTGCAGGTAAAGGGAAAGTATTAGAGATACCCCCGAGGCTAATCCTGACAAATCACCCTCATTCTCAAAGGTAGAACTGATATGTGAGGCCGTGTTACATTTGAGATTCCACACATTGCAGAACCTGAGCGAGCCTGAAGCTGCCAGCCTTGCACAGAGACTTTGTGAACTTCATCATCTGGATGCCCAGTTTAAAGCTCTTAAGGAATTCAGGCACTGCAGTGGTGGGGATTACTGGATAATTTATTGGACAGAAGGTTAAATCTGCTTCTCAAGATGGGAATGCCAAATTAATGATCACTTCAGAAATGTGTCTGACTTACCTTCCCCAGGCACAGAGCTCTCCCTGCACCTGCCTTCCTGTCCCCTTGTGTCTGCCCCAGTGCTGGGACTGAAGGTGTAGGGCTGATGGCTGATTTTCCCAAGCTGGAACAAATGCACAGACTCCCAGCTGAAAATCCCATTCTGCAGCAGGTACTGAGCTGTAGGAGCAGCTGCTCCCAGCTCTGTCATTTCTCTCTGGAGTCCTTTCTCTGTCTCCTCCCAACATCCATGGTTTCACCTAAGCATGTGGAAAAATGTGCCCACCTGATTGTGGTGTGCATGTGGGAAAGGGGCTGCCTTTCCCAGAGACCCTCAGAGGTGTAGTGGCATCTGCCAGACCATTTTTGGGGCTTGTTCTGCTCCACCCAGTGCCACATCAGCAGCAGCTAAAGATGAGACTGCATATTCCAAAGTCACAAACATTGCTCCAGAGGATAAATCAGGGTCTTGTTTAATTTGAAAACAGAAACAAACCAAATATTTTCATGCACTGGACGTGGGGAAAAGCATTCTGGGTTGGAACCCTGTTAGTCACACTACCTGAGGACTTCAAAGCTGCATCATGTTTGACAAACAGGTGCTGTCTTTGGAATCTCTACAGGATTTCCAGATGGCTCTGCATCCAACATGGCCATTAAGGAATAAAACTGTTCTTCCACTTGCATCTATTTCTCAGGTGTGGTATTTACCTTTTACTGTAAACATGTGTCTCTCATACAAGAATTGAGAAGAGTCTTTCCTGGACTCAGTGTTAAATTAATCTTTGATTTTTAAGGGTTTTTTTTTTTCCTTTTGTTGGAAAAAAATGGGTTTGAATTTAATACCTTTCACCTTCACCCCTCAAAATTCAACCATACGCAGTTACTGGGAAGTGATTTTGATTTCCTTGCTGGGAAATAGTGTGTGAAATAGTCCTTCACAAGGACATATTTTCCAGTTGAGGAAGCCCTAAAGAGTTTACCTTTGCCTCTGTTTCTTCCCACCCTTCCACTTCTCCTAGGAAGACCTCATTGCATCTCTTGCTTTCCCCCTCCTCGTGTCTGCCTCCTCTCTGCACCCATTCTTAAGATCCGTTTTGAATATCAGACTTCCCCTTGAAGTTTTCTCATACCCATCTACATGCACATCTCTGATAACCTCTTCCATTCACCTTGTGAGGGATAAAACAAGTTATGAATCCCACTGCCTGTACAGTACTTGTGTGACCACCCGAGTGAGCTTGATTTCCTAATTGGATGGACCCATATTTTGTCTCCATCACTCAGGACGCCATTTAGTGTTGCAATTTGCCAAGGAGAAGAAACACCCCAAATACCTGCTTTTCTTTTGCTGAAATATGCAAATGATGTGATTATAAACCACTAGTAGTTAAGATGCATGTGAACTTTTTGTTTTTCTTTCCCTCTATTCTGAGTGCAAGCTTGTAAAGGGCTCTATGAGGCTTGCTCTAGTAACCTGGTGATCTACTGACACAAGTTGTTCTCAGTGAACTTGTTGTTAAATTAAAAAAAAAATAAATTAAAAAATCCTAGAATAACTTTTCAGAAAATCCCTGGAAAACAAGGCTGACCAATTCTGATTTAGCTTTTGCCATGGCTTCAGTGTGTAATTTGCTCTGTCTCTAGCCCCTGGTGCCTGTGTTTACATCCCTGGACTGTATATTGCTGTTTGCCTAATGAAATGCTACTCTGGAAGATTTATGGGTGCGCATTAATAGAATAATTAAAGGTCTTGGAAAGTCTCAGATGAAATTTGCACCGGGTCAGTGAGAGATGGGAGGTGTTGTGCTGCACCTCTGGCTCGGGGTGCGGGCATGGGGAGCGCACCAGATCCGGGAGCAGGTTCCTGGGCAGCGTTTGGCCTCGGGGCCGAAAGCCCGGGGACAGCAGCGTCTGTCTGACCTTCCCTACGGCTTTTCCTGGTGCCTGGGCAGGGAGGAGATGCGGGAATAGGAGCGGGGCGCAGGCACTGCCCGCATCCCTCCGCGGCCGCGGAGCGCGAACCCCCCAACCTTAACCCGAACCCCCAAATCTTAAGGCGAGCCCCCGAACCTTAAGGCGAGCAGAGCAGAGCGGGGCGATCTCTGCGCGCCCCCCGGCGGGGCCGCGCATCCCCGCGGGGGCGCGCACGGGCGCGGTGTGAGCGCGCAGGGAGCGCGGCGGCGCGGGGGGCTCGGCTCGGCTGGCGGATGGATGGATAGATGGATGGATGGATGGATGGATGGCTGCCTGGGAGACATCCCGCCAGCCCGTTTGTGCTCTCCTCACACGCCTTTCCTCCCTGCCTTTTGCTGCTGTTTTTCTTTTTTTTTTTTTTCTCCTTCAAAATCTCTCCGGGAATTTTGATTTGCAGGGTATTTTTTTTTTTTTTTCCTCTCTCTCCTTCCTGCTGAGGATACGTTTTTCTTGCCAAGTTTGTAGTGACACCTCTCAGATTCCCCCGCTCCCGGTTTTTTGGATCTGTTACAGTGCCCGGTTGTATATAGACTGATTTTTTTTCTTTTTTTTTTTTTTTTTTTTTTTAAATTTTTTAAATTTTACAAGAAAATGGGAATTCTTTGGGAAGCTAATGGATGCTAAGGAGGACGATCCTAAAAAAATTTCCTTTTAATCTGTAAATGAGGTGTACGAAGACATTCTTAAATTCAGCCATCAATTTAGCTCCATGTTAAGCACCTCGAAGTATTTATGATTGCAGAGCAGGTGCAAACAAGGATTAGGAATAAGGTAAGGGAGCTATTTCTGTCTTTGAGGCAGCAGCATTTGCTCAGGGTTATCAGCAGCTTTTCTCTTTTTTTCTTCTATAGAATCTGAGCTGATTTATTTGCATTTTTGGTGCTGTTCTCCCGTCCTTCCGAGTCATTTCTAATACGTCTGCGTGATTTCCATCACTAAAACATACATTCCTTCTCCCTGGCTGCTCAGGATTTGGGAGTTTCTTGACTGTGCACATGTTTTGGCTGTTATTCGGTAACTGCTTAAAACCACCAATCCTCCGTTTAAAATTATTTCTTACCTTGCACTTTCTCTACCCAGCAGGATTCCTGAAAAAAAAAAACCCAAAAACCCACCACCAAAGCCATAGAAAATTGCAACACAAAAGCTTTTTTTAAAGATTTGCCTTTAAAAAGGAGAGAGAAGTAGTTAAAATTCCCTGAGGGAAAACTGGGGCGGGCGGGGGGGGGATGGTATATAATAATCAAAAGCAAATGAACTCCCCTCCCTGCTCCCTCCTCCTCACCAGCAGTTCCCCAGGCTCAGCCTGATTTCTGGCCCCATCGGGGCTCCCCGGGGTCGTGGGATGCAAGGGGGGAGAAATTCCTGCTGGGAAGGAGGGACGGATCCCCTGCTCCCCTCCGGGATGCTGCTCTCCGTCAGCACGCTTTGCTAATTTTTGTTTTATCAGCTCCATTTAGGGATATAAATGGCACGAGCAAGGATATCAATTACCAGCTAACGGCGGCGATAGCCCGTGTTTTATGGGATTTAATGATTTCTCTTGTTTTGAAAAAGCTCTTGTGACGCTAACAATAAAGAACTCCATAAATCATCTAAATGAATTGTGTTCCCGCAAAGGCAATTTTTACTGTTTTGCTGGGTGTCTCCTGGTCCTGATAATTAATATTGCATTAACAGTTGGGAGTGTGTTTGTGCTAATAAAGGTGCCACTACTAAACAGTGGCTGTCTTGCAGTGGGTCCCACGTTCACTGAACTCCCAGGGAGTGCTGGCTGTGGCTGACTGCTGTCCTTTGCTCTGGAATCACACCAGGTGACAGGGAATGAGCGTAGTGGGGAAGGGACACCTTCCCTGGCACTGGAGAGAGTGAAACCCATGAGCAGGCTGCTCCAGTCAGCCTCAAAGCAGGAGGTAATCATCACTTAGGCCTTCTGATTACATGTTTTGATTAAAAGACAAGCAAATGAAGTTTATAAATTTTTTTTTTTTTTGGTAATTCTGATGGTTCTATCATCAGCTTTTTAAACCCTCTTAATAACAAGCAGGAGCTGTGGAGTTCATCCTTAGCAGTCGAGTTCCTGCAGCACTGTGAGGAAAGCTCCTCTTTCATGTTATCCTTCTCTGTTGCTTTATTTCCACCTTCTTCTGCTTTCATGAACACATCTTTTTTCAGCTGTTATTTACAGCCAAGCTGTACTGAAAGGGCTGTAAAAAAATAACGGTGATCTCCTTATGAAGGGAAATGTGCTATGAGGAAAGGACTCAAATTTGTCTGTTTTAACAGAATTTTTAAGCCACGGGGTTTGTATTTACCTGAGTTTTCTTTCACTATCTTTAGCATGGTCTGCAACTAGTGATGCAAAACATCTGTAGTTACATATGTCACCTACATAGCTCACTGTGTGTACACTTACACTTAAAGCTGTCCATAAATCCTTCACTGTGCAAAAATATTAATCACAGGTTGAACAGGTGCTGGTTCAGTTTACCACATGTTTGGGTCAATAATTGCTGTGCAAAATATTATACAGATATGCTGAGTCTGCCAGAAATCGTTGCCATGGTTTTATTTGGTTCAGTCTGGCAAGACTGAACTTCTTGTGGCTGCTGAGTAGGCATTTGAGTGAAGTTAATGGAACCAAATCTGAGAAGTTATTTCATGAAATGTATGTAGATTTTAGTGCTTTCTCTGAGCTTCTCTGAATGGAGTGTTTTATTACCATGAAATAGTTCAGAGATGCTGAGTTCAATCCTTCTCTCCTTATTCAAGCAAAAATTTTCATAGCCTTCATGAATCTATACATAAAGATGTTTTCAATAAGAATTTCTGACTCTGCAATAGGCAATTTAGATGGTAACTTTGATGCCAGTGTTTCTTATTTAAAGTTAATTTGTCAGGGTTAGAAAGTTTGCTGTTTATCTCCATAAGCTGGAAAGGGTCAAGGAGTGTTTCCTGTGGTGTCATTGGTACAGCTCCTGTCATTCCCTCTTTGCCAAGGAACAGCCACTCAGTGAGAACAGACTTGTATTTGAGCTTTTAAAATGTCTTTCCTCTGAGCATGAGGAACATTTAGAGCACTGAATTGGTGACTCACTAGACGGGTTGTCTGCATCCCTTGTTAGTGTTCATTATCGTTTGTATCGTGCGTGCATTTGAGCATAATCTAGTTCTTGAACTGACAGGTCATTGCTTGAATAAGTTCTTTGTTTATTTTCCTGTTTGCTTTTCTATTTGAATGTGCTTGTCTCCATACACTGTAATAATGATAATTCTTTAAGCAACAGTGGGTTGCAAGCAAATGCTTATGTTCATGGGTCAACAGTGATTTGGGACATTTGGATCCTAGTGCTGATCAAAGTATATGGCAAATTAAATCTACAACCATCATTTCTGGTAGAGGTGCCATACATCTCCTATTTAGTTCTTGCTCTTACATTAGCCTTGATATTTTTTTTTTTTTTTCCAGAGGATAAACAATGTTAAGAGAATTCTAGTACTTTAATCCATAGCATGAGGGTCTGTAATTTTGCAATGGAAAACCAGAGATGGAGTCTTTCAAATAAATTAATTTTTTGTACCCAAATCCATGCAGTTACTAATGGCACTGTTTGATCCCACTTCAATTTTTACTTGAAATCTCCTAGTGCTTTTCAGCAGTGTGGAGCTACCAATATCCTAATTATTTCTGATGGAAAGCATCTGAAATGGGAGTAATCTGAGATTGTGCAGTGTTTCAGTAGCCAGTGTAAGTAGTGGATTTGTGGCCTTTGTTGGTCTCTTCCAGGCTGCAGCCACCAGATGGGTATGAAACTTCTAAAAAAATTGCAAATGTTTTTGAGGGAAAAGAATGAATGAAATAAAATGTTTGATACTGGGCAAAAAAAAGCTTCACTGAACGAAACAGAAGGGTGCATAACAACATTTACCTACCTTTGCTAGCGGTTTTATGAGTTCCATGAGTGGTATGGGATGTCAGATGCTCATTCAGTGGTTGTGGAGTTGCTGGGCCACCAGCCTGGGGTCAGCCAGAGACTCCAGGTGGGCAGTGGGACACTCTGGGCTGCCCAGTCAGACTGGGTACCCTGCTGGATTCTGATCCATGCTGTGATGGGCATTCCACCTGCAAGGGCAGGAGGTGCAGAGCATCCAACTGGACATGTGGCTGGATTCTGTTATTTCTACACTCCCACAGTCCCATCAGAGTCAGCAGGATGAGCTCAGTAATGTACACTGAAGTTGTGACCATTCTGTGTGGTGTTTGTCTTGGTTTAGAAATTCCAGAACTGATGAAAGCTGCTTTCCCAAAGATTTATGTTTGCTAGAGTCAAACCCTTCCCCAGTTAAAACACTGAGTGCTTTCTCTCTTTCTTGTGCCCAGTAATGTACTGCAGTTGCTCTTTTATTTTCTTTCTCTTTTAAGAGAAGTTGACTGAAGCATTCAGAGTCTTGCAGAGTTCCTCATACCTGATCTGTCACTTAACTGTCAGCAAATTTGCATGCTACTCAGAGAGTTTGGAGTGAATCAACCACTGATTAAAAATGTGCAAAGTGCACACAAAGCCTGATTGTCTACATCTTGCTGAGTTAGAAAACCAGATTAAAATTTCAGGACATGCATTTTCTCATGTAAAAACTTGGAAAACTCTCTCACTCATATCAAAACTCTAAGTGCCCAGGATAAGAGTTTGCTGCTGCTGACAGCTGGAGAGATTCCTCCTGGGCTCCATGTATTGGTGGTCCAAGCTTTAAGTTCAACATCTGTCTGGGGAGATCCATGTGGGGAAGAGGAGTAATTGCCAGAAATCTGCTGTATATCCAGTTAAAGCTATAGCTCTGCATAAATAGGATTAAAGCTTCACAAGAGACCAATTTTAGTTGTGGAAAAGACCAGGTTGTTTTGATACCAGATGTGAGGTTGATTTCTGCAACTTTCTAGGAAACAGCAATACCTGTGCTTGAGTCTTGTGGGCTGCAGAACTTTTTGCAAAGTCAGGATGAAGAATGAAATTATTAGAAGTCTTTTTAGATTTTTAAAGTATATTTCCAAAATTAAATTTTGTAGTTTTATCACCATGAACAGTCCCTTGATTGTGGCTTGGGGGAAGTTTTCAGATATATTTTTTCTGTGGAGGAAAGGGCAGGTCAAGTCACCTGCACAGTAGAAAGGGGAGAATGGGAAAAGGGGACTGAAAATGAGTGAGAATGAAGCTAGAAAGAAGTGCCAGAAAAGATGATATATTGAATTTTTGTAATGATAAATTGCTTCTAATTGAGCATAATAGTAGAAACTGGTCAAATAGATTGTTAATTAACTTACTAACTTCATATACTATAGAGAGGGGAGAAACACTGGCAAAGAAAGAATTTCTGTCTGTGGATTCCAGTAAAATAATATAAACCCAACTATGTTTTCCAGAGCCTTAGTAACAGAACTGCAATTAGCATAACATTTCCAAGGACTGGGATAAATAAATACCAGATGTGCTTATTTATTTATTTAGGATTTGATCCATTTCCTATCAAGAGGAACTTTATTATTCACAGGAAGGAAAAGAAGGAGAGTGAATTGTTCCTCTGAAGTGGATAGGAGACTTTCCATCCCAGTTGCCATGAAACAGCACAGGAAGTTTCTGAATTTTGAAATATAAATGTGATGTAGAAATTCTGTTACTGCTTTGTGGAGTTATTTTCCAGTTTTCAGTATGGTGGAAGTTTATCTTAAGGAAACAGGGATATACTTACAGGTATTTATTTTTGACTCCTGCCTTTTGTTTTATGCAGCAACTGTTCAGAATTAGCTTGTCTGTTATTTTTGGTAAAACATCACTTCTGGCTGAGACATATTTGAATTTATTAAAAAATCCAACCCAAACTCCTGAACTCACAAAAATTTGGACTGGTGCCAATTGAGCATATTTTTTTGAAAATTAAAAGCAGAAGAAGTTCTAGTGAAAGACATAGCCAGGTAGCAATTTATATTGCAGTAAAATGAAAGTTAGAGGTTACTAAGTTATAGATGAGCTGAGTTCTGAGGTTTTAGTAATTATTATTTGTATTCCTTATACAACCAAGAAGTTCAGCCAAAATCATCCCCTTCTTGTGAAAGACAATGCACAAGAGGGTGGTGGAAATATAAATACTTATTTTATTCCAAGGAAGTTAGGCTTCACTCTGAGCTCTTGTCACATGATTTACCACAGTTTCACTGAGTCTGGGTGTTCACAGCATGGGAAAGCACCATAAATTGTGGGAGAACTGGAATATTGTGTGAAAGTACAGTGGTCAGGAAGATAAATTCAGCGTGTTCAGGGAAATAAACATCTGGAGACACTTCTGAAAAGAAAATCATCAAGCATTTGAGAAGTTTTCTCATCTTTGGTAGGCTCAGAAGTAAAGCAGAAGTAATTATATATAGATATATGCACAAATTATGCTTTATGATAATGCAAAAATACAAATGATGTATGGTCTGATTCAAATTTCAGTGTGAACACACAGAGATTGCAGCACTGTTATTGGAGTTAACAGGTATGACCAAAGATGCAGCAAATATGTGTGAAGAAATAGCATTTAATTTAATCAGTGACTTTGTCAGTTTTTGTGTCTTTAATGAATTAATGGGAAATGCATGGTTAACACCACTTTCCCCTGCTATTTAATTTGCTTGTTTTAAAAAAAAAAAAAAAAAAAATCCTAAATATAAAAATGTAGATTGACTTTTAGCTTATGTTTGTCATATTCTATCTTATGCAGAGACAAATACCACTTGGCAAGTGAAAGCCTTAGCACAAATTGACCAGTGCTGAACTACAAACGTTACTTTAAAGAGGTTATTAAAGAAAGAGAGATTTTCTATTGTTTTGGACATATGCTGCAACTAACACTTAAGAGCAGAGCAATTTTTAGAGTATGCAAACCCTACTGATTTCATTGCTCTTTGTTCACATACATAATTTTGCCACTCTTGATGTTTTTGAAGCTTGTTGCTGAGGTCAAACTTAACAATTAACTTTCTATATTTTAATAACTTGACTAGAATAATGAGGAGCAAGATCACAATCCAAACATAAATTTCTAGCATTTGGAGCCTTAATGAAGATCTTAAAGAGTGCCACAGCTTTCCTTTTTGTCTGTTTAGCAACATTTTACATCGCCATCGTTCTTGTCTCAATTTTTTTGTGTTCTTTTTTCCCTATTTTTCCTTTTCCCCATTTCACCAGAAGGATGCAGAGGCTTTGTTTTTCATTTTCCCCTGTTGCTGGGGCTGAGATTTCTGCAGCAGCCCCACATCCAAAGCTTCAGCTACTGTGGAAACTCTGGGAGCACTTTCACTCTCATTCCTTGGCTTGGCACTTACATTAAAATGAATTCGAGCACTCAATCTATTTTGTTTTCCCATCCATAAATTGAACTGCTACCCTGAGATGCTGTGAGGATTAATGAATGCTTGGAAAGCTCACTGCAATGGAAAAAGTACAGTGCTGCCTCTTGAAATCATTATGTATAACACTGCATAGTTCAAAAGTTGGGAGAATTTGTATGAAGGCTCTGGCAGATGGAGCAAGAAAATATTAAACCTCCTCTTAATGGGGGAGCCACAGGTCTGTCTGCATTTGGCATCTCTTCATGGTTCAGGCACCAGCAGTGCAAAGCAGGATCCTCTCTTGAGAGCCTGCCCTGTGTAATGATCTCTGAAAATGAGGAGAGTTTGACGTGGGGAAATCACGTTGGACCCTGATGGATGCTGCTCAGCTCTTGTGAAGCAGCAATATTTAATTCTTTTCAAGCATGTTTCTTCCAAAACAACAAAGTTCCCCCATGTTTGTGGGTCTGGCCATTCATAAAAAGATTGTTTCTTAAAGAAAATAATTTTATTCTAAACCTAGATTGTATTTGTGAAAATAATCAGCATTTGTGATGAGTTAGAATCCAGTTAGGGATTTTTTAATACTTTGTTAAGAAGTATTTAAAATTTCATTTTCTCCTTGGATAGAAACATATTTCCCTGAGAATTATAGCATCATAGGCAGAAATTTATATGTGTAATTTTTTCATGTTTTAAAAATAGCTCTGAATAATCACAAAAATGTAATGAAAATTGTGACAACTTTGACTGCCTTAGAACGATGATAACATCTGTGATGCCAGCTATTGCACCTCTTCTTAATATTTTATGTTGGGTCAGAAATTCAGAGAAGTACTAACTGCAGTACTACAGTGGCTTAGTTTCACAGAGTGAAAATTCTAGTAGAACTAAAAAATACATGAACACCAAGATCTTTAATTCTAAGCACAAAAATTGTGCTTGGTGTTAGTGCAGAAAACTGCTTGACATTTGGCTGGTAATATACTTGAGCTACTGTCTCACTTTGATTCAGAAAATATTTGATATTTCAAATATTCAAGCTGTTCTTAATCAAAGCAGTGGGTTGTGTTTGGTGTGGAGATGTCAATGATGATGCCATAGAGAGCAGGGTGGTGCCTTCAGAGCTGTCTGAAGACAATCTCACTGCTTACCTAAAGCTAGGTATGAAAGTAAATAATTCTGCAGATTATCAAAGCCAGTCTTTCTTAATTCTGAGTTTGAACAATCAGATTCCAAACTGAAATGCAGACAAGGTCTGTAAAACTTGGAGAGCCTCGTTGGTTCAGCACCAGAGGGAGCCGCTTGCCCAGCTCTTGGCCATGTCAAGCTCAAAGGAAAGAATTGATAAAATGGAAAAAAAAAAAACCCAGAAAAAAAAGTAGCTTGTTTAACACTACCCACTCATGAAAAATAACGTTTGAAAGTTGAAGCTATGTTTAGTGTGCTGATATTTCTTCCAAATCCAATTTCTTTTGTTTTTAATTGAACACTCCAAATTAATTTTATTCAAATTCTAACCTGGTCTTTTTTTTTTTTCCTAGATTTTTGACAGAAAAATATTGTGGCTCAGGGATAGGATATTATAAAAATAAATTATGATTGTCAATGACAACTGTAATTTTGTATCTCTCCTTGCTATAATAATGTAAATACAATGTTTGCATGTGTGACCCTTCCATTTGTATTCTTAGCTGGTGTAGTGCAATACTTGGTAGGAATACAGATCCTGCTAATTATCCTTTGCTCAACTACCATCCCCCCCCCCCCCCCTTTTATTTTTCCTCTTAGTAATCCCCTACTTTTTATGGCATTAATGTGCATTCTCTTAGAATACTGAGAGCTGAAGTGTGATATGACAGCTCTGGTCTTCATTTGTAAAGTATAATTATTTAGATATTTGTGTGCCACTGAAATTCATAGGTGCAGTGCTGAGCTGTGTAAGATGCTGTATCTACCTAGAATAAAAATATCTCAGAGAGTACCCTTCCCCCCAAACCTTCTCCCAGGAGCTGGTGCAAAGTGTGTGTAATCTACGTGCAAGTACAAAGGAGGTGGGAAAGGCAATACTGCCCTTCAGACAAAGATGACTTGAACATTGGCTTAACTGTGAGTTGTCCAGGGTCAGGGCAGCAGCCTCTGGCAGGGCAAGAAATTGAACCTGAGCCTCTGAAGTTCTTGTCCAGCACCTTGTCCATAAGATGTTCCTTCTCTTATCACCATAACACATGACCTCTGTGCACTGAAGATGAAACTCTTAAAGCTAGATTTGCAGGTTCTGCTACCCCTGTAGTAAAATTCCTTTATTTACAGGCATGCACACTGGCAGATGCACACACACCCAAATCCTTTCCTTTGACAGGGGATTTGCTGATAAGGCAGCATAATAGCACTAAAATCAATTCATGTGGAGCTTCAAAGTTATTAAGCTGTAGCAATTTAAGTGTATTCAATCTGTCTGCTTAAGAGATTGCCAAGGCAGGTGCCTACTCTGAGTATGTATGTAGGGAGTAGGTGTATATATACACATACATACATGAATTTTTAGTATGTATATATAAACATATATATATATAAATAACATATATATACAAATACTAGTTATTTCAAATTCCAAATTAGGAGTTGAGTTCAGCTGAGATGTTGTTGGAAGTGGAGCAGCTGAGAAATTTCAGTGCTCATGGAGTTGTCTGGCTTTCTCTTCCTTGATAAGAGAAATAAGAAAAGCCCAATTTATGAGCTGCTAGGGCCTCAGTGAGTGGACATGCTTCCTAATTTCACATTTGGATTAAATTAATAAAATTCTTCTGCAGTTCAATATTGTAGAGGTTATGCTGCTAGATATAAATGGCAAATTAAATTAGTTTTCAAATTCCTTCTTTGAGAAGATACCTAACAAAAGTTTGTTTCAACAATGCATTTCTCATTTTTCACATCCTGAGATTTCTCCCTTATTACACCATTGGGAAATAAGTGTAGCTGATAATTCAATTAGTTTGATTTGCAATTCAAGAACAGGGCAGCATTATGGTCCTGTAATGATGCTCAGTGTGAGATCCCATCCTGGCTGAAACAGGGTCAGGGAATGCAGGTGACAGGAGGTGTTTGGATCTCAGTGACAGGAATGAAGTCCTTAAATGAACTCACATAGAAAAACCTGGCCAGAGCAACAAACAGACCTTAGGCACCAGTTAATTCATCCAACTGGTTCCTTTTCTTTCCAAGGTCTCCTGGAAAGTTGTTTGTGTGTCAATATAACTTGAGCCATGCTCCTGGACAGTGTAGCAACCATAGGATCAGTAATTGAGGAAATGCAGATTTCATTACCTTTTCAATCTTAGTAAATTTCAAGAGCTAAAGTTTTCCCACTTTGAAACAAAAGAGAGATGTACTCTTTGACTTTTTAAAAAAAAGAAAAATAGTAAAGAATCATAACCTTAAAGTTGCAAATTTTTCTGTTGGGTGTTTCAAACGTGCTCCTTCACTCTGTTTGCAAGTTCAGATCTTAAATGCTTATTGGAAATGGACTAAACAACCCAAAGCAGTTGAGAGACCCTCCTTAGTGTGTTCTTAATTTGATTGATTTCATGTTTTTGGTCACTGATTCAGTCTTTGATTTCTTTTTGTTTCAAAGATCAAACACAAATAAACAATTCATTATGATTTAGCTGGTTGCCTGAAGGACACTTGGATTGGAAGTCCCAATAAAACTCTTCAGTTTTGTGTCAGGTTGAGTATAGTGTTCTTAAAGCACCATTTGGAACTGTCATACACATGGCACTTTCTCAAAGGCTTTTGCAAATATGTTTTCTAAGTGAGGCTATTTATCCAGGAACCTTCTCTCAGCCAAGCTTTCAAAAAGCAGGAGCTGTTGTTTGTGTCTCTGAGGAAATTATTTATTACTAAGACAAAATGACTCTGCACTAACATGCTTCCCAGTGCAGGGTGATGTATTAAAATCTGGAGGATTTTGAAAAAAAAACACAGTGGAATAACAAGGCAGCAGAATGGTACTTGAAATCCAGTCAGTGTAATTGTAAATTGACATGCCTTGGTGGAAATGCTCAGTACTGAGAGCTTGTGGTTTGTGAGTTTTCTGGGGAAAGATCTTCAGAGAGGTTTTGACTCATTCCTTGGTGGTTCACCCTAATTTAAACAGGATTGGGAATAATCTCTTTCAGCTACAGCCCAAACTAGGTGGTATAATTTAGCTCATCTGAGGCTTAGCCCAAAGTCCATTGAAATCCATGAAAAATTTCCCATTGGTGTCAGTGGTTATTGGATCACTTTTCAGTAGTTCTGGCACTGTTACATTTCCATTAAATAATGACCTAATAAGGAAAAATATCCCTATCTGTAGTGTGTCCTTGAAGAAACTTTTTCATTGCTTCCCTTTAGAAAGATGTCAAGGACATTTATGTGCTCTGTTATTCATCTTGAATACAGTTGTGGAGCTCACACCTCCTGCTCTCCAAGGGCAAAGTGCACACAAAGTGATCAGGTTTTTCACTCATATCCTGTGGCATCAGTGAATACAGGTGACCAGGTGACAGCTGAGGCATTCATCTTAAACACAAGGAACATTTGGAATTTTTCTCACACAGAAGTCATCAAATCAAAATTTCAGACTAGATTTTTACAAATTTTTTTTTTAAGGCTGGATGATTTTATGACCATTAATCTTTTTTGCTCCTGTATGCAAACCAAGATAAGAATAATCAAATCTCATGCTTCAGGGCATAAGCTAATCACCTGCTGGGTTTGGGATAATTGGTTTAGTGCATTATACTTGGAAGGGAGGTTCACTTTCTCTAAAACTTAGCCACCCTCAGTGAAGGCATTTAACAGGCCAGAATTTCCTGATCCCCTTTGACAGCTCCTTTGTACAATGATGTGCAACCAGCACCAATGAACATTAATATTACAACCTTATTTTTTACTTCATGATTTAAAGCTGTTTGTAAGAGTTATTGCAGTTATGTGACAGTGTACATATGTATTTAAGGGTTCCTTGACATCTTTTGCTGGTGGAAAAGATGCCAAATGATCAGAAACAGACTTGCTGATAAATTTCTGAACAGTGTGTGCAGAGACAGACACACATGCATTAATTCATGTGTTAAATTGCAAAATAATCGATTTATCTATCTGCCCTGGTATCTGGACATAGATAATTGGTGCTCTACTTATGAATAACTCGGAAATGTTTACAATGCTTTGCAGGCCTCCAATTAAACAAGTAATAAGTTATAATAACTATTTGATTAACTCCTTGGCAGTAGAAGTTGGATTTACCTGACGTGGAGCCTGTTTCTGGCACTGGATTCACCAGAAACCACCTGCTCGAAAGGATTAATTCTGTAATTGAATCTCTGCTGCTGTTAGTGAATGTGGTTTGTTTTCTGGCATGTGGGTGTGGAGCAGGGAAGTGTAAACATTTTCCCCTTCCAATCCCCTCAATGGGAGCAGACCATGTCTGCAGCCTCTGCTCTCTAGTGAACAAAGACCAAGTTAAGACTGGTGTCTTGTTAAAGAGTAAAATAGAGTCTCATGCCCTTTAGCAAAATCAAATATAAACCAACAGGCAACAAGATACCCTAACCAGAGTTCTCTAATATGCTCAAAGGCCCCCTAACTGATAAGATTCAATTCCATTGATTTTTGAGTAATTTCGGTTGAACTCTATTTGTTTTTTATTGTTAAATTAGATTTGGGGTTTCCCAGGCAGTGCAATATGTTCTTTGTTTGCCCTGCAGCTCCACCAGTGCATTGGTTGACAATGTTTTACTGGGCTGCTTTATGCTCTAACACTTTGATAGGCAGCAGCCTTGGCTGCTGTTAACACTTCACTTTAGCTGGGCTTCCTCTTCTAGGAATTTATGAGCACCACCCAAGTTTTTACCACTACAAATGAGTTTCAGGTAAAAATAGGGCACTGTTTTGCTCCCGGGTTCCAGGATTAAGTGTAAGTGACTAAAATTTAATGTAGCTCTATAGTTTGTGCTAGGGATCAGGAGAGAGGCAACAAAGGACACAGGAGTTCTGAGCCTAAAGCCTGATGCAAGGCATCTTCCTTGAAAGCCTCAGGCAGCCCTGTATATATATATATGCATTTACAGAGAAGGATTTTTTTAAGCTGGGGAGCAGAAGGACACAATATTTTGCTGGGATTTTCGACTGTTCTTGCAGGGCAGGAAGGTCAGGGGCTAATGGTAGGTCTGGAACTCCTTTAGTCACCAGCTGGACCTGCCCTAAATCCATACCTGTCACTGGAGGGAGGTTTGAGCTCCAAAAAGCACAGGAGTAAAGTTAAAATTTTGTTGCAGTTTTTTAAAATTTATTTTTACATACAAGTCAAGAAGTTGGCTGGTACAGGCATAGGAAAGGAAATATTCTTCTCTTAAGGAAGCAACAACAAAAGCAGAAGCAAATTCAGGACCTGTGTGAAGTCCTCACATGCAGACCTGCAGGAAAACCTATAGCACTGGTGAAATGTATGCAGCAGGGCTTTTTTTTCCAGATGAGCACTTTCAATATAACATTTTCATAATTTCCACACAGTGGTAATAATTTTATTACTTTTCTTTATCTGTACCTATTACTGTTCATAGAGTAGCTGCTCAGTTCTGATAACCCAGTGGAAATGCATTCCGAGTGTAACTCAAGTTTTGCAGAATTTCATAAAATTCTCTGAATTTCCACTTCAAAGTACACTGGAACAGTTTACTATGGCTCCTAATAGACATTTTTAGGTTTAGTATTTTGATCTGAAAGCAGTTATTTCATTTCTTGGTGATTTATGTTTATTTTCCGAAAGAAATTAGGGTTTTCAAAGTTATCAGTCTATAATTAAAATTTTACAATTAGCTAGCCCATCACTGTAGTAGCAAAATATTGGCCTATGGGATTACAGAGAGCAGCACTGGGTGAAATAATCAGCCTTGCAGAGCCAGACCCAACTGCACAGGCAAGATTTTGCTCAGAATTTCAGTAGTTTTTACCAGATCACACATAAATAACTCTTGAAAAGGAAACCTACCCAGCCAGAAATGCCTTTATCTGTAGGAGTGCTTGAACTGGTTCTTATCCAAATTTTGTCTTTATTAAGTCAGTCAATCCTTTAAACAGGACCTTTAGTTTCAAGACTGAGGCTTGGTTTTTATCCTCTCGAGCTGCAGCAGTCACAAGAAAAAGTATTTGAAATGTGTGGAAGTGATAAACACAATTCCCACTGGTCACCATTCAGATATCCAGGCCCTGTCTTGTGTTGAAATGAATTTTTTGTGTACATAGTCAGAAGTCAAACACTTTAAAAGTAAAGTCCAAATTATAAAAATAAGCCTCTACTTGAGTCTACAGCAGGCTGTTAGTGATTGTAATGGTACACTTTATTTCCAATAAACATCAGACTAAAGTGTTTTCTTGAGCTGGCTGTTCTCAGAATGTCTTTTTATGAAACCTTTTGGTCTCTGCTCAGGAGCTCTCTGTTGCCTTAGAGATACTCTCGTATACTCTGTGCATGAAATAAACCCAACAGAACTGCCCAGGGATTCTGCCACAGTCACTAAAACAACACCCAGATCCCACCACAGAAGGCTCCAGTTCCTGATGATTTGACAGGCTGCACTGTAGATAAATGGAGGCATTTACTGTATAGTTTGGAGAAATTAAGGAATTAAGTATTTATTGTGATCCAAAGATGAAATAATAGAGATTTCTGGCCTACAGATTTTTCATATTTTTTCCCCACAGTTTGCATTTGCTTGATTGGATGGTAGAAGTTATTTTGAATTTTTCTGTAGTTTGTCACCTTGGATGTAGTTTTCATAGTTCCATGCAGTCATAGAAATCCCTAAAGAACAAAGACACAAATCTCTATTTGGTACTGCCATGATGAGGGAACTAATTTGTTTTTTTCCTTAATTTTGTTTGTTTCCACTGGAACAGCTTTTAAGGAAAAAGAACCCAGCCCTGTAATTTGTGAATAAAACCCTTCCACATTCTATCTGTGCAGCTTCACTGATTCTAATGGCACTGCATGAATACATGGAAAAGCCAAAAGCTGTCGTGCTTGCTTTGGTACTTTTTCAGACTATCAGACATGATTGTGTATTTTTATTGTCATGGTTTGAGGACTGAAACTCACATTAGTTTCCACCTTTCACCCTTAAAATATGAAAACTCTCTGCAGCAGAGCACAGATATTCTCATATTCACATTTTTTTGGTATAAAAACTAAGATAGAGGGAGACATAGAAGCTGCTGAAAGTCCCAGAGAGGATATTACCTAGTGTCCCAAAGAACTTATCTACCTACAGGGATGCATTAAATATGGCATTAACTCCTCGACCCACACTGACTTCACTGCAAGTCAGCTTCAGTCCAGACTTTGCCTTTTCAATAAATTAAAAGTGAAGCTGGGAAAGAGACATGCTGAAGGTTTTGACTTTGGCAGGAAAGCCTTGCATTTACACAGAGTTCCTCCATAAAGTATGAGCAGCTGAAATTTGCTAGAAAGAGAAATGTAAATATTCTTTACTCCTTGAAGGTTTTTCTTTAGGGTTCTCCCAAGAGATAATGATTTGTGTAAGATTTCTATGACCATATCACTAATAATTTAAGTATTTCAAATATTTATAAAAAAACTTTCTGTTGATCAAATATGAAAGAAAGCTTTTTTTTTTTTTTTTTTTTTTTATCAGCTGTGGAAAAGGTGTCAAGCCTTCCAATAAGATTTCTATAGGGCATGATTCTGCAAGATGTCAAGTATCCTCAATCCTTGTATTTTCAGGAAATATAAAGATTTTTACTATTTTGTGGAAGACTCTGTTTTTAGGGAACTATTACTGGTGTCTATAAGATTCTTTCCTTATAAATATTTAAGGACTTTTCAATGCAGGCATGTGATTCAATGGAAGCCTTTCACACATAATTAGTCAAGTTGTAGTCCAGGTTGGATAAGTGCTACAGAAGAGTCTAAATATTGAACAGCCAAAGCCAATCTGATTCTAATGTAAGCAGCTGCTGTAGTTCTTCCAGGAGGAATCTGCTCTTTGTTTCTCTCCAGTCTAGCATGTTTTTTCTGGCTCTTTTATCCTTTTGAGTAAACAGAGTATAAGAGAATCTGAGTCTCCAAGTGCACATGTATAATTTAATTTTTACAAGAAATTTCACTCCTCCTAGCTCAAAGTTAAACGTATGCATGTATGCAGAATCAAAGCTTTGGATTACACTCAGAAAGTGTAAGTAGGAGTTTGGCTCTGGAATGAGTTTTAATCTACCCCTTTTATTTGACCTCACATTTATTTTGATGCACAGAGATATTTTCCACTTAAAACAGGTTTGTACTGCAAGTATCCAGCTCCCCTGTATTTCTGTCTGGCTTTATTGGAGGAACTGCAGAGAATCTCTTGTGTGTGCACCTATGTGTTGTGGTTAAAATAAATAATTAGAAATTGGAATAAAAGTGGAGTAGTATAAATATACAAGCTTCTATCCCCCATACACAAACTACATACACTCTTTGTTGGTTTCTGGGGAGAATTAGACCTCTAACTCTTTCTACACTCCAATATGGAACTAACATGCCAGCGTTTTATTCAGTGTACCATGCTTCCCAAAGCAGCCCATTAACTTGAATCCAGGTCACGTTGGGGTTTCTTATCCTAGATAAGTGGTAGTAGCTATTAAAAATGTGGTTGGGCTAGGAAACTCTCTTCCAAGATAAACCCACAAAAATCTGTCTATATTATCATGTGGAGCTCACCCTCTTGGTGTGATCCTACAAGCCAACTGAGTTGACCCACCAACTATTCCTCTGCTTCAAAGTGAATTTTTAGGCTGATAAATCTGTGCTAGTAACCTCTACAGATATGAACTTTGTCCCTACAGAGATGTGATTTTTATCTGTCATTGGGAAGGTATTTGTAGCCAGCTTTTTGTGCAGTAGATTATTGATGGTGCCTCTTCCTTTATGCTTGGGATGTCAGGTGAGGCAAACTCTACAGAATTTCAATGGATTGGCTCAGGCCTCTCTGAGGCAGCAAATAAACTGCACACTGGGTTGTGTTTTCATATATTTTGCAAATGCTTCAGAGAAAAATAGATCACCACAGATACAGAGACATGATTCAGTCTGAAACATGGACACACTTCCAAAAAATGCAGTAAAGAGCTGTCCTTCTTGTTTGGAGGTGTCAGGCTCCTGGAAACACGTGAGCTGTGGTGATCTGACACCAGTCACATTATGGCTGCTTCCAGGCTTCTCAGATTTGGGTAGCATGACTGAACCTTTAACACAGTGTGCTCTGTACAAATGACAGTACTTTGGGCAGAACATGACAGATTTTAGCAAACAGATTAAAGGAAAGTTGAAGTGACTTTCTGCTCTTCTTGATTATCTTTGTGTGTCTGGTCTCATCCTGTTGCAACACACATGGAAATATGTTGCATATCATAATCTCTGGTGCAAAAATGAAAAGCATGAAAATGAGTGGAGATGGTTCTTTTCATCACATGGAAATTGCTGAAAGATGCTCTGTTGGTGATGGTCTAATCACTTTGTGCTTCTCCTTATCAGAACTGTTGAGCAGGGATGTAAATTGTGGTTCAGTTTAAACAACATCAGTTTTGCAAGATGACTGAGAAAAGCCATCTTGTGTCCTAGTGGGAAACTAAACTTCTCAAAAGATGTCTTAGTTTGCATGTGGGATCAGAAATCCATTTAAACATTGGAAACTCAGATTTATCCCTGAGTCTGAGTGGTAAAATTGCTTAATATTTCAGGTGGGATTGGTGGGAAACTTGCACTGAGGGCTGGCTGTACAGGGTCCATGTCTATCTTCTGGCATTGCAGTTTTTTTCTTACCCATGCAACAAAAAGAGCTTTTACTGATGCAATGTTTATTGGAGACCTACTGCAGGGGTCCATCACAGAAAAATAAATCAAGGTTGATGTATCTACTGTATTCTTCACTGGAAGGTTTTGTTGTATAGGAGCAAAACTGATTATCACATTTTTGTCACCCAGGAATTGAAAACCCCAAGAAACCTTGTACTTTTTGCCACTGAGCCATCAGGGTGATCCCATTGTCCTCACAGTGGTGTCCAGGACATCCTCACCAGGCTGGTTGTTGTGATAAAGAGCCCATGAGGTTCTGTCTCATGTGCAGATGCAAAAATGTCATCCCATTACTGTATAGAATCAGGAGTGGGATGGTGGAATTTAATATATCTGTTCAAAACCTCATAATCTCTGCAAGCAGGGAACCATCCACTTACCAGTTGTGGTTGGAACATGGATATCACTGTAGTGGAAAAGAGTCAGGTACAAACCAGATCATTTCCTCATAACCTCAAATGCTTATTAATGTTAATACTATCATTCATTATTTACCTTTTCTGTATTTAATCTGACCTAAAGTGCTTAATAATCAGGAAGCAGTTTTTACCCTTCTAATCCCAGCTGGTATTTCAGAATGTACTTATACTCAATTCATAATATTTAGGTAATATCATTACCAGTGTAATTCTACAACTGTATTATAATTGGTAATGGCCAATTAAAGCAGATTAGGATTTTTCAACCTGAAAGATATTAAAATAATTCTTTAGTATGGAGATTAGAAACATTTTATCATTTCAGGCAACACTTAATTTGCCTTACTACCTGATCATATTAATTTTGAGAAATTTCATTGCTAAAAAAAAAAACAAACTAAAAAAAAGAAAGTGAACTTCAGCAAGTTTGAAACACCAAGAAATTAATAAAGGATTGCAGGTTGCACATACTTTTGATAGCTCTGTTTTAGGTTTTGTTTCTTAACTGGAACAAATAATTTTTGCAAGCCCTGTGAAGAGGTTTGTGGTATGATGGATAATGCATTGTGAATAATTAGACACTGTGAGGTTGTAAATCCCAGCCAGAACAATGCATCTCTCCCATTAGTTGTTTCTCCTGTAAAGGGCAGTGCACAATGATGGAGCAGAGCCATTCATTTTAGATACATTCCACTTGCAAGTAATCTTTCATGTGAAAGGAAAACAAGATGTATGATAGTTTACATGTCACTTAAACCATGCTAGGAATGAAAGAGCAGTTTCAGAAGCCAGAAAACAATGTTTTTCAGATGGAGAATTAGCTCTTGGCTAGAGCCTAATACCTGTGCAAAAATCAGCAGTGGCCTCATTATGGGCCTACCTTCCTTGGCTTCTGGCATTTAACAATGAAAATGAATGAGAAGGACTTGTCTGGTAATTAGTGTGGGCTGGGACATCTGAACTGTCCCAGCAAGAGCATCTGAACTTTCCCAGTGCTATGAAAGAAAACTTCAAAGAAGTCATTATTCTTTCAGTTCAGTTGGTGGATTGGCTGATTGGGTTGAGGTTTTTTAAAGGATTAGCTCCCTGCTGTGGCAAATAAGTATTGAAATGCTGGAAATGCTGATTTTCAGAAAGACTGTTCAGAATGAAAGCTGCTTTTCCTTTCTATTAATCTTATTCCCATGTGTCACTAGAATGTAGAAGGTGGGGAGAATGGGGAGGAATCTGCATTATGATAGGAGTGCACTTTGACCTGCTTGTGATATCATCTCCTTTGTTGGATTGTGGGATTTTTCATGCTGGAATGTCAATCAGCTGTCTCAAATTCACGGGTCTTTAAAATAATTGAAGTGGATGAAAATGCGCCGATTAGGACGACATTCTGGAATGGGAGGATATATTCACAAGTAGAAAGTTCTTTACTTTTAGCTGCTGTGTCAAGTCTCTTTAAAGCCACCATTTCTCTGCTTCTTGTCCAAAGAAATAATTTTCTATAAGCTTCTCCAGGTTTTTGCCTTTAGCCACAAGGACAGGCATGCTGCATTTCCCAGTGCTGGTAGCATGCCAATAAACTAATAACACAGTGTTCTTCTTAATGAGGTGGCAGTTTTCCTACCTCTGAAAATTAAGAATGTCAGTCTGCAGCAATTTGGCATGAGGTAGCTCTGCTCATGTCACTCTCTTCCAGTAGCAGCAAGAACAAAGTGTGGTTATTATCCATAAGCCCAGATCGAACTTGAAGTTCTGTATGTAATATATCTCTAGCTCATCCCCTAATCAGCAGTTAACCTGTAGAGGTGAGAGAGGCCTTCCCATAAGTATTTCTGCCCAATATCACACAACTGGGCAGACAGGAATGTGAAGGGCTAGATGAGAAATAAAACATTAATCACCTCCCCACTGCAGCCTGTAGATGTTTGAATATGAATATTATTGTGTAAGCAAAATGAAAGAGATCAGCTTATGAATGTTGAAAAATTAAATCAATCTTTACTTAGAAGAATTACTTGCACTTCTAAACTAATAAGACCCAGAAAAAGCAGGATGCTGCAAGATGCAGTGTAAAAGTGCCAATAATTTTACATGGATGTGGCGTGCTCTTTCTGACAAAACACCCCTTGAGTAAGGACAGCAAATGCTGTGGCAAGTGGAAAGAAAATACTTGTTATTTTTAAAAATGCATGAGGTCAGAGAAGCGACTGCAAGTAGATCTATGTCCTGTGTATTTTCAGTCTTTCTGCTGACTCTTGTGGAAAAATAAGTATGTGCTATTCTTTACAGCAGTTAGCATTGCAGAGCCATCACATCCCTGGGAAGGGATGAGCTGATTTCTGACCTGGCTGTATTAATTAAGTCCCAAATGTAGACTCTTTATTGTAGATGATGGCACATGGACCATAAACATCTCAACCTGATGTTCAGATATCAGGCAGATTTTTAGTGGTAGAAACAAGAAAACTTTGTAAGTCAACTAAATCTCATCAGGAGTCACAGCAATGAACATTGAACTCTCTGACACCACTTACAGACTCATTTTTTCCGCATATAATTACAATGAAACAGAAATTTCTTTTAGTCCTTGTCCTTGAAGTCCTATTTGTTCATCTACAAAATAGATGCTCTTCAGTCCATGGGTAGATCAGCTCAGCAGAATAAAGACATGAAGACTTCTGTCAAAGAGATGGAACTTTTTAGTTATTTCTTAATTGTCCCCAACATACAAATGCTACTTAGGTAGCATGGAAAGAAAGGCAGAGAAACTTCCCATTCAATAACTATATCTATCTTTTTTTCTTGTGCATTTGTCTTTTCTTTCCTCTTTCCATACTTACACCTCTTTTTTTCTTTTACTCACTGCTTAGAGGACTCCAAGGGGAGAACATGTTTAAAGGATGTGGGACTATTTCTGAGGACACTGGGAAATTATTGAATGATTAAAAATGCGAATTTACAGTTTTGTCCACTGATAATATTTAATTGTTCTGTCCTGCTAAGGGCTTGTTTAATTTGAACAGATGGCACTCTTTTTCATCATGGAAATCATAAACCTTTATGTAATTTACTTACATATAATTTGTATTTATTTCCTCACACGTTCCTAATTTTTGGACTGTATTAGTTCTCAGTGGATTCTGCCATTCAGCTCTGTGCTGTGCCAAATATTCAGCATTGATTTTCATATTGACTTATATCAATTGTGCCATTAGTGTAAAATGAATGGGAAAACACATTGAATATATCATTCTGAATGTTTTCATTCTTCAATCTGATATTAATAATTCAGAATGTATTTAAGAGACAATATGCATTTAAATCTATGCCAGGAATTGAAAATATATTTACCACAGGCCCTTTTGACTATATTGGTTATGTGTTGGCTTATTCACTGTAATTTTGACTTTCTCTGTCGTGTATTCCCTCCTTCTGTCCCATCCAAAGCACTGCTGCAATAGTCTGTCCTACTCAACCCCATGACTCATCAAATAAAATCACTCCAGGTCCCAGCTGATGTACTTGTATAATCTCAAATGATCCCTACTCTCTCTTTTCTACCAAACATTTGCTGCTCTAGGAAAAAAAAGCCATGCTCTTTGCAGCAAACTACTTCTACCTTGATGCAGCAAGTCTCCAAGAGTTTTCAGCCTTCCTGCCAGGCAGATGGGAAATTTTGTGACAATTTCAGTTGCATTTAAAATAGCAGTTTGGGATGAATTTGATATGAAATTGAAATTCCAACTGAAGTAGTAATTCTCTGTTTTTATTTTCAGCTTATCTTGGATTGTGTTTTCACTAGCTTTGTGTTCACAGTTCAGCTGTGTCAACTCTACTCTCTGTTTTCCCACTTGCCTAACCTACTCGTCACTGATAAGAAACATTTTTCAAATGTGTATTTTATTGCTTAAGTGCAAGATGAACCTTACCCTAAACTCCACCCCTACAAAGCAAACCTTTCCAAATTATCTCTCCTTAGTGTTATTTTTCTGTGGTTCAAATGTGAGTGGCTTTTGTCATTCCTGTTCTGTTTGTTGTACATAGTTCTGTGCTCATCCTTCTCCTGCCATTTCCATGGTTTTTCTCAAAATGTTGTCATGCCAGAAATCTTTCCTTCTCAGTTGAGTGTGCCAGTAATCATTCCTCATTCAACATGTTCTGACTGTCATTCTGTGTTTTCTCTTATGTTGGTTCTTCTTGTCTCCTTCTGCATTCAGGCATTTTGTGACAGCATGTTATATTATTCCATATTGGTAAAACACTCTGTGAATACATAAACTTATATACATGATTCTCAAGGATCGTGCAGATATGAAGAAATGATATTTTAAAATTCTTTGGGATTGATTTCAGTTTGGCATGTGTTGACTTGTGCTGAAAGTGCAAATGTTATTTTTTTTTTAAAGTTTGATACTTGAGTGGTTCAGATGGTGAATATCTGACAAGGAGCAGTAAGTACAAGGCAAAGTGAGGCTGAGGAGTATTTGGGATAGAGAGGTGTGAAAATAATCAGTTGTGTAGATGACACAAGCAAATGATATTATGCCAGTTGATTTTCATTTCTTTGTGAGATTACAGCTCTACATTGACAAGCTACTTTGTCTGCTTTTGCTGTAAAGCTTTGATATTGATCTCAGAGGTGCTTTGTCTGCATCTTTTACACCTTACAGGTATTACACTATTTTCGTTTTCATGGTGGATAACTTTTAAGCTAACAGGTCTGTTGAAGTTAGGTGGACATTGTCATATTTCTGTACAATTTCTTTGTGCTTTTTTCCTCATAGAAGGTGTCACGGAAAGCTTTCAAGTCTTTTTTATGGCTAGCCCTTTGTCTATTTATTGTGCATTTTCCTGCTTTTCTGATAGGTCTTTGTGCTAATGGCTTTTTGTTACCTTCCATAATTGTGCCCCAATATCAGAGGTAATAATGGTTCTGTTCTGGGAGCTGGGCATGATGCTTTGGTGCAAATACTATTGCTGCAGGAAAAAATGTGTTGGCAAATCTCTGCTCTGAAGGATGTCCATGACCACTGCCAGCACAGGATGGGAGATTTTACCCCAGCAAAATCTTTTAAGATCAACATTGCCATGCATGGTTAAATCGATGGATTACCCAGTCTGATAATCACTCAGTAGTACCATTTCCTTTCTGGATTTAGCTATGAGAACAGAACCAGGCAAACTCTGCCAGGCTGGATCTTCACAAAAGTTAATGCATTGTGTTAAGGTCTGGGAAGTGCAGGCCTATAAAAAGCTTGATTTACAGAATTCCTGTAGATATAGTCTTGAATTCTACAGAAGTGGGGATATCAGCTGTTTCTGAGGTGCTTATTTTTTCTCAGGATCATACTTTTGAAACTGCTTTGACCAGATAAATTCAGCCAACTGGTTTTTAGCCTCAAATTTTCATCGTTTTACCTTGAATTAGTTAAAACACAGATCCAGCTCCTCCTGAATGCAGTCTTCTGAGACTAAAAATCAAGTAGGAATCTGCTTATTAGTCACATTAAAATACCTTAAGTTTGAACTGAATGCTCCGAATTTTTCTTGATAGTTGATTGTTGAAGTGCTAATTTTAAAATATGACTTAATAAATAAGGGGATTGATAAGCTATATTTCCTGTGTTGTGTCATTGTCTGATTTATGATTAAAACAAATTTCAACTGTGCATGCATTTCCTGACTGGTTTTGATTCCTGATGTGCAGAGTCACATAGCACAGTGTATTGCCAGAGTATTTACTTTTTTTTTTTTTTTTTTTGGACAGGGTAATACAGAACATTTTCTAACTTATCTCCAGAAAATCTCAGAGATATGACAAGATAATAGCTATTGCCTTTTCCCTGTGCCTTTTCCTCTAGTTATTCAGTCTTTTCTCTGGTGCTGTGAGCTCCTTAGCTAAGTGCTAGCTGATTGTTTAATAACTAAGGTGCTTTTCATAATGCCTATCACGCTGCCAGCAGCCATGCTGTTTATTTCATTCATGTTCTGATCAATTGAGTATTAACTAATTACTACTTTGGGCTATCTCCAAAGGCTCTTTGCCTCTGCAGTGCCCTCCATTAGAAAGATGCTGTATCCTGGCACTCACTCGGGTTGAGGTGTGTTGTAACTAATTAATGGAGAGCAGTAACAAATAAATTCCTTGGTCCACAGGACCCAAGTTGTGCAGGTTGCCAGCAGTGCTGAACCATGCACATGGAAGTGCTCTGTAGACCTTGAAAATTATTTTGCTTTTTCTTATGCTGAATATGGCATAATCCTGTTTGAAATATTTAGTTTGGTGCTCTAGGCCAAACATCTCCAGCAGGCCTGTGGTTAGAGGCCATCAAAATGGCCAAGCACCCATTAGGGGTGGAGAGCTCTTACTCTGCACCTGCACAAGAGCAGCTCTGCATGGAGCCCAATTCACTCTCCCCAAATCACACCAGCCTGCAGTAAGTGGGGAAGATCAGGGGATTTGCTTCAAAATTGCTCTGCTGCTCTGGGCCCAAATGTGCATATAAAACCAGCCTTTGTATTGATATCTCTGCTGTCTTTTCTTCCCTTCCTCTTTGTGTTGCTTGTAGGAAAGGTGTGCTGACAGAGAGGTGGCTTTGTGATCACAAGATTGTTAACTGTGGCTTCTTGTTGGTTGGTTACGAGAGTTCCCATGAGAGAAGTGACTCTGAGGGAGTTTTAGATCTTGTGCTCCAAACTGTTTACTAGTTTTCTGCTGTTAAAAAGCTGGAATAAAAAGCCCATTCAATTACACCAGTCATTACAGGAGACACCTGTAGCACTAACTTTTGTAGAAATACTTGTCCTGCAAAGACAAAGCAGTACCAAAAGCAAGTTACTGGAAGGTGACCAGGGCATGCTTTTAGTGACAGCAAATGTGCCTGCAGCTTCCATGGGGACAGATTGAGCATCCAGAGAAGAGCAGTAGAGATGGTGAAGAGTCCAGAGAACAAGACTGATGAGAGGCAGCTGAGGGAACTGGGGGTGTTTAATCTGAAGGAGAAGAGGCTCAGGGGATAGCTAACCTCTCTACAACTCCCTGAAATGAGGTTGTGGGGAGGTGAGGGTTTGTCTTCCCTCTCAGAAAACAAGACCCAGGATAAGAGGAAATGGCCTCAAGCTGTGCTAGGGGAGGTTTAGAATGGATATTAGAAAAACATCTTCACTGGAGGGGATGTTGAGGACTGGAACAGGCTGCCCAGGGAAGTGGTGGAGTCATCCCTAGGGGGATTTAAAAGATGTGTGAATGTGGCACCTGGGCTCATGGCTCAGGGGTGAGTCTGGCTCTACTGTGTTAACAGGTAGAGTTGATGATCTTAAAATTCTTTTCCAATCTAGATGATTCTATCATTCTATGACTTATATTAGCAACTGAGATAGCAAAAAGGATGTCAAAAACCAAGCTCAGAACTCTCTATCTCCTTAAATGAGTAACATCAGTAATCGTAATGGAATTGCAAAATGCTTTGAATTTAGTTCTTTAGAAAGGAATCTAGTAATATTCCTTCAGGCAGTTCATAAGAGAGGCTGCTAAGAAAAGAATAACAGGGAGTGATTTACATTATCACCAAATTCAGTCTTGAAGCCAGTAATTTTGGTGTCAACCTACAATTACAGGCAATCACTTCCACTCGGCTGGTTGTTCCAGTCTATTACTGTTTACAGTGTGTACTTACCTAATGCTCAGCATTGTACTGAGTTGGTTCTGCTTTTGTTGCAATTAATCAGCTATGTTATATTTTCTTCATGATGTAAAGTTCCTTCTGTGAAAAGTTATAGACAGATGAAACTGTTTCTGGATAAAAGAAAGTGGCTTTTTCAGTTCTTTCCACTGCTCAGTAGCCTCACAGAGATTGAGTGTATCAGCTTGTGATCTGGGAAGATTAAAAGAGTTCCTTAATATAGGTGTGATAGCCACAGAAAATCCTGTCAGGGTGTTTCACCTGGCTTGGAAATTTCCAAAAGAATTTTTGAGAAACACTGCCACAGGGCTGGAGTCCCCAAGCCACCTTTCACTGGGATTTGCAGGCAGTGCAGCTGCTGGAATGTGCAGCAGAGGCTCCTGCAGCAACTGTGGCTGATCCACCACTGCCCTCCTGACAGGACAGATCCTTGGAGGAGAGGCAAAGGACATGGCACATGCCAGATTTCAGACTGCAGAGAACCTGCTATGGGATCAGCCCTTCTTTTTCTGTGTGTAAGCCTCAGATTTGTCAGCAGATTGTTTAAAATGCTCTTTTATCAAATGTAATTAGTTGAGTTTGAATATTACCAAGCTGTTAAATTGAGTTTTTGGCAAAAGGCTGAATCAGTTTAAACTGGTTTTCAGGTAGCCTTAGAGTGTGGAGATGTGAATTAGTCTCCCCAGCCTTAAGAAAACTTTATCATGTCCTCCTTTTGGTGCTCAGAAAAACCAACAGCAAAACTTATTGGATTGCTGATGGTTTCAATTGCTCATGGATTTGTTTGCTTGCTTTGCTAGAAACATACCAGGGTTTAATGCAACAGCAACAGTTTTGTCTTGCATCCTGCAATGCAAGACTGACATCAGTGTAATACCAGCAGTGTCATTGATGGTCATGCTAAGACTGAAATGAGACCAAGAAAATCTTAAGCACTCTGTACTGGTAAATTGAAAAATCACAACTGCTTTTATGTGAATAATTTCACTGCATCACTTTAAAAAGTCCTGGAGCAGTTTAAGTCTTGCTTTAGTTGTATGTGTTTGGAAAAGTGAGAAAATAAAGAGATGCAGGTTTTCAGCTTTTCAGGGAAACAGCTTACAGACAATATTGAAGTTTTTGATAATTACTAAGAGTTCTAAGAGTGTGACACTTGATACTCTTGTTTTCATAAGAATTTCTAGCTTTCTCAGGAACAGAGGCCTTTGTGAATTCTTGCTGTTACAGCTTTGTGTTTAAAAAAAATAATCTAACCTTTTGCATAAGTTTCCTGTAAATTCTTCTCATTAGGCAAAATATTGTGTCTGATTCATTTAACCCATCTACTTGTGTGATATGGCAGCCACTTCATTAAACATCTAGATGAGATTAAACAGAAAGCAAGCTGTCTTGCAAAACCAAGCTTTTGTGTTATGTGTTAAACTTATTAGTCGTTCCAGTTTTCCATATTAAAAGGTGATTAGTGCTCATAGCATAAAAATTATAGCATATAAAAAACTGAAAATGTTTTTATAGCAGGCACACACAGAGATACACACACAATTCTCACACAATGCCTAAACACCTGTTACATATCAGCCAAATCTGCAATTAGTAAGTTATGCAGTGTAGCACTATGAAAATAAGACCATAGAGAATGAATTTAGGCCAAATAAATGAAATCTTGCAGTCAAAGAGCAGCACTCCTTAGGGAGCTGTACCTATCTAGAAATTTAGGAGAGAGCATAGGGCCACTCTGGGGAGCTTTGCATCATCTCACTCTTGGGAATGAGGTCAGTACAGGTAGAAGCTCCTCAGAAGTGTGGGAGTTTTGTATCTTTTAGTGCCAGATTTGGATGTCTGCAATGTTTTGGTTTCCACAATCACTGTGCCTGATTGGGCCACAACTCCTTGCAGAGAGATGTGTTGCTGTCTCTGGGAATATTTCTCCTCTCAGTCTTGGTGTTCCTTATTTTAGCCCACAAATCTTATGAGTCTTTGGCTGCCTTGTGACAGAGGAGTGAGGACAATTTTAGGTCAGGGGAATTCAACCTTCGAGTTGATTACTTTGACAGAAAGTAATCAGGGAAACCAGTGAAGTGAAAGTTTTGCAACTAACCCATCTGAAGCACAAGATTTTGAAATCCATGTGTGTCACTCATACCCTGCCCACCCCTGCAGCCACCTTTGAACTCCCCTGTGGTGTGATGCACACCACCTTGAAGGTCCTTCATACCTTGTTTTGACTTGTTATTTCAAAGCTGAGCAGACATTCCAGCTCACCCTTTGCTAGTATCACAAAGCTCTTCCTTACTTTGCATTTGAGTTGTGTGAGTGTGTTTATATCTGCAAAAGAGCCTCCAAGGGTGATCCTGATGTCCTTGCTTCTGGCCAGGATGCACTTTTGCATATCTGTTACTTAGATATGCACTCTCAGGTATTGATGAGCTGTTATTTGCTAGAAGTGCTTGCTGGTGTAGTGAGCACTTTTACTTTGATCCTGATCCTGTCACCATTGAAAGGTTGTTCCCATGTGGATGAATGATATTCTTTAAGTATCTGGGGTTTGAGGCAAAGCAGCTGCTGTATGGTCAAGAGTGAGAGAATCCAGTCCCCCAGGACTGGGGTGTTGCTGGGGAGATGTGAAGAACTGAAGATAAAAGCAGCTCACTGTATCATAACATTTTTAAAAAAGGTTATCTTTATTCTTCACCCACACAGAACCTGTCCAGCCTGTTGTGTTACTGCTGCTTAATTCTAGGAAAAAATTATTCACTCTTGTATTTCTGCTGCTTTGTTTTCTTGGGTTTTGTAGCCTGTTTTTGTTTGGGTGTTTGTTTTTGGTTTTTTTTGTTTGTTTGTTTTTGAGTTGGAAGAAGGAAATAGAATTAGGGAGAGATAAAGAAAGCCTGTTAGGTATGTTATTGTATTATTGCAATAGAAACACCCACTAAGTGCCTTCCTTTCCTGGAAGGTGTTTTTTTCTATCTTTACCACAGGAAAAGGAACAGTTCACAATTCTTCCTAAACACAGGCCCAACATGTACTGGATGCTCAATTTCAGGGCTTCATTTAATCAGGACATGGATTAACAGGAAGCCTGAAAAATCATCTCCCAAAACAGTATCAAATTATCATTCTTTTTATCCCTGCAATGCCATTCAACTTTTCAGTGCAGCTCCACTGCATAGGCCTTTTTTTGGCTGCAAATGTAGGCAGCTGTTGCCTTATGATACCAGAGTGTAGCCAAAATTATCAGTCTGATGATTTGATGAGCATTGGTTTTCATCCTCAACTTTTTAAAAGATGTATCCTGTAGTGCAAAAAATAGATGTATCTCCCCTAATTAATAGGAATCACACTGAAAATCAGAAACCTTAACAAGTTTGGGTGAGTTTCTGTAGCCAGGCTGTATGAAATACAGTGTCATTTAATGTATTATATATTAAATGATGGATTATCTTGTTATTTGTTTCTTTACTTCTTTGGCAGGAATGTGCACCAGAGGCTTGAGTGTGTTTAGCTGAATAAAATTTTCTTTTAATACGTTTTAAATTCTTTTGAAATTAGACAGAGCCACACTTCAGATGGGAACTTCCCTTCTTTTCTGGATTACCTGCCCTCCAGTTATATAGTGAGTTATTTTTTGCCAAGCAAAGCAAAAAGCCCTTTGGGTACAGTAAAGGCAGAGCACATAGACTCTTTGGGTGGGTTCTGAGATGTTTATGGATGCAGGTCTGTAAATGATGCCCAATATACTAATGAATGGCACCCAGGTATCTTGAGTGGCACATCCCTGCCAGATGGAGCTCCTCACGTTATTGGTCAATGGAGCAGGATTTCCATAACATAAATCTCATAAATTTATAAGCTAATAAAGTTCAAAGCACTTGTAGCTACGTGGTGACTTGTGCATGCTTACAGTGTCAGCATGAATTTTGCAGTATTAAAGATTCCCTAAACATGATCAAATTCAAAATTGTTGGATGCAAGCATGAGAATAGATTAACTGGTTAAAACAGCCCCTGACAAAATGAGCTTATGGTAGTTCTCAGTCATGGTAACTTGGGACCTTACATGTTACAGAAGTTAAAACATTTGTCCTTTTTCATATGCAAGTTAAACAAGATAACTCACTCCCATTTTCTCCCTTCATTCATATAAAAGCTGCTAATAAATTTGAAAAAAAAAAGCTCACTCATTTTGCCAGCAGAGAAAATGCTATAATCTGTCTTTAATGTCATGTAGCCATCATTATAATTTATTATTTATATGAGGGATAAAATAGCTGAGCTCACATTAAGCTGGCTGGCAACACAAGTTACACTTCTAGAGGAAACCAGAGAAGATTGTAACAGAAATTAGTAAATAATGAATTTCCTCTTCATTCTACAGTTTATATTTTATTACAGAAGCTATGTTGTCTCTACTTTATTAAACAGCCGTGATAAATTACTATAAGAACATGCCTGTATTTTTATTTAATTTTTAAAAAGCAATAACTTTTCTGTATTACCCTTGAATTATTACCTTTTAGAAACACGACAACCTTCTTGGTCTCCTACAACTTAAACTCATTCATTCTCCTTTTGTTCCACGTTACAAACAAAAGGAGACAAGTCAGAACTTATGTGAAAAAGCCCAAAGAAATGCAAACTTGGAAGTGTAAAATTTGTTGTGGTGTTCTTCTACTTGTGTTGTGGTAATGTAGAAACCTCATTTTGTTCTGTGTCTGTTCCCACTGCTCCTGACTCACTTCTCCATGTTCTTGTCGGTGGCCCTTCAGCAGTAGAAGACAGTAGATTTTTCCTTTTTTTTAGTTTTTTTTTTTTTTTTAGGCATTTTTATCCATCGAATATTTGTTGGTGAGCCATAATTAAGGATTTTTTATTGCTTTGAAGATATAACAGCCATTTTCTGTACAGTAAAATCTAGTATATATTATGACAGCAGGGTTTTGTAACTTCCCTGAGGTGACTGTAGCAAGGTCATGGGATGCTTATTTGAATTTTTAGTCATTTTCACTTGCTGAAATCCAAGTTTTCCTCTCTTCCTGCTCTCTAACTTGTCAGCATCATGTACACTAACCCTCACTAAATCCCTCAGGGGCTGAGAACATCTTTTGCCAGTCTCAAGGACTACTCTCTTTCTTGAGTTTGGAATTGTAGCATTCAGATAGCATTCATCAGATAAGCTGTTATTTTGATATTGATTTTGCATAATTTTAATGAAATGTTAATAGGTCACAGTTAATTCTTTCCATTTTGACAAATGATTGCCTCCAGCAGAGCTGATCTTATGAGTGTAGAAAGCAGAGGATCTGTTCTGATGTTATTTGGATAAGTTCGTTTGCCTGTCAGTTTTGTTTGATTATCACAGCAGCCATTAAGAAGCAAATATTAAATGTCAGAAGATAACAGCCCCCTAAAATGCCACATGAAGCCAGTGCTTGTTACATGCAAACCCCTTGCTCTGTTGATGCATACATATATCTGAATAGTCATGCAGATTATATCAGTTAAAGGGATTTGAATCCTTTCCCTGCCCTGTAACTTTTCCCACATCAAATCTAGCCCAGTGTCCAGTTTGATGGGTTTCAGTGGCAGTAGGATACCTTGTGCACAGAGCTGATTACTTGTGAGAGCATGTGCTTAGGATAATGAGCTTGTCTCATGGTTTAATTAAAGGGAGTGTGTAAGGGAGTGCAGCTTTCTTTCCCTTGCTAAGTGGGGAGAGAGCTCTCATTTTTTCTGATCCTGTGCAAGCCTTGTTCCTGCTCCTATTTCCTCCTCCTGTCCCTGTTAGTGCAGTTTACCTCTTCTGAAGCAGTCTCTGCTCCTGGGAGGATTGCTGTCCTGGCTCTGAACCGTTTCTGCTCTGGTGTATCATTAACTAACAAACACTGACACGGGGAAAGGGGGAAGAGCTTTGAGTTCCCAGTTTTGAGACACTGGGGAGCCCTTGCTGCCCTTGGCTGAGCTGAAGCACAGGCAGGGCCTGCAGACAAACCTCAGGCAGCTCAGGGCAGGTGGAAAAGATCAGGGAAATGGACTTTTAGGAGATGTGGCGCTGTGTGCTATTTCACCATGGACTGTGGAATAAAAATCTGACCTTGTGTCCATGTCTAGCAGTGTTGTATTGGTGTGCACTTTAGTTAATTGCTTTTAGAGCATTAATTAATGATGATGCTTACCAACATAATGCCATTACTGTGTCAGTGAAACTTCAGCACAAGCCGGACTTTAGGATACATATCTGCTCACAAAGTCCCACCAAATTAAAAAAATATTACTAATAGCATTATTGTCTAGGAGATTTCCCTAAGGAAGGATGGGCTGCTGCTTCCATGCTCTTTCTCTTCCCTAACACCATAAACAGATTGTGAGTGAATGTACTTCATACTGATTAACAATAGATTTGTGTCACCACAGATAACACATGTGTTTATCTCCCTCATTTACAAGTGCTCAATAGAGCATGGATCTCATTTGGAAAGGGATAATACCCTCGAGTTGGGGAGGATGAGCACAGGGATGGCTGCCCTAGTTATGGAGCAGCCCTTTGCTCCTCTTTGGAGCCAAATTTCCCTTTAGCCGAAGCCCTGGCCAGGCCCTGTGAGTGGATCTTTGCATCAGGTACCATTGCAATAATGCTGGACACAGGAAAAGTGGTGCAGGTTTCTGGCAGTGGGAGGTTTTCTCCACACCTTACAGCTCTGCAAAGGCAATCCCTGCTTCAGGTGCACGGAGGTTTTCCACCAATTCTTGTGATGGTAGAGTAAAATATATCAACTTTTAACCACTCATAATAGCCCTTCATCAGCAGTGCTTCACTGCACTATCCATGCTCTGTGTTTGAGTATTTTATCTGCTAATTATAGTGTTCCAGTATCTAATACACATGAACATACTATAATGAGTATTAAAACAGAATAAAAATTAAAAACACCTAGGACCAGCTCCTAAAGCTTTGCCATGATCGTAAGTCTGTTTCAAATATTCTATCAAAATTATTCTCTTTTTTTCATCTCAAAAACTTAATAGTACTTAAACACAGCCATGACATGAATTTGAGGTGTTTTTCTTCCGAGCGACAAAGCAACCTTATAATTATAACCAGATCACTTAGTATGAACTGTGATAACACTTTTAATAGTGTTGCCTTTGATACCTTTGTGCTATTCATTGTAGATGAGCACTTAATCCCTGGAATCTTCCACCAGTAAATTCAAGTGATTATTTTTTTTTTTTTTAAGGAGAAGTCCTACATAGTTGCTTGCTGTACAATAAGCTTTTTACTATCTCCAGGCAGTTTTATTACCCCACTGTGTTTTCAGTACAGAGCCATGACCCTGTACTGGGATAGAAGCCAAAGGATGAGCAGCATGAGATATTATAATTTGGTTTTATTTGAGACCCTTTTAACAATATAATAATTTATGATAGCTAAGCTTTCCTTTGGGAAAACATGTAGGAAACAATTTTATCTTTCAACTCACTTTCAAAAATACTGGTTTGGACAAATAATTTTTTCTTAAGAGGTATGTTTGTAGGAAGCATAGCTAATTAATCTAAATATCCTTGGGTTTGTGGCATTTAGGTATAAATGAAGTTATATATCTCCTAGCAGGGATGTTGAGTGCTTTGTTTAGAAAAATGTTGGAGTCAGCACTGTTCTCTGACACGGTGTCTCGGTGCATCCACAATATTCACACACCCAGAACCTATTTTGCTGAATCTAATTGATTCACACATTCCTCTCTGAAATTGTTTAATATCTCATGTTCACAAAGATAGCAACTTTTACAGATCATTTCATTTAAAATGTAGGATTCCAGTTTATACTTGATAAGCCACAATGCTGGGAAGTGCAGCATTTTCATGAATAATAGCTGGAGTACCTGAAACAGTTTTTTAACAACCTTTTCCTTTTTTTTTCCTTTTTCTTTTTTGCAAGTTTAATTGAAGCAATCTAATGCATACACATACCATGGAAATTATATTTTGTGGCATTCAGCTTCCAAGAAGGAGCTTTTAATTTGTTTTAAACCAAGACTCTACCCTGCTGATGGGTGGCAAATTGTTGTCTGCTGTATCTACAGATCATTCCAGCTTTTTTGTGCTCTAAATAGAAGACACTGAAGCTTGCAACAAATCATCTGACTTCATGCACTGGGTTGTCTGTACCACACTCCTTCTAAATAAAGATAGACATTCCAGCCATGTTCACAATTGAGCTTCAAGCTGGATTTCAAATTGTTGCTCTCTTTTGGAAGGGAGCATTAAGAGGTCTTGGTTTCTCTCTTTAAACAAAAGTTTTAGGCAATTGCAATGGTTAAGAAATAGCCTTAGGAATACATGTCTTATTTGAGTAATCATCTCTATTAACTTCTGATTTCTGAATATGTAAATAGGAACTATTTTAGCTGATTTAACATGGTTTTTATAATCTTGGTCATTCAGAAGGCCATTTCTTTAATATTGGAGTTAAATGGTCTTCAGTAGTGCAACACATGATGTTTTCACCTCTTGCAATCCTCTTGAAAAGCATGCTGTCATATTTGAATGACTGCTCTGAGATTTCTGGCAAATTCTGTTTTCTGGCTGCAATAACCAGTGAGGTCTACATTTTGGCCACAAACATTTTTAAGGAAGTGTTCAGGTCATCATTTGATTCCAGGTTAACTATTATCTTCTGTTATCACCTGAAATAAAGGAGTTTGGCATTTGCTTTGCTATGGGTTACATTTTTTTTAAAGTAGTGCTTTCAGAGTGACTGTTTATTAAGCTGTTCTTCTACCAAATTATTGTTATTAACTATTAACCAAAGTTATTTTTAAACTTCTGGGATCTGTGTTGCATATTCCATGGCATAAATTTATTATCTGTCTGTAGGGAGATAATAAGAAAGATGTGGTAAAAGACAGATTTGCTATTCATATAATTATATTGATATATTGTGAGCTTTTATATTCCCAGAACTGGGGACAATTTCTTGTTTTCTCACACTGTGAGTGTGGAAGAGTAAAGAAAACCATTTAAAAATTGACACAGCTTTCCAAAAAGGGAGATGGATTAGTCTGAGAGCAGCACATGAAAACTGAAAGAGGTCACTGAACAGAAAGTTGATATGAGCCTGTCAGGTGTTTTTCCTGGTAAGGCCAGATATGGTTTATATGGTGCCTTGGTATTTGTTCTGTCAGTGAAACACACATCACAAAAATCTTAATGGAAAACTTGAGCTGCCTTGCAGCACATGAGAACTGACTTCCCTGCATCCTCCTGTCTTTCTGGGGTGTCCAAATAGCCAAAGATTTCATATGGAAATATTTAAAATTCCTGAAGTAAGGGTGCTCAACACTTCCTGAGGTGCACACAGGAATCTAAGTGTGAATTCTCCAGCTTGTGCTGCATCCTTCTACCTTCCCTACAAAGGGAGAAAAATCACAATCCTAGGCATGAAGAAGCAAAATTGGCCAGTTTTACTGTACAGCTTGCTTATTTCAGTTGTGCTTAGAGATCAGCTGGGATCCTTCAGACTGGAAACACTGTGAACTCAAAGCATCCCACAGCTCCTGGGCTGAAGTTTCACAGTAACGTAGAAAAAAGCAGACAAATGTGGGAACTGCTCCTTTTCCTTCTGCTGAGTTTTGAGCACAAGTTTATGGAGCTCATCCTCAGCTGCTCTATTCTGTTATTACTGGGATGATGTGAATGAAATGATGGCAATTTTTATCAGTGCCAATGTGCCCCCATGTTTACTGGAATTTTCTTTTCTCTAGTAAAAGTACAGCTGAAAGAAAATTTCAGCTACAGAAGAACAACTTATCCACATATTGGAAATGGAGCATATTAATTGGATATGTGTGAAATGAAAATTGCCTTGCAGAGAAACAGAAATCAAACCTACTATTTCCCAAGTATTAATTTCATCTGTTATTTTTACTTCATCTGCAGTGATAGGGGATGTCTTTTTTGCATTTAAAAAGCCAGAATCACTCTTTGGAGTTTCCAAATGAAAACATGCCTATCTTTTAATGTGGGCTGTTAAACTGAGACCTGAATGGCCTATTTATTTGCTTTGTTTGAGTGGAAACTGGATCTAATCTGTATGTACACCAAGGGCTCTTCCTCCCTCAATTTCTCTGAAAAACTGCAATTAAATTTTAGACATAATAGGATTAAAGCATTATATTGCATATGACATGGCATTTGTGTGCAGAATTATTGGATTTTATATTCTCACTGATATTTTACTTGAATATAGAGATAAAAAGATGACCTAATTCATCTTGTATATCTCTTTCAGGACCATCCCTCTGTTTTATGCTGCTTATTCTTTCTCCAGTTTCATTTTAAGTCTGCCATTTCCTTGGAAGATTATTTCACAGCATATTAGATCTCACTGTTAGGTGGATTATTTTTTTCCTGGTATACAATTTCCTTACATCTTTAAAATATAGAAGGCAGCATTTTTTAAATCTATTTTGAGACCATGAAACACAGTAAAGGTTGTAGTGAGGCACAATTGCACAAAAAAAAAAAAAAAAATCAAATATAACTGAAAAAAATAAGCATATTTAAAGAGAATGTATTAATTGGCTTTGATTTTAGGGTAAATGAGTACTAACTTGAGGAAATAATTGTGTTCTAGAACTTATTTTTTTATTTAATTCTACTAATCTCTCTTGCCAGTTTGCTTCCTGTTCTGTATTAGGGAAACTGAGGGCCACTTAAAAATGAAGGGCCATCTTCCTTCATTTGGAAAATTTACTAATTTATTAATTTTAAAATATTTTTAGCCCCAAAGCTCTGTGTGAAGGCCATCTGTGGGACAGTGAAAATGCAATAGATTTGTGGCTAACATGCCAGGACTGCTTCCCCTTAACCAGCCAGGATGTGCAAGTGCTGAGCCAACATGCCAATACTCCTCTGATGAACGGGGAGGACAGAACAAAAATCTGTTGATTAAACACTCTGGCTGTGAGACAAGGTTGCAGATGCACAGATCAAATGATTGCATGGAGGATTTATGTGCCTTGGTGTTAGGGATGGGGTTTTTCCTCCCATTTCCAGGCAGAAATGTGTGGCTGGAGCTTTCCAGAGGTGAAAAGGAGCAGCTTTAGGGTGGCACAGGGAGGCTTCACCCCCAGCCTCAGCCAGGGCTCCAGGCAATGCCTTGCCACCAAATTCCTGCACTTTTATCCAGCAGTTCCCATTTTGGAAGAGAGCAGTGTCCATTTGGCCAATGGCTCAGGGGGAAGGGGTGCCCAAAAATCATCCCAGCCAAGTGAGATCCATCCCCACCCCCTGGATCCCGTAAGGAGCTGGCAGAGCTGGAGGTCCCTGTGACCTCTCAGAGCCTGCAAAGAGCCAGGAACACCTCTTTTGGGAACAAGGAGTACATCTTGTGAAAAACGACAGGATTAGCCAGTATTTATGTGCTTTAATCGTGTTCCAAATACCCATTTGCAGAGGTGCCTTCAGATTTACCTTCCTGACAGAAAAATGATGGCTTGTGCCATGTCCCAGGGATGAAACTATAGGTGGATTTTCCACTGGCTGACAAATGGAAGTGATTTAAAACTCTGGGTTTAACTTGAAAATATCAAGTTGAAAATGAGCAGAAAAATAGTCAGTTGTAAATATTTAGTTGTTTTTTTACAGAATGACTTGCTAATAATTAGAACAACAACAAAGGGGATTTTCAAAACCCATGTATTTTATTAAATATGGAGTTGGTTTTGCTCAGGCAGAAATACATAACACGTGCTCATATTAATCTATCTGATGTAACTTAACATGCAATTGCTCAGAATATTAATTTTACAGTTTTAACACAATTTATATTATTTTAGTTTTAGGGTGTTAAAAATGATGAATAATGTAACTTAAGTCAGTAGATTAACTTCCTGCTCTACCTCTGTCATGCCATGTGTGAGCAGGAATTCAGTTTTTATAATAAAATATAAAATATAATTTTAATCAGTTGCATAAAACTGTCCAGAGAGCGCTGAGATGTATTAAAAATCAATAAAATAAGATTATCCAAAATTTATTTTGGGTTACATAACTATTAGTAAAAAAGAAAATTTCCATCACTTTTGATGGCAATTAGGGTTTTTTTGGTCATGGTTTGACAGAATTTCCATGATATTCTGATATCAGAAAATGGCCATGCATGCACAGCACAGTTGTCTGAAGAGCCAAATTAGATTAAAGAGGTGGGAAATGAATTGTGCAAAGGCTGAACACCTCATGAGTACAGAGGGAACTCTACCTAGCTGCTTGATATTCTGGAACCACTTCCTCTAAATTTTTGAATTAATAGATGACATATTTTTCCTCCTAGTTTCTTGTCATAAACTGAAAGAGGAAGCCTGCTGGCTTTTCAGCTCATAGCCATTTCTCCAACATTCAAGGAATTAATCTGAAGGAGAAGATATTCTTCAGATCATTAAGATTTGTGAGGCACTACTGGTTCAGTATAGTTTTAAATGAACATTTAAAGGATTTTAATAGGTTATCAGACATTTATATTTTAACATTATATTTTAGCATTGCTAATCACAGTATCAGGTAGAAATTTAGATGTGGCAATTTTTAAAACAGAACTGCTTGTAGCCTAAATTAAGTAGCATTGATTCAAAATTGATTTTCACTTCTGCTTGAGGTACAAACACTGGTGAAAGCGAATTGGGAAAGGAAATGATACCTAAACTGTTCAGTGCAATCCTCCAATCCACATCTGCATGGTGCATGTGCAATTCTGTGCAGTGCAAGTTCAGTGATAGAAGAGCCTCCTCATTACAGTGATCCACGTGGTAATGAAGCATTGCATGTTGTAATGCAAACTTCCCTCCTGGGACTCCAGGCTCATTTTGAAGTCTCGTATCACACCTCCTCTCCAGGCTGAAACTGCAGAGATGAGATGGTGTTGCTATTCCCTGGCCTCCTATAAACTATTCCAGGAGATCAGCTGGCTTTGATGTTGCAGAATTTAGTGGAGAGGCAAGGTGGTGATATTTATACCAGTATTATTGGTGATACCATGTCTGCATTTCACATTTGGGTCACTGATTAAGTGGATTTTGGCTCACAAAGGTGTTTCGTGTTCCAGGTGGGTGGTGGTAGAACATGTGAGTTAATCTCCTAGAAGTGCAGGAAAGCAATCCCATAATTTGTGTACTTTACAATGATCCAGCTGAGAAACTCATCCAGGAGCATAAAAGAGCCCTGATGAGAAAAAGATAAGCAACATATGTAAGTACAATCCTAGAATAGAGCCTTTAGCATTAATAGAGTATTTTGTAGGAATCTCATTAGGCTGTAACTAGAATTTACATACTGAACAATACTGTGCTAAATCTTCCCTTAAGGGGCAAAAATGAAAAGTAAACCTGGCTTCTTCCAGACTTAAGATATTAAATGAAAATAATTTTTTTCATATTAGACAGCAGAAACAGTCTTTCCCTCCTTTGCTGCCTTGGCTCTGTGTTTCTGGTGCATTGAACCCACAGTCCTTTGACCATATTCAAACCAGTGTTCTATGGTGCAATGTATACAAATCTGTGCATTCTTCACTTTCTCTCACCCAAAAAGTGCTAATCTCCCTTTCTATGGGAAATGTTTTTTGCCAGCAATTCAGGCCTCACTGATTTTCTGTCACTGGAAACCACTACATGCTATGAAGTTCTGGAAAATGAAGAGCTCTGCAACAAGGAGAGAATAGAAAAAAAATTTAAATAATAATTATGAAAAGAGGCTATTAAGGGGCATAACTGAGGTTGTGAAATGCACACACACTGCCTATGAGTTTCAGGGAACAGGAAATCAATTCCATAGTTACATTTCCAGGGTTTGCAGCAGTCTTTTGCACTGCACCCATTGAATGCTCCATTTCTTTCAACTATCAAGGTTGTTGAACTTCAGATACACTTCTCCTACTGCGTTTACAAATCAATTAACTCAAAAGAACAAAGCTTTTTTCCATGCTAGAGAAGTAATGCTCATTAAATTTTGGGTAAGGTGCAAAGACAATTACTTCTAAAAATGGATGAAATTAATTGCACTCTTGCTTGCTTTTGATCTTGTGCAGCTTACATTATGCTTGTTGGTTTTCTTCCCCCTCTCATTGAATGTGTTGGTGTTCCAGAAGCAGACATGGTTTACTGATTAAAACAATATTTTTTTGAATAAATTTCAGTGTGCCCTGTCTGCTCTAAACATAATAAGGCTGCATAAAAAGAGTAATCTGAGGTTTGATCAGTCCTTGCTCATCACTCTGACATTCAGAGGAGTATTATGCAGTATGGTCACTCTGAATCCTAACATTGAATTTTCTGTGATACTCTTTGGGGTTTTTTGAACCTATGGTTTTGGATGCCTGGTAATTGATCCCTGGCTATAGCTGGATTCAACCAAAATTTGCCTTTCATTCAGCTGATTTCGATACAAGCACAGCTGAGGGTTGGGCCCTGGGCAGCCCCATGTCTTGGCAGAGTGGAAGGATGGAGATTTTGGTAACATTCCTACAAAATAGGGTCAGGCAGCAAAGCCTAGATGCCAGTGTTGGTCTCTTGTCTGTGCAGTGTGAGATCTGGGGGCAGCTGGTCCATGGCCATTGATTTCCCAGAGAGTGGGAGGTAGAAGGGAGAACCCAGCCTGCTTTGACCCCCTCAGACCTGAGTCTGTCTTAGCACAGCTTTTAAATCTTAGTTTCTCCCACTCTAAAGAAACTAATACCCCTTATTTTTCAGGAAAAAATGGTGAGGATTAATTAAAACTTTTGAATTTATGGTATTCATGTTAGGTACTAATTAACATTGTAGATATAACACACTCACTTTGGTATGAAGTTTTGCAGAAGTGACAACCACAAGTCCTGCTTGTTTAAACTTTTTTAGCTCCCAGATGATGGCTGTTTCTTCAGAAATGCATAATGACCTAGCAAGTGGCTTTTTGAAAAAGCACATTGTTGTTGTTGTTACATGCTGCTTTAATACAAATATCTGTTGAAAACAAAACCACTCTTCTCACTAATTTTTTTCCCTGCGGTTGAAGTGTGGGAAGTGGACACTTCTTGATTTAACATGTAATTATTAAAAATCAAGACAATGTCCTTTTAATTAAACACAAAAAGAGAAATAATATCACAAAATCTAGTTAAGAAGATAATTTTTTTTTTCTGAGAGTGGCTGCCTGTTTTCTGAGACTATTCCTGCAGTGAACCCCACGCCTGATGAGCAAGTGCCTGTGGTCAGTAGAAATGTTGGCTGAACAAAAGAACAAGTTTGGGTTTTTTTGCTTTGTCTGCCTGTAGGCAAGATGTAGATTTTTGTGGATACATGTAGTTATTGAAAAAAGTCATGCAGATTGTCTCTTTCTTCTCTGTGCAGTTGGGGATAGAAGCAGGAACAGGAACCTCAGTGGGTGTTGAGTGGGGATGAGGGAGGTTTGGGGTTGCATGAAGAACATTTTCCATCTTGAGATGCTCAGAGACATTTGAGGACCATGGTTGTCAAGACCACTTTCAAACAGAGTTTTTTAGGAAAAAGAGTAGTGTTTAATTCTTCAGTTGGAGGACAACCTGTCCTTGCCATGATCTGATTTTTGACTTAATAAATTGCAGGGAGGTATTTTGTGTGTTTATACTATAACATTAATTAGTTATTAAACTTTAATTTTTAAAAGTCTATTTCTTTTCCTCTCATACAGTTACATAAAGGAAGGGAGGAGGAAAAGCCCCAGTGTTTCTCCCAGTGAATTTTCCATAGAAATAAGAATTTTTCACAAGTAGGAGTTTTTCTTTATGAAGGACCAATCCAGACTAATGATAAGAATGGAACTTTTTTCATTCATCTCAGGAACCCTCAATCCACCCAAAATGTAAAGGTTAATCATTGCAATCCAGTGAAAGATCTTAAACCATACCAGTAACTTTTTCTAAGGCTGGGGAAACCTGGACAAAAATGACTGTCCCATAGATACATGGTTTAGTAGCAATAGAGTAAAATGATTGTAAAATCAGAGAACTCTTGGGTTTGAGCCCAAACATTGTGTTTTAATCTGTGTTTGTGGTGAGGAGCTATAGATATAGGGCAAGGGCTGAATTCTCCTAATGCAGCTATTAATCACAGAGCTTCACAGATCACAGCTCCCCTTCCTCTACCAGGAGTTTCTGCAGGCAAGTGTATTAGATGAGGATGAGCAAATGCCTGTTGATTAAGGGCTGATCTTGGAGTTCAAGTCTTCATCACCATGTTCTTGTGCTGTGTGATTGATGAGCCTCAACTATAATTAAATTTAAAGCCATAGATTTGGCAAGGAACAGGATCCATTAACTGGACTGATGTCATTTTATCTCCTGTGATTCATTAACAAGTGGCAGTGTGTGCTTCCTAGAGTTTACCTGGTGTCCTAGGACACTGAAGGTAATGGTAAAGGTCTTGGGACATTATGTTTGTTTATTTTCCTAATATCAGAGAAGATGTCAGTTTAGGTTTGACTAATTTTTGGCTGTTCACAGAAGAGGCATAATGTTCTTAGAAGGTTTAGTGTTCTGTTTATGATTGTTTAACATTCAGCATCAATGATTTTATTGCACAGACGTTGACATTTTACTCATTATCACTTTGGTGTTCGTGCCAGGTTCTTGCAAGGAGTGTATTTTATGCCAGGTGCCAAATAACCTTTTGTCATCCTGCTGGATGAGGCACTGGTTTTGTCCTACAGTCAAAAATTACATCCAGATCTTATGAACATGAAAAAATATCCATCTTCTCCTCTGCCTTCCCCTCTGACACACACACAATTTGGCAAGGACTCACAGTACTTCAGAATCCATACGTTCTGCTCAAAGTGAGAAGAGACATGCCCCTCATTTCTTAAGATCATCTCAGGCCAATTAAAGACCTGTGTAAAAGAATGGATTTTTTCTGATTTATCCAACACTTGGCTCTAAGGATGATGATCAGACTGTTGAGACATGAAGGCTACTTAAGTGAAAAAAGATGTTAGATTTTGGGACTTGAGGAGGTCCAAGACATATGAAATTTTGCCTATAAATAGCTGTGTGCACTAAACCCACCCCTAAGGCTCCATGTGCCAGCATGTGTAGGATGATTGTTCTGAGTCATGCTTTCAAAAAGAAAAGCCAGAAAAATGAACATAAGAAAACCTGTAAATCCTTTAATTAATTCAAGAATTATTTATGTTAAATTATCATACATTTGCAGGATTACACATCTGCATTTTTCTTAACACACTCAACTATTTTAAACCTAGCAGCTAATCCCTAATTTGCTTTCATATATTTGTAGAATATATTCAATTCTTTGTAAAGGCAAAGAAAAGCTTAAGAATTCTTATGTAAACCAGATAGTTTCAGTGCAATAATTTTATTACTGCAATCCATTACACAGCACTTTGGTGATAAAAGAGTATATCTTGGAAAAGCAAATCCTGGACTTTGTGAAGTGTTGTGGGAGGTGGATGTTTTGTTCTAAACCTATTTTATTAGCTTCCCTTTCCACTTGGCTTTATTCTAAGTAAAATGAAGTGGAGAAAAAAACCTGCCCATGTATAAATCAACATGCTCCTTTTCTCTACTTAATTCAGCCAAAGAAATTACTTAAATACTCTTCTATAGTACTTTACCACATTCCAAGAAAGAAAAAAAAGATGATGCAAATACTACTATTTCCTTCTGCAATAAACCTGTCACGGGATTTGAGTTATTTGCTTGCCCTTTCAGCAAAAATAAAATAATAAAAAAAAAATCAGAAGACCTTAACACAGAATGCAGACCTGATTCATTATAAATCCCACATCCCTGTTTCTTAGCAGTTGAGTCAGGTTTAGAAAAACCTCTCATCAAATCAGGGTATAACGTAAAGTTATGAAGGAAAGGGCTTGGCTTCTGTAAATGGCTTTACTTACTGGAAATCAAAGGAATTAGAGAAAATTGGTCAGACAAAACAATCCTTCCAGGTCACCCTTGCAGCCTCAGGCCCCAAAAAGTATAAACAAGGATGAATTGAGGAGAAGCAAGCTGGGGAGATGTGACTTCATTACCTGAAGCTGTAATTGGACAATTAACCCCTGATATGCAAATAGGCCAAACTTCTGTCCGTCCATCCTGGCTGCAGCCTCTATGAGGCTTTTGCATTGCTCAAGGTGTATTTATTACTTTGTTCTCTAACTTTCCTAGCCTCTGTTCTAGGTCCCATTCCAGTGCATCAGCACAGCCCCAGGAGAGGTTTCTGAGCAAGGCAGGAGGCACCCCAATGTGCTCCTGCAGGATTTGCCTTTCTGGGGCTTTGATAAACTCAGGAAAGGGATTTACACTTATTTGATCATTGGGATCATGCAGACAGTCATGTATAAAAGCCTTTTGTGATAAAGAAAAGTAACTTTTCCTAGGTAAGTGTTTGAAATGCTTTTCTGGATGCCTGCATCAATAGAGCACAAAGGGGTAGGGAGCAAAGAGGTGTCAGCAACACTCAAAGGTACATACAGTCCTCATTTACTGCAGCCTAAAAAAGGGTTTGTCCTGCAGAATAGGCAAAATCCATTTTCCCTATCATCAAGAAGGGCACCTGTCCACACCTTCCTGCAAGGCAGGAGCTTGTGTGCCTGTGGTTGGTGCTGGATGTGCAGATGTGTCTCTGTGTGAAAAGAGCAGGTCTGGATTCTAGCAGGTGATGCAGGACCAGTGAAAAACAACCCAAATTATTTCCCTCCAGGACCACTGTGATCCCCAGTGTCCTATTTTCACCTCTGAATCCTGGTTGTAACTAATTGGATCCACTTGTCAAGGTGATGCAGCTTTAATTACCCTGGATCTAAATTCCCCTGGATGGTGACTTCAGAAGAGCTCTTCACTCCTGTGAAGCATATCCAATCCATAACCTTTCCTTTAGTCACACCTGGGCTAGTGTTGATTTTTTCTTTGTCTGCTTTTACATTGGTTTCTAACACCTTGAACTCTACAGTGGCACTGCATGCTTAATAACAACATTTTAGAGCTTGCTGACACATTAGAGCTTATTGTCTGTTGGTTTACAAAACTGCTAAGTTCCTCCTCGAGGTGGAGCTTAGTCAGATGTTTTCTGACAATCTAACTAACTAACATCTTTGACATTTCCTGCACTCCTTTGCCAGGTGAGGCAGTAACAGGCTCAGTGAAACCTGAGTTACTGAAGCATGACCTGAAACAATATTAACTGTCCTTGATTATGCTCTGAATTTTCATGTTCCCCTCCTCCCCAGCCCCAGTGTGATCCTTTTAATGGTTGTCTAAGACTTGCTCGACAACTAATGGGAAATGAACTGACTGGTAATTTCTTGCAGTGTGTCTGCTTGGCCCCATGCCAGTCCCCTGAAATGATGGTACTAAATATAAATTTTCATTACACCTTCTTCAATTTCTGTGCTTACTTCATGTAGTACTTTCAGATGAGCATTGTTTGGCTCTGATCTCTTATGGCTTTTCAGAGCAACAGTCCAGTTAATTGACAGTTTGGGTATCATCACCTTTTCTTTTAACTCCTCACCATCATTTCCATGTGTTGAGTCTTAGGCAACTGTCTGCCCTCTTCAGTTTTAGAGGTAGGTACAGGAATAATTGCTGTATAGCATTCCTGCACCTTTACACTCCATCACCTTTCTTGCCTGTCAGTTGCTGAGTGTATAATTATGCTTAAAATATCTTTTGGTATTTGTTGAGATGTTTTGCACTATTTGATGCTCATTTTTCAACTTGGCTTTCTCAAGTATTTTTGATTGCCTCAGGCTCTTGTTATAATTTACATAATCCTCCTGTATTCTGGGTGCCTTCTACCTTTTGACACCATCATTGATATTGTTTTGATATTGTTTTCCTCATCCTTTGCTTCTGCACACCAGCTCCAGTTCCCATTTGTGACACATTCTGTAATTGTTTTATTGGAACAAGCATAGCCAGTAATATCCTTCCTTTACTCCACTTGATTTCTGGACTCTATTTAATTCACATCAATTTTGTTATACTCACCTCTCCAAAATCTACCCTTTGTAAAGGTAATTCCAGGTGATTTAAAATCCTGCTAGATTTAGACAAAAGACACGGTACAACAGTAAGGAGATTTTTTAAAAAATTGAAAACAGAATTCACTCATAGTAGGACAGTTTTCATACATCTGTTGGGATTAGATTAGCCACTAATATAGGAGTATTTTGTTAGAGCAGAGTATGGACTATTCCCAACTTGATGTGCAAGCAGCCTACTCTCATCTAGGAATATTTTGCCACACTTGCTGGCCATGAAAAATACAGGACACTGCTGTGTTTGCTCCTAACTCTCAGAATCATATCAAGTTTAGTTGCAAAGATAATTTAGTTGTAGATAATTAAAAAAAATGTTCTAGCAAGTAAGAAGTACAACTCAAGTAATAACACTGACATTTCTCTTCCACAGTTCAAATCTCCTTTTTGATGTTGAGGTTCTGGGGAATCTTAATGGTTCATTTTACAGCCCATGTTATGCCTCTCAGCAGAGAGAGGTAAAATTTACACTGTTGTCACCGATGATCTGTGTTTTCCTATGGTCTGCTGCACATTCCTGACAGGCCACTGAGTGTGTTCAGAGATTGGTATCTGAAATCTCTTCGGAAATTACTTTAATTTTGCTGTTTGCTCTTGCAAAGTATCATATTCTGAGTGAAAGGAAAAAATAATTTCGACTTCCTTTGTGAACTGTAATGAAATTTGAGAGCAAGACCCCTCAGAATCTGAAGTCACCATTAAATTAACATCTTTAATGTCTTTGCATAGCAGTGTTAACACCTCTAATTCCTGAGACAGATCTGCTGTTTTGCTCAGTGAATGTTTGTGTTACTGCAGTTTGATGGTTGCTAGTGCTTTTATTCTTTCAAATATGCTGTTTTGAGGGATTTTCCCCTCAAAAATGAATATTTTGGTATGAGACAATGCAAAAAAATCCAACCTAACTCTAAAGAGAGTATACTAAGCTCGATGCTTTTGCAGAGACAAATGCAAAATGGGAAGCAGGTGCTTTAGTCACTCGATGTTTGGTAGAGCTGTTTGTAGTAGCAACTTCCAAAATAATGAGGTGTCACTAAGCTCCTGCTGGTATGAGAGAAGGGCAAGCTTTTCCTTCTTTCTGTAATAAGAAATCAACCTTTTCCTGCCTTCCTACACTTTGTATTTTTCTGCTCTCTTCAAAATATTCTGTGCTGCCAAATAATTGTTCTAAGTTACTGCCTGGGGATTTTTGTTATTTTTATCCCACTCACCTATTCCTGTGGATAGAAAGCATATTCAGCACTCATCACCTGTCCACTGCTCCTTCTTGTAATGTCACCTCAGCTGTAAACCACCAGCAAGTGACATGGCTGTGCTCATTAATGGTTTTAGGTGGTCAATGATTTGATCACTTGACTCAAAGTAGATCAAGAATTCCATCAATAAACTGTGAATTAACTCCTGTGTGCTCTACTCAATTTCCTTGTCTGTCTGTGGAAAACACATCTTTTTAATGAGGACATAAGGCTCAGCTCTGCATGTGAGGATCAGTGTTACACCGTTCCTTGAAGTGTGAGAAGTGATTTTTTTTTCATAATTTTTTGTTTGCTTTGCCAATTTTAGACCTGTACTTCTAGGAAGCAGTTTTAATATTTACCCCAGTGGTTGTGAGCACTGTATCTTGAACAGGAAGATGTATTTTTTCTGTGCTACAAATGAGGACTAATACACTATTTTAAAGTAATTTGGTATGATATATTGCATGTGTCCCTATGTCTACAATATCTAAGTATTTTTTACATCCTCCTAAGATATTAGGCAAAGTATTTTACAATGAAAGAGTGTTCCACAGTTTAATTACACGTTTTGTACAAAATATTTCCATTTAACAGTTCCAAACTGTCTCTTCCCTTTAAGTATAACCACTTTGGCTCAGCTCCCATCCCTAACAATGGGAGTGTCACATCAAGTCCCTGAGTGTTTGAATTATTTTTTTTTTTTAGTCTCCATTTATAAAATGTGCCTTCCACTCTTTAAATGTGTTTGAATTTCTGGGATAGGTTCTCCCATTGTTTTTTACAGTGAGAGCAATGTAGTCAGCAGTGGCTGTGGCTTTGCATTCCCAGCATGGTTTACAAATCCCAGCACCCTTGATAGAAGCCAAATTCTTTTTTATCTCTTCTGGTTAGTTTATTTGTTCAGATTAGGAACCCTTATTCCTGAAAACCATTCACAGGCAGGTATTTTACTACAGAAAACTGACTTGAAAGTAATTCTTCATACCAGGGAGGGGAAAAACTGTGTGGCTAACAGTAAATATGTCCCTAAATATGAAGGTACAAATGATTTCCATCTTACTACTTTTGGAGATGGAAGGAAGATTTTTTATTTTTTTTTTGGTCATCCAGTGCCTCCATATTAAAAGTATAGAACTCATAGAGCAGAGTTCTGGGTGGAAAAAGGAAAAGATCATGTGCAGACAGAAAAGAAAAATATCATACAGAGGTTTTTTTAATTTATCCTCATGCATACCTGGACAAAAGGAGGTTTTGTGGGACTTTATTGCTCTCTACAGTACCTTAGAAAAAGTGTAGGCAGGTGGGGGTTGGTCTCTTCTCTAAGTAAAAAGTTACAGAGTAAGAGGAGATGGCCTCAAGTTGTTCTGGTGGGTGGGTGTGTGTTTAGATGGGATATGAGGAAAAAGTTCTTCACTGAATGGTCTTGGAAGCACTGGAATAGGCAGATGAGATGATGGATAAATATCCTGGTGGTGTTTAAAAGTAGATGTGGCACCTGGAGAAAGGGTTTTTTTTTTTCTGGTTTTTTATGGTGGATGTGGCAGTGCTGGGTTGGCAGGTGGGCTCGACAACCTTGGAGGTCTTTTCCAACCTAAAGAATTCTATGACTCTGCAAAAGAGAACTGCCTTGACAAATCAGGGTTCTAAGGAAATACTATGCTGTTGCTAAGCAATAAGTAGAGAGGTTTTTGTGAAATTTGTTACTGTTGGATGGGTGGTGTAGCTGGTCTGGGTTTGTTATCTCACAGAAGTTCCTAATCTGGATGGTTAGTGGCAAGAGACAAGGGCAGGGAGATAACAGGAGGGCTACAATTAGTATTAATTGACCAAACCCATCAGGAACACATGCCTTATGTTTGTTTGGCAAATCCTGGCTGCTTGCTCCAAAATCAAAATGCAAACAATTTAAGGTACCACACTGCTTCTGAGATGAAGCAATCACTCAATTTCAGATGCTAAAAAGATAATAAGGCGGGAGGAAGGAAAATAATTAAGCAAGGAAAAGGAAATAAAGATGTGAAAATGTTTTAAACTTTTTTTTTTCTTCAATGTAAGAACCTAACTGTTTCCAAATATTAAGAATATAAGGTTCTCTAAAATGTCACAGGTTGGATTAGGTCACTCTGGCTTCATCCTTAGTTTATATTCAGACCAGAATATGCTATTTACCTTTTGCAAACCAGCGTTTGCTGGTGCAGTTCTAGAAAGTCTATTGTACAACTTAGCAAATATTGAGTAAAATGGTAGTGATTCAAAGATTATGGGCTCATTGTAGCCAGGGGCAGGTAAAATGCACATTCAGTTGGCTTAAATTGCTATTTGTTGTGGTTATTTGATCCAAAGTACTAATTTTGACTTCGACATCAGATAACCAGAGGGGTTTTCTTCCAGAACATGAACATCAGAAGGGTTTATAAATCGGGCCTGGCATGCAATTAAAGCTTTTGGAGATACTAAGTAAACTTTCCACTTGGATGCCAGGCTGACTCTTTCTGACATCTGAGTGTGCCTTTTGTGAGGCTCATTTTTTTTTAGTAGGTCAAGAGATCTAAGCCTTAAATGAAGCAGGCTCTATGAGACACAGCTTTTCATCACCAGCAGGATCACGACCTTGCAGTGTATATTGAATTTAAGTTTAATACTGTAATGGATGGGACTTGTAATAAAAATTGCTAGATGTTCTGTGGATGAGTAATAAAGAGTAGATTAGAGTACAGGACTTCAAGAGTCCATTCAAACAATACTGAATTTATACTATCTTTTGGCATTGCTATTATGCTTTGGAAACCTTATAATAAAACTCAGGCCTTGTCCATTATTTAATTACTTTGCTGTGTTTTTTGGAGCTTTCTTAGTAGCTTAATACGTAGTTTGCATAAAATGTTAAATATCTGTTTGTGCAGCAAGGAACGCAGTGGTGTTCCTTCTGTCCTAATGTATCACTTAAATGGAGATAAAATAGTGATTACACTTACTCCTTAGACCCATAGACTTGGATTTACTTGTGGTTCCTGCTACATATGTAACCATTTTGGCAGACTCATTTAGGTTTTCAGAAGATCCTGGTACTCACTGCTACGCTTACCCTGACTTTAAGTGGAGTTTTATTTTATGGTCCTGTCATTAACCTGCTCATCCCTCACCAGCTGGGAGTGTGAGCAATCTGTAGTGGAAAAAAAAAAATTAAAGAAGAAAAGTAAGAAAGATGTTTGAAGCTTTAAAAGGGATATTAAGTGCTGTATGGTATTTTTCTGTTATGATGTCTGGTGTGGAGGCTCCCTGTAGTTAAAGGTATGAAGGTCAAGCAAGCAGATTAAAAATTAAGGATCTCAATTATTGAATTTATTCTGTAGTACTAGTGACAATGAAGCCTTCAGAATTGCACAGGATAAATGGACTAAAACAATTACATGGCAATACAAAGTTTTCAGACATCAAAGCTCACATGCTTGTAGGAGGTTTTCTTTCATGCCTGTTAACTACTGCTAAAAACCAGCAAGTTCTCCTTAAAATAGGTGCCACTTCCTTGAACTATACAGACAGTTGCATTTCTTGTTTGTATTTCTATTACAATTGTTATTATTTTTGGCAGTGCATTTCATGTCAGGGATCACACTAATGAAAAGTAGATTGTTATTAATTATTACCATAATTTAGTGCATCAAAAATGTAATACTTCTTGAAGAGTAACAACAAGCCTAACAAAGTTAGTAAATAGCTTTGGCATGGCATGAAAAATCACAAAGGAGAAGGACATGTTAAGATCAGCAGGGTAAAAGGAAAAAAAACTTCAAGTTTTCAGTGTAGATTCTTGTAACCATGACCTTTAAAAAGTTTTTAGAAATTTGTCTGTGCTCAGAACAGACATCCTGCGAGTATATCATAGCTCTTTATTTCACTTCTCCTTTCTCACCCTCTATCCATATACCTTTTCAGCTCTTGAAAAATGCCAGTGTAAATGTGCTGTGAAATATGTCTGCCACATAAATGTTCCTTTTCTTTTTATCCTTCATTAGGAGGACATTGTGATTTATAATGACCGGCTGTTCCGGATTGTGTCAATTGCTCTGGGATGGTGGCATTGCTCTTTGGATTGAAGCACAGGACAGGTCCTGGCAATAAAAAAGCACATTTGGCTTGGCAAACACTGCTGAAGAATAGCTGTGTCCTCCTTTGGGATGGAGCAGCAAGACTGAAGGGAAGATTTGAGCTGTTCTTTCAGTTTTTGACTATTCCAGTAGACTTTTTGTGATAACACTGTAGCCTGTACCAGGGAAAGGCTTGGAAGAGGCAGAAGAGGGTTTGTTTTGGCAACTTTAAGGTGAATATCCCCTGTGAGATCCAAAATCACTCTTGGAAAATCACAGTGTGCTGAAAGGAGGAAGCAGAGACCTCTCTAAGCCCCTCTGTCCCTCTCCCACAAAGACCTGTGCTAGGAGCAGCACCAGACATTTAGACTTGTGCAGGGTAAAGCAATGACAGGCTTGCAGATGGAGAACACTAAAAAGACGTTTTCTTGCATTTTGGATGGAAAGGGAAAGGTAGCTGCAAGCCAATTGCACTGGTGGAGTTTCAGAGCAGCTGCTCATAGCCAGCAGCACAGCCTGAGAGGTGAGGACCTCTGCAATCTGGCAGTGGCACTGCTCAGCTCCCCGCTGCAGGGACCAGAATTCTGCTTTGGGGAATCTAATCTTCCTTTTCTGCAGCTAATTCTGTAAGCTGTCATGTTTTGATGGTAATGAATTGAGATGGCAACCAGTACCTTGGTCAAAAAGGGACAAAAATGTTGAGAGGAGCCAGTTCTGATGAGTGCTGTGTGAAGGATGAGGATGGGCTGGGTCGTTAGTGATGACTGATGCTAGACCAGAAGCATATAAATGATATAATGAAGTAATACATTAGGGCACAATATGAAGCCCCTCTCGACCTGGGAAATGTATCACCAATCAAATTTCTTTTCTCATGAAGGTCTTCTCTTAACCTTGAAAGGAGAGCTTGATGGGAATTTCTGTCAAGTCTCCACTTGCTTAAATGTCACTGGATGTTTTAATTTACAGGCATTATGAGCCTGGGAGTGGTAATGGTCTGGCTGTTAGTGAAAAGAAAGCTTGTTATCAATATTAGACTCTTTTTATTTGGGAGCATAGGTTTCTTTGATTTGGTTTATTTTAGAAGAATAATACTGAGGTATTTACAGAAGCACACCACAAGGTCACATTGAATTTCAACACAATTATTTCATGATTTAAGACAGCAGGAGAGCCTAATGTGCAGCCTGTTTTACTTTGTTTTCTTGAATAAAAATGAACTATTGAGAGGAGCAGGCTGAAGTTTCTGATGGCTCCTGTAAATCATCTCAGCTGTCAATGGCACACAGCAGCTTTCAAGGGAGAATATCAGCTGGGTTTTATACTTGTTTAACTATTAAAATAAAGTCCTGTGGGCTCTGAGTGGAAGCTGTCCTGAAGTATTTATATACCCTTTAATGGCTTTATCACCATCCATGCTGCCTCCCCAGGTGGATTAAAGCTAAAAGAAAGGGATTTTTTCTCCTGTCTTGGTTTGTCTGTCTGGTTTGTCAGGGACAGGAGGGCTTGGCCCTTCCACTTGATGAAGCCAGTGGCCATATAGCATCCTAACAATGCAAATTGATTCTTTTGGTATATTTGATCTTAATGTGTTATGTAGCTGCTGGGTTTCACTTTATCTGCATGTTTATATTGTATTAAGGCCACTGGCTTTCATGAAGCTGGTGTCTTATTTTTGGTGTGTTGCATAATCTGTGGAATTTAGTCTATTTAAAAATTGATACAGCATAAAAAACTATCTTGTGCACATAATAACTTAGAGTAGAAAATGAGGTGCAAGTTTGGTACACAGGTTCTAAATTATTTACATTTTCCATAAAAAGGAGTGCAGAAAAAATCCTGCTTGTAATTTTCTCCTCCGAGTTTATCATTCTTCTGTCTTCATCCCTTTTTGCCTTATACAATTATGTCAATAGAGCAATCAAATATTAAATCTAGATGAGGGGAAGGTTTTATATTTTGCATTATAATTCACTTAATATTTTAATTTTCTGTCCTTTTGAAGCAAGATCATCTTTAAAGAGCTGTGTTGTAGATGGGTTAAGGAATCACTGAAGACATTGGGCTTTAATCTGAGCAGGAGCCCATTTTCAGTCTGGTTGTTTCATCACTACAGGGCTGAAGGGGAGAAGTTTGGGCTATGAATCATTGGAAACACAATTCGTATTTTCAACAGGAAAAACAAATATACAAAATCTGATCTTGTCTCAGTAGATTTGTTTCTTTCATTAGGAGCCAGAAAACTCCAGGTATCCTCTGACCCCAGTTTTACTTAAGTCAAAAAACAATTTGAGAAACACATGTTGATTGCAATAATGATTGGTCAGAATGCCTTTTGATTGGTTTTGTGGGGTTTTTTTGCACTCAAAAATTTTATTACAGACTTAGCTAGGTCTGTGTACAGGTTGGTGCTATTTTTTTAACCCTACAGCTGGTAAATATATGTACCACCAAAACTTCCAGAGTAGGCTAAAATATGTTTTAATCTTCCTTCAGTAACAAGTTCATGAAAATCTTGAACCTCCCCTTCACTTTTAATGATGCAAAATTTCCTAAACAACTAATAATGAGCTGATAGGTTTCAGGGAAAAGATTTTTATTTAGATAGATTTGTTTAAAGAAATATTTTTTCTGGCCAAGTTTGATCAAACATCCTGTGAATATCAGGAAGTTTGATCTAGGAGCTAGTTTGCTCTTTTATTTATAAAACACTTGCTGTGGGGATGTTTCAGAAGGCAGGTGTGAAATGGAGAATAATGTATACATGCTGTTCAACACTGGTTTAGATTTTTTCTTGATTGAATAAGTTATATGACTAGTTTTCCCTTTTTATCAACTGTCTCTTTTCTTTTGCATAAATTGTAGGTAATGTCACATCTGTATAAATCAATATAACAATGACATTATGTATGTATATTATTATTTAACCATCGCTCTCTAGGACATAGTTTTGTCAGTCCTATTTTATGGAGAATTTCTGCAGACTGTTGTGACAATCTGTGCAGTGGGAAGATCCTGCAAATCCCCATTTTTTGGCTGTTTTGAGTGGTGATGATGTAGTACAGGTAAATAGTAACAGGGTCTCTGAAAAACACAATCCTACAGGCATTACAGGAAATAAAGCATGAAGAACATACTGCTAAAAACACTGAACAAATGAATACTCTGTAGAGAATGAGTTAGTGCACAGAATTTTTCAAGTAATTTCCTGTGAGAGCCACCCATGAATTTATGCCTGGAAATGCAAAAATGTTAAAATGCATTGGTGTCTTTTGGAAGCCTGTCAAATGCACATTTTGTGCTGTCTTGAATTATTACTTGTATGTGTATTAAGCAGACATCAAATTGTGCTTAAATCAAAGATAAATGACTGCTGCTTTGGATGGCTTTTTCTGAGAACTGCCCAGAAAGGAGGATGAAATTGGAAGTTGTATGCAATCACACTTCACCAATATACAATGAGATAAACCTTATCATACATAAATCTTCTTTTGGGTGATATCTAGTCAGAATGAGCTCTGTAAATTCTCCTTCTAGCAAAATTCTTTTATAAGCCAGATACTATTTATTCTAACATTGATTTGATGAGCAACATTTTGTAGACCTCAAATAAATTTCACCCAAAATTTTATTCATGGACCCCAAACACAAAGAGGACGTGAGACAAATAATTATTTCTCCATTTCACATTGTTATTTCCCTCCATCAAAGCACTCTCAGGTGAACATTGTGCCCAGGTTAATTTAATTGTAGCAATATCTTGTGCTGACTTGTGCCACATATGATCCTTTCTAGATCATTATATCATGATGGCACCTAATACAGCCTAGAGTATGTGGACAAGATTTATCAGTGTTCTGCTTAATAATTTTGTTGCTTTAATGCATTAAAAATATATACAGATTTTTTAAAAATTTATTGATACTGTCCTAACAAATGTGAGAATTTTTAGCCACAGTTATGTTTAATCACTAATTATCATAAGCTTCTATTCCACCTTGTGGAAGCACAGTCAAACCACAGCTAAGAGATAATCATCCTTTGAGCTTCTCACAACACAAACCTGTTTCCTATATGTCCACTGCTGATGGTATCAACTATATACATTTTTCTTTTGTTTATGGTAAAATGAAAGGACTGATGAGAATGTTTGGTGTAGAGACAGAGCTGCCAGCCTGAAATGCTGAAAAGTGATGGTTGTCAGGAACAAGCTTCAGTTACTTCCCTTAGGATAATTCCACACATCACACTGACAGGACATTTCTGCTGATGCTCAGTCTAAATATTAATGTGCTGTCCTTGGCTCTTGCCAGCCCTCCCTCTGACACTCCACCTTACTTGTGGAATACATGAGCTGCTGCTGCTGCTGTTTTCCATTCTCAGGACTTTATTCCTTTCTTGATCAAAATGCTTGGCCTTCTCTTCTGGGGACAAGGCCCAAAAGATTCCCTATTTGCAAAATTGATTTCCAAGTTGTTTCTAGAACTTTTGCTCCTTGACAGTTTTTCACACCTAAAACTCCAGCACTTCCTGTTTTCCAAAGAATGAATGGAACATAGCACAGTGAGGAAATTGGTTAAAGGCTATAAAAATAGGTAGAAAGTAACCTCAACTTTTTAACTTAATTTTTGAGTTATAGGCAGTACTATGCACCACTTTAGTAGATCTTAATTGAAAATTCAAACATAAAACTCCAGATAATGATGGCAAGTGCCTATCCCTAAATAGATACACCTTTCATTATCAAACACT